>NW_023605194.1:58673360-61073360 GCF_014898055.3 Talpa occidentalis
TCTATCTTTGGGTCTCTTGTAAGCAACGTATTGATGGCTGGAATTTTTTCACCCACATTGTTAACATGTCTTTTTTTTTTTTTTTAAAGAATTTATTTATTTATTTATACAAGTACTGGGTACAGTCAGAAGCACAGGAGGGTGAGAGAATTCACCAGAGCCAGAGCGGAGAGCAGAACAGGCAGACTGATGAAGTACACTGATAAGGGGAGCAGTGGGCTGCAGGAGAGGTCTGCGCGCCATGTGGGACCCTCGCCTGGCAGCCGGGGATTGAACCGGTGCTGCAGATGCTGCGGGCAGCTTGGCAGCCCAGTGCTCAACTGCTGCGCCAACGGGGAGGTCCATGTCTTTTTTTTTTAATGGGTGAATTCCCACCATTCACATCTAGGATAATTATTGATATGAACTGCTTATTTGAAGTCATTTGTTTTGATTTCTGATTTATTTTTTTTTTAAGATTTTTTATTTATGCATAGAAGAACTGGGATACAAGCCAAAGGTGTGGGGAGTTATCAGAGTATTCACCAGAGACAGAGTGGGGAGCAGAACAAGCAGATTGACTGAAATACACTGCTGAGGGGAACAGTGGGCAAGTCAGAAGAGGTCTCTTGTACCATGTCGGTAGCTCCCTGGCTGGGTGATTGAACTCCTGCTGTAGAGGCTGTGGATAGCTTCATAGTGCTGTGCTTAACCCCTTACCCCACCAGGGTGGCCTATTGTTTTTTTTTCCCCCCTCTGTTTCTACTCTTTCTGGATGACTTTCTTAGTGTATCTATCAATTCTTTGATAGAATAGTGGGTATCCATTCTGAATTGTTGGTTAGTGGTTACCGTGGAGGTTTTGTTAAATGCCTATGTTTTAGGCCTTTTATGAACTGGTGTCTCCTCTCTGCAATGTAACTACACAGATTCTACCCATTTCTTCCTCCCCTTTACTATTTGGTATTGTTACTATTTGGCATTGTTAACATAGCATTTTTCCTCTTGAAACTGGTATTACATTGCTGTTGTTTGGTTAAGGAGTTTGTGCTTCAGTTTTTCCTTCCTTGTGCAAAAACTCATTTTAATATTGGAGAGCCAGTCTGGTGGTGGCAAACTCCATTAGCCTCCATTTGCCCGAGAAAAATTACAATTTCATACTTAATTCCAAATTGTAAGTTTTCTCTTCTTGTTGAATATGATCTCATAGAGTTTCCTCATCTTTATCTTGACACTCTTCTAAAATGTTTATTTTTTTTTTTAGTTTTCTAAGGTGAAATTCTTCTATTTAAAGCATTGTTTGTCTACATTTCATTCAGAATTTCTTTTTGTGATCTTTTTATATATTCAATCTCTTTATTGAAGAACTCTCTCTGTTCCTGGATCTCCTTTCTGAGATTTAGTGTCTGCTTTTGACTGGCCTTCTACTATCTCAGTTAACTTTTTTTTCAAAAATTTATTTATTTATACAAGAACCGTGGTACAGGCCAGATGCGCAAGATGGCGAGAGGATTCACCAGAGGCAGAGCGGGGAACGGAACAGGCAGACTTACTGAAATACTCTGCTGAGGGGAGGGGAGCAGCGGGTGAGACAGGAGAGGTCTGCTGTGCCATGTGGGACCCTCACCGGCTGCTGGGCTCGAACCTGGCACTGCAGAGGATGTGGATAGCTTCACAGTGCGGCACTCAACTGCTTGCGCCACCAGGGGAGGTCCAATGTTTTTAATATTGTTGTTTTAAAATCCTTGTCAATAGTTTCTCAATTACTGACTCCTTTATATTTGTCCCAGGACTCTGTTATTCTTTTGTTTTTCCATGTTGTGTTGTGATCTTCCTTGCTTCCTAGGCATGTATACTGCCATATTCATTGCTATTTATGTATGTATGTGGTTGAGGTGCTGGGGATTTATCTTTGTTCTTTTAGTTTACCTGTGTGTGAGGTGCAGGTAGGAGGAGTGTCTAAGGTTGAATACTCGACCTTGGTTTGAGGTTAGTTACCTCTCTACCTCTTGTTTTGTCCCACAGTAAGCTGTGTTCTGTGCTTAGGTTGTCTTCACTTTCCTCCCACTTCCCCGTTATTCCTGTCAATGTGAGGGTCGTGACCTATGAAGCTCAGTCCTCCCAGCGGGACGGGCAATATCCGGGTCTCCAGGCTCCCATCCGGAATAATCTGCCCCCGGCTCAGAGGCGGCTCTGGGTGCGCGGCCAGCACAGGTGTGCCCAGTTAACACTCTTGGCGTCCACCGTGGCCGCCCTGCTCCGCGCTTGCCTCGCTGCCGCTTCTCGGGGCTGGGAAGCACGCACGCCCTTCCTCTGCCTTCCCGGAGAATTTGTGAGTTCACACTAAAGTCATTCTTTAAGGTGTTGTGTTTTTTATAGTCTGTCTAACCTGGCTCCATCTGGCTTTTCTTTGATACATTGGAGTGAGGGAAAGGAGACTTCAGTGGCCATGCCACCCCAATAGTTGGGTTCCCAATGTCCGGATGTGGATTCTGCTGAACTCCTCACTGCCTCCAGTTGCGCCTGGGCCCACTGTCCTGTCAGCAAAATTCCCCCAAAGAATTTTGAAATGTCCTGTTTTCCTGGCTTGGAAAGTTGGCCCCCAGCCCAGACATATTCCTCCTAGCTTGCTTTCCCCTCAGCAGCCAACAACCTTCGTTCTTGAACTCCCTGGGGAAGCCCTGGAGCTGTATGGCTGGTCTGGAGTTTTCTGAGTGTTTTTTTTTCCCACCTCTAGTATTCAAGAGTGAGGGTGATTCTAGCCTCGCTAGTCTACCATGTTGTGAGTGGAGTCCCAACAGTTTCATTCTTCTGAATGTGGATGTCCGATTTTCCCAACACCATTGATTGAAGAGACTGACCTTTCCCTATTGTATGTTCTGGACTCCTTTATTGTGAATTAGTTGACTATAGCTGCGTGGGTTTATTGTTCCATTGATCTCTGTGTTCATTTTTATGCCGTGCTGTTTTGACTGCCAAAGCTTTTAATTAGTTTAAATCAGCTTTTAAATAGTTTTAATTAGTTTAAAATTAGTTTAAAGCATGATGCTTCCCACATTTGCTCTTTTTTCTTAAATATTGCTTGATTATTTGTGGTTCCATAAAAATTTTAGTTTGTTTATTTTAATTTCTTTAATAAGAATGTGGAAATTTTGTTAAGGATTGAACTGAATCTGTAGATAGCTTTGGATATTAGATACTTTAACATTCATTTTCTAATCTGTGAGCAGACTATCTTTTCATACATTTGTGTTTTCAAATTCTTTTCACAAGTGTCTAACAATTTTCAGTGAGAAGTCCTTTCGCTTTCTTAGTTAACTTTATTCATGGGTAATTTATTCTTTTGATGCTATTTTAAACAGAATTTAAGAAAAAAATTCTTTAGATCATTATTAGTATATAGAGATGTAACAGTTTTGTAATAGATTTTTGTATTGATTTTGAATCCTACAACTAAAGTTTTGATTAGTCTAACAGGTTTTTGGTGATTAGCTCTAACAATTTTTTGTGGAGTCTCTAGAACATTCTATATGCAATATGTCATGGGCAAACAGTGGCAGTTTTACTGCTTCCTTTCTAATTTGGATGGCATTCTTTTTCTTGTCTAATTAGGCTGAGACTTCCAATGCTATGTTTAATAAAAGTGGTGTAAGTAGGTATCTTTGTTTTACTCCTGATCTTAAAGGAAAAGTTTATAATTTTCAGTTGTCAGGTGTGATGTTAGCTGCGGACTGTCATATATGGTCTTTATTATGTTGAGGTGCATTCCCTCTCTACCCACTTTGTTGGGAGGTCTTATTATAAATGGATGTTCAGTTTTTTCAAAAATTATTTCTGTACCTCTTGTTATAAGATTTTAAAATTTTTTTTGTTATAGTGGTGTACCACACATTTGAATTGGATGTTAAACTATCTTCGCATCCCTGGAATAAGTGCAGTTGATCATGTATGATGCTTTTAAAGTCTTGTTCAATTCAGTTTACTAATATTTTATTAATGCTATTTGAATCTATGTTCATCAGGAATACTGACCTACAATTTTCTTGTGGCATCCACATCTGGTTTTAATATCATTGTAGTACTGTCCTCCTAAAATGAGTTTCAAGTGTTCATCTTCCAATGTTCTTTAGAAGTTTGAGAAGAGTTGGTAGTTTGAGTTGGTTTACTATTAAATCTTATTTAAATATTTCGTAGAACTCACCATTGAAGCTTTCTGGTCCTAACCATTTATTTGTTGGGAGGTTTTGATTATTGATTCAATCTTAGTAATTAGTCTGTTCAGATTTTCTAGTCCTTAATAATTTTGGTAGATTATGTTTTTAAGAATTTATGCATTTCTTCTAGGTTTTCTAAATCAGTGGCATATATTATTAATAATAGTTTAGATTTTTTTTGTATTTTGTGGTATAAGTTATCTAATTTTTCATTTCTGATTTGGAGTTCTTCCTAAAATGATTGGCAATTTTGTATATATTTTCAAAAAAAACAACTCAGTTTCACTGGTATTTTCTATTGTCTTTTAGTTTCTATGATTTTGAGACCAAATGGTTTTTAATTGCATTCTATGCTCTGGCAAGAACAGTTTGTGAAGTTGGCACATGGCAAGATTGATAGCAGTGTTAATGTATGTATTTCATCCCATAAGTGTCTTTACTCTAACAACATTTAGTTGGTACTTCACTATGACTTCATATTATGGGTATTTGCAGTAGAAAATCACATCATGTTAAGCTCATTTTTAGCCCCACCTTTTAACTAATACAGTATTACAATTCATACTGCTTAATTAACTGTGTTTAGGAGATTGTGGTGGAAGTTACATGTACATATGCTCCTATTAAATTTTCCCATTTAGCAGTAAACTTGTTATCAACACTTATTTTGGAATTGATAGTCTTGGTTCTCAAAACACAGATTTGAAAGATTCCTAAGTTAAGAAATGTCCTAAGCCTTATAACACCTAGCTACTCCTTTGTAGACAAGCTCAGGAAAGTGTAGATCTAAATTCCAGTTCCAGAGACATGATAGCATTTTACAAATTCATTCCAAGATTAAGGTAGAAAAATCAATACTTTTGCTGCTAAGTCTGAAGATGACAGAAACTAATGGTAGTGATTCCTACACTTGTTCCATTTAGGGTCACCTGTCAAAATTCCAAAGCCATGACTACATTTCAAACTAATCAACATAACTCCAGGGCATTGGTCACAGCTTCTGTAATTGTTGAAGCTTCCCAGGTGATCCTAATGTAAAGAAAGGCATTTTGAGACCCACTGACTAATGGCATCAACAGAATTTATTTTAACTCAGCTGGAGTTATTGATCAAGTTTCAAACCAGATGTTAAAAATAAAATTCTACCTCCCTTCAAAAAGGGAAATTCTCTAATAATGAAAATATCTTTTATATGGTTAACAAGTGAGGCCAGAGTGATATCTGTGCTTATTTTGTCTCAAATGTAAATTACAATTCAAAGTAAAATTTCTTTTTATGAAAGTCAAAAACAGGCAAGACATCAATCATGGTCATCTCAAAGCCATCTAATCATCATACAAGACAAATAGTAAACACATGAGAATTATTATACAACAAAATTAATACTTTGTGATTAATTTCTGTTTTTGATTAAAGATTATATTTGTGGGACCTCCCTGGTGGCGCAGCAGGTTGAGCTCAGTGCTGTGAAGCTGTCTGCAGCCTCTGCAATGCCGGTTAGATTCCTGGCCAGCCAGGGAGATACCCACATGGCATGGCAGACCTTTCCTGTCTCGCCCGCTGCTCCCCTCAGCAGTGTCTTCTGTCCATCTGCCTGTTCTGATCCCTGCTCTGTCTCTGGTGAATTCTCTTCACCCTTTTGTACCTCTGGCCTGTACCCCAGTGCTTGTATAAATAAATAAATCTTTAAAAAAAAAGATATTTGTGGGGCCTCCCAGATGGCACAGGGGTTAAAGACACAGCACTATCTCCAGCCACTGCAACATGAATTTGACCTCTGGCCTGGGAGCTAACCCCATGGCACAGCCGACCTCTCCTTTCTTGCCTGCTGCTCCCCTCAGCAGTATATTTCAGTAGATCTGCCTGTTCTCCCCACTCTGTCTCTGGTGAATCCTCTCACCCTGCCCCCACACCTCCAGCCTACACCCCAGCTCTTATATGCATAAATAAATCTTTATGAAAAATTAAAAAATTATATTTGTAATTATCCAAATCCAGCATTAACACAAAAAATATAAATTGGAAACTATTTTTATCTAAATTTTATTTAATGGTATTACTTTACAAATACAAAATGATAAAATTTTATTTAGTGTAGTTAAATAGTACTGTTACCAAAAAATAATATATTTATGCACATTAAGCATAAGCATAACATAGAGACATATTCTTCTTAAGATTTCTTTTTTATTTATGCATATAAGAGCTGGGGTGTGGGGAGGGGATGAGAAGATTCACCAGAGCCAGACTGGGGAGCAGAACAGGTGGATCCACTGAAATACACTGGTGAGACGAGCAGCAGGCAAATCAGGAGAGGTCTGCTGCACCATGTGAGTCAGCTCCCTGGCTGGGATTGAACTCAAGCCACAGTGGCTGGCGATAGCTTTATAGTGCTGAGACTTTAACCCCTGCGCCACCAGGGATGCCCCCTCACTCAACAAATTCTTAATACTATGGGCTAATCCCAGAATTAGGTGCTACAGACAGAAGGGTGCTACTTGCATTCATAAAGTTAATAGCTTAATGGAGAAAACATCATAAAGTTAATAGCTTAATGGAGAAAATGAATAAATAGCTTATTAGCACTGGATAAGCTATGGAAAATATTGAGAGCATATGAAATATCTGATTTGGTCTATAATAAATAATTGATTAAGGAAGATTTTTCTTTAGAAGGTAAGCTGAGACATAATGAGACAAATGGAATTTAGGAGAAAATGGGGGTGAAGTAAAATGTTCCCTCCAGTAAAACACTCCAGTAAAGTGTTTTGGTTTGTCTCTGTTTAGCTTCTCTCATTTCAAGTTTGAATTCAGTCATTTTCTCAGTTTCTGAAAACATGTAACTAACCTCTGATACACCTAAAACTATAAAGCTAGCATTTTTACCACTATTACCATAAAGTAGGTGCATCCAAATCTTAATCATCACTAGCCCTGTCTAGCATGTGACATTAAGGACACCAATTGGTTCTCAGCATTTCTTTGTGTTATAAATTGTTGATATAGTGAACTTTTATACAAACCTACTAGGATTTCTGAAAGAATGACATGAAATTATATATTCACCCAAATCCAGGTACTGGTTTATGAGTGTTCTACCAGTATTTTCTTTCTCTCCATATAACCCCTATATGGCCATTCTATTGGGAGTACAGCTTTTTGACTAAAGTGAAAGTAGCAGTGGTTTCCAAAATTAGACATATTATATCAGTCAACATAAGGGCTTTAAAAAATACAGATGAGTAATCCTAAGAGACCTGATTCAGTAGTTCTTAGAAGGGGCCAGGTATCTGTATGTTTTAGTTTCCTTGGCATTTTAGATAATAAACTGAGTTTGTGAACCACTTTCTGAAAGGTGATCAGAAGCATATATTTAACAAAAATTTGATACTTTTACTTCTTGAAACTAAACTGCATGTAAAATCCACTCCTGGTGACACAGAAAACACTATCAGTGTTGCAAAGTAATTACTGCATCCTGAATTAAAAACTGGACTCCAATAGTTTTTATGCAAGGGCACATTGAAACCTATCCACTCTGGATTTGATGCACAACTGTAGCAGAATGAAGACTTATTAAGCCCTTACTTTGTGCCAGGCACAATCCTAAGATCTAAAAATAGTATAAAAAATTTGCACTGACTCCAAGTTCTATGCTGTGAGTTCATCAGTTTTGTGCTATAAGGAAAACAGTCAGTTCACCACTGAAATTTGGTGTCTTCCTTGTGTGTATTTCAACTACTTTTAGAATGAGTCCGTAATCCAGTTATTCCATTTTTTTCTTCTTCTAGAAGTTGAACCACTCAGTACTCATTTGTTAATAAATAGCAAATGGTAACCATGAGTGCAGTTGTCAACACACCAGGTACAATTTGAAGGATGATCCTAAAGGAAAGGCAAATAATCAGAATGCAAAACAATATTTGTGTAACACAATATACATTGTGTATAGGTGACTTGGCAAGTGTTCTTAAATGGTGAGATAAATAGCAAAAAATGTAAAGTGACTTTAAAATAGATATTATTGGTAATCTGTTAAAGCTGTTAAAGTTACAAATAGTATCTCTTTGATTTAAGACAATTTACTTTTGGCTTTGTTAATCTGGTCTTTTATTCCTTTACTTCACTTAACATAAAGAAAGAACATGGCATGTTATATCTCAAAGGAAATTATATAAAAAGACATTTCCCAATGTAGAAACTTGAGTTCCTGTGTATATCCAAGTTAGCAGATAAATCTTATCCTATTCTTAATGTAATTATTAATCAGCTGAAGGGAAAGAAGCTTTAGATTATTGAATTTCCAATACTCAGTAGTGTGGTTGGGAGTTTGGATTTTTGGGAAGACTGCATTCTTACTCTGCCATTTAGTAGTTACATAACCTCATGCTAATACTTTCAGCTTCATTTGCTTCAGTTTCCTCATCTATAAAATAGCATTAAATAAATTTACCACATAGTTATTGGGAGAATAAAATTAATGCATATATGTGGAATAATTAAATAGTCTCTAGCACTTGAAAAGTGCTCTGATAATTGTTATCATAATCATATCCTGCTGGTGTATCACTTAGCTGGGAAGAGATTTTATTTACAAAACAACCTAATTACAAAAAGGAAAGTAAAATTATTCATTAAGTCCTACTGTGAATCAAATACAATGGTGTGTGATTTCACATTTTCATATAAATGCTAACAATGTGAATTTATTTGCACCCCACAATTTTCATGTCAATATTGTCTACAGACCAATGGTAGATTTCTGACATAGGCACACAGGAAGCGAGAATTTGGGAGAACTTCAGGGATAGAAGGAGCAAATTAAAGCTTGAGGTTTGTATTATTTAGAAATAAGAGACAAAGTCCTAAATCTCCATGGCTTGCCACACTTAAAGTTCATCTTGGACATGTATGTGGAGAGTGAGGCAGGGGACTCTGCTCAATTAATGTTTAGAAATCAAAGCTGAGAGAGAGACTGCCACTGATCGGCAAGACTGGAAATTATTTTCTTGGAATTCCACACATAAAGAAGCTAGTGGACACTGGTACAGGAAGGTGTCCAGGCACATGTCCTGTGGCCAGCTCAGTCACATGACCTCACCTAACTGCAAGGGAGGCTGGGAAACATGCTTAGAAGGAATGGGAAGATGGTTTGGTGAACAGCGAAGTTTCAGTCACAGGTCTAAAAGTACAGAGCTGCGATGATCTGTGCAAAATCTTAGATAATGAAAAGTAAATCAGAGCTTTATGAAAAGAGTAAGGGTAAAAGCTGAGAAGAGTGAATAAAAAACTCAAAGGAGGAATAGAATTTCTTAAAAGAAGAAAGAAAACATGAACAGAAGTTGTTGAAGGATGTGCCTAAATAAGAAAAAAATAATCTGTTTCTGATTTTTATCCAAAAGGGATCCCAGAATTATTATGATGGAAATGCTGTTTTTTTTTTGTTTGCCACCTAAGTGTCAGGAAATAACAGTAGTTGGTGCTGCTTGAGTAACAGGTAATCAACACTGTTGGTAAAACTGAAATTTGCTGAGTTCCCTGAGAAAAGAATTTGTCTTCTTTGTCTTTATATTTCTATTTAAATTAGCCATAAATTTGATCTCTCTGCTTGTAAGAATAGAACCAAAGCTGTCCATATTGTCACAAAGAAGGTAGGATTTTTTTTTTCTTGGCAGCAAAGATGGCCAATAAAGACCATGTGTTGCTATGATGGTTTATATATTTGTGTGATTTGTGTAATTTAATCAGTTTACCACAATATGTAATAGTTGACAGATATGGAGACAAGGTCATAGTAAAACAAGGGAGTCTATTATAATAAATTGTGGTTTTTCTTTTTCTTGTTCCTTTTCCTATTTTTTTTAATTTTAAGGTAATTAGAATTTTTTTTTGTAATTTTAATTAAATGTGCACAGCTATTCCATTTTATTCATTCATACATTTCTTCATTTAACAAATCTTTGTATGTCTTCTGTGTGCCATAGAAGCTTACCTTAGTCAGTAATTCCTGAGTGGGAATTTGGTCAATAAGGCAAGGATATTTTTCTTTTCTCTAGTTTTTGGGAAATTTAGTGCAGAGTAACTCCGCTTTGCTTGTAGGTTTCCTAATCAAAATAAGGTACATCAAGTTACTTGCTTAATGGGTTAAAGTTTATTAAGAAAACCCATTTTAGTCCTACCCTTTAGATGTACTGCTACTAATAGTAATATCTTGCCGGGCTGTTATAAGAAAAGGTAAAATAATGAGATTAAGGTATACCCACAATTCTACCTTCCAGATATGACAAGTTAGACTTGTAGTAACTTATATGAAAAATTAAGATCATACTGTATATATTCTGCCGTGTGCTTTTTTCAAACGCCTACTATCGAGAATTATGAACATGGGCAGTCTAGTAATCTCTTGAAACAAATATATCTCAACCTTATGTTCAACTCTATCACTGCCTTAACTGATAACTGTTGTTGAAAATGAAGAGCTAGTTATCTTTTTTCCCCTGAAAAACAAACTACAAAATAATCAGAAGCCCTATTCCCAGATACTCTGCACACTAACCACAGTGGATAGATATTTTTATTATCCAAGCTTTGTAGCTTGGATCACTTTCCTTCCTCTGCCTTTTATACCCCTTCCTATCTTTTCTACCTATAACCCTTCAGTCCTTCAAAACTAATACATAGTAGATATGACAAGTGGTGTTTGTTGTACACCTCCTTGTAGAACTAACAAAGTTCCTATTAAAGCTGGACTGGGTGTAGTCAACTGTATTATATTTTAGCATCCAGAAAACCAAGGTAGCCAAAAACACCAGAGGTGAATTCCTGATCAAACCTAAATCAATAACACCCTTGTCCAGGAATTTGGAATATAGCTTCTGAGAGGCTGAGTAGTCAGAAGATCATTTATAATAGAGAATGTATGTCACATGCAAGCCATGGACATATGCAAATTACAGTAGAACAGAAATCATTAGTAAGTTAATTAAGCCAGTATACAAAAATTATTTCATACTGATTTTCATGAGAGGTAGCATTCAAATTCATCACTCCTTTTTACTTTCTCTAATTTAAGCGGTTCCTTTTCCTTGAAATAAAAAAAAAGGTCTTGGGAATATGGTTCAAATACCACACATTTTCTGAAGCTTTTTCTGAGCACCTACAGGCAGGTTTAATTATTTTTAAATCTGTTGTCAGACATTATTATATATAATATCTTTATTATCCATTACTAAATATCTAAAATTATGAATTAGCTATGATGCAAAGTATTACTGTAATGCATGCATTGTTCTCATACCTACATTCTAACATTAATATTTTCACCATATTATCAATAGTTATATCCTTTGCCCAACATGCTTGCTGTTCAAAACCTGAGAAAGCCATGGTTTCACCCTATCTATCTTATTCTAGAGATTGTATTTCTAAACACCATATTAAACCAACCCCTCATACCCTACACATTGATACTTGTTCATCATTTCTTTCCTAAAAGTGATGAGCAACTTGATGTAAGAGAGCAAATTGTGCACATCTTTTTATTTTTTAAAAGATATATTTATTTATGCATACAAGAGCTGGGGTACAGGCCAGAGATGCAGGGGGTGAGAGGATTCACCAGAGACAGAGTGGGGAACAGAAAAGAGAGACTGACTGAAATTCACTGCTGAGGGGAGCAGCAGGCGAGACAGAAGGGGTCTGCTGAGCCATGTGGGCCGGGAATCGAACTCATGCTGCAGAAATTGTTTCATAGTGCAGTGCTTAACCCCTTGCACCTCCAGAGAGGCCTATGCATGGCTTTTTAAATGCCTGTTGAATTAAATGAGTACCCAGATTGTAGTCTGATTATTGATTTGACTATTTCTAAGCAGTTGCCATTAGAATATATATAGGTTTACTTAAGTATATACATTTATACAACAAACAAAAAAGATGCCTAAATTATGTAGACTATTTTCTGCTAATAAATATATTTTTGTAGATAATTGATATATTCTATATTTTGGCGTTGTACGCATTACTACTTTACAAGATATGAAAATCTTAATTCAGAACTCAATGGAACACATTTTATAAACCTGAAGAGAGCAGGGTTCACTTTTATTTAAGACTGTGAAAGAAAGTTGGTAACATGATAAAATTATATAGTCAGTTTAAAAATAAAGGAAAATTGAATGATTTCACCTGAAATTCACATAAGTGGCAATGAGTGCTAACTTGATTATCAATGACAAATCCTGAAATTGGCAAAATCTGTAACTATAATTATCCTACTGACCCATGATTGAATTAGTGCTATTTATTTTGGGAAAAATCCAGAAAGTGTTTTGATGTGCTGAAATATGAATAATTTAGTCTGCATGTGTGTTTTTTTTTTTTCCTTTGAAACAGTATATCCTCATCCTCATTCCTATCAATAGATGCAGGTTAAATAAATTAGAAATATTAACAAGAAAATGGAAGGCAGAAAGATTGTGATTTTCTTTAATAATTATTTTTAAAATCAAAGAAACTAGAGCAAGTCTTCCTTTAGCTGGATGGCAGAGATTACTGCTTACTGTGCAATTGTTAGGATAAACCTGTGTTTCCCTCTTTCTCCTTTGATATAATTTAGCAAGAGTTTAATCATCAGTGATAAGTGGGTATCTTGACATTTTGCCCACACCACCTCTTGTAAGTAACTACAGAAAGCATTTGACTTTGGATTTTGCTTCAAAATTCAGTCTTTATCTTATTCTACAAATATCACAACATGAAAACAAACAAAAATCCATACTCATGGCACAGTATTTTTTATATCAAAAGTACAAAAAAATCAAATGTCTCGATAATGACTTTCTAAATTATAGCCATTACAATATGCTACACTTAATGCAACCATTAAAAGAATGAGGCAGCTGTCTGTGTGGCACATAAAATGATTTGCAAGACACATAAAGAGCAAGAGACAGGAAAGTATAGAGAACATGCTACCATCTGAATAAATACCTGCAAATTTATTCCCAAGTGCATGTACTTTTCAGTCAAATCAAGTCATTGTTTAAAAGAAAAATAATACATGCATTTTAAGCAGCCACTATGTTGTGATTCTTTAAATGACCCTTTTGAATTGCTTTATATTTGACTTCCACCTTCCATAATCAGCTAACAAATTATCTAGTTTTTTTTTCCAATATTCCTTTTTCACCTTTATAAGCGTGAAAGATTTCTTCTTGATGGAGATTTCCTAACTTCTCATTTGAATAGGAAAAAAATGTTTCTCCTTGAATTTCTCCTTTCCCTACAGCATTCTACAATGGGAAACAAGAAGGGCTAGAAATAGGATTGATGGAAGGTGTATGGAAAGAGTCTCTGGTCACAGTCTGTTCCTATAGGATAGAAGGGTTCCCATAACCAAGGTCCTGTAAACATTTGCCCCTTTCCCCCCTTAAACCAAGGACCTTCTTTCTACTTTTTGAAGGGTTCCTGTTTTCTTCTATTTCCTTTTTTTTTTAAGATTTATTTTATTTATACAAGAACTGGGGCACAGGCCAGCGCTTGGGAGGGTGAGAGAATTCACCAGAGACAGAGTGGGGAGTGGAACCAGCAGAAGGACCAAAAACACTGCTGAGGGGAGCAGTGGGCGAGACAGGAGAGGTCTGCCAAGCCATGCGGGTATCTCCCTGTCTGGCTGGGAATCGAACCCTCACTGCAGAGGCTGTGGACAGCTCCACAGCGCTGTGTTCAACCCGCTGCCCCACCGGGGAGCCCTTCTATTGTGCTTTTTGGAGATGGCGAGTCTTAGAATTGGCCTTACTGGCACTTTAGAAAGTGAACACATGTAGAAAAAGTTTCTCCAGGGTAAGGAAGCTGAAGCTTCCATACGAATGGGATGTAACAACAGACATCCTGCCAGTTCCCTGCTCTGTGAAGAGCTCACCAGCCCTAGTGTCCCTTTGGCTGAGGCCCTTGAAATTGAACCACTTCCGGGAATACAAACAAAATTCTAGGCCATCTGTGTTATTTAAGGAAACTTTTTGGACAGTTGATCAGACACTGTCTTCTGAGAGTTTTAAAACCCAAATATTTTGTGGTTTTGATCTAGACTTTTTGAATATTACAGAATAAGTATAAATTGGGACCATTGCCCCGCCCCCCCCCCATAAAGTTGCCAGTATCAAATTTGGCTAGTAAAAATGCAAAGCCAATTAATATTTCATTTCTGTTGGTTTTCTTTCAAAGAATGTATCCCTAGCCTCCTTCCACTCAAATTTCAAGTGCAGCAAAAAATTGAAATAATCAAACTCATGTAGCTAGTGAAGGAAAAAAGGAATGAGGTAGATTTGTGATTTTTATTAATTATTTTAAAATCAAATTACCTAAGTTTTACTGGCATGAAGTAGCATCTAAGAGATTTTAAATTAATTTATTTTGTACAAAAACTGCATGTTATTGTCAACTGTGTTTATACCTTTATTCATAAACCTCTCCTGCTAACCAACAAGTATCTGCTCTGGTAGAATTTTTGTGGGCAATTTTCTTTATTGCCCAATAGTTAGTAATCACTTGAATGGATATTATTTTATTGGAAACTAGTAATGTAGGAGTCTATCACTGACACCATGATCATTTCAGTTTGTCGATGGATAGCAAATTTTTCTTTTAAATTACTCTAAAATTTTATCAGTACTTTCTTTCATTTAAAAAATAACTTTTTCTCATTATCTTTATGTCCAATATCTATCCCTGTATGATATACCTATACCCCTCTAAGATCATACCTCCAAAATTTATCTATACTTATAACATTTCATGGTATTAAATGTTCAATTTTATTTCAAGCACTATCACAGTCTAGAGATATATACAATCTAAGATAGCTCATTTCAGAAAATGAGATCATGGAAATACTATCATGGAAATGCTATCACTTGTCACTCCAGAAGTTCCTTGCCTTCTAGATTTTAGAACTAAAAGGGGAATGGATTGTGCATTTAGAAAGTATAAGCTGAAATTATTTATTTCAATTCAATATAGAATATTTATCAGTCAGGAAAATGTGTACAAACATTTACAATAAGAAGAGGAACAATAGACAATGCAGCACCATTAGAAAAATAATTAAAAGTTTTGTTGCATTTACAGATAAGTGCCACACCGAGAATTTACAACACAGTAATTTACTGCAATCAATGACAGGGGAGTTCCATAAAGAAACAACGTTCTTACACTCCAGATTTTTAGAAAGTATTATTGGAATGCTTAAATGTAACCGCAGAATTTGTACATCCTTAAATGATTGAGCTGACAGAGCACAATAGATTTTAGTAGCATGTATAAAAGGAGTCCACTGCGTTCAGAAAGCTAGCTGGCTTAGTGTCTCTGGCAGGTGTGAAGCCTAGAAGAATTGCCGGCTTGATGGTGTTCTTTCTGTACCCGGCAAGACAGACCTTCTCCACAGTAACAACGCTGGAATATCTCCAGCCCATGGGACCCTTTTCGTCTATGTTTGGTGCACACTTGACCTTCTTTGAGAACAGGTTTACAAATCTTGGACCAGAAGTGTCTAGCACAACACAGTCCTGTGGCACAGTCTGATGATCGGAGACAGACAGAACCTTCTTGTCCTAGGAAGGAGGAGACAGTAGGAAAAGTACATGGTCACTGCTAAGCTTGTATTATCTCATTAAACAGGAGGCATTTCTGATTTGCTAACAAAGAATGAATCTTAAAGTCCTTTTACCTACCTTTGGTATGATACATTTTTGAAGACAGTGTAGTTCTTCTGGAGTGCCCATCCAAGGTGCTATGATCATTACCAAAGCCTTCAATAATGGTTTCCTCAATTTCCCCTCGATGGAAATGATTGTGATCAGAAGGCATACATATTCCTGAAGAAGCAAGAGATAGTGATTAACTCCATGCTGTAATGTACTACTGCTACTAACTGTGACAGTGGGAGGAAGTCTGCTATGCCTATACCAACTTGAGATAATCTCACTGCAGTGAGATTATTTTGAACACAAGCCAAACTTTTTCCTTAGTTCTGTCCCCAGATGGACGGAAGACTACTTGAGGACACTCTTGCAGGCATATGCAACATTCTTATTGCAGTCATTTAAAGTATTTTTCCTACCAGCTGTGGTAATGGTAGTGAGATGTCTGCCCATTTAAATATCGGTCTTGGGATAAGAGAAAGGAAATCAGTCACTTAAACTGGTTTTTAAATTAACTTCTCTGCCCTTGGTGCTATATATGTACTGCAAGACTAAGTTAAGCAAATGTAACATCATCTGCCTAGAAGATTACATCTCACCCACCAGTATACAGAAATTACTGTATAATTTCTATATTACAGAGATTTAGCTAGTTCATTCAGGAGTATTACTGGGTCCTAAGGAGGGTCGCCACCCTTAAGTTATTTCTGGAGACTTCTTTGGCTGTCTGAGACTACCTCTTTGAGACATTAAATTTCAGTGGATCTGCGGTTGGGTGGAGGAGTACTTATTTTAAGATAGCAGAAGGGAGTGGCAGGGGATGATGGAGAAGTCGGAAGGTGAGGCTGTCAAGATCACTGTTAAGAGTGACCAGCACAGATAAGCTTTCTGTTTTCAAGCTGGCAGACTTTCCAGATTCATGAGGGAGAAACCAGTCTGACAGAGGTGTAAGAGTGGCCCCCAAAACAAATGGAAAGGGCAAATAAATGACAACACAGGTTTCCTTGGTCTTCTATCTAAGCCCACCTCCCTTTCCATCATTTTTCTCAATTTATGTCAAGGCTCTCAAATGTTTATGGAAGGTTCCAATCTGACGTAAGCCACCGTGTTAAGTCATTTGAGTGATAGAGAAGATAAGGAGCTCTCAGATTCCGGTACCTGTCTCTGCTCTGAGATTTAACACTAGCAAAAAAATGTTTCAAGGAAACCTTGCCAGCTAAACACCATTTGCGGGTGGCGCCGCGGCTTTGTAGAGCAGAGAGCATTATTTTCCCTCCCTTCTGTTGGTGCACAAAGACTGTGCAGCTTCGGGTCCGAAAGGGATCTGCCCGACTCACCATTTTTGCAGTAATTCCCTGGGCAGCACATAGCATGACGCATGCAGCGTTTTCTGCGCTTCCTGCAGGCAAGGCATATTTGCGCGCCGGCAACCCCTCCGCGGGTGGGACTCGCACAGTACTCATCCGTGCCACACTCCTCGTCCTCGGCACACGGGTACAGCTGCAGGAAGGGGGCCAGGAGAGAGTAAGGCACGCAGGCATCCAGGTATCCACAATCCTCTCAGTCCCTCTCAGCCCACCTCTCCAAAAGTTGTGGTCCGCAGCTCCCCAAAGGAGAGTTTCCAAAAGTGCCCTGAACTGCACAGACTCTGTAGCCTCCTCCCCAAAGGATCACAGTGCCCTAGGATCCCTGCGACCCGTTCTCACCTGGTAGTTGTCAATGGTTTGGTACTTGTTGCCACCCTCGTATAGAATTCCGGGAGCAGCGCTGACAGCGGAGCCGGGGTGCCCGGCAGCGCCGCTCAGCGGCGGGGGCAGGTTCTTAATGGCGTTGGAATTGAGGAGAACCGAGTTCAAGGTGGCGCTCACTCCCAGCAGAGGGTGACCGCAAAGAGTCGCCGCCAGCAGGGCGACCAAGACCCGGGCAGCTCCCATTGCGCCCAGAGCCGTCATCTCAGAAGGACGCGAGAAAAAAGGAGAAAGGAAGTGTCACTTTGCAAGCCTGATCCCCACGAAGCCGTGCAGGCTCGGCTGCTGCGGAGTCAGGCTTCCAAGAGCCTCCTGCCGTCCCAGAGTCCCGACTGCAGGGCGCAGAGAAGTCTGCACGGCCACCGCCACCGCCCCAGCCTTTATACTGCGGGCTCTGAGCATTCCGGCCCCTCCGGGGGAGACAACAAAGTCAGGATGGGATTTCAAAGCGTTGGGAGGGGCTGGGAGAGGGGTGTGTTTGTGTACTTGGAGGGGGCCTTTGACACTCATCACTCCGCCCCTCCCTAGCACAGTCTTTCCCCTGGCCCCTGCTCACCTTCCAGGTGACAGTAATCAGTGCGCATTAGAGCGGATGACTTTAATAAATGCAGGAAAAGGGGCAACCTCGGAAGGCAAGTATGTCCTTGCCTTGCATTAAGGGTTGAATTTTCCAGATCTGAAATACTTCTGAATGGAATTTGGATACTCAAAACCACTTTTGGCCTCTTTCCCGTAATGCCAATATTCATTTACTGTGCGCATCGATAACGTTTCCGTATTGAAAACAACCTAGTCAGCAATTCAAAGTCTATCAAAACATCTCGGTGAGAACGCCAGGTGACCAGTGTAAGTTTGTGAGTTGCTGATTGACCCCTTAGGGTCGCGGTTTGCAGAATTGGGGTGAAGTCCTTGGTTTTAAGTTCATTCAATTACAACCCCCCTCCCTCCACCGCCACCACGAGGGAAAAAATGTGCAAAGAGAAGGAAATTTGCACATCAAACGAGGATAAAAAGGAAGAACTAATTCTCTTGATGGGAAGTTTAGAGAGGGAGGCGAGAGACTGGCATTTGGAAATTAGATCAGGGTTGTAGGGAAGAGGGAAATGACCGTCGGATAATCAAACCATTTAATGTTCTTTGAATCTGAGTAATCGGGGCAGTAGATGAACTTGATTAGGCAGACGTGCGAGATCAAAGTGACTGATGGAAAAGAGAACAGGGTCCACCCGTCCTCTTAGTCATAGTCCTTCCCAAGTTTCCCCTTAGCCAGGGTTAATGCCAGGAGATAAGAAACTCTTAAGGCTTAGCGCCTGATTTTCTCTTTAGTTTCATATCGCAATGCTTGAGGAAGCTTGCTTTTGATCCCCAGTCATTTTTAGAAGACCTGTGAATATCCCCACTCAAGAGAGAGACTAGCTGCAGGAAAAGGGAAGCTGAAAGTGAACCAGAAAGTAAATGTGACACCACTGCATGAAAATAAGAATGCAAGGTTGATGTGTAAGAATGCTGTCCTGTTGAATAATAATAAAAAAGCTTGGGACATATTTAATTTGTGTTATAGATACCCCCAACCTCTAGGAATCTATAATACGCCACACACTGACCTACTATAGTCATGACTGAGACCATCACCTAGTGTAGCCAGTAATAGTCTTGATGCAATCTTAAAGTTGAGGGAGGAGGTAATTAACAAATTTGTGATGGTCTGAACATCTCCTAAACAATTCAATTAATAGTTCCCCTTTGATTACACTGTAATCCTCTCACTCAAATTCTATCTATCCTCTGATAACTCCTACTTGAAATTCTGTCAAGGACTAAGTCCCACATATTTCTTTGTTTTGTTTTTTTTTTTAATGAACATGTACAGTGATCTAGATTACTACATGCTAGAAGTTTCTGGAGTAAATTGAAGTTTGGGAACAAAGGGAAAATTATATTAGCTGTTTTTAAAATGAACCTAGCAAACAAATTTATCACTACATACACATTTTATTGAAAATTAACACTAACCCATTTCTGTTGTACTGGTGTGGCCCTATGCAAGGTGCTTTGAAGATTATATAGATGGAGAAATTATAGGATAAATGTTAAAGGAACAGGGGATTTTTGGTGCCATAATAGCACTTGCAGAATTTTGATAACAGTGTCAGTAATCAAGATGTTGAGAAACTTCAATGTAGTAGAAAATTACAGTCTGTCTCAACTGCTTATAATGTTGAAATGTAGAGAAAGAATCTCCTGACCATGGGGAGGGTTAAAATATTTCTTAATTCTGTTATCCTATTTAAATATTTCTAGAAATATGCTTGTGCCACTCTTCAGGCCAATCTCTTTTCCTCTTTTTCAGAGTGATAGCACGTGAGTAATACATATAACAAATGCCATTAGGAGTTTGGATTCATAAATGAAACAATTGTGCAAGAATAAAGAAAAAAAGTGACATGATAAGCAAGCGGAAAACTAACAAAAAACCAAGTTGTGTAAATTCGGTCTTGATCCTTGAACCTGTATGCTTGTTATGGCTTAATATTCATTGAGCTTGGACAGAATCTGCTGGGTTTCAAGAACAGACTGAATTCTGTTCATTCCCTACATTCGTGTTGTTTGTGAAGTTATCATATGAAGTTTTACTGTGACTCAGGTTAAAGCCTGAGTTTTACTGTGTGCAAAACACTGTACTTAATGCTGTATGATAAATGATGCTTACTCATCTATCTTGAAATAATTTAGTTGGGTAGGGGGAAGCAAGCTGATAAAGTATAGAGGAGAGAAACTACATAGCAGAGAAAGCCATGTATATAGTAGGCCAACTCTTTGTTCCAAAGGGGAAAGCATTTTCAATGGAGTCTTCATTTGAAAAATCCTTCCCAGGATTGAGTTTGCTCACTGGCAATAAAAGAAAAGTATAGATGAGGAGGTAAAGTGAAGTTCATTGTTCCATCAACAGCCAATTAATATTCAGTGAGTAGCTATTACATGCAAAATACCACCTTTGTTCTTTGGGGTATAAATCACCACCCCTACCACCTTAGTATTAGAGGCAAATTCCATGTGCTCCAAAAACTTTCAGTCTAGACCTAGACCAGTGGGAAGACAAGTAGTTTTACATTGGATGGGGGTAAATTATTTTTCAGAACACTTTTTATTTCATGGGGAAGATTAAAAAGTGTCCAGAAATTGTGATCAATAAGCAATCAAGGAAGAGAAGTTTCTGGTGGCTCCTGTGTCTCTCCTACAAACAGGGGAGGGAACTAGTGCAGGTATACTTAATCAAAATTACTTTTAGTTCTCTAAGGAAAACTTTTTTTTTAAGTTATATAAGGAATTTAATTCTATAGGGAAGCCTGTCTTTTTATCTGTTTTAAATGGGTCTTAATAAGTTTGTATTTGGTATTAGATTTTAAATGTGTTTATTTACCAATGTCTAATTGCACTTTATAACTCAGGAACAGTATGATAACATGTACTTTCCACCTATTTTAAGTGTTAGACACCATGCATAGAAGATTCAAGCAACCTCTTCATGCAGGAGGGAGACAGGCAAATGCATCCTTCAAAATACTATGCTATTTGCAAACAATTTTTCCATTTTTGTTATTTCAAGTTCTTTGTGACTGATGCATTTTTAGTTCACTCCCTGCATTTTCTTTCCTTACTCTCTCTCTCCATTTTTCCTCCCTCTTTTTTTCCCTTCCCTTTTCTTTGTTAAATCAAAGGAAACAGATCTGTTGCTATTTAATTTTACTTCACTAGGAAAACATTGACTAAATGTCATTCTTTTTGGGGAATGTTGCCAACATTTTTGTTGGTACTGAACTTGAATTTATAGTAGGGATCCCTCATTCCTAAACTTACGACTTTCTCATTGGCCTTTAAAAGATTTCAACTGTAATGTTTTTCAATATGTTAAAAGAGCTTCTAGACCAAGCCCAGGAGGGCTAGCTGATCAGCACAGATAAATCAGACTTCATGGTAGCCAGATTAAAAGGAAGAGGACATTAATAAGTGATCTGAGTATAGGGTCCCAAATCCAAAAATTCTGGCTAGAAACCAGAGAGGACTTTGTTGATGTCCTTACACTGAGAAAAGTCTGTGCTGTATTACAGGGATTGCAAAACAACCTCATGATCATACCCCTAAAGGAACTGACATTTCCAGCCATGAATATAGTCCAAAGATAGCAAAAAGCAAGATGTAATAGTCTCTTGAAAGTCTCTAGATGTGGAGAAAAATCATTTTTCTCCATGTTACTGGGTTCCATTATCACCTTTTCATAATGCAGACACATCCAAAGGTCATGACCAAGAAGGGTATCCTGCTATGGCAGCAGGAATCTGGGGCACATCTGTGCACAGGAGCTTTTGTGACAGTGGCCAATTGGATGGGGCCTTGGTTAAGCCAATTAACTCTGTGTTGATGTTGCTCTTTCATTTATAAAATGGGACATAGAGGAGGTGGAGACAGTCCTTTTGACCACAAGTCTCTTTTTAGGTAATGCCAGGGCAAGACCTTTTAGACTTTGATTAAATAAGTGTATACTGCAAGAGCTGTGTTCTTTCAGGCAACCTAAAATAATGATCATTGTCATAATGTATCTTGATTTTGAGGACAACAAGCATATGTTTTTGAAGAAATTCTCTGAAAATATGGTGCATTATTTGAATTGGGTGATTATATATGTAATATATAATATGTATGCACACATGTATATTTAAGTACCTATGTATACATACAGATATATAATTTCTCATAAAACTTATGTTTTTGGAAAAAATTCAGTAAACATAGAAAACTCCAAAACAAAAATAAATGACATGTAATCCCACCACTAAGAAGAAACCACTATTAACTTCTAGTTTCTATACACAGAGGGAAGATTCTTTTTTTCCCTTTACAGATAGTAATGTTTTAGACCTGTTATTCTTTTCCCCCAACTATCACTAAATCTCAAACTGGTTAATAGTAGTGGACTCAAGTGACAAAAAGGAGGAACTTGAAAACACTTTAGTGTCTTGAGACCCTATCTTAGAATTGTCAGAAAATGGCTAGTGTCAAGATGTATTAGAAACGGAGTAACTTTGGCAGGGACGAGGAGAGATGCATAACAGTACCGGGATCTTTCATGATCCTTAAGTCGCAAAAGCAAAATAATTTTCAGGTAAATTCAGTTGTAGAGAAAGATGGGAGGAGGGAGTGGTGAATTCCCAGCAGGCAAGCCCTGGGTGCCGGGTGCTTAACCAGATCACCAATCCCCATTGTTCATGTTCTCCAGGGAAGCTACTCACAGTGGCTGCACTTTGGTGTCACAACCGTTGCCAGCATACAGTAGTGTAAAATGAAGCTTGTCTAAAGACTCTCTTTGATGAATGAAGATCAAACGGCCTGGGGACCCCCGGCCTTAATCAGACTTGAGCCAGGATGGCATTTTCACAAATAGTCCCTTTGCTCTGCTTTGAGCAGACTTTGTACTGAGCACATTCATCCGGCCACTGGGCTGGTAATCCGAGTGAAAACCCTTGCCTGGTCACAAATGCATTCACACTACAATGGCTGCTGTTGGTTTGCTGTGTCAGTTCATGGGCAAATAAATATAGGGCCCTTCTGACTTAATTAAAAAGGGGTGAGAGGAAAGGCGATGGAGGGGAAGATTAAAGCTCCAAGAGACACCAGGCTCCGCTGTGTCTCCATGTCTGGAGGCCAGCAGTGGAAAACTGCTCTTCTGCTGCTCCCTTGTGGAATTCCATAGAAGTTCTAGGTAGGGAAGATTTACAGTTTTATTTATGTGGCATCTCTTGAAAGGGTAAGATTTCCAGGTCCAGTCACTTAAATGTTGTATATCTTCTGCACCTTTCCATGCTTCAAACTCTGTGACGTTAAATATTCTCTTATCATCCTTAATAGTCCACACAATGCTTTGTTCACAGAATAATTTAAATCTTCAAACTAGTATTAAAATAACTGAGATTTGAGATGTAAATTCTCAATAAAAATGTATTACGTTAATTGAAGTGAAGAGCTTCTGTATTGCATTCCTAGAAAAAAATTTCAACATCTCTAGATTGTTACAAATATCATATTATGAGGAAAGTCTAGGTCAAACAAATCTTGGGGGGAAACATACATATGTAACTCTTCTGGGAGAATACCAATATAAGAATATTACTTTCTCATTCATTTGACAAAATATTAAATAATTTCAGACTTCCATGTGCAAAAGGAAGACACAAAGCTATGGGCATGTGTAAAATAATAGTTACATACTCTTTAATATTTTGGGTTTTTTTTTTTAACACCAACATGATATACAAGTAGAAAAACACAGTAGGAAAAAAAGTGGCACGTGGGAATTGCGGCACCTAGAATTATATATGTGACTGTTAAGACTATTGTTGGTAATCGTATGGTTATTATTTAATAGTTAATAATTCTAAACTATCCATTTTTCTTATAGCTTTTTATTTTAAAATAGTTGGAAAAAATTTGGTTATTAGCATTTCTATTAAAGAATAAAGGGATTCTAGAAGATAAGAAATACTACTTCGAAGTATTCAACATATATCTTTATTAGATGCTAGATATAAAATAGTATATTATTAGTTCAGAATTATAATCTAAAACAAAAATAAATAAGAAGCAAGTTAACTTCAAACTTCTCAAGATGTTATTAATATTTTGATTAGACACTGTACATTTCTTTGATATTGTTCTCCAATAGAATCTCCCTCTTCTCACAATATTCCTTTTGATTCTTTCTAATGTGGAAATTACTTTGTAATCTCTAAATTCAGCAACAAGTGAAAATAATTTTGCAAAGATCAGTAACTTTGTGAATTAAGGTTAGCCACAAACTTACTTGGAAAGTAGAAAAGTGTCAGGTAGAGAATCTAGTTTCTAATTGGCTTTCTAACAAAAGCTTGTCCTCTACCCCTTTCTGCTAATATCATTTACCATCACCATTTGCTAATGATTTTAGAAAGGATCTGTGGCTAGAATTGTGATATCTGCAGGGCTAAAGCATATTTATTTTCTTAAGGTTTTAATAACAGCAGTGATTAGCATAGCAAGGAAGTAAATAAATAAGCAAATACCTGGAGCTTTTAATTGCAAATGTTTATGAAGTGGGAGTTAATAAATTTCTTTCCTATTTAAATGCAAGTTCTAGTCAATTAAAGGTATATTTTTCTTTAAAAAGACTATTGAGAACTGTGCAAGTCTGTGATTCTTAAACTGTTGTTTACGCAAAAATAACCAGAGATTCATGTTAAAAATGCAGATTCCCAGATCTTGCTCCTACTTCTTTTGATTGCATAGGTTTGTGGTGAATATGGTGACCTTTTTATTAACATTGTAAATAAATAAGGCTATACTTTGTGAAAGCATAGGCTATCCTTTGAAGAACAGCAAATCACATCCACCAGGTCTGTGACTGTCCAAACTCCTCACCTCTATCCCTAGTTAAAAGATAAATCCAAATCTTTGTTTCTCAAACTCTAGAAAGTTAGGTTGTGTTCCCCTGCCCCTCAACACTCACTCACTCACTCATTCCCTCATTCACTCAGTTACTCACTCTCTTCTCCTCAGAGTCTGTTGCAGGGCCCAGCAATATTTGTATTTTAATGTCCAAGCTGATTCTGGTGCAGTCAGGTTTGAGATCATTGCCCTTGCTCAGCATTGCTCGGACTTATAGCACAAAACAACTAAGAATCACCTGGAATATTTGTGAAACTAGATGCTTAGAAATAGTGTTGTGCTGGGAAACATTTAACAAAGCACTTTAAAAATGCTTATAAAATGTATAAATCTATGTACATTTGTGTTGCAAATTATACTGATATGTAGAATATGTAGCACACAATTTACAAATAATAAATTATAAATACTACTCATTATTGTAAGTATCCTATAGCCAGTGGATTCTTCCAGATGCTTTTACTGCTTTTTGCTGAAATCTGGTACCATAGCAAATCTATGAGTGCAATGCAGTCACTATTTGATAAAAGAAATTGTATCACAATCTGCTAACTCTTTCTCTCTTCAACTTGTTGTCATGAAATTAGATATATGATCCACTGGTAAACAGCTCTCACTGTAATACAAAGTATCTTCATGAAACTAAAACTGCCATCAGTTTTAGCTCTAAATCCAAACCTGATTGTTAGTGTTTGCCAATTTCTATGAGTACTCCTACCGCTGGCATGTTGAAGTGAAAAATATGACTCTACTGAACCTGGAGATGGGAAGAGTTCTTAAAATGGTGAGATATTTCATGATGTAAATAATCTGAGGAACATAAATAGATGAAAGCAGAAAGTGGTGAGTTTTACATATTTATTACCTTTGTCTTACTTTGTCTTATCTTTGTCTTACTTTGTCTTACCTTTGTCTTCCTTTATTTACTTTGATTTTTTTCTTTTTAAGAATGGCAATCCCTGGCATTGACTTCTGTATCCCTTGTACGAGGTGGTCATTAAACCAAAGATCAGCTTCACCAGACTTAGAAAATATACTCAAGGCAAGCACAGTTTCAGAAACCCACTTATTACTTTTAATGGTTTCCACTTCCGCTTAGATGATGGCTTGGCTGTTTCTCTGTTGTCAGTTTTTTGAGGCTTTTAAGAAAATTACAAAATCTATATATAGTTATTCAGCATTAAACTTTTCTTAGTAGGAAGGTTGGCCTCTATAACCTAACTGCAATTTCTCCAGAAATGTACATTCCTTCATTAAAAAATATATATATAAATTCTATTGGACTGTGTTATTATATAATTTTTCCCACCCAACATTGTGAAATTCATTCAATTAAAATTTAGTTAATACATTTACTTTCACTTTAGTGCAATATTCTATTGTCTGCATATACCAGATATAATGGCCCCTTGTCCAAGCTGTTTCGGGCATTTGTTTCAAATTTATGGTTATTTCAAAATGCTTCTGTGGGTGTCCCTTCATGTATCTCCTTGTGAACAAATGTATAATTCTTTCTAGGAAATATACCAATAAGAACTGAGCTATAGAATATAGCCATTTTAAACTTTATCAAATATTGCCAGATTATACTTGAGCGTTGTAATGATTCACATTACTATCAATAGTATGTAAGAAATTTACATTGCTCTACTTTTTAACCAACATTTGCTGTTTAAAAGTTTAATTTATAAATCTGATGTATGGAAATGGTTTTATTTTTAAACTAAGTTATTGATTATTAATGATGTAGAATACATATTCATATATTTTGCTTCTCTGGAGGAAAAGATATCACCAAATCCTTTAAGCTAATATAAACTTCGTGTGCAAACTAGACAAGAATAGTTCAAGAAAGGGATATTAAGAATACATATTCATGTATTTTGGGCCTCCCCAGTGGCGCAGCAGTTGAGCACTGGGTTGCGAAGCTGCCCACAGCCTCTGCAGCGCTGGTTTGATCCTTGGCCACCGGAGGAGGGTCCCACATGGCGCGCAGACCTCTCTCTTGCCGCCCGCTGCTCCCCTCAGCAGTGTACTTCAGTCCTTCTGCCTGCTCTGCTCCCCGCTCTGGCTCTGGTGAATACTCTCACCCTCCGGCGCTTCTGACTGTACCCAGTGCTTGTATAAATTAAAATATATATATATATACTTTGCTTCTCTGGAGGAAAAGATATCACCAAATCCTTTAAGCTAATATAAACTTAGTGTACAAACCAGACAAGAATAGTTCAAGAAAGGGAAATTACAGTCTATTCTCATGATCATATACACAGAAACCTGAAAAATATTTATAAATCAAAACCACCTATGTATTAAAAATGCATGTCATAAAAAATTGAATTCATGTCAGGAGGCAGGATTGGTTTAATATGAGAGATCACTTAATATCTTCTTCCAAGTAGAGGTTAAATAGAAAATCATGTGACCATCCCAATATATGTTGAAAGAGAATTTGATGCAGTCCAATAGCTACTTATTTTTTAAAAGATTGACAAACTAAGAACTTTCTTAATATGATAATGTGTGTATATAATCAATATCAAACATGATGAAATTTAAATTTTGGAAAAAGGCAAGGATACAAACTAATTTTCTTAGGCTCTAAGCCAGTCCTTCATGAAAGAAATTAATGATTATTTCTAGGAAGAATGAAATAAAGCATCTCATAATTCAGAGATTAGTGTATTATCTTCAGAAATGGTTCAAGAGATAATGAAATGAATTAGTAAATTTTAGCAAGGATGCTAGACTCAAGAGCAATATTAAAAAATTGAATTTCTCTCTGCCAATGAAAGAGTTCGAGTTAAAGAATGTAAGATTTTAATAGATGTCCTTAAAATAGCAACAAAAGATGTGATGAATTCTATTATAAAATGTTTTTGAAGACATCAGGGAAAATGAAAACAGGGAGATATTTATGTCCATGGGTGAAGAAGTTAGTATCCTGAGGTTTCTTCATCCTCTCTGTAATTTCAGAGACGTTCTAATCAAAATACAAAAATGGGTTTCCATGAAACTTAATATTAGAATATTAAGGTGGTTCTAATATTTGTATGGTTTAAAAAAAAAAGGGCTGTAGAGGACCTCCCTGGTGGCGCAGGTGGTTGAGCACCACACTGTGAAGCTGTCTGCAGCTTCTGCAGTGTGGGTTTGATCCCGGCCAGCCGGCGAGAATCCCACATGGTGCCACAGACCTCTCCTGTCTCACTTGCTGCTCCCCTCAGCAGTGTATTTCATCAGTCTGCCTGTTCTGTTACCTGCTCTGTTTCTGGTGAATCCTCTCACTCTCCCAGTCATCTGGCCTGTACCCCAGTTCTTGTATAAAAATAAATAAATCTTTAAAAAAAAAAGGCTGTAGCTAGCTAAGGTCATTTTAAAGATGATAACTAGGGGTTTTCCCATGTGATATAAAAGTTTAGAAAGCTATGTTAAGACAGTAAATATGTCAATGGAGGAAAACTGAGTGTATATACCCACAAATACTTACATATATATATGTACATATATATATGAAAATGAACTGGAACAATTGTATTTCTATTTGGAAATATAAAAGGAAAACTTAGTCCCACTCATTTAAAAAAATCATCCTAAGCTGTTTAAAGATCTATAAATGGCAAAGTTTAGAATGTAAATTTTGAAAACAAAGTTTTCAGAAGTAAATAAGACCATATTTCTGTATTCTTATAGCTTTGTCATGAAGGATTTATTATATAAGTCACCAATCATAAATTATATGGAACAGATTGATAATTTGACCATAATAAACTAAAAACTGCCTTAAGAAAACATCACACAGAGTGAAGATAGTTGCAAAATACACATCTGATCATGACCATCAGTCATCATTTTTAATTTTACTAAATACTATTCTCTGGCTATAGTCTATCATTAGGAGATAAGAGAGAAGATAATTTTACTTTTCTACTTCACTTAAAGTATATAGATAGGTTAAAAACATTATACTATCTTTGTATTTCTGAGATGAAGCTAACTTGGTCACCTTAAAAATGTATACGTTGTTTAACTGATTTTGCCAAAGTTTTGATTAGGATTTTTGTGCCTATGATTATAAATGACTGAACTCTAATTTTTCAATCGATGTTATATTATTCATGATTTTTAAATATCTGATTTTGAAATCAAGGTCATTCTTCATAAAACAAGTTGGCATATGTTTTTTCTCCTACTCGCTGGAAGAGAGTCTGTGCAGTTTAAATTATCTTTTTTCTTGAATTAAATTGGAAATCTCAATATATTGGAATTTCAGGCAGTACATTTGACTCCTGCCCTAATTCAATGCAGTCTGATAGAATTTTCTGTAATGGTAGAATTGTACATTTGCACTGACATATCATGGGAGCCACTGGCCACATATGGCTAGTATGACTAAGGAATTGAATTTTCAAAACTTTTCTTAATTTAAATGGCCACATATTGTTAGAGTTGACAACACTGAAACACTGCCCTATATAAACTTTTGTCTATTGCCTGGAGCCTCTTCCTGCTTCTGTCTCTCATCACTAGCTGGTGTTAGGTAAACCTTTGGTGGTCCTCTCACCGCTTTCTAAATTGAACTGTCCTTTATGAGTTTTGAGTTTTTGAGTTGAAATCTTTTTTTTTTCCTGTGACTCAGGTTAACATCTGTCTTCTTACTTATTTTTTTCTTTTTAAAGAATTTCTTGCAGTCTCTTTTCTACCAGGGATGTTTTATTTGTGCTGCTGGGTACATATTTATTTACTTTAAAATATCTGGTTATTTCCTTCCTTTGCATTTGATCCATCAAATTAATGATTCCTGGAGGGACTTTGGTATGTGTTCTTGTATACTTTTTCAGATGAGGAAAATAAAATTTAGAAATGTTGTGTTACTAACTCAGAGTCACTTCATTTTCAGTGGTAGATAGGGCCCTACTTAAAACTTCTAGTTACTAGTCAAGGCCTCCCCTAGTGACATATTTGCTCCCAAAAGGAAATCAAGTTATATTTTAAATGCCTTTGCAGTGTATATTTTTGCTTTTTTTTTTTTTTTTAATTTTCTAGAGGCATGTTTTATTTATTTATTTATTATTTGTTTGTTTGTTTGGTTTATACATGCACTGGGTACAGTCAGAAGCGCGGGAGGGTGAGAGAATTCACCAGAGCCAGAGCAGGGAGCAGAGCAGGCAGAAGGACCGAAGTACACTGCTGAGGGGAGCAGCGGGCGGCAGGAGAGGTCTGCACGCCATGTGGACCCCGCCTCCGGTGGCCGGGGAGCAGCCAGGGATCGAACCGGCGCCGCAGAGGCCGCGGGTAGCTTCGCAACCCAGCGCTCAACCGCTGCGCCACCGGGGAGGCCCTATTTTTGCTTTCTGAGGGAACAACTTTTGTAATACAATAAACTCTTACATTGTCTTTGGCTAAACCTAATCCATTTACACATTAAATTTATTTGAAGGAAACATGCCCAAATGTGTTCTGTACTATCTGTAACTCCAAAGACTCCTTTTATAAATCCAGTGATCTTACTATATTTCTAGTTTCCCAGTGGCCTCAAGATAACACAAACTTCATCATGACTGCCCAGGAAAAAAAAAAAAAAAAAAAAACTTAGATTTTCAGACATAATCCACTATGTATTTGTTTTCAGTCATTTTAACCAATTTTTTTTATCTCAATAGCCTGACTTTATTGTTTCTTCTGTAAGTCTATATCAGAATGAGGGTTCCCTATTTTGCATTAAGAAGCATTAAAAATATGTAATGATCTTGTCTGTAGTGCTCTCCTTGGTTTCCCATTTCTGTCAATCTTTGGCAAGGGACATGAGAGTGGGGGGTGGATACTATTGGGACTAAGGGAGCACATGATCATATTCACGATCCACTTCAGATGGGCTATCTCAGGCAGATGAAGTATGTAATGTCTAAAAGTCTGATCAACATTCTTTAAAATTATTTTAATTGAGGTAACATTGATTTACAGTGCTCTCTCTCTGGTTTGGTTTTGTCAGACCTTTTGTATTGTTTATTTTCCACATATGAGTGGCACCATTCAGTATTTGTCTTCCTCCATATGACTTATTTCACTTAGCATAATCACCTTCAGTTCCATCCATGTTGTCACAAGTGTTGTGTAGTATTCAATGGTGATATAAATCACATCTTCTTAATCCACTCACCTTTTGGGGGGCACTTAGGTTATTATAGATAGGGCTGCACAAACATAGGAGTGGATATATCCCTTCCAATTAGTGTTTTTGCTTTCTTCAGGTAGATATCTAGGAATAGAATTGCTGGATGCTGTTTTCTTTTCTTTCTTTCTTTTTTTTTTAAGATTTATTGATTTATTTGTAGAAGAATTGGGATGAGGCCAGAAGTGTGGGGCAGGATGGGGGATGGAGGGTGGAGGGGGTGTGGAGAGAGGATTCTCCAGAAATAGTGACTGAAAATACAGATAGATTGACTAAAATACACTGCTAAGGGGAGCAGCAGATGAGACAAGAGAGGTCAGCTGTGCCATGTGGGTTAGTTCCCTGGTCAGGAACTGAACTCGGCCATAGTGGTGATAGCCCTGAAACTTAACCCATAGGCCACTAGGGAGGCCCCTGGACCCTGTTTTCTATAGGAGTTGGACCAGTCTATTTTCCTACAATGTATGGGGATTCCTTTTTCTTTACAAACTTCTTGTTTCCAGTCTTTTTGATATTAGTCATTCTCATGAGTGTGAGATGGTAACTCAATGTGAATTTGATTTGCGTTTCTCTGATCATTAGTGATGATGTGCGTTTTTTCATGTGACTGTTGGTGATGTTTGTCTTCTTTGGAGAAGTATCTCTTCTGCCCATTTTGTGCTTGAGGTATTTTTGTTGTTGTTATTGTTGAGTTGTATAATTTCTTTCTAGGTGTTAGATATTAGCCTCTTGCGAGATCTATGATATGGAAATATATTCTCCCATTTAATAGAGTGCCTTTTTATTTTAATGATAGTTCTTTCACTATGCAGAAACTTTTTAGTCTAAGGTGGTCCCATTTGCTTATTTTTGCTTTTCTTTTCCTTACTGTAGGAGTCAAGTCTCCAAAGGCATCTGTGAAGCCAATGTCATGGACTGTTTATGTTCTCTTGTGTAAATTTTATGGTTTCAGGTCTTAAATCCAAGCCTTTAATACATTTTGAGTTTACTTTTGTGTTTGGTGTGAGAACATGACAATTTACAGTATTCTTCTTATCCAAAGCAATATAGATGCAGTGCAGTGACTTTCACAATTTCAATGGCATTTTTAAAGAAATAGAGCAAATATAACCAACTTTATATGGAACCACAAAAGACCGTGAATATCTAAAGCAATCACAACAAAAAAGAGGACGAACTGACTATACTATAAGTCTATAGTAATCCAAACAATATGACATTAGAATAAACATAGCAACACAGATCAATGGAAAAGAACTGAGAGTCAAACCCATACTAATATGTACAGTTAATCTATGATAAAGAAGACAAAAGACAATACTGGAGAAAGAAAGTCTTTTCTATAAATGGTGCTGGGAATAGTGTATAGCCACATGTAACATAATGAAACTAGACCACATTCTCACATGTTGCCAATGTTTGTTTTCAGATTTGATAAGTCACCTTATGTATTTTGATGCTCCTTTATCTGATGTGTGTATATGAGTGTTATATCTTCCTGATATATTGCTAGTAAATCATTATATAATGTTCATCCCTGTCTCTTGTTTTAGATGGAATTCTATTTTATCTGATAATTTTATCTGATATAATCAATGATTTCCATACCCTTTTTTAAAATCCCATTTGCTTATAGGATTTTTGTCCAACCATTTACTTTGAGCCTATGTTTATCTTTGGAGACACCAGAAAGTGGGGTTTGGTGTTCTGAAATAATCAGTCACACTGTACCTTTTAATTGGTGAATTTTTAGTCCATTTATGTTTAGGATGATTACTGATATGCAAATTTGTTACTACTATTTTGTTCTTCCAATCTATTGATATCCAAGGCATCCTTCAAAGAAAAAAAAAAGGCAAATCTTGGAATACATCAAACTAAAAAGCTTCTGCAAAGCAAAAGAAATTATTTTAAAAAAAAGGCATCCTACTGAATGGGAAAATACATTTAGAAATCATAAGTCTGACAAGCATTAATATTCAAAATATGTAAAATAACTTTCATACATTCAACAACAAAAACAAGCAAACATTTAAAAAATGGAGAGTTAATGAATAGACATTTCTCCAAAGAAGATATGGGTATAGCCAGCAAGCATATGAAAAACATTTCTCTGCATTGTTTTTATTATTGGGGGAATTATCAAAACAATGAGATATCAATTCACACCTGTAAAATGACTTATCTAAAACCCAAGAAATCACAAGTGTTAGGATATGAAAAAAAGGGAATCCTACTATACTATGAACATAAATTGGTGAAGCCTTTATGGAAAATACTGTGCAGTTTCCTCAAAAAATGAAAGAGAAATTCTATATGATACAGTTATTCCACTTCTGGGTATTTACTCCTATAATATGATGAAAACACTGATTCAAAAAAAAAATATATATATCTTAGTTATATATATATATATATATATATATATATATATATATCTCCATCTTCATTTCTCTATTTATGATAGCTAAGCACTGAAAGTAATATGAGAACCCATCCACAGATGACTGGATAAAGATGTGGTGTGTATATATACACAATTGAATACTTCTCAGTAAATTAAATAAAATCCTGCCATTTGCAGCAACATGAACTGAGTATTATACTTAGTAAAATAAGTGAAATGGAAAAAGAAACACCATAGGATTTCACTCAGATGCAGCACATGAAGAAACAAAATCAGCAAATTGACTGAGTAAAACAAAATAACCTTATAAAATATAAAATCAAATTAGTAGTTACCTGAAAATAAGGAGGGCAATAGATGAGGTTAGTTGGATCAAAGGGGTCAACTATACGGTGAAGGATAGAATTAGATTTTTTAGTAGTGAACATAATGTTTATACACAGATGTCGATTTGTGGTGATGGCTAACCAAAACCTATATAATTTTGTAAACTGTTGTTACTTAAATTAAGAAATTTCAATTATCGGGGCCTCCTTGGTGGTGCAAGGGGTTAAGACACAGCCTATGAAGCTCTCTGCAGCATGAGTTCGATCCCCAGCCAAGGAGGAAACTGACATGGCACAGCAGACCTCTCCTGACTTGCCCGCTGCTCCCCTCAGCAGTGTTTTTCAGTCAGTCTACCTGTTCTGTTCCCCACTCTGTCTCTGGTGAATCCTCTCACCCCCCCCACACCTCTGGCCTGTATCCCACTTCTTGTATGTATAAATAAATAAATCTTTTTTTAAAAAAGAAATTTTAATTATCAACCTTATATACTACATCTTTTTGATCCACTCATCAGTTTTGGGTTATTTAGGTTGTTTGCATTAGCTGACTGTTGTAAGTAGTATTGCAGTAAACACTGGTGTGCAGGCTTCTTTTCATATGTGTGCAGGCCCAAGAGCTGGGGTGCAGGCCAGAGATGCAGGGGGTAAGAAGATTCATCAGAGACAGAGTGGGGAGCAGAATATGGATATTTACTGAAATACACTGCCGAGGGGACAGTAGGTGATACAGGAGAGGTCTGCTTCACCATGTGGGTCACCTCCCTGGCCAGGGATTGAACTTATACTGCAGTGGCTGTGGATAGCTTCATAGTGCTGCAACTTAACTCCTTGTGCCACCAGGGAGGCCCCTGTTTCTGTTTTTGTTTGTTTTAATATGGGCCACTCTCACTGATGTGAGGTGATATCTCATTTAGATTTGCATTTCCCTGTGGATAAGTGATGCACGTTTTTTTCATGTGCCTATGACCATTTATGTCTTCTTTGGAAAAATATTTAGCTCCTTTGCCCATTTTTTATTTCTTTTGTTTTCTTTTTTTTTTTTTTTTTTTTTTTTGAGTCTTATGAGCTCTTTGTAGATCCTCAGTATCAGTCCGCTACCGGATGTGTGTTGTGCAAATACTCACCCCCAATTCAGTAGGCATCTCTTTCTTTTGAATATTGTCTCTTTGGTTATACATAAGCTTTTTAATTTGATGTTGCCCAAATTGTTTGTATCCTCCTTTGTTTTCCTTGCAGCTGGGAATGAATTCACAAAGATATTTCTTAAGTGTATGTAATTGAGCGTTTGCCTTTGCTTTCTTCTAATGTATTTTATAGTTTCATGTCATATTCAAATATTTTATCCATTTTGAGTTGATTTTTGTGTAAGCTATGAGATAGTGGTCTAGTTTCATTCTTTTTGCTTGTAGCAGTTCAATTTTCCCATCACCATTTTGTTGCAGAGGCTTTCCTTCTTCCAGTGTACAGCCTCCGCGCCTTTTTCATAGACTAGTTGTCCATGTATGTGTGGTTTTATTTATGCACTCTCAGTTCCACTCCATTGGTTTGTGTGTCTGTTTCTGTTCCAGTACTATGCTGTTCTAATTATTATGGTATTACAGCATTATTTGAAATCCAAAAGTATAATATCATTTTCTTCCTTTTTTAGTCAGGAGTGCTTTGGCTATTTGTGGTTCTGTATGAATTCAGTAGTACTTGTTCAATTTCTTTGAAAAATCACATTGAGATTGTTATTGCGATTGCACTGAATCTATTAATTGCTTTGAGTAGGATGACCTTATTTAAAAAAAAATTATGCATACAAGAACTGGGGTAATGGCCATAGGTGTGGGGGGGTGGTGAGAGGATTCACCAGAGACAGAATGGGGAACAGAACAGGCAAATTTACTGAAATACACTGCTGAGGGGAGCAGCGGGTGAGACAGGAGGGTTCTGCTGCACCATGTGGGTAGCTCCCTGGCCAGCCGGGGGACAAACTCATGCTGCAGTGGTTGCAGATAGCTTCATAGGTTGCATCTTAACCCCTTGCACCACCAGAGAGGCCCTGAATAGGATGGCCTTTTTGACAATGTTGATTCTTCCAATACATGAGCAAGGAATGTATTTACATTTGTTTGTATCTTCTATTTCTTTTAACAGTGTATTATAGTTTTCCTTGTATAGACCCTTCACTTGATTTCCATGGTATTTAATTTTTTTTTTTTTTAGTGAGACTATAAATGGAATGGATTTCTTTAACTTCTAGCTTATTGTTTGCATATAGGAAGGCAACTCCAACCTGTTTTTATTATTAAAACTTGTGGCCTCTTTTTTTCTTTCAAAAACTCTTGAATCATTCTCCCCAGGAATTATAAATCCCAATCCTATGACTAACATACTTTCCTTTGGAATGCTTTGCTTTTCACACCACAAAATTGATATTTCTAAATTTGATAGTCTTGTCCTAATTACACAGGAAGCTCATTGTACCAATTGTAGGTAATCTGGATTCTAATCATGTTTCCTCCCATTACCCTGTCAAAATGTAGATTTTTATAATGTCAAGTCCTTCCATCCAAAGACTAGAGAAATTTTAGTGAATTCACTGTCTTTACTGCAGTCTCACTGGTCTTTATCTAGGGTCTAAAGACATATTCTCTTCTACTTGACTTTGGGTTGACATTGATGAATTTCCATGCAGTCGCTAGGGTAGGGTGGGTGGCTTTCTTTGTGTGTCCATTTTGTATCAGCTACAGTGGGAAATATTATGGTGCTGATACAGGTAAAGGCAAATATTAGTGGTAACAACCATATATTCCACGATAAATTCTTTTGTGGCTTGAGTAGGACATTTGCTCCTGCTCATTGTAGTGCTCTTTTAGCTTCTGAAGCTGACAGGGCAGTCTCTGAGGAAGAATTGCCCACCACAGCAGTAGATGGAAAGGAAAATGTATTGAAGCAAGATTAGCTCTTAACGTTCCTGCTAGAAGTCACACACTCATTGTTCAGTTGCCAAAGCAAGTGGAAAGGCAAAACTTGACTTCTAAGGGGTAAGCTTAAGTTCTTAAGGAAGGGAAATAGGACAGCAGTGAACTACATTCAAAATTAACTGATACAGAATCTCAAGCCTCTTATTTCCCCTAAAGGATAAAGAGCCCGTTTGCAACTTAAACTAGTATTCTGAGCTGATAAATCCAGAAGTGGATATAAATGTATCTTTTTGACTTTATTAGTGAACATGTGTATATAGTCCTTAACAAAAAGTTTATTTAATATTCTATTTTACTGTGGAAAATGGAAAGGATATCTATACACTGAAATGTCATTTAACACTTTTGAGGGTATTTAATAGAACTTGGATGCTTATGACTTATAGATTTGATTTTCAGATATTTTTTCTCTTTTACTCTACCATTCCTGCATCCTGAAATTCCTGAAATGTTTTCTCATGTTCTCATTAGTCTGCTTTTTTCCTCTCTCTCTCTCTCTCTCTCTCTCTCTCTCTCTCTCTCTCTCTCTCTCTCTCTCTCTCATACACACACACACACACACACACACTCACTCACACACTTTCCATCAGAATAAAGTAAGATACTTATTCAAAATTCAGATTCCTGGGCTATACCTCAAATTAACTGTGGGTGACACTAAAAAATCCATGTTTTTACCATATTTCCCACATACATTTTACAGCTTTGATGTTTGAAAAACACTCACATGACCTGAGTCTGTCCTTTAATTTTCATAAAATCTATGGCCACACTGAGGTTTTTAGGGATGCCAGTTGTGATTCTGTTTTTGCATGAAGTTGAGACTTAATCTATTGACTAGTAAGTGTGTGGATAGATTGTTCCTTAGTTCTACTGATTTATCTTTAGTAAAAACATAGCCAGCAAAGGTAATTATTACAGTTTTATCAGTATATTTACCATTTGAGTTGGAAAAGATAAGTATGGAACACGGAAGGAAACTTTAAAGAACATTTGTATGGTGGCTGTCCTATTTTATGTGTATGAAACATTTAGGACTATAACTGAGAACTTGAGTATAGGTCTGCAAGTAAAATTTTGACCAATTTAGATAATACTGCCTGTCCACCTCAGACAAATTTATGATTCCTGTTGTCACAGCTAAATAATGTGCAGTCAATCATTCTAATTACTAATAACAAGCACGAGGTGGGGTAGTGAAGTGGATGAATGCAACATCCTCACCATGGCCACTCATCACCTCCCTAATTTACTTTCCTAATGGTCATGCCTTTGATCTGCATGCCTTTCCGGGAACAAAACAAAAACAAAACAAAAAAAATTCTTGTATCAAAGTTATATGAAATCACATTACCTAAAGGATGGATAATAAAATGTTAAGTTCTACTTGCAGAAGGATTAAATTTTTGGAAGTGACATAGTATTTTTTAAAGTTATTTTATTGGCTCTGTCTGAGAAAGTTAATTGTATTTCTACTTTCATTAAAGAGTGATTTCAATCCACCATCACTGGCAGTGTGATGCCAACAAGACAAAGGCAATCAGATTGAGGAAATTATTATGTTGCGATCAGTTTCAATTTGTATAACATTGACTGCAGTGAAAAGCAAAGGAATATAGGAAGAATGTTTGCCAGAGTTTGTTGGAATTACATTATTCCCTGAATCTATATTCTTTATGTATATGGAGTTTAACAGGGACTGCAAGAACAAACTTTAGAGAAAGAATCATGCAATTGCTTTTCATATTAAATAATCCCTTTTTAGCGTGTTGTAACATAAACAAAAACGTCGTTTTCACAGTTACCTAGTTCAGACTTTGGGGTAGCTCCAAAAGGACTGTATGTGGTCCAGTAATGTGGTCATGGTACAGAAAAAACTGCTAATTTGGAGGTCTGTTTATGTATCGCATTTGCTTTGCTAATCACTCTGGATCATCTAACATTGCCCTGTTCAATTCTTTAATCTGATTTGTTGGATTAGTTTTGTATTTGATCATAGTACATTCATTTAGAAAGGATACTTGAGTTATAAATTATTTTTTACATTGCTGGAGTGACATTGTACAATAGCACTACATGGTAGTTCATTATAAATATATCAATTCTATTCTTGATCTCTTGTCTGGAATTAAACATCAACCATGTTCAAAAGTAATTATTTTTTTTATTTCAACTCTATAAAGTATACAACAGGCACTCGGCAATTACAGCTGCAGGAAAAATACATAGCAAATCAAAGCAGGTTAAGTTTATGAAAAAGTTTTAATCTACATCAAAAGAGTGCAAGTGGTCAATGACCATTTGATGACAGTTGTTGCATTCTGACTAACAAAGGACTCTTTCATGTAGAACAAATTGTAAGAGGACGATCAACCATAGCTGTAAGAATACAAAAGAACTGACCAGTTGTAAAAACATCGTACATTGAAATAAACTTGGTAGATGATGCTTAAAGAAATGTCCCTTTACTCAGAAAGCCCAAACCTCTGAGTCAATGTCAAGGTCCCAGAGCTCTGTCTATTGATACAGGGGCAGATAGAGAAGAGGGCTAACAACACTTTCTATGTTTAGCTTTCTTGGTCTGTTGAAAACTTGCCTCATAAATGATTTGCATATACAAGAACTGAGAGAAAGCATCCTGTTTTGTTGAGTGGTGCACCAAGGTACATTTCATCATTGGTTTCATAACAAGGTGTGATTAGCAGTCATTTTCTATTTTTCTCTTGAATTGGACAGTTGTTAATGGAGTCTATAAAATATGTTAGAACATGACTGCACTAATTTTTTTAACTGAATCTGCACAGCTTAGCAAAACAGGAATACCTGTATACAGACTGATAGTATGTCATATATTAATTTGACCTGCACATACATTTATACATTTCACAGAAATGACGCTGTATCTCATTAACAGATACACAGCTCTGGTAACATTTAACAGAAATAAGAGAACAACTTCATCATTTCTGTAATTCATCAATATTATATAATAAAGGCTTATAAATTGTTAGCAGAAAGAACTGTAAAACGCAGCAAGCTAAGAAAGGACAACATTTTGAGGTGTGTTTGTCTTTGTCATGCAGCATAACACCAAATTTGTTTTTTAATAGGATGCCATGAATTTAAGGCACTTGCAACAATGCCAGATAGCCAGGTCATGTTCTAGACTATGGGACAGATGAGTAACAGTACAGGTGACATAATTTTCAATAATACTGACAATTATGACATTAATTCAAGTCTACTTGGACCTAGAAACATTATTCAGTACAAATAAAATGAAATAATAATGCTGTGAAACACTAATAAAAGTTATATGTACCACAAAATCTCACACAAAAATATCTATTTACATAAATATTTGTCTGTGGTCCTATTGTGAAAGAAAACATTGTTATGGATAATGCACAAATCACCTCTGCTATATGAAATCAATTCTAATATCCTTTCTTTCAGTATGGTAGCTGACTTCTTTAAGTTCACCATCCATTCAGACATTTAGAAATAAAACAAATATTCAATAGTTGAGTTTATATATGATTATACATGTGTGACTCACATGCATATTCCATAGTGATAAGTAAAAATTATGACTTATAAAGAATATAATAAAAATAAGTTTATTTAAATGCCACATTGATCTGATTCATATATTAATAAAGAAGGTAAAGCATAAAAATCATTTATAGCAATTTTCCAGAAATCATTTTTCTTAATGTATTCAGTTTATCTCAAATATCATGATGCGCCTTCCCTTGGCAGTTTTCAGTGTTTTCCCATGAGTCAAGACACACAGAAAGCCCTTATTTTCTATACTCAAAAGTATTAACAAGAGTCAGTTAACATCAAACAAGTTGGCACTATTCTAACTCATCCAGACATTATTTAGTGAAAAAAATTAGAAGGGGCATGAAAAATTCAGAAATAAAGTGAAGTATGCTTTATGAATTTTAGCCCTAGTGTCTTAAATAAGACAAGATTTAAATCCTTAAAATTCAGTGCTGAAAGTTAGATGAAAGTTTTTATTAGTAATTTTTGGAACATGTAGTACATCTTTATTTTTTGGTGATTGCTTTAGACATCCTAATGCAGTGCCACAGGTGAAATGAACAAAGATGCAGTAACACGTAGGAGAAATGATCTACAATTACATTAAGCTGAATGCTGCTTTTTCACTTCCCACAAAACTTGTACATTTTGGTTGTCTTAGACTTGAACCATAGTTACAAAATCGATAGTGAGTGCTAATCTCTAGAGCTACTGGGATATTCGAAAAATTGCAAGAGCAGATTTTCTTACGAATGAATAGGTAAATTTAATATTCTAGCTAACCGTTAGTATGCCTAAACCACTCTATTGTTTAACAAAAATCACTAGTATGGACTATAATGTTGAAATTATATAATTTAAAGGTTGAATTAAAAGCAAAATAAAACTTCTGAAATATCATTCATAGCTGGATTTTTGGTTGATATATTTAATTTCATATTCCAAATTCTGCATAAGAAAAAGGATTCTTAGGGAATAGACTGAGAAATTATAAGGGAGGGAAACTTCAGTAACACAATAAAACAGTATCATCTTAGGATCAAAGTTTTCATTTAATTTTACTCAACATATAATATACCGTTAGGACTTTCATCCTCCAGATGTATCTTTGTTATATTTTGATACATATTCTAAAGGAGTCTTAATATGAAAAATTCAAATGAAAAACACAATATAGTCTTCTGGGACAGCAGATAATGATCAGGTGGAATTTTTTTTTTCCAGAAATGTCTACATTTGATTAACTTTAAACACTCTCTACTGAAAAAAAAAAAGTAAACCTCTATTAAATATAATAAATTCACATACAGTTCCAAATCAAGATGGCAGCTCCTAAGGTGAGGCATCTGTCTAGGTAGATGTAATGCTGTTTATCCAGGAAAATTTTTCAAATAACTGCTACTTAGGACAGTTAATAGTAGTCAACTGGCTCCCCAACAGAGGACAGTTAAATTGTTGATTCTTTCCCCCCAGGTGAAAAGCAAATCAATTTGACATTTTCAAATCCATCTTTCTTAGGGAATAATGATATTTTAGAATAGTGAGATTTCTGTTATGTTAGGTAAAATTTATTTTTCAGAAACCGGAGCCCTGTTTTCTTCTCTACACTCTATCTCTATCATATACACAAGAACTCATATGTTTCACTGACAAAAAGGTAATCAGCACCTAGCCTGGGTCCTGTTTTATTTCCTGCCTGTCACAATGTAAGCTTCCTCATTTGAATATTAACAACTTTGTGCTTTCTCTTTTCTGGTTCAGGCCTAAGACAAGAAGCTAGTTCAAATGAGTTTTTAATCATCTTCCTTCCTCAATCCTAGATATGATGTATAAGTGAAATTTGACAGGAGTTTGGTTTAATAAATTTAGTGAAAATGCTTGAGTCTCTGGCTACACATATAATGATTAGAATTTGTGTTGTCTGTTCAGACACTGACATTTACAGATGAAAGATATACATAGCACCTATATAGTTTTTTTTATTTTTTATTTTTTGGATGGAACTTAATCCCTCTCCACCCCACCCCACCTGAAGGGCTTATTTTTATAAAAGGGAATATGTTAAGCCTCAGTTTGAGGATGTATTAGGTAATAAGTAAAACCAATTGGCTGCTAGTCATTTATTTCCAGGACCATCTTTAAGCACAATATTTTCTTAAAATATGAAATGGTTTGTGAATTGCTTTTTTCCACTCTGTCATGCCAATTTAAAAAGAAACAAATATCATGCATGTTGGTACTCTCAATCCTCTGCAAAAATGCTTATATGCCTGCTATGAGAGTTCTCAGCAGAATCCATAGCAGTTGTGCTTTTGTCATATCAATTTGTAAAATCTGTCAGAAAGGAAAGATAACATTCAGTCTTGTCATCAGCACTGCTGGGAAATAAAATCATGACTCTTCTAGCACTGGTTTGACATGAACTCTGTGACCAACAGATGTGTGGTCCTCTTTTTTAGGGTATATACACCAGCTTGCAGTAATAGATCGTACAACCCTCACTTGAAGAAAGGGAAGAGCCCAGTTTTTGTACCATAGGAATCTGTAGTACCCAATATATTATGTTTTATATCTTCTCGATAACCTAGCAAGGTACAGACTCTTTTACTAGATTGAAGTGTTTCTTACAGTCTTTCAAATTATAATAAGAGCAAAGCAAGATCATTGCAACAATAGAAAGCATCTCTTTACTGGTGAAAGACTTTGCTTCAGGACCACCATGTCAACTGCTATTTTTAGGTTCAAACAGAAAACATGTAAAGAGCACTATTGTCATCAAAGCAATAAGTCCTAATGCCACTGTAGTTACTGGAGCAGCATCGATCAAAGGCATCATGGTGACCCCGAGCACTAATCTTCTCTCTTTCCCTCAGGTTTGCTGGCAGCTGTGTCTCAGAAAAAGCTGTCTTCAGCAAGGCAGAAGCAGGTAAGAGAAATACATTAGAAGTCTATGTCCCATCCTGAGTTGTCATCAGGTGGTGGTTCGTCATTGTCCTCAGGGAAACTGTCAAAATTGCTTGTGTCTGTGGGTGATGCAACCTGAAAACACAAGAGAATGAACCATACAAGGTTTCTGAGTTTTTATTACAATACCAAGCTAGATTTTCAAAGTATTGTTTTTAAATTGAATAATGGTTTATAACATTATGTAGTTTTCAGGTGTCCAGGCTTTTCAACTATCTATTGGAATATACTGCATTATGTTTACCACCAGAATTCATTTCCATCCATCACAATATAGTTAATCTTTTATGTGTTTATCCACTTCTCTTCCCTCTCCCCTTCTGGTAACAACTATTTTGTTCTTTATGGTTTAAAATAGTTTGTTTTGTTTAGTACTTTAATTTGTTTTGTTTATTTATGACCATATAAGTAAGAGTATATGGTATTTATCCTTCTCAGTCTGACTTCAATTGGCTAAACATAATTGACTAAACATAATTCAATTGACTAAACATAATTCCCTACTGGCACATCCATAGTGTTACAAATGGCAGGATTTCATCTTTTTTTTTCTTTTTAAAGTTGAGTATTATCGCATTGTGTCTAAATACCACAATTTTTTATCCACTCATAAAAAGCATTCTTTATTATTCCTTATTCAATAACTATTTTTTGAATGTCTACTATGTAGAAGGTTTTCTACTTTGTATTAGAGATAGCAGCAGTAAACAAAAATAGGTATGGTTTTGTCTTCATGGAGTTTATTCCCTCTTAAGGAATAAACTCTGAACAAAACAAATAACAAATATATATTGTAATTAGAACCTTTGTGATATTTTTCACTGAGTGTATAAGAGAGATCATGGAAAACATCTTTGAAAAGTATATTTTAACTCCCAAATCAATGTGTTCAATAAAAGTGTATATGGCACATCCAAAAGTTCTAGTAAGATAAGTGACTGAAAAGAGACCGATGTTGCTGCTCTGAGAAGAGGTAAGTGAAATGAGAAATAGGAGAAACAGGCAGAAGTCAATTTATGTAATACCTTATAGACCATCTTAAGGCTTTTTCTGCTTATTTTATGTAAAATCAAAAACTATTTCTAAACTCAGAAAAACTCTTGCAAATTTACTGGTCATCAGTAAAAGCAGAAATACACTTTAGCTTCTCTCATAGTCTACAATATTTAGAACATATTTTATCTACCTATCTATCCAGCTTCCCCCTCAATATCACTATTACATAAAAGGATACCCATAATAAATCTAGGTTGGGATCATTTAGGTTTAATATTTATCCCTTCAAATTTCTTGTTCTACTCTTTTTCTATAAACAAAACTTCATGAATGCAATTAGCATTTGTAATGTGAGCCAAGGCAATGCCATCTTTGTTTTGTTTGTGAATAAACATTAATATTAGCATAGAAATAAACCTTAGAAGTAGGAAAAATGTTTCTGTATAAAAAGCACTCTTAGGCCCAGAAAAAGGACATATATAAATGAAAGGCTGAGACCACAAATCAATCTTCTCCCCCTTAATTATGATGCAGCACATTTTATTATGTAGATGCAGTACTGAATAAAAATATAAATTCAGGTTAACAGAAATATTTAGTGTACTTTGTGAACTATTTAACAAAAAACATAAAAGGAAAAGAATCTTTGTTTTCTTTAGGCTGAATGGATAAAAGTTGTACCTGGAATTTCTTCAAAGGAATCTGGGGATAAAGAAGGCATTTTTGAGGGGAGGGGGCTTAGATGAAACAATATTGGCCAGGAATTGATAACTGTTTAAACTGGTCACACAACTTTTGACCAAACCCAACTAGAAACCAGGAGCCAAGGGAGGCTTCTGTTGGTTGGTCTTGGGGAAAGAGCAAAGTGGAGAATAAACTGGCATCATAAATAGGAGATAATTGCACATTGTCCTAACATCCCGATAATACTTGTGTAGATACTAAATTGTTAAGAAGTTATTGTGTCTTGCACAGAGAGAACATGTATGTGTAGAAATTTAAAATATACTTTTTTCTGGTAATCATGTTTATGATTAATCCATTCAAGTTATTGTATTCTTTTTCTTGGAAATAAGTTTACATATTATGGGGCAAAGAAACTTTAATAGAGATTCATCATATTATTCCATCTGTACACATCTCTATAACATTTACCATACTAAAAGTCAACTTCTATGCACAAATGAACATGAAATAGAATAGTTTTAAAAAGTAACAGTAAAATACATTTATAATACCCATTCTGTAATGTATTTGTTTTTAAGCTTGGATTTTAGAAGAAGTTTTTTTTTTTTTTTTAAATGCAAAACTTCTCCTGTGGTGTATTTAATCTGATCATAGAATAAAACTTAAAAAAAAAAAACACAGAGCTTTGATAACTGACATAAATACTTTAATATGTGTCACAAAATTATAAGCAAGAATGTCTACTTACACTTGGTATTATAGGAGGTGTCAAGGTGCCTTTTCTTAAGCCTTCCCAATTAAAGCCCTCAAACCATCTAGGAAAGGAAAAAATGTAGGTAGTTAAAGGTATTTAACCTCAGCTAAAACCTTCTCATTGCAACATGTATGATATCCCTCATTAATGGAAAGCAGTTAGGCAAGTATTTTCAGTATGACAAAATGTTTTCTATTTAATTGCAGATTTTCTTCCAGCAAATCTATTTTATAGACTGCACATTTAAAGACAATCTAATGGTCAAAATTTTAAACACCAATTAGAAGGCAACTTCTTTTGATTCTTTTGATATAATTTTAGTCATTATATCTATGTGACCTTGTTCTGACACTATCATTATAATTTAATAATTGTCATAATATTCCTGGCCCTTGCCTTAAGGGATATTTTATTTTAAGGAGCTAGAATCAGGGCATGAAAAGTTAGGACAGAAAATTGACTTTCCATCTATGGCACTGATTCAGTGGGCAGCCTCAATTAACCTCATTGTATTGGTCTTTATGTATCACATTTTCTTCCTTCCTTTTTTTTTTAATAGAATGAAGGTATTTTGTGTTAGCTTTTCTGTGGAAATAAGGAGCACCAACGCTTGTTTTTTTAAAAATTTTGGGGGGGTTTATTTTTGAAAGATTTCACTATCAGTAGATGCATACCAAAAATTTAGCATGCCTTTTAGATTTGTTGGTGTTCAAGTAAAGAAGTTCTTCTGGTACAGGTGTGAATTTCCTGTGAGTGTTATAGAAACCGACTAATATTTAAGCTTTAGGATATCCATTCAACATTGGTAAGGATGAAATTAAAATTCAGCTATTGTTTTTATTAGCTGCCTTCCCTCTTTCCTCCCCGCTTCGTATCATCTACCTGGGACATGATTAGAAAAATGTATTTGGTTTTAATCTAGGAAATGAGGCATTTTATAGTGAAGGACTTTTGTTTTTAATATACCAGTAGAGAACAGAATCACAGAATTAAAGATACACATATCCTTTTTGTGACAGAGGGAGAAAATGGTAGTGTGAGTTGGGAGAAATTGAATTCAGTGAGTCTGTTGTTTAAAATGTCCCTAGATGAGACATACAGAAATAAAGCCTGGAGACTAAACCTTAAAGACCTTTAATAAAAAGGCTCATTAATCTTCTCCCCTTGGATGTTCCTATAGGAAAATTGTATCAATTATACAACTACTAACTTAAAAGCAACACCCTAGGCAAATGCTTGTCATATTTTCTGCACTCTAAAACATAAAGTTTTAAGGAAAGAATACTTACTTGTGCTTTTGAATGTCTTTTACTCCATTTTTCAAATTTCCTAATCTTTCTGATGGATTGTCCCTGTTAAAAAAAAAAAAATTCATAAGGGATCTAAAATCTTTTCCCTTACACAATCCATTCAAAAGTTATGTAGTTAAAATACTTACCTGCATAGTTTTTTAATTAAATTAGCAGCATTTTTGGCAATCTTCTTTGGAAATTCTATCATGTCAATTCCCCTCAATATGATATTATAGGTTTTCATAGGATCTGGGCCTGAGAACGGTGGGCTGTAAAAATTAAAAGTGATGATACTTTTATTTCCTAAATGAGAAGACTTAAATTGTTATAACTATAAATTATATTCTTATTTTTAAGCTTCTACTAATAGTGATTTTTTTCCTCAATTATGTTTATTAAGGTAAAATCAGTTTACATACTGTATTTGTCTTAGGGTTTATAAGTTCAAACCTCTATGAATATATGTTTGCACATCACACCCACCACCCCAGCATGCTCCACTGGACTCCCAGACTTCCACCTCACACACTTCCCTTGTGGTTGTTTCAATTTTGCAGGCAGATGCCAAGGGTTTGTACTAATTTGGTTTTGTCTGACCCTTTTTGTGTTGCTATATTCCATATGTAAGTGAAACCATACAGAATTTGTCTTTTTCCTGATAATCTTAGTGAAATCTGATTAATGGAAAACAGTGTGGAAAGCTTTCCAAGTAAATCACTTAGCAAAGCCATAAATATGTCAATTGTCTGCTAGTCCCCTCTTTTCTTTTCCTTTTGCATGTACCTAACACCTTCTGCTGTCCTTGGGAATCAAGGTTACTTCTTCCACTTTCTGTTCCACTTATCAGTTCATTGATTTCACTTGGGATGAAGTGTGAACTCATTGAAATGGGCTAAAAGAACATCAATGATAGAACCACATCTCATGCCACCATCACCCTCACTCACTAGGATTAGGTACTTCCTCTGAAACGCCAAATATTTCTCCAGTTCTTAAATACTTGTTCATTTTGCTTGGAAGTTTCATTACAGGCATTTGGCTAATATCTCATTTATTAACTCTTAGCCTAGATGTTATGTTCCTTCCTCAAAAAAGACAATATATTTTGTATATACATACCCTAGTATATATATCCATCCTAAAATTTCCCATTTATAACTGTGGGGTGTATATAGGGCTCAGCCCTAAGTTTACTCTGCTGTTTAACAAGTACTTACAAAAATAGCTAAAATAGAAAATTGCTGATCAGTTGAACTACAAGAACATGGTAGGAGAGAAAAATCTCTTCCTTTGTATAGAGAATACAAGATGAACGTTGCAAAAGAGACCAAAACCCATATGTTTAGTAAATTTTTAAGGAGCAAAACTCACCATTTTTTAACTTTCTTTTGAGTTTAAATGTTGTGTGGGAAGTTTTTTCTTTAACTTGGATCAGTTATAGATTGTTACAGGCATCCTATGATTTAGCATTCCCATTTACTAAAGGTTTTTGGGAAGCATTCCAGCTCTCCTCCTTGTAGGTAGATAAGCCTTTCCTATCATCCTTATTCTAACTCCCTAAAGCTTTAGATATTAAAGTCCTCACTTAATTTCCGTACACACACATCCCTAGTTTGGAATTTCAAAATCCAACTGGATTTTGTTGATTTTATTCCTCTCAAAACTGCTTGAAGAGTTTTCACAATCCTTGGACACCTAGTTGTCAGTGCAATTTCCTAACATTGTTCATACATTTAAAAAAAGCAAAAATATTGCTCTTCATATTGGTAATGTAAGTTAAAGACTTCAACATTAGTGGGTTTTTTGCTTCCTTATTTTTCCTTGAAATTTTGAAAGTCATTCAACTTACAGTAGAAGCAGATTTCTTTTGACTTTTTTTAAAAATCAGAAATGTTTTAATGCTTTTTTTTGGCAACAGTATATTTGGAGCCCGAGGAAGAATATCTAGGTCCCACCTTTCAAGTGAGGAGGCTTTTGGCTCTTGTGTCTGCTATTTTCCTGAGTTCTCAAAGACCTGTGACAGCTGCTAAATAAATTGCCAGCATTGTGGATGAGCAGTAGCTGCAATGTTGGAAAAATGACAAGCAATACCAAAAAAATAAAAGATCCCTTTACTTCCAGAAAATCTCTTGAGTAAGAGGAAGGCTTATCAGGTCCTCACTTCATACATGGTAGTTCACCAGGCAAAACAGGCACTTTTGGATAAGAATTTGCAGAAGAAAGGAAAATAGCTCAGTTTTAAACAACTAGAATGGTTCCTACATAGCTCCTGGCAGCAACAACATGCCCACATGTACCTCAAATGACTAGATGTGAAACTTCAGGGTTTTAAAATGCCTGATAAACACTGCTTGACCATTGGTGTATGCATACAAGGGATTATTGGGGTAAGTTTAATGGTGTAGAAGACTATTTTAAGACATCATTTGAAAAAGATTTCCAGGTATGTCCTTGTAAAAGTGGCCCCTCAAACCATAAAAACTCTTCATAGGATGGAACCTTATGTGATGTAGGGGTTTACAAATCTGAAAATGTCTGGGAACTCATCTTGAAAGGTGGACAAGTCAAGGTCAAGAATAAAACTGTCCCTTTCACACCCTATATACAATGATTGAGCACCTGGGGAAATTAGGTGTCATTTTCCTGTAAGACTTCATTCATGAAATTGCCTTCCTGGGGAAGCATTTTCAGATGATCTCGGGGTTCTTGCACCCTTTCCAGCTCTCACTGGCCCAGCATGCAACAAAGAATAGAGGGGGCTTCTCAAGGAAGTGGGCTCACCTGGCTATCAAGGTGAATGTATCAGTTTATCCAGCAGCTGAATTAAACCCAGAATATCTGAATACACAATGCATTAGAAACATGTGTTTTTGTTGTTTAGACTTGCTATCTGTATCTTTTTTAAAAAAGATTTATTTATTTATGCATACAAGAGCTGGGGTACAGGCCAGAGGTGTGGGGTGGGTAAGAGGATTCACTAGAGACAGAGTGGGTGACAGAATAGGCAGATTGACTGAAGTACACTGCTGAGGGGAGCAGCGGGAGAGTCAGGAGAGGTCTGCTGCGCCATGTGAGTAGCTCCCTGGCCATCAGGGGATTGAACTCGTGCTACAGAGGCTGCGGACAGTTTCATAGATTGTGTCTTAACCCCTTGCACCACCAGGGAGGCCCCTGTTTCTGTATCTTTGAGAGATTATTTTCTGCTTTGTATTCAGAAACTGGAGCTCCGTCAGGGAAAAGACAGTGATGTTCTTGCAGGTCCTTCTTACCACGGTTGAGTTCCAAAGAAAGGTTCTTGTGTGTTTTCCACATTGGCTTATATTAACTCTTCTGAGCAAAGGATTCATGCCCTGAAGGGAGTCCTGCCTGATCACATCTTATATCCTGTGGTTTAACTTTGGTGAATGAAAACCCAAGCATGTGCATAAAAAGCAGTGGACCCAAGTCCAAGGGCATGCTTAAACCTGGGGGTTCCTTGGTTCTTGCTTTGGAAAGAACTTAAAATGTAATCAGAAGACTACAAAAATACTAAAAATTCAAGTAAGTTTCCTGTTTCTCTCTAATTTTATCAACTTGCACACTGTTGTCTATCTGGTACTTAGAATGCTCTCCTGATTCTTTTTGAGCAGCCATTGCTTATATTTTCTTAGTCCCTCACTGGTTTCCCTCATCTGAGTTCTTCTGACAAAGAAATATAGTTAACTTGTTTTCCTTTGCTCTGTATCCGACCATCCAGATCTGTGTTCATATTCCTGGTGATCTCTGATGTATATGTAGACTAGATCACAACTAGACAGTTACTCTTAAGGAATTCGGAGGTAGAATTGGTCCTGTCAGGAGGAGACTTTTGGTGTCACCTCTCTGTTATCTTGAAAGCTAGTTCCTGCCCTGAGACTCTCAATTTTTTTGAAAATGTCATTCTGTTTTAGCCAAAAAATTGACAAGAGTATTAAAAAAATAATTGAGAAGGACTATTCAATAATTTGGCAAATAATTGTGAACAACACTGAAAAATTGTAACTTACAGTTCTGTAACAGTTAAATGTTTATGCTCTTTCCCCTTCATACATGGTAGTTCTATTTTACTCCAAAAGAATTTAACAAAAAGTCTGCTCTGACACCTAATGTACCTGCTCGCATAACCTATTCAAACATAATGTAATAATGTAATCTATTACATGCATTTAAACATTTATCTTGCTATAATACACCTTACTAACACCCTTTTTGCCTATAATTACTTCCTTTTTTGTGATCATTTGTTTTATGTCTGCCTTCCCTTCCAGATTAGATTTTCTTCTCCAGTGACATTCCCAGAGTCTAGAGGAGTGCCAAGTGCCTGTTACTGGCCAGTAAATATTATTGAACTAGTGCTTCCACAGAGCAGTGCTCTTACAATCTCCCCATCCATCAGTCCTCAGTAGATGAAGACCATGGTCATCTTTCTTTCTTAGAAGGCTGTAACACACTAGTCCTCTTGATCAGAATTGTTGATTATTTACCTGTCCATCCTGAAATGTGGCTTTGTACTAGTCTCATAGAGTATAGGAATAAAAAATATAAGCTCCTTCCATGAATTTTATCACAATTCAGAGTGGAGAATATAATATATTTTAACAAGTGATTTATTTGGAAATTAATTATTCCACTTATTTTGGATTCATGAGTTTTGGGGGAGGAAATTTTATGGATCATTGTTTTTATCCACCATGTTTGTTAATAGCAGTTCAAATTACTTCCTTCTATCAATGAGTTGCTAAAAACAATGAGTTGCTAAAAAATAGGGAGAAGCAGATCTGTTGATGCTGAGGGCCATGATGGTATCAGTTTTGAGGTTTGTCCCTATTTTCTATGATAAATATATCCTGTATACTTTATAATTAATTATAAGTAGTTGTCAATTTTAACTTAGTCTTTTAAAATGAATAAGCATGCAATTCCTTTTAGTAGTCTCTTAGACTTTAACAACTTTCTCTTGGTGATTGAACATTCTCTTTACTCTCAAATTGATTTGCCAGTTTTGATTTTTGCTTTAAAAATGAAGAACAACATCTTAAATCTGTTATCAATTTAATGTCTTTCTAATAATTTTCCTTTTGTAATTATTTACTTATCTTAGAAAAACAAGTCATTTACTAAAGATGATGTTAGTGGTTTTCACAAATTTTGCATGTTGATTTCAAGATATTAATGCAATACATAATACAAAATTAGAAGAAAGTAAAAATCAACCACTATCCAAACTATTAATAAACATTTAATACATAAATTTATTCATGTGTGCTTTTGACTTAAAAAATATTTGAGTTAATTTTACTTGAAGTTAGCATAAAGAGTGAAGGATGTGCTTCTGTACCGATATTAAATCCTGGAAGATTTCTCATGACTTTTAAAAAAACTTTTTTTTTACACTTTGTAATGTAAATTTGTAATGATATATCATTTGTAATGATATAATTCAACTGTAAAAAAATACTTAAGAATCCTAAGAAATAAGTATCCCCATAGTTATGATGAGAAATAAGTATCCCCATAGTTATCCCTGCCTCTTTTACACTACAACTTTTGTTGAATGTATTATTTTAAGATTATCAAAGGTTATTAAATTCAGTTTATGTCCAAGTTAGAGTCAAAATTCATCACAATCCCCTTACTGGTTTATTTTTTTTTTAATTTTTAAAGTAACATTGGTTTGTAACATATGGGTTCCAAATATATTATAAACCAACATGTCTCTATATAATTACATTATGTTCCTCAATGCCTAATCAACTCATTAGTCCTTGATTTTGATTCATTTAGTAGTCACTTATTGGTCACACAGTCATATTTTGAGGAGAAGTCAGGGGTACAAACTTTTTATGTTGTCTTTATGCTTTAAGAACAGTTTAACTTGGTATAAATTACTTGTATTCTACACTCTTTTCCACAGAATATATTTCTTCATAAATTATCTTTTTGCATTACAGATGCTAGGGAGAATGTTGAGATAAACTCTAACACTAAACATCCTTACCCCCAGTACCATACATCACATCCTTTTCTGGCTTAGATACCCATATGCACATGCCTTATCACTAAAGTGAGAACATTACAGTAGGACAAATGAGGTGTTACTACTCTTGATTTTGCCAAGGTTACTAATAATCAAAAGGATATTCTGAATCAAGTCTTTAGATCATGAAGTTTCTATTATGTAATCAAATGTTCTTCTGTCCCCCTTGTGATATTTCCTTCAAATACATATACGAAGAGGATAACAGATTTTTTCTATTTTCTTTGACTTCTATATCTTATTTACCAGGATTTTCCCAAGTTTATGTATTTCCCTGGCTAGCTTTTCAATTGCCATTATTTTATTTTCTGTTGCTTATAAAGAACACTTGCCCTCCATCAAAGCTTCAGTGACAATACACTATCACATTACCCCCTCTTTCTTTGCTCCTCCCTCTCCACCCACTGGTAATCACCATAGTTTTCAGAGGCTAAAACCTAATTGTGTGTGTGTGAGTGTGTGTGTTTTGCCAGCTTGTTTTCTTTGATTATTTTTATTCCATAATGAGACAAAGTTGTCATTCACTAAGTTATTCAGTTAGATCTATCCACAGTGTCTCAAAGGGCACTATTTCATCTTTTTAAATGGCTGAGTAGTATCCCATTGAGTATATTTATCACATTTTCTTCACATGAGTTGCCTGTTGATGGACATTTAGGTTGAATCCATGTCACTGCTATTGTGAATAATGCTGCTATGAACACAAGGATGCATAAATATTTTTGTATTGGTGTCTTCATATTCTTTGGATAAATACCTAGAAGTGGTATTGCTAGATCATATGGTATTTTCATTTTTAGCTTTTTAAGGAGTCTCCATACCATTTTCCATAAAGGCTGCACCAATTTACATTCTCACCAACAGTGAAATGAGTTTTTTTTCTCTACAGTCTTGCCAACTGTTGTTTTTAATATATATTCTTACAAGTGTGAGGCTAGCTCAATATAGTTTTGATTTGCATTTCCCTTGTAAGTCATGTTGAGCATTTTTTCATGTGTTTGTGGACCATCAGTATGTCTTTGAGGAGTTCTATTTAGTTTTTTTTTGGTCCATTTTTGATTGGTTTGCCCAGTTATTGTTGAATTATAGGAGCTCTTCTTATTTTTCTTTTCAAATAACACCTTATTGGACATGTGTTATGCAAATATCTTCACCCAGACTTTTAGGCTGCCTTTTTGTCTTTGTAGTGGTTTGTTTCACTCTGCAAACCCTTTTTATTTGGCTGTGGTCCATTTGTTTATTTTTGTTTTTCTTTCCCTTGCCACTAGAGTTGTGTCTCTAAATACATCTCTGAAATTGGTGTTTAGAATTGTATCACCTATATTTTCTATGTATTACGTGGTTTCAGGTCTTACATCCAAGTCTTTCATCCATTGTAAATTTTTGTGCATGGCATAAAGTAAGGATCATTTCTTTTTCTTGTTTTTTGCATGTGACTTTCCAACTTTCTAAACACCATTTGTTGAAGAGTCTTTCCTATCTCAAATCTATGGTCACTGCTCCTTTGTCATAGATTAATTGTCCATCTATATGTGGGCCTACATAGATTGTCTATTCCATTGATGTATTTCTTTCTTAGTACTCATAACAGTATGGTATTGGGACAATTATTCTGTCATATAATTGAAGTCAGAGTGTACAAAACCTTAATTTTTTTTCTCTTCCAATTTTCTTTGGTCATTCAGGTCATTTTGTGGTTCCACAAAATTTTAGAATTCTTTGTTCTATTTCTTTGAAAAATATCATTTGGATTTTGATAGGTATTTGTTGAAATTGTAGATTGCTTTTGGTAATATGATCATCTTCACAATGTTTACTTTTCCGTCCCTGATCATGGGATATATTTCCACTTCTCTGTGTCTTTATTTCTTTTAACAGTGTCTTTAGTTCTGGTGTATGAAGTGATCACGCTTTCCATAGCTTTAAAAAAGTATAGATAACAGTATGTCTGAACTTTTCCTATGTTTCTTTGATTAATTTTCCTTGTGTGCTTTTTAGTTACCTTCTATTATGCATTTTCAGCTGAAATTAACATAAAATAACTCAAATTGATGACAACAATAAGGACATTATTGGCAGTCTAGAGGTGGTAAAACTTAGACCTCGAAGGAGTAATGGTACTTTCCAGATATTTGTTTTGCCATGCTATGTTGGTTTCATGCTAAAGTCATTTCCCCTCATAGTTGTAAAGATGACTACCAGCAGAAAAAGGCCCTTATTTATATACACTCAGTAATTATTTTGAATGTGTATTATAGGCACTGAGGATTCTTCACTAATGTATATTAAACCTTTTTCTTCAAGTCTGCTTGGGCCAGTTTATGTTGCCCTGAAACTGGAATAGACTGACTCTAAACCTGAAACTTGAGATAAATTAGTATTTTCAGGAATAAGGTGGGGACCCATGAATCCTTGAAGAAAGAAAGGAGCTGGTGTGTGTAGAAGGGGCTGAGGTTGTGAGAAGGTTAGAGAATGGGTCCCATTGAGCCCTTTCTGATTATTACTTTATCCTTGAGTGGGGCTAGCTACTGTGAAGTATAAAGAAGACTGGATGGAAGGAAACTGGAGAAACAGCAGGCTTCACGAGGATTTGTTACCTTATAAAATCTCTCACGAGGTAATTTATTTCATGTGCCCTCAATTTTTGGCATTCTGGAGATCCTAGAGGCTCATGTCAAAGCCCTACCACAAACCCAATCATTTTTCTGTTGTTGCAACTCTCCCTTTTTTTGTTTTATTACTTTGCTGGCCAACATTATGGGCCTTAAGAAGCAGAACTGTTCTATCTGAACGAGGCCCATTTCAGTTCCTCTTTCATTCTCTGCTACTTAAGTAGGTGTCTATGTGAACATTTTTTGCTTTTCTAAGATCCAACCATTTCTCCACATTTTATTTCAGTTGAAGGTCATTAAATGTGACATTTAAGCTGTAGTATTAGTAGGCTTACTAGTATTATTTCTAGTTACATGTCACACTTCAGTGTTTGGCATGCGTGGTTGGTGAAACTTTCATTCTAAGCAAAGATTATATGCTTTATTTTACCTTTCCACACTCCTTCCCATCGGGTAGAGGGAGGTAAAGAAAGTAAAGATGTTTATTGGAAAGGAGTCCTGCTCTCCTTTCATTTCTTGAAATGGGTAATAAGTTCAGTTTTGACCACTATATATAAATTGTGGTTTATAGTGCTTTATTCTTATTATTGTTCTATTAATCTAACTTGTGTTTACTTAGGATTTTTTTTTTAATTTTCAAGTGTATAAACTTTTTCTTTTTTTTTTTTAAAGATTTATTTATTTATTTATACAAGCACTGGGTACAGTCAGAAGCGCGGGAGGGTGAGAGAATTCACCAGAGCCAGAGCGGGGAGCAGAGCAGGCAGAAGGACCGAAGTACACTGCTGAGGGGAGCAGCGGGCGGCAGGAGAGGTCTGCACGCCATGCGGGACCCTCCTCCGGTGGCCGGGGAGCAGCCGGGGATCGAACCAGCGCTGCAGACGCTGCGGGCAGCTTTCAACCCAGTGCTCAACCGCTGCGCCACCAGGGAGGCCCGTATAAACTTTTTCTTGTAAAAAAAATACCTTGTGCATTAACTTCCAATTGTATGACATCGTAGTCAGGTTGTGGCCTGTGAAATTTCCTGTTTTAAAGTAGTAGTCTTCTTTTTATATTAAGAACTTTACAGTTTAATGTGTGCCAATTTTTAAGAACAAGGTATTAATGTATTATGCTATTTACTCCAGGAGTAAATAATGGTTTGTAGAAAAAAATAATGCAGAAGAATTTAATATTGTCAATGTTTTAGTTTTGCTATGAAGGTTAATATTTTAACTCTTTAGTAAATAGCTAACATTGAGCTTTCTTCCTTATATAGTTGGTTTTTATGGCAATTCTAATATTGAAAAGGCCATCTACCTACCTATTTATTCACTCATGTATACAGATATGCATACATATTATACTTAAAATTTTCTAGTGCCCAAATGTTTTACATTCTTACATGTTTACCTAAGTGGTTATACATTTGGAATCATTTACCTCCATGTAGAAAAGGAATATTGAACAAAATTCCATTAGGTTACAAATAATTTATTCCAAGTTAGCATAGACATTTCAAGACTAAAGATGTGAAATGTCCACAAATAAAATTAAAACTAAAGCAGAACTATTTCTGGCAGTGGCAGTAGTAGGAGTAGTTAGCATTCATAGAATGCTTCCAAAGTGCTAGATACTCCTCTCAGTGCTTCATATATTCACTGTGAAGCTAAAAGCCCAAGTCTTCATCTATTTCTCTGAGTCTTCATTAATTTCTCCGAGGGAATTGTTTCATAGCCTACCTTACCTTCCTCCTCCTCACCGCTATCCTATGCATGGCTCTTAGTTATCTAGATCTGAATTATTGGAATGACGATCTTAGACTAGTCTGATCACTCTCCCAATTTCCTCTACCCATTAGTGTCTGCTTGTTTGTTTATTTGTTTGCTTTTTTGTTTTATTTTACACCAGAACACATGTCACTCTTTTGTCAGATAATACTCAATGATTCGTCTCTGGATGAAGTTCAGACACTCAAATGCAGCAATTATGATCCTTAAAAGATGACTCTCATTGCTTCCCCATTAATCTGTATATAAATCTTCTCCATGTCTTGCCTTTTACTGTCCCTATAAAACTGTATCTCTCTGCCTACATTGCCCTGTCCCTTGCTCTCTACATCCAAGTCTGATTCTTTTAAGAAGATAAGCTGCAGTCTTAATCTTCTTCAAAAGCCTCTCTGCACAAACCCAGCCTTCTTTTGAACTGACAGGTCATAATGACCCTATTATTCATTGTCCTTAGTGTATAGCCATTAGTACATTTGTTTTGCTTTTCCTTGAGGATTTTGTAATCTTATTTTCAGTTGTTGATGACTATAATATTGTTATATAAAAAACCTGCAAAACATTCACATTTCATTTAGATATAACAATTGCTAACATTTCCATTTCTAGAAATAATTTACAGTTTAGTATGTGCTGATTTTTAAGAACAAGATATTAATGTATTATGCTTTTTACTCCAGGAATTAAATAATGGTTGTAGAGAAAATTAATGTAGAAGAATTAATACTGTCAATGTTTTAGTTTTTCATGAAGCTTAATATTTTAATTCTTTAGTAAATAGCTAACATGGACTTTCTTTACTTTGACTTCTATCTCTTTGGTTTTATTACTGGATAAATGACTAGGCTCAGTCATCACAGGAAGATACTATGTCATTCCACATTCACCTATGATTAAAGAATTAGCAAATATGAGACCAAACACTGATGCTGAGTGTTTGCCCTCACCTGATCCATTTTAGACTATGCTTTGTGAACTGCTGGTCCTTTGCATAACTAATCAAAGCATGGTGACAAAAGATGGTGAAATGTACTTTAATCAGAGTGACAAAGGCAGGAGAAGGGTGTAGCTGGTGGCTGGTCTATTTTTGTCAGCAGTTGTCTATCAATGTCCATACCTGCCAGTCAGAAGTTCATACATTAGAATTCCCAGTGACCAATAGTCTGCTGAAATGTCATGCCCTTTGTTCAAGATGATCTCTGGAGCGACATACTCTGGAGTTCCACAGAAAGTCCATGTTTTCTTTCCAAATCCTATTTTCTTTGCAAAGCCAAAATCAACCTTACAAAGAGAAAAATGAATTTCAAGGCATTTACTATTAACTTTGAAAGTGGTAAGTTACTTCACTGAAGTACACTGATGACAATAATAGTAAAATAAAAACAGATGCAAGTTATTATAGTCCTATCTTTAAAAAAAAAGTCATCTATCTTGCAAATAAAGCCTCCCTGATCAAATTCCAATTCAATGGGAAAAACTGAATCCCAAGTACAAAATGACCAGTTTTTATTATTATTTTCACTATTATTATTCTTAACATAGCCTGGATAACATTGTCTGCAAAAAGAATTTTTTCCCATTAGCATTTTATCAAATCTAAAATATTAAAAATAGTCATGATTTTCCATAAATAAATACCCAATCCGTTAGCATGACAGAAAGCTGATTTTAAAAAAGAACTTCTGTGGAGCTCTTCTAGGTCTCAACACATGCCAGAAAGCATGAACATACTTAAGCATGTTTTGCCAGGATATTATCTATTAAAACTTAGCCAATTTAATTTCTCTTAATATTTGCATAATTTGAAAGGTTAGTTGAAAAGAGTAACCCCAAACCTGCTTTCAAGAACATTTATAACATTTAGAAAGGAAATCTGAGATTTTCATGTTAGCAAATAGACAGTCTTATAAACCAGTATTTTAAAACCACAAGGCAGAAACCATGTGTGAAAGGCACTGACCAGTTTGGCGTAACCTCGGTGATCTAAGATGAGATTTTCTGGTTTGAGGTCCCTGTAAATGATTCCTTTGGAATGCAGATAAGCAAAAGCTTCTACCACACATGCTGTATAAAATCTGGTTGTAGAATCTTCAAATGAACCTCTGAGATACAGAAAATGGAATGAAACATATAAAAGAAATTAATTCCTCTACTAAGGTTTTTTTTTTTTTTTTTTAATTCCTGTACCAAAATTTAGCCCCAGAGATCAAAATTCAAAATTCGACTGGCCAAATGTTACCGGATTGCTACTGGATTCTTTGCTCTAATGAATGAGTTAAATTTAACTTCTTGAAAGTGATAAAAAGTCCAGCTACACCCCACTTTGTGTGCATTGACTTCCTCCCAACACCCACTGAAGTCTAAAAAAGGCATGGTTATAGCAGTCGGCAAGAGAGAGACAAACCCTGCGTTAGAGCTGGTCTACTAAGGGTTTGCTTTAAAAAATAAAGCAAAAGTATTAATAAAAGTTAATACTTTCAAAGATCCACTTTGGAAAGGATTTGCAATGCTAATGAGGCAAAGTAATTTTTGAAACTTCTGATAGCACTACTGCCTTCTATTAGAAAAGATGGAGCTAAAAGATAATTAGATTGAAAAAGGTAACTGGAAGGGAATAGTAATTAGCAAACTTTATGATTTTTATCAAGAAAGTACTTCCTCTGTGTTTTTTTATTTATTTATTTATTTTTTTTTTTTTTTAATTTTCTAGAGGCATGTCTTATTTATTTATTTATTTATTGTTTGTTTGTTTGATACATGCACTGGGTACAGTCAGAAGCGTGGGAGGGTGAGAGAATTCACCAGAGCCAGAGCGGGGAGCAGAGCAGGCAGAAGGACCGAAGTACACTGCTGAGGGGGGCAGCGGGCGGCAGGAGAGGTCTGCGCGCCATGTGGGACCCTCCTCTGGTGGCCGGGGAGCAGCCGGGGATCGAACCGGCTGCAGAGGCTGCAGGCGGCTTCGCAACCCAGCGCTCAACCGCTGCGCCACCGGGGAGGCCTGTGTTTTTTTATTTAATGAAATAACAATAATGAAGACATCTGGGCATCGAAGGTTAACTCCTTGGTTCTAGGATAGACCTTTTAACTACTTTTACAGAACTTCTTAAAAGATAAAATGCATTCTTTTAAACACACAATTTAAACATTTCATGATAATTCAAGAACATTAGTGTGAAAAATTACTTTTGAGGTGGCTTAGATGCAACACCAAAGAGAAGCACAAAGGTGGTTTTGGGTAACCTGCAGCAAAGGGTAGCCCCAGATACCACTTTCCTGAGAGCTCCTGATGCCAGTTTTGGTGACATTTACTTTTTTGATGATTAAGAAATAAAGTCTAACAAACTGGAAAGTGGAACATGACTGTGACTTTACAAAATTAATGAATCCAAGGTCACTTGGATTCAGGTCACATTTTAGTTACTTCAGGTCACAATAGATATATATTGTGTCTTCCAGAAAGTTATAGCCTTCGTTTCAAGACTGTACCACTACATTTCAGGATTACTAATGTGTTATCTGTGTTACTGAAATAATTAGCTCTTCCCAAAGAAATTTCTTTTTTTGAAATACAATTCAGGCACAATGATATCTGCTATTCCAGAGCTTAGAATTCAACTATAATAACCAAGATTCTATTAACTCTTCAATAATATCTTAATGAAACAATTGCACATTTATAAGGATAAGAAAAAGTAGCTTTAAGAATTGAGTCTATATTAGGAAATAAATTTATGCCTTACGTGGCAACTGTGGTCTTTCTTGGAGTTACCTTTTCAGAGCTAACATATAATATTGTATGTTGGGAAAGAGATTAAAATAGTGCTTGAAGATAATTTCTTCTTTGCTCTTAAGTATGTCTATCAAGAGCAGCATATTTCTTTCAACTGAAGAAATTACTTTCCTTAAATAGTACTCATCCATGTTTAAATAATTAATGCATAACTTTAAGTACATTTAGGGTTGTGTATGATGTCAATCCCTCCTCAAAGGAGAACATTACAAAACAAACAATGCAAAGCCAAACCAAAACAAACACATGGAATAGTCTTATTTCACATTACATGCTTTGCTTTAATACAAAAACTTCCATTGTATCAGGATTGTCTAACTGTGATTTGAGTGAACCTTTGTGAAGGCTACAAAATATTTATCACTATTGGAAAAGTTGTTTTTTCCCATAGTTGTGCTTCTGGGCAACATATCTGTGTCCTGAATATTCAGTTGTTAATAGAATTAAATAGGCACATGCATTGCTAATGTTGTCTGGAGAGTAAACACTGATGTGAGAGATCAGTTTCATATATTCTCAATAAGCTAGTCATTAGCAGGAAGATGAAAAAGTTCCTAATACAAATTCAAAATTCACCCAAGGAAGTTAGAGATTAGAACTATGGACAATGGAAGCAAGACTCCTGTGCTCAAATCTGGGTTCCGTTTACCCTTTAATCTTGAGGAACTAAGTACTCTCAGTACTCTCAAGTGCAAAAAGTTTCTTATAGCAGAAACTATTGCATGGCTTTGAGGATTCAAAAATTGATTCATGTATTTAGAATAAGTGACTGCACACTGCTACTCAATAAATAGCCATTCTGTCTGAGCACTAAATCACTCCATTTTTGCCCCTGTGGCTTATTCCTGGGAAAACTGACTGATATAGCATGGTCCAAAGTCTCTTGGGAATGGGAGTAGGGAATTTGCAACACTGTTATTACTGATAATGAAATATCCACCACCTCTCACTGTCAATCCTGTCTTCAGTTCCTTCTGAGGAGTATTGTCCTATTCTCTGTACTTTTCACTTTCCCCAAGCTTCTCACAAATGTTTGAGCAAAAATTACCCTTTTATTGCCTTTTTTCACTCATGAAAGTGAACTGAACATAAATCATACATTTTTCAGTCTTGATAGCTCTGTTTATTTCAAGGTTCCTCTGGCCCTAAGCCATTGTGGAATTTGGAAGGTTCTAGAAGGCAGGTTTCCATTCCATCAACAAATCTAGCTTGAGTATCTTCTTTCTTTCTCTCTCTCTCTCTCTCTCTCTCTCTCTCTCTCTCTCTCTCTCTCTCTCTCTCTTTTATTATATATATATATACACACACACTGATTTTAAAAATTAAATGAAAACTTTGTTCCAAGTCTTTTTCCATGTTATGTGACAAATCAACACAAAATAGGTGGACCCTATGTTAACTAGCAATAATTTGTGGATTTTAAAATCCACTTTTAAATCAATCATAAAGCAGAGCATTAACATGAGTTAAAATGAAAAATTACTATTAGAATTGGAAATGACAGTGAATATTAGATACAATACCAAAATGAAAGCTTGTTTTACCAACAGTTATAAAGTTGCTTAAAGAAATAAATTGCTGTCCTATATAGCTCTTTGAAATAATAACTTATGCCTTTGGGAATGGGTAGTTTTATTTTAGCTAGATGGCAGCAGATAGCAACAATTTGAGAAAATGACAATGTTATAATTTTTTTAAAATATTTTTTACAGTACACTTGGATTGAAAGTTAATCACAATGTTTAATCAATTTCTTATAAACTTAGTCCTGAAATTATGAAATGTCAATAAGTTCCCTCTTTTTGTTGCAGTAACAACAATCATTAGTGACTGTAAAATCTTGAAGGTATGTTAAAATTTGCGCAGGATTACTGCCAACTGTAAAATAAGGATGGCTAAGTTATGAAAACAGATTCATCTACTCTGAAATACTTGCCACGTCCTCCATTTATTCAGTTATCTAAGATGAAACTTAATCACACTGCACAAAATAACTGGGACCAAGGAGAAAGCCATTTGATGGTTTATAAAACACATCTAGAAAGACACATGATGAAATAAGTATATGTGATTTGAAAAGTATGGTTTCTGAAGTAATCATTTAAATATTCTCTAGGGAAAATTAACCTATACATTAAAATTCAAATCAAGTAGTTGAAATGTTAAATTTCATAGTTGAATATATATAAAATACTGATAACATGTAAGATATAAAATGCTAATTTATATTGTAATACATACTAACCACTTACATTTCCAAGATAGTTGCAAAGTGGAAGAAATGTAAATGGTAATATTTGTACCAACATATTCCACATAATGGTACAGAATTTGTGGGAAACAAAATGTCACAAACTAGAAGAAAAAAACATAATAGCTAATATAGACTACACCAGGGAAAAAACTGTAATTATGAACATTTCAAAGCTATAATTTATATTTCAAAGAGAAGAAAGCATTTAATAGTCCTGTTTTTATATATGGCCCCATTTTAATTCTTCCTGGCTGGAAATAAAAACTGTTTTCCATTCCCTTTCTATGCTGAAGAGAAGGAAGAGATGAGAGGCAGGAAATGGTCATCTCAACTAGGGGTGAGATGCAGATGTCTACTGGTGTGAGAGGCTTCCTGCACTAAATTCCTGGGGCTCAGAGGCATTACCATGTCAGTCAAGAAAAAAAGTCACACATCCTTTCTTCACATCAACCCAAATTTCCTTTTTGCTTTCAGAATAGCCTCTCCCTTACTGCGACATAGGAGGAAATTTGAATGAATTGAAGAATATGGTTGGTTTTAACTGTATAAAATGACTAATAGCATAATTACTTTTTTCTCTTGACATCTTTTGTGTCTTTCTAATAATTTTTAGGATTTTCAGCTCCAGTTTAAACAAACAGCAAGTGTCAATGTCAACAATAGTTTAGATATCCAAAACTTTGCTTTTCCCTCAGCAATTTCTTGATTAGGAAAAATAATCTCTTAAAACAATGGCAATAATGCTATGTACATATACAAGAAACTTGCCAAAGGATGATGATTCTAATGTGCTTTTATGTACGATAATGCCATTGTTTTTAAAGTTGAGGCTTCAGCACCATTAAATCTTGGGCAGAATAGGTACCTGCTATTTCTACAAATCAGGTCTCTTTGTGGAATATTAAGTGCATTGTGGGGGACGCAACAACTATGTACACCAAACCCAAGGATGATAAAAGGGAGAAAAAAAGGAAAGGATCTGAAAGCAGCTTAGTAGTTTTAGAGAAGGAATATCCATTCCTCTCAATGTAAGCTGTTTCTTTACATCAACCCTCAGCTGCCCTGGCAAATCAAGAGACATCTCAGAGACTTGAATGGCACTATGAACCAAAAATGCAGAATCAAGTAAATAGGGAGAAATTTGAAATCATATTTTCATAATTTAATATTTCAAAATGTTGAAAGTAATGTTGTTGCATGCTTGATGCCTCAATAGAATTTAGGTTGGCTTTTAACATCATTATTGTTGTTATTACGTCGTAAATCTTTCCCTGCTCTAGTTAGATCAAAGTAGGAAGAGATTTCAGGTCAGTGAACTGAACGGGTGGATCAAAAATAACATAGTAGAAGTACATTAGGATAACAAATACTAACTCAAATGAAAATATTAATTTGTGTAATAACCTCTAAGTTACTAAGAGTTGGGACCATATCCCTTTCTCACTTACCCCTGCCCCTATCACAATACCTGGGATATAATCTATACCCAATATTAAATAATATTATGCTATGATTTAATAGTTTAATGCAGATATTAACCTTGACCCTTAATGCCAACATGATACATCCCCTTATATGCTGATTTACCTCAAATTTAATAAATGAAACTAAAAAGGTTAATGTAATAGAACACAATATGATACAAAGAAACCCACTTGATAATACATACAAGTAAGGCAATGGGAATGAAAGATCTAAAAAGGCATGTTGTACAAAGATATGAAGATACCATAAGAACACCACTAGGAATAGGGAGAATTTAAATCAATAGTTTATAAAGAAACACTGTTCTATTCTGGGATATCTACAAAGTAACACATTGGCAAAAAAAAAAAAAAAAAAATTACATGGTTCTCTGGGAACAACAAGGGTATCTGTAGCTGATTTTGAGAAGGACCTTAACCAGTGAGGGAGAGTCAGAAGGACAGGATTGGAACAAACATGAAAAAAGACATGTCCAAGGGTGGATGCTCAAAGGAACAAAGATGCTGTAATGTCATTAGATCATTCACAGGAGAAGAAATTTATGGAACTTTTTGGTTTAAAGTTAACATTTATGGTTGATAATGTTTTCTTGGGGCATGATATAGAACCCATTTTATAAAATGGTAATTTGCTAGCTACATAAGTAGGAGATAGAGACTTGTTTTTGCATAATTAAAAGAAGCAAATAAACACTAACAACAGCAATTTTACTTGCCCTGAAAAGGCAAAATGAAGTAAACCTAAATTAGATTGGTTGCATGAAATACTGTTTATAAATGGATAATTTTTGCTAAAACCAGCTATTGTCCAAAAGAAATGACTGGAAACTTCTGTTAATTTTGAAACCAAAATCAATGTAAAGGTAGAGGAAAATGTTACTTTGGAAAAAATGATCAGTGTCAGAAAAAAAAAAAAGATCAGTGTCAGGAGGAAAGGCAGGCTGCCCAATTGCAGACTGAGTGGCGCAATTACACTTAAAGTTAATGTAGCTTATAACCATCAAATAATTCACTTCAAGTTAAATCAATGAACTGAACTCTAGGTATATAGTTGTCTGATTCTGATTTTCAAGTTAAATTATGAGACTAACACTTTACATTAGTTATAGAGTATTATGTTTATAGTAAATCCTATGTATATAGTAGATTCTGTCCTATATTTTCTTTACATTAGAAATAAAAGCATAGGGACCTTCCTGGTGGCCTAGAGATTATAAGTCTCAGCACGATCACCGCAATGATCTGAGTTTGATCCCCTGCCAGGGAGCTAAACCATAGGGCACAGCAGACCTCTCCTGTCTTGCCCGCTGCTCCTCTCAGCAGTGTATTTCAGTCAGTCTGCCTTTTCTGCTCCCCACTCTGTCTCTGGTGAATCCTCTCAAACCCCCATACCTCTGGCCTACACCCCAGTCCTTCTATGCAAAACTAAAAAAAAGAAATATAAGCACATGTAAAATATAAATAATTTTTATACCTTATACTAATTCTTTGTAAAGACTATCATAGTCAGTTATGATTGTAGAGATATGATAGAAATCCTACCTATCCCTGAGAATGGTCCAGAGCTCTCCACCTAGACAAGCTTCCATCAACATATACAAGTATTTGCTGTCTTTAAATGTTCTGTATAGTCTGTGAATTGCAAATAAGAAAAAAAGGGTTATAAACATTATTGTCTTTGAAAAACACACATATTTTAATTGTCACTGACTGCAGTGTTACTCTTGATTTGCCAAACTGGACATTTCATTAAAAGAATGAGAAGTCTAAATTTACAAATACAGAAAAGGAGGCAATGTCTCATGACTAAGACTTGCATGCCACAGGGGGCTAGTTTTTTCTTTGAAATGGATTAATCCAAATATTTATATATCAAAAGGACTGCTTGAAATTTCTCCTATTTTAATTTGGTTGGTGTTTCAAGCATGGACTCTCAAACACTATTGTCTTAAATGTGCAGTGTATGCACATAAAGTAGATTATGCTTTACAGACAGACATGTATCACACTTACATGCTGTTCACAAAAGTTCTTGTTATGTACTGTTTTTAGCATGTGCCACTGGCAAATTAACTATAGATGCTCTTGCATGTAAAAAAAACTTTCTGTTATCTTCTTATTAGTGCTCTCATGATGCTAAATTGGACTAGTCATTTATTTTACTTTTTAAATCTTAAAATTATTAGGAACTTTGATACTTCCTCTGGAAAAAAAAATTATTTTCCAAGAAATTATGATTCACTTAAAAAAAAAACAACAAATAATACTTTCTTAAAATAAATTCTTTTCAAAAAATAAATTTGTGTGACATATGTATCGATGAGTGCCAGTAGCAGAGGGTTTAGTGGTTGATTTGCCTCTTGGAGCAGGGGACTTCAGCCCCTGGGGTAATACAGCACCTTTACCTCACAATGAAGTCGGAGTGAGCCCCTTGCATGATCTGCTTCTCTGAGCGGATGTGCTCCTGTTGTCTTGTATCCACAATGTGGCGTTTCTTGAGAATCTTCATTGCAAATGTTTTAGATTCTTCACTTTTCAACTGGACCTTATAGAGAGGCAGAAGGAAGAAGTAAGAATAAAACCTTAGAGTTACTGTAAGGAAAGTTACTGTAATGTTGCCAGCATTTATGAATCTGTATGACAGGTGAGGGAAAAAAAAAAATTTAAAAATGCCTTAAATGGCCAAAGGCTCTCTGTAAAACTCCTTAAAGTGACAGATTAGTGTGATACAGAATAGTGAATTCTTATTTCCAAGTTACCAAGTACATGTAGCACTTAAATAATAACCCAACCATCACCCCAGGTACACAGTGAATCCATGTTGGGTTTAAAATTTGTTGGGGCTGGGCTTACAACTACTCCACTGGAATATGAAATTCCACTGGATCATATCAATTCCAATGGATCATATCAATTCCAACTGGGTTCCTAATTCATTTTTTATCCACTGTGATTACAAGAAGGAAAAAATACTTGATTCTCATAGTATAATTTCATTTCATACAATGTGTTTTTTTTTAACAAAAAATAAAAACTAATTTCTCCAGTTTTACTTTGAGTATGGCACAGGTAGTATCTTTATGCTCTTCTAGACTCAAGTCCATAAATATTCTGAATTCAGTCAGGTACTGATTCTGCTGATGTTGCAGGTGTAGGTATTGTTTTTTTTTCCTCTTTATACTTCCCAATCTTTCCTCCAGTTAAAAAAAAAAAGAACAAAATTGTAACAAAAGTAAGAAGAAGTACTCTTTTTTCTTATTTAATATAATGGTTCTCATCCTATCTCACCTCAGACCTTACTCCTGCACTACACTAATGGGGAGACTTAAGCTGAACCTTGAAGCCCCTAATGCTTCCATGCCTCTTTGAAGGCCAACAGGGTTCCCAGTAATTTTGAGGGGACCTAGGTCCGCCAAATGCCATCTTTCAAACAGGTTGCTGGTCTGTGTTCACAGTTTTATAAGAAATTTTATCAAGGTGACTTGAAACATAATAGAGCTAATCATTTAATAGCAATCTAAAAGCATTTTCATCTAGTGCTCTCAGCATTTGAGAATACTCAAGATAATACCAAACATTCCTTGTGATTCTGAGCTAATGAAAGCCTCAGCGAAAAAATTTGACAAGCTGTTACTGCTTTTCAGCTGGAGTATTACTGTTCCCTGTTAAGTTGTGAATTGTTTACTGCTTTGTCAGCAGGGATAATGAAATTCTTAAGTGTTTTGTTCATGAACACATGTACAGATTGAACTCAATCTGAGAGGATATTAATATGGCAAGTTCCTTAAAAGAGAACATAAGGACACTCCAAATATATGGCCCTCATTTGCTGCCAGCATTTATGAATCTGTATGACAGGTTAGAGGGGGAAAAAATATTTAAAAATGCCTTAAATGGGTCAAAGGCTCTCTGTAAAACTCCTTAAAGTGACAGATTAATGTGATACAGAAGAATTCAGTTGTAGTTCATAATAAAACAAAACATGAAAACTCAGGTCTAAAAGAAATCAAGACAGGTAGCAAAGAGCATGAAAAATGAGCTATCTCAGTACTCAAATGCAGAGGAGAATAAAATCATATTCCCTTTTTAGAACCTTCCCCAGATAGGACAAAAGATTCTTGTGTACATCACACACCTAATGTAAAAATTATTATTTATGCTAAGGTGAGAAGAATGAATTGGCCTTTCACAGGTCTGGACTTGAATCTTGACTCTACTTAAGTTTTCCTTCACTCTCTTGGACCAGTTGCTTACGTGCCCTGAGTCCCAGTTCTTGCTGACAATAATATCAGCTAATTTAAGGAGTTATTGTGACCTGAAATGAGAAAGTGCTACTGAATGGGCACACACTGATGATCTCTGCTGGTATACTTTGCCCACAGATAGCAGGATACTACCAGATAGGGTAGAGCAAATATCTTTCAAACAAAGCCAGATCATGTGACTCCTCTGTTCAAACACTCAAGTGCTTTACTGTCCCACCCAAGGAAAAGACAGAGATGTCAGCAATGCCTGCAAGGCCCTACTCTAAGTGAACCCTGTTACTTGCGAGTCTCAATTTCCTTATACTCAGTTTAGCTCCACTGGCCATCTTGCTGCTCAAGCCTTTGCCTCAAGCCATTTGCACATGCTGTTCTTCCACAGATACCTCTTCTCTGTTCAAATGTTTTCTAATCAAAGAAGTTCTCCTACAGCAATCTAAAGAGAGTAACCACTCATTTCTCCCTCCCCCCTTTCAGGGTTCTCTATAACTCTTATCACATGCTAATACATCAAATATTTTCTTGATTGCTGTCTTAGTATCTGTTTCCTTTTACTATTAGGTAAGCAATCAGATTGAGCTTTTTTTTGTTTACTGTGCCTCACAGCCTAAACAGTCATTAAATATTTGTTGACTAAGTTAATTAAAGAAAGAATGAAATAAGCCATGATGATTTATCACTGGCAAATTCACAAGACAAGTGTCTTAGCCCTAGACTGTGTATCTTTGAGATGAACAGGAGAAAAACAAGAGATGCAACAATGACAAGCATGTAGTATTTCCTATTGTTTCCATAAATATCCTTAGTCATGCACGATAGGAAAGGGAAGGTTTCTATGGGATAATGCTGCACAGGGAGTACACACTGCCAAATTTCTCTATGGCCCAGTCCTTAATTTTCAGTTTTTATTTTTATATTTTCTTAACCTGTTTTTTTTTAAACTTGGATAACTAAAATATGATATTCCCAAACACAGAGCCTGTTAGATTAATAAAATCATCTATAGAATAAATTATTTCACTGTCAACTATCTTTTGGAGTCAATAACTTGACTCCTTGAAAGCTCTTGAAACCATGACCATCTCTTTAGATCCTATTTAGAACTAAAGAACCACACAGTTCTTTAGTTCTCCTCTAATTAATAAATTCTCTGATTCCAAATATATTTACAATATTTTTGTTATAACTAGCTCATCACTTTTATTTTTAATTCATTTCACTATAGCCTGGATATTGGGTTTTTGCAGTTTCCTTAGCAGTTTTGAATTTTACATGAGGAAAAATCTACGCAGGGAAATATATGAAGCCATTAGGAGAATCTCAGAGAGAAACAAGCAACCTTTGTTAAACCATAAGTACTGGTCACATCCACATATATTATTTCATTTAGTTCTAACATCAACTTTTAACAATGTGAAGAAGGTTTTCTTTTGTGTTTACAAAGACTTCATCAATAACATTAACAGCTGATGTTATTAGGTGTCAGGAATAGTGTAGCAAATAATACTGGAATGCTTTGAGATATTATCCCTATTTTTCAGAGGGGCGAACTGAGGATTACCAAAATGATTGCAGTCATCCATTATCACATGTAAGAGCTGGGTTCTCGCTGTGTTCTTTAGCCCATGCAATTTCCAGTATATACTGCTCCCCTTCAGCTGACTATATAACAAATTAACAGCATAGGGATTGGTGACTTACAGATGAGAGTTTAATAGAATTGTATAATTTGAGATCAAGTGTAGGCGTAGGGGTGTGTGGGGAGGGTAAATAACTGGTGAGTGGCAGGTGGCTACCACCAATGACAGTAAAAATTACAGATTATTGGGAGTCAGCCTGATTGATTGCCATTTAGCAAGTATTAATTACAAAAGATTTACAAAATCATGTAGCTAGCCTCTTAAGACTGTTTTTTGCTTGTGTGGAGAATGTAACACCTACTTTCTTTTCACTCTGTAAATACTACACTAATTTCTCAGCATTACCCTTAGTCAGAATCTTCAAAACCATTTAGATTGCCACAAGGCCAACTAGATCCTGGCTCCTAACAGGAAATCAGAGCTTTTGCAAGAGCCACCTGTGTGAGATGACCGAACAGAGAGTTTGTTGTCCTGAAAATTCTCTGAATGAAGCACACTTCACATGTTTATCAGCATTCTTTTTACCAACTAACAACTACCAAACATCATTCAAAGGTGTTTAACTCAGTATCATTTCTAATGGAAAAATTTGGAAACTATTTAAATGCCCATCAATAGGATACTGGAAAAATAAATTATCATGCATCCAAGCAATACAGCTATAAAACATGATGACTTAGAATTTTGCATTTAATGTTATGGAAAAATAATCAAAACAGACATATGAAGAAATGGACAACTTAAAAGTGTGAGTGTAGGGGCCTCCCTGGTGGCGCAGCGGTTGAGCGCTGGGTTGCGAAGCTGCCTGCGGCCTCTGCGGCGCCGGTTCGATCCCCGGCTGCTCCCCGGCCACCGGAGGAGGGTCCCACATGGCGCGCAGACCTCTCCTGCCGCCCGCTGCTCCCCTCAGCAGTGTACTTCGGTCCTTCTGCCTGCTCTGCTCCCTGCTCTGGCTCTGGTGAATTCTCTCACCCTCCCGCGCTTCTGACTGTACCCAGTGCATGTATAAACAAAAAACAAACAAACAAACAAATAATAAATAAAAACATGCCTCTATAAAAAAAAAAAGTGTGAGTGTATATCTATATCTCTATCCAAAAGCAAGTATCTGATAGGACCCTGAACAGTTATCAAAGAATATCAGTGATGGAGATCGAGTGACCTAGTGTTTGTGTATAAATAGTCTAGTAGTTATCCTCCTGGCTAACTTGGTTGAAGTTTTATTATGAGTGTTTGCTTATTTTTGGAGTAGCCTAAAACTGCAAAACTTCTGTTTAGCAACAAAACAGGAGCAGGGTGAAAGGTAACCATAAAAGTACCATAACGTTTCAAAAGAAAAAGGCATGAAGTTGCTGTATGTTAAACACTGGGATATTCAGATCCATATTGAACTAGATTTTCAAGTCAAACAAACTGTAGACTAGCCCTTAAAAGCAGACCTTAGATCATATTCCTTCTCTCTCATTTGGTTGAAACAACTAATATTAAAATAGAATTAATTATGAATTGTAATGATAAAATATCATTCACAAGAATCCACTGTAGTAGCATTTACATATATCTTGGAAGTCATAGAAGTAATAATTCTTACATAGTAATTTTTAATTTTAATATATACTATCTGATTTTATATGTCTATAAGATAAGATGCTTTTTGAAAGAGAGTATAACAAAGTAGAGAAAGGGGAGTTTGGGTGAGGACCATGGGCACTTTGATGGGAAAACTATGATAAACACAGCTGAAGGGAGAAATCCTATAGTGTGGGGCCTCCCTGGTGGTGCAGACAGTTGAATTCAGTGCTGTGAAGCTGTCTGCAACCTCTGCAGTGCTGGTTCGATCCCCGCAGGCTGCGGAGATGCCCACATGGTGCTGCAGACCTCCCCTGTCTTGCACACTGCTCCCCTCAGCAGTGTATTTCAGTCAGTCTGCCTCTTCTGTTCCCCACTCTGTCTCTGGTGAATCCTCTAACCCTCCTGCACAACTGGCCTGTACCCTGATTCTTATATAAATAAATCTTTAAAAAAATATATGAAATCCTATAGTGTAAAAAAAAAGGATATAAATATATATATACACATGTAAAAAATAAAAGCATATAATGAAAGTTTTAACTTATGAATACATGCACCAGAAAAGGCTAATCTTTACAGGTAGAATATATACTATTGGTTACCTAGACTGGGAGTGAGAATGGACAGTGTTTGCAAACAGACACAAGAGTTCTTTTTTGAGTAGCAGAAATTGTACTAAGACAGGATTGTAGGAATAACTAGTATGTAACAAGTATAGGAATGACTAGTATGTAACTAGTGTAGGAATGTAACTAGCATGTACTAGTATGTAACTAGTATAGGAACAGTTACATACTATTAGTTACATACATACATACAGTTCCTATACATAACTAGTATAGGAATAGTATGTAACTAGTATAGGAATAACTACTATGTAACTAGTATAGTTATGTATGTATTAGTATGTATTAGTATGTAACTAGTAGGTACTAGTCTAGGAATGTAACTAGTATGTAATTAGTATAGGAATTACTAGTAGGTAAATTATATCTATCCTGTCTCGCCTGCTGCTCCACTCAGCAGTGTATTTTAGTCAGTCTGCCTGTACTGTTCCCCATTCTGTCTCTGGTGAATCCTCTCCCCACATCTCTAGTCCGTACCCCAGCTCTTGTATGCATAAATAAATAAATCTTTTTTTAAAAAAGTGGTAAATTGAAGTCTCATTTCCATATAAAAGTAAGATCATTCAAATGTGCATAATTATCGAATTTTTTTAAATTTTGTAGTCAAGAAAATGTATTTGGGCAATGCCTTTTTTTATTTTAACATGCAAACTATAGTCACTGGCAAGTTAATGTAAACTAGGAATTTGTTTTCCCCTCTTAAAAAAATAAAAGCACCTTATTTATAGATATTATAAGATAAAATCAGATAGCAATGTGAAAATACTGCAATGGAGTCTCATAAATGGTATTTACTATTACAATTCATAATTAAATCTGATTTAGAAAAGAATGTGAGAAAAGGAATATGAGATTTCTCTTAAGTAGTTTTACTTTCACAGAGGAAAAAATACTACTCTGACTAAAGTAACATTTCTGGACATAACTTCCACATATGTAGAAGGATCTGACATACACATTCATGAAAGTAAGGAAAATTTTTTAAGTACACAGAAATTTCTGTTCTACAAAGTAGAAGATTGTATTCCTCTACAAAAAGATACTAATTTTTACATGAGAATTTCCTTTATTATGTCATAGTACTATCATTTTCAGGCACACATTAACCAAAACCTTAATAGAAAAGCGCCTGTTTTCAATCTGTTATTAAAATGGCGTCTTTCAGGAATCCACAGTGTCAATCCTCACCTTCCTCTTTGCACTACAGAATAACAGCTCACATTTGGTTGTTCCTTAATCAATGTCTGGACTATGGTACCAGGTTTGTTCCTGGTACAGGATACAGAAGTGAGGAGAGCATTAGGAACCTGACAGCCTGTGTGGCACAAGTCCAAGTGACAGAGCATGCAGACAATGGGTTAGGATGGGTTAGGGATGGGTTAGGGATGTCAGACTTGGATAGTGTTTTGGTCAAGCAGTGTAGAGACATGGCATTGCTATATATCTACATCGAAAAGATTTTATGTGTAAAACTTATTTCAACAATTAATGACTAATGTTTATGTATGGCCAGACATACCATTTTCAGAACAAAGGAATACAGAGAAATAGCTTATTTTTATTTGTCTTTTCATCTACTCCACCTGCCACTTGCACAAGAGTGTTTCTCTATTTTACTTGTTTCCTTTCCCAGATTCACTGGAACCCCACATCAAGAATTTTAATAATGCCATTTGCTCTGTAATTTGCCATCAGATTAAAATTAATTTCTACAGCTAATGACAAGAAATAACAAGAAACATCTGTATTATTAAATTCAGTTTGATCAAAATAGCAGTCAAACTATTTTCACAGAGGGTTTTTTTAAAAGGTGTTCCTTACAAGTACATATATTTTTAAAGATTTTATTTATTTATGCATACAAGAACCGGGGGTACAGGCCAGATGTGCAGGAGGGTGAGAGGATTCACCAGAGACAGGGAACAGAACAGGCAAACTGACTGAAATACACTGCTGAGGGGAGCAGCGGGCAAGACAGGAGAGGTCTGCCATGCCATGTGGGTATCTCCCCATCGGGCCAGGATCAAACCTGCGCTGCAGAGGCTGCGGACAGCTTCACAGTGCTGTGCTCAACCACCTGCGCCACCAGGGAGGCCCAGTTTTAATTTTTTTTTAAAGTATTTAATTTTCAAGCTTTTCTATGTTTCTATTTATAATCACAATATGAATAAATGGTTAGATTATTTTATAGAAATTACTTACAAATCAATAAACACTTGTGATTTCCCTCAATAAGAAATTAGCTATGGTTCATATTGACTCAAAAGGTTACGTAAATTGATTCAAGATTTTTCACTTAACTGTGATTTCTACTGAAAAATGTGACTGACATTGAAACACTGATTACTGAAACTTAAGCATATCATTTTTTGACCCTGCACTACCAGTGTTAAAACTTACTCATTTGTAATGATTGTCAAAATTGATATTTATGTGATCTCATTATCTGATACATTTTATTTTATTTTATTTTATTTTTTATAGAGGCATGCTTTATTTGTTTGCTGGTTTGTTTGTTTGTTTTGTTTATACATGCACTGGGTACAGTCAGAAGCGCGGGAGGGTGAGAGAATTCACCAGAGCCAGAGCGGGGAGCAGAGCAGGCAGAAGGACCGAAGTACACTGCTGAGGGGAGCAGCGGGCGGCAGGAGAGGTCTGCACACCATGTGGGACCCTCCTCCGGTGGCCGGGGAGCAGCCGGGGATCGAACCGGCGCTGCAGAGGCCGCGGGCAGCTTCGCAACCCAGCGCTCAACCGCTGCGCCACCAGGGAGGCCCTTATCTGATACATTTTATTTGATTATTTGATAAAGGAAAATATTTTATTTTTCCTACCCAGTATTTTTATTTCTATGCATAATCACACTCATGTAAAAGAGACACAGCAATGTGACTGTTTTTGAAATTTGCTTTAACATTTTTAAGTCGATAACATGAAAATTTCACATTTCAATGTGTAAGTTGAAATAATTTCTTTCAGTTATTTATTGACTGAAAATTTGAACTGAAATGGAACAGAGAATCCCACATTGTGAAAGAACTCTCTGAGATGTGATCAGGTTAACACATGAAAGGTTTTACATTCTAGTTATATTTTTGAGGTTAAGGCATAAGTGATGTATAATTTTTTAAATTTTAATCATGATGTATAATAAAACCTTAATGTCATAAATTATGCTATTCTTTACCTATCTGACAGTTTAAATATCAAAGGATAGCTTCTTCCCTAATGTTTTGTACTTCAAATGTAGTTAAGTCAGTTCAACATACATTTAGTGATTTTACTTTTTTTTTTTAAGTGATTTTACTTTAAACTGTCACATTAAACATTTAAACTGTTATGTTTATGTGAATGTGGAACTTGAGATGGTAGCCACGACCATGTAATGCTTCCCTTGGGTTAAGTTACTTTTTTAAACTTTTTTTGGGTATGGATGTTCTTCCCAGGTGAATTTGACAGGTGACCAACTTGAGCTTGGGTTAAGAATCAAGCCATCTCACAGCTTAATGTTCAAGCTAATACATGGTTATGTGTCAATGTCAATATCAATGGAGATATTAATATGAGGGACAGATATGACTAGCAATAAGTATCTAATTAGTGCACTATACTGATACATACAAATGATCCTTTCCATATTTTTTTCCTAGAAACAAAGAAACATTTTTGTACTTTTTTCAAAGAACACAGGTATTCAGCTTTACTAACAATCATAAGGGAATTGTTTTTCCCTCACATGGAAGGGATCTCTCTTTGAAAGTGCTTACATAAAATTTTCAGGGTTGAGGAATACATCTTGGCACAAAACAAATTACTTTATTTAGAAGAGGAGTTATTTTGGGAGTTGAGCCACCTAAAAATAGTTCCTCCGGTCACCTTATAGTGTATTCTTTCATTTCACAGACAGAATTTGAGAGCTGAATCTCTATTTATACACTTTCGTCACTTGACCTAATGCACACAAATGCCTTGTCTTTAAAGTCTGGTCTCCTTTATGAATATAATAGTTACCCTCTATTAACAATAATATCTCTCACTGCTCTCTCATATAACTTCTGCTCTAGTCCCATTTGCCTGGTGTCTGTGAGAACACGTGGCCTTCTATCTTGTACCTTTGGCTGAAACAGCCTTTCCCCATCTGTTCATTTAAATCCCAGCTTATTTTCTAAGTCCTTGCTTGACTTTTGCATCTTTTCAAGGCTTTCTCAGGTCCTTTTTTACTACTCTATTCCACATGTTCCTTCTCTTTCTGAAACACTGAATACCTTTTTGCATAATTTAGAATTTACTATAATCCTGAAGGAGTTCATTTGGTGTTTTTCATGTGTGTTAGAAGGCAGGAATCCCATGAAGGCAAGAATCACATCTATATTCTGAATACCACAAAAATAAAATTTAGCTCATTTTAAAAATATGTAATTTGTTGAATGTGATATGCGTAAAACTTCAACTTGGTGAAAAGAAAAACAAATTTTGTCACAGAAAACAAAAAGTGATTGCAATCATAGTGCTAATTTGTGGATAAAATGCTTTATCACCCATTACCTTAAGCCTTGGGAAGACATGCCTAATGCTGTCTAGATGAGAAATTTTTAACATTTTACTTTACTGTAGGACCTTTATTACAAAAACTTTTAATGAAAAATATTCATTTGAATAAATGGCAAAGCATATATTTACACTGATAAGATGAATTCCTGAACCTCTTATTTCATTTGCATATTCAAAATAGAGATAAACTTTTCTACCTGTGATTTCTGCATAGATAGTGGTTTTTGGTTAGATATTTTAGGAGCTACAATATATTGTAACTATACCTATTATGCTCAATTATTGTTTATTGAGTTGGATTTTCATTGCTTTGGATTTTCATTAGCTATCTGAATAATTTTCTCAGAAATCACTACAATTTGTCACAACATTTTGCATCAGTTTTAATTTTTTTTAAGATTAAACATAAAATGAGAATGACATATTTAATAATAAACCAAGTAGTGGATGCCAAGACAAAAGACTGTTAAAATAAGACAAATTGTGTTTTCAACCAGTGTATTGTCCTTATTCACTGTGGTTACAGGCAGACACAGGTCTCAGGGCAGCGGGGTTTCCCTGGGCATCCTGTGCAGCATAAATCACCATGGCACATATGGCAGCGCTGCACAGTGATCCCACAGCTATCCTATTTCATTGCCATGTGGCTTGGCAGTAAGAAACTCTTGAAAGAGTTTGATCTTACATGGGGTTTCCCTTTGGAGTTAGGCTGCCCTCTTTCATAATGATGAAAGAACATTCTATTGAAGAGCAATGGGGTTACCACCTGATATCTTGCTTAATCATCTCTTGGTCTCTATTTTTCTTTCACTTGTTTACATACCCATCCAGGCCTGCTTGCATAATGTCTAGGCAGCTGGCAAAAATACCAGAGAGTGTTATGCATGGCTATATGTAAAGCCCCCTGACCCAGGTTCACATGCATGGTTCACTAGTTAGGCAAAGTTCTTGCAACTTGTTACCACAGCGCCCCCTCCTGGGCCAACTGATGTGAACTATGCCACAGAAGGAATGAAAGGTAACTTTTGCAAACCACTTGGCAAGAACTAGACCCTTATCATGCCCAGTTGCAGTGCCATGTCTTAAGAAGACTGTGAGAAATTATATTGATGACTTTCTATTGAGAGGTTAAGTTGTGGGTCTTTATAATTTGGAAGAAAAATGGATAAATAAAAGCAGACTACCTCTGGTACACAGAGGTTCAGGGTGAGGAAGACAGGAAACTGTTTCCCATTTCTACTCATGACAGATCAGAAAGTAAGGAGCTTTAGTAGTTTAGGAGAATTTAATAGAAACTATCACTAAAGGTCATTTGAAGACCTCAGTCTCTTAGAGAAATGCTTCCACTCTCAGGACTGACCTAACAATGGGAGGAAAAAGGGGTAAAAAATTTCCATTCTCTTCCTTTTCTGTGGGTATAGATGGAAATGATAGCATGTTTAAATAATAATTATTATAACATTGACAACACTTACTGATCTAAGATATGTAAGGTAAGGTCTATTTGGCAGACTTGAGCTCATTTAAACTTTGCAATGCAGTGAGGAACTTATCCTCTTAAGAAACAAAGAAACTGACAATCACGATTAAGTAAATGACTAAGCATATATAGCCTGTAAGGTCTGAATCCAGAAAGTTTCTAGAAACCTAGCTTTTAGCTGCTATGTTATGCTGTGCTGTATTTTTCATCCATAGATATTTTATCACTAAAATAGGACCAGCAAAAGAGTCAGAGAAGGAAAAGCCACTTTAGGTTTGACAGAAAAAAAAGCTAATAGCAGATAATTGTAACAACTAATACAGATTCCTATATTCTGGAATTTTTTAAAGAAAGGTGTATATGTGACAATGGCATTAAGAATCTTAGTATTTTTTAGAGTCAGAGTAATAGAAAGCTTATGATTAAATATTAGTAGTTCCAAACAATAACAACAGCTCTTTGATAACTACATAATCTTAGGCCACTTCCATGCACCATTTTTTAAAAAAGTTTTTTTTTTTAAATTTATTCCTGCATACAAGAACTGGGGTACAGGCCAGATGTGTGGGAGGGTGAGAGGATTCACCAGAGACAGAACAGGAAACAGAACAGGCAGACTGACTGAAATACACTGCTGAAGGGAGCAGGGGGCTAGTCAGGAGAGGTCTGCACCACCATGTGGGTATCTCCCTGGCGGGCAAGGATTGAAACCACACTGCAGAGACTGCAACAGCTTCACAGTGCTGCGCTCAACTGCCTGCACTACCAGGAGGCCCTATAGGAACCATTTTTGACTTGTATAAAATGTATATTATGCCTCGGGGCCTCCCTGGTGATGTAGGGTTTAAGTCTCAGTGCAATCACCACAACGGCCTGAGTTCAATTCTTGGCCAGGGAGCTACCTACATGGCACAGCAGACCTTTCCTGTCTTGCCCACTGTTTCCCCTCAGCAGGATATTTCAGTAAATCTGCCTGTTCTTCTCCCTATTCTGTCTCTGGTGAATCCTCTCACCAGCTGCACTTCCTTCCCCAGGTCTTCTATGCAAAAAATTAAAAAAAAAAAATGGATATCATGCTTTATGTTCTTCTCCCAACATTGCTATAAAGGCAAAATTGTATGTGAAAGCAATTTCCAGATTATAAAAGCAATGTTCATATGAAAGGCTTGATTAGTAAGGGGTAATATCAGTTTATTATGTAAATACCTAAACTCTCCCTCTGCCTTAGAAATGCTGCCACCTCCCAGCAGTGCTGCTCTTCCATGCACTAAGTGCATGCTGCTCATACTATGATTATGAATTAAATTCTTAAGTTTTACATTATTGTCCTTTCGACTGGATATTTTATTTTTTATTTTTTTAAAGATTAATTTATTCAAGAACTGGGATACAGGTCAGAGGTGTGGGAGGGTGAGAGAATTCACCAGAAACAGAGTAGGGAACAGAACAGGCAGACAGACCAAAGACACTGCTGAAGGGAGCAGTGGGCAAGACAGGAGAGGTCTGCCGCACCATGTGGGTTTCTCGCTGGCCAGCTGGGAATCGAACCCACACTGCAGACAGCTTCTCAGCATGGCGCTCAACCCACTGCGCCACCAGGGAGGCCCTCGAGTGGATATTTTATATTAAACTTTGTGTGTCCCAACTTTGGGCTTACCACATAAATAAATAAATGATGTAGAAAGTATACAATCCACAAGGACAAAATTATACCTTCCATATCTGTGTTCTTGTATTTTATCCAAGTATGGTAGACGAGGATTTGGATCGTTGAATAAATTATATATCTAATATCCAAAGCAACCATCACATGCATTGCCAGATTTAAAAGAAATTTGTTTATTTCAGCTAACCTATTCTGAAAGCAAGCATCTCTCTGGCAAGAGCAAAAGTAAAGTATGGAATGTGACTACAAAGCCATGGATCTAATGTTTACTTGTGATTTGAAAAAAAATCTCCTAATTTTACAGCCATAGCTTGTAAATTAAGAGGACTACCTGGATCTCTTACTGTGGTGCTTATAGCTTTAATGAGTAAATCATATATAAAAACAGCTGAGTTCTGTTGCTAAAAGTGATCATTATGAACGTAATAAGGTCTTTGGGAAGACAAACTATAAAAAGGTAGCATTGAATAAATTAGAAAGTCCATTCTTAGAAGCAAAGAACATGGTTAGAAAATACAGTATGTACCAGATGAAAATTTCATGAAAGTAATGATTGTGAAAAAGACATGCCTACTATTATGAAAGTTAAAATCAGTTATGCTATATCAACTATGCTTAAAGCAATTATGAAATTGACTTGAATAGCTGAAGTTCCACTCATATAAGGCCTTTATTTGAAGCTATTATGTTTACCATCGAATAACTGTTTATGTCCTCACCTCCAAAAGTCGGCCATAAACTTTTTAAAAATTTTCCTTCCTGAAAAATATTTCTGCATCTAAATTCATCAAAATTAACATAAGTGATAAAAATTAACAAATGTTAAGTAGTCTTTAAAGGGCAAATAATTATACAAGAGTACATGAAAACAATCTATGTCAAATGATGAGAAAACTACCACTCTAACTTCAAAGAATTCAATTTTGTTTTAATACTTTATACCCCTCTCAAGAATTTATGATTTTATAATCTTATACCTGGGGTATTTTTTAAAATACTATTATAAAATTAAAATATAACTATAGTATGTTTTCATAATATCATTTATCTGGTTAACACTGCTAAACTAAGAGTTGATAGCTTCAAGGAATCAGTATTGCATCTTAGTATCAGCGTGCTTAGTACTGTGCATACACATGTGAAAAGCCTGTATCAAGACTGCATTGCTTAAAAAGAACAGTGATACAATTACCTTGCATACAACATTCTCAGAGGAGAGTGAAGAAAAAACTTCTGTAATCAAACTGAACTGGGCTCTGCCTAGATCGCCTCCTAACAGTCAGACTACTGTTCCAAAGGCACACGACCGCCTGCTGCTGTGTAGTCACCACTGTCTTCATGGCAATTCAACATACAATCAACCAACGTGTTGAGAACAAACTCCCAATTCTGGCGCCACTGAGTTCAATAAGTGCTTGTAAAAAATAATCACAGGGAAAACTATTTTTCATACCCAATAGCTATTATTATGAGGCAGTAAGTAGTAAGAACTGGGAAGAATCAACTTCGTGGTATTACCAATCACTTATATGATTAATCCAAATTGGATAAAGAACAGAATTTGGAAAATCTGATTATCCCAGTGTTGTTTTTTGGGGAAGTGTAAGTCATGTAATGACTAACTTCAGTGGTTAAGACATGTACTGGTTATGTATCTAAAGTTTTTGAGCTATAGTACCAATTTAAATTAATTCTTGGGGTTATGGTTTTTATTAGCCTACAAATACCTGGTGTAAAGGAGTAAAAATAGCCACAAAAGGAAAATTAGGTTGAACTACCTTTGACAATCTCTACTGGAAGGGAGCTTATTTATAAATATGCAAATATGCAAACACACACATGCCTATTTTGTTTTCTTACACTGTATTACTTTTTCTATGCCCATACTGCCCCTCCCTTCACTTTGTGGTTGGTTGTACCTCCTAGCAGTTTTCCATCATTAATGTGGCATTTAACTGTTCAACATGAAGTGATTTCAGTATCTACAAATGATTTTGAATATTTCAAAAATTCTAAGTCCATTACTATGTTTCATAAACTATCTCACTGATAATTTTAAGGCTCCCGACTTCATTTCTTAGACCTCTAGGAATTCACATAGTTGTAATGTTTATTTTTTGGTCAAAATAAAACAGCATTTTTTGTTGGTATAGTCTTTAAAAATAGTATCTAAGAAATCATAACAAATAGCCAAAAAAGTAGTCTCTAGGGAATTCTGTCCTTGATCTGTCCTTTATTCTGTCCTTTCATTCAGAAAGGGATTTAGACACATATGACTATGTAAATAAACACTCCAAAAATAAATCCTCATGGTGAGGAGCTATGTATATACCCCTGCCCTGTTTATATGTCAACACACCCAGTGCAATGCTGTTAATCAATCTTCATTAGCTACAGAAGCAGTTATATTTTATAACAAAAAGTAACTGAAAAGTAAATCTGGCATTGCTTTTAATTGACAGGATTCAGCAAACAGAAAAGCAAATATTTGATTTTTACTCCTGTAACTGAAAGTACTTATCTCCTCAGAGTACACTGTGACTATTAAGTCAGAAATAGTAATTCTTAGCATCTCCATAGTCAATGTTAAGGAAGGTATAAATACAAATTCAGTGAAACACATTATGGGTCTAAAACCTTCTTGACAAATATTTAAGCAAATAGCATCTTTCTGTTTGTCAAGGTCAGAAATCCCATCTGCAGCACAAATAGACACATTTCAAAAATAGCTCTGGGTCAATCTACTTTTCTGGAAGGGGGTTTCTCCTATCTCCTGATGGCAACAGTAACTGTTTACTGCACTGTGGACAGTCTCAGGGAGTTCCTAACATACTGTACTGGTGTCCCATATCAGGGATGCCTCGATATTCAGCAGAAATATGAAAATTTATCTGCATTATCAAAGAGAGTTTCTAGCTACAGAGTCTTCAAATGCAGCAACTCAGTTGCCAGAATACATTTTTCCACCTAATTTTTGTTGCAATGTCAGTTTTTAGATTTATAGGTTATGCTTTCATTTTATAAATCTGTACCAAAATCTCTTGATTTTCACCAACAATTAGCTGTGTGTATGTGTATAAAGTATGTGTGAAATAAATTATATAAAATATTCAAAAACCATTAGCGCTATAATCTACATAGGTGATTGCAACTATAGAGTCACAGAATTTCCCTGACACCATTTACTGGATTTTTTTTAAAGCACTGGTATCTTATATTGCTCATAATATATAATTATTATATATACACAACTATATGCATATACATGGATATTTTATGACTTCCATTTATATGTAAATTGACATTTAAATTACTATAATTTTAGAAAAGGTATACAACTAAGTTACTGAGCACTGATCAGAATTAAGGAAGCAAAACAGATTATAGTGTTTTATGACTCCTTATTAAGTAATACGTTACCTTTCATTTATAAAAGTTCAATTTATTGACTACATAAAATAGTCCATTTTAACTCTTGCCAATTCTCACACACTGCTATGAATATATTTAAGGAAAAGTTATTAATTTTAAAGTAATTAAGGAGCAAAAAGATAATCTAGGAAGGAAAAATTAAAAGTGAAGGCAGAGGCTTTCAAAAGCATTTAAAGAACAATTACCTACCAGTTCTACTCGTCCGAAACCTCCAACTCCAAGGGTGTCAATGATGTTGAAATCAGACAGCTTCAGGTTGGCAAAGAATGCAGCTTCAGCTTCATATCTGGATTTTTTGATGCGAAAAAATGGAAATTTCTTAGAGGTGCAAACACGAGTACCACGTACAACCGTACCGGAATGACATGACTGTGGAACAGGGTTTACCTGCTTACATTCCATCTTGCTTTTAGAGTCTGTGTTTTCTCACATGCATAATTTTTTTGGTCCCAGTTGTGCAGAATAACATAGATTTGTACTTGTTTTTCAAAGTGGAAAAATACAAAGTACCCACTGCATGCCAGTCCTGTGACTTAGAAATCCAGATATCAAATCAAAGTTACATCTCAGTGTTTTTCTACGCGTCTTCTTGTGAGCCCGAATTGTTTGAGCTGTTCTTTTTTGGTTTTGTTTTGGATTCTTTTGTTTTGCTTGGTTTTGTTTTTGCTGTTCAGATTGCAGGTGGCAGTTTCTCATTAGTTTCCCTTATCCACAGGCTGGCAGTGGCTCCTATGAATATTGTTAAAAAGTGGCAAGATCATTGAGGTCTCTGGAGTGAAATCACAGCCAGGTCTTATGAAAACAGATCCGAAAAGCTGAGGACTGATGTGCAAATGTCTGAAATGGATGATTTCCAAGCATATTCACATTCCTAAAAAGTATCTTCCTCCTTCCATGTGTTTACCCACTGACTCTTAGCTAGTAATCCCAGTGTCTTTACATTTGCAGGTTTCTTATAGGAGTGGAGTGCAGAGGCATGAACTATGCAGCACACATGTAAATCTGACACATGCAAGTGGCTGAAATAAGCTGCTCCTGATGAGACAAGTGAATATGAGCTGCTTAAAATATCTCCTTGTTAAGGGCCCTACTATTTTTAGAAAGGGCAGGAAGGCATAAGGATGAAGATGATCCTTCCACTCAGTAAAGTCAGGTCAGGGAGTAATTCAGCTGTCACCAAAATAAAGTATTTGAATAGCTGTATGTAACCCGTGACCTTCAGCTAGGCAGTACTTGGTTCAGTATTACACTATAGATAGACATGATGAACACACTTGAGTTAATGATATTAATATAGTTTGTCTATGTCAAGACTGATCCTTAGGCATGTTTGGCATTAAGCTATATAATATTTTAGCTATTCCATTGTAATCAATACAAATTTAGAGTCCACACTTGGGGAAAATGTTAAACAGTTTACTAGGTAAGCCTTCAACATTCCCCAATTTATAACCACGTTTCTAACTTTTAAAAAGTCAATTCTTGAGGCCGACTCATGAGACAGTAAAAGTAACAATTGGCTTTCATTATTGGCTAATTATGTAGAATCAACTCCATCTGATAAACCTCTGTAAATAAGGCTACCAGCCAATCCTAATGGCATTTTTAGACTTCTCTTATTAACTATGCAATCAAGAGATCAACATAGTAATTCAGAAGATGATTTACTGGAATGGAACATAAACAGCAAATGTGCATTTCTAGCATTCCAACTGGCTTACTACTTTTGGAAAATTAAAAAGCCATGCATTTAAAGGGTCAGTGGCAGAGTTCACTCAGACAGGTGTTTAAAAAGGACATAAGTTGGGATTAGATCTTGTGACAATTTGTATGTCATCAAGCATTTCCTGTGGGAGGTCTGGATAATCAAATTCTTAATGATATTGTATTAGAAAAAAATACTATGCACCTGCTGATTTAGAAATCCATTGTGCAAAAGGGTAAACTCTTACAAACTACTTTATAACATAACATTTTATGTTTTAAAGTATGGTATTATTACATAGAACCCTTGAAAATATCCCCTAATTCTTACATTTTGGACTTTCTGAAATTAGGCTGGAAAAATGCCTAAAGTGTCTTAAACAAGTGATCACAAAGAGAAGTGTTATGCACATCAGAACTACCTGAGCATCTTTCAAAAGCCACTTAATCTGTCCCCACAACAGACCCAGTGAATCAGAAATCTGGAGGCAGTACCCAAGTATCTATAGATTTTAAAGCTCTTGGGGATATTCTGAAGCCCAGTAAGAATTGAGAACCATAATTCGAATCTTTCTGAAGCCTCAAGAAATTTCAGAAACCATACAAGAATTTTAGGGTGCGTTAAAATGGTCTAAGAAAACAGTAGCCTCCAATGAGTCAGGGAGAGGGGATGATGCATTCATGCCAACAGTGTTGCTGCCTCTTACAACTTGACCTTGGTTCTGAGACCTGGTCCTGAACCCCTAGTAATGAACATTAGTTCTGTAGTGATTAATACAGCCTTAAAAAAAAAAAGCAACATTGCTGAAATAGATAAATGCAAAAGTTTTAAGGTAGTTACTTTGTGTTTATATTTCCACAGCAAAAAAAAAAAATCCTCTTGATTTATTTTGTTTATAGTTACTATCTGATTAATTACTGGTGGAATTTCAACTAATGACAAGGACATACGAAATCTCAGTTTAAACAGACCTTTTCCCTGTGCCACTACAATCTATTTAAATATAACTGACCCATACATAGGAGACACTAGTTATAAATTAAATCTTTCATATGTCTTGAAAAGAAATTGGTAACATTATAATCATACTTAGATAATCATTGCTAATCACTAATATTGCTAAGTGAATTTTTAAAACACTACATAAGTGACTAGTGTTTAGTGGGATACATTTTGAAAGTACCTTTATATAACTTATCTCCACTCTGTTCCTATTTATGTCAGGTCCTGATTCTTGGGGAAGTCAAAGAATATAGGAATATTACCACAGCAGTTTTTCTTTTCTAACCAAGAAAATGTTATTTGCTTAATATTTTACATGCATTTTTTTCTCATTTAAAATTACTTTTTATGGGCAAGAATCACATCTTTGTCACAAAGACTTGGCATGTATTTTAAACATGGAAATCACCACCTGCATAGGTCTATGTGAAAAAGTTAAACAGTGGATAATTTAGCTTCATCAGGTATCTGAAATTTTCTTGCTCATAACCTGGAGGACGAATTTCACTCCTTTTGAAGATAACTTTAATCCATCAATTACTTTCTACTTTCTTTAGAGTTGATAAAAATTTGAATGAGGAGGGGGGCTAAATTTAGTTAAGTAAATGACTTATTTCACATTCTTCTTTTGGCTGAAGGAGGTAAATGTGGAAACTGACATCCTAACTACTGTAGGGCCCTGAGACCAAGGACCCTGCAGCTGTATTTATGGAAGGCAAGATTACCAAATATGAAGGAAAATACATATCAGTAAGAAATACAGGTCTTGATATTTGGTTGCTTAACCTGGTAACTAAGGTCTTTATTAAAAAGATTATTAACATGAAGTATGAGGTGAAGCTATGACTCCTCTTCCAAGAGTGCAAATATTGACATACTCTCATAATTCCAGGGAGATTATGCCCCCCCCAAATATATTAGCAACATGAAAATAAGTGTACAACAAGAGAATAAGTTTGTTGGGTAAAGCAGATAATATATTATTTCACAAACATGTCTGACCATAAGATTCCACCTGGGGCTACAGTTAGAATCCACAGACAATTGCTAGGGTCTTCTTTCAATACTAAACTTTTAAGAACTGCTAAAAAGGAACAGAGTCACCTAGGTTTTTACCTCTTCTTTTAACTTCTTTTAACTTTTAACTTCAGCTAGTACATCAAAGGAGGTTCCAAAAGCAATGAAAGTTTACAGCTGCAGGTATAAAGGAAGACAACCAAGACATGCATATATATAGTCTAGGAGCAGAAAAATAATTCTGGAATGATTTCAACATTTCTTTCCTAAAACTGCATATCCATGCATCATTATTGTTCACTTTTCTTTGAAATTATAATGACCAGTAGTTTTTATTTTTTTTTCAATTCCTCCCAGTTTGAACAGCTTCTACAAAAACAAGAGAAATGAGGTATCCTTTACTATCGACCAAAATTTTGCTGTCATTGTTGCTGCCATATATGCATGAATCAATTGTGTCACAGAATTGATTGTGAATGTAACAGAATTCATTCTGTACATTGTGACTGACCATATCTCCTTATTTATTGGAAACCAAATATGATGACTCAACACAGGGCAAAAATGTATAGTACTAAAAATTTTATTCGACACCTTGATATAAAAGTAACAAATATTTAGCATTATTTTATAAAGCATACAATATTATGTGTATTTTTAAAGGGTGAAAGATCAAAAGGAAAGTAACAATCGATGGTTAAAAAAGCCAGTAAGAGCTAAAAGAATAAAAGATTAATGTGGTTCTGTTTTCTTTAGCCCACCTCATTTATAATCCAGATTAGCTTCAGAAGTCAACTGAAGAGTCTTCAAGAAAAATTAAAATTTTACATGTCATAATCTACAAGTCAGTTACCATAGCTTTGCTTGGTCTTATTTGCACTCAGGTGTATTTTTATTTCCCATTGAATTATTAGTACTTGGGGGAAATTACAGAAATATATTTCATAACTCATCTATAAGTTTCTTATGCCATCAAAAATAAATAAGTCAATCAGACAATGAATGTCTACACTGGACTTAAAAGGATACTGGCATTCAGACAAAAGCTCATGACTTGTGGTCCTGCCTCTGCCAATGATTTTGTACTTCCAAAGTTATGATTTCTTCAATGTTTAGACTTTTTGAGGAGTATCAATAAATGTACATTTAAGTAAATGAGAATGCATTTTTGGGTAGGTTAAATCAGAATCCTAGCTTACTTAAATGTTTAGTTAAATCCCTCTTTCATTTTTTATGTATTCAGAGTATTACAATATACAAATAACCAAAAATCTACAGAAACATTTTTAAAAAGAACTTTCAGAAAATGAACCTTAAGAACAAAACAGACATAATATGATACATTAAAAATAGAAGGTGGTTTACCTACTGAATAAACAATTTGGTATACAGAATTATATCCATTAATAATTCCTTACTTACAAAACGTGGTGCATTGAGTAATTTGTAGGTCTGGTAATGTAATTTTGGCTTAAACTACAGAGACTATTGCCTCCTTCTGCTACTTTAACTTTGTGAATGTGAAAAGAATTAATAAATACATGTCCTTATTCCCCTGGTTCTCAAATGCTTGAAATGACATATGCTTAACCACTAAAATAAAAAAGTCATTCTTAAATCTGTTACCAAGCCATCCATCATCTCTTTATTAATTACTTTGTTAAAAGTCTCACTGACAACTTCAAAAGTAGAAACTTTTGACTTCATTAGAAACAGAGGAAACCATTTCACAGTTTCATGTTTGTATAGGGAATTATTTTCTGTTGAAAGAATCATGTTTTTAAATAAGCATTTTACAGAGTCTCTCTTACTATACACTTTTAAAAAAATACCTTTAAACATAAGAAACTCCATTCCTAAAAGTCTAAACAAAAAGGGGTGATTTCTAATTTAAACATAAAGGGATGATTTATTTTACCATAAAACAGAGTAGTATAGATATTCTTCTTTTAGCAGTAGTGGTAATAACTTAAAGAAATAGAAGGTTTGAAAGTAACTTAAAGAATATAAAGCATTTCATTATGTCAATCTTCTCCAGAATGTATAATCTTTTCTTCAGTGAATTTGAAATAACATTTGTTTGTTCCCTCTATTTCTAAAATTCTCATTTTTGGAGACAAAGATTTCTTTTAGTATGTAGCCATGAAATAGTTCTACTTACTTTTCAAATACATCCTCTTGAGGACATATATCCAACAAGAATACAGAAGAAAATTGCATTTCTTATACTGACTGCATAATAAGAATGATAATGCAGATTTTCTGCATTAGAAGGCACCTTTTGTTCCAAGGACTCAATAATTTCTCAATTTTTCCTCCCTGATTCTCTGAGAAGATGGAAATAAAAATATTTGTTATCCCTATTTTGAACTGGCTAGGCCAGCTGTTGATAAGTGCTTGGCTTCAGCAGTTAAATAACAAAAGCATTAGAAATCTTGGATATATTTCATGTTATAGCATATGTACGCTTACTCCAGAAAAAAAAAAAAATCTTTTTAAGCAAGAAAGTAGAGAATCAAACAACTTTAGAGGTGCTTTTATCTCAAAGAAGCTTTTTATCTCAAAGTATTAAAATACTAAGAAATTTCAAAATCTGAACCACCACTATTGGGAGATTATCTAATCCAACCTCTACATTTCCAAAAGTAAATAAGCCCAGAGATGGTAAATGACTTAGTATTAAACTTAGAGCATTTTGACTTGCAGTCTGTACTGATACTGCCTTTGCAATTTTTACAATAATCTGACATTCAAAAAACAAAGTCCTATGTAAAAGTTGCAAAATACATTTGAGTACTGTGCTATTTACTACATATTCATTCATGGATGTGACTTGTAGCTAAGCTCATATGCCCTCTTGCCTATCATGTAGCAGGTTCATGTGTGTGTTCTAGTTTAAAGGACCCAAAATGAAAGTACATTGATGCTCAAAAGAGCTCTTTTAAATATTCAAACATCACAGCAGCATTTGTAAAAGATGAATGAGAATATGCCACTATTAGCTTGAAATGTACTGACCAATATGCATTTCTGATTATTCAATTCTGAAATAGCTTCTATATAGTTTGAAGGAAATTTTTTTAAGTTAGTCTTAATTGTAATTTAGTCAAAGAATCATTCAAAACATTGAACTGAGAACAGAAGGATTAGAAAGGATTTAATGAACACTAGGGGGTCAGCCTTTTTTTCTTTCTGGACTTAGAAATTTTGCTACTTTCCACTAGCTTTATGCTTCTCCTTTATCTCTAGAGGATTCTGTATGAACTTTAGAGACAGGAGGCTTAGGATGTGGTTATGTTCAGACTGAGTTAAAGAATGAAGGGAAAAAATGTAATGTGTAACAAAAAGAAAATGAGAAGACAAAAAGTCACATCCTCAGGCCTCTAAAAATCTGACAAAGGAAATTATCAGGAAGTTGGCCCAAACCAACCTGGTCAAGATAGTCCATAGTCCCTTTTCTATAAAATGAAGGGTTTGCATTAGACCTGTCTGTGAAATTCACTTGCAGCACAGTCATTTTGGGATTCCAAGAGGCCTGAGAGATATACTTTGCAAAAGCCCTGGTAACCATGGCTGTCTTCTTCCCCCACTGTGGTCACCCTTCCCATTCTGTTGTCCAATCCCTGACTCTTGAAGCACTTAATTGAGGAAATACTACCAGAGACTTTCACTTAAGGGAATTCAGCTCTTAGCTCCAGACTGAGGAGTCAGGAAGGAGACATTGAGTCATTAGCCAAGATGGCACTTGGGAATGGCACTTGGGAATGATATGATGTCCAAAACAGAATAATAAATACATTTCACCATAATCTATAATAGACCAGAGGACTATTCCCATCCCAGGATTTATATCAGAACTTAAATTTGAGTTTTAAACACATTTGATAGAATATTTGAACTTGGATTAGATTCAGAAATTAGTCTTTATAGCTGTTAAGTATCAGAGTTAATGATTACATGTAAATTTTAAAGTACTATTAGTGTAGTTTGATAGGTACATGTTATATGGTGTACAAGTAACACAGGGAACTGTGTTTCAAGTTCCAGACAACTGTTCCTAAATGTCACATGTATATCCAATATCTTATTTAAACTTCAATCTGACCAAAATCATATCTCCCTAGATTTAGACATTAGAAGATAATCAAGAACATTTTTTCTTTAAAAACTGTTAGTCTCTAATTTTCTTTCACAATTTTTTTGAGGTTTACAACACTATGTATGATTTAGAGGTATAGGATCACAACTTTCAGATGTATATTACCACACCATACCTACCACACCAAGACCATCAAGGTACCCACAGAGCTCCACCACAGACCACTGTGTCCCCTCTCCACTTTGGTCCCCCCCCTTGCCCTCTGGTACCCTCAATTCTACAGTCAGATGTCTAAAATATGTTATTGGTTTGATTTTATCTAACACTTTGTTTTGTTTCTCTATATTCCACATACAAGAAAAACATTTAAGTATTTGTCTTTTTCTTACTGGCTAATTTTGCTAAATATTATTCCCTCCTGTTCCATCCATGTTGTTGCAAAGGGGGAGAGCCTATCTTTTTTTTTTTTTTTTTTTTTTTTTTTTTTTTTTTTTAGTATCTTAGTAGTATTCCATTGTGTATATATACCACATCTTCCTAATCTACCATCTGTTTTGGAGCATTTGATTTGTTTCCATAACCTGGCTATTATAAATAGTGCTGCAATGAACATTGGAGTGCACATATCCCTTCAAATTAATGTATAGCATTCTTCAGTAGTTACCAGGAATTGGAATGGCTGGCTAAGGTAGATGCATTTTTAATATTCTGACATATCTCCATACTGTTTTTATAGGGGTTGGGCCAGCCCACATTCCCACCATCTGTTTATGAGAGTTGCTTTTCTTCATGTCCTCGCCAACACATGTTGCTTCAAGTCTTTCTGATGTGGGCCATTCTCATAGGTGTAAGGTGTTATCTCACTGTGCTTTTGATTTACATTTCTCTAATAAGCGATGATGAGCATTTTTCATGAGCCTGTTAGCTACCTGTATGTCTTCTTTTTAGAAGTGCCTATTTTGCTCTTCTGCCCATTTTCTGATAGGGTTATTTTTTTTTCTTAGTGTGGGTTGTATGAGTTCTTTGTGATTCTTTTCCTATGCAAAAAAAGCTTTAATTTTATCTAGTCCTAATTGTTTTATATTTTCTTTTGTTTCTCTTGCTGTTAAGAGATGAATGCAAAATGGCACTGTTGTAACAGAGTGCTTTGTCTAAGCTTTCTTTATATTTTATGGTTTCAGTTCTATATCCAAGACTCTTACCTAGAGTGAATTTGTTGCAGATGTAAAATAGTGGTCTAGATTCATCTTTTTTTGCAGTAGCTATTGAGTTTTCCTAACACCATTTATTGAGTTTCCTTTCTCCCATATATACTCTTGGCCCCTTTGTCACAGATAAACTGACAATATAAGTCAATAAATCCACATTTATTGGGCTCTTTTATTTATTTCTGGGCTCTAAATTCTATTCCATTGGTATGTGTGTCTGTTCATGTTCCAGCATCATACTGATTTGATTATTGTATCTTTGTAGTATATTGAGAAGACTGAAAGTGTGATACCACCATTCTTCCACATTTTTGTCAGGATTTCTTTGGCTATTTTTAGTAATGTTTGTTTTATTTCTTTGAAGAATGTCATTGCATTGAATCTGTATGTTGTCCTAGGTAAAATTACCATTTTAACAATTGCTTCCAATCCAGGAGCAGGGGCTATCTTTCCGTTCCTTTGTGTCCTCTTCTATTTCTTTTAACATGTCTAATAATAGTTTTCATTGCACAGTCACTTTACCTCCTTTGTTAAGTTTATTCCAAGCATTTAATTCTTTTTGATGCTTTTGGAAATGGTTGTTTTCTTGATGTTTTTCCTCTTCTAGCTCACTCTTCTAATATAGGAACGTAACTGATTTTTGCATGTTGATTTCATAACCTGCCATTTTGCTGAACTGATTTATTATTTCAGTTAGTTTCTAGTGGAGTCTTTAGGGTTTTCTATGTATATTATATCATCTGCAAATAATGAAGCTTTACTTCTTTTTCCCCATTTTAGATTCCATTTATATTCTTTGCTTGTCTTAACTGCTTTAGCTAGAACTTCAGTACTGTATTGAATAGCAGTAGTAGTGGTGAAAGTGTACATTCTGTCTTCTACCAGATCTTAGTAGAAAAGCTTCATTTTCAGCTCTGAGAATACTGTTAGCTGTGGTTTTGCCATATATGGCCTTTATTACATTGAGGTATAATCCATCCCTGTTTTTCAGGGTTTTTATTATAAATGGATGTTGAATCCAGTCAAATGCTTTCTGTGTCTATTGTTATCATGATTTTTATTTCTATTTGTTAATGTAGTGAAATACACTGAAGATTTTGAAATATCCTTAAATGCCCAGAATAAATTCAAGCATAATGTATAACCCTTTTAATTTGTTGAATTCAGTTTGCTAAGATTATGTTGAAGACTTGCTTTTAGTTTATCAGAAAAATTGGTCTGTTGTTTTTTTTGTTTTGTGTGTGTGTGTGTGTGTGTGTGTGTGTGTGTGATGTTCTTGGTAGATAGTGTTGGCCTCATAATGTGCTATGAAGCAATCACTAATGTTTTTGAAGAATTTTAGGAGGATAGATATTAATTTGTCTTTGAAAGTTTGTTAATACTCACTAGAGACTATCTGTGCCTAGGCCTTTGCTTGTAATTGGTCTGTTCAGACTTTATTTCTTCTTGATTCAGGCTGTGAGGATTGTAGATTGAAAAAAAAATCTGTATCTTCTAGGTTACTCAGCTCACATACAAATGTTCATAGTAATCTCTTACTCGAGCCTCTGTATTTCTGAGATGTCTATTATAATTTTTTTTTCATTTCTGATTCAGTTCATTTGATTTTTTTCCCCTTTTCTTTCTTTGGAAACCTCATTAGAGGTTTGTCTATATTTAGTTTTTCAAAGAAACGGTTCTTCATTTCATTGATCAGGAACTTTTGGATTTCTATTTCATTTATTTGGTCTTGATAATTTCATTCCTTCTACTTGCTTTTGGTTCTGTTTATCATTTCCTAATTCCTCAAATGAAAAAAATATTTGAAGTCTTTCGTATTTCTTGATGTAGGCCTGTATTATTGTACACTTCCATCATACTACTGATTTTGCTGTGACCCATAGATTCTGGAAAGTGGGTGTTTTCATTTTCACCTGTGTCAGGTATTTTTTTAATTTCTTCTTTGATTTCCTCATTAACCCAATAGTCATTGAGTGGTGTGGTGTTCAGTCTCTTTGATACCATTGTTATCAGAGAAGACACTTAATATTTCAATGTTCATGAATTTAATGATACTTACTGTATGGCCAGCATGTGATCTATCCTAGACAATGTTCTCTAAGCACTTAAAAAATGTGTAACCACTTTGGGGTGTGGTGTCCTATAAATGTCTGTTAGGCCCATGTTGTATAATATTTTTAAAGGCTGTTGTTTCCTTGTTTAATTTTTGTCTGGTTGATCTATCCATTGGTGAAAGTGGGGTGACGAAATCCCCTACCACTATTATGTGGCTGCCAATGTCTGCTTTCAGATTTGATAATAATTGGCTTATATTTTGATTGCCTTCATTTGGTGATTATCTATTGACTAGTGTTATGTTCCCTTACTCATTATAAGGCATCTATCTGTCTCTTGTACCTTCTTTTATTGGGAAGTCTATTTTATCTGATATCTTGCCTTTCTTTTAGGTACCATTAACTTGTAGGGTTGTTTACCATCCCTTTACTTTTAGCCCATGTTTATTTATGAAGCTATGAAGCATAAATGAGTCTCCTGGAGAAAGCAGAAGGTTGGATTTTGCTGTATGATCCAACCAGCCATACGCTGGCTGGTTGGCTGGTTACACTCTGCCTTTTGATGGTAAGTTCAGTCCTCTTACATTTAGAGTGATGATTATAAATGAAGATTTGCTACCACCATTTTGTCCTTAGGTTTTGGTTCTATTTCCTTGGTCGGGAGCATTCTTATCTAGTACTTACAAAGTCCATCTTCTGTTTGTCTGGGAAGGCCTTTATTTCTCCTTCATGTTTAATGGAGAATCTTACAGTATATTTGGCTGGCATTTTTTATCTTTAAGTTCTGAATACACCATTCTATTCCCTCCTTGCCCATAATGTCTTCTCAGCTATAAACCTGATTGGGGTATTTTATAATTTATCTGCTTTTCCACCCTAACCTTTGTCAATATCCTTTCATTGAACCCTTGGAGGGTTCACTATTGTGTCTTATATAGGCATTATTACATTTGGATAACCAGGTTATTTTTTTGTTCACTTTCATCAATTTGTATATGTAGCTACTTCCTGGGTTTGTGAAGATTTCCTCAGTTATTTCTTCCATTATGTTCTCTTGTCCCATCTCTCTCTCCCCCTTCTGGAATATCCATTCTCTTATTGCCTTTCTTCATAAAGATGGATAATTCTTGATGTTTTCTTCATATTTATTTCTCCTTCTGCCTGGATTCTATGTGCATTACCATCTTCATGGTCACTCAATGCGGTTTATTCTACTTCTAAAACTTTTCTCAGATTTTTTTTAAAACTCCTTGATTGAGTTTTTTTATACTCTGCATCACTATTTTCTTATTTCAAGTTTAAATTTTAACCTTCTAGTCATTAATTTTATTTCTTAGGACATCATTTGTTTTTCTGCATTTTCTTCTATAGAAGTTCTACTTTCCCAGTAACAGATGGTGCCTCTTTTTTTTTAAAAAAAGCTTTTCCTAGTTTGACATTTTGGATTTCTGTACCTGTTATGTTTAGGAGAATTGATCTGCAGTTGCTTAGTCAGGGGATGATCAAGGGGTTCAGTTACTGGATAAAGTTGGGGTGTGGGGGCTGGCTTGTGTTTGTGGTACCACTGATAGCCCTCCTCATTAGGTTTCCATATGTGTGTTTCTATAAATTTGTGCACTGCCAGCACTAGTTCCAAGGGGTTGTGGGAGGTGGAGTGCAGTAGCACCTGTCCTCTTCCCTGGAGACTCAGCTTGCCTGGCACACTCCAATTCCTCTGCACACATCTCTCCTCAGTCTAAGGTACACCTCCATACCACTCAGATCTCTCTTCCCTAGGGCTGCCAGTGAAACACACTCCAAGGCTTGCATGGAAGGCTCCAACCCTGGTTGCAGTCTCTAGACCTCTCTCTCCACCTACATTTTATTGTATGGAGTTGAAATTCCTCAGTTTTGCTTCTGGCAGATCAGTACAGGTCTTTGATGTACAACAGGTGCTTTTGTTTTGCCCCAAATCATAAGACCCTCCAGACCCACTGCCTTTCCTGGAAGTGAAGCAAAAAACCTGACACTATCTTTTCTGTACTTCAAATGATATAAGAATACTAGCCATTCTTGAAATTGGGAAACCATCAGTCTTTGGTTGTGATAGTTTCTCAGACTTTCCTTGACAATTTTGAGGAGTACTAATCAGGTGTTCTGTAGAATGGCCCTCAATTGGGGTTTATCTGATATGTTTTCTCATGACTTGTCTGGGGTTATGAGTTCTGTGGGTGGAAGACCATAGAGATAATTTGTCATTTTTATCATGTCACATCAGGTGTGCATACTGTCAATATGACAGAAAGCACACTTTGATTGTCTGGTTGAAATAGTCATTCTATAGTTTTTAACAATGCTCACACTTATAAAAACCAAAGTAACTATACAAAGGCATTGCACATTTCCACAGTGCTAAGGTTTCTTACCAGTAATTCAGAAAGGCAACAATAAAATACACTGGTTAGGCTAAGATGTAAGAACCTGGTGCTTTCCCATCCTAAGTAAATCACAGGAGTAAAGAAATAATGGTGTGAGGGAACAACTCACAGTCCTCAAATGATTGTTTCTTTTCTTTTCTACAAGTGTACTTATTACAATAATAATTTTTCTGAGTATACACTTCACATATATATCAAATATCACTTTAGCTGTACTGTTGGTCCAAATGAATTCCGATCTTGCCATAAACTGACCTTCCTTAGAGGCCAATATCAATAACTATTTTTTGTTTTTAACAATAATTTTTAAAGAAGATTACTCACTAATAGACTGTATATTTGAACAAATCCAGTCAGAATGCTAAACAAATTTTTCTAATAGTAAGTAGTAATACTGTCACTGTACATTAAAAAAAAATGATCTATTTGATTTTTCTTACCACTTCATTAAGCTCCTGGCTCTAAACATGTATATATTTTATTGAACAGTAATTTCTCCTTTTGAAAATGATTAGTAATAGAAGAGTGAAATAAGAGAAATTGGAAGGGGGCACACATTCCTATTATGGTTATTCTTATGTCACTTATTCTTTTCCAGTTAGAGTTGACCTTTTAGCTATGGTCTATGCTAAATCTCATTTTTGTGACCGCCCTTTCCTCATCCAACATACTACATTTTCTCTCAGGAATTAATATGTACTAAATTCCCATGGCATTGGTGGATTAATTTGATTTGCAAGACCTTTGCAAATAGATTGAGGCAAACACCCCCTTGACTTGTTGCATCTTTACCAGGTTTAACAATCTGGATGGATTCTCAGTCCATCATTACCCCCCTATAATGTTGCAGACAAAATTGCTGATAGAGAAAGAAAACTTTACTTCTGCTCCATTAAAAACAGAAAATTGCTGAGCTGGAGGTGGGAGCCTTAGAAACTTGTACTGTGTCTTACCACCTGTGAACAGGTGTCTGGTAAGGTTAACTAGAAAGAAAACTGGGGACTTAAAGGGTGGGGCTGCAGAGAGGATGCTTTTCCTTGAAGTTGGAAGCTAAAAGAGTGACTACAAATGACATTTCAATAGTAATGAAATTACTATTAGTAATAATAATAATAGTAATGAAATTACTGGGGACTTAAAGGGTGGGGCTGCAGAGAGGATGCGTTTCCTTGAAGTTGGAAGCTAAAGAGTGACTACGAATGACATTTCAATAGTAATTAAATTATACTATGGCACTATTTGCACAGATATCAATATATACATTGCCATATTGATAGTTGTTTCAGACACAAGATTCCTATAAATCTTTCTTGCTAAGTCTGGAACTGAAGCACCATGAGATGACTAGTACAACTGAATTACTCAGCTTATACAAAATTGACATTTTTTTCTTTTTAATTTGTGTTCCACCCTATTCACGGACCTGAAAAAAGACTCAAATCGATGTATCCTAATAAGACAAAATTTGAACTACTTTCATAAATACCATCACACAATTATTAATGTGAGAGTTATTTGCTACTTGGAAAGCAAAGATGCTAAAATGAATAATCATTACTGCAATTTTACATTTCAGTCTGCTAAAATTATAGTAATAGATCTTATATTTGCCTAGAAAACATTGATATAGAAGTAGGATTCAATTACTACTTGTCTACTCTTAAACACAATAACAGAGTATTGCTAGTCACTTTGTTTAGAGCGAAGTCCTTTTTTGAGGGACAGAGTAAATAAGATTAGTTATCTAAATTAAGAGTGATCAAGAATCTGCTGAGAAACCAAAGACTCTTCAACATGAAATTTTAGTGCTAGGAAGGAAGATTATTTTCCAGCTCCAGCCTCCTTGAAATATATTGATAAATATAGCTAGTTCTTCAATAGCAACCCCCTATTATCTAAACCATTAAAGAATGAGGTATGCAGAAAGATTATTGACATTTACCCCACCTAATTACCACAGATTTCTCTCATGCTGTTTTTTAAAAAAGTAATTAGAGAATCAATACTTCTAGACTGGGTTATCTTCTTCCAAACCATTTAAGACATAATTTATTTAACATAGTAGAGCTTTCAGAGGATGACCCCAGGTTATCATTTTGAATAATCAATTACTGTGTTGTTACTTCCACTTAACATGACACAAATAAAGCATCTATAGTATAATATGGGTTATTAGGTATTCAGTTATTGTTAGCTCTTGACACAGTAAGAGTCTGTCTTACCTCTCATTTCTGACCCAAATTTATTTTCTGTAAGCTATAAAGTCATATAGCTATGTTTGTTAAAGTTGTGCCTATATTTATACACAGTGAATATACCTAAGGAGGCAATATTATATAATGGTTAAAGTATAATCAATGGAGCCAGTGTGCTTTGGATAAATTCCAGCTCCATTATGCATTGATTATGAGTTGTAACAAGCTACTTGATTCCTCTGTGTCTCAGTTTAATGGGCATGCTAACTAAACCAACTCCATTGGGTTATGGTAAATACTAAATATCCTAATATTAACATGTGAAACAAAGCTATAAGAATAATAGTTAATTATTATTCATATAATTAGTATCATTACTATAGTTAATATAAAATTATTATAAAAGATGATACAGCTTTTGTTATATAAGGTACTGTTCCTTTTAAGCAAACTAAATGTAAATGGGATGTTACTACATAGATATACAAATGTGTCATAAAGGTGACATTTTGTTCTTTTTCTAATGTACAATTTCTTCATTGAGAATGTTCTAGTACAATAAACATAATCTCGGGAAAATGAGCAAATCAGCCCTGTGTACCACTCCCTGAGGGAATGCCTACTCAGTGACTGAAAGCTAAATTACATTGTCGTATTTCAAAAAATATTCTTACTGGGTTTTGAGGCAATCCACCTTCTTTTATCTTTGTACTGCTGCTGTATAATGCAATTAATCCTATGTTTTCACCATTGATATTTAATTGAGTACTATCAAATGAATGGACTAAACTGAAAACAATGGGATATGAGATGAATGAAGCATGGGGTTTCCAGTCTATTCTATATTCTTAAGAGGAGAGTAGGTGAGGGTTTCCTTTTTGGAATTTAAATTTAATATACTTTGCAAAACTCTACAGGGTATTATTACTCTAAGGAAACACGGTATTTATGAGCCATCACGTGGACGAAAGGAAAGCACAAAGTCTGATGTTGCTTCAGTTTAAGATCCTTACCTTCAACTATTCCCTGAGCTTGTGGGACACAGACGATACATCACCATGCTCTTAGCCAGTCAGGCAATAGACAGAGTCAGGCAACGACCCACCACCGTAATCCAGAGCCTGGAAATGCCTGCAACAGAGTCTCGAGAGGCATTCATAGAAAGTCTGAAGCTGTCCTCTCTAAGGGCGAATCCTTGCCAAAAAGCCACTCAGTGACCCAATCCTACAAACAGACCCCTGTCCCATTTTCTAGGGCATATGCAGTATGAGTCACTTCTTAAAGCCACTGTGGAGGCAGTTCTTTCAGAAACGTGACAAAAACCTAGTCAAGTGGCAGAGGCACAAGGATCTTATTGATTCCTTCAGTAATATGCAGGTGAAACTGCAGATGCCTTATTCTAACCAGAGATTTATAAGTGTGCCTTTTAGAAGACAGAATTTAAAATCTTTTATTTTCTTGCCTGTGGCAAATGATTACAAGTATTCCTTTAACAAAGACCTTACAAGATTTATGTCCTTATCCCACTGAGTAATGGGGTAACATTCCATGAAGTGTGTTTTGAAGATAAAAGGAGAGAAAGTTTCTTTATTGTTTTCCTGACAAATGACAACAAAAGAAAAACAGTACACAGAAGGTCTATTTTTTGTAAACTTCATCATCAAAGCATATTTGCAACATTTTCTCATGTCACAAAAATTTATTAGTTATGCTGTTAATATACAATACAGTTAACTTCACATGATGATGTTTTATGTTAGTGGAAAAATATTCATTAAAAGGCTAATGGTTTTGAGATGAAATTGACATGATAAGGCTTTGGACTCCACTTGTTGTGGTTGTTTTATGCTATCCATTTTAGCAAACATCAATAGTTCGTTTCTACCCAGGGATGCTGACCTAAAAAGCCTGGTCTGTTTGCACAGATTCTGACTAGGCTCAGTGGTCCTCTAGACATTGACACACAAGAGCATGCTAAGAGAAATGATCAAAAGCATTTTCACTGTGCAAATGATCCAATTATTATTATTCCAGGTCTGTGTGTTTCACTACAATTGAGCACCTCCCTATGTGCCTGGAACTGTGTTATTGCCTTTTCATAGAATCTTGATTTAGTAAAGAGGAGCAGAAGCTTTCTCCCATACACGGCCTAGCAGGCAACAAGCAAAAGAACATTAAGAACTCCCACAGAACGAATTATAACAAAGGCCTCTCATTCTCAGGCTGGGTTGAATCATTTTTTGAAATGCATTTATCAGCTAGGACATACAAAAGAAAGTAGGACTTCAGAGTCAAAAGGTCTCTCGTAAGAGTTAAGAACAAATACTCCTTTTCCTTTAGTTCAGATCTCCTCCTTCCAGACCAGATTCCTTCTGAGATCAGCAATGCCGTGGCTTAAATTCCTGGTTGAGCTGCTACCTCTTCATTTAACATCTTTTACTTTCTATTGAAAATCCAAATCAGAATCAAAACAAAGTTTATTTTTGGATTTTTAAACCCAGGGAATGAAAATGAGGTTGTAATGATTATGGCAGTGATGCAATTGAGAACTACAGCTACACAGACAATTGCATTACAAAAGAAATGTTTTCTTTTTATTCAGGAAAATGTCATTGGGATTATGACTTTTGCTTAACCTTCCACACTTGAACTTCAAATTTACTTGCCTTTAAAGAATTCCAAATCACGAAACATTCTATACCACCTGCTTTAGATTTTCTAACAGAAAGTGAACATTTGAATTTGCAGCTAAACCAGACATTAAAGCTATGGCATCGCTAACTTCCTCTGGAAGGGGAAGGAGATCTGAAATTAGAAACATAAAAGTAAGAAATAGGACAGAAATTTTCATTGCTTACAAAACAATTTCTTAACTCATTACAGAAAATAATAACTGGGTACATGTATAGATCTACTTTACCACAAAGTTACAAAGGGAAACTTCAGTGTGATGTTGTCAACTGTTATTGTAGAACTATAGTTCTTATACCTAAAGGAATATTTCAATTATTTATGTCTTTAGACATCACTAAATGGGCTAGAAAACTGCCTTCTATTTATGAACTGAACATATTTTATTATCTGTAATAAAAGGGCACATTATGAAATGCATTACTCTCTAGGAGAAAAAATTGTAAGATATCAATTGTAAGATAAAAGATATATCAATTGTAAGATATAACTGAGTGTCTTATAAACAATGTGAGAGGAATTTGGAAGTATTCCTTTATGTTGCCTTCTATACTATGCTTTAATTATCACATACACACTCATACTTTCATCTCATCAAACCATGTCAAAGACAGATGTTAAAATTCTCCAACTTATTTATTCCACTAATATAGTTTGCCAAAAACACATTGACCCCTCTTGCAATTTAGGATTTTGTATCTATCTGCTTTACTGTAATATTGGATAGAACCTATGATACTGAACTTCTTCTGCATGCTTTCAAATTTATTCTAAATAAACGTTAAGTTCAACTGGTAATTAAGTCTGCCATGGTGACCCAATTCATAAAACTTTTCAAACCTTTTCCCATAGATTCTAACCTTTATTCATATGATAAGTGCTAATATTCCTGATATTTAATAAATGCTTTTTTGTTAGTTTCCTTGTTTAATATTTTATTACATAGTCTATGTAATGAAAATGGCATTCTTTAGGGTATTCAATGATCAGGGAATCAACCATCTCTGCAAATGTTTCAAACCCCTCAGGGATGCTGAGGCAGGTCTGACTTTGTCTGGTTATATCACATGTTTTTCAGTAATTCATTTTCAGCATGAAGATAATGTTTCAATTGACCTAAAACCACACAGTACATTTTCAGTGCTGGTAAGACATCAACTTTGCCCTGCATTCTTTATAATGGAAACCAAATGGGTTAACAGTGACAGCAATTATCTACAGGTTAATAACAGAATAATCCCACTATGAGGGACAAACTATTGTAGGGAAATTTGGTAAATTTTTGTAGTATTTATCAATCTAATTAACTATCTGTAAACTGATATATTATGCAAGTCAGTTGTGCTAAAAGACATATGATGGATTATGGTAAATAACTAGATAAACTAGAGTGGAATAAAAAATGTGAAATTATTTTAGACAGTTTAAATGACTTGAACACTGTAATCAATTCAATTTTCCTGTTCTCAGCAGAATCGGGCAGTTCTGTGATATCATGAGCTACTTTTAGCAAATTATTAATAAAACAAGCAGATGCCAGCCACTACTATAGATGCTGTGGATAGAGTAGTGGACAAAATATACCAAAAAAAAATGTTTCATATAACTTATATTGAAGGTGGAGGAGACAAAGGGAAACAGTTTAGATTGTGGAAAGGATTGGGAAGAGAAGTTACACAAGGAAGCGGGGGTCAGGGAATGTCAGAACAGTAGTTGGGACAATTTTAGACTAGTGAAGTTCTCACTAGGAAGACATCATAGTAAAGGTCTAAGAGACATGAAGAAGTGAACCCTGTGCATCTAGGGTTGGAATATTCTGGGAAGAGGAAACAAGCTGCAGTTGCCCTGGGACAGGAGTGTATCTGATACATGTTACAATTAGCAAGGAAGCTATCTTGACTAGAACAGAGTGAAATAAGGAGGAGGAAAGGACATTGGGGCAAGGTGACAGAAGGGATACAAACTACTTAGGGCCTTGTATACCACAATAACGATTTGGCTTTTACTGTGAGTGAAAGGAAGCCCTTAGCGGTCTATTTTTATAATTTCTAGGTTGAAAATAGGCAAAAGGAGGGTAGAAGCAAACTTTGGAGATGTCAGAAGTCATTGCAATAACCCAAACAAGAAAAATTGTGGGAAGGACTGAAGTGGTGATTCATAGTGGCTGGTTTAGAGCTACATTCTGAAGGTAGATTCACACTGATTGGCTGTTAAGTGAATGGGAGATGTGGGTGAAAGCAAACAGAAAATGCTGATTCTTATTCTTGAGGTTTAAAACATGGGAAAGATGGAAGTTTTATTTACTGAAATGGATAAAATTATAAAAGTCATTTTGGAGGAAGAATGGGAGTTGTTTGATATTTTAAGTTGGTGATGTATATAATTCATCCAAGTGGATTTGTTAAATAGGCTGCTGGATGTCTGAAGTTCAAAAATGACATCTGGGACTGAAATGTAAGCCTGAGAGATGCCAGAAAATTGATGGTATAGAAAAATCTCCAACGATGAAGCTTTAGAACTTACGAGCAGAGAAGGAATTGTTAGTGAAGAAGAAAGAACACTAGAGAAAATATAGGGTCTGGAAGCCAAGTGAAGAAAATGATTTAAGGAAAAATTAAGTGGTCAATTCTGTCAAAATATACAGAGGTTAAATATGATAGGAAATGAAAATGAACCATTGAGTTTAACTCGTTGTCAGTCATTGATGACACTGGTAGGGCAGTAGAAACAAAAGCTTCAGGAGACAGTGATAGTTGAACTGGAGATCCTAAAATTATATGCATTTCAAGGAACTTTCTTAAATAAAAGCAAAATATGCATCAGCAATTAGAGTAGGGAAGTGGGGATCAAGGGTTCTTGTTTAGCTTTTATACTTATATCATTTAATTCTCAAAGGAATAATCTCTCCATAAAGCATAGTTTACTAATTTTACAAGTGTACATGATTTGCAAGGAGAACTGGATTCTATACATAGGTATTCTGATTCAAGAATCTGGGCTATAAATCACTATCTGATTCTTAATATTATAGGGTTTATGTATCCACCTACCCACAAAGTCCCATGGTCTCACTTCTGTTTAATATTCCCAAAGATGAACAAGATAAATATGTATTTGTCATATTTGTAAGAAAGTGAAAGGTTGTGAAATACAAACACCATGCATCCATTCATATTATTCTCAAGATTCACTTGCATTTTGGAGGACTAAAAACCATCTCTCTTTAGATCCCCCATTCTTCCCAGGAGATACTTGGATAGCACCGGATAACAGGAGAGGGGCAGAGGCAAGCTAATGTTGTTTTTTTTTTTTTTTTTTTTTTTGCAGAGAAATAATGTGCTGCTCCCATGGGTGAGTTATTCTGACTCTTTAAAAGGGGTTACCCCTGCTGGTACAGTGAGTCACGAAAGAGATGGGTCTAAGGGAACACTACAGACTGTTTACTGCAAGGCAAAGCCTCCTAACCCACTCACCCAATTCCCTAACTCTAGGAGTGGGGAAGCAGCTGGTGCCTAAATGCTCTCATTAGTGGACCCAAAGTTTAACATAAATCAAGTGGCATTTATCTAAGTATCCAAACCTTTTTTGTGGACACTTAACTCTGCTAGAGGTTTATTTCTCTGTATTCTGAATTTTGAATTACTTAACTGGATAGAATAAAATTCTGTCTTCACTTTAATTAAATTTTCAGTATTTGCTCAGTTTTGGTTTCTAATGAGGAAGGAAACCTTTAAGGAAAAAAAGTCTTAGTTTACATTTACTATAACATTTAGAAATATTAAGCCTATAGTAGCCATTCAATAAATTATTTTTTCATTTTTAGACCAATATTATTTTGCCTTTTGTGTGGGGGTCTCTTTTCCAAATATCAGATGTTTATAGTCATATGAAGCCTGACTAAAACTGAAGATCAAGTTCCAATTAAATGGAAAATATCTGATATTATAGATCCTCATTTATTGATTTAATTCACTAATTTAGTGAGTGTCTATAGGAATACTTACATTACTTAATAATACACCTAAAATTCAGCTTTGTATTTGCTTTTAAAGTGATAATGTTTCTAATTTTAGATTTTATGTGCATAAAATTGCAAATAGTTAGCTTTAATATTAAGTAGTAAGAAAAAAATTTAAGTGGATGTGTTGATTTATTTTTGAAAATTTATTGTACCATTATTTTTTCAGCATAATTTTTGCATTAGATTTTAATAAAGGTTATATAGTAGGGATCTAATGCTGCATAACAAATTATCCCAAAACTTATTGCCATGAAAGAAAAATAAACCTCTATTATAATGCCCTGTGACTCGGGAATAGTTTAGCTGGGCAACTCTGTCTTGGGGATCTCTTATCCACAGGTCAGATGATTATAGTCATATGAAGCCTGGCTAAAACTGACGATCAAGGTGAATCACTCGTTCAGTTGCTAAGATGGTGCTTGTTGTTGGCAGGAGTCCCTGTTTCTATGTGAGCTTCTCCACAAGTTGCCCAAGTATCCTCATGACATAGTGACTAGCTTCCTCTCCAAAGCAAGTAATCTCTGAATAAGGCAGAGGTCACACGTCTGTATAAACTCACACAACAACCACTTCCACAGCATTCTGTTGTTCATATGAGAGCAATTCAATGTAAGAATGGATTACAATACAGGCATAAATACTAGGCAGTGAGGATCACTGGAGGCCATCTTAGAGTCTGTCGGCTACAGATCAATTCTAGCCCTCAATGAGACTGCTCCCCAATGCAAAATTCATTCATCCCCTTCCCCAAGCATCCAGAAGTCTTACCCCAGTATAGTATCAGCTCAAAAGTACCTATCATATCTAAATCAGATCAAGGTATAAGAGAACACGTTTGGGGTAGTTCTTCTCAATCTAAAGTGATAAGAATTAACAAGATAAATGATGTGTTACCCCCAAAACATTCTCTGGTTCATAGCAGGATACAAGTTGGCAGTGTCTTAATTGGGACTAAAGGTTTGGAATTAATTCTCTGTGGTTTTGGTCTCTACCTTCCTATTTGTTGTTTCTCACCTTTGAGTCATATTTCTTATGCAATGAAAGATGGCCCATTTTAGAAGTTGAAGTTTCCTTAGCCTTCTTTCTGCTTGTAGAAGTTTTGGGCTCCAAATAATCTCTTTTCATTTGTGCTGCCTCTGTTGCTTGAAGTCTAAGCTAGTATGGTCAATACAATCATCCTAAGCTTTGTGGATCTCTGATGAATCCTTTGGAATTTATTCCAAAAGACAAAAGCCACACCCACAAATCTTTTGACATAAGCTTTCTTTAGACTTAGGCTTTTGCTGAGACTGCTGAAAGACAGTTACCTTAAGCTTTTTAGAAATCTCACTGTCTAACTGGATAGTTCTTTCAACCACTCATTTAAATATTTCTGAGGTTATAACAAAAGATTTCAGTCATAATTTTAGCTATTAAGTTTCCTTGACTTTTTTTTTAAAGATTTATTTATACAAGAACTGGGGTGCAGGCCATATGTGTGGGAGGGTGAGAGGATTCACCAGAGACAGAGCGGGGAACAGAACAGGCAGACTGATGAAATACACTGCTGAGGGGAGCAGTGGGAGAGACAGGAGAGGTCTGCCATGCAATGTGGAACCCTCGCCGGCAGGCCGGGATACAACTGGCGTTGCAGAGGCTGCTGACAGCTTCATAGCGCTGCACTCAATGGCCTGTGCCACGAGGGGAGGCCCTTCCTTGGCATCTTAATATGTCACTCTTGAATTTGATTTGTCTAGAAGCTACTTATTTACCAGTTTTTGCCATCTAGAGTGGCTAAGAATTATTAAAACCAGCAAGTCCTGTTTCATTCATGTTGGGCATTCCTTTATTTAACTTATGTCCCGTATTTTCCATAAGCAGTAAGAATGAACTTGTTGCACCTTCAACACTTTACCCAGGAAAGGATTCCTTAGATTATCCAGTCATGTGATGCAGTTTTTACTTTCCCTGTCACATTAGCGACAGTGTTAATAACCCTTCCACTATGACATAACGAGTATTCCCTTTCCTAGAGTTTCCATTAATACTTTCTGCATTGCCAGCCTCCTCAGAAGCATTTATATTCCTACTGTCTTTTCAAAGCCTCAATGTCTGTCTGGTTTTCCCTTTTTTGCTACATATTTTGACTTTTATGGCAGCACCATAATTACAGTAACCAAAATAAGTATCAGTTATCTAAATTGTATAATAAAGTACCCCAAAACTTAATGGCTTAATACAACTTATTTTAAATAATTCAGATTTTTCAGGTGTTCAGGAATGACTTAGCTGCTAACTTTTGTCTTAGGATAATTCAAGTTAAGACATTAGCTGGGGCTCCAGTCATCTGAAGGTTTGAATAGGGTGAGAAAACCCTATTCCAAGGCAACTCACTCACATGATTGGCAATTTGGTTCAATTTGTTGGCAAAGTCCTATTTCCTCTCCATTGGTTGCTTGATATACTAATGATATGATGACTCTCTCACCCCACAATGAGTAATTCTGGAGAGAACAAGGTGGATGCTGCCAAACAATGTTATCTCCATAATATCCTACTGAACACAAGCTACCTGCAATTGAGTGGTGGAGAGAATGAGGAGATATCAATCCAAGATGAGAGTCATTGGAGGCCATCTTCAGAATCTGGTTACCATACTGCAGTAGATAAACAGTGCTCCCTCAAATCCATTTCTACTCAGAACTTCTGAAGATGTCCTTATTCAAAAATAGCATCTTTTCAGATGTTAATCAGTTAAGAGGAGGTATATTGGAATGGGTAAATCCAATGACTAGTTTTCTCATAAGAAGACTATATAAAGATATAGATATACACAGAGGAAAGACATCCACATTAAGATAAAAACACTCATTTAAGTAACACAACTATAAGTCAGGGAATACTAAGAATTGCTGTTAACTACCAGAAACTACAAAGCATCCTTTTCATAAAGTATTCAAGGGAGCCTGATCCTTCCCACCTTAATTTCAAACTTCTTTCACCATTGTGAGAGAATATATTTCTGTTGTCTAAACCCAGCCAGTTTTCAGTTATTTGCTATGGCAGCATAGGCAACTAATATGTCCATTTTCTTTAAATGTTAGGTGATTATGAATCCTTTCAGATTTCAATTGTAGTAACAATCTATTAATTTGGATAGAAAAAAACAATAATTCACATATTGCTCAATTAAGAGAGCTGACAAAAGATGAAAATTAAGTGTCGTAACTCAATTATTTCAGTCCTGTACATGGCTGTTTCAGTGATTCATATTAATTAAACACCTACTAGTTAAAAGATTCTGTGCAGGATACACTGAAAGGGTTTTTAAATAGCATATAGTCACTGTTTTATAATCTTGTAGAGGCAATATATAGATCACTTAAGAATTTAAAAAAAAATATCGCTCAAGGTAAGTTTATAGCATCAGTTATTGAAATAAAGTCCAGATTTCATTAGTTAAGCTAAAGAGAAAATTTGCATAACAAAGATGTATGATTGATAGATTTTTTAATAAAAAAGAGTAAAGTGAATTTGTTTCATCACAAGCATTCCTATGCTCATCCCTTTTTTTTAATTTAATTTTTTTTAATTTTTATGTTCCCCATACAGTTGCAACCCCCTGATTTTGACCCCAAACCCTCCTTTCCCCACCCCACCCCTGCAAAGTGTGTCTCTGGTTCATAGTTGTTTGTTGATTTTGATTTTTTTCTTTCTTAGAGTTATTCTTTTCCCTGGTCCCCTATTTAGGTTTTCTAGATTCCTGTAATGAGTGAGACCATCCGGTATTTTTATTTTTCTTTCTGGCTTATTTCACTGAGCATGATCCCAGAACAGACACATGGATCAATGGAACCGAATAGAAAATCCAGAAATAAACCCACAGATCTATGGTCAACTAATCTTTGACAAAGGAGCAAAGAATAAGCACTGGAGTAAAGAAAGTTTGTTCAATAAATGGTGCTGCGAAAACTGGGTCTCTACATGCAAAAGAATGAAGCTTGACTCCTACCTCACACCTTGCACAAAAACAAACTCAAAATGGATTAAAGAACTAGACATAAGACCTGAAACCATAAAATATATAGAAGGAAATATAGGCGAAACACTACATGACATGCAACCTCAAAGACATCTTTACAGACAGACATATCGCCCAAAGCAGTGATAGTGAAGGCAAAGATAAACAGCTGGGACTACATCAAATTAAAGAGCTTCTGCACAGCAAGAGACAATAACCAAAACAAAGAGAAACCCCACCAACTGGGAGAACATTTTTGCACACAACACTAATGGTAAAGGACTGATCACAAAAATCTACAAAGAGCTGATGAGACTCAACAATAACAAAGAAAATAATCCAGTCAAATAATGGGCAGAAGAGCTAAAAAGAAACTTCTCCAAAGAGGAAATATGCTCATCCCTTTTGTCATGCCAATTCCAACCCTCCAAATGTCCTCTTTCTGTTTATTTCATACCCACTCAAAACTCTCAACCCAGCTTCTGCATCCAGTCCTCCTTTCTCTAGAGGTTCATTATTCTGAAAACCTACACTTCTTGGCGCCCTTATGTCCTGAACCCTTCACGTGGCTATATTTCTTTTATAGCTTAATACATCTCATGGCCTTTCAGTCTCTAAGGACCAGGGTCACATTTTAAATCTGTCTCTATTCCATCACATTGCCCACAGTAGGTACCCAAGATAAACACACAAACACATATGTATGTATGTATGTATGTATCTCCTGCTGACTTTTTAGATTTAAATTGTTAATTATTTTTAATGATTTATTTTTAATTAGGTTTTGTCTGTCTTCTTTAACTATTTAACACAAAACCTAATTTAAATAACTCAATGTAAATACTTTCAAATGGACTGTCTTTCAGTGACATACTGTGCATCCCAAATCCTTTGCCTTTACCCTTACTTACCCTTACTCTTGCCTTGAACCAATGTGGCAAACAAAAACAGGGCTACAAACAGATATAAACCAAAGATCTAAGACTTATGATTCTTCTCCTTTATTAGACATATCTGCTTTTCTTCCTTATGCACAATAATATCATCAACTACTTTTAAAAGATTAATCATCCTAATGCTTAAGGAAGATAATGCACAGGGTGAAGAGAAAAATTATTCAAATACCCACAGTGAAATTTAATTTTCTGTATACTTTACATCTTTAGAGTAGTCCTATTTTAGAACTTGCTTCCATTGACCACAAAATAATCAAGTTACAAAGGAAGATTGTCAAACTTTTTGCGAACATTAGAGAGAGATGCCACATGTTTCTACCTAGATTGCTGTGGGTATTTTAAAATCTATCCAGTTTAACTCTTGATTCTTATCTCAGCCACCCTCACCCCACACCTGTAACCCACAACTTCTCATCATAATCTTCATCTCAGTAGACAACATCATTCACCAGATGAGACCAAAATATAAAATGTCCTCTGTTTTTTCTCAACTCCATATTCATTTATCAGCAAATACAGTCAATTCTCCTTCAAAAAAATATCCCTAAACCTATGAACTTCCCATCTTCTCCACTGCTACCAGCCTGCTGCAAGCCTTCTTTATCTCTGGCCAAAACCTTAATTGGTCCTTCTACTTCCAATCTAGGACCTCTCACTTTGTCTTCTACCAAGAGTCAAAGTAGTAACACTTCAAAGCCATGTACCAGAACCTAAGGGTTTGCTTTTCTTTGCTTTGATTCTGACAATGGCAGTTCCCAGAGAGGAAGGATATGGAGAATGAATGAACAGATAGAGGGTGTTGGTAATTGTATGATATTTGGTGGTGGCTGTGTTATTATACAGATGTCTAGGAGGTGAAGCTGTGTACATGAACTTTACAGTATTGTAAACCAATATAATCTCAGTAAATCACAATTCAGGTCATGTGATTCCCCTTCCTTTTAAACTCGTCACTGGCTTCAACATTTCTAACAAAATTTAAAATCCCCACCATGATCTACAAGTTTCAGTTTGATCTGACCTCTGACCCCATTTAACCATATGTTGGTCCTTTTGGCCTCCTTGCAGTTTCTCAGATATGTCAGAAACACTCATCTCTGGGCTTCTGTATTACTGCTCATCTGCCTCAGAGGAGAAGCTGCCAACTGGATACATTTCTGGTCCTTAGTCAGGTTACTTCTCTATGAAGTCAGCTGCAAACACCTCTATCCTCAAGGGCTCCCTTGTCACTCTCTGTCTCCTTTTCCTTGTAGCATTCATTTCCACCAGACTTCATATGACAGAAGGCATACTTAAGTAGGAATGGTTGGGAGTTTGGCAAATGGACAAGAGCATCCCAAGTAGAGAGGAGGAAGCATGAATCCAACTGGGAGGATTCAAAAGCCACAGTACTCTGAAAGCAGTTGGTTAAAGCTGTGTGTGAAGATGAGAGAATGAAAGAGGTAGTTTGGCATCAGCTCATGGAGGACCTTAGATGCTATGAAGAAAAGCTGGATTTAGTCCTCAGAAGGAAAACCAATTGCCTTTAACAAAGGATCTCAACAAAGTTATGAAAACAAGTGAATTTCAACCTAAAAAATGGTTTCAAATATATCATCCCTTTTCATTTTTTGAATGAACATCTTCAAGGAGAAACATGTAATTCAAATTGATACCTACATATAAGAGGTTGTGCCCACAAGTCAGTTGTGTAGCACCTCTGCACCACTGAGTTTATACCCACATCTGCTTCAGGAGGCATTTGTAGGGAGCAGTTAATAACTAATTTGACCATTCTAACATTATGGAATCATTATCCTAGACTTAGGCTGGTTTTTGTGATCATAAAACAAGACAGATGTGAAATTAGTCTAATTCTACTTGATCGACATTTGATACTATAAGATAGACGTGGCATAAGTCCTGGGAAAAAGGAGAACGTCCCAAATGAATAAAATGTGTTTCCTGCAGTGATGGGAAGAACTGCAAATGACTAGTTATAAGACTGTATTACAAAAAAGCTAAAAGGATGTAGTAAAAAGTAGAGTGGGTTTTACAAGAACTAGTAGATGGTAACTGCAATGGGGCTGCACAGTAATGGGGCCCATATCCTATAAGCCCCTGGACATTAGACTCAGAACTGTGCTCTGCAGTCAAGGGAAACCAGTGTTGATTTTTAATCTGGTTACAGAAAGGGATTCCAGGAAAATGAAGTTTGTTTTGCTAATCTGTTTACAAAAACATGTGATTTGGGATGAATGACCAAAATATGACCTTCCAACTCTTAACCTTTCTTTTTCTCCAAGAAGAATTTATTAAATTACTTTAGAAAAGTAAATGGAAATGTATGCTTACCTTGTTCTTTCCTCTCTCCCCTTTTATTTGCAGTATTTTAAGACATATGGCACAGTTCCCTCTTAGAGAACAATCAAAGATATATCTAGTGTTTCACAGCAAAGGGGATCAGAAGTAGCATTTTCTTTTTACCTCTAATATTCACATTTAAATTAATTTGAGTGAGTGAATAGCCAATTTTGGTCATTCAACACTTCCTTAGCCGGAGAAGAGAGTTATTTCATTTGCTCCCAGTTTAATCCCCTATCCTCTAAAAGGTCACTTGAGGCATCCTGCTCTTCATTAATAGGCAACGGAAAAAGTGTCAGTTTAGTAGTTTACTAGTACCCTGGAAAAAAGCTGTGGGAAAGAATAAGTGACTATGGGACTATTTTGTTTATCAATATTTACTTCTGCTCTCATTAGTATTGCCTGGCCCTATTCTAGATTATCAGTCAAGGCATGTTAAACTCAAAGGATTACTGAGTGCTTATGCAGGCAGTTTATAATCTGAAGGAAAACAGTATAATTACATTTTCTAATTGGCCAAATTATTGTCATTCTTTCAGTTAATTTCTTTATTTTATTTTCCCATGACATTTCCAATTCTCATAAGCTTGTAAATGTGTTGCACATGGCTAATTAAAGCCTCCATGCTCAAAATCTATTCATACGAGTATATAAACGTTTGATGAGCCACTTACCTCTAGTATGAATGTGACAGTATCCCATGTTTCCATGTCACCATGGAAACAAAGAATCCCACAAGGGGACTTACTTCTTTCTTTCTCCTTGTCTCATTTTTAAATAGACGTGTTCTCATTTGCCCTTTATGGATAGCCTCACTAACTTCTGTTAAACTTTTTTTTGGTGAGCACAGGGAGGTAATATCATATTTTGCGTAAGAGGTTTGTAAAAGGTTGACATATTAGCATCAAACTGTATCTTGATTAAAAAGTTTAAAATCTAAAGAATGAATGATGGTAAGACTCAAAGACCAAGTGCACTTCACGGGAAGACCTGAAAATGGCAGCTACCCCTTCACTCATCAGATACTTGCAAGATACCAAAAAGGGGCTTCACCTTGAAAAATTTTTTGAATCCCTGTAATTTTCAAATCCAAGAATCTAGAATAATCACTTATTTTTACAACAAAAATAGCTACACTAATGCATGGAGTATTATAAAATCAAAGGAAAGTAAAATAGAATCCAAACTGTTTAGAAGTTCAGACTTCTATTTAGGCTAAGAGAACACTTCCTTAGCTGCTGTGACCCAATATTTTATATTGCAACTATTTACACAACTGGATGCCTTTGTGCTCAATCAGAAAGGAATTAGGTCAGACTTGAGCACGCCTAAAATATTAAAAAAAAAAAAAAAAAGCCTTTAAAAACAGCTAATACATCCTGTCGGTCACCTTGTTTTTTGTGAGAATTGCTTAGTTTTGATGTTTGTCCATGGCCTTGTGCTTGTGATCTCCACGCCAGAGTAAAGTACAGCCCTTCTGATGAGTGCCAGCTGCTAAGATTCCCTAGTTCATCCTGTTTTTCAAAAAAAGAACTTCAACATATTTTTCTAAACCATAAATTTCCTGAGAAGTCATTGGAATTGAGACCCAAAATAGCATACGATATTCTTCATGCAAATTACAACTACAGCATCAAGAAAGAAGGGTTAGTAGCACAGTCATTATTAAAATAACTCTTAGATGATGTCTATGCTATCAACAAGGCATAAGGGTCAAATTTCCTTTTCATATAGTGTATTTGCACCAGTTGCTGCAAATCAAAAGGAAGCAGTGGCATCAGAATGTGGAATTTGTTTCTGCCTTCTCCTATCTATTGTAACAGATGGCATATTTGTTAGTTCCTCGTATATTTAATCCTTGGCACTTGAATTATTGTAAACATAGGTGAATGCTTGACTGTTTCCATTACACCATAATGTATAATTAAATCTATATGTCATTTGGGGGTAGCGTTGGAATAATGCATATTAAATTTTAAAATCAGAGTGATGTGGTTTAATGTAGAGTGCGAGCTATGAGATTCACTGGATGCTAATCTCCTAACCCAAAGAATTCAGAAATGTAGATATAAATACCTATGTATGTTTGTATCTATCTAACTTAGCAGACCTCTCAAGAGAACTCTAGCCTCTCCTGGGATGTGTATTTATTCTTACTCAATTAAAAATAAATACAACAAAAGGAAGAAGGATAAACTTACTCCCCAGTAGGCTTATGATTCAGAGGTGGAAGGAGGCAAGGTCATAAGAGCCTTGGGTACTATTTTGGAAAAAAGGAAAAACAGAGCCTACATAGCCACCCTTCCATGACCTGTGGTTTGAGAAACACTGCTCTGAACAGTTCCCACACAACAGCTGTTTTTCAGCATCACCATCGTTGAGGACAGGAAGTAGAATGGCACATAGAATGCAATTTATAGGGTCTGTTCTCTCAGAAAGTGAAACAGGATCTCCAGACTATTAAATTCACTTTGGCATAGCATCTGAACTCACTTGCTAAAAGGAATTGTCTGAATAGGAAAAGAAATCTTCATTTGTGAAAAGCTGAAGCCTTCTTAAAAGTATTATATAAATACTTACATAGTCATTGGGTTTAAATAAAGCTATTTTGAAAAATTGGCGACATACTAATCTCATACTAGGAGAAAAGTGATCTGAAAAAAAGTATCTCCAACCACAGAAAGGCTAAAAGGTCAGTTCCCTCTATGGACCATACAAAAAAATGGCAACAGAAAATAGTAAACTTAATGTAATACATATACATGTTGATTTATAATGATACGCAGCTGAAACATGTTATTGTGCAATGTTATTTTGAATAGAAGTCATCTAATTCAAGTAACATTTAGAACAGGAATACAAGTATATCTAAGGTACTTTTCAGACCTTGCTCTATTAATTGCATATAATTCTAGGACTAAAGTAATGCTGAATGGTAAAGGCAAAGTAAATAATTTCAGTTTTAATAGACAAGTGCTTTTCTAACTTGGAGGTCCCACCTATGACTGTTGAATTAAAACAGTGTCACAAATCTCCTTGCTCTGCCAATGCAATTTGATTTTGAAGATCTTGCAAATTCATGTGACATAGCAGTATCATTATCTTCCTGGATTTCTGATAGGTGTCTGCTGGTTCTGCAAAAGAGCCCAACCAGGAGCCTGTTGACTGAGGTCTAATTTATGCACATTCAGAGATTCAGTGTCACTGGTGTCTCATGCATGAGTCCTGTGAATTGAAAACTCAAATTTCCATTACAAGTCTAGTATTCCCTTCTTATAGAAAAGTAATAATATATTCAAGGAAGATCAACAGGACAATCTTGCATTTTTGTAAGCAGCTTGAAGACTCTCCAATATTCCTTAGTGCTCTTCTGTCTTTAGTTATATAGGCTAAGAGATGAAATACTCTCAGTATCTAAGGGGTACAGTGATTGTATCCTGTACCATTGGTTTGTTCTCTTTAGCTCTTTTGTATTTCTTGAACATTAGTCAATGAGGATAGGTCAATTCTTTAAATTGCCACTGGAGGGCACAAAAGTACAAGATTTGCCACAAAGTTGAGCTTTCTGTAGTTTTGTTATTTTTGTTTGTTTTTTTGGCACAATCTATCCTTATGACAGTTACCCCTTACAATATAGTTCAGCTTTTAGATCTACAACTATTCATTATCTACCTTGGCATCCACCTTTTTTATTGTTGGTGATGATATTCAGAATAAGGTCAAAACTGAAAATTGTTTCTATCTATCCCTACTATTAAAAAATCCATTTAAATATATTCTTTAGTCCCTATAACCACATTTATATTTTAAGTGTATACACTCCAATCCCTAATTTAAAATTCTCATATGTTAAGTTTCCTCTCATAAATATATACATTTATGGGTACCATCATTATGTATACATTTTCCCATGGTGAAAAAAGAAAATATTTCAGTAATATAGGGAAGTACAATGAACTTAGTCATACAAAAGCAGAGTTTTGGTTTCTTGTTCCCTTTGCTAAATGCCTGTTATTCTGTTTATATAATAGGATGACTCTGGCAAGTTGACTTCAAAATACAATTTGCATTTAAAGTAATACATTTCGGGCCTCCCCTGGTGGCGCAGGGGTTGAGCGCTGGGCTGCAAGGCTGCCCGCAACCTTTGCAGCGCCGGTTCAATCCCCGCCAGCGGGCGAGGGTCCCACATGGCGCGCAGACCTCTCCTGCCATGCCTGCTGCTCCCCTCAGCAGTGTACTTCAGTCCTTCTACCTATTCTGCTCCCTGCTCTGGCTCTGGTGAATTCTCTCACCCTCCCGTGCTTCTGACAATACCCAGTGCTTGTGTATAAATAAATAAATAAATCTTTAAAAAAAAATAAATAAATAAAGTAATACATTTCTTGAAAGTGATGTTGTATTGCTGCCATTTGTTAGGATAAATTTTTGTTAATATTTAAAATTAAAATCATAACAAATAGTACACTCTAAATACACATATCAAAGGGATTATGTAACTAATAAACAATATTCAAAATGACTCTTACATTATAAAATTATTCTGCATTCATAATGGAAACTGTTCCCTCAGTGAAAGCCTAATTAGCCACCTACTCCAAATCATCTATTGCCCTTTGACATTAACTTTCTAAAACACTGCCACTAACGCCACACCCAGAGATTAATTTAAAATGGATTAAAGACTTGGAATGTAAGACCTTAAACCATAAAATAGGTAGAAGAAAAGCATAGGTGATATACTCTGTAACAAAGCCTCAGTGAATGTTCTGGAGACTTGACTCCAGTGTCAAGGGAAGCAATAGTAAAAATAAATGCACTACCTCCAAGCAAAAAGTTTCTATACAATAAAAGAAACCACCACAAAAATGAAAGGCAACCAACTGATTGGGAGAAGATATGTACACATCATATATCTGATGGAGTTAATGACAAAAATATTGTAAAGAACACATACAGTTTAACAACAAAAACCAATCAAAAAAGGACAGAAATACTTCTATAAAGATGCATAGCTAGCTAATATGCACATGAAAAAATGTTCATTCATTTATTAGAGAAATGCAAATCAAAAGCACATTGAGATATCACCTCACACTTGTGGAAACAAGTGTTGAGGGAATAGAGAAAAAGGATCCATCTTACACTGTTGGTGAGAATGTGATCTGGCACAGCTACTATAGAAAACAGTATGTAGAGTCCTCAGAAAATTAAAAATAGAACTACCATATGATCCAGCAATTCCATTTCTAGCTATCCAGAAAAAAGAAAACACTAATTTGAAAAGCTATGCATCACTATATTTGCTGTAACATTATTCACAAGACACAGAAGTTTTCCATCACCTGATGACTGGATAAAGACACCATATATACAGTCAATAGCATGCTATCCTCTTGCCTTTTGCATCAACATGAATGGAAGTGGAGGTGATTATACTAAGTGGAATAAATCAGAAAGAGAAAGACAAATACCAGATGGCTTCTCTCTTATGTGGGATATAAAGAAACAATACTGACTAACAAACAGCAAAAACCACTCAGATCCTAAGAATGGTGGCTTTTCAGAAGGAAATGCAAAGAGGGGTGTTAGGAACTGATGGAGGGGGTAAATTTGATAGCAGTGAATAATCATAGAACTTTACTAGTGGGCATGGTGTGGTATATACATTTATAGAACTGTGAAGCTGTTCTCCTGAAACTTAGTAGTATTGTAAATACTACCAGTAAATACTTCTTGTTTCAGCTATACTTCTTAAACCAGTAGCATCTTCACTACTGGTAAAGGAATAAAAAACAAACAAGCAAGTGAAAACAACACAGATTTTTGACTGACTGCCTTAAGGAAACTTTTTTATGTACACATTGCAAAGGGCTGTATAAGATCCCTAAATGTTCTCTTTTCATACCTATAGCTACAATGTCTACAACAAATAAAAATAATTAATTTTCCTACTTCTTTACTTTCTTTTCTTCTAAACACAACTGTTATCTCCTCTCTGCTCCTGTTGACATGGTTGCTTATGCATATTCATACGACTTTTTGTAGAATGTGGACTCCTAGTGGTGGGAGGGTCTATATTATTTCTCTCAGTGTCTTAATTGCCCAGCAGAATGACTGGCACATGGGAAAAGACTGGTGCATCTGCTAATTAGACCTTGAGAAAAGGCAGCTAATTTGACATTTAAGGTGTCCATCAAACTCAATCCATTTTTTAATCTTACTTGTATTCTCTTTTGAAACTTTACTTTCTAAAGAGCTATTTCTTATAACCATTTTAAATGTGTTTTTTTTTTCTTTTTAAATTATCTGGACACTTAAATGTAAATATTGAGAGCTGGAATGTGTGTGTGTTTAATGTTTATAAGTTACTGATTTATAATGGAGCCATTTAATAGTCACAAATGTAGAATACAAAGTGAATTTTAAAGATAATTATCTAAAGAGTTGTTCTGGTCTCTGCTCTCTAGATGGTGTGCTCTCCCACAATGTCACTGCTCCTCCATCAGTCTCTCTCACTGCTAAATCGCTGTCTCTTGTAAAACATTCCATCTTTGTAGTAAGTACTCCATTTCTAGAAACAAGATGGCAATAAGCTGAGTCCATCTGCTCACCCACTTCATAGCTGCCACAAGCACATCTTATGCCCATCTCTGAAACTCTGAACTGATTCCAGCTAAGGTTTTCTAAATGCATTGCTGCTACATTAAAATGGACTCTTCCTTATGTGGGTCTTCAAGATATTTCCCTTGAGCTTCACTAAAAAGCAGCTAAGTTTGTATTGATTCTGTGTATTGAGAAGTTAGTGTTATGAATAAGGAATGAAGTTTTGGTGAAGAGTATAAAAACAAGCAGAACAAATTGTTTACCAAACAGAAGAATCAGTCGAGTTGTCTACTAATTTGCTATTTTTGTTTGCTTACAACTCAGTACATAAAGTCATTAATTTCTATAGGTTTTACTCCCCTCTCAAAAACAAAAAGACAAATAGTATAAGAGAGAAACAGGCTTTGTGAGAGCCAGTACTAATTTTATTACTCAGTCTACATAGTGCCTGTGATAGTTATAGAATTGATATTTTCTTACTTAAAAATATATTTGCTTTCTGGGCCTCCCTGTTAGCACAAGGGGTTAAGCACTGTACTGTGAAGCAATCCGCAGACTCTGCAGCATGAGTTCAATCCCCGGCCGGCCAGGAAGCGGCCGGCCAGGAAGCAGCCCACATGGCGCTGCAGACCAATCCTGATTCGCCTGCTGCTCCCCTCAGCAGTGTATTTCAGTGGATCTGCCTGTTCTGTTCCCCACTCTGTCTGGTGAATCCTCTCACCCCTGCATCTCTGGCCTGTACCCCAGCTCTTGTATGCATAAATAAATAAATCTTTAAAAAAATGTATTTGCTTTCAGTGGAAAACTAATGTTTGTATGTAAAAATTCATGTACAGAGTGTCTATCAGGGCCACCAATATAAAGCAGTTTCAGAATTAGTGAACTTTCCCGTGTCTATCTAATTTATCTTACTATGGCAAAAATAACCCTATATGCATTTCAAAAACTGCATTCAATTTTCTCTTCGTGTTTCTGAGAGAAACACTGCAGGTAAACATGAAGTTTTCTTTCTTAATAGGAAAAGACTACAATCCCTTTGAGAAAGACAATCTCTCTCAGAAGCCAAATTGAAATTGGGTTTCGCACTAAAATCCAGTTATAATATGATAAAAAATGAAGTCAAAGCTTTGAGTGAGCTTACTGTCAAGTCTTCTATTGGAGAGGAAACAATACATGAGTTTTCATGCAAATGAGAATAATTCTGCCTTCTAGTTTATGCTTCTCTCACTTGCTTTCTCAGCTACTACCTTATGGATAGAGGGGTAGAATAGCCATACCAAAGAATAGAAAGTGCATGTGACCTTTTTAATTCTCCTTTTTAACTAAAGAACAGGAAAACACATATTTATAAATATAAGGCTTATAGATACCTGTCAGTTTTTCTCTATTTCGTAGATACAGAAACTGAATCTAAAGGAGGTAGATTGCCACAGGTCATACAACTGCATTTCTATCTCAACTTCCAGTGGAATGTTTCTATTCCTACACTACTTCACTAATACATTGCACCTGGATCAGTTTTTTCCCTTAACATGATGGACATGTTTGTATTTTTTTTTATTGCTACTACAAGTCTTTCTCTCTCTGAATAGCCATATACTATGGAAGAACAGCATGGTCTCATTTACCGCACTGGATCATCTAGAGGAAGCTATCTCTATATGCATTCCCAATTCTTAAATGGAAATAAAAAACCAAGTGAGAGTTGAGCCTGCAAACAAAGCCTCTACTTGTCCATGATCACCCACGTGAAAAACACAGCCATCTGAATAACAGAGGAGACATGTCTCCGAAGACGGTTGGTCTTTCAGAATTACAGGGTTAAGTTTAACCTCTTTAAAAACAGAAGGGCTTTTCTTTAAATAATTAGTAATAAAAATCTATCTAATGATATTGCTATATACTTCAAGTATAGTAAATATACTTAGAAAGCATACTTGGTAAAAAGGACTCTTGTGTGGACAGAATATTACACAATATCTCAAAGGCCACATGATTTTCTACCAGGACTGTAATCCAGAGAGCAAGTGAAGTGAAATATGATACAAGCACAGCAATCCTAGGAAATAATCTGCAAACTTTAAAAACACAATCTCCAATAACTGACAATTTTTGCCTTCTTCCAAAGGGTGACAGGAAAAAGAAATCCAGTTAGAATTTCAGTTTCTAATATAGTAAGTAGCATGTATTTGATAAATATTCGTGTAACTGGTGGTATAAGGCACACATGCTTTTCCATATGATGAATGTTTTGATGAAAAGGAAATTAAAACTTAAACCTGGTGGGAAGTAATAGAATGACTTGATAACAGATATTTTTTGATATGCATACTTTTCACCGACATTTTATGTGGTTATATTATAAACTCCCTCAGAGCAATCACCAAAATGCTTGATCCTCTATTTCTTACACAGGTCTAACTCCTGATATATGTTTGCTAAATAAATGGACAGAATGAGTGACCTTACCAATTAGCCACCTAAATTTAGAGCCTGCTGAATTTGAATGAATGTGTCAGAATTCTGATAAAACTGATAGTTCTGAGGCTTCATTTTTTTGTTTCATGCAATAAATGTTTATTTGAAAGCCTCTATTTGCATAGAATGGTGGAGGCCTGTGTCTGTCTCTCCCCCTCCCTGGGGGATCTATTCTACTAGGGCCCTAGAAAATAAAAATAGTGATAATTCATTATACAAACTTTGATAAAGTAAACATGTAGTCTTCTGTGATCGAATGGGGTTTGAGTTTGTAAGGAACAGTTTTAAAATGAGCCTTCAGGGAAGGCCTCTTTGAAGAAGTGGCATTTAAATTGAGAATCCAGATATAAGGAAAGTAGTGGGAGCAGGTGTGAAGATCCTGAAGGTTTTGGAATGCATGTGGAACTAAAATAAGATCAGTGTGACTGAAGTGTAAGGAAGTCTAAACACGAGGCAAGTGAGGAGAAGCAGGTAGAAGAGGTATAAGACCCCAGGCCCAACAGGTATTTTGATTGTATTCTAACTGATATATTTTAATTAGGAAAGTAATAATGATGATATAAAAGCAACTACCATTCATTACAATAGGAATTGTAAGCTAGGCATCACACTCGATGTTTCAACATCATTAATCATTTAATCTTCTCATCAAACCACGAAAGCACAGATTCTTACTCTTTCCTTTACAGAAGAGGAAATTGAGTCTTAAACTGTTTAGTTAAATTGTTCAGGATTGCAGCTAGTATATGTGACATCAAATTTTTTTATTTGTAAAAGGCCACTTTTATGTTTATATAAAATACATAATTTATAGATGATATAGATTAATATATTTTTAAAGGCTACTAAAAGAGCAAGATTAGCTCATATTTCCTGACCAAATGGAAAATTTATTGACTTTAGGGCAGGAACTATTTGCCATTTCACTTGTCTTTGCCTTATAGATCAACTTTCTACAATTTCCTTTCCCTTAATGGATACATTGTTACATGAAACTCCCAGTAGAACATTAAATGGTGCCTAAATGTCCTCATTTTAGCTCTGAATGGTTTGAATTTGCTTCAGTTGCTCATAGCTGAATCTGGTAATGCTGACTTAAAGATGAACTCAGCTGTCTAAATATGCAGATCTATCATGTGGCAGCACTTTACAGTAAAATATTTTACCATGACACAAGATGTGATGATTATGACAGAGAGAGTTTATGCTATTCAGAGTTGTTTGCCAAAGAGGCTTTGTTACTACTTTTAAGTTATGAAAGGACCTAAAATATCATAGTTTATATGTTTTATAACCCATGGTTAAGCTACAAACTGAGGATTCAGAAACAGTTTGAAAAAGGAATGTTTCCCTTAATTTGAGTGTCTTCCATTTGTAACATAAACAAGGGATAATTTCACAACTAGCATTATCTATACATATTTTCAGATTAAAACCAAGGTCATAAAAAAACAACATATGAAAGCTCACCATAGATCTGAGGCATCCAGAGGGGGAGGAATGAAGATGTAGGAGGGAGGGAGGAGTGGGGGTCAGAGCACAATGGACTGTGGTGAGGACTATGGCTTCATTGGAGTTGGGAGAGCTACAGTGACTATACCTGAGGGAAAGAATCCCATACTGTCAAAATATTGACATGCTTGTAAAAAAATGGTCCTTCATAAACAACAACAAAAAAAGGTCATAACAAGATAACAATTGTCAAGAATTAATACTGCTGGGTTTAAAGAGATGAATTGTGGTGACAGACTTGTTGGGTTCAAATCCTGACTCCACAGCTGACTTGTAGTGCAGCATTTAACCCACAGCTATGTGATGACACCTAATCCCTTTGAGTCTCAAATACCTTATCTAGAAAACACAGATCACAACAATAATAGATACTAGGTTTAGAGGAGTCAAAGAAAGAATGAAAATAAAATGTTCAGCTCAGTGCCTGGCAAAAATCAAATGTTCAATTTTAATACTTTCATGATCTTAAAGATTTTACACAGCTTCTTTCTCTTAATATAAAAGAATTGGTAACAGCTCTAATTGTAATATTCCTTATGAAAAAGTTCATCTATTTGTACCAATACACTAATGTGAACTTATAGAATTAGTTTGCCTAAGATAAAAGATGTGAACAAGGGACAAGAGGATGATGCTAACACAAACATTTTGTTGCTTCCACAATATACCACCTATAAAATGACCTCAGGAATCAGCCCTCCCCATGAATGTGAGCAATTTGGGGAGAAGGCTCTGAGCTGAGAACTTCAAGTACAGGTCCATGAATATGGATATATTATACTCTGTGGCACCACCACCCCCCAAACACACACACAGACTCCATAAGGCATGGGCTGCTTTCACTGTGCCGATTTAACAGATAATTTCTAAGAAAAAAAAAATACAATTTCAGAATTTTCCCTAACATATAAACAAATAATCTCAATTCACAGGTCATGCTTAATGACCTTTTGGAATATTCTATCCTACAGCACCAAAGGAAGGGAATCTACTTACAGTGCGTAGCAATAATAATCTTTGAGTGATTGGTTTTTCTCTTAAGTAGAATCCAGTAATTTCTAGTGTGTGTTCTCTGGAAGGTCAAGAATCTTCACTCTCCAGTGAGTGCAAGGTGCACTTACCTGGGAGGATTTTAATATCCCACCAGAGGAATGCTTAGGCCAAAATGGTAGGTTTGGGTGGGAGAGGACACCTGAAAATGTCACAGAACATTGGATGCTGCTTTCTGCTTTGAGACTACAAATAAATCACAGCATTTGTAAAGAAGTGAGAAAAAAAAAATGAAAGAGCATGCAAGGATGGGCTGAATCCAGTCTCATCCTTTATCAAATATCATTTAGAGTATATTCAGGATAGCAATCTCAGTAATCAGAAAGAAAAATGGTAACTATATATTGTGTTAACTCCACCAGCTAACTTTGCTGTGGTAGCCTGAAAAATGATCCCCTTCCCCCACCCCAACCCACCCGCCGTGATCTATCAGGTCTTAATCCCCGCAACCTACAAATGCTACCTTATTTGAAAAAAAGGGTCTTCACAATTTAAAATGAGGATCTTGTGGTGGGAGGTTATCCTGGATTATTCTGGGTAGACACTGAATGCTACACAAGTACTTGTAAGAAGGTTTCAGAGTGTGTTTTCCCATATACACAAGGTAAAAAGTGGAGTGATATGGCCACAAGTGAAAAAATTGCCAATAGCCACCAGATTCTGGAAGAGGGAAGAGAAGATCCTCCCCTAGAGCTTCCAAAAGGAGCATGGCTCTGCTAATCCCTTGATATAGCCCAATGATAATTATTTCAGATGTCTAGGCACCAAAATAGTGAGAGAATAAATTTCTCGTTTTACATCACCCACTTTCTCTTGTTTTCAGTCACCACAGGAAATTAATACAACCTCATTACTACTTTTATTATCACTAATTATTATAGATTTTTCTTGGTTCTATTTGCTCATTGTTTCCTCCTTCCTGAACTCATTTTAACACATTACAAAATTATTATTTCTCTTTCTGTTAGTTAGATTACATTGTGTGTGCCATTGAAAACACAATTTCTTTGGCTCATTTTCAGGATGCTAAATCATAAAAGCAAGTTATGTCAGTCACCAGTGAAACTCTCAAATTATTTCTTTTCCCTGAACAAATATTTATCAAACTACTTACCAAATAAGTCAAGTAATTATACCCCTAAGAGATGCAATTTTCAAATTTATTATCTTAAAACTGTATACTACAGATGTTTGTGTTTTAATGTGTATCCATCTAGAAAATGATAAAATAGCTGAGACACGCAAAGACGAAATATAATGAATTATTTGAATATTTATAACATTGTTTGTCCTTTCCTGTCAATTATGTAAATAGAACCAAACTCAAAGATTAATTCAAATGAGTGAAAAAATGTTAGATTCTCCCAGTGAGTAAAAAGCTGCTCTGAGTAAGCCATGTGTGTGCCATATTATAAGTCAACAGAAAAAAAAGGTACATTAAGTATCCCAGAGAACTTGTCACCAAAAGGGAGAAGCTTTCATTCTTGTTCATGCTTTCATCTGTGGATATAGTAATTTCCAAAATTCCTATTTCTTAAGTCTCCATGAGGGCTACTTTAAAATTACTAAATCTAGAATTTAGGTCTTCTTGCTCTGTAAATGCAAGAGTTGACTTGGAGATCATACCTCCATCTCTACGATGCTGTGAGGATAAAAAGATTGCTACTCTGTGAATACTCTGATATTTGGGGACATTGTTAAGTTTTCAAAAGGACCAACCAGGTGGTTCTGTGACTTGGCAAGGAAAGCTGCCAGAACAGATATCTGAATATGGAAAGTTCAAGTAGAGTTGTGACTAGGCCCTAGAACTTCTTTTACCTAATGAAGCTTTTCTATAGTCTCCTCAAGGACACAGTATATGTCAGATATTTATACTTGTCTTCTGCTAATTTCATTCAGATGATATTAAAACATGCTTTGGAATAAAAAAGCAGTGGAGTCACTTGGTAAAATCTTGTCCTCAGTTAACGCATTTATTTAGTTTTATTCAGACAACAGTGGAAGACCAACATGAGCTCACCTGTCATGCTGATTGGAATGTATGCCTCCCAAGTGCAAAACAAGGGATTCAATACTTTCGTATTCTTAGAGATGATCTAACACAATGAGGTTCAGGTTGGAATTCTGATAGCTGCCTAACACTACTTAAATCTACTTAGAAATGTATACAACATTGGAATTATCAAAAACTGAAAAAAAAAATGAAGTTTACAAAATAGAGTTTCAAAATTATGTGTCATTTAATATATTAGAAGTCTATGGACAATTTTAAAGAAAAATATTTTAGAAAATAATTTTATTTTTATTGCAATAACATTGGTTTATAATATGGCATATGATTCAGAGGTATAGGTTCCTACTTCTTCAAATGCATGTTATTGCTTTTAAAACATTTAGTTCAAGGTCAGTTGTTTGCATACTATACACAATTTTATACTTCTCAAATGCAAATCTAAACATATTTCTAAGAAAGTTTAAAATGAAGATTTTCTTTCTCACGTGCTGAGACAAGCAGCACAATTTGGCTCTTAAGCAAAAAAAAAAATCTTCTGTTTCTTGAAGTATCAACCTTATCAGAAGAACAACAAAAAGGATTCTGGACCTCCTTTGCTTGTAGGCTTCTGCTGACCTTTGATCTGGGAGTTACCCAATTTGTCTACTTGATCATGAAAGGAATGAAGATGAACTTCAGAGTTTTTAGTATCAATGACTTCCTCTATATTCAAGTATTTTCTTGGATCTCAAGAAGTTATGGGGAGGCAGGAAATGATTTCTTTCAACTTGCTACACTGTTTGCAGAAAAGAAGTATTTGAATATCAACAAAACAAGTAAATGTATCATGGTTGTTTTAGTAAACTCTACTTTCTAAACTTTCAGCATACCAAAACCAATTGTACACATTATGTGTATATGTATACCATCTCTATTTATGAAACTGACTATACAAACACCTGAAAGGGACAGTACTTTAAGAGCTGGTAAATAGTTTAGCTCTTCCTATATCACTTCTTCAAATAATATCTAACGAAGCAAAATAAAACAAATGCTAACTGTAATAAAACTCTCTAACCTGGGCCTCCCTGGTGGTGCAGGTGGATGAGCACTGCACTGTGAAGCTGTCCACAGCCTCTGCAGCATAGGTTTGATCCGACCGGCCGGTGAGAATCCCACGTGGAAAAGCAGACCTCTTCGGTCTCGCCCACTGCTCCCCTCAGCAGTGTATTTCTGTCGTCTACCTGTTCTGCTCCCTGCTCTGTCTCTGGTGAATCCTCTCACCCTCCCGAGCATCTGGCCTGTATCCCGGTTCTTGTATAAAAAATAAATCTTTAAAACAAACAAACAAACAAGCCTCTCTAACCTACCCGCCCATATTCTAAGACTCTGAGATAGGATCCAGAGATAGTGAATTAAACTTACATAATTGGTGAAGTATGCGCAATAACTTATTTCCTGACCTATGAACTAAAGAATTAGGTTTTTGGCAATGATCTACCTCTGCTTTCAGATATCTTTATTTACACTGTGGATAATGTCCACTTGCTGTATGACTTGGGGAAGTTACTTAACTTCTGTGCCTCAGTTTCCTCATTTATAATACAAGAATTATAAAAGTCTTCCTAAAAAGCTTTAGGAAACCTGACATTACTAAGCTATTTTCATTTCATTTGCTATTACTGTTGTTGCTACTATTACTATCACCACCTAAAATGAACACAGACTTAGAGATCTAGCTTCTCTAACATTACAGAAAGAAATTCTATGGACATTTCATACTATTTAATATCAATAGCATAGTTAGCATTTAATCATAGTGGACTATTCAACACAACATTCATAACTTATTTTAAAGAGATTTTTAAATGTTCACTCAAATATATAAAGAGTTTTGAAAATCCTTTACCCAGTGAACTTTTATTCCTATGATTCCTACTTCTAACAGAGCCCATGTGCCACAAATCTCCAATATTACCAGCTCTATTTCTGCTGTAATACAATGCCGCTTTAGCAAATGCATATTTAATTTATTAGTTAACAAACACCCTGTAGTCTCTTTAAAGAATTCCCAAATAGCTGGCATTTATCAAACCAAAAATAAAATATTTTCTTGTTGGTAAATATAAAGGTTTTGGTTGACTAATGTGCACACCAGTGAAACTTGTCTTTTTTTAATGTATAATTAATTTCCTCTCCACCTCATTCCACACTGTGCTTTTTTTCCTCTCAAATTTTGCAACACCTCCAAGGAGATAACACCTATGTTTTGAATTACTGATTTGTTGAACACATTCTTTAGGTAATTAAGATGTTAAAAAACACACAACTCAACTAAGATCCTTCTGGCATTTCTCTGCATGTTTAATCACCCATTATACACATTACTAATTGAGATAAATTTTCATTTTCTCTTCAGTTTTCAATGAACCATGAAAATAATGGGGTAGATTTACTGGATAAACAATGCATATATATATATACACAGAATGTTAATAACAAGTACCCGAGTAACTATCATTTTTTTAACTTAGATGATTCTAGTTTGGTTATATAATTAACCCCAAAATATATTTTAAAATAAAATTTGATATTGATTTCTAATCAGTGATTGAATGATTAAGAAGGGATTTAAACCTGTGAACCATTACCTCTAAGTGATCACTAAAAACTGAATTAAATTTTTCAAAAATTAAAAGTTTTAGTTTAATTTCAAAGGTTATAAAGAGAAATAACAGACTCCCTAAAACACAGTTGTATATAGGAATCTTCCACTAGCACAATTAAACCCAGCATAAACTGACCAAATCTTACTGTATCTTTAGAGTGAAAATAAAGAGAAAATTGCTAAGATAGAAACTTAGGTCCTCAACAGATTCCAATTCTGCTACTTAGAATAAAAAAATCAAACTCATCAAATTATTAAAGTCAATATCACTAAAAATATTTGTTGATATTGTATGTCTCCTCTGTACAAAGCTCATAGTTTTCCAAACAAAACAAATATAAAATAACATGAATGGAGTTGAGTTAGTAAGCAAGCAAACAAGAAAACATTAAAAAAAGAAAACATTAAACTCCTTCCACAAGGAATACTAGATATATTCCATTTTGCATCCAGATCTCACTATATGCCACTGATTTAGGAGTTATGTAAAAAATATCAGTTCACCAACTAATGCAATCTATTTCATTGTTATAACAAAAACATTTCAACATTCATTTTGGTAAAACATCTCTAATGCTTTAACCTCAAGTGTTAAACTGATACTCTCCCTAAGTTCAACCTGAAGTAGATGAAACCCACTTTAATTCTCTCCCTAATTATTTCCAATGATTACCTCAGATAGTAAAAGTCTCTGTTTGATTTAACTTGACTCATGTGGCTGATGGTTCAGGATAATATATTCTGTCCTGTTTTATTTTAAAAGTAGAAATGTCATTTTATATATATATATATATATGTTGTATATATCACAGTGCTTTAATATTATCAGTTGGTAAAATGTATTAGGAAAGACTTTTTTTCCCAATTCCTTGCTCAACAGCTATTCACATTCTATTTTTCTATTTAACTTAATTAACTGCTACTCATTAATAGCTTCTCATTGTTAATGGCAAAGACACATAGAACAAACTTTATGGAGCCAATATTAGCCTGTTAATAATCTTATGTGCTAAAAATGATTTAATTTTCTCTTTACTACTGAAACAGTTCGAATAGTAATTTTGTGGTGCTTTTCAAGTGCTGTATAATCCTAAGTATTTAATTCATGATCATTTTTATCTTTGAAAAACAGTCATCACTCCCCCTACTTCTATTGTCATAACTGTCATGTTTCCATGGAAACTGTGGGCAAAAGAATAAAAGGGTAAAATACTTCCATTTTAGGTCTAAGTTGATTGTGTTGTTTTTCATTAGGAACCTCAATTATTCAGGGAGATAAGAATGCATATATATATTTATAGGTCTCATAAATGGTTGCTCTTTCACAATAAATTATATTTCTAGGTAAAAGAATTTAACCCTTTCTTTTGAGAACTAGCTATTTGGGAATTAGACTTGGGAGGGTTTTTAATTTTTCCTTTTATATTATAGTATGATTGAGTTTTCTGGTATCTTGTAAAATAAAACAAAAACAAATTAAAAACAGAATTATCTGCTATACTCTTGATAATACATTTTATTTTTTTATTTTTTTTAAAGATTTAATAATTTATACAAGTGTTGGGTACAGTCAGAAGCGTGGGAGGGTGAGAGAATTCACCAGCGCCAGAGCGGGGAACAGAACAGGCAGACTGATGAAACACACTGCTAAGGGGAGCAGCAGACGTCAGGAGAAGTCTGCGCACCATGTGGGACCCTCGCTGGCGGCGGGGGGATCGAACCGGCGCTGCAGAGGCCGCAGGCAGCTTCGCAGCCCAGTACTCAACCACTGCGCCACCAGGGGAGGCCCTGATAATATATTTTAATCTATTAAATATCACAAAACCTATACAACGAGGTTTCAGATATATATTTATGATAGAAAAATAATCTTCAAGGCACATAAGGTGAATTATAAGGTACTGGTTGCTTCCTATATTATGCTCTTCTAAAAATCATAAATTAAAAAGAATCAACCCATTTTAACTTAAATATACATAAACTATATATTGAATCTGTAAATGGTTACAGTGCTTGCTTCAAAAAATGGGAGATTTAGCTCTTGCTCTGTATATATTTTAAATTATTCAATTTAAAGTGCATATTTAGCTATCAGTTGTTTGACTGAAAATATAGAGTGTCACCTGCAGTGAAAAGTCTAATTAAAAAAGAATCAGGGTGTTAACTAGAGGGGAAGTGAAGGAATGGGGAACAAGGACACAGAGGGCCATGGGAGCTTTAGTGATGGGTTTAGTGTGGTAGCCTATATCTGAGGAGGTGTCAAACTATACTACTAAAATAAATACAGTATTGCAAAGCAAAGTTACCTCAATAAAAATGAAACGTAATTTTAAAAAATACAAAAAAAAAAAAAGTTACAAAAGACTTTCAACAGTTGAGGAAAATGTTAGGAACATATGGAAGCTGAAATAGATCAGTTGGTAAAATGTTAGACTGAAAATATTAGAATTGTAATGTGTAATTTTTCAGAGAGAAAATAGAGACAGTTTCTTTTTGCTTTTCACATAGGAGAAATAATGGACAGATTCTGAAGCAGCCTATTTTCTTTAATATTTGCTCTATGAAAATGGAGAGTGAGGGAAATGACTAAGAAAAAGGAAAAACTCTGTTGGCCCTGGCATAACTGGTAATAATCACCTTAAATGCTAAGGAGCCCAGTCCACTAAAAGTTTGCAGGACACAGGGAAGAAAGCTTGTAGTTCATTAACATGACAATAAAAAAGTAATCTTAACAAAACCAGAAAGATAATAGAAAAAGAAGTGGCATGGTTTTAGCAAAACTCTTCCTTCCTCAACCATCTATCTGATAAGGAAGTTGCTTGGTTAAAATTAAATAAAATCTGTGACTTACTAATTTCTAGAACTTGCAGATGAGTTCTCCATCAATTTAGAATCCTAAACTAAGAAATGAATTTCTATTGCAAAATTAAGACCAACATTTATTTAAATGAACACATTTTCTTTTCTTTTTATAGAAATATTTAACATAGACCATCATGGTATTTATTGCTATCTGGAAATGGTTTTTTGTTTGTTTTTATAAGCTAAATTCTCATCTTTGACTTCCTCCTAAAAACAAAGTGCCCCTGAGTTATGAACTTAGATGGGAAATTAAAATACCTAAAAATTTGATGTAAAATTATTCTTAAGAAACCATACATCTTGTTCCTAACTTAATTAGAATAATGTAAGAATGAATGCTGATTTATATAAAGAAAAACTTTAGTGATATAACATTTAAAAAAATGCATACCTTATTTTTTTCACTAAAAAGGGTCTAGAAGCAGAGACCCAGAAGAAATGACTCACCCCCCCCCCTTACTTAGCAAAATTTATGCCTTAAAGGAATTAGGGTTCCTTGACAAGTCCAGGAGAGAAAATGCACATGAAGTACTTGAGACATCTTATGAAAACATGCATGTGAAATGGCTAGGGATCTGAAAGTTCACAAAAGGGCTTTGGCAGCAGATATCTGGTGATTTAGTTTGAAACTCCGTCCCGCCATTTACAAAGTTATTTGACCTTAAGAGTATTCCTGCTAGAATGGAGGCATCACTCTCCCAGATTTCAAACTATACTACAAAGCCATAATAATCAAAACCACATGGTGTTGGAACCAGAACAGACACACAGACCAATGGAACTGAACAGAAAACCCAGAAATAAACCCACATATTTATGGTCAACTAATCTTTGACAAAGGAGCAAAGAATATGCACTGGAGCAAAGAAAGTTTGTTCAATAAATGGTGCTGCGAAAACTGGGCCGCTACATGCAAAAGAATGAAACTTGACTACTACCTCACCCCATGCACAAAAACCAACTCAAAATGGATTAAAGAACTAGACATAAGACCTGAAACCATAAAATATATAGAAGGAAATATAGGTGAAACACTACATGACATGCACCTCAAAGACATCTTTACAGACAGACGCATCGCCCAAAGTAGTGATTGTGAAGGCAAAGATAAACAGCTGGGACTACATCAAATTAAAGAGCTTCTGCACAGCAAAAGGACAATAACCAAAACAAAGAGAAACCCCACCAACTGGGAGAACATTTTTGCACACAACACTAATGGTAAAGGACTGATCACAAAAATCTACAAAGAGCTGATGAGACTCAACAATAACAAAGAAAATAATCCAGTCAAATAATGGGCAGAAGAGCTAAAAAGAAACTTCTCTGAAGAGGAAATGCAAATGGCCAACAGGCATATGAAAAAATGGCCAACATCACTTGCAATAAGGGAAATGCAAATCAAAACTACAATGAGATACCATCTCACACCAGTGAGAATGGCACATATTAAAAAACTAGCAACAACAAATGTTGACGAGGATGTGAAGAAAAAGGAACTCTCCTGCATTGCTGGTGGGAGTGCAAACTGGTCCAACTACTATGGAGAGCTGTGTGGAGATTCCTCAACCTGCTAAAGATAGAGCTTCCATATGATCCAGCAATTCCACTCCTAGGTATTTACCCAAAGGACACAGAAACATTAATTCCAAAGAGCACCTGAACCCCTATGTTTATAGCACTATTTACAATAGCTAAGCTTTGGAAACAACCCAAAAATAGATGACTGGATCAAGAAGATGTGGTACATATACACCATGGAATATTACTCAGCATTCAAAAAAGATAAACATATGCAATTTGCAACAACATGGATGGCGCTGGAAGGAATCATGCTCAGCAAAATAAGCCAGAAAAAAAAAAGAAAAATACCGGATGGTCTCACTCATAGCAGGAATCTAGAAAACTTAAATAAAGGACCGGGAAAAAGAATAACTATAAGAAAGAGAAAATCAAAATCAACAAACAACTATGAACCAGAGACACACTGGGGGGGGGGGGATGTGGGGAGAAGGGATTGGGGTCAAAATAAGGGGGTTGCAATTAGATGGGGAATATAAAAATAAAATAAAAATTATTCCTTCTAGGTCTCAGACTCCTTACTGAAGAACCTGGGAATCTGTATTTCCATGAGCAAGGGAGCTACTGGCAATGCGTGGATTATGTCAAGAGGAAACATGGAGCCACTCTGATTCAATATAATCACAAAAAAAATCCACAAATTCATACATTCAAAAAAGTGTGAAAAATAAAATTTAAAATACCCAATTTGTCACCACCAGGTGACTAAAAAAATGAGGACTTTGTCACAAAGGGTAAACTAAGGTACCAATTACCTACCCTGGCAAGTGGTAATTAACAGGAAAGAATAAAAAAACACTTTCCTGCCTATCTTGAATGAATAGTATAAGAGCAAATAGTCTATCAAATTCTTTGTTGATGATGGAGAGTGTCTTTCGAAGGAATTACAGTTAATAGTCAAAGAATGACTGAATTGGATAATAATGTTAAAGGTCTAATGAGAAGGTCATTTCAGGCAATGGTCATATGATATTAAAGCATTTAACAAAGTGTTGATGGGAAACCTTACAATGAAAGAATTAGGCTACCACCTCCTAATCCATGGATCCAACTTCAAGTAAAGGGGAACTTCAACAATTAGACTCGATTTGCCTCCTGCTACAATGCAATATTAAATGGCACGGAGCCACCTAAGAAATCTAGCCACAAAAAGTTGAACAGGAATCTAATCAATCCTTTAGGTTTAGTAATTATTTACAAGAAATAGAGGATGAAGAGAGATAAGGTCTTTAACACCATTTAGAAACTGTAAGAAATTTTTGAAACGGAGTTATGCCAGCACAAATGATTCCATTTCTTTGACATTTTAACTGGCTTTTCAAGATTACCAGATACTTCAGAGACATAACATATACTGTATGAGATTAATTTTGATACTGAATCAAGTAATCAACCATAAAAAAGATATTTCAGAACATGGGAAAATTAAATAATGCCTCAATATTCATTTTGTTAGGTATGATGATATTTGGTTATGTAGGAAGCGTCCTTATTTTTAGAAGATATCTATCTCTAAATTTAGTATGCATAATAGTTGATGGATTGCTTTCAAATACATTTCTATATCTCAATAATAACAGAGAGTCTAGATTCTTTGGAATCTGTACTATTCTGATTACCTCAGCATTTTAATTATTTGGTGTTTATTTCATATTAAATATATGTGGATAATTTATTTTGAAATTACCAGAAGTATTATATATATAAGACTTTGTTTTTTAATTTAGAAATGTATGAATTCTTGCTGATCTTCCTGACCTTCACTATCATTAATGTCCACTATTTATTTGAACTTTTTCTGGTTGTTGAGACTTTTTTTAAGGAGGGATTTATATAGCAAATATATAATGTCTGTAATATAGAGATAAACAGATAAACTAGTGTTTATCTGGTGATTATAAGATTATTAAAACTTGCAAATTATAAAGAAAGGAATTAAGATTATAAATGAGAACAATAAATAAAGAGGTGGCCCTAAAAAGCAGACAGCAGTTCCCAAAGGCAGGGTACGTTTATTGTACTTATGGCTTGTGATATCTCTGAAAACATAGAATCCAAATAATACCTGATCAGAGTCACTTTCAATATAAAGTAAAGTAAATCAGCCAATGCGATAGCTGGACATAGAATGAGTCCACCAGGACCAAAGGAATCTAACAGGGGTGTCTCAGAAAATGAATGAAACCCTGGACTTATCAGCCTTCCTAGTTCAAAGGACTAGTCAGAAGGACTGCTAAGTATAAATGAAGTCTTAAATTGCATTTGTATCAGAAGTTTGTCAGCAGCCGCATGTTATAATACGATAGACAACAGAATCCATAAATGCTTGCAAACAAATCTAATGGGCATAATTTTCCCTTAAGTCAAAACATCCCTACAGTTTTCCTTTACACAGAAAACTATTTTGATAAAAATCCTTAGACTGGTGTAGATACCCCTTCTAAATGCTCATGTAACATTCCATATTTCCCCTTATTAAATAATACCACAATCGACAATTGGTGCACTTCTTATAGACTTTAGGTTTGTCAAAGGGAAAGAACACATCCTCCTCTTTGCATTTGTGTAATAGATGATTCTTGAACTGAAAAACTGTTCACTTAACATCTCACAATATTTATGTAATGTCCATTGAATATAGAGATGACACTAACAGCCCACCAATGGACTGATGCGTTTTGTGATGAGAAATATGTACCGTGTCCCTCATACTTTGTCTCCTCCTCCTTGGACTCAAATACAGACATTTTCAAGGTACTTACTTGTCAAGGAGGTGTAGTCCTATTTTCAAAAAGTAAACTGAAATTATAATGAATGGTACACCTGAATTGGAAGACATGTTTTGACTACTGTCATGTTAAGAAATATATTTTTCATCATACACATCCCTTAAAATTTATATTTTATACATTAGTTTATATATAATATTTTCATATATAAAATGGAAAAATTCACTCACAAAACAATACTACTACATGTGATGTACTCTGAAATAATAAAAATACTGGTTCATGATCACTACATGGAATTCATGACCCCTTAGTGGTTTGCAAACCACACTTTGAAATACATTGTAAATTTTATTCTTTCATAATAATCCCAACACTACTATTTGAACTAACTGTTGTCCTTGGGGTCATTTTAGTAATTCTAGATCCTATGTATTCCCTCTTTTCTAACTTTCTTCTGTTGCACAGAAATTCTACTATCCCCTAAATTTTAAGTGTCCATTTTCTGCATCTGAGGTGTACAGATGACAACACATTATGGATTGCTATTACTGTGTCTTACTGTTTTTGGTTCTTTCCTCAATCATCAGGGGGTGAAAATCACGAGTGTTTGGCTTTTGGAAGTGCTTGGGGAATATCATTATATCAGTGGGCACAGATGACAATACAGCATTGTAACAGAATCTATTTTGTCTATGATTATCACAAAGGTGGACTTTAAAGAATGTCATGCCCTTTATTTCTAAAAGTTAATGAAAACACGTCCACAGAACTGGTAATATAAAAATGCTGCTATTTGGAGAGATTATCAAATCTGTGACTTCCAGTCCTGAAAATCACCTCTATTTTTGCCTGCAGCAGACATATTCTCCTTTGTAGAACATTCAATTTCACAATAACCACTTGTATCATAGTACCAGTGTAATATCAGTCCCCCATTATAGGTATTTGTTTTATCTAAAATCTGTTTTTGTGTTTTCTGTCCTAATACGAGGCCATGCTTTACTATTATAACCCAGGAGGCTATATGAATGGAAAGAAAATTTACTGTCTCACATACAAGTAATTACATTTGGGACTATTACAGTGACTTAACATATGAAAGGTATCAGTCAACAATGTGCAGAATAAACTGAGCGTGAGTACTTTCCCAGTTGCAGTAAATCTACTAACTCTAACATCTTAAAACAACAGTTTCAGCAGTCTGATAAGCCAAATTCTCTCAATGAATTTATTTGCCCATAATAATGCTAACAATTCTGCCTCCTTGAAGTATATATGACTTTTTAAAATCTTAAGCACTTGGAAAAGAACCTAGAAACTTTGTTGAATGTGGATGAATTATTCTGTATAATTTTGTTTTATTCTAGCATTTATATTAATCATATTTTGGCAAACCCTGCCCTCTAGAGCCTAAAAATCTTGTCTGATGCCAATTGAGACATATTTGGCATATAAGCTTTTCTCTTGGAAATGAACTATAGGAAAGTAATGCTCACTTTCAGTATCTGATATAATATACCCAATTCTAATATAATTTAGTGTCCCTCCCCATTCCAGTAATTTTGTACTTGTCTTCTGTTCATAACAATACTTCTTAATCATGACTGATATTGTGTCACCTAATCCACCCCTAGCAAATATTTGGCAAAATCTAAAGATATTTTTATTGTCATGATTCAAAGGGTTTTAGGAATAGGAATATGCTACCACTAACATCTAGTATGGTGGCATAATGAGGAATAGATTTGGCATCCGTCACAGACACCTGGCATAAAGTTTCTAAAAACTCTTTTAAGTTCTAGAGTAATGAGTATATCTTTTGCACCATAACGAGATGATTAGTGTCTGGTCTCTAGGTAGTTTCAGGATAGGGTACAGTCACTAAAAGAATAGGGCATGATTATTGGGGTAGAGCTATCAGCTGACCCCCAACCTCTGGAGACTGATGAGGGGCTGGAAGTTGAATTCAATGATCAATGACTAATAATTTTTTTTTAAAGTGCTGTACCCAAGCACTGGGTACAGTCAGAAGCGCGGGAGGGTCAGAGAATTCACCAGAGCCAGAGTGGGAAACAGTACAGGCAGACTGACGAAGTACACTGCTGAAGGGAGCAGCGGGTGAGTCAGGAGAGGTCTGCGCGCCATGTGGGACCCTCGCCAGTGGCCAGGGATCGAACCGGCGCTGCGGAGGCTGTGGGCAGCTTCGCAACACAGTGCTCAACCGCTGCGCCACTGGGGAGGCCCAATGACTAATAATCAATCCTGTCAAATAGTGAACTCTCCACAAAAATTCTCAACAACAGGATTAGGGGAGCTTTGAGGTAGGTAAACACATCAAGGTGCTGAGAGGTGGTGCACCTGTGGAGGTTCTGTACCCCCTACTTGTACCTTGTCCCAGCTATTCCGTTTGCTGTTCCTGGAAATGGCATTAGCAAATGGTAATGTAAGTAAACTATTTCCTGTGTTCTGTGAGTTGTTCTAGCAAATCACTGAACCTGAATCGAGGGGCATGCTAACCCTTGATTTATAATGGGAAGATCAGAAGTACAGGTGACAACTGAGAAACTGCAATTAGTATCTAAAGTGGGGGCAGTTTTAAGGGACTAATAGTTAACCTGTGGGTCTGCACTAACTCCAGATAGTATCTGAATGAACGTGACTGAACTGTAAAATATTTAGTTGGTAACCCAGATCATTGGGAAATTTGTTTTGGATGTAGAAAAACCCCATGTGACTGACATCATAGTGTTGTGAGTAAACACAGTTGAGCAGTGGATAGAAAATAGCGATGCTGTCAGCTATCCAATGATATACAAGACAGCCCACCACAACAAAGAATTATCCACCCCTTAACATCAATGACCTTGAGGTTGAAAAACTCTTATTTATGTGTATGGCTGTAATATTTCTGAGATTATAAAAATAACAGAAGGCCTCATTACATCAAAAGCATTTGAATAAGCTGAATTATTATAAAACTATTAAAATTATATGGTGGAGACTATTAAAGACTGACATATCTAGAAGGAAAGTCAGCATATATAAATTTAATAATGCAATACAATATCTGACATCAGGAGTCTAGTTCTTAAGTACTTTTTTTAAGCATAGCATTAGAAATTATTTTTGAAATCATAGATAGAACCATACAAAAGTACCCATTTAGGGCCCCCCTTGGTAGCGCAGCGGTTGAGCGCTGGGCTGCGCCAAAGCTGCCCACAGCCTCTGCAGTGCCAGTTTGATCCCCAGCTGCCAGGGAGGGTCCCACATGGCACACAGACCTCTCCTGCCGCATATGCTGCTCCCCTCAGCAGTGTATTTCGTCACTCTGCCTATTCTGTTCCCCGCTCTGGTGAATTCTCTCACCCTCCCGCGCTTCACACTGTACCCAGTGTTTGTATAAATAAATAAATCTTAAAAAAAATACCCATTTAGTAGGCTGAAAATTGTCAAATATGGAAATTTTATATGATCAAATCTAATGAATTAAATTTCTTACTGATTCATTCTGCTTTAGTTAAACAGTAAACAACTGAAGGATGACCTTCCCAAGAGGTACAGAGCAAATCTTACCAAACATGTCATTTTAGCATGTGGACTACTTCGAACTAAGGTCAATCAAGGCTAAGAAGAATGAAAATCGGGGTTATTGCCCAGATTTAGTTGTTACCTCCAGAAATAACCTGTCTATCAGAGAAACCTTTCTCCATGACAAGGCAAACAACTTGTACCTGGTTGCTACCCCCTCCTCCCCCCACCTCGTTGCAGCCACAAATACCTACCCTATTCCTTAGCTCAGGATAAATACCCTCATGTTGTTGAATTTACTCTAAAATTAGCATGCTTGTAGAATCTCCATTTGTCAGTAAGTAAATTTGTTCTTCTCTCCTACTAACCTGTCTGATGTTTATATGATGGCTCATCTTGCCAGAGAGGAATACAGAGAGCTAGGGAATTACCTCTACGTCACTACCTATCATTAAACAGCAAAACATTAACAAAATATACTATTATAGATGTATATAATATTATAGATCTATTATAGATCTATATTGCTACTTTAATGTAGCAATATAGATAAAAAGAAAATTATATATAAGAAATAGAGTGCCTTTTCTTTGGTAAGACTAAGGAACAATGAGGTAAGACCTTCCTGATTTATAAAAATAACTATTTGGTTGCTGGGAATATGTATACTTCTTAGAGGAAGAAATATGTTTGCCTGATTGTTCTAGTACAGGTCATGAATGTAATAAATAGTTGAAAATGTGCTGGGGGGTGGAATCTATATAATGCAATCTCTTTTAATGCAAGAGTTTGAGAGTATATCTTTTTTTTTTTTTTTTAAGATTTATTTATACATACAAGAACTGGGATACAGCCAGAGGTGTGGAAGGTAAGAGGATTCACCAGAGACAGAGTGGGGAGCAGAGCAGACAGATTGACTGAAATACACTGCTGAGGGGAGCAGCAGGAGAGCTCTGCTGTGCCATGTGGGTCTCCTCCCTGGCTGGGGATGGAACTCTTACTGCAGAGGCTGTGGTAAGCTTCATAGGCTGTGTTTTAACCCCATGCACCACCAGGGAGGCCTGTTTTTTTTTTTTTTAATTGAGGTATGATTGAGGTATGATAATCATATTTTGATCAGTGATTAAATGCTTTTCTTTTACTCCTATTGCCTGACATTCCTTTTTTGGCTCCCCTATAGATACTGGTATCAGAAGCTGTCCTGATGACTACTTTCAGTGTAGAAGAAAATATTATTCAAGGTGTATGTCAGCAACTTCTGATGAGGATTAAAGTTGGGACTAATACAGTCTTCTAGTTCCTGCTGTTGCTTAAAAAAGCATCTGTTGGGCCTCGCCAGTGGTGCAGTGGTTGACCGCTGGGTTGCATAGCTGCCCGCAGCCTCAGCAGCACCAGTTCGATCCCTGGCTGCCGGGTGAGGGTCCCACATAGCGCGCAGATCTCTCCTGCCACCCACTGCTCCCCTCAGCAGTGCATCATCAGTCTGCCTGTACTGTTTCCCACTATGGCTCTGGTGAATTCTCTCACCCTCCCGTGCTTCTGACTACCCAGTGCTTGTATAAATAAATAAATAAATCTTAAAAAAAAAAAAAATAAAGCATCTGTCATTTGGTCTGGGTTTATAAAGGTGTTCTCAATAGTTCTTTCAACATTGTCAAAAAATTTTTAATGCCATTTGAAAGGAAGGCTAAAGCTATCCTCATCATTAATTTAACTGTACACATTTTACAGTAGAGGCTGGAGAAGAAAAACCATGACCCTTATCCAGAGCAATGTCCAACATAAATCGGCTCACTAGCCTGGTAAGCAAGGGGTCTTAATTTAGGAGAGCAGCTTACTGAACAAGATTTTTTTCAGTAAAATTTATGTTTTTCTAAATTGTCACATATATGATAAGCCATCTTTGTTACTATAATAAGCATAGTGTACTTTAAATGCTTCTCAGAGTCATTTCAACAAAAACTCTGAAAAACTGATAGGCAATTACTTATAAGCTCACAGAGTCACATTCATCCAACTCCTTAAACTGAATGTGATCTTAAATTCACCATTTTAGAAGCTGTCATATCCCCCTTTTCAAGGATAATAGGATTGTTACAATTCAGTATACTCAAATGGTAACTTATGTAGGTTGTCTAAAATGTTGATACAGTTTCTGATTATCAGATTAATAGTGTTGTTTTATATCCATACATGTCTGATGTACTAGGGAAGAAGCTGGTTGCCTGAATTAATACAGTCTATAAAGTTGACAAATATTTGCAATTTATTTATTCGCAAAAACCTGGTATAATACATGGGAATGACTGTGAGCAATAGATATGCTTCATTTCTGTCATATCTTATCTTCTTCAAATAACAATTTAAAGACATAAATTAACATTGTGTATTATGTTCATTGTATTAAAATGATTTATGCTGTCATTTTAATTCATTCCTTAAAAATCATTTCTTTTTAAAAGAGTTCATGGGGGAAAATACTGGTGTAACATTTCAAGTTTCAGAGGTACTCTGTAATTTCCTAATGGCATTTTATTGAAAGATAGCCTGACTTATCATATCTAAATGTCATATTGGCAAGAGAAAATTGTGTGCATAATAATGAAAATGAAAAATGCTGTTTCTAAAGGCTAATTTAACTATTATGAGTTATCAAAATATACTTGCAATATAATTGCATAATTTTATTTAAATATTTCGAATAAAGGAAGCATTAGCAGCAATACTTTCAGATTCGAAGAGGAAAGAAAAATAACTTAGTGACCTTTGTTAAAATATAAACAAGTTACCCCATAATCCTTAAGGTCCTGTTTTTTTATTGTCAATCATAAATAAGTCTTCATTGTAAATTTTAAAAAGGCAAAGGTGAATATATTGTTTATATTAAAAGGACTTTGCCTCTAAAATAATGGTTGTCCAGACATATGAAAAAATGTTCAGCATCACTTGTAATCAGGGAAATACAAATCAAAACTACAATGAGATACCATCTTACACTACTGAGAATGGCACATATTAAAAAAACTAGCAACAACAAATGTTGGTAAGGATGCTGAGAAAAGGGAACTCTCCTGTACTGCTGGTGGGAGTGCAAACTGGTCCAACCCAACTATAGAAAGCTGTGTGGAGATTCCTCAACCTGTAAAGATGGAGCTTCCATATAATCCAGCAACTCCACTCCTAGGTATTTACCCAAAGGACACAGAATCATTAATTCAAAAGGACACCTGCACCCCTATGTTTATAGCAGCACTATTTACAATAGCTAAGCTGTGGAAACAACCCAGATGCCCAAAAATAGATGACTGGATCAAGAAGATGTGGTACATATACACAGTGGAATATTACTCAGCAATCAAAAAAAGATAAACTCATGCCATTTGCAGCAACATGGATGGAGCTGGAAGGGATCATGCTCAACAAAATAAGCCAGAAAGAAAAAGAATAATACCAATGGTCTCACTCAGAGCAGGAATTTAGAAAACCTAAATAAGGGACCAGGAAAAAGACTAATTTTAATAAAGTAAAAATCAAAATCAATAAGCAACTATAAACAGAGACACTCTCCAAGGGGAGGGTAGGTGGGTAGGCGGATTACAGTCAAAATAAGGGGGGTGGGAATTGTATGAGGACTGTAATCAAGATGAAAATGCATACATTGTACAAAAATGAAAAGTGATGTAAAAAATATATAAAATTTAAAAAATAAATAAAATAATGGTTGTCAAGTTCCACAATGCAAACATTTAAGTCAGAAAAGATTTCAGGATTGCCAGTTTTACAAAATTATGGACAGGCCCAGAGGCACTGGGGGACTAAGCATTAAACCCTGTACTCATATTTACATGGAGAAGCTAGTGTCCGTGCTGTAAGACTGAGTTCTCCCAACTCCTCTGTAATATTCTTCCCACTAAAAGAATACAGCCTCACTAGAGGTACCTCATTAAGCACCAAGCACTAGCCTAGTTTTCACTAGGTTCAGGGTTTTCTCTCAATAATAGCATAACCTTGGTGAGGGTATGCAGAGAAAGGAACTCTGTTCACAGTTGGTGGGAAGGTAAACTGGTACAGCCATTAAGAAAAACTGTTTGGAGACTCCTCAAAAACTTCAAAATACCCAGATTGCCTTTTCAATATACTCACAACTGAATTGCAGCAGAACAAATTCAGTAAATGCAATGAAAAATAAATGGATAACTATAGCATATATTGGGAGCAATGGTATACAGAAGAAGGAAAATCTTGAACATAACTGTATTTGCAGTGATACATGGGCAGTACAGCTCACAGAGTTTGGGGATAGGGGGCTGCTTCCATACGACTCCTCCTACAGTTGTTGACTTAAGGTTATATATGCACAGCAGGAATTTTTGAGATCTGGTTCTGCACTGGACAAGGGGATCACAGTGTTGGCATGTGGGGCAAAGGATGTACTATTGGAAAGATATAGAAGCTATAGCCATTGTAAATCTATAGAAGCAGGGGTACAGAGTGATTATATATTGAGTCTCCCGATATACAACATTTAGAGCCTGAACTGGCAGAGCGCGCCAGGTTGGATGACCTATATCTCCACATAGAAGAGGCTATTAGTTGCAGGCTAAAACTATGATATATAAGACACCTGCCACCTCTCAAACCAGAGCTAAAACAGAGACAATAACTAAATGCTTTCACTAATCAGAGTATAAGTCACTGTATATAAGAGTCACTGTATCTAACAACAGAAGCAAGTACCCCAGCGTAAGTCTCTGTACTGTAAAAGCAAAGAGAATAACTACTGGTTTAAGTCTCGTCTCTGTTGTAAGGTATTCCCAGTACTGCACCTGTGCTCAAACATAGTCTAGAGGCCTAGACTGACATGAGGCTATGTAAGACATTTAGACTTAGGTGTGGACCTTGAGGAGGGGATTGATGTGGATCCCCTACACAAATTGCAACCATAACAGAGTAGGAAGCTTGCATCTATGACTGTTAACCTGGAAAACAAACCAGAAGTCCTGGCACAAGAGGCCAAAATAGTTCCAAAAAATAATACCAGACAAACTTCAAGACGCATTATATTAAAACTGTTGAAAGCCAATGACAAGGACAAAATATTTAAAACTTTACAAGAAAAAAATGGGTAACCTATTTGGGAATGCCAGTTAGAGTGTCCATGGACTCTTTAGTAGAAAACTTATAGGCCAGAAGGGAGTGGCAAGAGATATGTAAGGTACTTAAACAAAAAGATTTCAAGTCTAGACTCCTTTACCTGCAAGATTAACATTCAAAAAACATAAAGAGTAAGGAACTTAATTGAAAGCAAAAACTAGAAGGATTCATCAGTACCAAGTTGCACATGAAAGAAGTCATGAGGGGGTTATAATATAAGCAATAATACAATAAATATAAAGGTAACAGATACCTGAATTACATAACATGAAGGGGGCAGTAATAATAGGGCCCATCAGGACAAGTTTGAGACCAGATTGTCTCATACCTTAGCAGAACCTTCAAACAAAATTCAATAGAAGTAACATAATATAATGGAAATGAAACCACAGCAAATCATAAAAGTAAAATATATATGAAAAAAAGCAAAGGCAGAGCCTCCCCTGGTGGCACAGCAGTTGAGTGCTGGGCTGAGAGGCTGCCTGTAGCCTCTGTAGCGCTGATTCATTCCCCAGCCGCTGGCGAGGGTCCCACAAAAAAAAAAAAAAAAGCAAAGGCAAACGAAAAAAGTAAATAGCAAAAAAAATGGCAAGAAGCACATATTTCAATAATGATCTTAAATTTAAATGGTTTGAATTCACTTGTTAAAAAGATATAGAGTGTATCTCAAAATAAAGTCCAACCTTCTGTTGTTTATAGGAAACCTTTTTACCAACAATGACTAGCACTGAGTTAGAGACTAAAAGAAAATTCTACAAGGAAATGGTAATCAAAAAGGGCAGAAACACCTATACTTACATAAGCTAAAATAGACTTTCAGTTTAAAAAATTAGTACGAGGTAGAGATATACAAAACTTTATGATTGACAGCCTAATACAGCAATAACACTCACAAATACATGTATAATGATGATGGAGCAGATAGATACACAATACAATTACTAATGGAACAAAAGAGAGACACTGACAACAACACAGTCATACTAGAGGATTTTAATACTCTATGTACACATATAGACAGATCAGTTGGAGAACAAATAGGCAAATGACATCTTTAAATGACAAGCAAGATCAATAGATCTGTCATCTAGAAAAAACTCCACCCGAAAACCACTGCACACTTTTTTTTTCAAGTGCACATGGAATAATTTCAGGAATGGATCATAGGTAGGACAAATCAACTGTCAATAATGCTACAAGGATTAAAATCATACCAATTACTCCTTGTAACCATAAAGACATAACACTAGAAATCAACTATAAAAAAACAGAATAACTAAATTATAGGAGACTAAACAATACATTAAAAGCTATTAGATAAAAGTGGAAATTAAGACATATCAGAAAAATACCTTGAGACTAATGATGAGGATAAAACTTAGCAGAATCTATGTGATGCAGTAAAAGTAATCATAAATGGGAAGATAATTTCAACACAGGTTCACATTAAGAAGCAGGAATAATTTCAAATAAACAATATCATAATAAGGCGATAGCAAGGTAATACATAAAACCCAAAGTTAGTAAAAGAAAGGAAACCTGAAATAACAATGGAAATAAATGGATTAGAAATGAAAAGGACTATACAACATATGTGTGAAACTAAGATTTCAATCTTTAAGAAGATAAAATACATAAACCTCTAGCTAAGTTAAAAAGAAAACATTAATAAACAGGAAGGAGAAATTAGAACAAATTGCACAGAAATACAAAGGACCCTAAGTAATGATGAAGAACAATTGTACAACAAAAATTTTGTAGCTTTGAAGAAGTGGAAACATTACAAGACCAAGATTAAATGAGGACGAACATAAGATTACAATAAATCAATCACAAGAACTGAAATTGAACAGTAATAAAAAGAAAATCTTTCCAAAACAAAATCACAGGGTTAAATAACTTTATATACATGTTCTATCATTTGACTCATTCATCCACTGCACCATAAACTAATAAAACAAATGAACTAAATAAAACAAAAATAAACCTTTAGATTGTAAGGCAAAATGGAGTTATCAAATGAGAAGTAGGTAGGAAGGTGGATCAATTGGTTATAAAGGGTTAGCTGAATAAACTATAGACTTGAACTTTTAATGGTAAATTAAATGTAGTAAATAAAGATGTTGATTTACAATGATGCATACCTAAGATATATTTTAATGCAATGCTGTTTCGAAATTAAAAACAAAAAAGAAGGTTCCAGTGTTGTATGTAAAGTGGGAATAGAATTATGCTATAAACTATATGTACTCCAGGAGAAGACTTCCCTGAATAAAGAAGGAAAATTTAGCCAAAGTTAATTATTTTTCATTCAAAACTGTTGAGAATAGAAAAGGATATACTAGATATTATTCTTTGCTGCATTTTAGAAAGTGTCGTATCACAAACAGGCTCTAAGACATCTGTGTACCCAAGGACAGCTACTGGGTTGCTTTCTTTTCTGTGAAAGCTTGGGGATATGGAAAGGCCAACCTAAATTGCCATATGAGACCAAACTATCCATGGGATTTAAAGAGCTTTGATGTTTCGAAAGTCATTTCCAATCACTGTCATCTAAAATGGCAATAGTTGAAAGGAATCATCATTCCTATTCAGAAGAAGAAAACAAGCGTCAAAAGAAAATGACTTGTCTTCATCCACCAAGCACTGGAATTTTCAATTATCTTTAGTTCTCTGCTCTGTCAATTAGAAAAGTCTGCATGCAAGGACATACCCAAATTCACCTCTATAAAATCTTGCTACCAAGGGAGTCTTAAAGATAAGCATTTATAGAATGAATTAGCAAATGGCCTTTGAGAGTTTTAACATTTTTAATGAATCCCCCCCACCAAAAAAAAAATACTCCTACCTAAGGCCAAGTAGTTATATCATGAAAATCATTTCTTAAGAGAGCTGCCAAATCAGTCTCACTGTATTTGAAAGAAAAATTTACTTTGATGGTCTCTGCAGTCACAAGTCATACTAAGTGTTAATCTGTTAGCATCTCAGTGGCCTTGGAAACTATTCCATACCTCTTTTCAACCTGATTACATGTACTGGAACTTGAAAAGTAAACAGCTCCTGCACAGCTGAAAGCCTACTTATTAGTTCAGGGCCAACAGCTGCAAATTTTTTAAGTCTCCTATGCTTTGCACTGCAATAAAATGGAAAACAATTTTTATAGCCCAGGGAATGGGACTGGGTTGTCTTCTAACCACTCAGCCCTAGAAATGGTCAGCAAGTTCTAATTCTGGTTTGAGGGCTATTTCATAAAGCCATTCTCAGTGTTCTTTCCATTTAATTGGCATATAGTTCCCATTCTGGAACAGGATATTGCTCAGTTGAATTCTTTCCATAGGGGGAAAAACAATTTTCCAGGCTCATTTACCCAAGAATTGCTGAGATCAAGTCCAAATTGGTTTAAACAAAGTCTTGATAAGTTTGTGGGAATACTAAGATCTTTAAAATGCCTGGCCAAAAACAAAAAAACATAAAAACCTAATAAATGCCAAAATTTTGAAGTCAGGATGTTCAAAAGAACAACTTCATGCATATTTGATTGGGTATTTAAAATTTCATGTTTGTGAGATGCTGGATGACCCTGAGGCACTTGGGAAGAGGTTACCAAATAACTGATTTACATAGCTTCTTTTGTTTCGAGATACATTTGATATGTGAGTTTCCAGAGGACTAGCAGAGTCTGCATTTCTCCTGGTTCTAAAGAGCACAGAATAACAGCCCCATGACAAGCAGAGTGAGCAAAAATTTGTCTATGCTAATAAGATGTAATGAAAGAACGTCTTTTATTGTTGTCATACTGTGCCAAACAGTGAGGATCAGCACCAAAAGTAATCTCGAAAATATCAAAGTGTTCCTTTTCAAATGAACTTGTAAACAGATGGGGAGCTTTAAAGCAGTGAGGACTAATTATTAAAACAGGAGTGATATATTTACGTGGGCTAAATTTAAAGATCAACAGAGTGGTCCCTTCACAAACAGGTTATATTCTCTATTCTTGCAGAGTTGAGGGAAGTGATTCTGGTGCTTTGCTGTTTAGTGGCAACGAGTCAGAATCAACCCTGGTGCCTAATTTTTTTTCTGCTTCATTCTTGGTTCATGCAAGTGTTCTGTCTTGGGTACTAGTCATATTTATAGCCCCCTACCATAGTTTCCTCTTTTTTGTTCACTTCATATTTCTGTATTATATGAATCTATTATGAAAAGTGCTTTTTTTCCAGGGCAAGTTAGAGAGTAAATGGACATAATGAGGTGCACCAAGAATACAGCAAGACAAAACAGTCTTTAAGTTTGGAAAACTGCTGTCTCCTTGCTTCCTGACTATCTCTCTTTATTCTGCCCCTCCATTAGGAGATTTATATTACCTCTGGAGGAAAAGGAGCTTATGCATGAAATTATACTATGATTTAGGGGAAATATTTTAATTCCTCTTAGGTAATTTTTTTTATTTAGGTTCTTTAAAGTAAGGACATTTAAACCTACTGAATTATTACCTAATATAAGACAGAAACATGAAACCTTCGTGGCTAAGAAAACACCTCACAAAGTGGTGTGAATTTTGGGGTGGAAATGGTCTGACCGTTCTTTTGAAGGGGTCTGGTTTTGTCTTTGATAGTTAAAAGGAACAGAGACCCACTTGTCTAGTCTTAAATGCTCTCTGTTTTATATTCTTACCTTCTCTATTGGATTTAAAGTGCTCAATTCTCTCACCATTTTGAAAGTTAACAATCTTCCATTATATATTTTTGGCTAATTTGAGACTTCTTATAATTTTGTATAAACTCATTGACTCTTGCTTTCAAATCAAATTCATTTTCTGTCTATATTTGGAGATTTAATCCCAGTCACATCATCTGAAGATGAAAATAAACAAGTGATTTGTTAAATCCAGTTGGCATTTGTTAACACACTGGAACTCTCACTAACTTACAATATTATCGTGTCTTCCTTCATTCTTGAAACAAATGCTGTTCTTGGTTTCTGGGATGTATCTGACTTCCCTTCTATCACTAATCCTCCTTTTCAGTGTATGTTGTGTTTGTGTTTGTGTGTGTGTGTGTGTGTGTGGCTTGTTTTCTTTCCTTGATTTCTTAAATGCTAAAGTTCCTCAAAAATCAGTCCTCAGAGGTATGCTTCTCTCATTCTCTATTTTCTACTGCACCATATCTTTAATTACCATCTACTAGCTAAAGGATCACTATTTGCAAATGAATACCACCTTCTTCTCTGAGCTCTAAAAACTTTCTAACCAAGTCTCAAAGGTACTTTATATTTAACCTGACAGCTCAAAAGCTATTCAAATCACGCTACTCTTGAAACATAGTAATCATATAATCTTCCACTATCATAGAGAATGCGATAGCGTTTTGATTTCCAAATCAAGAATTCTTGCATTATCCTTATCCTTTCTCCCCTTCATCACCAATATCTATTTCCACATGAAGACCTATTAACTTTGCTCCCTAAATAACTCTCAAATGTTTTACTCTCTTTAATTCTTTACTGATCTCCTTCTATTCCTGTCTAACATTATCTCTTACCTGGAAAATAATCTAGTTGTTGACCCTGCTTTCATTTTACACTTCTCCACTCACAGAGGAAAGTGTTGGATTATATAAACTCATCTCATGCATTAGCTTCTAAGTCTGATGTACTTTCCGTAAGTCCCTAACATGGAATACAAAATTTTGAAAGATTTGAACTCAGCCATTCTCTTTCTGATCTCTTTTTTGTATGCTGTGTGCTACTATATTTACTGGCACTTTGGTTCCTTAAATATGTAATGTTGTTTTCTATTTGAGGAATTTGTACATGCTGTTTCTCTGTATAAATCTTACCATGCAGTCTTCAAAATTCAACTCAAAATGTCACTTCCCATAATGACATTTGGAAACATTCCCATAATGATCAATGTCCCTCTCTCTCTCTCTCTCTCTCTCTCTCTCTCTCACTAAACCACATGTACTATGAAGGTAAGGGGCAATTCTATTTTAGTCAATGCTTTGTATGTGACAGTTATACATTTATATATGTAACATTCTGTTACACACAAAAAAATTATTAAATAAATGCATAGACAAAGTGAATAAATATGTATTATGCTGGCTGAACCAAAGGGGCTACAGAGTCTTTGTAGGATGGCTTTAAATCTTCATTATAGGGCTATGGCATGCATTCGATCTCCTGCGAGAGAGCTAACCCACATATGGTGCAGCAGACCTCTCCTGTCTCACCCACTGCTCCCGTCAGCAGTTTATTTCAGCAGATCTACCTGTTTGACTCCCCACTCTGTCTCTGGCGAATCCTCTCACACCTCAGCATCTCTGGCCTAAACCCCAGTTCTATGCAATCAATCAATCAATCAATCTTAAAAAAAATAAATGTGCATTATATCAAGTTATATAGATTAAATAACTGGACCACACTCATTTAGAGGTTGGCACAGATTTTGCCATAACAAAGATTTCCTCATGAAGAAAAATACTGATAATCACTAAATTGTATCATAAATAAATACATTTTTGAATCTATATTTATAGAGCTGTGAGAGCTTCCCAACCTGAGGGCTTTGCCATGGCTCCTTAAGTGTAGCAGGATAAAGCCTAAGCCAGCTGAAGCAAATGGTAAAATATGCTGCACCCACTTTTTTATTATATCATGACAGAAAATAATGTGGTAAGTGTTGCTAGGTGGGACTAATTTGAAAGGTTTTTTTATTTTTTAAGTTGTCTGGTGCTTTTTTTTTCCTTAAGAAGTGACTGAGCTCTCATTCTAAAAAGCACAGTAAGTTGATTCAACAAGGCTAAACTGCAATCAATCTAAATATAAGTTGTCCTTTCATTGTGTTTTCAGGCCACTGCCAAAATGTTTATGAATTTTATATAATCATGTTATAAATGTTTATGTGATGGATACTAAATGGAAAAAAGTTGAATATAAAGTAGTACATTCATTAGAAGTGTAATTGTAAAACACATAGTTATTAGCAGCTGTGATTGATTAGTTGAAAGTGATTTTTGGTTTCTTTTGTCTTTGCCTCACTTTAATTTTTCAATCAAAGTACAAAGAATTTTAATAAAAGTGTCATAATAAATTAAAGACTGATGATTCAAATGTTGGTTTGGTGTATCCTTCACTATGGAATCTACCTGTGGCTATATGTAAATCATCTTATTAGCGAGCATATTTTTATGATAAAGTATTAAAATTAACAAATTACACTGAACTATCTATATATATATATATATAGCAATTAAGACAGCAATGATAGTAAAATTTCAAGATATTTCACTTCAGAATAGCCTATATTCACATATCAGAAATATTTCTAATAAAGATGTGTATCTTTTCTATTTGATATTTCTGCAAGGCAAGTTCTAAATGAGGAGACAGGTTTCTCTACACAAAAAGAGATGTATCACAATAAATATAATTTATTCTTAGAGATAAATACTGAAAACAAACATTGAGTAATAGAACAGTCTCCCGACTAAATTGGATGATTCTTAATATCAGAAAACACACTTCCTATTTAGTATGCATGTCATAAAGCACAATGCTTAACTTATAAGTTAATTTATAAATGATTATTCAATGAATGAATACATATTCTCAAAGGAAAATAAATGTGTACCATTCATCACACATGCCACTTTCTGCTTTTGATAAGGTTTTAATGAATGATCTTTAATTTAATGCTGTGTCTTCTAATAGCTCTCTCTTTTTTTAAAGTTTAGTTATACAAGAAATGGGGTACAGGATAGATGCGCGGGTAGGGGGGTGAGAGGATTCACCAGAGACAGAGTGGGGAACAGAACAGGCAGACTGACGAAATACACAGCTGAGGGGAGCAGCAGGCACGACAGGAGAGGCCTGCTGTGCCATGTGGGACCCTCACCAGCTGGCCGGGATCAAACCGGCACTGCAGAGGCTGCGGACAGCTTCATAGCGCTGTGCTCAACCACCTGCGCCACCAGGGGAGGCCCTCTTCTTATATCTCTTCTAATATCTTTGGAATTATAAATTTATGTTTCCAAAGGAAAAGCCCTTAGTTGACAATTAGCAGCAAACAAAAAAAAAGCTTAAACATGCCATACAGGTAAAGTTTCTATCAAGAATGATTTTATCAGTAAGAAACATATCTCAGGAGACAGGCTGAGGGCACATATCCTGTAGTAGAGGAATTCTGAGAGTAATTTCATTGGACCAATCTTCCCAGACCAGTCATCTGAGAGAAATAGTCAGCATAGATTTTCATCTGTGATTTCATTGGTGAAATCAGTTTGCCAGTGATATGCCAGATATGCCATATTCTGCCAGATATGCTAGCAGTCAGTGTTTTTCAGATGAGAATTTCTAAATTTTTTAAATAAATATTTACAGTTAATCTCATTTTTTGTCCTTTACCAGAAATAGGCATATTAAGATAATACCAATGATGATTTCTCATGGAAAATTAATTTTTAGTTGAGTTCTAAGAAATTAAGGATACCTCAAAAAAAAAGTTCATACAGTCAAGTGAAATGAACACTTTGGTTTTAAGTTTACAGTTTTTATGATCTATGTAGGACTTTAGAGATATTAATGAATTATCTAGGGTGTAGAATCTGTTCTGAGTCCTTCCATATTGATAAAACTTATAAGTTCCTTAAATACAAAGTGGAGTCACAATGTAATCAGGGGAAGATATTCATTTGAAATAGACAAATAGACAACACAAATAGATGTTTAAACTTATTAGTTCAACTAAAAAGCTCTCTCCTGGAAAATAATTCAGTTTGTCTTCTCTGAGTGAAAAGACCCCTAATTGAAAAGATACTTTCAACTTCAGAAATCTGTGGATATTATTAATTAGAAAGTTATAAAATGCTAGTAGTCTAAAAATTTAAACAATCCCTGCTCCAGTTGGAGAGCAAATACATTCCCAGTTTGTATTTATGTGTGTGTATATATATGTATTGGCTATTTCGAGGAATAAAGTTTATATTATTGACCTGTAAAAAATTTGAATTAAATGTTTTGGATACTTATTTCATCAAGATAGTCCCATTTTCTAAAGGATAACTACTACTAAGTAATATGTACAAGGTGTTCATTTAGATTTAGTATTAACTGAATAGAACAGTCAAACAAATCTGTCCCAGTCATTGAATATCGAAGTGTGAACATACTGGTTCATTATAATATATCAGATTTATGGTTCAAATAACAAAAATCTTATAATACTTAGTGGTAGGTAGTCATTTCACTGTCCTTCATTGATCCTATAAAGAGCTTTCTTTTAACTGTTACTTCTTTATAATAATCGCATTAATGGGTATCTTCAGACTAGCTTTAACATATGCCACCAAAGTTAGAGTAGTTTGCCTACACAAGATTAACAACTTCTTTCCCGGGTAAAATTAGTTTTATACAACAGCTATGTAGAATGTCTATAAATCCAATCATATATCAAATGCATTGGTGTATATTTCCAACATCATCATCCACTTGTATAACTCTATAATTTATGAAGTATTTTTTAAATATTACAATTAAATCACAAAAATTCCATTTATATATAAGATAGTGAAATGAAGAGATAACTATTATATCATGACCAAGATCCCTTGGTTAGGAATGACAGAGTTAGGAGTAGAACCTGACCTAGGGTCATATTTTTCATACTGACAAGTTGTTGCCACACCTGTCTTATAATTATCTAAATCAGAATTTCGGTATAACTGTTTCCCTTACAGCCTTTTAGTAGTAACATATGCAAATAAATCCAAAAGATGGGAATTCATGAGATGCACATATAGTTATTTTTATAGGCCAATAATACATTAAAAAAGATACAACTCATCCATAATCAGTTTCCCATCACTGATAAGTTTGAAGCCTGTGACTGACCTTGACTTTGGGTAAATAGGAGCTATGCAAAACCTTTCATTAGAGAATCTGTCTCAAGTTTAACAAGGAAACAGAAATAGATCAAAGAATGCATTAGCTTAAAAGATTTCTGACTTTTTCTAGTGACTCTCAGAATATTTAGATATTTGCTCAAATAGATTCTAGGTGAATTTTCAAGATTACCAACAGCTGCAATGGGAATGTAGAAGGGTCTAGGGCCTATGGAAAAATAGTATGTTGGTTTCTCAAATTATTAAAAATAGATCTAGCATATGACCCAGCAATTCCACCTATGTATCTATATGAAGAATAAAATACACTAATTCAAAGGACATGTGTACTACTATGTTCATTGTAGCAGTAATTAAAATAGCCAGGTTATGGAAATAACCTAAGTGCCTAACAACAGATGAATGATTAAGAAGATGTGGTATATATACACGCAATGGAGCTGAAAAAAAAAAAATGAAATCTTGCCATTTGTGACAACATGGAAGGAACTGGAAGAGATTCTACTAAATAAGTCAGAAGGAGAAAGTCAAATATCAGATGATTTCACTCCTATGTGGAATACAGAGAAACAAAATAATGGAACAGACAAAATTAAATCAAAAGCAACCCTAGAAACTTGACTGCAGAATTGAGGCTACCAGAGGGGTAGGATGGGGGTTTGTGAACAAAGTGTAAAGGGCTCACTGGACAATTGTAGATGATCAACATTGCTATGGTGGTGGGTGTGATGTGGTAACATACATCTGAAGAGGTGTGAACTGTACCTCTAAATCATATACAGTGTTTTCTACCACATTATCTCAATAAACAATAATACAGATTTTAAAAAAAGATTGCTAAAAGTGATATACATAAAGCGTATGTATAAAATGATTCATGGATAATCTTAATTGACTACATATTTTTTTAAAAATATGCTGACAAAAATTATGAGTTTTTATATAGCAAGAAAATGTTCCACTAAGGATAAAGTCTAATAATAACAAAGGATGTTTTATAACTATTAAATCTCATAAAGTATCTTAAATGGCCTCCTCTATCACCTATTAGTGGGATTGGGCTTAGTATCAGAAACTAAAGTTGACATTTAGTATCAATGTGCATTTTAACCTAAACCAAAAAAATTAATACCCATCATCTACAGTATAGGCAATACCAATGACTGTGTGGAATTTGGTGTTCAAACTGGTGAGTATAATTTCCTGAGCAAATTTTGGCAGAAGCACTGCTGGCATTTAACCTCACTCAGGATGTAAATCTATGACCTTTTGAAGGGCAGAGGTAACAAAAGCCAACCATACAGAAGAAATTTTGAATACACACACACAGTTTTGAAAATAGAATTTTATCAGTCAGAATAAATTAAAGTTCTTAATTATTTTAGTTCTAGGCCAAATTTTTTTAATCTTCATAGACTCATAACTCAAAAAATATTATTTTATTTCATTTGCTTTTTAAGTTAAAATCAAATTCTGTTCCTGAAATACTTATGATAAATGTGGTCAATTTCATCCTCTAGTTGGCCTGTATGACTGCTTCACTGGCAAAAAGTGAGGAAGATTATGTAGGTTACACTTTTCAAATAACCTAAAAATGATGCAAGAAAATAAATCTCAAAATTACTTAAAACCTTTGTCAAAAAAATTTGTTTTAAAGCAAGTATTTATGTAGATAAAATTATATCGAGTTATACAAACATGATATCTAATCGGAAAGATACTATTCTCATATCATCCTTATATATTAGTGTCAACAAAATTCAGTTAAAGCAACAATATATTCATATTCATATGGAGAATACTTACTTTACACAGTTTCACAATTATTAAACACAATTCCCATTCATTCAGAAAGTATCTTCATTGGGAGAAATACATTTACATACAACTGTTTGTTCAGCATTTAAACTATTTCCCCTGGTTAAAATTATTTTCCTCACAAAATTGAAGTTTCATTTTTTAAGAAGAGATATATTTACTAACTAGGCGCACTGTGCAATAATTATCTTGAACAGTTTGCTTTTGTTTGCTGTTAAGTAATTTGTTTCTTCCCTTGGAGTGTTAATCTTTGTTAAACCCAACAAAATACAAGATATTATTTCTAGCCAAAACCATTTTTATATATGTAACACATTTGTTATAACTTTTTTTAAATCAAGACTAAGACCAAAGGAAAAAATGTTACTTACTTTGCTTTAGCTTCTGCATCTTCATATGCCTTATTAGAAACATCATCCAATCCTCCAATCAAATGCTTGAAAGAGCTGACAGAAGAAAGACACAATGATAGGATAAATTGTCTACAAAGTTTTAACAAAGACAACTTATGCAGTGACAAGATGAAACAATGTAAATGGATCTAAATAAAAATGAATTCAAACACTTAATCTAGTTACATTATTAAGAAACTTAACAATGGTATAAACTTTGTCAGAGCAAGGATTTCTTCAATCTGTTCATCACTACTACCTAGAACCATGTATGGCAAAAACAGATATCCAAAGGTTTGGATGGAATAAAGTCTATGACACACTAGTTGATATACATCACAAATTTAATGAGTCAGTTAAACCACTAAAATAACAACAAAGTCTACCAATCATGGAATGCCTACTATATGTCAGATACTATTAACTTTCATGAGCATTGGCCTCTCTGGTGGTACAAGGGCTTAAGCACATCACTGTGAAGCTATCAGGAGCCTCTGCAGCACTAGATCGATCCCCGGCCGGCCAGGGAGCTACCCACATGGTGCAGCAGACCTCTCCTGTCTCGCCCGCTGCTCCCCTCAGCAGTGTATTTCAGTCTGCCTGTTCTGTTCCCCGCTCTGTCTCTAGTGAATCTTCTCACCCCCTGCACCTCTGGCCTGTACCCCAGTTCTTGTATACATAAATAAATAAATCTTTAAAAAAAAACTTTCATGAACATGTAATAATTCTACTTTTCAAACAAACTATAAAAGATAAGCATCATTATCACCACTTGACCTGATCTTCAAAGACACAATAAAGCAGAAGATAACAATAAGGAAGCGAGGCATATAGTAAAATCAATTCATTTTGGAAGAGTGAAAAAATGACTAGCATAAAACAAGAGTAATACAAATTTATTTGAGATCTTATTATGCACCTAGAACTGTAAGTACTGAATACATCCAGATAGAGTAACTCTTATATACACTTCATTTTGGCAGCTACTGAGCTGGACTGAATGAAAGAGCAACATAAGTCTGTATTCAGAAGTCTGAGTGCTCACATAAATGACTGGAGTCCTCAGTGTTTATATGCCAGGCAATGTTCTGTGTGCTTTACATGTAGTAAATGTTTTAATAGGAACAAATGTTTTAACCATCCCAGCAGTTAGTATTATCTCTGTTTTATAGATGAGGCCTCATCCTAAGGCATGAGAGGTTAGAAAACTGACCAAAAACCATTCAGCCAGTAAGTATGAAGACTGCCATAGAAGGAAGCAATCATTTCCCTTCATATTCTTAAAACCTATACAGCCTATACCATGGCTGCTATCTAAATAACCATGCCTATCAATATCAGACATCTATCAAATCCCTAGCAGTATCCTGTGTGGGTGGAGAATTTTAAGTGCTGTAAGAAATTACATTAAAATTTAAAACCTTGATAGTCATAATACATGCACATGGCTTTGTGTGTTGTGAACACTGAACAAGAAAATAAGCAAGTGTAGGTCTGGAATCATATAGGAAGTTTGCTGACTTCAATTTAATTTGCTTGATCACTTTCTCATACACTCACTTTTGGGAAAGCCTATAAAGAGGAACTTGACACTCGGCTAGGAGGTGAATGAACAGGAATAGCAGCTGTTGTCTCCTGCCCTTGGGTAATGATCTCATCTGAGGGTCAGGGTAAGTACACTGCTGGGCTAAATATACTAATTATTTCTAATAAAAAAAGGGGTCAAAAGAAAATGACTAGTCAGAGGGCCAAGGATTCAAGATTCTTATTCTAAAGGGTAAAGTTTCCTGTACTGAATTGTATTAATGAATGTCAAATAAATGAATGCTGAATTGAGTGAAAAATAGGCAGTGGTCCTTGTAAAATTTTCAAAAGTATATAATAAATGATGAAAATGATAAATATAACTCCTATTGCGGAAAATAATATAAATATGATTTTTGCCATTGTTCTTTATATGGTAAATTTCCCAGCCTCTCCATGGACTATATTGGGCATTAGAGACTAAGTGTGCTTTTATAGAAACTTCCTAAGGCTAAACAGGTTCACACTGTAAAATATTTTTCTTTCTTACTATAAAAAATTAATGACATGATTGATTTCCTGGTTTCAGTCAATATGAAATTTAAGCACAGTCTGTTACTCATCCCAGAAGACTACAATTTAGCAGCAGGCACAGGATGATAGTCCATATTCTCTAGTGCCACTTCCATTTTTTATAATACTTAAATATTTTTAGTAAAACCAAATATAAAACATTGTGAAAGGTATTGACAAAGAGAAACCAGACAATTATGTGTAAAACCAAGGAACAATAAGCATGAAAACTTAGCTCATCAAATACATTAAGATATATTAAAGAGGTTTTGTTCTCGTATATTTGAAGCTCAGTAATTTTGAGAGTTCAGATAGTAAAAATACTTCTCTCTTCCTTCTAGTATCTATTTGAGTTAAAAACACCTTAAGTAGGATAACACATTATCAAAGAATTAGTGTGAACTGATGACACACTTAATAAGGATAAAGGCCTTTGTAATTAACCCATTAGTCTAGGTTAAAACACCATAGATCATTTTTTCAAATAGTTTGAAATGTCTGTTTGCAAAATATGCAAATAGAAAAGCAAAGGTCTGGTTAAGCTGTACAGCATTTTAAAATGATAAATCATCTAATCTCAGCTTAAAAGTTCATTGAGCCTACTTGAAAAAATACACATTTATTACTGAAGCATTTATTATTGAAGCAACATCGGATTCAGGTTTACATCCTTAAAAATCAACATGTATATACAGGACATTCTAGAAATAGTAATGACCTGTTTATATTCATTTTTGTTCAATCTTAGTCATATCCAAAGACAACTACTGCATTTAAAAAGAATAAAGAAAGGAGGTATTTGAATTATGACTTTTACATGTAAATCTTCTTATGTATCCCTGTTTTAAATAGGTATTTTCTATTTAGAGGTAATAATCCAATATTTAATTTTTTACTATTAGACAAAAAAGGGAAATGATATGCACTTACAGAAAGCCTCAGCCTTGACATGATGGAAGCTTATTTTTAAAATATACTCCCTCTAATGGAGATAAACCATTTTCATTTTAAAATACAACCACTAAAATAAATAAATAAATAAATAAAATAAAATCACTTTCATAAGAAAAAATTCTTAAAAGTGACAGAAGGAATTAATAATTTACTTATAACTCATCACCAATAACTAATCAGAACATTTTTATGTATTGCTTTTTAACCTTTTCTACACAGCTTCATTGGTCTTATTTAGAGAGTTGTAATCATAAAGTAATTTAATGTAACAATTATGACTGAATATCCTAATTTATCACAATATTTAGGGTACATACATTTTATTTTTAAAAGCTCCATAAACAATAATTTCACATGCTTCACAATGGGTCATTACACACATCAGAATTTCTACTTATCCATCTGCACACACATACAGCCACCAACTTAAAAACACACACACGTACAAATCCAAAGGAAAGAAGGGCTGTAGCTGATATATATAAATTTTATATTTATGAGGATTGAACATATGGAATTTCTTTTGAAATTGGGAACATATGTCCTTTGTAAGTAATCTTCATTTAGAAATCAATCCCAGCCAAGTAACATTTTCAAACATGAAACAAATGCAACCTGCCAATATCCTCAGTCTCTTCAATCAAATGGTTGTATTTAACTAGAAGTTTAATAAATTGTAGCATCTTCAAGCAACATTAATAGGTTCCAAGTGCCTCTCTGGCTATCCCTGCAATGATCAATGAATAATTTAAGAGATCTCAATAAGCATAAATGATGAAGTTTCAGAATTTATCATTCCTGGTGCAAGTATGAACTAATTGATGTTTCATTTTTCCCTCTGACAGATACTCTATAGGAACACCTGCCATCTGTGTGGACTTCCATCAAAAAGTCATTTATAAAAGTATTACTATAGGTGACAGATGCCTTTTTAAATATTTACTCAGGTTCTATGACATTTCTTAACAATTATAGAAGACTTTTGTTCTAATTCAGAAGGGGATTATAACAAAAGGTTTTGAACACTTTAATGAATGAGTCAATATCATAAAATATTATTTACCAGTTATAACAAACATATAATCATTTATATAAATGATTATATAGCTATATACAAATATAAAAAATAATCATTCAATTTTCTTTTTAAACAAACTCAATGTCTGAATTATATTTTAGCATTGTTAAATAAAATATCCAATTTCACATATTCTCTAGATTTCACTCAAAATAAATGAAAGAAACATTATTAGGCAAAACTGTTTCAATTAGGGCATTTGAACAAGAGTCACTGGGTGCACACTGTGTGAGGCTCTTTTGTTTATTTTCTTAGGATGTGAAATACAATTTGAAATTTTCACAGATTTGACAGAATTTTTTAAGGAGATGGAGAAATTGTTATTAGTTAAATTTGTAGGGGTAGAAATAGAGCAAACGGAAAATCCCTTTTATGTTTAATGTCGGTTGTATAAACAAACACACTTGCAGAGAGAGTTGGAAATGAAACAAGAAAGGAGGGAGAGGGTGTAAAGAAGGGGGCTGGGGGAAGAAGAGGGAAGGGAGGGAGAGAAATAAGTGGGAGGAAGGAAGGGGAAATAAAGACCTTGCACATCAAGAATAATGCTATTTATAGAAAATTTCCTTAAGAAATATCAGATAAAAGACTCTGCTTCTCATTCTAGAAAATTTGTCTGTTTTAGAACATTCTAGTGACAGTAACTCAGTGGGTAGTAATTTCAGTTATTAAGATGTTTTCATTATAAAGGCAAAACATCCTTCTGAAGGGAGCTGATTACTCAGTGGTGTAGCTAAAAAGTGTATAATTTTGTTCTTTGGTTGTGATATGATGAGACTTCACCTACAGAGAAATGGGCTATTAAATTATTAGAAAGTCAGTTCAAATATCAGAGATCAGCATTATCCTGCTGCTAAAAAATAACAGCACTTACATTTTATTTTACAGAGTACAAAGTAATTTTTAGAAGTCATGTATGTATTCAATAACCTATATATGTATGTATGTGTGTGTATATATATATATTAGTTGAATTAGTGCTCATGAGTTCCCATCCTCTGTTCCACTGTAGTGTTTAGAACTCTTGTATAAAAATATTTAAAATAGAATCATTTCACATTACAACAGGATAGAAGAAAATCTCAAAAACATAAAGCATTGTTTTCATTACATCTTAAATAGAATGGCGACCTGTTTTTAACAGTTAAGGATTTTATGTCAGAAAGAATCAAAACTGTAATATTAAACCAGAAACGACTGCATGCTTCCACATTGCTAAGCAAAATGTTTGTGAGATGTTAGCTGTACTCCTAACAAAGCTCTCATAATTTTGACATTATATGAGTATACCCCCCCAGAATTTGTAAACCTGACTCTTGGCTAAGTCCTTTAAAATACATATTTATTAAGGAAAAATAAAAAGTTAGTGTCCCAAACTAGCTGGAACACTTGCTATATATTGCTAAGGGCCAGATTTTAGAAGGATCATTCACTATTTTGTTACTTTTATTCAGAAAAATATTTAAATAACCTAGTATCTTCAGGTAAAGGCTTTTTGGCTACTTTTTTATTTATAACTAGAATAGTCATGATTCTTATGTTCCTACTATCAAGTACCATGGATATATGTCCCTTTGAATGGGGGAGGGAAGCCTCAAAAGTAATAAATCAACCAATATCTAGCCTATCCAATTACCCATCCATCCATTCATTTGTATTTATATGATACCTTCTGTTTATAAAGAATTCAAGCAATGTGGATTATGCAAAAAGAAATAAGGTTCACCCTTAAGGAATTTACTGCCTTATAGAAAGAAATAAAAAATTGTAATACAAAGTGGGGCATAAAGATGTGGATAAATGCTTATCTGAAGACTGCAGTGTCCATAAAAGTAATGTTATGTACTCAAAATTATATCTGATAGTAATGTCAGACAAAGCATTGACACATTTATGAGCGAATAGTTTTCCGATGAGTTTTATTTTTATTATGTACCTTTTTATTTGTAAGAGAAAATTACACACACCAAAGTGTTAGACATTCATCTTTGTCTTTCCCTTTTGGGAATAATCCCATTATACATTAGGGAAAAATGGTTACAAGAAGGAAACATTTAAACTACTTCCTAATTTTATGCTTTAAAAATCAAAATTTCAAAATAATGATCTTAACTGGCCTAGTGACCAAAAAAATGAATAGTTAATGGAACGATCCCCATTTCATTTACTGTGATTTCTGAGGAACTAAAAGCTGTATGTAGTGCTGGTTTTTATATCTCATTGGTCCAATTAGTCTTCTCTAGGGTTGAGCCCTGCTGCATTAACTAGGTTTTTCTTAATAGTCAAATGACAATTTCTAGTTTTGAATTGTAAGGTTAACTTTTTTTCCTGATCCCAGTAGTAATATGGAAAAAATTTGAAAGGTGCTATAAAAACCCAGGTGAGAAAAGCTTACTTGTAATACTATAACCCCAAACTAAACACATGTTTCATGTAGTCTTTTAGATATCTTTCAATGTTGTTTTAAAGTTGGAATTGTATTGTTTCAGTACTTACTTGAATCTATATTTGTGTACATACAATAACTAACATAATAGTTAAATGAAGGGGGAAAAATAATCCACTCAAGCATGTAAAACATGCTTAATCATATTGAAACATCCTGTATGAATTTATTAAATATCACTTATTTTTATAATTCCTTATATTAAAATGTATCCTGTTTAAGCATCTGTGATAAGTTTTATTTATCTTTAACTCTGAGACTTTTAACATATAAATGTTAAGAATGTGTTAAATTTTTAGTAGTGTAATAAGAGAAAAGCTGTTTTTAAAAGATATATTTTGAGATTTTTTTTCCCTAAACCATTTTGAGTTTATTAATATTCTATCTTAAAGAGGCATAAAAGATTCCATATACAAGTTACACTTGCTAAAGCATGACTGAATTCAGAAATCTTTTGTAGACTAGTGCTACTCAAACTATGATTGGTAAATTTTATTGGCTGTAAAGAACAAGGTACAGAAGTTTAGAAATTTTTAGAGTAATTTCACATTGCTGAGACATCTAAGGGCAAGGCCAGTAGACTTGTATTTTTGAGCAGAGTATAGACCTATTTATTATCAAAGCACAGGCAGAAATATTTGGTATAATCTGTAAACAAATGCCATATAGGTCATACACAGGAAGGTAATGTTATGCTTTAATATTGATTTGCTAATTGTAACTTAAAGTATATAGCATCTTTAACATTTATTGAATGATAATTTAAATGTAGCCCTGATTTTGTAGGATAAATTGATAGAACTAGCATGTAATGATTAATGAAAGCAGAACATTTTTTATATACAAAACTAATACTGATTTTATTAAAATCACTTCCTTCATTTCTGTTTTCTCTGCTCTGAGTCTATAACGGTTTAGCTACAATAACTCCCAGCAAGTGACATTTCCATCAATCCAACCTAGTTCAGAAAAGTTTGAAGCAAGAAACAGGCACATTTGGCGCATTAAAGACTAAAAATACTGGCAATGATGTAAAATACACAAAAATAAATATCAAAAATGATGAAAAATATTTGCAGGCACAGTATCATTAAAAGTGTAGCCATTGCAGTTAGGACAGAGAATTGCTATTTAACTCACAATTTTGACATTGTTCAGAATACAAAAAAGGTATAATAGTCATTCTCATTCTTACTGTTGATATATTCACTCTCCATGGCAAATGTGATTGACTTTTGTAATTATTTTCTTTTTATCTAGTATTATATCTGTCTTGCTATTTTTATTGAAGCATAATTTTATTTGCTCAATCTAAAATTTTAAATATGTGGGCATTAATTCTTATGGCTTTACTTTTTGTTTTTTTTAGTAATTCTTTTATTTTATAAAATCTTCTATCCATGATAGATTAGAAATTAAAACCAAACTGGTCCTACACACAGGTCCCCTGGAGAAGCACTGTCTTAAGATCACGGCCTTCTCTCCTACCCTCTCTTATACACCCTTTCTGAATTCCACTTATACCCTGTGGCTGCTTTTTCAGAGCACTTATTACATAGTCCTGGAGTCAGTATGTGTTTTTCTGTTTGTGTTTTTGGTCAGTCTCTATCACTGGACACTGAATTCTTTTTTTTTTTTTTTTTTACAGTATTTATTTTTTACAGTATTTATTTTTTTAATTTTTTTAAATAAATTTTATTTTTATATTCCCCATACAATTGCAATCCCCTTATTTTGACCCCAATCCCTCCCCTCCCCGCCCCCCACCTTCCATAGAGTGTCTCTGGTTCATAGTTTTTTGTTGATTTTGATTTTCACTTTCTTATAGTTATTCAATTTCCTGGCCCCTTAAATTTAAGTTTTCTAGATTCCTGCTATGAGTGAGACCATCCGGTATTTTTCTTTTTCTTTCTGGCTTATTTCACTGAGAATGATCCCTTCCAGCGCCATCCATGTTGCTGCAAATTGCATGTGTTTATCTTTTTTGAATGCTGAGTAATATTCCATGGTGTGTGTGTACCACATCTTCTTGATCCAGTCATCTATTTTTGGGCATTTGGGTTGTTTCCAAAGCTTAGCTATTGTAAATAGTGCTGCTATAACCATAGGGGTACAGGTGCTCTTTGGAATTGATGTTTCTGTGTCCTTCGGGTAAATACCGAGGAGTGGAATTGCTGGATCATATGGAAGCTCTATGTTTAGTAGGTCCAGAAATCTCCACACAGCTCTCCATAGTGGTTGGACCAGTTTGCACTCCCACCAACAGTGCAGGAGAATTCCTTTTTCTCCACAACCTCGCCAACATTTGTTGTTGCTAGTTTTTTTAATATGTGCCATTCTCACTGGTGTAAGATGGTATCTCATTGTAGTTTTGATTTGCATTTCCCTGATTACAAGTGATGTTGAACATTTTTTCATATGTCTGTTGGCCATTTGCATTTCCTCTTCAGAGAAATTTCTTTTTAGCTCTTCTGCCCATTTTTGACAGGATTATTTACTTTGTTGTTGAGTCTCATCAGCTCTTTGCAGATTTTTGTGATCAGTCCTTTATCATTAGTGTTGGGTGCAAAAATGTTCTCCCATTCGGTGGGGTTTCTCTTTGTTTTTGTTATTGTCTCTTTTGCTGTGCAGAAGCTCTTTAATTTGATTTAGTCCCAGCTGTTGATCTTTGCCTTCACTATCACTGCTTTGGGTGATGTGTCTGTAAAGATGTCTGACACTGAATTCTTTAATGTTCAGGGGTTTTTAACCATTTTCCCTAGTGCTAGTGAAGTTCCCGCACACAGAAACACCCAATAAATTCTTTCTGAAGAAACCGATGAATCAGTTACTTTTCTGATTTCAAAAACAATTTCAAAAATCTGCATTCCAGGAAATTAATCACCCTATATTTAATGAACAATTTTCTGAATTGAAAAATGCATAAAATTGCTCTATATTTCAGAGGAAAGTTAGAAGAATAAAAGACAAATTATTTATTGGACAAATATTAATATACTAATGACTATAATATAGAATATTTGTAAAAAGAACAGTTTCCTAACTAATATAGTTACTGGCAGCATGAGAGAGAAAAATCATTGAATATGTCAAATCCATGAACCTACATTTTGCAAAAATCATTCAATACGTCAAATCCATGAACCTATATTTTGCTAAGAACTCACCACGCATGGGTAGTAAACAAGGTAAAAGTCAACCTATCATATAGGCATCTACTTGTTTAATCCAGAGTATTTGGAAAAGGACCTGGGATGTGCATTTGGGAGGAAGGGCTTCCCTGGGTAACAAAGCTTTCTTTCCAACAGGCGCAAGGTATCTATCTAATTTACCAATCATATCTTGGAAGGTAGAATTGCTGGGACCTCACAGCATCTGTGAGTCTCTGAAGGTAATATTTTCCTAAAGAGAATCACTTTCTCATTCTTTCGAATCCTAATCCAGGTCAGCAAACTACTGCTTCTAGATCAAATCTAGTCCACTTTGTTTTTGAAGATAAAGTTTCACTGGAACACAGCTACTCTTATTTTTCATATTATTGTCTATGCTTTTTTTATGTATAACAGCAGACTTGAATAGTTGTAACAAAGGCAGTATGACCTAAAAAGTTCAAAGAATTTACTCTCCAGCCCTTTACAGAAAAAGTGTGCAGACCTTTGCTCCAGATGTTCTTTGTCCCCTCAAACTGCCATCACCATATGTAATCCAATAATGAATGTAAATTCTGCCTTCAAAATCTGAGAAGAATTCCTTCTGTCCTATTCCTCTTCAGCCCCAGCTACTATTCTCCCTCTTGGGAATTACTGTAATAGCTTTTTCTTTACACCACTCTTGTCTTTACACAGTAAGCAGAGAAATCTTTTAAAAACAAAAATCAGATCGCATCACTCCTCAACAACCTCTGTGATTTCTACCATGCTTCCTCTGTTCTTAGGATACACCAAACTTCACTGGGCTCAGAGCATTTGTCCAGTCTGGAACATTATTTCTCTAGATCTTCACATGATTATTTCTCAAAAATACTCCGTCTCGGGGCCTCCCTGATGGCACAAGGGGTTGAGACGCAGCACTGTGAGGCTATCCACAGCCACTGCTGCACGAGTTCGATTGCTGGCCAGGGAGGTGACCCACATAGCACAGCAGACCTCTCCTGTCTCTCTAGCTGCTCCCCTCAGCAGTGTATTTCAGTATATCTGCCTGTTCTGCTCCCCACTGTCTCTGGTGGATCCTCTCACCCTCCATATCTCTGGCCCAGTTCTTTATGCATAAATAATAAATCTTTAAAAAAATTACTCAGTCTCACTTCTAGTGTGTCTTCATATAACCAATGCACAGTGGCCTTTCCCCAAAATCCCTACTGTTACTCATTTGTCAATTTAACCCATTTTATTTTATCTCAGCAGTTATCACTTGCTAAAAACTGTTTTATTTAAATATCTATACTTTTCCCCCTAATAGAAATAAATTTCATGAGGTAAGCAAAATATTCTATCTTATTTTCAATAACTATTTAGGAGCTAGAATATTATCCAGTTTATAACAGAAATTTGAAATAAATTAATAAACAGATGGATGAATTTATTCATCCAATTACCCATTTTCAACTCATTGTGGGTGATGAGAAGATAGAAAAAAACAGTTCATACTTTTGAAACAATTTTTTATCAGAAGTTCAAAGGTATGAGATAAAGTTCTTTGGGCAGGCACCTATAAGAATGATGAATTTTTAAAACAAAAAGCTTCAGTCTAAACAAATTGCTCATCTAAATTTTGGATGCTAATGAAATTACTTTGGTATAAATATGGGCAAAATGGTTGGAAACATGTAACAATTTACATTTGAATTAAATATAGCACATTGAATAAGCTTAATTATTTTACACTCTAATAGAATTTATATCTATGAAGCCCAACTCGAATAAAACTGAATGAAATGATTTAAAAATGTAGCACAACTTTCAATTTCAATTAAAATCAGGAAAAATTATAATCACGTCTCATGGGACAGTTTATCATTTATGTAATAGAGGAAAATAATCACTTAAGTATAGATTGCTATGGTGTGCCAGGTTCATGTTTCATTTTCCTTAAAAAAAAATACTGCATAATTATATTTAAACTAGAGCGTGAGTGCCGTGGACATTATTTTGTGGTGGGCAATTAATTTAAATAAGTGTTAGAATCTCTGTCTGATTTTATCAGACATACTAACAGAAGTAAATATTGACCTCGGAAAAGATAGTGTCAGAGGAAGTTCTCTCCTTTGCTCCCACGAGGAACAATCTTTAACAACAACAACAAAAAAAATTATTCATGTATCCATACAATAACTGGGGTACAAGGCCAGAAGTGTGGAGGGTGAGAGGATTCACCACAGAGTGGGGAACAGAACAGGCAGACTGACTGAAATATGCTGCTGAGGGGAGCAGCAGGTGAGAGGAAAGAGGGCTGCTGCACCACATGGGTCACCTCCTTGGCCAAGGATTGAACTTGTGCTACAGTGGCTGCAGATAGCTTTATAGCGCTGCATCTTAACCCTTGCGCCACCAGGGAGCCCCCCCAACCCCCGCCCCCGACCTGAGGAAAATCCTAAAGTTGTCCAGAGGAGCACTGGACCCAAAGGGGCTTCATGACTTGGAGCAAAACTAGAGAGCACCTCATGGACAAAGAAAACCAATGTAGACCATGCCAGATGAGACACTGAGGCAATTCAACTCCATACAATAGAGCCTCGCTGGTGGCACAGGGGATAAAGACAGCTCTGTCAAGACACTGCCAGCCACTACAGCACTAGCTATTACAGCACTAGTTCGATACCAGGCAGCCAGGGAGCTGACCCACATGACACGGCAGACCTCTCCTATCTCGCCCACTACTCCCCTCAGCAGTGTATTGCAGTAGATCTGACTGTTCTGCTCTCTACTCTCTCTGGTGATTCCTCTCACCGTCCCCCCCCCCACACACACACACATCTCTGGCTTATACCCCAGTTCTTGTATACATAAATAAATATATATTTTAAAATATCAACTCCATACAACAAAAGGTGAGTGGAGAGGAGGGAAACTGCTACAAAAACCTTGAAGGCGTGCTGTCTTCTGGCTGTTAGTCCTGGGGAGGAGAGAGCTGAGTGGTGTGGATGAGCACCAGAGACTGAAGGGAAATACATGCAGAGAGCTGGCATATGCCCAGCAACCATGCCCCCAGTGAAGCAGACGGGGTGTTAAATTGAGCTGCCTCCACCCCACAACCTTGATATTGGTGCTAACCATGTGAAAAGTACAGACAGAACTCAGAGTGTAGAGATGTGGATGTGGAAACCAAGAAAACAGGACACTCAGAGATAACAGAAGAGGACTATCAGAGGTGCCAGAAAACTGACCCAGTCCATGCATACAAACTTTCACGAGAAACTGTACAACTACAGGTCCATCTCCACCCTGACTAAGCAGCTACAGATTAGTTCTCCCCTGCATGTACAGAGTCCCCCAAATGTCAAACATCTAAAATTGCATACGCTGGGAAAAACTAAAAAATATATACATAAAAATCATAGTGCCATCTGCTGGAAAGGTAGAAGTTCTCACCCTCCAAAAAGGAGCAAACTGAAAAGCTGCAAATGGACAGAGAAATACAACATATGGCACCTTGAAGCCTCAAGTGAATATGTCACTAAAAGGAGAGAACATATTTTCCAACTCAAACAAAAATACATGGACAATCTTTTATCATGATCAGACATAGAGTTAAAAATTGCCATGACAGTGGCGTGGTGGTTGAGCGCTGGGCTGCGAAGCTGCCCGCAGCCTCTGCAGCACCAGTTTGATCCCCAGATGCCAGCAAGGGTCCCACATGGCATGCAGACCTCTCCTGCCACGCCTGCTGCTCCCCTCAGCAGTGTAATGTGTCGGTCTGCCTGTTCTGTACCCTGCTCTGGCTCTGGTGAATTCTCTTACCCTCCTGTGATTCTGACTGTACCCAGTGCTTGTATAAATAAATAAATAAACAAATAAATAAATAAATAAATAAATAAATAAATAAATCTTAAAAAAAAATTGCCATGACAAATTCAAGAAGATGGTAAAACACAGAAAAGCTGATCAAAGATATTCAGGAAAACAAATGAAAGCGCTAAATAATAAAATTCATATAAACAGAAGATAGAAATTGAAGCTTTAAATAAGAAAATGACACAGATGCTTGGTATATAAAGATCAGCAGAAGAAATAACCAGTTTTGGAAGCAGGATAGACTTTCAAATGGAAGACTAATTCAGTGACTCTGAAGGTAGTAATATACAAAGAACACAGGGTAGTGGAACAAAGAGAATCATGAAGGAAAAATGGAAGAAATATTCAAAAATTATTCAACTACATTAGGAAAGGCAACACAAACAAACAAACAAACAAACAAACAAACAAAACCCAGATATTCCAGAAGGAGGAGGAGAGAGAGAAATGGAAATAGGAAACTTGCAAAGAAATAATAGAGGAAAACTTCCCTAACCTGGTGAAGAAAGAAAATATACATATCCATGAAGCTAAAAGAACACCTGGTTAGATAAATGTAATGACACCTACACAAATATAAGGGTTGGGGGACATAATTTAGTTTGTAATGGGGATTTAAAAAAAATAATTAGTAGTAATTTAGATGGAAGATAAACAGTTACATTATTGGTTATTATTGGTTTCCTTTTTTTTTTTTTTAACTGAACCTAAAGTATACTGACATTTTCATCATATTTCTCTCCCAGAGGAACTAACCCAATTTCTAAAGCAAATCTCCTCTTCATTCTTCCTGATCACAAGCTCTTTCATCTCTCTTCTCTAGACTCTTGCTTCTTGGAATTACAGTATTTATTTTTCATTTTCTCTTTAGATTTTTCTTTAAGTCTTCAAAAAGGATAGTCACTCCACTCTTAAAACACAACTGTCTTGGGCCTCCCTGGTGGCGCAGCGGTTGAGCGCTGGGTTGCGAAGCTGCCCGCAGCCTCTGCAGCGCCGGTTCCATCCCCAGCTGCTCCCCGGCCACCGGAGGAGGGTCCCACATGGCGCGCAGACCTCTCCTGCCGCCCGCTGCTCCTCTCAGCAGTGTACTTCGGTCCTTCTGCCTGCTCTGCTCCCTGCTCTGGCTCTGGTTAATTCTCTCACCCTTCCGCGCTTCTGACTGTACCCAGTGCTTGTATAAATAAATAAATGAATAAATAAATAAATAAATCTTTAAAAAAAAACAAACACTACTGTCTTTTGTGATGAAATAATCACTTTGAAATCACATTTCCTATCTCTCATCCTTATTTATTCCTTTACTTCTCTATTTATGGCAGCCTGGCATTTTATTGCTATTTTTCTTTTATTCTTATTACAACTTTTTACTCAAAGTGATCACCAATCTGCTGTTACATACAATCTGCTGTTGGTCTTTTTCGAGGTTCCATCTGTAATGACTTACATGAGGTCCATTGCCCTGCTGGCCCTCTTCTCCAGTGGAAGCCAGGAAATCCGCAGCACTACACTGGACTACTCTGTTCTTATTCTCTAACATTTAATTTTCCTGATTCTCTTCCTCTTCCTCTGTGCTTCTCAGCATGTGTCACACTCATTTCTTCTCTGCCATCACTTAAAGGGAAGCAGTTACCCAGACTGTTTGCTGGCCTATTTTCTCTACTCAATTGAGTTTTCTTTAAGTGCTTATAGCTTATGATATATTCAATCTTGTTTTTTTACCTGCATTATTTCATTGAATCATCATATCAAACTTATGAAATAAGTGCACTTTTAGAAAGTTTACAGCAGGTTTACTCAAACTCAGTACTACTGACATCTGGGGTCAGATAATTCTTTGTTGTAGGACCTAATCTGTGTATTTTAGGATATTTAGTAGCATTTCTCACCTCCACCTACTAGATGCTCTTACAATACCCATTTGTGACTGTTATAATGGTCTCCACATTGTCCATGTCCTGGTTGAGAAAAATGAATCAGAAGACTTAAAGATACTATGTTCCTTGCCTGAGACTACAGAGTGATTAATCTGGGGTTTGATACCAGGCAGAGTAATTGTTACCAGACCCTAATTCTTACATAACACTAACTACACTTTTCTTAAGCTCACCCAGAAATATAATTTGCTCTTAAGACTTCAGTTTAGGATTCCCAGGTCAATGAGTTTCAAATCTGTATCTCTACCTTTTAACTCTTCAAATCCATCCTACTATCATTTTGCAAATTATATATAGCACCCTGTACCTCAAACTCAATTGAGCTATAGCTGCATAAACCAACATCTATCAAGACTTGCTCTTCAGTCCCCTATCTCCTTTAACCAGTAATACAGGTTAGAAATCTTGGTTTTATATATAATTATTCACTTTTACCCAAATTCATCAAATCTATCTTTGTAATCTCTCTTTAATTTTTTCCTCGTCATTGCTATTTCTATTGCCTTATTCAGCCCATTAAAACTCTTCCTTACTTCAGAAGCATCATATTTGGTCCCCTAGCTTTAATCTCTCCCACTGTACACTTTGAAGAAGGTTCTTCCAATAGTAACTAAATTATGCTTAACTGCTGGTATGAAAGCAACAGGTTAAAGACAGAATAACAGATCATGGTCTTAGAGTCAGACATCCCTGGAATTCCGATTGTGACATGTGACTCTGAGAAAGTCATTGATCTTCTTCATCTTTGGTTTCCCTTGCTGGACTCTTTTGATGTCATTTTCCCCCACAGGGCTTATTGTGAGGATTAACTGAGATGAGAGAGTATTAAAACAAAAGTATAATATCTGGATGCTTAGAAAATTCGCACACTGACTTATTTGATCTCTTCTTAAATTCCCAGTGACCACACATCTGTATCATCTATAAAATGATGTCTCTCAAGTCATAATTCTTAGCCTATGTTGAAATCAGTCTCTTGAACCATTTCCATTTTCCCTTGTCCACCCTTCCTTTCAGGTATTCTGTTGGCCTTTGGTGTTTTAGAGAAAGGTTATTTATCTTTCTTTCTGCTAACACAAATTTCTGAGGCCCTTTAAATGGTTTATTCTTCTCTAGGACAAAGAAGCCATCACTACAGAATAAACAGTCTTTCAAGTTTTAACTGTCAGCAACTAAGTTCCACATAGCAATGACAAAAGAACAATAAATGTCAAACTAACTCTTCTAGAATAGTGTTCATGCCCTGAGCTGATTTGTCTCATCAGGACTTTTAAGATTGTTTCAACAGGGGCCTCTCCTGGTGGCGCAGCGGTGGAACGCTGGGCTGCGAAGCTGCCCACAACCTCTGCAGCGCTGGTTCAATCTCTGGCCACTGGTGAGGGTCCCACATGGCACGAAGACCTCTCCTGCCATGCCCGCTGCTCCCCTCAGCAGTGTACTTCGGTCCTTCTGCCTGTTCTGCTCCCCACTCTGGCTCTGGTGAATGCTCTCACCCTCCCACGCTTCTGACTGTACCCAGTACTTGTATAAATAAATAAATCTTTTTAAAAAAAAAAAAAAAAAAAAGATTGTTTCAACAAATAAGTCAATCTGACCAGGGTAGAGGGCAACAGGTATTCTCACACATTGCGACTAGGGAGTATGTTGTACAATGGCTCTGGACAACAATTTGAAAAAATTATTATCCTTTGATTCAGTAATTCCACTACTCAGTAGTTCTTCAAGGAAATATTTCCAAAGAGAAACAACATTATATATAAAGGATTCTTACCAAAATTAAAAAAAAAAAACCTTAAAATTCCTACCATAGTTGACAAACTAAGGAGACAAAGAGATTCAAATTATCTTTAGCAGATGTTTCTATGTTAACAAGGTAAATTACTAAGACAATGTGAAAAGGTCATGTGAGTTAAAGGCTTTTAAAAACAGAGAAAATTAGGTTCAAACACTATTTCTCCATCTATAAGCCATACTAATTTGGCTTATACTTTGGTTCTCTAGAGCCAAATTTACCTTCATTCATTCTTTCATTCATTCATTTTTAAGACAAATTTATCTTTAAATAGAGGGGAAGTTTCTTTGCATGTTTCCAATGAGAGAAGTGATGTATGTATGTATGTATGCATGCATGCATGCAAGTGTAGCTTTGTATTTGGCACATGAGTCCAATAAATAAGAGACAGTGTAAACCTGTCTTTCTATTTGCTGTCTATCTATCTTTCTACCTGCCTAACTACCCCCTACCTACCTATCTATGTATGATGTGTGTGCTATGATGTGTATTAATGCTGTTCTTGTATGTGGACAAGATAGGGAAAATTTTAGGCAGCATATACTACTAAGGAAATATACTAAAATGTTAATAGTACTATCTTATGAGTGGCAGGATTGTACTTTTATTTTTGTACTTGCCAATTTTTCTCAGTGAACTGCTATTATATTATCACTAGAAATTATATAAAATATGAAACTAACAAAACAGAAAAAAATCAAGTCTGAGAAAAATGCAACTTAAATAAATAAAAGCTCTCATTTGGCCAAAGTATGTTTCATATCAGATAAAAATATACTATCTCCAATTCATACGGGAGGACTACACCATCCTTATCAAATACCCAACCATGGTTTCATCTTGCTAGTCTAATTTCTGTTTTAATATTAGTTTAATTACATGATGTAGCAGGGCTATACCTAATATCACCACTGCACTTCCTCCAAACTAGTAAATGCTGAAAGGTCCTTCCTTATGAGTAAAGCTTAGTCTGGAAACAAGATTTCACTGTTATTATAGCTAATATAAACCAATTCATGCATCTGTGCTTTGAGTTTCAAAATGAGCATGAACTTCTAGATATAGTGGAAATAAAAGGAAAAGTCTTAGCTCTTTATGTCCGAGCTGGGCCTGTAATAACTGTCTCACCAGGGAAATATGTCTACTAAAGTAAGCAAAATCACTTAACTCTACCAAACAAAATGTGAATGTGTAAGGCAGAATTAAACTTGAAACTTAATGACTATACTGATTTTTAAACTGATTACTAAGATTTTGTCAGAAATTGGCACACACATCTTTTTCTCTCTGCCTTTTATCTCTAGAATACTGTTTTTTATCTCGAATACAAGAAGTATTGGAATCCCCTCCCCCAAAACAACAAAAAACACCATACAAAATAATTTTAAAGGATTCCAAATATAAAATTTTAAATATTACATTTCTAATTGAAGAAATTAAGATTGATTTTTCACATTTAGGAACCAAAAAATTTCAGATTTTCTTTCTCATTCACACAAGAATTTGAATCCCCAAAACAGTGCTGAATTTCTAACAATTTTTAATGGGATGTTTAACTTAAATATTCAATGGGAGAAATGACAGGATTTAATCATATATGTGGAAAAAGTGATTTATTCATTGGTATAAAACAAAATATTCCTAATTAGCAAAATCAAATCTGTGATTATAATAGTTTTAAATTGGTTAACTGTAGACCGTAACAGGAATTACCATTCATCATGTCATTATCAGAGAAAAAATAAACTCATCTCTAATTGCCAATGAACATCTACATCTGAATATTTGAGTACCATATAGGCTCTCTGAATATCCATAACCATTTCTCTCCGGCTCAACATGACTTATCTCCCATACTCTTCAACTGTAATAGACATCCACTGAGCTGCCGAAGATAGACATATTTCTTTCTTACCTCCTACATTTACTTATTCCCCTAAATCTGCTTTACACATTAACAGTTAAATTCTAGTAGGCAATCCAGAGGCTGTTACAGCAGTCTCCTAACAATCTCTTGGCTTGAGTTGCTCCTATTAGAATCAATCTTCCACTTCCTTCAAAAACAAATACAAAAGGCAGTAGCAACAACTCTGTTAGTCACACAATGCCCAGAGAACAAAATCCATATTCTTTCAGTTTGAAATATTTCTTTTTTTTTTTTTTTTTAAGATTTATTTATTTATTTATTTGTCCAAGCACTGGGTACAGTCAGAAGTGCGGGAAGGTGAGAGAATTCACCAAAGCCAGAGCGGGGAGCAGAGCAGGCAGAAGGACCGAAGTACACTGCTGAGGGGAGCAGCGGGCGGCAGGAGAGGTCTGCACGCCATGTGGGACCCTCCTCCGGTGGCCGGGGAGCAGCCGGGGATCGAACCGGCACTTTAGAGGCCATGGGCAGCTTCGGAACCCAGCGCTCAACCGCTGCGCCATCGGGGAGGCCCTGAAATATTTCTTTATAATCTCTTCTCATCCATTCTTTCCAACCTCATTCCTAGTATCCCACCTATAACTGACTGTCCAATACCTTGATCCATAAATTCTCCGTTCTTGTTATATTCCACTTCTTCACTGTACAATGGTCTTTACAAATCCCTTATCCTTGTATATCCCCTTCCCTCAATTGGTGCAACCTTAACTCTCCCATCACTTCTAAAATCCCTAAACTTAATAGTTTGACTCACTTTATCACTTTGTTCAACAAATATTCTGGGATATGATAGGCAGAACACATTCCTCTAGCATTTTGTTTATTCCAAAAGGGTCATTTATCATGATATTGTATGCATCCATTTAACCAGGAGTTACTGCAATTCTTAACACCTCTGGTCCATAGAATAGGATTTTGGTTTGGAATCTGTACTAGCTATTGATTTATTGCATATAAGCTCTGAATTTACTTTTTTTTTTTTTTTTTCCTTTCTGACTTTACCAGCACTGAAATTGCCAGCAGAGGGCACTGGAGAAACTTGCAAGAGTACAAGGTTTTGCTCTCAGGTTCCAGTTTTTTGGTAAGTTCTTGCTGCTTCTCCAGTGCCCAGCTACTATAAAAGAGGAGACCAGCAGCCAGTAGCTTCCCCGGCATGATTCCGCTCATGAATTTATATCCTGTGAAGAGTTTTCCCTCAAAGTCTACAGAGTAGATTTCTGTTACAAATTCTATGAGGCATTCAATAGCCTCATAGCACTTCACTGTTGTCCAGTAAGTCACTGCTGTTTCCTACCCAGCTGGGGGTGACTTTGACCCCCGAGGTGACATTTGGCTATGTCTGAAGATACTTTTTGTTTTTACACTGGTGGAAGGAGGTGTATCCTAGAACTTACTAGGGAGAAGCCAGGATGCTGCTAATCATTCCACAGTGCACTGGAAGTGAATGATAGCAAAATAAAAAACCACAAAAGAACCCAACTTTTTATGAAAGTCAGGAGGGTGAGTAGAGACCCTTTTCTCATTTTGATGAAATTGACTAAACTTATAACATTTCAACTTTAATTCAGTAATTGCAAATATTTAGTGAGGATGTTGGAGATTTAATATAGTGAGACTGGAATGCATTTGGAGAGTAATTTTGAACTCAAAGAGTTTACCCATTAATCTTTTTCTTAGAAGTAATAATTTATTTTCAGAAGTAATTCAATATAAATTATTTTAGCTCAATTCATTAAGCATCAATTCTTCATGTGAATTTTTCTATATCACTGTGTTAGTTTTCCATTTTCATGATTCAAAGCTTCCTAAAGTAAGCTATTTTTGTACATTTCTCTTTATCATAGCACTTAACCTAGGGCTTAGCAAACAGTGGATAGTCCATATATGTTTATTGAATTAGAAAAATGCATCCTATTTTGGTAATTTAAGAAATAGATGATTGAGGTGAAAAGCACTGAAGCAGATGTCAGAAGACCTGCTGAGACCATGTTAAGTGAAATAAATTAGAAGACATTTCAACTTACACCTGTTTGTAACCCCATCCTTGGCACTAAAGAGCTTACACAATTCATATTCCCTCTGGGACTCACCTTTCTCATTTCTAAACTAGAGGACTTAGAAGAAATGCTTTTCAAGATATCATTCAGTTAGTGATGAAGATATTTACAAACTACATATCAGACGATGGGGTTAAAATTCAAAATACATAAACAAAATACATAACGACAGAATAACATACCACCAGATTAAAAAATGTGCAGAAGATCTAAATAGGCATTTAACCTAAGAAATCATAGGCACACAAAATCAACAGACACATGAAAAGATGTTCTTCATTGCCTATAATTAGGGAAATACATACTAAAGCTACAACAAAATCTCATCTCACACCTGTTAGAAGACTATTAGCAAAATGATAAGAAATAGTAAGTGTTGGCCAGGATGTGGACTAAAAGAACTCCTGTGCACTGCTGGTGAGAATGTAGAATTGTGTAACTACTGTGAAAAACAGCATGGAAGTTTCTAAAAACAATTAAAATAGAACTACTATATTACCTAGCAATCCAAAAAATATGGAAACACTAATTTAAAAAGATATATGGATCCCTATATTCAGAGCAGCACTACTCAGAATAGCCAAGACATGGAATCAACATATATGTCCATGTGTAAATGATTGGATGAAAAATATGTGAGGTACACACAAACACACATAAATATACACATAAAGTGGAATACCACTCAGCTATTAAAAATAAAGGGTGAAATGTTGCTATTTATGACAACATAGTCGAACCTTACAGAATTATGCTAAGTGAAATAAGGAGAAAGACAAATACCCTTTGATCTCTTTTGCGGAATGTAAAGTAATGACACAAACAAAACAAAAGCAAACCTTTAGACTCTGACAACAGAATGATGGTTACTGGGGGGGGGAGAGGACAGTAGAATAGGAAAAGGAGGTCAACTGGTTGGTTGTGGATAGTAACTAATCATTTGATGGTAGATATAGTATTTATAGTTGGTGAGATAAGATACTGTAAACTTGAAACCTCTGCAGTGTTGCAAACCAATAAAAAAAAATGAAAAGAAACAGGAGAAACAGTTAAATGTTTAAAAAAATCTCATTTAGGGGGCTCCCTGGTGGAGCAAGGGGTTAACTTTCAGACTACAAAGCTCTCCGCAGCCACTGCAGCACAAGTTCGATCCCAGACCAGGGAGGTGACCCATATGGCACAGCAGACCTCTCCTGCTTCGTCTGCTGCTCCCCTCAGCAGTGTATTTCAGTCAAATCCGCCTGTTCTACTCCCTACTCTGTCTCTGGTGAATTCTCTCACCCTCACACCCTTAGCCGGTACCCCAGTTCTTGTATACATAAATAAATCTTTTTTAAAAATCTCGTTTAGTTCTAAAAGTCTATTAAACACAATGCACTAGAATGCTAAAACATGCATCTTGATTAATTCTTTAATGGGATAGTGTGATTTTGAATATACCCGACTCTTCTGGGCCTCATTTTCTTTGTTTATTAAATAAAGGTGATTTTTAATGGGGGTTTTCAGATATTGGTCAAATGGCAGAATTAAGTTTTGGGGTCAGAAATATATATAGGGCCCACAAAACTGAAAATATTTACTATTTTGTCCTATATTGGAAAGGTTTGCAAAGCCATAATCTACAAGATCACACTTATAGATGGTGCAATGACTTCCTGACAAATTCAATCACCATCAATATTTTTCAATGTTTTTAAGAACAAAAAAAAATTTGCTAGATTTTGATTAATGTCCCACCAGCATATTGGAATTCTTTTATTCTGAATGGAGTCAAAGGTTCCCAAAATGTACTGTTAGAACTTTGGTGGCTTCCTTGGGTGAAGGGGGATTTAACAGATTAAAAGCTGGGAATTAGCCACACTACTGTAGAGTAGTATAGTATATAAGTAGTACAGTATTTCTACATTTGCCTTTCTGTCCCTCAAATACTAGATATCTGGGTGGCTAATGTATGGCAGGTAACCAGTAAGTTCAAATTGGTGAAGCAAGAGACTAGGTATTTTCAATGAACTTTCTAGTGATGAACACTTTATATCATTTCCACGAGGCCTGGTAGCAATAGGAGGATCTACCACTGTAAAGCACTGAAATGGCCACTTTTGATAAATAACTGTCCACCCACCTCTATGTATGACTTTAAACAACTAATATTGTCTCTGACTATACTCCCCTTCTGGTAGACCTGTGCTTGTTTTGTAGCTAGATCATGCTTGCTCTGCTAAGCTATAATTCAATTCATATCATTAAATTGAACCAACAGATTACTGTCTCTCTTTTAAGCTTCTGAATTTTATCTCTCCAGCTTAGTATTTTTTTTTTGTCAAGCACACTAATCAATAACATCTCTATTAAAAATATAAGCCCATATGATTGAAGAATACACCATTCTAGAAAGATATATTTGTTATCTTGTGAACATCCTGCTAATATCCTCTCATCACCCCAGATTTCATTCTGGAAAATGAACCAAAATAGGTTGTAGGAAAAGACTCAGGTTGTAGGAAAAGATTGAGGCTGAAAAATATTTCTGATTTATCACCCTATCATTTAAGCAGTATGATTACAGGCAATGTGACATGTGGTATCCCTATAGTCTTATCACGTGGACACGGATAGGCAAGCTATATACAAACAAGGACACAGGTGACCTAGGTGGAACAAAGATCATGAAACTGACCTGGTCCATCGGGTTAGAACTGTACCTGAAGGTTCTCTTGTCCCCAAGTCTTGCCCCTCCTCACCTTCCTCTTTCACATGTGATATTCTTTTTTTTTTTTAAAAAAAAAAAAAGATTTATTTATTTATTTATTTATATAAGCACTGGGTACAGTCAGAAGCATGGGAGGGTGAGAAGATTCACCAGAGCCAGAGCGGGGAAGAGAACAGGCAGACTGATGAAATACACTGCTGAGGGGAGCAGTGGGCATGGCAGGAGAGGTCTGTTGCACCAAGTGGGACCCTCGCTGGTGGATGGGGATCGAACCGGTGCTGCAGAGGCTGCAGGCAGCGTCGCAGCCCAGTGCTCAACCGCTGTGCCACCAGGGGAGGCCCTCACACGTGATATTCTAAAATTCTTTGGATTGTCATGAATGTTTACTCTTCAAGCATAGGTCATGGAAATGTAAATAACTCTTGCAGAAAATCATCTTAATCTCCAATTAGTTATTAACAAATTAATGCAAAGTCTGGAGTGAATTCCTAGAGAATGCAATTAAGAATTGTGAATTAAGATGCACAGAGATCAAAAACAAAGAAAAGGGTGGGGGTGCATATGCTGGGGTGGAGGGGAGGATGTGTGATAGTGTGTGATGGGATAATGGGAAAGGGTATTGCCTGCAAAACAGTGAAGTGAAGAGTACCAGGGAACTGAGGAAAGGTTATCAGAAAAAAAGATAAGGAAGCATGGGGAAGTGTCAAAATAGGACCATTAGGGGGAGAACTCAACTCTAATATTGTTAATTCAGGAATGAGCAAACTAGGTCCCACTATGGGACCTAGGCCAAATTTACCCCAATGTCTGTATAACCATTATCTAAGAATATTTACATTTTTAATGGAGGGAGTAAAAAATGCACAAAGATTTGTGCAGTTTCAAAGAAACCATTTGGTTCTATAAAGTATAAACTATTTACTCTCTGACCCCTTATACAATATAGTTTGCTACCCCTGGTTTAATTCATAACCTAAAAGCTTCACACCTGCAAACGTTGTTTAGAAAAACTCCTACCATTACAACCTTAAGCAGTTTAGTGATAATTTAGTTTTTCTTGAGCATGTGACTTGGTGAACTTCACCCTACCCACCCCACCCCCAGCCATATTGCTTATGAGAACCTGGAGCACCAACCCTGAGAGAAATTGAATACTATTTTCTCCAAATATTTCTATCTCTTCTGACATGTGGAGTCCTGACATAAACAGCTACCAATTCTCCTGCCTGGTGGATCCACCATTTGATTTAATTAGAACAGAATGAATTCGGGGGCTTTAATACTTTTTTAAATATGTTTTTTGGTTTTTCTTCAACCTTGGAGTTGAACACCTGAACAGGCACGGCAATTGGAAGGATGGCCAAGGTTGGAAGTGCTGACCTGGAGACTGATGCAGATATGACATAGAAAGAGAAACTAGACTAGAAAGAGATGCCATAGAGAGGGCAGGGTGACTAGAAAGACATGAGGTTTTGCTATTGGCTCTGGTAAAGAAACAATAATAAATCATTTTAATAGTACAGACACAGATTTTTCACTAATTGTGTTGATCCTATATATGCACTGTTCAAACCTATTTTGAATTTGTATTTTGCCCATTTCAGTCGTCCAAGTAACAGACACAGGACACAGGCAACAGATACTAACTTTCTTAATGAACAAATGTCAAAATTTCCCAGCATGGCTTTACTGTTTAGACTCCAGTTTAGACATTGTTTTCAGTTTACCACTTCCAGTGACTTTTTTCTGCATGTACAATTTTTCTTGGTAGCCTGTTTAATACTCTTACTTTTTATGGGCTTTGAAACCAGCCTTAGCCTTAGGAGTTGCTTCCTAATAATTAGCTTAGTGGCTAGAGTCTTGCTAGTCTTTTAAATATATAGAAGGGACACTGCTACTATACAAGAAGCAACTGTAGCTCTAAAATGCTAACTTGAAACATAACCACCCCATCATCCCTAGGATAGCCATTTACAATCTTTTATGATCTGATATTTGACATACTTCTCATCATTTACATTACTCTGAACTTCCTCTAAGTTAGATTGTGGTCTCCAGCCCCTAGATTTCGTCTCAATAACACAATTGGCTCGACAATATGATTGGGTGTCACTGATGACCAGAACAGCAGGGGGATGGGGAGAGACACACAAAGTGCTCAGATTACTGCTATTTACCAATCAGTATAAAAATGTTTCAATTTTCACTACCAGTAAGGCCACATCTTGGCAGTTACACAGTAAATCAGTTAGGATTCTAACTTAGATCTTAATTCCCTGGGGGGGAAATATGTGGCTTCGTAAATATTACTAGAAGTTATGTTACTGTCTTTAATTATGATCTCAACCTTTCAAAAAATGATTTTCCTTTCTTGAACTTCTAGCTTCATCAATAACTTCTCATGTTAAAAAAAAATAACTTCTCATGTTGTAACTGATCACAGAACACAATAATGAATTTACTTTTATATTTATTTATTTTATAGATTCCAAAATAAGACATACTTCAGATACCTAGTTGTTTTTTATATATCCAAAAACTATATTAATGGAAATACACTGTTCTATTAGAGTAACATTATTTTCAGTCTATTTCAACAAATTTTGGAATCACTGCACATAGTTACTAAGATAATGATTAAGCTGCAAGAAACCCATTCTCAGAGGATGCTTTATGAGGAAACCATGTATCTGTTCATCATTTTCTAGTTTGTCAATGAATATCTTTTAAAATTTTTTTCTGACATACATGATTAATTATAATAATAGTCTGCTTTCCCTCTGGAATGTTAAAACATAATCACTGGCTTATGTAACATGGTACCTTGCTTGTAAATTTGTGAAAGGGGCTCCGTTTGATGACAGTTCTAATGTCTACCATCTGTTTGCATGGGATGAAGCCCTGGTGCTTTCCTAATTGGCCATAAATTAGGTACTAGCAACAGACTCTTGACAAGATCCCTCAGTTACATTTTTTTTTTCTTTTTAAGCTTTAAATTCAACATTTGGTGGGAAGCCCAACTTTTCTCATGAAAGTACTGACACTGACTACAGCTGCCTCCTCTACATTTATTATCTAGGCTCTCTCACAGTATCCTCTCTGTATTTATTCCTGAAGATAAACAAGTTGGTTAGAGAAAAAAAATTTAAGAGAAGGGCACATTTATTGAGTGCTTACTACACAACTGTGCTGACTGTGATCCTTTATATTGTTAGATTGCTTGACGTTCAAACCAGTTTTACAATTTGAGTAATATCCCATTTTGCAGATAGGGAAAGTGTGACTTAAATTTTAAGGAATTTGCTCATATTCTTATATCATGCTGCAATCAAGATGCAAGAACTGAGCATTATCTGATAAAGCCTATATCCTCCCATTTCACTAAGTTTGAAAAAAAAAGAGAAATTTAGAACAAAGAACAAAGTATGTGTGTTTGATGTTAATTGATGCTTCTTCATCTCTCAGGGCCTCAGTAAACTAAATGAAGTAGTTGAACAAGATAAAGCCACAAATTCCCAATCATCTCATTTCTTTGATTAGGTTAATGTAGGTTTTATCTTTTACCAACAAACCTATCAAGTTAAATGTCTATCAGTTTCACTCTCCTCTTTAGTGGAATGACCTATTTCCCTTCCAGGCAGTTTGCCATCATTCTGGATGGTCATATCTGCCCTATTAGTTTCATTCCACACTGACACTCACAGACTACTGTAGCTCCAATGATGTTTCTAAAGTGAATTTTTACATTCTTCTCCTGGATCACACACTTGATTTTTCTGATAAAATTATCCATAAACACTGCAATGAGAAAAAATATGGTGGAAAGTGTCCATAAACTACATATTTATTTTAAATTTGCTCTTGGAGACTCACTAATCTGGTATTTGCAGTTTAACCTATAAAGTTTCAGGAAATGAGAATAGTAAGCCGTAAAGACGAGAAGGATTAGGGTTAGTCATCACTAAAGAAACCTACAATGGCCCAAAATATTTGCTTATGTCCATGTCTCATGCATTCTCCAAAAGTGCCCTCCTTACATGAATATTCTATGTAGAAGTCTGAAGGTTGAAGAATAGAGGAAATAACTAAAACATAATCAAGAAATAATCCATTTCCTTTTTTTTATCACTATCACCCTGAGCATACCTCCGGAGTTAAAAAAAATAAATAAATCTTGGTAATGTGCTTTTCTCAAAGGTGTCATTAATCCTCATTAATCCTCATATAGCCCTACAATTTTATATTATCCTTCAATTACAAATGAGCAAACTGAGGTGAAGGTCATCATGGTTAAATACCTTGCTGAAGATTGCAAAGCTAGAATGGCAGAGTCAACCACTATCAAGAACAATAAAGAATACGAATCAAGTATAGAATTCACTTCATGCAATGGTGTCTAATTCCAGAAACTTATGCCTGTCATTGACTGAAGTGTGCAATATGCATAATGAAACAATGGACTTACTCTCGGTCGATCACAAGGCAGGTTACAGCTTCTGCAGCAATTACGTTTGCTGTCCTCACATCCTCCCTATATGAAAAAGAGACAGTGAAGCAAAATAACCTTTAATATCAAAGGAAATTGTTTATTGTGATGAATTCAGGAAACAGTATACTCTTCTGGGTAATCCAAGTTTAAGCTTTGTTCGTGTTTCAAATTTCTTTGGCTTTTCAAATTTCTTTGGCTTTTATAGTTATTAATCCTATAAATCCTACAGTTGTAACCCAATAGTTTTAATTTTCAAAGTTTCACCTACACAAGTGAAACAAAATTATATATCATCATTCCCTGTACTCTTTGGGGAATTAATGGATTTATCAGATAATGATAAAGATAGTAATGAATATAAAGAGATGGAAGGTTTTAAAAGAACTGAAGAAATAGTTATGGAACTTAAGCATCTAATCCATGGGTATATTAATTTATCATTATAACTTTGAGAACAATGGATCTGTTTTAATTATTTTCTTACTTTAGAGACCCTGTTTTTATGTGGTTAATCTTTTTGCAATTTATAACCTACAGTTATTCATCTATACTGGAGTTTATAGTTCAAGAGCTTTTGACAAACATTAGACACCAACTGAAATAAATACATATTGTCTCTTTAGAAGCATCTAATTTGTACAGGGATATCAGCCAAACTTATATCTTTAAACATCTGCCCTATCACCTCTTCATCTTATCCACTGCTCATGGGTAGAGTCAATAAATTAACATTCACAGTTTATTTTGAGCTTACAAAAATTTTAACAGTACCACAGCCACAGAAACACTAAAGTTTCTACATTATACCTTAAAAATCTACTCTTTCCCTAGTGCAGTAAAATTTCTATGCTAATGGAATGGTAAATATAAGTTTGAAATCCTTTATAATGATATGCACAGAGGAAAAATAGTGTTAATAATACATTTTTAAAATCATAATCAAAAAGCCATATGCCCCTACAATGTGCTTTTAAAATCTTAAGGATGTTCACAGATTTTTGTTTTAACACACTAACTTCTCACTTACATTTCAGAACTATTTTTTTCTATTAACTTGTCTTTTGCTGTTGCTCTATCATGCTGTTAAGATTACAAATTTTTGGAATATTACTCAGTGATCAAAAAAGATAAACTCATGCCATTTGTTGTAACATGGATGAAGCTAGAAGGGATTGTGCTAAGTGAAATAAACAAGAAAGAGAAAGACAAACACCGGATGGTGTCACTTACATGTAGAATATAAAGAAACCAAAGGTGAGAAAAAGATAAACATTGAAAAACCAACCATTGCCATTGAAAAGTTGGGTACAGAACTGAAGCACTTAGAGAGGGAGTGGGAGAGAGGTAATGGTAGGCTGGGGAGAACACAATGGACTATGGTGGAAGCGCATGGGTGCTTTGGTAGTAGGGGAGCTACAGTCACCAAAGCAGAGAGGAGAAATCCTGTACTGTCAAAATATAAACAAGGATGTAAAACAATGTTACTTCATTAAAAAAAATAAACTGGGCCTCCCCTGGTGGTGCAGTGGTTGAGCGCTGGGCTGTGAGGCTGCCGGCAGCCTCTGCAGCGCCGGTTTGTTCCCCAGCCGCCAGCGAGGGTCCCACAAAAAAATACTTAATTAATTAATTAATTAAAAAATATCAGCAATCTACTCCACCACAAAAGTCACAACAATTAATAAGTTTCACTAAAAATAAAAAAGGCATTAGCACTCTAGATTTTAAATTTGGAATGTCTTGATCCAGAAGAGAAACAGAAACAATGATTTTTTTAAATGAATTCGTTAATTGTCTGCTGCACATCTATCCCAAGTACAACTTTGTACTAGAAAACATAGGAGATGCAAAAAAACAGGATCATGGCAAAACATGAATTTAAGTCCTGTTGTATATAACCACAAGCTGTCACAAAATGCAGTATGTATGCTTTACTTTACATAATAAAAATAAGGTTGAAGTGAGGTGAAATGATTTATATTTTAATCTTCATAATAAAACTCACTGTTTCTAAGAAAAAAATTACAATTGCTCTATAGTCACTACTAGCATTTAGTATTTGATAAAGCAAATTTCCCCTTACTAAATTCTTTTGAAGAAGTATCTTGCTGATATCCTTAAACATTCATATTTATACAGACTTTAAACTCACTTTTTCATTCCAAGGGAATCCACATTGGGAGTCTAGTAGAATTGTACTACAGTCATTCATTTAAGATGAAGAACTTCCTGATGATATTAATTTTCCATTCAAGAATACAGCATGACTTTTCCCTTGTTCAGATCTAGTTTTATATCTTTAAATATCTTTTCTTAATTTTCTTCATTTGGGTGCTACCTTTTTTTTAAAAAAAGTATTCTTAGGTGTTTCGTTTTTTCAATTCCTTTTAAGTGGCATTCCTCTTCCACTTGTTTCTCACTGGATTTTGTTATTAAAGAAAAAAAAGTTCTTGATTTTTATGTATTTTTAATCTACTTCCATAACAAGTTCTTTTCTGATTCTAAAATTTTTATTAGTCTCAACTTCCAGTATAATTCTCTTAGTGCTTCCTCATATTCTCCCTTCCAGCCAAAGTGGCCTCCTTTTAGTGACTGAACAGAGCACCTCGCCCCTGTCATGAGTTCTTAATATTCTTTCCCCAAATCTAAGAAGTTCCTCTCCAACTACTTGCCTAGTGGCCCCTGGCTGCTACTTTAATGCCAGCCTAAGTGCCCCTTCTTCAGGGATGCCATCCTATTTATTTGTTCTCATGGCTCTCCACACATCTCTATCCAAGCAACCCAGTTTGTAATATATGCTTTCATTTGTGGGTCATTGGCTAATGATTCTATGTCCCTTCTATTAAACTACCTGAGGGGAGGGCCTGTTCTAGTTTTGCTTCCCTAAAGACTGGCTCACAGGAGAACATGCAGCGCTTACTGCAATGTGGTGCAGGAATGGCACAGGCACCAGTTTTGAGTCCTTGGATAATGTAGCCAAGTTCAGACTTTGGGGTAACACTATCTTGGTTTTCTAAGACCAACTACATGCTACATGAAAGTATCAGTTTCCACATCTGTAAGAATGGGAATATAAGAATGCCTTTCACTGTGTGCTATTAAATGAGACAAAGTCTATCCTAATGCCAGCACGTGGAGAGCCAGGTTCTGCTCTGTAATGCCACTAATTCTTCTCACCAACACTGAATCATCTGTTCTTGTCAAGGTGCAGCCTAGTGTGATGATTGTCTAGGAGTAGGAAATATATTGCAATTCCATTATCATTTTGGAGCAGGACTTTTTGGGGAAGTAGGCAGAAGACATCAGTAATGCCCATCAGGTCCTTTATAACTTGTGTGAATGAATTAAGAGATAGCTCGTGGAAGTTTAGGCCACTATAAATTGCTGCAAGTGTTTAAAAAAAAAAACAAAAACAGGGCCTCCCTGGGGGCTCAAGGTGTTAAGATGCAATCTATGAAGCTATCCACAGCCACTGCAGCACGAGTTTGACCCCCAGCCAAGGAACAACCCACATGGCGCAGCAGACCTCTCCTGACTTGCCTGCTGTTCCCCTCAGCAGTGTATTTCAGTCAATCTGCCTGTTCTGTTCCCCACTCTGTCACTGGTGAATCCCATCACCGCCCCCCAACACACACACACATACACCCCTGGCCTGTAACCCTGTTCTTGGATGTATGAATAAATAAATCTTAAAAAAAAAAAAACCAGGGGCCTCCCTGGTGGCACAAGGGGTTAAGATGCAACACTATGAAGCAATCCACAGCCACTGCAGCAAGAGTTCTATCCCCAGACAGGGAGGTGACCCACATGGCACAGCAGACATCTCCTAGCTTGCCCACTGCTCCTGTCAGCAGTGTATTGCAGTCAGTCTGCCTGTTCTGTTCCCCACTCTGTCTCTAGTGAATCCTCTCACCCTCCACACCTCTGGCCTGTACCCCAGTTCTTGTATGCATAAATAAATCTTTAAAAAAAAAATGACAAAAAACCCTTGCCCATCAATTGTATTCAACAAACTCATATTCTATCTACCTTTCCTTAAAATATATTTCCATCCAGACAATATAGAAATTGCACACAAAGCATTTAAAAATATATTTAGAAAACAATGCTTCATTGTGAATATATTTTCTGTGTATATAAATTTGCATCATAAGTTTCTGATGTTTTAAAATTTTATATTATCTGACCTAAGTTGTATAACTTTAAAAATGAATTCATTTGCTTTACAACAAAAAAGAAAATACATGCTTTTTTTTTTTTAAGATTTTATTTATACAAGAACCAGGATACAGGCCAGAGATACGGGAGGGTGAGAGGATTCACCAGAGACAGAGCAGGGAACAAAACAGGCAGAATGACCAAAACACACTGCTGAGGGGAGCAGCGGGCAAGACAGAGGTCCGTAGCACCATGTGGGCCGCTCCGTGGCCGTAGGGGATTGAACCAGAGAGGCTCACAGCACTGCCCTCAACTGCCTGCGCCACCAAGGAGGCCCTACATATATACTTTTTAATGTAGGTGGGGAGAAAAATCAAAGATAGGATCACTGACAACGTCAATTGAAATTGAAAATATTATATTTTAGAAAGGAAATTTATAACTGTGGCCTATAATTAGACTTAGCACCCACAATCAGACTTAGCACCTATAATCAGACATAGAACCTTAGTAACACATATCAAAACAGAAAAGTTGAATAATGTGGGGGGAAAACAACATAAGAATAGATTATAGTATTTGCTATGTACTGAGCATCTGTTCTGTATCAGGAACTTTATTAAGCAATTCACACATTCAATATATAATATAGGGGGTGGGCATTTTATCCCAAATTTATACATGGGGATAGAGGCTAGGTAAAATACCCAAAGTCAGATATAACTAGTGAGTCAGCCCTGAAATTTGAACACAGATCTAGTTGGACCCTAAGCTTATGTTCTTTCCACAACGTTCTATGGTTTATACACTCTGCTCTCAGATTTTAACAACCATTCTAAATTCATTCTGAAGATATACAACTTCTGAGAAGTTGTTATAATGTTTCTCTGTCCATCATTATAAAAACATGTATTTCTTATTGAAAACAGCATTAATATGTTCATAGGGGCCCAAATATAAAGTAGTTTCAGTAAACCATTTTGAATCTTCAGTGGTTGGAATTCTGATCTATGGCTATGTCCAGTGGTATGAAACAATAGGAAGTTATTTAATGTCAGACTCATACAATGCCAAACCCATGTTGCTATTACATTGTCATTTACTCTGTATTACATGACTTTAATGTCATTAGGCCTGACTATGTAGGTATTTAGAAATGCCATCCCCGTTCACTCAGAAAGTCTACATAGGACACAAAGTACTGAGCCAGTATTTACATTTTTGAGCTAGTATTTATATTTTTTACTCCGTTACTTTAGGAGAAATGGTAGAAACTTCTAATATTAAAATATAAACTGACAACACAGTGATGGTCATGGTAAAGCAAATGTCATTTGGATTTAGATACAAAAATATTAGTATATAATACATATTATGTAGACTGTAAGTTTTTATAATATATATATATTATACCAGTTACTCATATAATGCACAGGACCTTGTAACTCCTTGTTTCTATTGAAGCTATCTATTCACACCTAGCTTGTTATGATACTGATTTCACACAAAACTGCCAAATTAGCAAGGGCTTCCTGCAGTGCTGGTTTAGACAAGGAGAAAGGGCAAAGGGAGAGAGAGTGCATTAATTCTTAGATCAAGGTATTTATAATTTTTAACAGAAGACTACCTACAAGGTTTTGAAAAAGAACATTCACAATAGAAATTTATATGTAGAGATATAATATCCAATCTGTATAAGTAAAAACTTTCACCAAACACATTGCTTTAGAATGCTCAGAGCACTAGGTTTGGCTCTTTGTAGTCAAATAAATGTACATGTATCTACATAGCATCCAGGTCCAACATGCACATTTTCTTTAAAAATAAAAACTCATATTCACCCAGTTCTGTACCTTTGTATTAGTTTTTCACTGGGACAATTAACAAACACGTAGCACTGCAGATGTAGCTTTTGTTTGGCAGATTAGCAGATATTTTACGAACTTGCCTTTGATTAATGAATAAGTACAAAGCTATGCAGTTTAGTAGTGTTCTTTTTTTAAGCATTTTTTTAAGTTATACAGTCCCTTTAATGAAATTATACATCATGAAAATATATAGTAAACAATTTGCAAATACAGTTTTTATGCACTGACTCTGATATTCCTTGAACTTCATCACTGGAATCTTCATCATCGCTGTATCCCAAAGTAGAGTCACTGTCAGTTTCTGAATAATCCATAACAAGGGTTTACATTGACTCTTCTCGTTCTGAAGCAATTCTCTTGCATCTCATGACGGTGAGAAAACTTTGTAGTACATTGATATCTCAGGGGAACAAATGCAGAGTTCTTGAAACCAAAGTACAACATAGTTCATGCAAAGTAGCTGTCTGAATAGGAGCTCTCCCTTTTCAAGTCTAGAGCAACATGACCTGTCAACAGTCTGAGCTTTCCCTCAGTGCCAGGCTTCATGGAACCTGACACCACTCCAACAGCTTACATTTACAGCAATCCTTGGGTTGAATCACTTCATCCTCAGGCAAGGGTAAAAAGTCTAGTGTCCACAATTAAGATTGGTTCACACAGAACAAAATAAATCTATTCCATATCAAATTCAAAGGCGGCAAGTAGGATACTCAAACTTAATAGGATAAGTATCAAGGACCTACTAAAACTGAAAGTATATTTTAAATTGATTATGAAGTAAAATTGTAAAGTTTGTGGATAATTCATCTTTGCTTTTTGAAAGTTTGGTCCCCAGGTCAAATAAGTGGTCATTTTTTTTTTTAAGATTTATTTGTATTTATTTATGCATATAAGAATTGGGGTGTGCCAGAGGTGTTTGGGTCGGGGTGGGGGTTAGAGGATTCACCAGAGACAGAATGGGGAGCAGAATAGGCAGATCTACTAAAACACACTGCTAAGGGGAGCAACAGGTGAGACAGGAGAGGTCTGCTGTGCCACGTGGGTTAGCAAACTGGCTGGGAATCAAACTCATGCTTCAGTGGCTGGCAATAGCCTGATAGTGCTGACTTTAACCCCTGTGCCACCAAGGAGGCCCCAAATAAGTGTTCTTAAAGAAAAAGCTGTATCAGGCCATTAATTACTCTACTTCCTATTTGTCAGGAAATCATTCCCCAACACTCTAATAAGATACATATACTAAGTGTAAAGCGGATACATGCAAATAAAAACATGTCTCTTAACCAAACATGACAAAGAATAAGCACCAATAAATGGCAAATAGCATGAACATAAACATCATTATCATTATCAACACTTTAGGGTCCACTGACATCTAGGAAGCAAGTGAAACTTTTAAATAATACACTGTCTCTCTTCAAACCTTCTTCCCTAAGTGTCTATAATACATCAGTCTCCCAATTCTTTTCTGATATCACCTTCTCAATTAATTTTCCTAAATTTCTTTCCTCATTTACTAAAATATAGAGGCTTCCCTTGAATTCTATTTTTGTAATTCTTTTTATTGCTCTGACTTCTCTTATTGGGAAAAGTCATATAATCTGATATCATCAGCTATTAGTTTTACATTAATGATTTCCAAGAATTCAATCACTTTATTCCTATCCTGCTGGATATCTATGTCTGGAATTACATTGCAACCTCTAATTCAAACCTGGCTTACTTTCTTTGAACCTAAGAATCACCATTTTCCTTGGGTTCCCTATCTTGAGAAAAGAATATCACCATTCAAGCACTTACCTATACTCAAAAGATTATATATTCTTTTCTCTCCAACATTACATATATTTGGTCATAATGATGCTACCTCTGCCTTTATCTCTCATAACCACCCTTCCTTGGATTCCCAAAAGCCACAGATCGACTTTGTTTCAGCACTCTCTATATCCTGAAATGCTGATCTGACCTCATAACTGATTTCTCTGATAGCACTGCCTCCCTCTTCTAATTCACATTACATTCTGCATGCATTTTCTTTTTCTTAATTTATTTTTAATTGAAGTAATATTTGGATACCTCTATCAGGTATTACATCATAGCATGTCCATCACTAAATCCCATAGTCCACCACCATGTCCATCACTAAATCCCATAATCCACCACCATAGTCCACTGGTCTCGTTCCCTCTTTGTTCTTAGCCCTCCCCTGCACTCCCCTCCTTGGTGCTTCAATTCTGTAGTCAGTTATCAAAAGCTAGTTTTTAAGCTTGTTTTTATCTCTTAGTTTAGGTACTTTATATCCCACATATTAGTGAGACAACAGGGTATTTATCTTTCTCCTTCTGACTTATCTCACTTAGCATTATCCCTTCTAGCTCTACGCATGTTGCTGTAAATGGCATGAGTTTATCTAATATGAGTTTATCTAATATCTAATATGGTTATCTAATATGGTTATGTAATATTCCATTGTGTATATATACCATGTCTTCTTGATCCACTCATCTGTTTGGGGGCACAAAGGTTGTACTCACAAAAAAGATAAGTTCCTACATTTTCTTTTTTTCCCTCTATATCCCACATTCATTTATTGTTTTTAATAAAGTGGGTTTTTTTTTGTTTTAATTGAGGTAACATTAGGAATCCCCCATCAGGTATCAACACTGAAGATGTAGTTATATAAATAATGGAGTATTACTCAGTAATCAAAAAGAAACTCATGCCACTTCAACAACATCCATGGAGCTGGAAGGGATCATACTACGTGAAATTAAAATAAGGAGAAACACTGAGTGGTGTCACTAACTCTTAAATCAAATTAAGCGTTAGATAAAGAAAGCTTAAAAACTAATCCTTGAAAGCTGGCTATAGAACTAAAGCATCCAGAGAGGGAAAAAGAAAGGGTAAGAACAAAGAGGGAAGGAAGTCATACATTTTCATTTAGAGTTTGAGATTCTCCACCTCTAACCAGGTACTATAAAGACTATTTCTACTGCACTTGAAAAGGATAACTATTTCCTTAAAATCCACTAGCTATTAATTTTCTCTATCCCTGTGCACATGCAGATGGCTCCATCAAAAACCTTCCATTGCCATTCAAATGTTCATCCATGTAAACTTTCACAACCTTTCAACAGGAAAAAATTTATTAATATTACAAAAATATATAAACAAGGAAAAATTAGAGAAATACTATAACAAATACCAAGAATTAACACCTTGGTATTAATGTATTAATATGTTAATAAAACACATATCTAAAATTAACACCTTGGTAAACATCTTTCAAATACTTTATTATTCTTAGGAATTCACATGGTCCACGACTATACTAATAATAACACAATTACTTTAACAAAATATTTACTGAGAGCTATTATATTTTGAATGGCTGAACTCTGCAGACTAGTGAGCACAGATGTTAAATTAGTATGCAAATGTGTATTTGAAAATTCTAATCAGACCAAGATGGTAATAAAGTTTTCCTTTTTTGCTTCCAAGAGGAACATCTAACAGTAAACAAGAGAGTCACTACACTATCAGAATCCCATTGCTAAACACCCTTTAGACATCAGAGATCAGCACAAACTGCACAAAAAGAGAATCTGGAAAAGATCCACATTTCAACAGACAGAAGGTGGGTGAACAGAAACATCTGGAATCTACAGCCTGGGGCAGGGGATACAGAAGGCATGGTTACTGTTTCAGTCATGGAACTTGTGGAAGGGATAGTGGAAACAGAGTGAAAGCACACATTCTTAAAGAGAAAAAAAAAAACCCATATAATGAAGTTGTATACCTCAGCCCAGGTATACAGTAAGGAAAAGAACAGAGAAGACACTCTTAACTGTACTGGTGACAGCTGACAGCTCACAGTCAAGTCTGAAGTATGGAATACCCAAGATGGAGACTGGTGGTGCCAAAAACATCAGACAGGGTCCCCACCAGCACATTCCCACCAATGATCAGAGCATTCAAAGCCTAGTCCCAACCTTGCTGACTCAACAATTGCAAAAACAAGTCTCAGTGCTTATGGAAGTCAGCAAAGACAAACAAAATCAAATCAAATGAAATCAAACCACAATATCACCTGTTGGTAGAGTAAAAGTAGTTCAACTTCTACATACTACTACTACAAACATTTTTAAAAATTCATAGAGCATTTTAAATTAGTAAAATAAAAATGTAAAAAATGAGATAAAAAATGTAACATATGGCAACTTATGACCTCAAGGGAATACATCCTCACTGAGAAAAACTCTCCAGAATACATCTACAAAGAAATAAAAGATCCTATCTCCCTACCAGTATAGAGCTCAAAATTACTATAATAAGAGAACTCTAAAAGAAGAAAATGCAGCAGTATAAGTGAAAGTAATAGAAGAAAACTCAGAAAAACTAGTCAAAGAAATGCAACAAAATTTAGAAAAACAAATTTATGGGCTCAGAAATAAAGGTAACAAACAGAAGATAGAATTTAAAACTTTACATGAGAAAACAACAGTTTCAGAAAGAAAAGAGATCAAAAATGTGATTACAAATTCTAGAGTGAGTTACAGAAATAGAGTAGAACAAACAGAGCACTAAATCAGTCACCATGCAAATAGTAATGCACAAAGAACCCAGATACAAGAAGAGAGAAATGAGACAGAAGAAGAGGATGAGAGGAAGGAAAGAGAGGGGAAGGAGGAACCTCTGTAACAACTACCTGACTGCATTAAGAAGACAAAATAAAGATAATAGATATCAAGCAGATGGGGCAACGGGAAGACTTATTCAAAGAAATAATAGAGAAAAACTTCCCAAACTTGGGGAAAGAATTAAAAATACAACTCTGTGAAGCTAAAAGAAAACCTGGTTTTCGAAATATAATGAGACCTAAACAAAAGCAAAAACAGATAGTACTACAGCAAACTAAAAGGTTTCTGCATGGGCAAAGAAACTTATCACTAAAACAAAAGAACAAACAAGAACAAACAACAAACAAACAAAACTGATTGGGGGAGAATTTTTGCACATCATACATCTGATAAGGGACAATAACCAAACTCTGTCAAGAACTCATATCGCTCAACAACAAGAAAATAAATAATGCGATCAAAAAATGGGCAGAAACTAAGTGAACCCGTTTTCCTTTGGCAAAATAAAATCTTAAAAATGAGGCAAGTTCAATTAGAGGAAACAATTTGTATGTCACAATGAAATAAAGCATCAAGGAAATCATTTGAGATAAGTAATTTTAAAACACTGATAGTCTTTCTAAATATTAAAGTAAATGTTACTATATATTCATGTATATAGTGGAGAATAGATCTAAACAGAAAATATGACCTCTGCTTTTTAGACACTTCCAATGTAGAAAATAATGGTAAAGGGGGGAAAAGCATAAAAGTCATAATTTTACTGGGTTGCTACATGCAAAAGAATGAAGCTTGACTGCTGCCTCACACCATGCACAAAAACCAACTCAAAATGGATTAAAGAACTAGGCATAAGACCTGAAACCATGAAATATATAGAAGGAAATATAGGCAAAGCACTGTATGACATACACCTCAGTAACATCTTTAAAGACACATCACCCAAAACAGTGATAGTGAAGGCAAAGATCAACAGCTGGGACTACATTGAATTAAAGAGCTTCTGCACAGCAAAAGAGACAGTAACCAAAACAAAGGGACACCCCACCGATTGGGAGAAATCTTTTGCACATAACACTAATGATAAAGGACTTATCACAAAAATCTACAAAGAGCTGATGAGACTCAACAAAAACAAAGTAAATAACCCTGTCAAAAAATGGACAGAAGAGCTAAAAAGAAACTTCTCCAAAGAGGAAATGCAAATGGCCAACAGGCATATGAAAAAAATGTTCAATATCACTTGTAATCAGGGAAATGCAAATCAAAACTACCATGAGATACCATCTCACACCAGTGAGAATGGCACATATTAAAAAAACTAGCAACAACAAATGTTGGTGAGGTTAAGGAGAAAAGAGAACTCTCCTACACTGCTGGTGGGAGTACAAACTGGTCCAACCACTATGGGGAGCTGTGTGGAAATTCCTCAATCTGCTAAAGATGGAGCTTCCATATAATCTAGCAATTCCACTCCTAGGTATTTACCCAAAGGATACAGAAACATTAATTCAAAAGGGTACCTGCACCCCTATGTTTAGAGCAGCTCTATTTATATAGGAAACAACCTAAATGCCCAAAAATAGATGACTGGATAAAAAAGATGTGGTGCATATACATAATGGAATATTATTACTCAGCAATCAAAAAAGATAAACTCATGTAATTTGCAGCAACATGGATGGAGCTGAAAGGGATCATGCTCAGTGTAATAAGCCAGAAATAAAAATACCAGATGGTCTCACTCATAGCAGGAATTTAAAAAACCTAAATAAGGGACCAGTAAAAAGACTAATTATAATAAAGTAAAAATCAAAATCAACAAGCAACTATAAACCAGACACACTACAGGGGGGAGGGACAAGGGAGTAGGATCAAAACAGATGGGTGGGAATTGTATGGGGACTATAACCAAGATGAAAATACATACATTGTGCAAAAATGAAAAATTATGTAAAAGATATATAAAATAAAATTAAAAAATAAAGGATCAGGAAAAATCTGTTTTATAATAATATGTATAAATTCATGATGAAGAGAGACTAGACTTGAGTCAAAGTAGATCCACTTTATGGAGTCTATACAAAGCAGTTTCTGGGTTCTCATCAGTAATAGGCACTCATGAAATGACTTCATAGAGGCCACCCCTCTAGGCAGAGTGATAAAAAATTATTACCATAATGGTAACCCAATGTCTTTCCTTCCCAGAGGAAAAGGTAGATATTTCCATTCATTGTATTAATTCATTTCCTGAGAGAATGTACATTCTCTTGGATATATACCCATGAAGTGGCACAATATGTAAAAAGCGATTAATCCAAAAGAATTCAATTACACATTCTTTCTCTTTAATATTATTTCTGCTACACTGATTAGTGTGATGAACTTTTTATCTGACATTTGAACTTTCCATTCTATGGTACATTTCAACAATGAACATAGCCATTTATTAAGTTGAACTAAGTGAAGCATGATATTTGCAGATGAAATATAGGCAATTACTAGCAAATTCATGTTTCCACCTAACACATGTTTCCACCTAACACAATTAGTGAAAATCAAAGAGAGGGAAATGTAAATGCATAAGGGTATATATTGCTATTTCTTTTCTTTACTGCTCCCTTTGTGACAACAGCTGGACTGAGACTGAACAGCAATCTATACTGCTGCCATATCTGAAAGCATCCATTCCTCTGAGTGTCAACATAATTGATAACTTTTGCTCTTCTATCAAAGCATTAAAGATAATTCTCTCTACATTCCATTTTAACTAAGGGAAGAAATGACCAATGAAGAAATTCTGAGAATTAGCTTTTTATTTGTTTTCTATTAGAGTATTTATAAATGGTATAAATGTATAAATGGTATTTACTCTGTACTCTGAATATTTCAAGTCTTCAGAAATTTAAAGAATGGCTGCCCAGAGAGCCAAAGAGTAATTTACAGAGAGAGAGGGAAGAGCCTGTTCATTTATTTCCTGATGTTATTTTTTTTTTAATTTTATAGAGGCATGTTTATTTATTTATTTATTTGTTTGTTTGTTTTGTTTATACATGCACTGGGTACAGTCAGAAGCGCGGGAGGGTGAGAGAATTCACCAGAGCCAGAGCGGGGAGCAGAGCAGGCAGAAGGACCGAAGTACACTGCTGAGGGGAGCAGCGGGCCGCAGGAGAGGTCTGCGCGCCATGCAGGACCCTCCTCTGGTGGCCGGGGAGCAGCCGGGGATCGAACCGACGCTGCAGAGGCTGCGGGCAGCTTCACAACCCAGCGCTCAACCGCTGCGCCACCAGGGAGGCCCTATTTCCTGATGTTATTTTATTAATTGTTTAGAAGTACAAATTTAGACATTATAAGCCGTAGTTTTCTAATGTGGCCCATTTGATTAAATTCTGAATGATTTTGGAATATTTGGAGAAAAATTAATTTTAGTGTACTAAAACTAAAAATTAAAAGAGCACAACATAATACTCTGTTCATTTACTCAAATCAGATACAAACTTTCATCTTAACTCCATGCTTCCCTTTCTGTGAACCACGCTTAATAAAATCATCTGGATTAAGGTAAATCTGGTTGGTTTCACTTTTCAGATACTAGTATTTGTAATTTTGTAAATAGCCAAAAAAATGTCTGAATTGTGGAAGAAGTATTAATAGACAGATTATTCCATGAGTGTGTCATGGATTATGGGCACTTTAAAAAATGAAGTGATGCAGTCATCATCTTCTTTTTCTTGTTTTGTATGTTTTCCATGAGCTGAAAAATAATTTTTCAATTTTTCCTATTTTTAAAGGGAAAACAGAAGCATAGTGGATGATGACAGTTAATGACATACTATAGACCTCAAGTATAAGTTTAAAATGACTGTCAAGGGCCTCCCCTGGTAACGCAGCGGTTGAGCGCTGGGCTGCGAAGCTGCCTGCAGCCTCTGCAGCGCCGGTTTGATCCCCGGCTGCTGGCGAGGGTCCCGCATGGTGCCACAGACCTCTCCTGCCATGCCCGCTGCTCCCCTCAGCAGTGTATTTCCTCAGTCTGCCTGTTCTGCTCCCAGCTCTGGCTCTGGTGAATCCTCTCACCCTCCCGTGCTTCTGACTATACCCAGTGCTTGTATAAATAAATTTTTAAAAAAAGATAAAAAAAATAAAATGACTGTTAAAGTTATATGGTCACATATTGTTACCTGAAGTCCCTTCAAGTCAGGAGAATGTTCTCTCCGGTAAACACTGCAGGGCAACATGTCAGGAGAATGTCTCCTGTTTCGTGTTCAACTGCCAACGTAGGATGTGCCCTTGAGGAAATGCCCATTCTCTGTTTCATTCTTCACATGTGATTGAAGGCACTGCTCTGTTCTCCTCTGTAACTAGTCAGGGTTTTACAAACAAGGGCACTTTTTACAAGTTCTTAAATACTATAGTTTTCAATCCCCCTGAGACAATTCATCCCAAATTCAAGATATTTTTCTAAGTAGAAAAGTTTGTTATTAAATGTGCAATTGTGATTTATTGTCTGAATAGGCAAGGGGCATATCAATGCATTGATTTTTATATTAATATTTTTTAGCCATGAATAAAAGCATATTTTCACATAGAAATCAGAAATGTTGATGTGAAATAGTGTTGGATCAGAAGTCACGGATAATGTAATAAATGCTTATAAGGCAACTTTTATTGCTAACATTGAGGTTTTAACTGGGCTTTTTTAGTTAAGAGAAATATTCAGAATTATAAAATAGAGGCAAACTGTAAAAGATTTCTTGTTTGGTAACTACTCATAAAATATTTCCTATTTTGCATGAAATGTATAAAGAACAAGTTCTCTAAACAAAACTCTTCAGTAGTTCTAGAAGTCAGACTGTCTAATCTGCTATACTTTCATACAAATTTAAGGTTAACTTTGAATCAAAGATAAACAGAATAAAACAAGTTAATCAGTAAAGAAAGGAAAGTCATGACAGTGTTCACAAAACTAATTTGAATAAAAAGTGAATAAATTCAAGCTACTGCATACAATCAAATAACCCACAGTTGGCATGAGATAGAAAAAGCAAACAGGATGTTGATTTTTTGAATATTTCTATCATTTTTAACAAGAATTTTGATATGTTATGCTTGTCCTACTTGCCCAGCACTTTTGATTTAAATTACACATAGAATAACCTTTACATGGTTTTAATATACAATTTAAATATCTAAATATTTGAAAATTACTTTCCTTAACATGTATAGTCTTTCTACAAGTAAATGAGATTATGAAAAATAACACCTCAATTAAAAACTGAGAAAAGGATAAGAACAGTTCATAGACAAGAAATGGTTTTCACACATATGAAATCATGCCACACCTCACTCATAGTGAGAGAAGTGCAAAGGCAGGTGAATAGGCTGTGACTAGACACATAACCAAGTATAACTAATGTAGAAAATTAGCTTTGTATACTAATTAAGCAATATATATTATAATTTTATTACAGTTATTATGCTATATATATACTCAGACTTTTAGAAGGTAATGTCATTAAAAGAATTAGTACAGTATTGTGTGTAATAAAAAAGTTGGAAATAGCCTAAATATCCATCAATGTGATATTGATGAAATAAAATTTTGTACAAAATACTAGTGAATAGTTTCTAAAAATTAAAAGATGGAAGAAAACCAATGCATGTAGTCTTCAAGACTGCTGAACTGAAAATATCATAGTATAGAATTATGTGCCTGCTTTTACTCCCCTGAAAGCCCTGTCAGTGTAGAATGGATTGTTAGCTGCCATATATTCTCACTTCACCTTTGACCTCACCTCAAAGTGATAGATTTCCACCCTAGCATGGCTAGGGCTAACTTATACTGGTATACTATGACTACACTAAAGAAATGCCAGCTTGCCAGGTGGTGCAAATAAAAAGGTTTGACACAGTATCCTCCAGTGTCACTTACAGCACTGCCTTTTGCCCCACTTTCATTGGCAGCGAATTATAGGAACTTGATGACAAACCAAGGAAGCTATTTTTTCAACAGGGACATCTTCTTAAGGTAACACGCTTTAAAAACTTAGAGAGGCTCTTTGGATCTCTTAAAAGGTTAAGCTAGCAATTGTATGTGCACACATACAACATCTTGTATCAATAGCCATGTATTTATATAATAATGCATATATTTTATGTTGCGTTAAGATTATATTTTCAAATTCCCACTAGTGATTGGCAAATAAATTCTTTTCATAATTTAATCATATAAGGTGCATTAACCATAAAATATATCTAGAGAAAGCCTAAATTTTGACAGCATTAAAATTTTTTTTAAAGATAGATTTATTTATTTGTTTGTTTGTTTATTTATTTATTTATTTATGCAAGCACTGGGTACTGTCAGAAGCATGGGAGGGTGAGAGAATTCACCAGAGCCACAGCGGGGAACAGAACAAGCAGACCAATGAAGTACACTGCTAAGGGGAGCAGCGGGCGGCAGGAGAGGTCTGCGCACCATGTGGGACCCTCGCTGGCAGCCGGGGATCCAACCGGCACTGCAGAGGCTGCGGGCAGCTTTGCAACCCAGCGCTCAACCACTGCGCCAACAGGGAGGCCCAGATAGCCTTAAAATATTTCCAGTGCAAAATACCATGAGGTCATCTGTTGTTCACTAACTTTTGGAATTACATTTAATTATCTATTATTGTCAAAGCCATGGAATGGTTAATACATATATAACTGCCATCTTTGCTAAGAGATATTAATAGAAAAACATCATTAATATATACTATCTTTTATTATCTAGCTACAAATCCCATAATCCTGGGTTAGTATGTCAGCAACATTTGTCATTACACAGCCAAAAGAGAAATTGTTAATGTAAATGTGAAGATAACAGTTGACATATGTGTACATTTACTGTGTGCTAAGAACTATGTCATATACTGTAAATGAATTATCTAAGTTTAGGAAGACGTATCTGAAATTGCTTCTCCAAAATATTTTCCCTACCAGAAAGGCAAATCAAAACCACAATGAAGCATCATCTTACACCCTTAAGAATGGAACATAAAAACTAGCAACAACAAATGCTGGCAAGGATGAGGAGATAAAGGGACACTCCTACACTGCTGATGGGAATGCAAATTGGTCCAACCTCTATGGAAAGATGTATGGAGGTTCCTCAAACTGCCAAAAATGGAGCTTCCACAAGATCCAGCAATTCCACTTCTAGGCATCTACCCAAAGGTCATAAAAACATTAATTCAAAAGGACACCTGCAAACCTATGTTTATTGCAGCACTATCTATAATAAGTAAACTATGGAAAACCCAAATGCCCAAAAATAGATGATTGGATCTAGAAGATGTGATATATATGCACAATGGAATATTACTCAGCAATCAAAAAAGATATACTCAGGCCATTCGCAGCAACATGGATGGAGCTGGAAGGGAGTATGCTCAGTGAAATAGGCCAGAAAGAAAATGAAAATACCAGATGGTTTCACTTATACGAGGAATGTAGGGGATCCAAATAAGGGATCAAGGAAAAAAACGTAATTATAATAAAGTAAAAATCAAAATCAACAGGCAACTATAAACCAGAGACATTCTGTGGGGGGCGGGGGAGTTGTATCAAAACAGGGGAGGGAAGAGCACAAGAGCCAAGGTGATAGTTCACAGGTGAATTGGTGGTAGGAATTTCATGGGGACTATAACCAAGATGATAAAGCATACATTGTATAAAAATGAAGAATGATGCAAAAAATACATTAAAATATATTTTCTCTACCACTTTCCCCCCTTTCCATTTGGATTTCCCAATATTGTATGATAGAATGTACACAATGAGTCCAATATACTCAGTTCTGGACCCTAGATATTATAAATCTTTAGATAAGTTACTTAACATTGCTGAATCTGAGTTTACTTATCTGTAAAAATGAGGCTATAAAAATCTACAATTCAGGATGATAATGATTCAATGATACAATCTAAATGAATACCTCTGGGACATCCAATATTTATTAACAATAGTGAACATTTTATCACCAAGCTTAATGAGATACACACTTATATTTGAGAGTATATCTCATACATGTGTGGAAGACACTTCTCTGAGCCTCTAACTTTGTTAGGTATTTTGGCTTTCATAGAATGACAATCTTACCTACCTCTGGAACAAGCAGTTCTGCACATAATTGGTCAGCTAAGGTATGTTGATTCTTTTGGATCAACTCCAAAACAAATCCTAGCTAGGCATTCCCAGCCAGATCATTGTTCAGAAGTAGAATAAGGATCAGGGTATTTCTCTATCATCACAGTGACATCAGGCCCCACAGAAACCTCTGAGAAAACATGTACATGCTCACGGTTCTCACAAGGATATTTTACCAGTTATCACAGAGATTAAAACTGATCACACCTTATGAATCTATGGCTTCCTAAATAGAATTTCATTGTGCTAATGGATATTTGAACATCTAATATTCTCTACAAGAGAGTAAAGAGAAAGATGGAAAATGAGAAGGAATAAACACACACACTCTCCATATACATATTTTTGTTACATATATATATAAAATATTCAGTTCCATAAATATATATGGAGATATATATATATGGAACCAAAAAAACTGAACATACTCATTATGACCCATAACTGTTCTGGGACACTGCCTATCATTCAACCTCTCTGAGTCTTGAACTCCACTCTGTAAAGGAGAACACACACACATACATATGTTGGCCAACTTGCAAATATGTTTATATAAAGAAAAATATTTTAAAATAGCCACTAAACTCTTAACATATACTGACAATGAGGTCCATGATATATTGTATAAGTATATTTTGTGATGCATTTTTACCATATTAATATAGTCTAGGTGATTAGGCCAGCTGTACTGTTTTACATGGCAAATCATATATTCTAATCTTATTTATACTCTCCAAGCTGGAATTAAAGTAGTGAAGGAGCAGAATTTTTGGAATGACATATAAAGCCCAAAGAGAGTATCGGAAAGTGATGTATTGGTGATGAAAATCTATGCCCATAGACTCTTAAGACCAAAAAAAAAAAAAAAAAAAAGTAAAAACTTTGTTATCTTTTAAATTAAGCAACTGCTGATTTTATGATCTTTTGAATATTTTCCAGAAAATGTATTTAAGACATTGAAACATGAAATAAAGTTTAACATTTTGAAAGTTCAAGTGATTATTTGCAGAGATTATATTTTAAATCATGTGATAATCTTGATTGTGACACTGTAAATATTTGAGGCATTGTGGTAATTGGACAAAGTTTCCCAAATGACTCATAGTACTCACTGGTTTTATGTAAAAATGTCATTCCTTAGACTCTCAAAATCACTTGAAAATTTCAATATTTAACTAACTGTTTAGATTTCATTGTCAAGCTAGTTTTTGGATTGATGTTTAGCAATTAAAACATAGCAGAATAAAGAAAACTGCAGCTGTGTCTCTCTATGCTCTAGGTCTGTGTGAAAACGCACTGTTTTGTCAAGAGAATTTTGGAGATAACCCTTCCACAGATCTGTGATGATCTGTGAGAAGATATTTCTACTTCTGGGTGAACTCTTATTCCTGTTCTGCTGATTTTATTGCCCAGGAGTTGACTACTCTGTCTTTATTTAAAATTGTGATACCAATCACTGACCAGCATTCTCTCTGTCTCTGAGACCTCATTCAAACCAAATCTCTCCAAGGATATGTTCTTCAGCGATTCTGATTAATACTATCTTGGGAGAATCAGGATATCCTATGACATTTAAAGATAAAGTGAGGTATATTAACCACACACACACTAATATGAAAACATCAGGTTTCAAGTAACTTATCAAGTAACAGCTGACAGGTTTCTGAATAAATATGAAAATACATATATAAACTAGAGAAGCTTCAAAATGATCACTATAATACATTGTGGGTTTTTTGTTTGTTTGTTTGTTTGTTTGTTTGTTTTTACAATTTGCTTACTTGATTGAAGGAAATGGGAAAAATACCTGGGATCTATCATAACTCAAAATGTATGCAGCATATCTTAATGCTTCTGACTAGGGTGATCTATGATATGCGTCACAGGAGAAAAAAACTATGAAGTTTTTTTAGTTTAGTGGCCTAAACTAAACAATTTAGAACTTGTTTACATGCTGTTTTATGTTGTCATGTAAGGATTTCATATATCTAAATTATTTATCTACCAACCTGTGAGTGTCGGGGTAAAGACGACTGTCAGATACAGCAAGTGAAAATATGGATTTTACAAGTATTACTTACACTAAAAAAAAAAAATTTTAAATTCACGTTTAACTGGGTGTCCTATACTTTATCTGGCAACCCTGGTCAATAAACAAGCCCTGCTAAATAGTTGGATTTTTATTTATTTTTTTAATATTTCTTCAACATGCCTAGTTTGGTGCTGTACATCTGGAGGAACTTCATTAAATGCTTCTGCATTGACAATTTGGAGACTCTACTGTAGTATTTCACTGCTATTTTTAAAACTGAGAATTGAATTGAAACAAATAAAAGTGAACATTCACTTCTTTGGATGATTTCAAAGAGAAACTAAATGGTGGGCTAAGGGCTCCATTTTGTCCTTTACTGCAATCCTGCAGAGAACTCTGCTGCATGCTACAAAGCCGAAAACAACTTCTTCGCATGATGCCTTAATTCCACAGGGTACTTCCGGGTTATTATCTCTCCTTTCCACAAGTAAGATTTAAAAAAAAAAAAAAATCAAGTCTACTTTTTAACTACCTAGTTAAGGATATGTTTAGGTTGAATATATTGAAAACCCAAATGATCCAGCAACCCAAAATCTGTAATATGGAACGTTTTTATAGACACCGTAATTTGTTTTCTTTTTGGAATTGGAGACAATTTATATCCCAGGGGGTATTTCTTCCAGTTGGTGATACAGGAAAGTTGTGCATAATTTCACTAAAAAATAAAGCAACTGTCTACATTTAATGAGTGCTGTCTCTTGAGTTTTCAGGAAAATATGAATAAGACGTTTATTATTGGTTCTTAAAATAACATCTGTGTGGATTCCATTTAGTGGCCCATGGTTTAAATTTACTGCCTAATTAAAAAAAAAAAAACCACCATCAATATATAGTAAATAAAAGTGAATCTGCCTCTAGTTAAATCAAACTAAAATATATATTTAGGCTTTCATATTCTTCCAGAAAAGTAAAGAAAAATATTATACAGTTATGGCTAGATTCTGTAATTCAAGAGACTACAAATGGCCATATAAAGGAGTTAAATTCCAAAGAGTGGCAAACCTCTGCTTTTCATATTTGATACTACAGAGAGTGGTGTAAATTAAAGGAATAATGAACACAAAACCCTGTTTTAGCTCACAAAAAAATGATGATGCTTTCAATTCTTAACCAGTACTTTAAAGGAAGGAAATCTTTCAGAATTTCAGATTTGGAAAGAATTCCAAGATTAGACTTACTCCATTATTTTACATCATGTAAATATTCGCTCTTTAGGGATATTTCCATATTATAAAAGAAAATTATTAAAGCATTATCAAAAAATCAAAGAGCTCAACAGAGGTGGTCTTATTAATGACTTTCTTTTTCTACCCTCTAGGATGATAAAGAATTTTTCTTTCCATAAACAACAACAAGACCTCAGTAACTGGTAACTGTCATTTTGCCAAGTAAATGATTAGTATTGAAAGGTACTGGATTTGCAATGTTCTTTGATACTTACATTTCTGCATGTGCAAAATATAGAGTGAATTTGGGTTAAACCCAATGTTCAGCTCAATTGGAAACTGCTCAATTTTGCTGAATAGTTACCTGCTGCCTGGTAACATTGCAGCATTGCTCAATGCATTATTGCATTTACCCAGCACCAAAGCACCTTGGGTTAGATACTACGATCATTGTTCTATACCTGAAGATGTCACTGAATTTTTCCATTCCACAGCTCTAGGAAGTACTGATTTAACAGTCTCATAGAATGCTGAATTCTAATGTCTTCATTTTTACTTAGTTATGTTTGAACAATTTGTCTTCTTATTCACATCTTGAAAGAAGGAACTATTCTTATACAACACACCTGCCACAGGGTTATACATACAATGGGTATTTTTAAATGAGTCCATGATTAAGTGAATGCTTATTGATAGGCAGCTGGGTTCTGTAGTTGTTATTTCTGTTACATTTCCTTTCCATCAACAAAAAAAAGCAAGTGCTATTAGTAGGTGCTGATGTCTTTTCATAATGCATATGATCTAGGAAGGTAAATAGGTGGGTGGGGACACTTCAATACTCTTGCAGACACCATCACTGCCTCTGGGTCTCTTTATCACTCTAGAGCAGATTGGCTCCTGATAAACTTTCAATCCTTACAACCCAAAGCTGGGTCTTCTTGTGGGAGGAATGCTCTCATCAATGGGAATCTATCTATAAGTGAGCTGGAAGTACTTTGAGATTTACTTAGGAGGGGCAGTTTTAACCAGTGACTGCGGTAGATGGAATAAATACTCCAGTCTACTTGTCCCCAGTCAGTGAACTGCAGCTCTGCGGTATGATCTGTGTGTTATCCAGAGCTTTTCCTCTAGAACTGTATCAACATGAAGCTCACCATGATTTTGCCTGACATCAAACTTTTTCTTGGTTTCCTTCACTCTTAGACCCATTTGTCATTCCCATATCTGGTTTTCTTGTCAATACTCCTTAGATTAGCTATTTTTACAGAAATCCTGGGTCTCAAACTTTCCTTCCAATCTCAAACAAATGTCATCTGTCAAATAAAAGACAATAAACCTGTGACAGGCAGATCAATAATCTCCCAAAGATGTTCACATCCTAATTCTGTAAACTGAATGCTATGTCACATTGCAGAATGGAATTAAGGTTGCAGATGAAATTAAGGTTTCAATCATCTGGCCTGAAAATAAAGAGTTTATCCTGTTATTCAGGTAGGTCCAATGTAATCACAAGAGATCTTAAAAATGGAAGACAGAAGGAAAACTGTGTTGGAGTATTGGATGTGAGAGACTGGACTGGTCATTGCTTGCTTTGAAGATGGAAAGGGGCCACAAGCAAAGAAATACTGGAATCCTTGAAAAACTGTACAATATATGAAAACAAATTCTCCCCTATAACCTCCTATAAAAACCTATAAGAAAACAACCCTGTCAACACCTTGATTTCGGCCTAGAAAGCACATTCTGATTTTTTAAAAAAGATATTCATTTATTTATTTATGCATACAAGAGCTGGGGTGGAGGCCAGAGGTGTGGGGAGGTCAGAGGATTCACCAGAGACAGAGTGAGCAGACCAGGCAGACTGACTGAAATACACTGCTGAGGGGAGCAATGGGAGAGACAGGAGAGATCTGCTGCACCGTGTGGGTCAGCTCCCTGGCCTGGGATCGAACTCATGCTGCAGTGGCTGCGGATAGCTTCACAGTGGTGAGATTTAACCCCTTGAGCCACAAAGGAAGCCATTCTGATATTTATCTTTCAAAATTACAAGACACTAAATGTGTATTTTGTTAAGCAATTAAGTTTGTGGTTGTTCATTACAGTAGCAATAGGAAATTAATACAACCACTGTTACTTTGACTATGTCTAGAAACTAGTGGCCAGGTGACTTTGGGCAAGATATTTTAACCTTTCTCAATTGTCTCTTTAGAACACACCTTATAGGAGTATTCTCAAGACAAAATTAGACAAAACATATAAATTACTTAGAAGACTACTTGACCCAGTAAGAATTCACTAAACATTGATTATTACTGTTGTTATTAAATATGCTGTGTTCTAGAAAACTTTTCTTGCTCTATGTTTATGCATATCTATGTGGTATGAGTAGAATTTCAAGAAAGTCACCATGTATTCCACATCTAAGGACATTTCATTTGGATGGTTCAACAGAGGCCCATGCATGTTAAATGAACCAAACGGGATTCATAAAATGGGCACTGTAGTAAAATTACATCAAGTCCATGTTCCTTTTTTTCAGGCCAGAAAATATGAAAAATAAATTGGATACCTGTCTCTAAAGTGCAGACAGTAATAGGGATAGAAAGCTAGATGTAAGTATACTAATTGCCTTTAAAAGAATCATGTTATTACTAAATGAAGACCAGCACAGAATGAAAATTAAAGTTGCTTAAAAATTTTTATCTTTTTCTTTTTCACATTTTTTTCAGAAATGCAGACAGAAATGCTAACATGAATTCTGAATATTAAAACTAAGCTAAAGGGACATATTCATCAACATGAATGGCAAGTATATAAACAGCCAATCTTCTAGAATGCATGCCTATATCCATTAAATTGCTTCAGCCAAAGAAAGCTTAATGGAAGTTCTTTAGACAACTCCTAACGAATATATTCTGGGTGAGAGAGCAGAAACACACAAATGAAAAAAGAACTTGAAGGCAGCATTAAAAATGTCATTTCCTTCAAGCTATGTTTTCTTATGAAAGAAACTTAATCTTTCCCTTTTTTCGTAAAATCCCAGTTCATAGTAAAATAGTTCTATATAAGATATTGGGAAAATTAAAATGAAGTAAAGGTGATCCACAAATGTTAACACCATAGACCCTGTGAAACGAACGAAGTGATTATAACAATTTATCCTGGAAAAAAAAAGGTTCTCATTTTGGTTATCATATAAAGTCAATAGTATCTTGGCAACAGATGCTTCTTTCTCCTCTTGCAGGGATAAAGGAAGACTTCTTGCAAAATTAGAGATTTTTAAAATGCCATAGGTAGGAATTCACACAGGTTGCATTCATGTTAATTAATTTGCATCAACAGTAAAGCCACAGTGTCTTAAATCAGTTAACTTTGCAGAAGAACAAAGAAAGACAAGTTTCACTGTGCTGATCATACATTAGATGTATTCTGGCATGTGACAAATAAATGTAAATCCTTCATCACTAAAGGTCCAGCTGGACATGTTTCTTATTCCAACTTATCCATTAATGTAACCGAAAAATAGTCCAAATTCATCTTGCACTGATTTTGAATTCATACTAACTCTTCCCTAGAGATAGCAACAGATGTGATAAAAATGAAATCAGTCACTAAAACACAATATTAGTGAGCCTTTCTTTGGCATCACACCAAAAGAGATTCCTATACCACCTTCTTACTTGGCATTCAATTCACTGTGATGTGAGAAGGCCTAGAATACGCAGGGCAGGACATTCTCTCTCTCACTGAATTCATTAGCAGTCCATAATCACTGGGTTGGAATCAAACATGGAATAGTCACTGCCATTTTTGGCTGACTGAATTTCTTGAAAACCCTCTTTGTTCTGCTGTAAACAGGTTATTATAACAATACTAGCACCACCATCATCAATAGCAATAGTCATAAAATCTAGAGTAGCAGAAACAGCAGTCATACGCCAGGCACAGTGACAAATGTGTTTCATTATTCTGCTTCTGCATAGTGCCTACCTATAAGGAGAGTGCCCACATCTCCATTATTCCTGATGAGAAAAAGGAAGCTCACAAAATGAAATATACCCAGGACAGCATGACTATTCAGTGACAAACCAGGCATGACATAAGATTTGCGATGCTAAAGATAACCCTCCTAGTTGCTAAGTCATTATAAATGGTTAACATCTGAAAGTAAATCCTACATCAATTTTTGCTTTGATCTGGTAAAAACTGGTAGCAATTATCCCTTGAATTCTCCATGATTCACCTCTTCTATTTTCCATATACCTCTCTCCACCACACTCCCCTTCTCTAATCACTACCCTGATATTTGTAGGATATCATGCATTATAAAGAAATAAAATAGAGAAAAGAGGATCCTTATTAATAGGTATGTATCAAAATATTGAGTGAGTGATGTTGTAGTTAGAGAAAATTGGGATTTTTTTTTTTTGTTGTTAAATTTCACTGTTGCCACCATGTCAGAATAAATGACTTTACCTTGCCCTTACTACCTTCACATTTTGATTATTGCTTTTTCATAAATATATTGACATGATGAACTAATATAACCCTTATTTGTTTCTTATTTAGATGTGTAAGTCATTTGAACATCTTTTTCACCAACTCATCATACTCACTTTTGGGAAGGGAAGATGTGAAGGGTTTCTCATCTTCTCTAACACTCAGCTTAGTTATTTCCTGTCCAATTTCCTGTTTCCTGACCCAACATGGATTAGGCACCCCTCCATATAGTCTTATAGTCCAATTTTATAATTACAGGTGTGTTAACACATATATTTTCCCTAGTCTTTTTTTATCATATTGTTTCCTTAGAGCTTGTACCATATCTGGATCTCAAAAAATTTTTAATAAATGTTGATGCACTATAAAAGAAAGTTTTCTCAAATTAGTGTTAAAAATTAGCCATGTAGCTCTGAAATGGTGCTGAAGAGAAAAATCTCTGCAAGAAATGGTGTTGGGAAAACTGGATCTCCACAGGCAAAAGAATAAAACCAGACTACTATCTAACACCACACACACACACGCACACAATAACATTCAAAATGGATTAAAGGCAGATATAAGAACTGAAACCATAAAATACATAGAAAACATAGGTTTATATACTTCTTGATACTGGGCTTAGAGACTGAAAAACAGAAAGGCAAACAAAAACAGAAATAAATGGGACTGTAACAAACTAAAAAGTGAAGGAAAAGTTTTGCATCAAAGCAAATACATGCCCACAGAAAATGAGAAGATATTTGTACATTCTATATCTCATAAGTGATTTCTAAAGTATTGGAAGAAATCATAAAATTCAACAAAAACTAAAAAAAAAAAATCCTGACTAAAAATGAGCAGAAGATATAAATAGACACTTCTCCAAAGAATACAGAGGCCAGTAGACCCATGACAAAATTGTGTATGATTCAGAGGTACAGGACCACACCTCTTCAGGTGTAAGTTACTGCACTGGAAATACAAATCAAAATAGCATCAGAGATCACCTCACACCTATGAGAATGTCTACGATTCAAAGATAGGAATGAACAAATGTTGAGGAGCATATATAGAGAAGGGACCTCTTGTATACTTGTGGGAATGTAAGTTGGTACAGCCATTATGAAAAGCAGTGTGAAGATTAAAAAGTTAAAAACAGAAATTCCATATAATCCAGTTATCCCACTTCTGGGTATTTACTCAAAATATGCAAAACACTAATTCAAAGAGAAACATGCACACCCATGTTTACTGTCACATTATTTATAATCGCTAAGAAAGGGAAACAACTTAAATGCCTATGAACTGAGGAAAGGTTAGAGATAGGATATATAAACACAACAGACTGTTTCTCAGCTATAAAATAAAAATGAAATCCTGCCATTTGCAACCATATGGGTGAACCCAGAAGGCATTATGCTTAATGAAATAGGTTAGAAGTAGAAAGACAAACACCAAATGATTTCACTCATATGTGGTATCAAGAAAGAATAAGCAGATGAACTTAACACAACAAAAATAAACGTAAAAAATACAATAGAATGGAACTGAACACTCATTACACCCTTGCACAGAACTTTCATCACTACTTACTTCAGGGACAGGTCTATAGTAAGTAATAGGATGTTTGCTCAGGATTCATGAAAAATTAATGTAATTAGAGGGAATTGTGGAAACTGACTTTATACAGAACAAAGAGTTATCAAAAGGTATTATTTTTGTGAAATGTAAATTACCATAATTGAATACGGTTGAGGTATCATCTTGAAGTAGAAATGATTATTACCTGTTATTAAACAAGCATTTTCAGTCCATGCTGAATTAAACTACTGGAGTGTTTTCTTCTTTTTAACTTTGCAATTGCATATAATTTATTCTAAACTGAAATTTTTCTTGTTAGACCAAAATTTATATATCCCAATTCTGAAAGCTATATAACTATTCTACATAGTGATGATATTGATGCTTATGCACGTAAAAACAGTAATAGTTTACCTTTCACAGAAAAGTTTTAAATTTGTAATCTTTATTTTTTTCTTACAAGGTACCAACAATTCTGCTGTACACTGACTACCCAGAAAATTAGTGGTGATGATTAGAGCACCTTCAAACTACATCTGATTTTTTTAAAAGCCATTTGCAATATTTATTCATATAATAGATATCTGAAAAGCACCACTCCATTCATAATATGATTAGCTTTAGGACTCAATGATAGCCTAATCTTGTTAAGACATCAAAGAAAACAAAATCCTCTTATTGGAGAATCGATTAGTTTGCAGAAGATGTTAATGAAGTAAATTTAATCTAGTTAAATACCATGAGTAAAATGTAAGATCAAGGAAAGAAAAATAAAGCTAACCTGATATAGCATTAGGTACATTAAATTTTACCAAAAAAGCCTGCCATGGAGTCAATTACATGCTTAAATACACATCAATACAGCAATCTTGTGTCATCAATATTAAGTTTATAAAGAAATGCAAAAGAATACCCATGCATCTAATCAATACATCCTAATCAAATATTCTATAACTTCCCTATAGAACTTAAAATGTCAGATAAACTTACTTAAAAGTCATCCTTACCCTCTCTTCCCAAAGTAAACAAGTGAGACAGCATATCCCAGAAATGTGTTTTAAAAGTAAAAAATGGATTATCAACTAGTAGCCAAATAGACATAAGTATTTTTAAAAACTGGATCTATTCTCTGCCTAAAAGTAAGGGTTTCATGGAACTCTATTTTATAAGCCAGGTTCAAATACCAATTCTATATCTTGCTGGCAATATAACTTTGGATAATTTTATTTATACTCTCATCTTCAACTTCCTAATCTACGAAATGTGGATAGTAAGATATAACCCAGAATTATAAGAATTAGTGGATATAATGCATATTAAACCCACAACTATGCCAACCCAGAACAAGCAGTCCTTACATGTGAGCTAACAGCAGCACAACACCACAAACATACACTACACTGCAGTTTAGTGTAGTGTAGTGTAGAATTTGTAAAAACAAATTCTTAATGCTTTTCTACATATAAAAGAGTGCCAATGAGTTCATTTTCCTTTTACTATAAATCCCTTCTACTTTAAACTTAAAAATAAATGTTTATTACATGAAATATGTATGTACATATCTATACATACAGCCATATACACATGCATCATACCTGCAGAGATCACGAATGAGAGAACGTGAAGTCACAGGGAGTCTTAAGGCGAACAACCATGCTGACTGCTCTCTACTCAAGGGAAGGAGCCAGTGATGAAGCATGCATCCTACTCTCGTTACTGTATTTTCACAGGAGACACATGGAAGACGGCCAAAGAAATTGGAAAATGCAACAAAACTACGTATCAGGAGGAGCATGTTGGTTACCAGTTTTAGTACAAGTCTCACAAACCAGAAGGCTGCTGGCCCTGGGCAGAATGGGGATCAGGACAAGTGTGAGGACATGTTCACCACCAGCAGCAGGGACCGTGTGAGGCTGGGAGCCAGTGTTATTCATTCATCAGATTTTTAAAGAAGTCAGACGTGTTTATGCAAAAATGCCCGATTTTAAAATTTGGTTATGATGCTTTTAAACATGAAGTGGATGGTAACAACACATTTAAAGGCTACAGTCTGGGACCTCTGTTTAAAGAGAAGTTCTCACAACAGATGTAAAGCCAAATAGTACATAAGTGCCAAGAAGTAATGCACTAAGTTGGGAATGAATACCAAAATCCTACAGCCTCTAAGCACAGATGTCACTCCCTTTGTCTAGAATATCCCCCTCTAAAATCTACCATACAGCTTCCTAGAGCAAGGTGCTCCAGAATCTCTCCCTCACCCTTCACCCACTCACAGCTATGGTTCCACCCACAAAGAAATGCTAATATATTACTAGCCAGAACATACTTTATATAGCAACCCTGATCACTAATTCAACTGTGAGCAACATCATGTCTGTATCCACAATGGGTTTTGCTCAACATTATATCCCCAATGTACCATAGATGATGTTCAATAAATTGGTCTTGTTAGTTGCTTATCACCCCCTTCTAGGCTGCAAACCTCTTAGGATGACAGAGCTGTATATTTCATTTCCCCATCCAGTAACAAGCTTAATGCAATATATAATGAACAGAATAAAAAGAATGGGAATAAGGAGATTGGGTGTGCGGGAGTAGTGGAAGAATTAAATAGGGTGTCAGGGTAGGTCTCATTTGGAGGGTAGGATTTGAGCAAATAATTGAAGGTGAGGAATGTAGTGAAACAGATATACAGAGGAAGATCACTCCAGGCAGAGGAAATTACAGCAAAGGCCAAAGGTCTTGTGCTTAAGAAACAGCAAAGGAACATAAGTTGGCTACATGGGGGAGGAGGAGAGGGAGTGTATGAAGAGAGTATGACATCTGCAATGCCACGTTAAAGACGGGAAATGCATAAATGCTAGTGAGTCAGTGGGCAAAAATCAGCAGTTTTAGATACTGGGGGGAAATAAGTGTGAAAAAAAAAAACTTAAGAGTTTGAACCCTACAAGAACATATTCCAGGGCCTCCCCTGGTGGCGCAGCGGTTGAGCGCTGGGCTGCGAAGCTGCCCACAGCCTCTGCAGCGCCGGTTCAATCCCCTGGCCGTGGGGTGAGGGTCCCACATGGTGCGCAGACCTCTCCAGTCACCCCGCTGCTCCCCTCAGCAGTGTACTTCATCAGTCTGCCTGCTCTGCTCTCCCCTCTGTCTCTGGTGAATTCTCTCACCTCCCGCATTTCTGACTGTACCCAGTGCTTGTATAAATAAATAAATCTTAAAAAAAAAAAAAAAAAAAAAACAAGAACATATTCCAATGCAAATACAATGAACATAGTGGGGTTTGCTTCGGGTTTTGTTCTTAAATATCTGAGCAATGGTAATACAAATAAAACAAAATGGAGTAATACAGACGCTATAAAAATAAGAGACAGAGTATGTGTGTGTGTGTGCAAGAGAAAGAAAATTTTAGTAATGTTTAGTGATTAAATTTTAAAAAGGTAAGCTATCAAAGAAAAAAAACATCAGCAAAGCAGTTGAGGAAAATATATAAATGATATTAAAAACAAATGTGGGGTGGAAATGATGTATGAATCACAACTAGTAATGGCTGCCTAAATCTAGTTTTACAGACATCTAGAAGAAGTCTCAGACCTTTCACTTTATTCAGTATATCATTTTATTATCATAATCAAACTACAAGAATATTTAAAACATCTTTAAAACATGTCCCACTAATCTATTTTATATTAAAAAACAGACCCCTAAGAAAACATTTTTCCCTTTTCTTTTTAAAAAATGTATGCACAGCACAGGGTGTTCTTCAATTTGGCAGAGTAATAACAGCAAATTTAATAAAGAGCCAGCAGAGGTTCTTAACCTGGCTTTCACTGGCAGGTTTTGGCATCTGTGAACCCCTAAACTGCCTGTGTAATCTTCTGCATATGGGAATCTTTCATGGAAAAGAATCTGTAGTTTTGAGAGTTTAAACAGTAAAAGATTACGTTTCAATGCATTAAAAAAGTCTTAAATAGTATCTAGTAGTTGGGTTTCTTACAATGGTTCTAAAATGCTCTATTTTTATGATGATCTAAACTAAAGGAACACCTACACTAACAAATGGAAGTAATAAGCAGAGGTAATTATTTGCATAATTCAAAACAAAGAAAAAGTTATTTGCCAGAACAATATGAACAAGATAGGCATTAATACATTTTGCTTTGAATCAGATAATTACCCCAGTCATTCACTTATAGCATCTATGGTAAGAGGTTATTTTAAAGGTAAAATAAAAATTTCATTCTGGAAAGGAAAGCAAGCTTATTTATTTGTACTCACATCACTAATAATTGGGATTCAAACCAGGACCCTACAGTCTTCACTTTGGAATCCTCTCTGAAATATATCTAAGGCTACTTTATGTTATTAATTCATAAGTAAAGAATTCTGCATATAATTCAAGGGAGAAAACCATGGAAACCAATTTTTCATCTGTGTTACCTACAAAGTTGATCAACATTCTACTTTTGGGGGGATTTCTAGCTATTTCCAATGACCAAAAAAATCTAGAAAATTGTTTTTAAAGTTCATTTTGCTTACCAGTCAAATTAAAAGCATTAAATGAAAACAAGGATTCTTCACATTTGAATTTTATTTGTTGGAATTTATTTCATGTGGGAATTTTTATATTTTCTAAACCCTTTATTACTTTTGAAAGAATACAACATGGATCAGGTATCAGTGAAAGTGCATGTCTGAGAAAGTTCTTAAAAGCACAGATCTCTGCCTAAGGGCATCAGATTTTACTAAGAAATATAACCACACATAGAAGGCTAAGCTAAGAATATTAGAAGCTTCGCTATCACAAAGAATCAAATTTTGTCAGAACTATGACTTTTTTCCTACTGCATCTTCTGAATATCACACAGAAATTCTGCCTTTAGTCCATGTTTCAAATTTTTATTACTCACCAAATTTATCTTCCTAGTAGAACAAACATAAGAGATCTTAAATTTTTAAAGTAAAATTCATTGTTTGTCTATAGGTTATTACTCTACCATGCAAATAGTCTGGAATAAATCTGAAGATTTCACATGGAGTTGTCCCACCTAAAACGTGCATTATTTGTCAGGCCTCAGTTGAATCATGCTAATAATAGGTGAAACTGAAGCACAATAAAAGGTTGATCAACTTGCCAATTAGGTCTGAAGAACAATGGAGAAAACTGAGTTTAATACAGGAGGCTCAAGTGAAATCCTGAGAACTAATGTTATCAAAATCAGATTTATTTGGAACCACAAGGGAAAATGCTAGTAGTTCCAGAAGTGTTTGGCTGAGGTAGTAACACAGCATATCAAATCAGCCCCAGTTTCCCAATTACTTTCCCATATACTAAACAGGAAATAACTGATCAGCTTATTGTTACTGCACATCTGGAACTGCTGCGTCACAAGCAGACTATCGGAATCCCATGAATGTGCATTACGGTTTCTCCTTTACTCATGTTCTAGCACCACTTACATGCATAATTTGATTTTTCAATGAAAAGTCCTAATCATTTTGCTTGGAACATTTTTGTTATGATACAGTTTATTCAAGTTTAAATATTTATAAAATAAAAGCAGATCTAATGCAATCATTGACTGTTTAACTCACTATGAACATCAACAAGATGACACATATTGTTTGCAATACCTAAAAGATCGTATTATTCAGACAAGACTATTTTATCTCCATCTAAACTGTTTCTCTGGTGGTAGGAACAAACATCAATGAGACGCCACCCTAATTATTAAACGTGAGGCTATTGTGTTGAGCAAAATGTCTAAAATGGCTCCCTGGAGATAGCCTTCCCTGCATCCCCCAGAAGCTGACACTATGATGAAATGTATCCCCTCCCTTGAATAGGCTGTTAGCATTGTTAATTTTAAAGTAGGGAGTATCATTGATCTAACTGCACAATCCATTTAAAAACAAAAACAGCAACATGGATGGAGCTGGAAGGGATCATGCTCAGCGAAATAAGCCAGAAAGAAAAAGAAAAATATGGGATGGTCTCACTAACAGCAGGAATTTAGAAAACCTAAATAAGGGACCAGGAAAAGGAATAACTATAAGAAACAAATAATCAAAATCAACAAGCAACTATAAACCAGAAACACACTACGGGGGGATGGAGGGGAGGGAGGAATGATTAGGATCAAAATAAGGGGGGTGGGAATTATATGGGGAATATAACCAAGATGAAAATGCATACATTGCGCAAAAATGAAAAATTATGTTAAAAATATATAAAATTTTAAAAAAAATGAAGAAACAAAAAAATAAAAAGAAAATAAAAACAAAAACAAGAATAGGAATAGGAATGTTCTCCAATTAGTAGCAGAAGGGGAAGATAGAGATTCTAAGCAAGAGAACAGGGACCTTTACTGGCTTAAAGATGGACACACCATTTGACAATGATATAGGGACCTCAGTAGAATTCAATGAAGTGAGTTCTACTAACAACCTGAACAGGTAACAGCCCAGCAGTACCCACATGTTGACTGAAACCTTGGGAGACTCTGAGCAGAGAACCTAGCTGAGCTCACTGGGAATTCTGAACTGCAGGGCTGAAATAATAAATAGATGTTATTTTTAACCTGAAATTTAAGATGTTTTTGTTATTCTGCAATAAAAAAAGTGAGAAAATACTTCAAGAGTAGAGTAACAAAAAGTGAGACGTTTCCTCTCTGCTTTGTCATTTTCACAGACTGACATTTATTTTAAAATGTTTTCCCCAAAGGTGAAAGTAAACTGTGTTTTTTAGCAACAACGTACCACTTTTATGCTACTAAATGAAAAAATTTAACCTTGAAACAGATAACCTGTTCTAATAAAACACATAGTGCAAAAAAAAAAAAAAAAACCATTGCAATCAATGGTTGCCTACAGCATTCAAAATATATTTACTACCAAAAAAATTATATAAACATGTTAACACTATCACAATAATTAATATTGTGAGGGAGATAATTTTAAGCTATGAAAATATTATAATATTCCCTTTAAAGTTTCGTCCACTGATTTTAACTACCTTCAGTGTGTCTGTGATGATCTAATGATGAGTTAACATTTTCCTCATTTTTTTTCTACATTTATAAACTAAAATTATTCTGTAAGGAATATGAGTCCTATCCATCCATCCATAAATTGTCTATCTATATATGGCATCTCCTTACTTTTGGGCACATCAAGAAGCTCTAAAGCCATGCTGGATATTCCAGCATGTCTACTCCTGCTGTAGAATCAGCCATTTCTAGGGGCACTGGTTTCTTTTATCAGGGAAAGATACTTAGAAACCAAGATTAGAGCAATAGATATGCTTCTTCCACTCAGATAGCACTGCTTCGAGACTCTTCAATGTACAGAACTATAAAATATATGTATGTCAACCTCATACAGACAAGTATCTGTCTATCCTTTCATCCAACTATCTCTATAAGCATTCATATTACCTGATTCTAATCCAACACTACAATACATTTTATCTTCCCCTCCATTCTTATTTTTACCTTAGTTCTTTGAGAAATCCAGGCTCAAATTATAGAATTTTTTATATAAATATTTTTCTTCCTACCATCACTTAAATTCTTAATCACTATTAATCCACAAGATGGAATGTAAATCTGGAAGCAGAACCAAAAAAAAAAAAAAAAAAAAAAAAAAAAGGTCTGAATTTGATTCAAATTAAATGCCCAAATTTTACTAGCAGATGTTTCTTTACTCAAAGAAGAATTTATTTCTATTTATCAGTCCACTGAGTCTCAGTCTGCTGAGAACACACAAATGTAAATTAAAAAATAGATAAAATAGTAATCTATTATAAAATTCATGATGTTCATGCTACTTGCTAAATGTTGAATTTCACTTTATTCATTGAAATAAAGCCTATTTATTTTTAAGGATTAAGTTACTCATTCCTCTAAGAACTCACAATAAATTGGAACTATCATGTTGTTCTGATCCTTGTTACTTAAATAGTCAGATCTCACATAATTTCAGTTGTCCCCTAATTTAGCAAGTTTTCAAAAGACAGAACATCTTAATATATTTAAATATTTTCTGATTCTAAAATGTGTTCATTGTAAGACATTTTGAAAATATAGAAATATATCTGAAGAAAAAACTAATCACATAATTTACAAATCTAAAGATAACTTTTCTTTATATTTTTGTTAGGGTTTTATCTCTCAACCGTGTCATTTTTTCATTAACATGGATTACTCTGAATACAGACATATATACTTTATACAGAATTTTCCCTTCACATTATATATATTTCTCATTATATATATTTCTCATGATTTTAGATAATAGAATGAGTATACACAAATTATAATTTCATAAGCAGACCTGAATATTAAAGGGCTATTAACTAATCTAAGAAAATAGAGTCCATTTAACAAATTGCATTTTTGACAGCTAATCATTTAGAAAACCAAACAAATTTTAAAATTCATAGATCAGTTACCTATTTTATAACTTATACTAGATTAACTTGAGAAAATTTAAGACTCAAGAAGTAAAATCACAAAATAATCTAGAAGAAAATAAGGAAGGGTAGCTTGGTGGTTATGTACCAAAATTTAAAATGACAAGTTAAGGTAGGAACAATGGACCATGGACTATGGACTATTATATTCTGGAGGACCATGGACTATGGTGGAGGACGAAGGGTGATTTGGTGCTAGGTGCACCAGATATTGTGGTGATATCTGATGGCGGGGGAAACCTAATGTTACCTCCATTAAAAAATAAAATTTTGGGGGCCTCCCTGGTGGCGCAGGGGGTTGAATGCCATGCTATGAAGCGGTCCACAGCCTCTGCAGTGCGAGTTCGATCCCCTGCCAGCCAGAGAGAAACCCACATGACAAGGCAGACCTCTCCTGTCTCCCCTGTTGCTCCCCTCAGCAGTGTTTTTCTGTCTGTCTGCCTGTTCTGCTCTCTGGTGAATCCTCTCACGCCCCGCCCCTGCATCTCTGGCACGTAACCCAGCTCTTGCGTATATAAATAGATAAATCTTAAAAAATAAAATAAATAAAATTTTGAAAACAAAGATTGAAGTTTAATTTTTTTAAATGAAAAAATGGTCTCTTTATTTCTTAATATTTTAAAAAAAATATCATGGGTTTCTTTCCTAATCAGAGAAAATTGCCATTACGATTAAAAAAAAAAATAACCTTGGGGAGAAATGATACATTTGCAATCTGGGTCCATCAAAATTTTCATATAATGTATTTCTTAAGAAAGTGCTTTAACACGCTGAGCTGCGAAGCTGCGCGCAGCCTCAGCAGCACCAGTTCGATCCCCAGCCACGGGGCGAGGGTCCCACATGGCGCAGAACTCTCCTGCCGCCCACTGCTCCCCTTAGTAGTGTATTTCGTCAGTCTGCCTGTTCTGCTCTCCACTTTGGCTCTAATGAATTCTCTCACCCTCCAGCGCTTCTGACTATACCCAGTGCTTGTATGAATAAATAAATCTTAAAAAAAAAAAATGCTTTAACACACCTTACTTTAATGTCTTGTTTTGTTTTCATTTGTTTTTATGATGCAGACACAACCCCAACAAGGTGATTATTTCTGCATATGCAGCAGAGCAAATCTTTCTGGGATGTGTTGGGGAAAACTTTGGTTTAAAAGTTATTAAAAAGGCTCAAATTTCTGGTATGAAATTCTGTTGTCCGAGATGTCTTCAATCAGAAATAAACACTAAAAGGAGCAGAGATGGCTAGAGATCACATTTTATTAAGGCTGTGGATAAACTCCTCTTTTGGTAAATACATTAATAATGACATAACAGTCACCACCATTCATGAGGATTTCCTGTGTGTCTGGCACTAAACAAGCGCTTTATAAGTTACCTCATTTAATCCTCACAATTCTACAAGGTCGGTATTATATTTTCATTTTAAAATTAAGAAAACTAAAGCATAGGTAAGGAGATCAACTTCTCCAAAGTCACATAGCTCACAGTGGCCTGACTAGAAATCCTGTGTCAATTTACCACAGGCCCAAGCACATTTTCCTTTTCATTGATACATTCAATGCAGACTGGTTGAGAAATTGTAGTGTCCACCTATCCTGCCAGATTTTGGAGTTAACAACTAAGCAAAGATCAAATCAAACAAAAATTGCAATACATGCCTCAGAGAGATTATGGACTAGTTTAAAAAGAAAAACACTATGTAAATAATAACTAAGTGAATGACTGAGTTTACCAATATATACGTATAATCAGATTTGAAAGATATGTCAAGACTATGAAATCATGTAACAGAATATTTTAACTTACAAATTTCTCCTGTCAGTATCCGGGGAAGCTCTCTCAAAGAAACTGACAGATGAACAAACAAAGACAAACTATGCAAAAACATATTTAGGTCTGCAAAGGAAAGCAAGGTAAGAGTGACAGGGATACAGGGCAAAAAAGAAATAATATAAACAAAAGCTTGGTAATGAACAGACACATAACAAGCAAAAGGAAAAAGTGCCCTTTGATAGATAAATGGATAGAGAAATTGTAGAACATGTACACAGTGGACTGTTACAGGCTGTGAAGGAAGATGAAATGGTGGCATTTGGAACAAAACAGATGGACCTCAAGGTGTTAGGTTGAGTGAAACAAGTCCAAAAGTCACAGATACTGGTTTGTTTCACTTATCTGTGGACTATAAATACCAAAATAAAAATACAATAAAAACATTTATTTGCAAAGAATGAAAGGAATAAAACTTGAACTTAACAAAAAGAAGACAATGGTAACCAGAGGGAATAGGGGAGAGGGTGGGTTTGGGTAGGAGGGGCAGACGAGGTATGAACTCTGGTGGTTTTGAAACAGGCCTCAAGGGTCTGGGTACCCTCAGAGTCTCTTGCAGTTCTTGTCTTTAGTGAGGAAAAAAATCTATGCCAAGATCCAAGTAACAGAAATCAAGAGATTTATTGATAAACAAAAGGAAGGACAGGAAAGCCTCTGAGCAGAGAGGGGTTCCTAACGCACAGCCACTGAGGGGCCAAAACCCAGGTGTTTATATCGGTATACTGAGGGAGGAGTGGGGGTTCAGCCATGGAGTGTCTTAGTGCTGTGTCTCTCACTGATTGGTTGGGGCCTATGGTGTCTCCTAGGATATTGAGGCCCACTGAGAATCACATGTTATCTAGCCTGAATTTTTGAAACTAGCTTTGGCTGTTGCTTTAGCACTGAATTATTGTGTTCATGTTCTGAGCACTCCAGAAGTCAGGCATACTGACTTCCCACCTATTGTTCCCCATTCATTTTGATAAATGGGTTTGAGATACCTGGGCTTAGAAGGCTGCCCTCCTGTTTTTCACTGATTGCTCATATTGATAAATGGGCTTGGGGCTTGGGACAGCCTGTTCCTAATGGACTACCTATACCCAATTCCTAAATTCCTCATTCAGTTTGGTGGAAGAGAAAAGAAAAAAAAGAAAAGAATCATAAGCACAACTAGTATACAGATCTTGGTTTTTAAATTTCACTCTATACTAAAATAAAGGTTTCTTGTAGAAAAATCTGTTTCCAAAACTGGGGCAGAGAATGTACATGTTGAAAGTGGAACATATTGCTGTACCAGAAAGAATTGCCACTTCCCACCTATCTACAAATCAAAACAAACAAACAAAAACAGGGCTCACGAGAAACAGGAACCTGCTATGTGTATTTCTCCCCTAACCAGATCTGGGACAATTTGAGAATCAAAGTAATTGATTGCTCATTGAATAAAATAGTAATCCATAATTTCACATTGATAATTAATTAGAAGGACTTTAAAAAAAAAAAAGATTTATTTATGTATACAAGAGCTGTGGTATAGGCCAGAGGTACGAGGGGTGAGAGGATTCACCAGAGACAGAGTGGGGAGCAAAACAGGCAGATTGGCAGCAATATGCTGCTGAGGGGAGCAGCAGCATAGACAGGACAATTCTGCTGTGCCATGTGGGTGATCTCCCTGGCAGGGGATCGAACTCGTGCTGCAGTGGCTGCTGATAGCTTCATAGTGCTCAGACTTAACCCCTTACCATCAGGGAAGCTCCAGAAGTAAGAACTTCTTGTCATGAGAAAGGTTAGGTTGCAAAAATCACCACTTAAATGTTAATATTAGAAAGTTTTTTTTTTTCTGAAAGGAAATATCAATGGATATTCTATCTAGAGGGAATAATTGATGCAGAACAGGACATTTTCATGTTTTTAAAGAATCTCCCTATAGGGCCTCCCCTGGTGGCGCAGTGGCTGAACCCTGGGCTGCAAAACTGCTTGCAGCCTCTGCAGCGCGGCCGATGGGCGAGGGTCCCACATGGTGCACCTACCTCTCCGCCGTGCCCGCTGCTCCCCTCAGCAGTGTATTTCGTCAGTCTGCCTGTTCTGTTCCCTGCTCTGGCCCTGGTGACTTCTCTCACCCTCCCGCGCTTCTGACTGTACCCAGTGCTTGTATAAATAAATAAATCTTTAAAAAAAAAAAAAGAATCTCTCTATAGACAGCCTTTTACTAGTAAGGGGAAAAAATCATTCTTTAATACGCAGGCAGAAAATAAGCAAAGACCTAACTATATGATCTAAAGTAACACCACCAGCGAGAGAAACATTGTGCCTTCTATGTGAGAAGGACACAGCATTGTCCATATAATAATCTGGCTAGGAATACATAAAATGAATCTGGTCATGAGGAACTGTCAAACAAACCCCAAATGAGTGACAGTCTCTATAATAATTGGTCTGTAGTGCTCAAAAAAATGTCAGTGTGATGACAGATCACAGAATGCTGAGTAGTTTCAGATTAAAAAATCCAGAGGCATGATATGAAAATACAATACATGGCCCTGAATTGGATCCCGAACCGGAGGAAAAAGTTTAAAAAAAAAAAACAGTATTGGGACAATTTGTAAAACTGGAATACGGTTTGAAGATTAGATAAAATAGCAAGGTTAAATGTCTTGAATTTTGATAACTGTACAGTGATTACATAATAAAACATCTTTCTTCTTGAGAAATACACAAGAAATACACTCCTCAAGATATGAGGAGTAAAAGGGCATGATATACTCAACTTATTCCCAAATAGTTAAGAAATAAATATTTGTATATTATATATATAATACAAACACACATATACACCAATACATGACAGAGAGGATGATGATACAAATGTGGCAAAATATCAAAAACTGGTAAAATTGGATGTTTAGGGGTTCTTCTGTGTTAATCATCCAACTTCTATGTCAGTTTTAAATTATTTAAAAAAATAATTACACTCATAGCAATATCGCTGAAGGCAGTAGATGTTTCCTAATTTGAGTATTTGAATAGAATTGGGTCTTATTGTAAGTGAATGAATAGTGATAACAGAATTTAATACTTCAAAAATTTCCATCTCCTCTGTCATGATTGAGATGTCCTCAATCATCTTAGTTGAGCAGGTATTAGTCTGACTGTATTACACAGTGAAATGCACTATGACAAATATTACCGTAGCAAGAAAACTTTCCTTTTCCTTTTTAAAAACCAGGGACTATCAAGCACTCAAATATACTAATCATTTTCTAGTGAACTCATTATAAAGTTAGACTATTTTACAAACTCATATTAAAACCTACTATTTCCCTTACAGAAATTCTCTGAACAAAGTCCTGTCTTTATTCTTTCAGCCAGGTTCTTTACAGTCCATCAATATCAAATGGGATTTTGTTATTATGTATTTATGTAAACATGGATCTGAAATGTAAAACGGTTATTTAAAATTCAGCTCAGACAGAAGAAAATAAGCAAAAAAAAGACCTTTGTTTTAGTGCCTGCTGATCTTTCAACCCCTGCAGGCATGCTTTGCTTCCTTATTCTTGTGGCAGTATTTACTAATATTGCTAGACTGGAACATATTCCTTTCACTCAGTTTTAACATAAAATAAATCTACATCTAATTTCCTAGGCAATTTCACATCCATCCTAAAACTCTTTAGGAAAAATCTCTGGGTAGGTATGTGCAGCCAGTGAAAAAAATAGCTTTTGTTTCATACTTGCCTCTAATAAATCTTTCCCTTGAGTCTGTCAGAGAATCACTTTTGTAAAATAACTCAAAGTGACAATTTTACATGAACAATTTTCTGACTAATCATGTTTAAATAAAAGGAATTTAACATGCAAATATGAAAGAAACTTCACTAATGCTCTTTAAATCAAGAAATAATTCCATAAAAAAAGTAAGATCTGTAACTATTCAAGTTTTCTAGATTACATGATTTTTTGTGTTATTATTTTTATAAGTTAATCAGCTATATATTTCCTGAGCATTTAAGGATGATAAATACATACATTTTTAAAATAGTTATATTAGTGGTTACTGAATAAAAACTATTAGAAGAATCAACTGTTGAAGTGCAGCCCCAAATAAATGCAATTTTCTAATGACGATTACCAAAGAATTATTTTGGTATCTAACTCAGAGCTCAATTTATGGCATTAATAGAATGAAGTTACTTATATTGTGAAACTTTTCAAACATATAGAGAAATATAAGAATGAATGACAATGATCAATTTTTGGCCAACTTTTCTCATTCATATCTTCCCTGCTGTACCCTACTGGATTATTCTAAAGCAAATCCAGACTCCATATATTTTATCTGCAAATATTCAGCATATATCTTTAAGAGTTAAGAGCTCTATTCAACATCATAACCACAGTAACATTTTACTTAATGAAACAAATTACTTAATTTGAAACTAATTACTAATTAATATGAAACTAATTACTTAATGTCATCAAACATGAAAAGTTTTTTTTTAAATCTTTTTTTTAATTTTTTTTTAATTTTATAGAGGCATGTTTATTTATTTATTTAATTTGTTTGTTTGTTTTGTTTATACATGCACTGGGTACAGTCAGAAGCGCGGGAGGATGAGAGAATTCACCAGAGCCAGAGCGGGGAGCAGAGCAGGCAGAAGGACCGAAGTACACTGCTGAGGGGAGCAGCGGGCGGCAGGAGAGGTCTGCGCACATTGTGGGACCCTCCTCCGGTGGCCGGGGAGCAGCCGGGGAGCGAACCGGCGCCGCAGAGGCCGCGGGCAGCTTCGCAACCCAGCGTTCAACCGCTGAGCCACAGGAGAGGCCCTAAATCTTTTTTTTTTTTAAGATTCATTTATTTTTAACAAGAGCTGGGATACAGGCCAGAGGTGTCGGAGGGTGAGAGGATTCACCAGAGACAGAGCAGGGAGCAGAACAGGCAGACTGACAAAATACATTGCTGAGGGGAGCAGCAGGCAAGACAGGAGAGGTCTGCAGTGCCACGTGGGATTCTCTCAGGCTGGCTGGGATCAAACCCGCACTGCAGAAGCTGCGGACAGCTTCACAGTGCAGCGCTCAACCTGCTGCACCACCAGGGAGGCCCCAAATATGAAAAGTTTTTAAAAGAACAAAACAATACTTACTAACATCCATAATTTTAAAAAAATATATTGTATGTTCCTGCTATGCGAGGTAATATGCTAGGTACCACAAATATGAAAATGGTAAATGCCTAAAATACTTAAGTCTTTTAGATAAATAGGAACACAAAGAAATGAAAATGACACATTAGAAGAATAGTTTGTGCTTTTGGGTAGCAGAAAAGGGTATCATTGGGTTGAATGTTAAAGGGCATTTTATGTTAAATAGCAATTTAAATACGAAGTATCTTCTGGAGTTGCCTCATACCAACTGAAAGCTAATTTTGCATATCTCTTGGCACCCCCACATTCAGGGCCTTTGCATGATAACTTAGACATGGTGTGGGTAGGTATACCACAGAAATTGATAACCACCAGAGATGGGGTAGTTTGCTATTTTTGCCCAGAGAGCTGTTAGCTTATCATTTATATGCAGAGGATAAGGTACATGAAAGGACTAAAATGGCAGTGTCTACCAAAGCTCAGAGATGAGAAAGTGGCTGGTTCACCAACACTATCAAGTAGTTCTGGTGAAATGCTATTTCAGTACATGGGGCAACCTTCTCTCCGATAACTGTCTCAGATATCTCTGATCCTTCAAATCTCTTTTCAAATATCACTTTCTTACTGAGTACTATATAGACCATCGTACTTAAAATCGCACCCTATTACTCTGTCTTCCTTAATCTGCCCCAGTTTATTCAGTACCCTCACCTTTTAACATCGCTCTCTTTCACTCCCTATCTCAGAACACAAGCTTCATGAAGGAAGAGATATTGTTTTTTCAGTGTTTCCCAAATGCCTAGATGACACAGTCTATGGTAAATGTTGAATGAATGAGTGAAATCAATAAATGGTATACAATTCCCACCTTGATTAAAGCCACACATTTGACCTTTTACACAGTGTGAAGAATGTAGAGATGTGCAGAACCTAATGTTTAACAGGACCTGATTGCAAAGCACCAGATAATATGCTAGGTGCTTTACATATTTCATTTAACATTCACATCAAGCCTTTTTGATAAGCATCTATTATAATTCAATGATAATGAAACTGACAGAGGATGTCAGCTGCTGCTAAAGATGATGGAACAAAACAAGCATAGATCAGAAATTCAATCCATGTATATCTGAGCTTGGTATTCAACATTTCATGTAATACATTACTGCTTAAGTTCCTAACCAACACACACTTCACCACTAATTGAATTGCAAGTCATATATTACAGGTTGTGTTTCATGACAGATAATATCTGATACTCTCAAATTTGTATGCATCTGGTTTATTGGGGGAAGGATGTGTGCTCAAGAATAATGCTCGCTGGGGGTAAAGGAAACAGGACTGAATTCAGGGAGAAGTTGAGTGATGAAGTAGCTGCAACAGATGCCTCAACTGATTCTTCCAGAAGCTGTAAAGATGGATGCCCCTACAGAGTTTTCTAACTTAGGGTAGGAGAGCAGTGATTGCATGCAGAGATGGAGTAGAACCTTGAGCTTTTGAGTTTTATTTCACCAAAGGACTAATACCTGCAACCTAGTAGTTCTATCTTTGTAAAATATTATCCACATGGAAAATTCAACATGTATTAAGGAAGTTTTAGAAAGATACTAGCATATTTGTTTTATTGAATTCAAAAACAGGACATGGTTTTGTCCTTAATGTAAGAATCAATTTGGGCTGGAAAGCCATTTAAAAAAAACATTATGGAGAAGTTGTTGGAACAAGAACAGACACACAGACCAATGGAATCAAATAGAAAATCCAGAAATAAACCCACAGATTTATGGTCAACTAATCTTTGACAAAGGAGCAAAGAATATGTATTGGAGCAAAGAAAGTTTGTTCAATAAATGGTGCTGGGAAAACTGGGTCACTACATGCAAAAGAATGAAACTTGACTACTACCTCACACCATACACAAAAACCAACCCAAAATGGATTAAAGAACTAGACATAAGACCTGAAACCATAAAATACATAGAAGGAAATATAGGTGAAACACTATGTGATATGCACATCAAAGACATCTTCACAAACACATCACCCAAAACAGTGATAGTGAAGGCAAAGATCAACAGCTGGGACTACATCAAATTAAAGAGCTTCTGCACAGCAAAAGAGACAATAACAAAAACAAAGAGAAACCCCACCAACTGGGAGAACATTTTTGCACACAACACTAATGATAAAGGACTGATCACAAAAATCTGCAAAGAGCTGATGAGACTCAACAACAACAAAGAAAATAATCCTGTCAATAAATGGGCAGAAGAGCTAAAAAGAAACTTCTCTGAAGAGGAAATGCAAATGGCCAACAGGCATATGAAAAAATGTTCAACATCACTTGTAATCAGGGAAATGCAAATCAGAACTACCATGAGATACCATCTCACACCAGTGAGAATGGCACATATTAAAAAAACTAGCAACAACAAATGTTGGCGAGGATGTGGAGAAAAAGGAACTCTCCTGCACTGTTGGTGGGAGCGCAAACTGGTCCAACCACTATGGAGAGCTGTGTGGAGATTTCTGGACCTACTAAACATAGAGCTTCCATATGATCCAGCAATTCCACTCCTAGGTATTTACCCAAAGGACACAGAAACATCAATTCCAAAGAGCACCTGCACCCCTATGTTTATAGCAGCACTGTTTACAATAGCTAAGCTTTGGAAACAACCCAAATGCCCAAAAATAGATGACTGGATCAAGAAGATGTGGTACATACACACCATGGAATATTACTCAGCATTCAAAAAAGATAAACACATGCAATTTGCAGCAACATGGATGGTGCTGGAAGGGATCATGCTCAGCAAAATAAGCCAGAAAGAAAAAGAAAAATACCGGATGGTCTCACTCATAGCAGGAATCTAGAAAACTTAAATTTAAGGGACCAGGAAAATGAATAACTATAAGAAAGTGAAAATCAAAATCAACAAAAAACTATGAACCAGAGACACTCTATGGGGGGGGGGGGAAGGGGAGGGATTGGGATCAAAATAAGGGGGTCGCAATTGTATGGGGAATATAAAAATAAAATTTATAATAAAAAAACAGAAAAATATTTTCATTGAATACTTACTAAATGACTGGCATTAAGCTAATGCTTTGAGAATAAGACAGATTTACAGTCTTTCATAAACTAATAGGTTTATCAATTGGGTTGATAAGAAGTCAAAGTATAATGCAACATGAAATCCTACAATAGATGAAACTATATAGTATGAAGGGATCAGAGAGGAAGGGTTAAATAGCCTGGGGAATGGAATGGCAATGTTTCATACAGAACGTGATAATAAAAAAAAAAAAGAGAGAAGTTGTTTAAATTACATCAGAAAGGATGAGCAGGACCTTATTAATGAGTGGATACTGAATGCAACCTGAAAAGGCAGAGGCAAAGGAATATTATTTTTAAATATTCAGAGGCAGGAAGAAAAACAACACAAGCCTCAAGAATGGTAAGAATTGCAGTCAGTTTTTTTGACAATTCAGTTTTTTTTTTATTATGGAATAGTAGAAGAGTAGGGCCTCCCCGGTGGCACAGCGGTTGAGCGCTGGGTTGTGAAGCTGCCTGCAGCCTCTGCAGTGCCGGTTCGATCCCCAGCTGCTCCCCGGCGACCGGAGGAGGGTCCCACATGGCGCACAGACCTCTCCTGCCGCCTGCTGCTCCCCTCAGCAGTGTACTTCGGTCCTTCTACCTGCTCTGCTCCCTGCTCTGGCTCTGGTGAATTCTCTCACCCTCCCACGCTTCTGACTGTACCCAGTGCTTGTATAAATAAATAAAAATAAATCTTTAAAAAAATAATAGAAGAGTAATAAAGTAAATTTAAGACAGAACATGGGGCCTCCCTGGTGGCACAGGTGGTTGAGCACAGCACTGTGAAGCTGGCCGCAGCCTCTGCAGTGCCGGTTTGATGCCCGCCAGCTGCAGAGCAACCCACATGGCTCAGCAGACCTCTCCTGTCTCACCTGCTGCTCCCTTCAGCGGTGTATTTCATCAGTCTGTCTGCTCTGTTCCCTGCTCTATCTCTAGTGAATCCTCTCACCCTCCCACACATCTGGCCTGTACTCCGGTTCTTGTATAAATAAATAAATCTTCAAAAAAATAAATAAAATAAAAAGGAAAAGGAATTGCCAAACTGTCTTTAAAAAAAAAAAAAGACAACATGGATCTTAAAGTTCAAAATAATGAAAGGTGGTGTTAATTTGGTGGGCAGTAGATTATAAATAAATGATTTTAGAGAGTTGTAGCATCATCAAAATCACTTATGCATTTCAGCAATATCATGGTATTGCCTATCTGGTATTTACAGTGCCAAAGACAAGAATGTCTTATGTCTACTCATATCATATGTCTACTCATGTAAAAGCATTCTCCGGCCTTGATGAGTACTTCTTTATAATAATTTGGAAGACTTACTTTCAAATGATATAACTACTTCCAAATTATATTTTTTTTTAATAGAGGCATGCTTTATTTATTTGTTTGCTGGTTTGTTTGTTTGTTTTGTTTTGTTTATACATGCACTGGGTACAGTCAGAAGTGCGGGAGGGTGAGAGAATTCACCAGAGCCAGAGTGGGAAGCAGAGCAGGCACAGGGACCGAAGTACACTGCTGAGGGGAGCAGCGGGCGGCAGGAGAGGTCTGCGCGCCATGTGGGACCCTCCTCTGGTGACCGGGGAGCAGCCGGGGATCGAACCGGCACCGCAGAGGCCGCGCGCAGTTTCGCAACCCAGCGCTCAACCGCTGCGCCACCGGGGAGGCCCCAAATTATATTTTTGATATTCTTTAATTTTCTAAGTCCAGGCCTGGAACATCACCATTTTACAAGAAATGTCACCTCCTGCTTTCTAACCTAAGTTGAACAACCTAAATATCCAAATACTATTAACTTTCTTCTTTCACCCCAAACAAATAGCCAGTCTAGATCCTAAGGTATACACAATTAGTGTGATTTACTTTTACTTGGAAAGATTCAAAGAAATTAGGGGACAAGAAATTAGGGGACTCAGGTTCCTAAAGCAGTCTCTAGGAGATGTGCTGGTTCCAAATGGACATATCCTCGTGAACCTGCAGGCTCCTTTCCCTTTGGGCTGAAAGCAACAGAGAAGGCCCACAATGGGACCAGCTAGCTCTCAGATCCAGGCCAAGGGTGTTACAAGAGCTGTGGTATTGTGATGTACAAGGATGTGATGAAAAAAGAAAACAAATCAAATATCATAAGGCACAGATAAAGAATGAATCTAAATTAGAGGGGTAAAGTGATAAAGGAGTGAATATAGGAAATACTATGGGGTAATAGCCTATAAAATCTAATATCCAAATATGCATATCATCTCTATATGATAGAGAGGGGGTTGCAGAGATTTTCTATAACTTTCAAATCTGAGTGACTAGGGAAATGAAGGTATTCTGAACAGAGAAACTAGCTTGAAAATGACATATTTGTGAAATAAATAAAAATCATACTAAGTACTGCTCTCCCACAGTATTTGCCTATAAGTATATTCAACTTTATTCTTAGGGGACATCCAAAGATGTATGATTCCCTCTGTGAATCTCAAATAGCATGAAAATTATAAGTATCTTATCAATCACTTAAAAAATATTTCCTATTTTTATAAACACACAGTCTTCCTACTTTAAAATCATTTGACTAAGCAGCTATTTTTAGGATATGTAGACATTGCTACAAGGAAAAATTGTAAGATTTATACTCCAATTCTAATGAATCACTGCAGTAGCAAAAGGAGAATTAATGAAATTTCTTCTGGCTGGTAACAGAATGAAATATTGTTTTCTTTTAAATAAAAATGTCAGCTAAGAATGGTGATTAATAAAAAAATAAGTATGGTGACAGCTGGCACTATATCTTCAGAGCTTTTCAGGTGTACATAGTAACATGGAGATCATAAGTTGCCTCACAGTAGCGTATGGATTGTGTGTGTAGGGAGTTAAGAGGGATATGAATTATCAATAGCCTCTAGAAGAAAAGATTCTAAAACCCATGATTTTTGTTGATCTCAAATCCTTACTATTCTGAGTAAGTCTTAAAACAAGGAAAAACAATACCTTTTACTACTCCCACATATTTAAAAAAAAAATTGATTCTTTTTAAAATTTATAATTAAAAATCATAAATGTAGAAGTTAATGCCAGATATATGTTTTACAATTCTTGGCTATTTTTATTTGGTAACACAAATTCAAAAGCCTGAAAGTAAAAAATTCTATTTCTCAGGATAGCAAACCCATGTTTCTAAGAGAAAGAAGTGCATATGGATGGAGGTGGGTAGAAACCTGTATTCTTCTTATGGAATGTTGTAAAAAAATGTTCTTTTCAGACCAATATGCTTCCCCATATGGGAAGCAGGTTTGCAGCAAAGATGTTGGTGAGAAGACAGTCAGTCATCTTAGGAGCAGGCAATTGTCTTCAGATGGCTGAGGGTACCACTAAGCTTGGACATTCAGATATTCTACAAAACAGGATAAACCTGGGCTGTCAGTTAATTTTAAAAACTATTCTATATATACTTACGGGGAAAAGGAGAGCGATGGATAGTTTCATTTACTTTAAAATCATGTTCAATTAGCAATGGAATAATTGGGCTGATGTCAAAATGAAACCACAAGCAGTTTTATGCTAAGTCAGTCTCTGTCATCTAAAGTATGGTGACTGGTAAAGGCAGCATGAGTCAAGAATCTCAGGAAAGAGGGCCTCCCTGGTGGCGCAGCGGTTGAGCGCTGGGTTGCGAACCTGCCCGCAGCCTCTGCGACGCCGGTTCAATCCCCGGCTGCTCCCCGGCCACAGGAGGAGGGTCCCACATGGCGGGCAGACCTCTCCTGCCGCCCGCTGCTCCCCTCAGCAGTGTACTTCGGTCCTTCTGCCTGCTCTGCTCCCCGCTCTGGCTCTGGTGAATTCTCTCACCCTCCCGCGCTTCTGACTGTACCCAGTGCATGTATAAACAAAAAACAAACAAATAAATAAATAAACATGCCTCTATAAAAAAAAAAAAAAAAAGAATCTCAGGAAAGGAAAAGGAGAAAACAGAAAAAAAAAATTGCAACTGTAAGTTTTTCTCACATGTACTGTCATCCCTAATTAGGGAAGGAAAGGACAGTATAGCAAAGTGAAATTTCCAAATACTATAATGCCCGCTCTGCCTCCTGTGTGGCCACTGTCACTGGAAAAGATAAAGTGTGAGACCAAAGAGACCTGAATTTGAATATTACCTCTTCCACTGACTATGTGATTGACCTCATGAAAGTTACTTAACCTCACTGAGGTTCAATTTTCTCATGTGTAGAATGGAAAAAAAAAAAAAGGACTGCTGTAAGAATTAAACAAAATAATATAAAATTTTTATTGCAATGCCTTGGAGGGAAGAACATGTCTCTTTGCCTTTAAATATCTCAATGTAAGATAAAATATTTATTTTAAAAATAGATAAAATATCTGTACATGTTAAACATACCTTTTTTTTTAAAGATTTCTTTATTTATGTATATACAAGAACTGGGGTACAAGCCACAGGTGCGGGGGGCAGGGTGTGTGAGACGATTCACCAGAGACAGAGCTGGGAGCAGAACAGGCAGATTGACTAAAATACACTGCGGAGAAGAGCAGCTAGCAAGAAAGGAGAGGTCTGCTGTGCCACGTGGGTCACCTCCCTGCCTGGGGATCAAACTGTAGTGGCTGTGAATAGCTTCATAGTGCTGAGACTTAACCCCTTGCACCACCAGGGAGGCCCTACACACACCTATTTTTTTTTTAAAGATTTATTTATGCAAGCACTGGGTACAGTCAGATGCGTGGGAGGATGAGAGAATTCACCGGAGCCAGAGGGGAGAGCAGAGCAGGCAGACTGATGAACTACACTGCTGAGGGGAGCAGCGGGCGGCAGGAGAGGTCTGCGCTCCATGTGGGACTCTCGCCTGGCAGCCAGGGATAGAACCAGCGCTGCAGAGGCTGCGCTCAACCAGTGCTCAACCTCTGCACCATCGGGGAAGGCCACATACCTATTTTTTAATTAATAGTTTATCTTACATTCTTAATGTGACATATGAAGACCCTGGTAGTTCAGATGATTTTAAGCATTATAAGTATACATATCTTGCATTAAAAAAAAGTATGTTGTTTACTATGTATTTCTTTAATAAGTATTAAAACTTATTTAGCTAGATTTTGAATCTATATTTTAAATGACATTATTTAGAAAAAGCTAATGCTCTCCTCAGCCTGAAAGTACCGACTTCTTTTGGAGAAGACAAAGGCAAGCTATGGCAATTACCGGATCCTATATATCACTAATATATAGATAAAAATCATTTGAGAAACTCTAGCTCATTTTACTACCAGATATTGCTGTTGGCAGGGATTGTGTCTCTTTTGCACCTTTGTACTGTCCACTTGATCACTATTTAAAAGTCTTCACCCATAACCTCCAGGGGCTTGAGCTAAAAGGCTGAATGCCAAAATGCGAAAACCCTTCTGTCTCCACCACACATACCCTTCCCCTAAACAATAAATATTTATTTCATTGTAAAATCTTGAGTCTGGCATCATTTTTTAGTTTTTCTTTCTCTTACTATTTGATGATCTGCTTGGATTAAAATTCTGCCATTTTAATACTAAATTCTGTCTGTTCTGTCTTCCAGGATAAGAATCACAATATCTAACTTGACCTGATACTGATCCAGAGCTCAAAACTGACTCCCAAAGACAAGACACTTTGGCTGAGCCTTGCTCCATGCTTTCAGTGACATATCACTGGACTTGTTCAAAACTCATGCCTTTGTAGAATAAGACTACTACTGTCATTGAGTTTATTGAGTTTATTAAATTCATGGACTTCTAATTCCATTTATCCAAAAGAAGCCCCCATACATTCTTTTATCAGTGATGGGGGTAAAAAAAAATTGCTGAACCAGTGTTAATAAAAGATGATCTGATAATAGGAGCATAGGGAGCTCTTATTGTAGAGCGGTTAACATAATGGTTGGATAATGAACCATAGGAGAGTTGGCAGTTTTCTTACTGACACCTCACTATATCATGGGTACATACAATTTTACTTAGTGAGACTGAAATATTTTAACAGTTTTATTAAATTATAGTTGACATAAAATAAGTTGCAAATGACCCTAAAGTATACATATTTAAAAAGTGGCATTTATAGATACTCATTATTTTGTCATGATATTCAAGATAACAGGCATGCCATTCATTCCCAAAGTTTTTCATTATCCCTATTATCATCTCTGTTCTCTGCCAACTCCAACTCCTAGAGGTAATGACTAATCTGCTTTCTGTCACTATATATTAATTTGCTTTTCTAGATGATATATAAATGGAAACCATGCAACATGTAACCAGTTTTTATCTCACTCATTTTACTAATAAGTATTTTTTATATTTTGAATTTAAAGTTCTAAATAAGAAAAATATAGATATTCTGGATATAAAAAGAGAAATAGGGGACATGAGAAAGTTAAAGTAGAATAAAGCAAATGGAAGGACTAATCAGTATACTTAAAGATGTGAATGAACAAAGAATCCAGGTAGAAAAGAAAAGAGACAAAGTAAAACAGTCTCAATTAGCCAACTGTATGAGGAAAGAATAATGGGTATACCGTTGACGGGGAAGAGAAAGAGAAAGGAGGAAAAATGATATTTAAAGAAATAATTGAGGAAAATTTCCCCAACCAAGAGAAGGGGCTAAATGTATAAATCCAGGAAGTTACAGGAACTCTGTGTTACCTACACAAAATGACACCTACACCAGTCATATAGTAGTGAAAAATGCAAGATAAAAAGGGCCTCCCCTGGTGGTGCAGCGGTTGAGCGCTGGGCTGCGAAGCTGCCCACAGCCTCTGCAGCGCCAGTTCAATCCCTGGCCCCTGGGCGAGGATCCCACATGGTGTGCAGACCTCTCCTGGCACCAGCTGCTCCCCTCAGCAGTGTACTTCGTCAGTCTGCCTGTTCTGCTCCCCGCTCTGGCTCTGGTGAATTCACTCACCCTCCCGCGCTTCTGACTGTACCCAGTGCTTGTATAAATAAATAAATAAATCTTTAAAAAAAATGCAAGATAAAGAAAAATATTGAATCTGGCAAGCGGAGGGGAAAGAAGCAAATAACGTAGAAAGGTTATTTATACTTATAAAAACTGCAGCCAAGAGAATGTTAACCAATAAGACTCTCTCTCAGATAGAAGGGAGAAATAAAGGCATTCTCAGACAAAAAGAAACTGAAGGTGTTTGCAAACACTAGATACACCCTCCAAGGAATATTCAAAGGAGGTCTCTTATCTAAACTAAAGAGAGGCACATATACAAAGAACAGAAAAAAGAAAATAGATTGGACCACAATAATTAAGGACAACAGGGAGCAATAAAATCCCTTATATCAACGAGCACTACAACTATAAATGGGCTGACCTTGACAGTTAAAAGACACTGAGTATCTGGTTGGATTAGGAAACAGAATCCAGACTTCTGCTGTTTCCAGGAAATGAACCTGAACTCCAAAGATAAATACAGACTCAAATAATAGGCTGGGAAACAGTACTAGAAGCAAATGGGACCCAAAAGAACATTCGGGCAGCCATACTATGTGAGACAAAATAGATTTCCAGTTAAAAAAGGTAATAGAAGACAGAGATAGAAACAATATAATGATTAAGGCAACAATACACCAGGAGTAACACCACCTGCTAATGCATACTCCAAACACAGGAGCACAAAAATATATTATACAATTATAATCACTACTGAAAAAAGACATTGGACAAAATACATTTGTGGTGGGAGACTTCAGCACTTCACTGTTAGCAGTTGATAGTGCAAACAGACACAAAAATATATGAGGGACATGATAGCCTTAAAAAAATATTTGGACAATATGGGCCTAAAAGATATTTATAGGGCACTGCATCCCCCCAAAACCAGAGTATATGTTCATTTCAAATGCACATGGGGCATTCTCAAGAATTGAGCATATATTGTATTGCAAGACAAGTATCAACAAATTCATGAAGATCAAAATCACATCAACCACCTTTTCTGACCACAAAGTTATCAAAATAGAAATCAACTTGAAAAGCAAGCAGAGAAAACCTCCAATACATATAGGCTACACAACATACTCCTAAAATACCACTGGATTTATGAGGAAATAAAGGTGAAAAAATCACAAAAATACCTCAAGACAAATGATAATGACACAAATTTATAAAACTTATGGGACACAACAAAAGCACTACTAGCAGGGAACTATGTAACAATATAGGCTTACATCAAGAAATAAGAAAAAGCTCAAACAACTTATTTCCCACCATAGGAACTAGAAAAAGTAGAACAAACAAAACCAAATTCCAGTAGAAAAAAAGAAGTAATAATAATTGAGCAGAAATAAATGAAATAGAAACCAAAAAGACAGTCCAAAACATTAAAAAAAACCCAAAGCTGATTCTGTGAAAAAATAAATAGACAAACATCTGGCTAGGATTACTAAGAAAATAAGGGAGAAATCTTAAGTGAACAGGATCAGATTAAACAGGAGTTACAACAGACACTAAAAGAAATTCCGAAAATAATGAGGCGACTACAAACAACTATATGCCAACAAGTTCAATAACCTAGAGGAAATGGAAATATTCTTAGAATTACACAGCCATCTGAAACAAAACAGGGAAAAAATAAAAAACCTGAATAGACCAATCACAAGAAAGGAAATTAAAACAGTAATCAAACTCTCCCCAAAAACACAAGCCCAGGACCAGATGGGTTCACAAGTGAGTGCTACCAAATCTTCAAAGATAAACTAATACCACTCCTTCTCAAACTCTTTTGAAAACTGAGAAAGTAGGGATAATCCCAAACATATTTTATGAGGTGAACATTACTCTAATACCCAAAGCAAACAAAGACAAAAAGGAAAACCATGAATCAATTTTCCTAATGAGCACAAACACAAAAATCTTCCATAAAATCTTAGCAAACTGAATCTAGCAATATATTAAAAGAATTACACACCATTAACATGTGGGATTTATACCAGGTACATGATTAAATCCAAAAATGAATCAATGTAATTCACTACATTTACAAAAACAAAGATAAAAAGCATAATGATTATATCTGTAGAGCTGATGAAGCATTTGATAAGATTCAACATCCATTTATGACTAAAAACCCTCAAATAACTGGAGATCTATAGAATTTGTCTTAACATAATGAAAACCATATACAACAAGCAACAGCTAATATCATTCTTCAAAGTGAAAAACTGGATTTTAGAACAGGGACCTTTCTTCAGTAGAGACGGCTTGAAACCAGCAGAAGGCTCCCGGAGGAGCCAGAGGTGAGCTGGGAAGTTCGCCCAAGATGCCGGTCAGTACCAGCAACACTGTGTCACAAGGAATACGGCAAATTAGAAAACAGGCAGTAGAGAGTAGAAAAACCACATGCAACCCAGCAACTGCTCAGGAAAAAAGCACACCACAAAAAGAAAACCACCTACCAGATTGCAACGACAGTAACTTGGAAGAACTTCTGAGCCTTCCAGAAAGAGAATTTAAAATTGCCGTGATTAAAAAACTGACAGAAGTCATAAAGGAAAACAATGATAAGGGAAAAATAATTAACGATCAGAAGAATGAAATTGAGTCCCTAAAGAGGGAAGTAAAAGAAATGCAGGAGATCAAAGAATTAATGGAGGAGCTAAAGAACTCTGGGAAAAGCAATGAAAGCAGAATAGAAAATGGAAGAACGAATAAGTACTCTTGAAGACACAGAAATAAAAAGAACTAAAATAGAAAAGGAAAGAGAAGTACGAAGGAAAAAGACCAAAGAAAGACTTCGGGAACTATCTGACTCCATGAGGAAAGGAAATATAAGAGTTATAGGAATCCCAGAAGGAGAGGAGAGAGATGTAGGAACAGAGAAAATATTCAAGGAAATAATTGAAGAGAACTTCCCAAACGTGAAGAACGAGCTCAAAATTGATATACAATAAGCAAGAAGAACACCAAACCTCCATGACAAAAGGAAAAATACAGCAAGACTCATAATAGTAAAGCTCCCAAGAATCCAAGACGAGGAAAAAATAATGAAGTTGACAAGGGGGAAGAAACAGATAACATACAAAGGAAAACCAATCAGGCTGACATCAAACTTCTCTGAAGAAACACTACGGGCAAGGAGAGAGTGGAGGTACATAGTCAACGACTCCAAGAAAACAGATGCCAACCAAGAATACTCTATCCCGCAAAGCTCTCCTTCCTCTATGAAGAAAGAATAAGGACCTTCCCAGACAAACAGAAACTCTGGAATTTCATTACAATTAAACCCCCACTCCAAAAAATACTACAAGGAGTCCTAAAGCCAGAACCTCAGAGGGACGAATAACAACAAAAGGCCAAAAAAAAAGTTATTAAAAGATTAAATAAAAAAAATCAAAGGAAAGACAAACACAATGGCAAATACAGATGTTAACATATCAATATTAACTCTAAATGTAAGTGGACTAAACTCTTCAATAAAAAGACACAGAGTTGCAGGCTGGATTAAGAAACAAAACCCAACCTTTTGCTGTTTCCAGGAAATACATTTAGCTACAAAAGATAAAAAATAGACTCAAAGTGAAAGGATGGAAAACAATCCTACAAACAAATGGACCAAAAAAGAAAGCAGGAACAGCTAAACTTATATCAGATAAAACAGATTTCAAACTCAAAAAGATAAAAAGAGACCCCAACGGTCACTACATTATGATCAAGGGGACAATACTTCAAGAAGAAATAACAATCATTAACATATATTCACCAAACAAAGGAGCACCAAAATATATCAGATAACAATTGTCATCTTTGAAAACAGACATAGGGAAAACACATACGTAGTGGGAGACTTCAACACACCACTATCAACAATGGATAAATCAATGAAACAAAAAATAAGTAAAGACACTAAAGCTCTAAGTAAGGATCTAGAGAGCAAGGGCTTAACAGACATCTATAGAACACTAAACACAAAAAAATCTGAGAACACATTTTTCTCAAGCGCACATGGATCATTCTCCAGGATCGATCACATACTGGGACACAAGACAAACATCAACAGATACACCAAGATTGAAATCATACCAACCATCTTTTCTTACCATGAAGGCATCAAACAAGAAATAAACCATAAAAAGAAGGCAAGGTACTCTCCTATCTCATGGAGATTGAAACCCACACTACTGGAAGACCACTAGACTAACGAGGAGATCAAAGAAGAAATTAAAAAATTCTTTGAATTGAATGACAAGGAGAACACCAATTTCCTAAATGTATGGGATGCAGCAAAAGCAGTAAAAAGAGGAAAATATACAGCAATAGAGGCTCACATCAAGAAACAAGAAAGAACTCAAAGAAACAACCTAATCTCGAAGCTCAAAGATCAAGAAAAAGAACAACAAAAAAACTCCAAAACCTGTAGAACAAAAGAAATAATAAAAACCAAAGCAGAAATAAATGAAATCGAAACCAAAAAAACAATCCAAAGGATCAATGAAACCAAGAGCTGGTTCTTCGAAAAAATAAATAAAATAGACAAACCCCTAGCCAGGCTCACAAAGGAAAAAAGAGAGAAAGCACAAATAAACAGGATCATCAATGAAAGAGGAGAAATCACAACGGACACAGCAGAAATCAAAAGAATAATCGATAACTACTATGAACAGTTATATGGAAACAAGTTCAACAATCTAGAGGAGATGGACAAATTCCTACAACTCCACAATCACCCAAAGCTAGATAAAGAAGAAATAGAACACCTAAACAAACCAATTACAAGCAGTGAAATTGAAATGGTAATCAAAAACCTCCCCAAAAACAAAAGCCCAGGACCTGATGGATTTACAAATGAATTCTACCAAACATTCAGAAATGAATTAGTGCCTATCCTTCACAAACTCTTTCAAAAAATTGAGAAGGAAGGGATAATACCAAACATGTTCTATGAAGCCAATATTACACTAATACCAAAACCAAACAAGGACAACACAAAAAAAGAAAACTACAGGCCAATCTCCCTAATGAACACTGATGCAAAAATCCTCAGTAAAAGTTTAGCTATTAAAATCCAACAATGTATCCATAAGATAATTCACCACGACCAAGGAGGATTCATTCCAGGGACACAAGGATGGTTCAACATCCAAAATTCAATCAACATTATCCAACACATCAACAAAAAGAAATATAAAAACCATATGATAATATCAATAGATGCTGAGAAAGCTTTTGACAAAGTTCAACACCCATTCATGATAAAAGCTCTTGAAATTCTTGGGATACAAGGAACATACCTTAACATCATAAAGGTCATATATGACAAGCCAACAGCCAGTATCATTCTCAATGGTGAAAAGATGAAAGCATTTCCATTAAGATCTGGAACAAGACAAGGATGTCCACTCTCACCACTGCTTTTCAATATAATACTGGAAGTCCTAGCCAGAGCAATAAGACAAGAGAAAGACATACAAGGAATCCAAATAGGAAAAGAAAGTCAAACTATTACTATTTGCAGATGATATGATAATAAACATAGAGAAACCCAAAAACTCCACAGAAAAACTAATTCAACTCATCAATAGTTCAGCAAAGTGGCAGGATACAAAATCAACACGCAAAAGTCAATAGCCTTCCTATACACAAACAATAAATCTGAAGAAATTTAAAAAACTATCCCTTTTATTATCGAAACAAAAAAAATCAAATACTTGGGAATAAATCTAACAAAAGAGGTAAAGGACCTATACAAAGAAAACTATAAAACACTGTTAAAAGAGATAGAAGAAGACACAAAGAAATGGAAAGACATCATGCTCATGGATTGGAAGAATAAACATTATTAAAATGGCCATTCTACCAAAAGCAATATACAGATTCAATGCTATTCCAATAAAAATCTCAATGTTATTCTTCAAAGAAATAGAACAATTATTGATGAAATTCATATGGAATCACCGAAAACCCCGAATAGCCAAAGCTCTCCTGAAAAAAAAAAAGAAGGGAATGGAGGCATCACACTCCCAGACTTCAAACTATACTACAAAGCCATATTCATCAAAATTGCATGGTATTGGAACAAGAACAGACATACAGAAATAAAACCACAGATTTATGGTCAACTAATCTTTGACAAAAGGAGCAAAGAATATGCATTGAGCAAAGAAAGTTTGTTCAATAAATGGTGCTGGGAAAACTGGGTCACTACATGCAAAAGAATGAAGCTTGACTACTACCTCACACCATACACAAAAACCAACCCCAAATGGATTAAAGAACTAGACATAAGACCTGAAACCATAAAATACATAGAAGGAAATATAGGCGAAACACTATGTGATATGCACATCAAAGATATCTTCACAGACACATCACCCAAAGCAGTGATAGTGAAGGCAAAGATCAACAGCTGGGACTACATCAAATTAAAGAGCTTCTGCACAGCAAAAGAGACAATAACAAAAACAAAGAGAAACCCCACCAACTGGGAGAACATTTTTGCACACAACACTAATGATAAAGGACTGATCACAAAAATCTACAAAGAGCTGATGAGACTCAACACAAACAAAGAAAATAATCCAGTCAAAAAATGGGCAGAAGAGCTAAAAAGAAACTTCTCTGAAGAGGAAATGCAAATGGCCAACAGGCATATGAAAAAATGTTCAATATCACTTGTCATCAGGGAAATGCAAATCAAAACTACCATGAGATACCATCTCACACCAGTGAGAATGGCACATATTAAAAAAACTAGCAACAACAAATGTTGGCGAGAATGTGGAGAAAAAGGAACTCTCCTGCACTGTTGGTGGGAGCGCAAACTGGTCCAACCACTATGGAGAACTGTGTGGAGATTTCTGGCCCTACTAAAGATAGAGATTCCATATGATCCAGCAATTCCACTCCTAGGTATTTACCCAAAGGACACAGAAACATCAATTCCAAAGAACACCTGCACCCTTATGTTTATAGCAGCACTGTTTACAATAGCTAAGCTTTGGAAACAGCCCAAATGCCCAAAAATAGATGACTGAATCAAGAAGATGTGGTACATACACACCATGGAATATTACTCAGCATTCAAAAAAGATAAACACATGCAATTTGCAGCAACATGGATGGTGCTGGAAGGGATCATGCTCAGCAAAACAAGCCAGAAGAAAAAGAAAAATACCGGATGGTCTCACTCATAGCAGGAATCTAGAAAACTTAAATTTAAGGGACCAGGAAAATGAATAACTATAAGAAAGTGAAAATCAAAATCAACAAAAAACTATGAACCAGAGACACTCTATGGGGGGTGGGGGGCGGGAAGGGGAGGGATTGGGATCAAAATAAGGGGGTCGCAATTGTATGGGGAATGTAAAAATAAAATTTATTTAAAAAGTGAAAAACTGAAAGCTTTTTACCTAAAATCTGGTATAAGACAAGGCTGTCCACTCTCACCATTACTACTCAACATAGTAATGAAAGTCCTAGTGAGTATAACTAGGAAAGAGAAGGAAATAAAAGGAATCCAAATTGGAAAAGATAAAGCTATTATAATTAACAAAGACATGGTAAAAGGCCTAGAGAACGCTAAAGACTCCACTGAAAAAAACGAAAGAAATGAGTTCAGTAAAGTGGCAGGTTATACAATCAATACATAAAAATCAGTCCCTTTCCTATAAACAAATAATAAGCTGGCAGAGGTTGAAATTAAGAAAATGATGCCGGGCCTCCCCTGGTGGCACAGGTGGTTGAGCACAGTGCTTGAAGCTGTCAGCAGCCTCTGCCGTGCAGATTTAATCCCGGCCACCCGGCAAGGGTCCCACATCCCACGGCAGACCACTCCTGTCTCGCCTGCTGCTCCCCTCAGCAGTGTATTGCAGTCAGTCTGCCTGTTCTGTTCCCCACTCTGTTTCTGGTGACTCCTCTCACCCTCCCGCAAATCTAGCCTGTACCCCGGTTCTTGTAAAAATAAAAATTAAAAGATAAAAAGAAAGAGATCCCATTTATAATCACACCAAATAAATAAATGCATGCATGCATGCATACCTACCAACCTACACACCTACCTAGGAGTAAACTTAAAGGAAATGAAGGAACTGCACACATACACACACACACACACACAACTATGACACATTGTTAAAAGAAACAGAAGATACAAAGAAAAGGAAAGATATCCCCAACTCATGGATTGGAAGAATTCAACATAATCAGACTGACTATCCTACACTAAGTATTACACAGATTCTACGCAATCTCTATGAAAATCTCTATGACAGCCTTTAAAGAAATAGAACAAAATGACTGAAATTCATATGGAACCAAAAAAGACAATGAACAGCCAAAGCAATCCTGACAAAAAAGGAGGGTAAAAGGGTAGTATAACCCTTCTAGGCATAACTATAATAAAAAGTTGTAATGACTAAAACAGCATGGCACTGGAAGAAAAAACAGACACAGATTAATGGAATAGAATCAAAACCCCAGAAATAAAACCACACCTTGATGGACCATTAATACATGACAAAAGAGCTGAGAACATAAATTATAGGAAGGAAAACCACTTTAATAAATGGTTTTGGGAAAACTGGACAGTCACATGCAAAAGTATGAAGTTAGATCAGTACCTCACACCACACACAAAATCAACACAAAATAGATAAAAAGACTTGCATGTAAAACCTGAAACCATAACATATATAGAAGAAAACATAAGCAAAATACTTCACAACATAATCTACATTTACAATAGAGAAAACCAGAGAACATAAACAATTAAGAGTAAAAAGCTTCTATACAGCAAAAGAAACCATAACTAAAACAAAAAGACACCCAACTCAATGATGATAAGATATTTACATACTAAGCATCTAACAAGGGGCAGATTTCAAAGATATACAACAAACTCATACAACTCGACAAAAGGAAAACAAATTTCCCAATTAAATGACAAGTGAGATACCATCTCCTGCCTGTGAGAATGGCACTTTTCAAAAAGACCAAAATCAAGAGCTGGCAAGGATGTGGAGGAAGAGAATCCCTTTATACAGTTAGTGAGAATGTAAACTGGTCCAGTCCCTACAGAAAGCAGCAGAGAGACTTCTGAAAAGAATAAAAAGCGGGGCGGGGGGAGGTCATGTCATATGACCTAGCAATTCCACTCCTAGGTATGTACCCAAAGAACACAATAAATTAATTTGAAGAGAAACCTGCACTCCCATGTTCACTGCAGCACTATTTAAATAGCCAAACTATGGAACAACATAAGCACCCCAAAACATGTAAGTGGATTGAGAAGATGGGGTACATATACAAATGGGAATATTACCCCACCATCAAAAAAGATAAACTCATGCCATTTGTGGCAACTAGGATGGAGCTAGAAGGGATTATGCAAAGTGACATAAGTCAGAAAGAGAAAAACATATACCAGCTGGTATAACTCATATGTAGAATATAGAGGGACCAGACAAAGGGTCAGATAAAGCCAAACTTAGAAACTAGCCCTTCAAGCCTGACTATACAATGGAGACATTCAGAGGGGCAAGGGAGGTACAAACCCAAAATAGGGAAGGAGCACAATGGACTATGGTGACAGACCATGGGTTTTTTTGGTGGTGGGATTGCTAAGGTAATAGAATGGGAAAGAGGGGATGCTATATTGCCAAAATACAAACAACAGGGCAAACCAACATTACTTCAATTAAAAAAAAATTAACTATGATTTTTATTGTGATAGCGCTAGTTTTAAAAGTTGGATTGTTTTTTCATTATTGAGATTTGAGCATTTTTCATAAAACCAGAATCAATCCTTTTTCAAATATATGATTTACAAATGTTTTCTATTGGTCTGTGGAGAGAAAGTATTTTCTTGTTCCTAATAGTGTTTTACAAAAAACAAAAATTCTTATTTCAATACTCTAGTTTATTTTTTTTTCTTTTGTGTTTCATTTTTTGGTTTGATATCTAAGAAAAGAAAGCGTCACCTAATCAAAGTTCACATTTCTGCTTTTTCCTAAATATTTTCTAGTTTTGGTTTCATATAAGGTCTGTGCGACACTTTCATTTTGTATATGATGCAAGATACACACACACACACACACACACACAGAGCCAGTTTATTTATTTTTTCATATCATATGCTCAATTGTGTCAACACCATTTGTAGAAAACGATGAATTTTTTAAACTGATATGTCTTTGAACTGTGTTGAGAATCAACTGGCAAATGCTATCGACTGAATTGTGTCCCCTTTTTCCCAATTCTATATAGAAATTCCCATTCCCAATAAAACGGTTTTGGAAATAAAGCCTGTGAGATGTACTGAGACTCAGAGAAGAGTGTATGAGAGTGGGGGCCTCATGATGGGATTAGTACCCTTATAAAAAGAGGTATCAGAGGGCTTGTGTTTTCTTTCCAAGACCTTGTGAGCACACTAAAAAAAGACAGTCATCTGCAAATCAGGAAAGGAGTTCTCGTCAAAATATTCCCATATCAGTACCCTAATCTTGGATTTTCAACCTCTAAATCTGGGAGAAAACAAACTTTTGTTTAAGCCACACACACATGCTAAGCCAACTAAAGCAACGGTGGTCAATTCTGGAATTTTTTATTCTGTTTCATAGATCTATTTGCCTATCTCACTATCAATGCCACACTGCCTTAGCTACTTAGTCAATCCTACCAGTCTGATAGAGTTAGCCTTTCAAATGAGATCTTTTCAAAATTTTTTTGACTATTCCAGGTCCCTTAAATTTCCCAGTGAATTTTAAAATCAGCTTTACAAGTTCTACCCAAAAAAGCTTGCTGCAATTTTGATAGAATTGCTGTAGATATGTAGTGGGAAAATTATATTGAGTTACCTATTTTGTCAAATTTATCTCTATTTCATGAATTTTGATACTATTATAAATTGTTTTTCAATATCTGTCACTTGATGAAATTATGGATAACTATAAGATTATTTATGGACATTCTGAACATAGGTCAAGAAGAGGTGGTGGACTTATAGCACCTTATATACTACTTGAAATGTTCTAAAAGAAATATCATACGAGCTCTAATGATTAGAATACGGGTACACAATTTTCACATAGCATAGTTTTTTGAAACATCTTCCATTCCCGTTTCATTGTATGAATGAGGAATGAGAAGACTGTACAGCCAAATACAGCTGGAAATGCTTACTATGCCAGCAGACTTTTAATCAGAATACATGAGTAAATGTTACATTCAAAGATAAATTTTTGGCAAGGATATTCAGAGAGCTTTAAAACAATTTTTCCAGCATCACAAATGATTAGAGTAATGACAATGAATCCAAACAATTAAAACCTTTCTTTGCCTGTCCAAAATAAGATTTATAACATGTAATTTTTTTTCTGCACTGTGAAAGAAAAATTAAGAAGCACTCATTCGAACTTGGAAGTAATAAGAATTACAGAGATTCAAAACACTAGCCAAAATCATTAACACAGAATTAACTGCAAATGAAACAATTTTACATCATTTCTGAAGAGATTTTCAAATTTATATTATATTTTATCTTGTGGCACCTGAAGGAAATTATTTGTCTCAATATCATGTTTGAGAATAACAATGAGGGATTGAATTATTTTGTAAGCATTTCAATTTCCACCACTGAAAAATGACCTTATATTTAAGACAGCAAGGATAAAGAAACCATTTTATGGAAAAATGCTAACATTGTGATATTTCCTTAACCAACTATAAAAATCTGATTTCTTTCTATAAGCATTCATACATATAAGGAGGTACAATATCTTCCTCCAGGAGAGAAATCCTGTTTCATAAACTCCCTTGCATTTAACTGAGTATTTTTTAACCATCCAATATCCTAATTTATTTAAAACTAATATATCTTGGCTTGCTAATCAGTTAATGATAATTCTTGCATATTATAATGAACTAGATCAACTTTTAGTAGTATAGCTTAGTCTGAAACATACACTAAAGTATTAAGGACAATATAAGATAAATTCAAACAATAAAAAATGTTTTATACCATCAGTTTTATAATCTAAGGGAAGATATTTTTTAGAGAAGTATAGAGAACAGGCAATTAAATTCTGTTGACTGAATTTTCTTTGCTATTGTGTATGTAGATGAGGCTAAAGGTGTTCACACTAATTTTACTAATTTGGGATGTGTATGAGTGGGAGGGGTTTGTGTGTGTAATTATTTATATCTTGTATACAATATGGACTCTTTGAAATCAAGACATGAATTATGTAAAGTCTCTAACAAATTCTCTGACAATGTCCAGTGACTATTGTATCCTAAGCATCATTATGTTAACATATAAGAGAATATCACCATATCATGAGTCAAGGGGCAAACAGAACATTAGTGAGTTTCTATATGTTTATGCACTGGGGTTTTGGGCTATACTGGGCTTCGAGATTCTAACATTCTATTTGGAGTTTGTTATAAGTTCAGTTATTCATCTATACAGCAGGAAGAACTGTAACAACAAAACAGTACTACAATGGCAAGTACCTAAAATCAAAATAAATCATGGAGATGATGATGGCATTGAAAGAATTAAGCATGATTAGAGCATACATTATAAAGCACAGATGTGGGTGATCAAACTACAGTAGTAATACAAGAAAAGATTTCGCAGCATCTAGTGCCACAGGAGCCTCTGAGAAGCAAAATGATGAACCTGTTTGAGAGAGAGTGAAAGACAGGACAAGATAACAACAAAGTATGCTCCTTGCTTCACACTTCCAAGAGGATCATCAACTAGTGAGCTGGAGGAACACTATAATCAGCAACTCCAGTGGCTTGGGGCTAGAAGGGAGCATCCCTTGGACATTGGATATCCACAAAGACTAGAGGAGAGAAAAAGAAGAGAGTCAGGCTTCACTGAACAAGATGTGGGGGGAGATAAAATGCCAGAGGAAAACCTCGCTCTTCAAAAATGTAAACAAAGTAGAAAAATCTCTAGTTAGTCTCAATAATCAACAGGAGAAAAGTCTAATGAATAGAATCAGAAAAAAAAAAAAAAAAGAAAAATCACAACAGATATCTCAGCAATCCAGAGGATCATAACAGTCTCCTATGAGTATCTTATGTCCATTAATTGAAAGACCTAGAAGAAATGGACAAATTCTTAGACACAATCTTCAAGACTGAATCAGGAATAAAAAATGGAAACAGACCAATTATGAGCAAGGAAATTGAAACAGTAATCACAGGTATCCCAAAAAAACAAAAGCCTGGGACAAGGTAGTTTCAATATAGTTCTACCAAATGATCAAAGAGGAACTAATCCCTATCCTTTCAAACTCTTCCCAAAATACTACCAAAAAAATAGACAACAGGGAACATGCCTCATCATACAAAGGTCATAAATGACAAACCCACAGAAAATATCATCTGATAGTGAAAAACATGAAGAGGATACTCACTTTCACCACTACTATTCAATATGGCATTGGAGAGCTAATTTAAGAAAAAGAAAGATATCAAAGGAATCCAAATTGGAAAAGTAGAATTATCACTCTTGGCAAATGACATGATAATTCGTTGTGTGTTGTATATATATGTAAATCTACACATGTATATATATATATATATATATATATATATATATACAAACATGTAGATATACAACATAAAATTTCACACACAAAATAAGAGTATCAGAACAATAAATCAGTACAGTAAACTGGCAGGCTATCTCAATATATAAAAATCGACTGGTTTCGGGCCTCCCCTGGTGGTGCAGGCGGTTGAGCATCACACTGTGAAGCTGTCTGCAGCCTCGGCAATGCCGGTTCGATCCTGGCCGTCCGGCGAGGGTCCCACATGGCGCGGCAGACCTCTCCTGTCTCGCCTGCTGCTCCCCTCAGCAGTGTATTTCATCAGTCCGCCTGTTCTGTTCCCCACTCTGTTTCTGGTGAATCCTCTCACCCTCCCGCGCATCTGGTCTGTACCCCAGTTCTTGTATAAATAAATAAATCTTTAAAAAAAAAATCGACTGGTTTCCAGTATACAACACAAAGAAGAGAAAGTATCAAAAGTCTCATTTACCACAGTCAGTGTTAGAATTAACTTGGATAAATAAAGAGTATAATTTGGAGAAAGAAAAGCCTTTCAACAAATGATGATGGGAAAACTGCACAACCAAAGATGAAACTAGACTACTACCTCACAGCATACATAAAAACCAACTCAAAATGTATTAAAGATTTGGATGTAAGACCTGAACTCGTAAGATACATAGAAGAAAATGTAAGCAAAACAATGACTTCAGGGATGTCTTTGAGGACTCAACTCCACAGCAAGGGAAACTAAAGCAAAAAAGACAAATGGGATTACATCAAATTAAAGTGCTTCTACATAGGGAAACAAAGTATCATTAAAATGCAGGCACCTACCCACTGAAGGGGGTAGAAAGAAAATCTAGAAAGAACTCATAAAATCAGCAAAAAGAAAGAACCCCCCCCAAAATTAGGAGCTAAATAGACATTTCGTCAATGGAAACAGATGCCAAAAGTCACATGAAAAATGCCCATCATCACTTAGCAAGGAAATGAAAATCTAAACGACAAAAATATACCACCTTACAACTACAAAAATGACCCAATCAAAAAAAATTGCAAACAACAAAGGTTGGCAATAGTGTGTAGAAAAAGGACACCACATACACTGTTAGTGGGAATGCAGTCTAGTCTAGCCTCTTAGGAAAACCATATCAAGTTTTCTCAAAACATCACAATTCAGTCTACCAAATGATCAAGCAATTCCACTCATGGGTATATACCAGAAGAATGGAAAAACACTAATTTGAAGGGATATATGCACTGCTTTACTCATTGTAATGCTATTTACAAAAACCAAGTTATAGAAACAACCTAAGTGATCAACAACAAATGAGTACACAAAAAGATGTGGTATATCCACATACCAGATATGTATATTATATACAACATAAAAAACTATACAAGATAAAAAAATGAAATCTTGCCATTTGTGCCAACATGGATGAAACTGCAGGGGAGTATGCTAAGTGTACAAAGCGAGAAATAGAAATAGAAAGATATATAACAGATGATTTCACTTATATGTAGAAGACAGAGAAACAAGGCAAAGGAGTAGTCAAAACTAAACAACACATTCCCTAGAAATCTGACTGTAGAATTGAGACTATTAGAGGGGGAGGATGGCAGTAGAGAGTAGATGGTAGGAGTGAGGGAGACCAAGAAACTATGGTGGAGGATATAGGCACCTTAGTGGTGGGTGAGAAGCAGTAACATGCATCTGAAAAGGTGTGAATCTCTATCTCTAAATCATATGTAGCATTGTAAACAATTACTTCAATAAAAATATAATTGTAAGAATATGAGTTAAAATATATCAACAAAAATGGGCTTAATTTCTTATGAAAATATAAAGATATTCAGATTGACTAAAAAAGTGTAACATTATGATGGTTAAGGGTATCATCTAAAAAATGATTCAGGTAGGTTAAAAATAAAAGGCTAACCTGTCCCTTTGATAGCTCAGCTGGTAGAGCAGAAGATTACAGTCAACTCCTTTTAAAAATAAAAGGCTGAAAACTGGAGGGAAAAAAAAAGAGTGCTATTGGTTGAATTGTGTTCACCCCCAAAAGCTATGTCAAATTACTAAGCCCTCATACCTATAAATGTGACCTTATTCAGAAAAAGGGTCTTTGCAAATACAATCAAATTAAGATGTTGCCATAGTGGATTAGTGTAAGTCCCCAAACCAGTGACTGGTGTCCTTATGAGAGATTTTAATACAGCAAACACAGAAGATGGTCTTGTAAAGATGGAGACAGGAATTGGAGTCATGCAGTACAAAGATGTTAAGGTTCACTGGTAACCACCAGAAGCTAGGAGAGAACCATGAAACTTCCCTAGAATTTCAGTGAGAAAATGGCTTTAGTGAAATCTTGATTTTGAACTTCTAGCTTCCAGACTGTGAAAGAATAAATTTCTACTGTTTTAAGTCACTCAGTTTGTAATAATTTATTATGGCCACTGTAGGAAACTAATACAGGGAGATAATCAGAATGTATTTAATGAATGGAAGGTAAGTAGGACTGGACTCAGGGTGACCAAGCAGGATAATGTGCAGCAATCCAGGTGACAGATCACAGGAGCACCAGTTGGAACAGCAGCAGTGAAAACAGCAAGACACAGGTGATGAGAGTTATTTAGGAGGTAGAGTCAGCATAATCAGTTATCAGCAATATGGGGCAAATGAGGAAATGTATAATGTCTAAATTTCTGGCTCAAGAAAACTTACTGAAATAATGATCACTTGAAAAGATTTGGTTGTGGTTGAAAGAAAATAAGTTTTGCTGAGTGCCATTCAGAGGTACCTGAGTAATATCTATGTGGTCATGTCCTATAGGAAACTGTCAGGAGCTCAGGAAAAAGTTTTGTGACACAGAAAAAGATTTGATAAGAAGTTCTGTGATGTAATATTGCTCTGATACTTTGTGTCTCTTCCATAGTATCACGAAGCACACCATTTTAATCACCTGTCTGTTTATACATCCCTAATTTAAAAGAATAAACTGGGATCAGAGAACTAAAGGAACTTCTACTTTTTATAAGCATTGCTCTCTACAACAGGTCAACCTTCAGTTTCTCTACTTCTTCTATCTTACACATGGAGCAATGATTGCAATAAAGCAATTCTGGCTCTTTGCAGTCAGTTCTGTTAAAAGAAGTTGGCCCTGTCTACTGACAGCTTTTCAGTTGCAGGCAGTTGTGGCAACTACAGGACAACAGGCAAAATAATAATAATAATAATAATAATAATAATAATAATAATAATCTATTGTCATTCTTTTACATCTTATATAGATTATCTATTATAATACTATAAGAATAATCTCCACTAAAACCAAATTAATCATAAACCTCACTAAAAGAAACAAAACAAAAATAACTAAAGCAAGGCAAACCCTAAAAATCTCAGGTATTAGAAATTGGTGCTCCTAAGTTCAGAGAAATGATTTGGAGCTGGACAGCAGGGCCCATCGGGATCAGGTAAAAGAGTTTGGCTCTTACCCTATCAAGATGATGACTCTGATCACGAGATCAGAGTCCAGAGGATTTCTACACACAAGACATAAGCATTAGAGAGACCAAATAAATATCAAGAAGATATTCCTGAGAGAAACAGAAACCCAAGTCTCGCAACTGGGTGGTCTGAATTATTTCAATCCTATCCTCAGTCACCCAAAAGTCTTTATATCCTGAAATTATATAAAAATGGTAAGTTCTACAGAGGGAAATAAGTAAAACAAATCAATCAATTTTGTGAAAAGTCAGAATTTCTTGTATGAAACATTGAGATTAAAGTAATGTTCTGGTTGCTCACAGAGCTTTTTACTAATTTTGTTACAAAATCGCATTACCTTTTTTTTCCCCCCAAAATCTCAGGGACAAGCTGAAGTTCATCCTTGTAGGTGCAAATATGAAACCTATGATGTTACACAGGGATGTTCCAATAACCTGCCACATGGGAATCCCTCAGGCCACCAGCATCATGAGTTGGACATACAGTCAAAACACACATAGAATAACCCCACAGACTCCACTAAAACACACAATCAGGTGGGAATATCAACAGATATGACAAATGAATCAATTTGTACCTCAAAACTGAAGGTAATAGAAAGCTTCAAATAATCTGACATTTAAAACTAATAAAGTGATAAAGCAAAACTATAAAAAAATCCCAACATTACAGAACCAGAGTGCTTGACTCAAAATCTAATGCTGTATCAGTTACAATGACTATCCTAAACTTTAGTCAAAAGTAATAAAACATTCCTGGTAATGTGGATAGTTAGGTGATGATGATGATAAATAAAGAATAAAATGTTAGCAATGATAGCAGCTTTTTTGAACCCTGATCTAAATTTTATGAATTTACCCAAATGCTTATAAGGATCCACCTGATAATTTCTCACAACCACCACACAAGTCAGATGTAATCATAATCTCCATTTCAGATCAAAGAAGAGACTCTCAGGGTCTCAGAGTAGGTCCTAATCCAGGCAGAGTGACTTATGAGCTACAACTCTTATATCAGTGCTATGCTGAGGACTCAAATGTTAGTGTAGATTAGAGGCATGTGTATTTCTTTCTACTACAGATGCAAAGTGTGTGTTTAGTTTAGAATTTGACAACATCTAACGATTCTCTGTAGTTTCAAATCAAGTAGAGATATTGAAACAATGGAGTGTCAGACTACTGATGGATTGATTTATGAGTCATGAGACTAGTCTGAAGAAATTCCTCCTAAATACAACTTCAGTTTTAATGTACAAAGGAAAGAGTACTTCTGTAGAAAGCAAGACATTTTGCCTTCTCTGTATAGCATTAGCAAAAAAAAAAAAAAAAGTCAAACTATACTGAATGATTTTCTTCCCTATCAATTGAACAAAGTGAAAGCAATAAAGCAATACATGACCCCAAGTATGCTAGTATTGAGATACTATTGCTTAATGGGTAAACACTTTTATGACTATATTGTCTCTATCCAACAAAGAAATGAAGACTATTACTTCAAGTAGAAGAACTATATAATGGAATTCTAGAGCTAGGGGACTTTCAGATTTGTCACTGAATTACCAATACTAGCTTTAGCTACTCACATATTTAAAAAAGAATGGTTAAGGATTTATTTTACTACCAAGAAAATAAAATGAAAATTCCCAGTGCATATAAATTTTGTTTGTGAGAAAACAACCACTGGATATGCTGTGTTCTGTAATCAAAAAAGGCAGACTATAAAATTTGTCTACCAAGTATAAAAATGATATGGTTTGTGGAAAAGTATAGTTATTACCCAAAAGGATATACAGTTACCCAAAAGTCTTTATATTCTGAAGCTATATAAAATTGTTAAGTTTTATAAAGGGAAACAAGTAAAACAAATCAATCGGATTTATGAAAACTCAATTTCTTGTATGAAACATTAAGATTCAAAATAATGTTCTGTTGGCTTACAGAGATTTTTATTAATCAGGTCACAAAAATCATGTTACTTTTTTTCTGTTTTTCTTTAAAAAAAGACATAGCGATGAGCTGGTCCTCAGTTATTTCTGTCCTCATTATATAAGGCTTTCTTTCCAATTTGCCTCTAGTTTTACTCACCTTATTTAATCATCTATATCACCAGCCTGCCCTCTGTAGTTAAATGAGATCATTACCCCTAGTCTACCATCAAACAAGTTCAAGTAGTGAAAATGATCAGTGACAAAAAAAAGAGTTGCAAGATTGGGTGTTATTGGAGATACTGTTTTATTCATTCATTCATTGTCTATCTGGCCATCCATCTATGCATCTATTCACCCAACAAATACGTGCCAGATAATGAACTCAAATCTGAATATGGTTACTTGGTTCTATTTCTTCAGTGCTAACAATAGCACTAATGAGTGCTACTGACTGTGAGGATATCAAAGGATGGGAAGTTCAAAGAAGGAAGGGTGGGGCCTCCCCTGGTGGCGCTGGCGTTTGAGCACTGTGCTGTGGAGCTGTTCTCACCCTCTGCAGTGCCGGTTAGATCCTGGCCAGCCAGCGAGGGTCCCACATGGCACAGCAGACCTCTCCTGTCTTGCCCGCTGCTCCCCTCAGCAGTGTATTTCAGTAAATCTGCCTGTTCTGCTCCCTGCTCTGTCTCTGGTGAATCCTCTCACCCTCCTGCGCATCTGGCTTGTACCCCGGTTCTTGTATAAATAAATAAATAAATCTTAAAAAAAAAACCTGCACTTTTTTTTTGCTTTTTTTACTTTTTTAATATTTTTTTATTTTATATATTTTTTACATCATTTTTCATTTTTGCACAATATGCATTTTCATCTTGGTTATTGTCCCCGTACAATTCCCACCACCCTTGTTTTGATCCTACTCCCTTTCCCTCCCTCCCCCGCCCCGCAGTATGTCTCTGGTTTACAGTTGCTTGTTGATTTTGATTTTTACTTTATTATAATTGGTCTTGTTCCTGGTCCCTTATTTAGGTATATACACAGTGGAATATTACTCAGCAATCAAAAAGATAAACTCATGCAATTTGCAGCAAAATGGATGGAGCTGGAAGGGATCATTCTCAGCGAAATAATGTATTTTGCATTCCCTTATGCATCTACGTTGAGGTCTCACTCATAGCAGGAATTCAGAAACATTCTTAATTGGCACAAAGATTCAAGGACAATAAGCTAGAACATAAAAATAGTCAATTCTCAAATAGGTTTCATTTTCTGGTGTTCACTTATAATCTCAATCAGAAATAACTGAAAGTGTTTTGGGTTCTTTGGCTTTGATGGAAATGACATTTTCCATGAAGGTATTTAATCTTTGACCAACGAAACCATGTAGTATTATTCTTTAAAATGTTCTGCATATGTAATAATCAAGAGAAAGAAGGATTAAAGTACAAATTAAGGAAGGAGCACAAAGATTAAAAGTATAAATGATAATAACAGTACAAAATACAACAAAGCAAAAAATGGATGATTATAAATCAGAGACATCCTGCAGGGGAGGAGGAGGGAGAGGGATCAGAGGGAGGGAGGGAGGAGCACAGGGGACTGAGGTGATGGTGCACGGGTGCATTGGTGAAGGAAACTCTATGGGGACTACACCTGAGGGGGTGGGGGGAAGCAAATATTGTTTAAAAATGAACAATGATGTAAAAAAATTAAAAAATTAAAATAAAAAACTCAAAAAGTATAAATGTTTACTTTATATTAGGAAGACAATGTATTTTGCATTCCCTTATGCATCTACGTTAAACATGGTATTTCTTCTAACTTCACTGAATGGCAAGCACATACACATAGGCAAAGTATTAAAACAAACTGGGGAAATGAAAGCCAAAGACACTGAGATCTGAAATTTTATAAGGTAATGCAGTCTGAGTAAGGTGACTGATCAGGAACCCTGTTTCATTTCTGTAGCTATAAAATAGTAAGTGAGGGAATGAAAACTGCCGCCTAATTGTGGCTAAAAAATAAAAATGCTCTAACCTCTTTCTTCCTAATGTTTTCAAGAAAAATGCTTATCATGCAGCTTTTTTAGTGTAGGCCTAATATGAAATGGAAGCAAAACTGACTGTTCCATATTCTAGGAATAAAGTATGTCCTATTCTGCTGTTATTCTGTATTTGTCCTAGTCTGTGCTAATCTACTCTAGCAGATACCCCTTCATCTAGAGTTTAATACAAAAATAAATGTTTACTGGCTCTTTCTTATTCAAGTGAGATTTAAAGTCTCATCTGTACATAATGATAATCAATATATGTTGCTTCTTGGAAAACTAGAATACCCAAATATATTTGACATATTTGTCATGCATTCTGTAAAATGAGTTGTGCAAAGTCAATTGGGATTTTCTCCCAGAGCATATGGATAAACATCCCAAATACTTGTTTCTTGGGGTCTCAGGTTACAAGTAGAATTACTGTGACCTTGCAGTACACCTCTATGAATCCTGCCTTCACAACCCACCAGCAGTGATTGTGGATGTGCCTGACCTCCACTCCCACATCATTGCCCCCTTCGGGACCATAACCAGAGACAACAACAAGCACCCAGAGGTGAATCCCAGATTGTCTTATGATCTATTGCTTGTGCAATCAGGCTTTGGGATTTCAAAGTTCTCAATCATTTCCCTTTGATTCTGAGTAAAATTGTTATATAAAGTAAACTTAACAGAGACATTTCTTTTAGAATTTTAATAAATATTGTGGTGAAAAAACACAAACGCTGGAAGATTTTCCCATGAATGTAATTTACTACACAGAAGTTAATTAACCCCATAGTCCATCAAAGAACTCACAAATCAGGCTGGAAAGAAAAACGGTCATCAAAAAGAGTGTGACAGTAGGAAAAGCAGTAGTCTGTTTTGGTAGGAGATCAAAATTTAGGATAGGAATTAAAGCAGTATTCAATCAAAAACTGTACGTTGTGTAATCAATGAACTTACCCCTGCAAAGCTTTCTCTCCAAACCAATCTCCTTTTCCCAAAGTTCTAAGAAAGACTGGATCTTCACTTGGAGAGTCTTCACGAGTCACGTTTACCTATGAAGAGAAGTGACGAAAATCTATAAACACACAAAGACTAAATGAGCACATGAACACTAATTGATGTTAATTCCATTTTTTGTTAAAAAATAAATTTTTATAAAGAAAAAGTTCTTCATTAACACTAAAAGTGTCAAAAATCACAAAGTCCTATGAAAATCAAGGAGAAAAAATGACCATCAATTATCTTGTCACAATTTCAAGGTGTTTATAAGAAACAATGAGAAAATTTAACTCTCATTCCTGTTCCCATTTTTCTACCTACTAAAAGGCTAACACTATGATAAATTTAGTGAGCATTTCTCCAATATCTTTTCTTGTTCATATGCCTGTATTTTTCAGTAGCAAGAATCAATGCACAGCATATCATTCAGCACCTTTCTCTTAACACTATTTCAGTTATTTATTGCATACTACTAAATATAAATCCAGTTTATTCAATTTAATGATTTAGTGACTTTGTCCATTCAATAAATGCATTTATTCATTTGCATTGAAATGGACATTTATACTATTTCAAAAACCTTTTTTGCTGCAATGAGCATATGTCTACACATGTTTATTTACACCTACATCTCACTATGACATGCCCATCTCTTTCCCTAAGAATCTAGCCTTTATTCAAAGTCAGTCACATTTTTATGAAGATTTCCTATAGTCTCACTATGATGATAGTCCTCATGACCCCCATTTTTTTGTTTTTATCAGCAGGGTTTCTTTTAAAGACAAATAAATGCCTTTTGCTTTACCATGGTAAATAGTATGCTTTTCTAAGAAGTTGGCATTTCTTCAGCATTCTCTACAGTTTATAACAAGCACTCAGTGAAAAGATATAAGTTGTTTGGACAAAAAAAATTTCATTACTAACAAGACATATCAACCTATATATGACTTGTGACTTGGGAGATAGTCCACAGAAAGCAAGTGCTAATTAATGTTTGTGTTGCTTGAATGAAGACATAAATGGAGTAAATTGTACTTTTGTGTTAATTCGCTTCCCCCTCAAGCTCTACTAATATTCATGATATTGTCTATATGACATTCAGAAAGGTTAAATAGTAAAGGCTCCCATACCTGGAAAATGTAATGAAGTAGAAAACTAATTTCTTGCAACAATACCAGGCCCTTAAAGACATTTAAAAATACTATGCTTCAAGTTTCTGAATTCAGTAGTTGGATGTCAAAGAACTAAATTTTTATAAATGCAAAGAATGTGCAAGGTAGAGGGAATTAAATTATTCTCTACTGATCCATTTGATTATGCCTTCACACAGTGTTTCATAACCATGGAATTGCAGTTTTTAACACACTTACCACTAAAATGTATCATACAGATGCTCATTTGCATGATGATAAAGCTTTTACAGATGTGGATGGCAATGCACTAGCTCAGTAATTCTCAAACTTCAGTGTGCATGCGTGGTGTGAGGAAGAGGAACATCTTATTTAAAATAAAGGTACAAGACTCTTATTCCTGAGGTTCTGATTTAGTAGTCTTAGAATCTGAATTGCAAAAAATTGATGTAGGAGATTTAAATGCAAATACCCTAGAGTCCAATCTGATACATTATTCTATTTCTGAACTTTTGACAAACTTTGATATATTGCTGTAGTTTTGAATCTCAGTTTTCTCATCTGCACAATGAGGCAAATCAAAAAATATATTTGTCAGTCCACATGACTTAAAAGCCACAGACTAAGGTGTAATGTTCTATAAGTTAAGATCACTGATTCAAAGTCAGATATAACGATAGTTTATATATGCTTGTACTTGCCATTTGGTTAACAAAAATAGATTAGAAACTCAAATGGTAGATTCATTTACTCAAGTGGATTTTGAAATGTTCCTTAAAAAGATGTTACTGAAATACAGTAACAGAAACAAAAAGTGGGCCACCAAAAAGAATAACCCATGTTCTTATGTCTAGTTCCATAAAATACATAGAAGGAAATATAGGCGAAACACTACGTGATATGCACATCAAAGACATCTTTACAGACACATCACCCAAAGCAGTGATAGTGAAGGCAAAGATAAACAGCTGGGACTACATCAAATTAAAGAGCTTCTGCACAGCAAAAGAGACAATAACAAAAACAGAGAAACCCCACCGACTGGGAGAACATTTTTGCACACAACACTAATGATAAAGGACTGATCACAAAAATCTGCAAAGAGCTGATGAGACTCAACACAAACAAAGAAAATAATCCAGTCAAAAAATGGGCAGAAGAGCTAAAAAGAAACTTCTCTGAAGAGGAAATGCAAATGGCCAACAGGCATATGAAAAAATGTTCAACATCACTTGTAATCAGGGAAATGCAAATCAAAACTACCATGAGATAACATCTCACACCAGTGAGAAAGGCACATATTAAAAAAACTAGCAACAACAAATGTTGGCGAGGATGTGGAGAAAAAGGAACTCTCCTGCACTGTTGGTGGGAGCGCAAACTGGTCCAACCACTATGGAGAGCTGTGTGGAGATTTCTGGACCTACTAAACATAGAGCTTCCATTTGATCCAGCAATTCCACTCCTAGGTATTTACCCAAAGGACACAGAAACATCAATTCCAAAGAGCACCTGCACCCTTATGTTTATAGCAGCACTATTTACAATAGCTAAGCTTTGGAAACAACCCAAATGCCCAAAAAGAGATGACTGGATCAAGAAGATGTGGTACATATACACCATGGAATATTACTCAGCATTCAAAAAAGATAAACACATGCAATTTGCAGCAACATGGATGGTGCTGAAAGGGATCATGCTCAGCGAAATAAGCCAAAAAGAAAAATACCAGATGGTCTCACTCATAGCAGGAATCTAGAAAACTTAAATAAGGGACCAGGAAAATGAATAACTATAAGAAAGTGAAAATCAAAATCAACAAAAAACTATGAACCAGAGACACTCTATGGAGGGTGGGGGGCAGGGAGGGGAGGGATTGGGGTCAAAATAAGGGGGCTGCAATTGTATGGGGAATATAAAAATAAAATTTATTTTAAAAAAATTAAAAAAAAAAGATAAATGTGAAGAATAATCTATTTGGATAATCCATATATGTGAAAACAGTTGAAAGAACAAGAATTCAAGCTTTTCTTTAAAGTAATAGTTTCCACAGATATTTGTTTTACATTGTAAATGATTGTTAACATGTATACACAATGGACATTTGCATCTTTAATTCTGAAAAAAAAAAAACTTCAGGGTACAGAAAGTTAAGTATTTAGAAATAATTTCTTTTCTTTTTTTTTTTTTTTTAAAGATTTATTTATTTATTTATACAAGCACTGGGTACAGTCAGAAGCGCGGGAGGGTGAGAGAATTCACCAGAGCGGGGAACAGAACAGACTGACTGACAAAATACACTGCTGAGGGGAGCAGCGGGCTAGGCAGGAGAGGTCTGTCGCGCTATGTGGGACCCTCGCAGGCAGCCAGGGATCGAACCGGCGCTGCAGAGGCTGCGGGCAGCTTCACAGCCCAGTGCTCAACCGCTGCGCCACCAGGGGAGGCTCAATTTCTTTTTTTTTTAAGATTTATTTATATAAGAACTGGGGTACAGGTCAGCGGCACAGGAGGGTGAGAGAATTCACCAGAGAGAGCGGGGAGAAGCACAGGCAGATGGACCGAAGAGGCTGCTGAGGGGAGCAGCAAGCAAGGCAGGAGAGGTTTGCTGCGCCATGTGGGTTGCTCTCTGGCCGGCCGGGAATTGAACCCGGGCTACCGAGGCTGCAGACAGCTCTATAGCACTATGCTCAACCCGCTGCATCACTGGGGAGGCCCTAGAGATAATTTCTTTAAAATTGATCTGTACAATCTTTTCACTTAAACCAAAAAGAAATTTATGATCTACAATGATGTGGAAAAAAACTGGTTATGGAGTTTTAAGGTAATAGTGTGTTTCAATGTGTATTACCTCATCACATTGCCTGAAAAATGGGACAGTTACTTCACAGAAGGGTGTGTGTAAGAATTAATTGAGAAAAACCTATGAAAAATGTCCTCTCAATATTAAATTTCCAAAAAATTTGGTTACTTTTTCCATATTCTCTCTTTCTTCTGTCATCTATTTCAGAAAGCCCATGCATTTGATTGTAAATAATTATCCCACACCATTAAAATTGTTCTATCATTGTTATAAAATGCTATTCAAATCATGAGTTACTTTTGTTTTTAGCAGAGAAAAATGTGTATATTTTAATGTTCTTTTTACTTATCTATATATTAATCTCTCTATAATACATATTATACAGTCTTGAAATTTAAAATGAGACTTTTTCAAAACTACGTATAATTTTAGGAATTAACAATCAAAATGGAAATTGGATATTTGAAGGGGACACATGTAATTGATTTTTACTACCAAATCTTCAATAAATAATATCAATATGCTTAACCAATATGTTTAACCAAAAGCAATTCAGAAACAAAGTATTTTTGTACAGATTTATGGATTTTATAAGCAATGTTTACTGTAAGAAACTTGGAATTCACAAATTTGTGGGGCAGACCCAACCCAAGAATAAGGGTTAGTCAAGTAAGCGATTTACTACCTGTATGAAAGACTGTAAAACTGAGGCATGCCAAGCCGAAGCAGTTATTTTTTCAGAAAATGTTCCACATATATAACAAGGCTAAAACTTTTCTGTTATTCCAAAAGCAAAATATCTCCTAATGCAGAGAGAGGACATTTTTAGGATCTGTTTCTGATAAGTTGGGTCAAGTACAAGGAAAGAATGCTTTTTCTGAGCTTGTTATTTGCCTGCATTCTCTGAATCATTAATTTCAGTGGGCAAGACCTATGGTTCCTGTGTTTCTGATGTGACAACTAAGCCTTTTGTTTAACACAGTAGTGAATTAGAATATTTCTAACATGTATCCATCCCTTCTCTTGAAACATCTACAGTGAATTTTATCTTCATGATTCTTTCCTCCCTTTTTTACAAAAACAAAAACAAAAACAAAAAACCTGGGGCAATATTGGTTTATAACATTCTATAATTCTCTCTAATATTTATAGTTTAATGAACATGCAATAATGCACACACACATTTCCATGAATTAGAAAATCAAAAGGCATTTCAATTGCAGGAACTCAAATTTTTCTACTAATCCTGTTTAAATTGGGTTCAACTACTCTATGGAGAGCTAGTTCATTTTTTGACACAACACAACTACAGAGACAGATACATTAAGTTAGATCAGAAATATTTTTCATGCTAAATTGTGTATTCTTTGGTGTTTTATAGTTCACTGTCATGGGGAAAATAAGTAATGTTTCTGGGCAACTGGAATGGACTACTTTAGGTCCAGAGAATTCATTCAGCATCTACTGAGGCAGCCCTGGACGTTTTAAACATCACTGCAAGCATTCAGCCTCAGGTTTCAGAAAAATCAGTTTGTATAGGATTAATGGGGGAAAACAAGTATGTGAGAGTTCATTTAGTAACATTTTTCTCTTTGTATGAATGTGCTTCACAGAAGAATAAAAACTACTTCACACTTAAATAAATGGTCGTCAACAAAGAGGAATCCATTTGCAACTCTATAGCCTCCTGCTGTGTCTCTTTGTCTCACATTATTTTCTAAGGAAAAGCCTGTTCAGTGGTAACATATTTTGCCAGGGTTTATCCTTTATAAATTATTTTAATGCATGTAAAAACAACTTACATTCCTAAACCTAAAACAAAACAATTTTAGAACACTTCTATCCTACAACTTATCTGCCTGCTTACCTAAACATTATCTCTTACTACTCTTCTTTCTACTCCTTCCCACAGGAAAAATATTGTGATTACAGAACATTATCAGAATTTAATTAGTATATTAACCTGCCAATATTATTATATAGTTTATATAATTAAGAATCAGAGGAGCTAAATTGTATGACCTGAAAAACTAGGTTAGGAAAAATTTTTGCCTGGCTTTAAAAAACATCTTCAATATGTCAAAAGAGTCCAATATATATTCTTACTACTTCTTTCCCAGCACTCCCATGCTGTTCTGAAATATTGCCAAGGAACATTAGTTCCTGTGGTGTAATTTCCACACTATTTCTATTTATACATATCACAAAATTCATAAAACAGCACCACTAATGCACCTGTCTTCTGCTGAAACTGGTTATAACCACAGCTTCTTTTAGGCAAAGCTGGAAACCTTCAGAAACAGGGTGACCACAAAAGCCTGTCAGAAATTCATCTTAATGGATAAATATATCATTCCATGAAAGCAAATAATTAGCAAATAAATCTATCTCATCAGCAGAGAAAGTCCCCTGGTAACCATTGTATTATTTATATCCATGAAGATTTTCCAATTGTCCCTGATTTAGTGAATGTTAATGAACAGTAAATTGTACACTCTAACAATATTTATACAAATTATAAAGTATTAACATTTCTTACCCTCTAACGATGGAAAACACAAGATCTAGTTTAACCATACGTGTGGTCGTACTAGGCAATTTGAGATGACTTTTTTTAATTACTTTTTATTTACTGATTTTGAAGTTTTAGCAATATTAAAAATCGTAATTCCAGGTTTAAAATTTTAAAGGAATGATTTGTTATTTTACAAATAATGCTAGATAAATATATATGCTAGATAAATATATGCTAGATAAAAATCACTATATACATTAAAATGTTCTGCTGCAAAAATTTCTTTATACAGCAAACGTGAGACAGAATGACTTTTTGTATTGTTCTAGATTTTCCTCCATTTCCGTTACTTCTCTCTGAACATTTTCACTTTCTTTTTACTTTGGTCTCCTATTTTCCTGCCTTTCATTTGTGCCTATTAAATTTTCATGATACCTTTTAAGAAGTTAGTCGTTGATTCTATTTTTATCCCAAGCTTTCTGATATCAGTAAAGTATAAACATTGTTTTCTTCAGCATGGCATGCCACTGGTGTAAAACATTGACATACACAGTTTTGACTCAAAATTAGTCCAAAGAGGATTACCTAAAATGTAATCCTGCAGGATTCATAATCTTTGTATATCCTGTTTGTTGCTCTCTAAACCTCTTTTCTATTTTAATATAAGTCATAAGGTAACAGAGTCAGTCATATTTTTTAGGTTAGAAAAAATATATTCAATTATTTTAAAGTGACAATTATAAAAATGAAAACTGTCCTATAAATCCCCTGCATTTCCTTTCCTCTTACATTATTTAATACCTCTAAGTTCTTTTTAAGGATATTATGATGAAGCAAAATAAGATCAAATCATAGAAATGATGCAATGACACATGCAAAATTCATATTACTATTGAAATAAATTGAAAGATACTTTTAGTAATATATTAGAATATTAGTTTACACAAATCCCCATTTTCCAATTCATGTAATTTCTTTTTTATTTTTAATTTCGATCCCCGGCCACCAGCGAGGTTCCTCCATGGCACGCAGACCTCTCCTGCCGCGCCCACTGCTCCCCTCAGCAGTGTAGTCACTCTCCCTGTTTTGTTCCCCGCTCTGGCTCTGGTGAATTCTCTCACCCTCCCGTGCTTCTGACTGTACCCAGTGCTTGTATAAATAAATAAATATATCTTCTTTTTTATTTTTAAAATGAAGGTAGATTAAAAATACTGAAAAATTAAAACAATAAGGAAAAAATTAAAATTTTTCATTCATATCCCTTGCCCATCTCATATTTATTCCTTCTCCTCTACTTTACCACTTCTAATAGTTTCTTAGCATCTACTTAATATTTCTTTATGGAGGCAATAAAGCATGAATATATATTCTTTCATTTTAATTATTTTTTTAATTTTTGATTTTTTAATTTTGTGTATTTTTTACATCATTTTTCATTTTTGTACAATGTATGCATTTTCATCTTACTACTCTCAGAGTGCAACTTGTCTAAGGAGACTAAAACTACAAAGTTTCACAGTCAGACTTAGGCCATCAACAAAAAGACCATTTATGATAGCAATGTTACCAACCCTATTGATGAGATGGATTTTCTTCCTTCTAAGGACTTTTTATCTGACAAGTGTTTTTTGTTTGTTTGTTTGTTTTAATTATATAATTTTAAGTATGGAAATCTTTTCATTTATGTAGCTATGTCAGTGGCACTTAATATCATGGTTGTTATATAATAGCACACAAGCTATTTTTCTTTCCTTTTATATAATTTATGGGAGATCCATTCTCAAATATTGTCAATTAGTGTGAGAAGACAGAGACACCCCTACAGCTCAAGGCCCTGAATAATGCTCCCCTAAAGATTGTACATGAGCCCCAGATTCCCCCTCTGCATTACTCTCTTGTGTTACATGTTTACCTTTCCTTTGCTGATGATAAAGAAGGTGTCCCCTCTTGCACCTTGTCTGATGATATATTCCCCGTTTTCATAGTGTGTCTGAAAAATAGAAACAGTAACAGAAAAAAAAACATTAAGAAAGAAATAATTTCCCAAACAACTCAAATTCTTCAAACATCAGCTCCTGAGAGATGTATTAGCTATTATGGAGTTTTGCTGAAGTGTAGAATCCATCAAAACTTAAGCATGAAAAATAAATCAACGAACACAATAATTGCAAAGAAATCAGTTCTATATGCTCATTTTAAAAACCATTTTGTTGTTTCTAGGTAATTATATTCATATCTTAAAATTCAATCAGTTTAATAGTCTGATAAAACATATTCTTCCATCAAGTGAGCATGAAGTAAAACAGAACTGTTAATTAAATGGTATTACTATATTATTTGTCCTTCTCATTTGGTTTTAGTATTATTGTAATAACAACCTTTTTTTCCCCCTGAGCTACTACGTAGCATCTGAAAATCTTCATTTTGAAATCAGGTTGACCTTGAGTGTGGATTAGATGGTCCTTTATTGCTTTTTAAGGCACTTCTTTATGTTTTAACATCTTTGCTTCAGTGTCACGCAGCATGTCTTAATATTGTGTTATAAATTCTGGCCCAACACCTGTGAGTTTATAAATTACCAAATAAGGGGCAAGAGAAAGCTCCTGGAGGATTATCTCATTGAGTATGTCAGTAGTGATGCTTCCAGCTCGCTGGCGCTAGGTCCAGTCCCAGGGTGACATTACTCCCTCAATGAAGCAAGTAACTTCCACAAGGAGAAGTGGGAGAAAGTTTATTGCTGGGTCAGAAAGTATAACAGAAAAATGACAACTGTGCCATCTGGCCTGATCCTTCTTCTACAGTTTAGCAAGAGAGCCATATTTTGAGGAAAGAAAATAGTACTTTGCACACTCTTTAGGAGGCAGATTTCATGATTTGCACGCAACATCCATCAGGCCAATGCTATAATTTGCCCTATTTCAACACCATGTTTCCTAATACTCTATTCACTCTAAATTTTCTTTCATTAGTATTTGACATTGAGGAGAGCTACAGTTTTATTTTGTTTTGTTTTGTTTTTCATACACATTTCTTTGGCTTAAAACAACAGAAATTTATCCTCATAATTTTGAAGTCCAGATGCCCAAAATCAAAGTGCTGGAAGGATTGCTTCCTTCTAAAGGCTCTCCGAGAAAATGACTTCCATGTCTCCCATCTTTTGGTGACTGTCTGCAATCCCTGGCATTCCTTTGCCTTATACATGCAATATTATCATACTACCTAATCTGTTGCTTTTTTTTTTAATAAAAAAGCTATTTCATTTTCTCAGTGGCAGGCTTTTGTAAGTAAAAAAGTTCTTTCTATTCTTTTCCCTCAATCTCAACCACCAGATGGTGCTTATAGTCTGATACTTGTCTTTCAAGACTTATTTCTTATGTGTGTAAACACTTCTACATGCCCACGAATAAGCATTTCTAAGTAAGAATAGGATTATTATAGGTACATATTCTTCAACTGATTTATTTCATTTAATGAGATCTTTGTTCTATTTTCATATATTGCTAAAAAGATCTTTACTAAGTACAGATTTGAAAAACAAAATCACAAGCCTACTTTTGTATATTCATTCAACAAACATTTCAGAATGTTTCAGATAAGCATTTCTGAGATAAGTGTCTACACAAAGGAATTCCACTACTCCTCACAACTCCTACTTGTCCAGTCACTTCCTAATGGGTATCACTGCTCCTCTCTGGCCTCTTCAGTACCTTCCCCACACAGAAGCCAGGAGACTATTAATATGCAGTCACCACCCATCTGTCTCCTCTCTGTTCATACCCACATAGCACCAGTCCGTCCATACCCACAAAGGCATCCCTCCACCCAAGTGCACTGGAACCCCGCAGGGACAGCAAGGCACTAGAACTGCCCAACTGCTTCACTGATCACACCTCCCACATTTCTCCCTCATTATGTTTGTTTTGTTCACATCACTTTGTCTAAAGTTTCCTGAACAACTTCAGAACTTTTGCACAGGCTCTTCCGTCTGCCTGAATCGTCCCTACACCCCAGTTATCTTGTGATGCTTTCATTACCTGCCCTTTAAATCTACTGCACTCTGCATTAATGGCTCTTCCTGAAGGACCACTCATTTTCTACACATCATTTACCACATACACATTTCAGGGTTCTGTTAGAAGAGACTGCTCCCTCCGAAGATGGGGGAGGACCTACCCTGGTGGCGCAGCAGTTGAGCCCTGGGCTGAGAGGCTGCCGCAGCCCCTGCAGCGCCGGTTCAATCCCTGGCCACCAACGAGGGTCCCACATGGCGCGTAGACCTCTCCTGTCGCGCCTGCTACTCCCCTCAGCAGTGTATTTCATCAGTCTGCCTATTCTGTTCCCGGCTCTGGCTCTGGTCAATTCTCTCACCCTCCCGTACTTCTGACTGTACCCAGTGCTTGTATAAATAAATCTTAAGAACAAAAAAAAGAATGTGAAAAAAAAAAAAGAAGATGGGGGAAATGACACACATGGACAAGATTAGGAGGTCCGGGAGTGCTGGAACAGAATTACTGGAGCCAGCTGAGAGTCAGGGACATGAGACAGATAAAAACAACATGAAACGGAGCTTTAGCTTTGTAAGGTAAGGTTAAAAAAAATGTCAGGCTTTTCTGCCCTCCCGCTATCAGGATAGATGATGGATCCTTGTGGTCCTGAATGCATGCCTGATGGCGGGCACCTGGAGTAGGGTGTGGGCATAGGTAGATGGGATTCACCTGGGCTGAGACTGGGCTTTTAAGGGCGGCGTCACCGGGACGCCAGCAGCAGCAGAAGCCAAGAGAGAAGCCAAAAGAGAAGAAGCCTGAAGTAGAAGCAGAGAACGCCAAAGAGTCCGGATAGAGTGAAGATTTGCTGAGGGCTGGGAGGACTGCCAGCCTCCCTGCCCCCCAGCACCCCTGCCTGCCATGTACCCGCTGAACCCCAATAAAAGGCCTGCAAAACCACTGAGGACTCTGACTCCTCCTTCACCTGGTCTGCATGGGATCAGAAAACCTGCACTGTGGCCAGTTCTGCCCTTACAAGCTTCCATTGCCAAATCCCACCTTAGCACATCATCCCTCTCTTCTCCACCCCCTAGTTTCCTGATAGGGCTCTCACTGGCTGAATGCAATTAGAAGTTAGGGAAGAAAGGAAACTCGTGATGCCCTCCGTTCACAAAAGCTTCTGAGCAAAGAGAAGGGTCAGGAAGAGGGAAAACTTGGTCTGGGGAAAAGTGAAAGGCATTAACTTCAAATTTAACTTATCATTAATTTAGTCACTTATTACCATTCTCCTCCAGAGAATTTCAGTCCCATGAAGGGACATATGTTATTCCCTACTGTGGCTCTTGGCCTTGGAAGTGAGACTATGTGTTCAATAAATATTTATTGAATAATGGTTTAAATTATATATATAAATAAATAAAACATTTAGTTCTCATTAAACAAGAACATGAAAATGGAACAGTTTCAGGACTGTTCAATGCACTGGCTTAACAAGTCCTCTAAAAATTCAGTTAGCTTCCCTCCACTGGACAGGTCCTAATGGTGCAAAGATGACTGCCACTGCTCTACTCATCACAGCTGGGTCAATTTATTTAATGGATGAACATTTTCTAATCACCTTAATATCATCTGATCTGGTTTTATAATTTGACACCCACAATTAAATCAATTATTTTATTTTACCTACACAGGCATTCATTGCACATTTTTCCATGCTGCATAAACTCGTAAAACTCAGGGGTCCAGAGAAGTGTCCATGAAATACTGGCCAAAGGTAACACAACTTTGGGGAAAATAATATTGATGGTGTCATAAAGCAGGACCATAATCACTGCTCTATCTCGAAATGTTCAATTGCACCTGAGGGGAAGATGATCCTGTTTGCTGATCCTTCCAGAATCACCTAATTATGTTAACTGAATGCAAGCAGTTTCTCTGTTTTTTAAGGACACTTTGCAGTTCTGCCATTTTCTCATTTTAAACTGAATGAAAAAATACGAAATTTAGAATGAAAAGAATCCTGGGCAATTAGAGTTTCCTGCAAAGGTTTCCATAATGTTAGGATAAAAACTGAACTCCTTAACATGACCTGCAAGACCACATACAGCCATCGCAATGCCACCCTTTTCAACTTTTCACTCTCCCTTACTTTGCCTTCCAGTCCCACTGGCGCTCTTTGGGGTCCATTTCTCAACTGCCACACTCCCTTTCCACTGTTCAGCACTCCCCACTGTTCTACCCCTACTGCTACTCACCTAGTTATACCCCAGTTCTTTTTCAGATCTTAGCATTCCCTCACCTGGCATATCCACCCACCCACCCTGGCTAAATCAGGTCTTCCCATTACAACAGCTGTTAGCTTTATTTCACTGGCCCTTTCCTGAGCTTGTAGTTATTCATTTGTATGGTTATTTTAACAATCTCTTCACCAATTTTAAAGTTTTATTGAAGGCAAGGATTGGTGTATGGATGTTCACTATAATATCACCTGTGCCCTATATAGTGCTTAGAAGAGGACAGGGACTAAGAGATATGAATTGCATGAATAAAGTAATCCTCCTTAATTTCCATTTTACAAGCAGTGCAGTCAATCTATTAGAAAGGACTCTACCTCTAACACACATACCAATCCAATTGTCTTTTGCAATCTTCGCTGTTATCTCCCTGGCTCAAGCCAAAAATCACATCTGGGCCTTTTCTAATATCCTCCTATCTGGTCTCCCTGCTTTCAATCTCTCTGCTTCTCTCGCCCACTCACCACACCTACCCCATCCATCCATTTTTCCCTCTGCAAACAAAGTGACCAGTCAAATAGCAAATCAAATGAAATCACTCAACTGCTTAACAACTTCCAATAACTTCTTGTTGAAATTAAAACCACAAGCAACTTAAATGTGGTCTGTAAAGTTCTCTGTGTTCCGAGTCCCACTCTCATCTTTACTCATTATGATTCAGAAATGCTGGTTCTATTTCTGTGCCTTATATGTACCCATGTTGGCTCCATCCTCAGAACTCTGCATTCATTAAGTAGGCCCTCTATCTTGAACATTCCTCCCTTAAGATCTTTGTCAGTATTTTGTTCTCATTACTTTTGTCTCAAAAGATCTTTTTGCACTGTGCATATAATGTGCCTTCCATCTCATTCACCAACTGTTCTGCCCTATATTTAACATTTTTTATTGTATTTTAAAGCCTCCAAAACTCTTTGGTTCTACTCTGCTGCTACCACAGTGCCACTGGACACTTGAACGACTATTGGACAGCAAGCCACAGCACAACAGAACCTCCTCTGAGCAAAGCCTTTTGTCAAATCTTCCATGATTTGAAATTATCCTCTTTTGTCTGTAATCCCTGTGTCCTCCTCCTGTCTCCTACTGCTCAGAGGATTTTAGGAGATTTGATATTATATATTTTGTTTCGCTTAATGCCTACCACACAATCAGCGTTCAATACCTACAATAAAGATAGATTCCATCCAAATTCCTTCATTTTGAATGAGAAAACTGAGTTATGAATGGCAGGTTCCGTTCTCTCAAAGAAAGGAAGAGAGAATTAACATATGTCTAAATGTCACTAATGCATCCCCTCCAAATGCAATAACTTGGAATAGTATTTCCAAAATTTGTGAGTTGGAATAAGTCAATATTCTCTTTGCCACTCAGGAAAATAAAGCATAACTTTCACTGTTAATACCATTGTCTCTGGAATCTCATAATTCAATACTAATACGTAAATATCTATCTAGACTTTTTAAAATTCTGCACATGCCTGATGACACTTGCCAGAAGGCTCAGCACAACCCTGGATATTGTACTTAGAGGCCTTGAGAGATGCTCTTTGGTGAATATGTAAAGTCAATTTCATTTTTCAGATCAGATTCATAGTTGATATCAAATATACTGTTTTTTAACTGGTGAGTTTATTTTCAGACCCCAAATCTAATGTAATCTGTAATTGAATGTGTTAGTATAAACCAATAATAACAATAAATATTTTGGAAGGAACTTCTCATCTAAACTATTTTAGTCAGAAATTATATCACTATTTCCCTTTATACTAAAAATTATTTAAGTTAAAGATGAGAGCCATCCTTAAGTCTTCATTAAAGTGTGGTGCACCGATTAATTGACACTGCTGATGCTAAAGGTGTATATAATTTAAATCACTATGGCAGGGCCTCCCTGGTGGCGCAGGCAGTTGAGCGCCGCACTGTGAAGCTATCCACAGCCTCTGCAGTGCAGGTTCCATCACCGCCAGCCTCAGAGCAATCCACATGGTGAGCAGACCTCTCCAGTCCCACCCCACTGCTCCCCTCAGCAGTGTATTTTTTCAGTCTGCCTGTTCTGTTTCCCACTCTGTCTCTGGTGAATCCTCTCATGCTCCCGCGCATCTGGCCTGTACCCCAGATCTTGTATAAATAAATAAATCTTTAAAAAATAAAATAAAATAAATCACTATGGCAATTGCTACTCATTATAAAAATAGCTTCAGTAAGTGTTAAACATATTCGTACCTCTGAAAAACTAAAGTAGGGAATAACAATTGGAAAATTACTGAATGAAGAACAATATGGTACTGGTTCATTATTTCTGCTTCATTTTTTTAAGAACACAGTTAAACCTTAAAGTATATCAGGAAGAACAACAACCCACTTAAAATATTTGTCATCTCAACACAAAAAAGGAAAAATGCAGGCCAATCTCCCTATTGAACACTGATGCAAAAATCCTCAATAAAATTTTAGCTATCAGAATCCAACAATGTATCCATAAGATAATTCACCACGACCAAGTAGGATTCATTCCAGGGACACAAGGATGGTTTAACATCCGAAAATCAATCAACGTTATCCAACACATCAACAAAAAGAAATATAAAAACCATATGATAATATCAATAGATGCCAAGAAAGCTTTCGACAAAGTGCAACACCCATTCATGATAAAAGCCCTTGAAATTCTTGGGATACAAGGAACATAACTCAACATCATAAAGGCCATCTATGCCAAGCCAACAGCCAGTATCATTCTCAATGGTGAAAAGCTGAAAGCAATTCCATTAAGATCTGGAACAAGACAAGGATGTCCACTCTCACCACTGCTTTTCAATATAATACTGGAAGTCCTAGCCAGAGCAATAAGACAAGAGAAAGACATACAAGGCATCCAAATAGGAAAAGAAGAAGTCAAACTATCACTATTTGCAGATGATATGATAATATACATAGAGAACCCCAAAAACTCCACAGAAAAACTAATTCAACTCATCAATCAATTCAGTAAAGTGGCAGGATACAAAATCAACACGCAAAAGTCAGTAGCCTTCCTATACACAAACAATAAATCTGAAGAAGAAGAAATAAAAAAAAACCATCCCTTTTATTATTGAAACAAAAAAAATCAAATATTTGGGAATAAATCTAACAAAAGAGGTAAAGGACCTATACAAAGAAAACTATAAAACACTGTTAAAAGAAATAGAAGAAGACACAAAGAAATGGAAAGACGTCCCCTGCTCATGGATTGGAAGAATAAACATTATTAAAATGGCCATCCTACCAAAAGCAATCTACAGATTCAATGCTATTCCAATCAAAATTTCAATGTCATTCTTCAAAGAAATAGATCAATTATTGATGAAATTCATATGGAATCACCAAAAACCCCGAATAGCCAAAGCTCTACTGAAAAAAAAAGAAGGAAATGGAGGCATCACACTCCCAGACTTCAAACTATACTACAAAGCCATAATCATCAAAACTGCATGGTATTGGAACAAGAACAGACATACAGACCAATGGAATCGAATAGAAAATCCAGAAATAAACCCACAGATTTATGGTCAACTAATCTTTGACAAAGGAGCAAAGACTATGCATTGGAGCAAAGAAAGTTTGTTCAATAAATGGTGCTGGGAAAACTGGGTTGCTACATGCAAAAGAATGAAGCTTGACCACTACCTCACACCATACACAAAAATCAACTCAAAATGGATTAAAGAACTATACATAAGACCTGAAACCATAAAATACATAGAAGGAAATATAGGCGAAACACTACGTGATTTGCATATCAAAGACTTCTTTACAGACACATCACCCAAAGCAGTGATAGTGAAGGCAAAGATAAACAGCTGGGACTACATCAAATTAAAGAGCTTCTGCACAGCAAAAGAGACAATAACAAAAACAAAGAGAAACCCCACCAACTGGGAGAACATTTTTGCACCCAACACTAATGATAAAGGACTGATCACAAAAATCTGCAAAGAGCTGATGAGACTCAGCAACAACAAAGAAAATAACCCAGTCAAAAAATGGGCAGAAGAACTAAAAAGAAACTTCTCTGAAGAGGAAATGCAAATGGCCAACAGACATAGGAAAAAATGTTCAACATCACTTGTAATCAGGGAAATGCAAATCAAAACTACCATGAGATACCATCTTACACCAGTGAGAATGGCACATATTAAAAAAACTAGCAACAAAAAATGTTGGCGAGGTTGTGGAGAAAAAGGAACTCTTTTACACTGTTGGTGGGAGTGCAAACTGGTCCAACCACTATGGAGAGCTGTGTGGAGTTTTCTGGACCTACTAAAGATAGAGCTTCCATATGATCCAGCAATTCCACTCCTAGGTATTTACCCAAAGGACACAGAAACATCAATTCCAAAGAACACCTGCACCCCTATGTTTATAGCAGCACTATTTACAATAGCTAAGCTTTGGAAACAGCCCAAATGCCCAAAAATAGATGACTGGATCAAGAAGATGCGGTACATATATACCATGGAATATTACTCAGCATTCAAAAAAGATAAACACATGCAATTTGCAGCAACATGGATGGCGCTGGAAGGGATCATGCTCAGCGAAATAAGCCAAAAAGAAAAAGAAAAATACCGGATGGTCTCACTCATAGCAGGAATCTAGAAAACTTAAATAAGGGACCAGGAAAATGAATAACTATAAGAAAGTGAAAATCAAAATCAACAAAAAACTATGAACCAGAGACACTTTTTGGGGGGTGGGGGCTGGGAGGGGAGGGATTGGGGTCAGAATGGGGCAAAAAAAAAAAAAATTAAATGTTTTGTTGTTAAAAAAATAAATTAAAAAAAAATTAAAAAAAAAAATAAAAATAAAACAAGTTGCCTGACTGTGGGTCCTCACCCGCGCGCTTAAAAGGGACTTATTAATACTCCACTACAGGCACACACAAAAGGTTAATAAAAGGTTTATTTACAAGGGGAAGGGAATTGAGGAAATGTGCAACTCAGGCAGAAAATAGGGAAATAAAGTCTTTAATGAGTCCTACCCGATCCACCAACCTGGAAACCCAAAGGCACTCTCAGAGCTGTCTGAGAGCCTCGAGTTGGTGGACAGCTAAAAAGGGAATCCCCCCAAAAAAAACCAAAAAAAAAAACAAAACAAAAAAAACAAAAAATAAATAAATAAAATATTTGTCATCTGCCTTTCTGGAACCTAAATAGTGAAAACCTTCAAGTAAATTCTCTCTCCCTAAGACTGCACTGATTTCAGAGATAAGACCTCTTCATGGAGAAGTAAATTAGCCAATACCTTGACCAGTGAAAAAACATGTTAGTCAATATACAAGGTTATTTCTTGGTCCAGGACTTCTCTATTTGATAAAGCTTGGCCCATTAGAAATGCCTGGACCAAGATTATCTAGAGCTAAAAAGACTGACAACTAGACATTGTAGCAACATAAAATTTTCAACATTGCTATCCTTGCATCCTAGTGATTTGCAGCCCGAAGTCTTAAATAAAAATCTATTTTGGAGTCAATGATTTTATCTACAAACATATTTCAATGATAGTTTTCTCATTTTCTTCCAATTCACGGTCACCACAGATTTTATCACAGAATAAAAGTTTTATGCTAACAACCAATAATTTTTGTAAAATCGTGTTTTTCATACATGGGCCACTTTCTTATCATGGAAAAACAATTGTCAAGGGGCTTGTTTGGTTATGAGGCATTTACTCAGATCATATCTAACCTCATTAAGACTACAATTTTGAGTACTCTTCTTCCTGTTCTCTTAAGGAAAATTACTTTTTCCTCACATCACTGCCCACTAATCAACCAGAACACCAAGGAACAAATAAAACCCTAGGAAAAATTTTCTAACTACATTCCTTCCTGTCACCATTATCATCCTGTCACCATTATCAGCTTGTCCCAACCAACTAGAAATCTGGGATATACATCTCTGCTATAGATTTTTCTACTTCAATGCCATGTCTCACCTCACACTCCTTTAATTTATGTCCAGTATTTCTTCACACCTCTTGGGTTAGACAGTAACATGGCTCCAAGGCTGTCAGACTAATCTTCAGCGTCCTCCCTCACCAAGCCAAGGTCCACGTGAGAGACATACCAATGTTAGGAGTGTCTGGTCATTCATTCATATCAACCAACATTGATGAATATGTCCTGTTTGAATGAAACACTGCACTTGACTTGCCATTGAGTTTTCAGAGCTACACAAGGCACAGTTCTTAACTCAAGTAGTAGCATAGCACTGTCATTAGGTAGGCAGACACTGGAGTCACACTGCCTGGTACAAATCCCAACTCTGCAACTTTAAACAAGTCACTGAACCGCCTGTGCAGTTTCCTTTTGTGGACAACATAATCATACCTCCATAAACAACTGCCATGAGAATTAAATAAACAGCTACAGTGCCCAACGTGTCACACTGTAAGTACAATAGGTCTGCAAATTATGTTGTTATTGATACTATTTACAAGGAAAATAAGACACAAAATCATATACAGTAAATTCTCATACAAGACATGTAGTTTTTCAAAGTGAGGAGTGATTCCTTGTTAGATGGTTAGAGCAGGGAAGGACTTTCCAAGCAGAGAGAACAGAATCAGTGAAGGCAAAGAGACAGTGAGCATATGCAATTAGCACAAAGGACAATAAGACCAGAGTAGCTGAATCTTACAACTCACAGGGTTGAAATGCATTCATTTTTATGAGTCACTCTCCAACTCTAGTATCACTTATCCAATGACATTCAAACTCCTGAAACAATTCATTTCATGTATTCCACATCATTCTGTTATTCTTAATCATTCTGTCCTTTATCACTGAAATTCAGAATAGTAAACCCTACTCCATACATTCAAGTTCTAAAAGAGATATCCTGAATTAATGCTCTGTGGACTAGGAGTATAGAAGTAAATCCTGAAGAGTTAAAACCAGAAACTCTAGAAATGTGACCACAGACTCTGCCTATTTAGATTAGGTTCTTGTTACCAGGATCACCCTTCCATCTGATACAGCCAGGTGTCTGTGTAAAGGAAGGATGGCTTTAAGATAACAATAAGGGCTCTTACCCTAACCCAAGGACCATATACCACTCTGGGTACAAATGCCAGCATAAAAAAGGAAAGTTATAGCCATCAAAGAACTGGGGTCCTCCGCTGTTCAACACACATTTGTAGAAACCCAAGAATAGACACCGTTTTAGTCATTAAACAGCTATCTAAGGCTTCTGGATGCAGAGCCTGTCTATCACTGGGTCTCAAAAATGCCTAACTCACCAAGGCTATTTGAGACACAAATAGCTAGAGCCACAGGTATGCTCTGTGCCACCACCATCTATACAGCTGTCCTTGGCACATTCCTTGATTTCATAGCAGTCCTGAATGAAAAGTTCCCCATTTTCCTGTAATACTGTATTAAACTCCTTCAATCTGAACTTTCCTTGGTGATATTTGACACATTCCAGCTACTAGGCACTTACACTGTGTTCTTACAGCCTGAATTATTGTGCGATCAGGACCCGGTCTCTACTGTGGTATCCACTTGAACTTGAAACCTGGAGCCTGCTCTTTAACTAGACCTGACCCCCAGAGGACAGAACGTTCTGAGAACAGATTAGGCAAGCAGTTCCAGGACTATTCCTGACCAGCTCTGTATGGTCAGACTGAGGACACTTTGACTTGTAAATCATTCTTGGCTCAACACAAGGTACAGGAACTAGTTCCTACTAACTTCCACATTGATGAAAAGGAAAGGTGTAAAGTTTCTAGGGCAAGAAGTCCTGGGTCTGTGTAAATTTATCTAAGAAAATTAATTTATAATGTATATAAAAATATAGTAAGCCAATAGGCTAAATGAGAGTAAGAATTAATAGTCCCTGCAATGAACCTAGATGCAACTCCTTAAAGCTAGTAACAGGATTGTAACTATGAAAAAAGGAAATTGCTGGCAGTGCTGCATCCTCATGAACAAAAAAAGGCATTATTCCATCTGCCGTGTCCCTTGCTCAATGCAACTCATTAAAGACATCATGAAATCTGTTTGGTGAATTATAAGCAGTGTTTTTTGTTAATGGGATAGAACAGAAAACATTAAATGCATCACACTTAATAAGGATGAGTGTAAGTTTTACATGTATACTTTATACAACTTAAGTGCAAAGTAGGCCCCAATGTAAAATGTATTCCTGACTACACAAATACTGCAAAAAGCTTTATTTTTATTAGCTATTACAGCTTCAGGAAAAGGGAAATCTTTACTTTTGCATCAAATCACCTTTAGGAATATTGTCATCATTGATAAAAACTGGTGAATTTTTCATTTTTTAATTATTTCACTTTTGAAAGGTGTGAACAGGTTGTAAAGGCTGGCCTCCCCAAGATACATCATTTCAGTGTGTGCATTATTTTGAGCTAAGGTCAATCAATGCCCTGCAGGCTCACAAGAAATTGTTACCGCTCCCTTAACTAGCAGAAGATAAAGATTGGGGGCATTACCCAGAATTAGAATTTTTATCAAAACCTTCACTTTAGAGAAATCTACACAAATAGCAGGGCAAATGTCTAATAAGAGAGCATCAACTGGTCTTCATGATATGAATCACCCTATCCTCTTAATGTATGCTTCCTCCTCTCTTCTTAAAGCTCCAGTCCCCTATCCCATTCCTTAGTTCAGGAAACATATACCCACATTCTGCCTCATTGACTTTAAAATGTGTATCATGTAGATTCTCCAAAGGTATGTAATCAAATTTGCTCTTTTCTTCTATAATATGTCATACATTAATTAGGTTATTTGACCAGCCTGAGGGAATACAGAGTATTAGGGGAAAATTCCCCCCATACACCTACAGTTAAAGAACTGGCTCTTCTTAAAAAGAATATGATTTCTGTTGAAGCAAATGACACTTTTAAGTACATTATTTTGATATTTCATCATTTACAGCTATTCTCCCTTCAATGTTTTTCCCTTTACAGTTTAACAGAATACAATCACTTAAATTTACATAGTCATATATCTAGTTACCCAATTAATGTTTACATGCAATAAAACTACATTGATTTTTGTTCAACAAAACTATATTAGTTTTCATTCAGTTGGTAGAGAATTCCTATTTCTCCTCTGAATCTCAAATATTCTTGAGTTCTGTGTCTATAGAGGCCAGATCACATCATTATCCTTTAAGCCTCTTCAAAACCTTCAGAGTTTATGATTCAAAGACAGCTGTTGACCCAAGCAGTGGCAGTCTGGAGTGGATGAATCCTTATCCTGAATGTCAGACAAAGGGAAAAACCTGAGCTGAAATTCCGTAAATGGCTGAGTTTTGTTTAATGCTTAGCTGAGGTCTTCAATGAATCAATTTCCAAATGGGTTTTCCATCGCTGATTTTACTTTCAGAGATTTTTTTTAAGATTTATTTTTATTTATTTATGAATACAAGAACTGGGGTGTAGGCCAGAGGTGTGGGGAGTGAGAGAATTCACCAGAGACAGAGTAGAACTGGTGGGTCTACTGAAACACACTGCTGAGGGGAGCAGCTGAGGAGACAGTCTGCTGGTCTGTGTGGGTTAGTTCCCTGGCCAGGGATGGAACTCATGCTTCAGTGGCTGATGGAAGCTTGACAACACTGAGACTTTAACCCCTGCATCACCAGGGAGGCCCTACTTAGAGATTTTTAATGTGAACATAATCTTATAACAAAATGACTAGAGTGTTATCAAGGCAGACACACAAGATGCCAAAAATCTCTAAAAGGAATAGTTCATTTCAGACATACTCATTTCACAACAAAATAAAACTGTTTATAGAGTAGACAAGCATGCATTCCCAGTTCCCATAATTAAACTATAACTCAAATTTAACAATTTGATCTATAAAGGCAATTAGCTTCAGCAGAATTTGGAAATTTGTTTACCCTGACATATCAGTGTGTCACAGGGAAGCACACAACTTAGTGTTTCAGGGCCACTATCTGAAGTGTAAATATATTTTGAAGCTTCGACTAAAATAAATATAGTACTCTAAAAGAAAAAAAAGTAATCAGTTTCTCATGAATCTGGTAGCAAAAATCGTAGAACGAGTCGAAAATAAGTAGAATTCACTCAATATTTTACTTCTTTGGAATTTAAACATTTCACATTTCTCTTTGCGAAGACACTATTTAGTTTAAAAGGCATATTGAGTCACTGAGAACCAGAAAGAAGGGAAAGCAGAGAGGATATAGATTACATGAGGGAGGAAAGGCCTCATTATATATTGGAGAATGATATTCTTGCCTTGAGGATATTTTGTTTCTGTCTAGACTAGTTTGAGAGAGGTCTTGTTCAGAGCTGAGGTTATAGAATCATTTATGATCCTGCCTTCCTTTTTTTTTTTTGCCTACAATAATCCCTAAAAGCACTCAGAGACAGTACACTGGAGTGAAAAAGTGTTCCTCAAGAACTATGAGACAAAGGAGAAAGGTTTCTTCCAGAATGTAAAATGAGTTTCTTTCTTGGAACTAATACTAAAAGTGATATATAAAATGGTTAATAGCTAGTACATTAAGAGCACTTAAAAAAAGGTACTTTAAGTACTAGTACTTAAATCACTAGCTGGAGAAGCTTCCTTAAGAGCTTCTGGATCATAGGGAGGTTTAGGGGCAAAGGTTTAGGGGCAGTCAGGGGGTTCCTGGAAAAATATTTTACTAACTGCAGAGTAGTATTTCAATGTGTTAACAATTTGTGCAAACCTGTTGAACAGAAACCCTAGAAACATTCCCCCACCCCTTTCATAAGCCCCAACCAACTCCTGTTTCATACATATGTTAAAGTTTCTTAATTCAGAAATGACATCGTAACCTGCAATGGTAGTTGTGACAGAATCGGCCATAAATAAATGTTCATAGACTGGAGGGCACACTATCTCTTAGGCCAGAGGTCCTGACTGGGAACATTTAAATAGCTGATAGGGTTCAGAGTATGCCCCCAAATACAGGAATTTAGCATTTTGAATATTTTAAGCTGAAGGAGTTTGAGAAGATAGCAGAAGCATAAGGTCACTCTGACTTCCCCCTGTCCTTTCCTGAAACAGGACTGCCTTCTCTATACTCTAAGGAAAGGAACACCCTTATTTCTGAGATACAAAGAAGAATCCAAACAGGCCTTGCTAAGCAGTCCCCAGTTTTCTGTGCTAATCTCATTCTCCGTCACTTACCATTTTCTCCACTCTTCATCAAATCTAGTGTAAACTACTCAGGTCTAGCAGATTCTCTGGGTTGTTTTTTCCTTAAGAAGTGTCTTTTAAAATACAAATTAAATAAATTCGTGTGGTTTTCTCCTATTCATCTCCCTGTTAGTTTACTTTTCACCCCCAGCTAGGGACCCTACGGTGATCAAGGAAAACTTTTTTCTACATAGCTAAAACAGTAAATTGAACATAACTAAGGGGAAAAAAATATTAGAAGGGGTGTACTCAGTGATGGAACGTATAAAGAGATGGTGAGAGAAAACACACATGAGCAATGATGCATGCAACTCAGCAGTCACACCCTTATAGTGATAGAGTTTGTGGTCACCAGGAAGAGGTATACTGTTGTCACCAGGTCTGTCTTATCAGCCTCAACCATTGAGTGAATTACACTTTTAGACAAGTCACCTCTCTTGGCTTTAAATGGGTAGATAACTTTCAAATTAAAGTGTTCAGTTCTCAGGAAAACTGATATGAGGAAGGAAGATGTCTGGACCTGATATGGCATTATAGTCACACATCTGGATCAGATCCACATATTCTGCAAAGTACTAGTTGGCATTTGGGTCCAGGTATCCATCTCAGGAAATACTATTACATTACAGTAAAGGTATGATACATACACACACATCCCACACTGATGTAGTCTCTTTTCCTAACTTAATAAAACTTAAATTCCAACTACGTATAGTAAATTTCAAATTCAACAAGGTAAGGCTATCCTGACACCAACCTTAGCCCTCAATAAGTACCGTCATCCTATTGCTACTGCTACCTGCACCCAGACAACACATTAGAGACTTTGCAGACCTCTACTGCATAAAAGAAAAACCAAGACCTTGTCATCCCTACATCCAGAGGGGTATTCTACTTTGCCTAATTCAGTGCTGTGAGCACAGATTTACAGAACATAGATGTTGTGAAAGCCCTGGTGGAACTTATTTGCATTTAAATGTGACCTCTGGGATTGAGACTGCTTTTGAGCATGTTTATTTTCCTTTTCCCTGCAATGGCGGAAACATCAATGGAGGAAAAGGGGTGGCTTTTAAAAGAAACGATCCGCCAGTTCCACAAATTCCCCTGACCAAAATATGATCTAGTATTTTTACGGTAACTGTAAAAGCTCACTATTACACTTTGACGTTAACTCACACCATGACAAAAATAGCTACTATTATATCTTACTGCTACTATTCTGAACAGTCTCTGTTTGACTTCTAACAATTAATTTCACACACGTTTTGAAATACGCAATGACTGATTTCAGTGATGAATGTCTCTTATGTATCACACAATAGGAGAGGGGTGGCAACTGCCCTGACTCACACTCTTGGATTGAGGGAGTGAGGGGTTCCTAGTTTTATAGAGTTGTTCACTAAGGCAGTTTCTCCATGAATCCTGGCAGATGGGTCATGGAGAATTGTGGCGCCCAGAGTGCTTTTTCAGGCTTTGAATGATCTTTCTACACCATTTGTAGACCAGGTGCAGGTCTACATAAGGTGCAGGGCAGGCAGGAGGGCCAGGGGAGCAAGAGGGCTGGCAGGCCCCCTGGCCCCAACAAATCTGTATGTTTTCTCTTTGGTCTCTCCGCCGCAGCACAGGCACTAAGGCCGGCCACCAGGCAATCCATAACCAGGTTTCAAAGGGCTCCATACACTTCTGCATTGAATCATCCTGCTGACCTACCCCAGCACAGTGAAGATGATGCCAACGGCTCCAAGGTTCTCTTTTTTTTTTTTTTAAGATTTATTTATTTATACAAGCACTGGGCACAGTCAGAAGCGCGGGAGGGTGAGAGAATTCACCAGAGCCAGAGCAGAGAGAACAGGCAGAATGACGAAATACACTGCTGAGGGGAGCAGCGGGAGGCAGGAGAGGTCTGTCACGCTGTGTGGGACCCCCGCCGGGGGCCGGGGATCGGACCAGCGCTGCAGAGGCTGCAGGCAGCTTCTCAGCCCAGCGCTCCACCGCTGTGCTACCAGGGGAGGCCCTCCAAGGTTCTCTTTTAAAAAACTGCCTGACTGAAAACAATCCAAATGCCCAAAACAGATGACTGGATCAAGAAGATAGGGTACATATATACAATGGAATATTACTCAGCAATCAAAAAAAGTTAAACTCATGCCATTCACAGCAACGTGGATGGCGCTAAAAGAAATTATGCTCAGTGAAATAAGGCAGAAGAAAAAAGAAAAATATAGGATGGTTTCACTTATAGGAGGAATATAGGGAAACCAAATGAGACATCAGTGTAAATAACAGTACAAAAAACAACAAAACAAAACAGACAATTATAAATCAGAGACATCCTGCAGGGGGGGAGGAGGGAGAGGGATCAGAAGGAGGGAGGAGCACGGGGGATTGTCCTGTGCTGATGATGCATTGGTGAAGGAAATTCTATGGGGACTACAGCTGGGGGGCGGGGGGGAAAATATTGTTTAAAAATGAACAGTAGGGCCTCCCTGGTGGTGCAAAGGGTTAAGATGCAACTTACAAAGCTGTCCACAGCCTCTGCAGCACGAGTTTGATCCCCCCCACCAGGGAGCAACCCACATGGCGCAGCAGACCTCTCCTGACTCACCTGCTGCTCCCCTCAGCAGTGCACGTCAGTCTGTCTGCCTGTTCTGCTCCCCACTCTGTCCTTGGTGAATCCTCTCACCTCCACACTTCTGGCTTGTATCCCAGCTTTTGTATGCATAAATAAAAAAATCTTTTAAAAAAAAGTTTAAAAATGAACAGTAATGTAAAAAAAAACAGACTGAAATGATGATGAGCCTACCCAGCCTGGGGTGGCTGCACAAAAGCAGGGTATCGGGGAAGCAGGGTACTGACTGTTTGGGGTTTTGTAAGCAGTGTATTGGCTATCCCAGGTTCTGTGGTTTTCAACAACAGGAAGATAACAAGGACCAGGTCAAACCAATATTCAAAAAAGGACCAGGTTTCAGGAGCCCTGAAACAACACTCATTGCATTCCATTTGTCATTCTTAAGGAGGTTTAAGGGCAAAGGTCTCCTTCTGTAGCTACTTCTTGCTGAAGTGGGGCAACATCGTCATAGGACCCCGAAGAGGAATAGAATTTAAACTGAATGAGACAAAGATGGCACCCCTCAGCTGAGGTCCTACTTGTTCATGGTCCTAGAAAAAGACCATGTGGACGCTCCTGAGGGCCAGGGGGCTGGGCTCATTTACTACAAAGGAAAACAGAGTACATAGCAGGCCGTGCTTAAGCCTTTTATCCATTTTTCTCTACTAGGTTTATGGTCTTTTCCCCCTTGTTTTTTTTTTAATAATATTTTTATTTATTTATACAAGCACTGGGTACAGTCAGAAGCGAGGGAGGGTGAGAGAATTCACCAGAGCCAGAGCTGGGAGCAGAACAGGTAGAAGGACCGAAGTACACTGCTGAGGGGAGCAGCGGGCGGCAGGAGAGGTCTGCGCGCCATGTGGGACCCTCGCCAGCGACTGGGGTTTGAACTGGCGCTGCAAAGGCTGCGGGCAGCTTCGCAACCCAGTGCTTAACCGCTGTGCCACCAGGGAGGCCCTACCCCCTTGGTTTTTAAAAGATACTAATACATTGAAAAAAGTATCCCCTTGTTACACAAATTGCAAATATTGTCTCTCTACTTGTCATTTGGCTTTGAATTTGCTCCAATTCTATTCTACTGCCTTGGCCCTTTAAATAGCCTACAGCTTTCCTGTCTTAATATCCCTATAAATTATAATAGACAATTCAACTGAAAAACTGAGCAGTCGCAAAAGTGAACAAGTTTGTAAATTCAGTGACCACTTCCTGGCTTTCTTTTTTCTTCCTGGCTACTAGAGCTCTAAGTAGTGTTATCACTGTTGATAATGGCCCTTTCTGCTGGGAATCCTTTCTTATCTCTCCTGCTTTACTGGTCTGTTTCTCAGCATTCCTTCAAGACTTTATTATCTTCTTGACTTCATTATCATCTTGAACCTCTAGATTTTAGGGTGCTTCAAGGGTCAACTCTAGTCCCTTATTCGAGTTTTACAGTACCTCCCTCGCTAATCTTATTTTCACAAATTTAAGTTCCACTCTCCAATTTAATCATCTATGTAGACCAGACCTTCCAACTCATTTGCAATTAAATGTATAATAAGCACCCAAAATTAATACATCTAAAATAGTTCTGGATTTTAATCTAAAACCTTTGTTCCCTAGCTCACTGTAAAATTCATTCATTTTGAAGCACAATTTAAAGCCCTATCATGTCATTATCTGAGCTAGTTCAAGTTTTTTTCTTCCCTGCCCCTCCCATCTCCAAATTCCCTCAGGTCAATCACCAGAAAACTATTTTAAAACCTAAATCAGGTTTCTAGTATCCTTCAGCCTATTAGGATGGCGCTCATTCTCAGCTAGATTGGCATCACCAAGTTTCCATGAGCCCACAGGGCCGAGGTGAGCTCCCCAAAGTATGTAGCTGGTTTGAGGGCCTCCAGTTCCTGTGAGCTCAAAGAGGTTTTGCCGCAGGGATGATGGGGTTGGGTCACCAGTAAATTAATTCACAGGGGCTCAGTCTGATTATCCCATGAGTTCAACCTAACTCTGAGCAAGGCCACAGGTAACACATTTAACCAATTTTCATTAGGGTCCTGACATAACTTGATGATTTGACTTTTTTTAAGAGTCTGATTTTTTTCCTCAACCTGCCCCAGGACTGCTGCCTCCACGAGGAATGCAGGAGCCAGGTGATGGGCGATGCATTAGGTCAGAGGACATTGCAATGATGAAGCAGAGTCAGAAGACCCTAGTCAGTAGGTTCCCACTGAGGATCCTTAATTAGGACCATGTCTATAGCCAATACATGCCTAGTTTCCCAAGCATTTTTGTGTTTTAAGGAACTTTGTAAAAGTTTCCTTATGAATTTTGAATATGATTCAAATTTTAGTAAAAGGAGGATATCTGAGTCTGAATTGAATGTTCAGAAATTTACTCAATCCCATGAATCATCTGTCAAAATGAAAATATATTTTATTCTTATTTCTTCAATTTACTTCAGTTACTTTTTTAATACATGAGGGAAGGTATCATCTCTGTCCTTGTGATCCTGAGTAATTCTAGTTAGACTGAGATAGATTCACTAAGTTCATATTATTCTAATGTGACATTTATTATTCCTAAAAAATAGGAAATTCAATTATTTCATGTATGAAATCAGGGGGTAGTTACCCTCTTCTTCACAAGAGGCAATGATATAAATGTAGTCATAGTAACTACCAGCACAAGTGGCCTCTTTCAACATCATTCTCTAAAAGTTGACCACAGTTGAGAATGTCTTTTTCCTTTTAACAGATGGAAGAAAATTAAAGTTTGCTTTTACATAAGTACCCAATAAAGCTTAAATTTTAGAAACCCTTAGCAAGTAAAGTTCATTTCTAAAATTTCTTAAATCTTCTACATGTTCTGCCGCTTCCCATTTTTTTAACATAATCCACTCCAAAAATAACAATCTTCATCTTGAGACTAAATCTTTCTTAGACCCATAACAAAATACCTCCATTTCCCATGCCTTCAAACACACACACCCTACCTTTATACAGTTGTTCCGCTTCATATTATCTTTAGTCTCAATTTCACACATCAGTTACAACCCTCAACCCTAAAACCTTAATGTCTCAACTACTAATTAAACCTGTGAAAACAAAAAAAAACTACACCATTATCCCTTTAAATTGACTCAGTAGTAACTTCACAATTCTAGAAAACATCCTTCAAAATTTTTCTTTTATGCAAAATAAGAAATATTTCAAGTCACAGATCCTTAGTTCTTTTGCAAAAAGGAGCCAAAGGCAAACCCAAATTTAATTTTTTAAATTAATTTCCATTACTAGGCTTAGTAAAATATTAAGTTTTTCCAAAAGACATTTGGGATTCTACTGAACTAAAAGGAACAGATCCAAAATGGTGCTATGTCATATTAAAATTTGAGATTACAGTTTCTAATTCAATCAATTCTGAACTGTACTGGTAAGGTCATTTTGACTAAAATAAGTTTTCTTTGATTAAACTCATTGAATGTAACATATTTCTAAAGTTTCAAGCTACCAAAGATGCCTGAGAGAATAGTTATTACTAGTAGAGGTTACTGCCTCATTTGTTTAAACCATCAGCTTTTATTTTATTTATTTTTTTTTGTGGGACCCTCGCCAGTGGCCGGGGATTGAGCTGGCGCTGCAGAGGCTGCAGCGGTCTCGCAACCCAGCGCTCAACCACTGCGCCACCAGGGGAGGCCCTAATCCATCAGCTTTTAAGCAAGTTTACCTTCAAGATGCCATTTCTGACTTAGACTTAGCACAAATAACTCCATATTGAGGTGCCTTCTTTTGTTATCAGCCAGAAACTGTATGAGATTTCAGTTACCTGTCCTTGTTGAATACCATTTTAATTCTGATTTAAAAGTGCAGGTATTTATAACTTTGAAGATATGCATGTTATACACCATTAAGTTTTGAACTAGTTCTCATTAAAAATTATCCTACCTAAAGATATACTGAAAAATATTTTTGCCTTAGTCTCTATTCCCAAGTTCAGAATTTACATAAGCACCATCTTCAGCCCAATTTTATATAATTTTTAGTTTTCACAAAATTCTCTTTTCATAAGACTTTTCTGTTAGATTTTATCTTTATAGGGTGCTCTCCTCTGAGTCTTTTTTCCTCACAGAAATCTCACAAAGACCTTCTCACAGGTTTTTCTAAAGAGGTCATTGATTTCCACCAGGTGTCATCCACCTCTATAGAGTCTGGAGCATCCCTAGGCACAGAAAAAGGTAAAGAAAACATCCTTTTTTTCCAGTTTACCTTCTTTTTTTTTTACACAAGTTGTTCCCTTTATAGCAAATCCAGTAGGTCACCCACAGATATACTGTTCAGACTTCAAAAGACACACAATTTGTTTCACTCAGGAGTTGTTTACCCCACTTTTGCTTGAAACTGATATTCAATTTAAGCCCTGCTTTGAAGACCTCACCACTTACCTCCCAGAAGGATTCAAAAACAAGAGTTGTCGCTGGATCACCTAGGGGAGTCAGCAGTCCTGTCCTAGCACCATGAGCAATGACGAAGGGTCTCACAATTAGGAGGACCTCTGTCCCTTCGTGCTCATCAAATTGCTACTGATCCTGAAGTTTCTGTGGCTTTCACCAACTAATCTGACATGTTTTGAAAGAGCCATAACTGGTTTCCAGCGAGGAAGCTTAACTGTGGGTCGCACAACAAAAGAAAAGAAGCATCTGCCCTAAGTCACATCCTTGGATTGAGAGACGTGGAGATCCTGGTTTTATGGAGTTAATAACCTGGGGCAGCTAGCAGGGAAGCAGGGTATTATTGGCTGGCTGGGATTTTATAAGCAGTGTATTGATTGGCCCAGGTTCTACAGTTTTCAACAATAGGAAGCTAACAAACAAGGACCAGGTTGACCCAATAATACAAACAAGTGCCATGTTGGGGCGGGGCGGGGGGTCCTGTAACATTACTACACTCTGTACAAAGTGTTAAGGATAGCTCAGTGTAGGGTAAATGATTGTCAGGCTTTTCTGCCCTCCCTCCATTAGGATTAATGATGGATCCCTGCGGTCCTGAATGCATGTCTGATGGCAGGCACCTGGAGTAGGGTGCAAACATGCATAGGTGGGTACACCTGGGCTGAGATTGACTTATAAGGGTGGTGTCACAGGGACGCTGGAAGAAGAGAGAAGGAGAACGCCAGAGAGCTCAGAAAGACTGCCTGCCGCGTACCTGGTAAACTCAATAAAAAGCCTGAAAAGGCCACCGAGGTCTCCAGGACTCCCCTTTACCTGGTCTGCTCAGATCATACAGATCCTGCCCTGTGCCTTCCTGCTGCTACACTCAGCACAATGACTCAATGAGGTCTTAAAAATCTCCATTTTACAAGAACAAAATGGAAGTTTGGATAAAGTAATTTTTCCAAGATCAACCGGCAAGCAAACTTTAGAGGCAGTGTGAATACAAATTTGCCCTAGAAAGCTTATATTCTCACGCTCCTAATTAACTTTTCTACAAAGAATCAATTTTCCTTATTCCAAAAGAAACAAAACAAAAACAGAAGAATATGTTGGTAGTAATAATCCCGGGAAAACTACACTGATACTGACAGAGGTTGTAAAGTCTTGAATTTTATTGAAGTGTACTCAATTACATCATTACAAATTGATTCCTAAAACACTGCTCTAATCCTAGTACTCTTTGGCTCAAAATCTTGAAAAGCTCAACCTTTTTAATGGCATAATGTGCAAACTCCTAGCTGTGGCACTAAGGCCCTCTGGAATCTGACACTGGCTTAAATACCTACCCTCTCTCCCACAATACACAACTGTCTCTAAGCTGTCCCCCACAAACAGTTTCACTTCTCTGCTTTGCAACTTCTACTTGCCCAGCCTGGAATGTTCTTTACTTACTATCATTTCTATTTCTAAAATCCAATTCTCTAATAAGACTTCCCTTGATTCACCACATAGAAATGGCAAAGGCCTTTTTTTTAATCATAGCAGACTTTTGTCTTACAATTTCAATCACTATCTTTCCACCTTTTTTCTTGCCATTGCTTATGTATTTTCACCCAAGTGAGGAAAGAGCCTTACGTAATTTTTTTATCCTCCGTATCCAACTAAAGCAACCACAATGTTTTATGCTAATAAATGGGATCAGGGGCCTCCCAGTGGCGCAGCGGTTGAGTACTGGTTTGCGAAGCTGCCCGCACGCAGCCTCTGCAGCGCCGGTTCAATCCCCGGCTGCTGGGTAAGGGTCCCAATGGCGCGCAGACCTCTCCTGCCGCCCGCTGCTCCCCTCAGCAGTGTGTTTCGTCATTCTGCCTGTTCTACACTCCGCTCTGGCTCTGGTGAATTCTCTCACCCTCCCGCGCTTCTGACTGTACCCAGTGCTTGTATAAATTTAAAAAAAAAAGGAATGTAGGGGAACCAAATGTAAGAGACCAGGGGACAAAAGTAATTATAATAAATCACAAAATAGAATTAACAGGCAACTATTAATCAGAGATACTCTGCAGGGGAGGGGGAGGGAGAGACATCAAAACAGGGGAAGGACAGTGTTCTTACACAAGGGACTATGGTGATGGTGCATGGGTGAAGTGGATGGGAAGTTTGCAGGGAATACACCTGGAAAGAGAAAGCATGCATTGTACAAAAAGAAAGAACGATATAAAAATATATAAAATAAAAATAAAAAATAAAATAAAATTTTACCCACAAAGTAGGACCCAAGGAAAAAATAAAATAAAAAAAAAATGAAAGGATCAGAAATAACAGACAAAATTACAACTGATACTGTAATAATACAAAGGATCATAAAAGACTATTATGAACATATGTATGTAAACAAATTGGACAATCTAGAAAAATGGACATGTTCTGTTACACAACAATCGAAGACTGAACCAGGATGAAACAGATAGCTTGAATAGACCAATCACAAACCAGAAGTTAAAGGAGTAATTAAGTCTCCCTAAGACAAAAAGCCAAGGCTTGATGACTTCACTAGCAAATTCCAACAAATTCTGAAAGACAACCTAAAACCTATCTTTCTCAAGCTCTTCAAAAAAAAGAAGAGGAGGTTTGGGGAAACTTCCAAATTTTATATGACCAACATTACCCTGATACCACCACCAGACAACGACAGCACAAAAAGTAAATAAAGAACCTAGTGATCAATAATTCTAGTGATTATAGAGCCTCCCTGGTGGTGCAGCGGGTTGCGCGCAGCACTGTGAAGCTGTCCACAGACTCTGCAGAACGGGTTCGATTCCCGGCCAGCCAGGGATATATCCACATGGCACAGCAGACCTCTCTTGCCTCACCCGCTGTTCCCCTCAGCAGTGTATTTCAGTCAATCTGCCTGTTCTGCTTCCCGCTCTGTCTCTGGTGAATCCTCTCACCTTCCCATATCTCTGGCCTGTACCCCAGTTCTTGTAAAATAAATAAATCTTTAAAAAAATAATAATTCTGGTGATTATAGATGTAAAAATTTTCAACAGTATCTTGGCAAATCAAACATAGCTATATATTAAGAGAATCATACATCATGAGAAATTGTGACTCACACCCGCGATACAAGGATGGTTCAACATATACTAGTCAATGTCATTTATCACATCAACGGAAAGATAAATATCACATGCTCATTTCAATGGATGCTGATAAAATATTTGACATATTTCAATAAAACTGTAAATAAATTAGGAATAAAAGGAATGTATCTCAAAATAATAAAACTATACATAACAAACTGACTGATTGCAACATACTCAGTAGTGAAAAGCTGAAAGCATTTCCCCTAAGATCAGGAACAAGACAAGGTTGTCCCTCTCACTACTATTATGTCTTAGCCAAGCAATTAAGCAAGAAAAAGACATAAAACAAATCTAAATTGGAGAAGTCAAACTATCAATATTTGCAGATGACAAGGTAATATACAAAGGAAATCCAAAGCAACCTACCCCAAAACTACTAAAAAAAAAAATAAATGAACACAGTAAAGTGGAAGGATACACAATAAACAGAAATTTGTTGCATTTCTACATACAAACAATGAAGTAAATGCAGTGAAATTAAGAAAATAGTCCTATTTATAATCGTGAAGGTGAATCGAGAAGGTGAAATACCTGGAAGCAATCATAACAAAGGAAATGAAGTTCTATGTTGAAAACTGTAAAATACTATCAAAAGAGACTGAAAAGACAAAAAGAAACGGAAAGATATTTCCCACTCACGGGTTGAAAGAATATTGTTAAAATGGTCACATAACCTAAAGCAATATATAAATTCAACCCAAAACCTATCAAAATCCTAATGGCATTTTTCAAAGAAATAGAACAAACTCTAAAATTTGCATGGAACCACCAGAAAACCCCAAATAACCAAAACAATTCTGAGATAAAAGAATAAAAATGGAGCTATCATTCCTCCTGAATTCAAAGTATACTATAAAAAGTAATATTAATCAAAATAGAATAACAAATACACACCAATGAAATAGGGAATCCAGAAATAAAGGCACACAAATATGGACAGTCAATCTATAACAAAGGTGTCAAGACCACACAATGGAGAAAGGCAAATCTCTTCAACAAAGGGTGCTGAGAAAATTGGACAGCCACATGGGTGGGAGCGGGGTGTGGTAGAGGAGAGAGAACATGAAAAAGTGAAACTGCGTCATTGTTTAACTCCATGTGCCAACTTTAATCAAAATGGTGTAGAGTTGCCTGTAAGACATTAACCCATAAAATACACAAAAGAAAATATTCACAGAAGAATAGAAGGCCAGGAATCAGGACACTTAAAACCTCCCTGGTAATTTTTTTTTTTTTTTGTGGGACCCTCGCCGGGGACCAGGGAAGGAACCAGCAGCACTGCAGAGGCTGCAGGCAGCCTCGCAGCCCAGCACTCAACCACTGAGCCACGAGGGGAGCCCCCCCCTTTTTTTGTGGGCCTCTCACCGGTGGCAGCCTCGCAGCCTAGCATTCAACCACTGAGCCACCAGGGGAGGCCCACTCCCTGGTAATATTAATGGGCAGCTCAAGTTAGAAGCTGTATTGCTCTCTTAGTTATGGTTTCCTACCCACAGATAATTGAAAACAGAGTATCTGTTCACACAGACAGCACAAATCTTCATGCATTTCTTCTGCAAGAAATTATTCCAAATGGAAACTACTCTTGTTATATTCTTTTACCATATACACAACCACATACATTTTTGAAGAATCCACGCATTCATTCAAAAAATATCTGAGAACATATTGCATGTCTGGTTCCAAGTCTAAGTGAACTCTTTTTCCAACTCCATGTTGTTTCCATGTGTAAATGCAATCACTGGCTCCTACTATCCATGGAATAATGTCAAAGGGAGCATGTCCTATAAAGCCATTTTAAACTCAAATCTCAGGTTCTACCATTCTTGTCTCTGGTAAAACTGAAAACATTTTCATTCTCTCTGCAAATCACACTATTCAAGTTCTTCAGCATTTTCCCTTTTTCTCTTCTATACACCAAGCTATCTTGTCATATGGCTCATTCCCATTCATCCATCAAGTATCAGACCAGCCACTAAATTTTGTGGGATTCATTCTCTGAAACACATGCTACCAAGTCTCTCATGCAGCACATACCCCTAGAAAGCACTTCTGTGATACTGCAAAATTATCTGATTTCACGTCTGCCTTCCTCTGCACTGTAAGCTCACAAAAGGCATGTCTTGCACATCTGTGTATGTCCATTACTAGGAGTACTGTCCCTCTCCCATTTGTGTGTTTGGGTATACAGCACATTGGGGTGCTGCTGGTGCTGTGATACTTAAAGTAAAGAGAAGTCAGATATAACAGTTTGGCAGCAAGCAAAGAAACAAGAGAATGAGGAAAAAGTCAGTCATGTGTGGGGTGGACCTGGGGACCAGGTAAAACTGTTTGGCTTAAATGCCTCAGTTACTGCACTGGACAGGCTCTAATGGATGTGAGTAAAGATGAACCCAGGTCAGTCAGAAACAGCAATGCATAACAGGTAAGGATATTGACTTCCAGCCTGCGTACATAGCAATTCCGTAGAAAACAAGAAACACTTCCAGCCTGCATACATAGCGATCCCATAGGAAACAAAAATCACCACCTTGGGTCACAAGACAACTGTTTTTTGACAAGCTCCATATGCTTTCTATTCTTAATGTCATTCACATTTCAGTGGATTCATGAAAGTTTCAAATCATAGTCCTTGCAAATAGTAAGGGTCCTCTATGCACTACTATTGTTTTTTTAATCTGGAAATTTCAACCTACATACAGAGCTTCAAGACAACACAGATTAATTCTGCAAATTTTTTCAAATGTTTAAGTCAAATTTAATATTATTACTCATTTCTAAGACACCCCTACCAAACAGGAAAGCTATATTGCACTAACATTCTAAAATCATGGAGAATGTTTAGATGTAGTTAAATAAAAGGGTGACTTCAGTGCATAAAATCAAAACTAATTCTAAGCAGGCACTTAAACTTTACTAAAGCAAATGTACCTTAGGACAAAAACAAACTAAAGCATAGAAGCATACACCCGGGATCTATTTAACACAGACGTGAGCTAACAATTAGCCCAAAGTAAACCTTAGGCACAAGTTGCACAGAACAATGAGGTTTAATCTTTTCCTTTGCCCTAGAAGTTATGCTTAAGGAGATGAGCTGAACTGGAAACTATAATAAATGAGTGTCCTTCAAACTGGTATATCTCAGGAGGAAGAAGGCCAAGGTAAAGAGATTTACAGAAAGATAATTGACTGGTTCACTTTGCACATAGTACACAAGACATACACACACAAGCCTTGCTGGAAATTTAAAGGTATTCAGGCAGGTTTATAGGCTTCCTTTCCCAAAACATGTGTATTGAACATAATGACTGTGCAGGTGGGCACTATGTATATACCAAAAGTAAATGAAAAAGCATACAGGGATAAATATGAAAACCTGAAACTTCACCATAGCTTGATTGATTTGGGTGCTCTGTGGGTAATCCCCCACTGTCATGCTAGGAATGGTAACTTTCCAGAAGAAACAATTCAAAACACACAGCTATTTTTTCAGAAGTGAAATATCAAGATGTAACAGTCTTGGCTTGAAAAAGATCCAGTTCAGCCAAACCATTACTTATTTTTGGTTTTATGTCAAACTAGTTTAATAATCTAGCTTAAGGACCACGTTTTCCAAGGAGGAAGATTCCATTATAGACCCCCGGTGTACTGACTACCTTCTCCCCCTCCAATTTTCAAATTGTACATATCTGTCTGCTTGGACAAAGTGACGTGGAAAATTGATGCAACTGATGCAACATTTTGGATTGTTTAGAAAAGTTGTTCTCATCCTGGGTTGGATATCAGAACAAAATTAGTTGTTTATGAGAACACATACAGCAAGAAAAAAGATTACATAACTTGAGTTATGTAATTGAGAGATTCAGATGCAGTAGCAGCATCTACTATCTACATGTTTACCTAGGAGAATGCAAGTCTTTTGCTATGCAACATTTGTATTGGTCTGTAAGAAAAAAAAAATACACACTCATTCCCCACCACTCATTCCCACACATACATACAAACATACACCATGTTCTTCTGAATGTTGGTTTATGAAACTCTTTCACTGAGTCTTTAAAGTCACAGTCACTATGGTCCATTGGTTATGCACCCAGTTGAAGTGACTAATGCATTTGAAGAATTATCTAGTCCCTGTAGCACACAACAAGTCAACTGGGAAAATGCAGACAGCATAAACTGCATTATTCCTCAAGTATAGTTCCCCTGGATAAAGTTATAGTTTTATGTCTTCACTTACATAATCTCACCTGGGCAAAGTCTTAAAATATTTTCTTTGAGATGTAGTTGATACACCATAAAATTCCACCCTTTTAAAGTGTACAATTCAGTGGATTTTAGTTATGCATAATAGCTTTAAATTGTTTGCTTCAGGTGATTTTTAGACATTTTTCCCAATCATCCCATATAGAATAACCTTACTCCTCATTATTTTAATGATTATTACTCATCCAAAAAGCATCTTCCGAGAAGTTACTATATCTTGATCTACCACAAAGTAGAGACCTAGGAATGACTCAAGACCCTTCTGAATACCTGATGTACTTCAGACTCCATTAAAATCCATCTGTAGCTCCTCCATCCAGAGAATAAAGTCTAAAATAACATGTCACATAAGGTTACCTTTATTATGCTCAAGCCTTAGTTGCTACCTCTCTTTGTTTTATTTTTTATTTTTCTTAAAGCTTTATTTATTTATGCAATCAAGAACTAGGGTACAGGCCAGAGGTGTGGGGTGTGAGAGGATTCATCAGAGACAGAGTAGGGAATAGAACAGGCAGATTGACTGAAATAAACTGCTGAGGGGAGCAGCAGGCGAGTCAGGAATGGTATGCTGTGCCCGTGGGTAGCTCCCTGGTAGGGGATCGAACTCACGCTACAATGGCTATGAATAGATTCATAGGTTGTGGATTAACCCCTTGAGCCACCAGGGAGGCCCTACCTTTCTTTGTTTTAAATCTTTTCTACGTAACAGAAATAACTAGTTCCCCCTTATACACTTGAGAACATATATATCATCCTGATAAACAGCCTGGTTTTGGGACACTAGTGTATAAAACTTTCTGAGAAATACTAGTGTTACTCACATGTTCATCGAGTCAATTAACAGATACTTACAGGTACTTAATTGACGACTAAAGAGCCAAAATGGAAAGATTAACTCTGCTTTAAATGGAAAGTAAGTATAGTGGAAAGACAAACATAAAGCATCAAGACATAATAACAACAACAGATAACAGTTTAATGTTTTTACTATAACCAAGCAGTCTATTTCATATATGCATGGCTTGAATTTTAAAAAATAAATTCCATTATTCCTAGTTTACAGAAGGTGAAGAAAATAAAGTTCAGAAATGAAAGTTAAGAGAGGTCAAGAAACCTTCCAATAAATACATTAAAATATACTTCAGTAATCAAATAATTTTTGGAATTTCTATTTTTTTGCTTTCCCTCCATCTCATTGTTTGCCTCTGTGAGGGCCTCTCTGAATTGCTGAGCCTCTGAAATGAAAGTTACAGAAACAGAGCTCAACTACTGCCTAAGGCCATTTATCTCAGAGAATTTTCTCTTCCTTGAGTCTCTGGGACCTAGAGAACTCTTCAAACCAGAAGGCTCTCGCTTGTGGGCAGCAAGAATTCCAACACCAACAAATGAATTTGAACAATCTCAGAAAGTTAAGGAAAAGTACCACATTTTGATATATTAAATTGCTAAGGTTATGGACCTCAATAGCTCTTCTTGTTCTTTCTCTAGTATTAAATATTTCTATGGGGTTTGAATTTGAGTTCTTTACTAATGACAGAATATACGCAGCCCAAGTTGGCCTTCATATTCTCCTCATCTTGAGTAAATCTTAGACTGTAGACTATAAGCCCTTTCCTCCCTTTTCTTAAAATGTTTACTTTGGAAACTGCCAATTCATTCTCTGCCGCTTTGAGATGCAAATCTCTCAATCTCTTGCCACTTTACAACTCAGGAAGATCTTTCTCCCTTTTAGGAGTCATCTTTGAAATGTAGTCATCAAAAAAGATAGCACCCCAATCTCCCAATCTCTATGACTACTTCAATAAGCACTAAATATCAAACACAGATAAGGCAATCAAGCTGATCAAACTACTTAATAATGTAGCCCAGTAGTTTTGCACTCATTTACCCTAACACTCAAATCTCTCTCTCCCCCATTGCAATATTCTTGAATAAAACCACGTCAGCTGGGTTAACTCTGTCTGGCCCAATTTTTCTGAAACAATGCTAAACTAACAAAATCATCAATAAGGTATTATCCACCCCATTGTCAGGAGACTATGGATGAAATAAGGCTGCATTTCACAAAATTCAGAAGTCCTTCATTTTTTTTCCTGGCTATAGATTAAATTTGCCTTAAGTGTCATGACAGAAGAGGGTGTATAATTAAGTTGCCTTCTAAAATATGATTAATTTCATGCTGTTGCAAAAGGGGAAAGAGATAATTTTCTATGAAGATGGACATATCATAAAAAATCTATTCAATAAATTTTAAGTTTACCATAGAAACAGTCACACATTTCATGGATATTGTTCCTTATACATTAAAGATACATTATTTCATTTTCTAAAAAAATGTTTTTGGCAAAGTTGGAGCAGCAGCTCTCCTGCCCACCTGTGACAATGCAGGTGACTCTTTTTCTGTCTCCTTTTCCTAATTCTTTTAAACTGTTTTAAAAAAAACAAGTAATGAATAAGGATATTTTCTTGTCCCTTTATCAATACATGAAAAGGAAACTTTGATCCAATAACACTTTGCAATTAACTGTTAACAGGTCATTGGAGATCATAATTTAGTAATTTGTACCAACAAAATACTAAATCTTTTAGAAAGCATGTTATAGGTTATACAGTTAATCTCTACTGAACTTGAAATAACAAATGTAGGTGGCCAAAAAATACTTTTGAAATAAACAAGCCAATGCTCATCTTAGAGCATTAGAACTCAGTGGATTCTTGACCAGAAAATAGCAGGGAAGTACAACTAGATGTAGTTTATGGAGTTAAAAAAGATAGTTTTCTAAGTGTTCCTAATGCAAATTTTTTTTATCTGAGATCAGTATTAATGAGACAACCTGACAGTGCAACAGAGGGGCAACCAGGGACCCCTAAACTTGCACACTCTAAAGGGGTCCAAAGACAAGTAAAGTGAAAGATCTTTAATGGAATTAGTGTGCACACAAAGAATAGAAAAGCCTGAAGTGGGGCCACTGAAGTCCAAAGCTTGCCACAAATCTAAGGCAACTTCAGGCAAGGCACCATAGAGAAAGGGCAAAAGTGGCCAGGCAAGTATGGGACCTAAGGAGCAGAATCAAAGAATAAATCAGATTAACAGCCACCACTGTCAGCCTCCCCATGTGTTTCTCACCCACATCTCTTTCAAGTATTTTCTATAAGTTTCTCCTTCCCTGTCTCCTTCCCAGCAGTACATGGGTACAGGTCAGGTCACAAGAACTAGAGCTCTTCTTCCTTTTCTCTCCTTTTCCTTTGAGCCCACCTTTCTTCCACATTATATACCTTTACCCAGCAGCTCCGCTTTACCCATTATTAAATGGGTTGGGGAACATGGTACCTCCCCTACTATGGAGATGCCGCTGTAACAACACTAGTTTTTTAAACAGGTAAGCTACAACAGCACTGTTGTAAATATTACTGAAATTGTGCTATGTTTTTCTGTCCAGCATCCAGGGAAACATTTTAAGAGTCATCAAAACCCACCACTGTAGGGCCTCCCTGGTGGCGCAGGCGGTTGAGCACCGTGCTGTGAGGTTGTCTGCAGCCTCTACAGCGCGGGTTTGATCCCAGCTGGCCAGCTGGCCAGCCAGTGAGAATCCCACATGGCACAGCAGACCTCTCCTGTCTCGCCCGCTGCTGTGTTTTGTCAGTATGCTTGTTCTGTTCCCCGCTCTGCCTCTGGTGAATGCTCTCACCCTCCTACGCATGTGGCCTATACCCTGGTACTTGTACAGAAATAAATAAATCTTAAAAAAAAAAAAAAAAAAAACCCACCACTGTATCTTCACATCTCTGCAATCAAGCTTCAGGTTCTTATTCAATTACTAAATTAATAGCACACTTGGATAAATAAGGTATTTATAATTATCACATACAAACTTGTGCTTTACACCCCTTTTCATTTTATTTTCCCACTTACCCTCCCCTTTTCAAGAAACAGCACCTACCATTTACCTAAGTTCCCAACTATGGAACCATCCCTGACATTCTCTTTCCCTGGAAACCCATCAGCAAGATCTATCGGCTCCACTTTCAAAATACTTCTCTAATCTAACCACTCCTCATAATCCACCTCTTCAAATCACCACCATGTTCAACCGGATTTCAGGATCAATCTCCCTTTTTTCTTGACTTTTCTCTAACAATCCAACACACATTCAAATCTTCACAAGGCAAACTGAAACCAGAGCATTACATTTCCCTGCTCAAATCTTTTCATTATTTCCCCATCACACTGAAAATGAAAATCACTTTTTTTCTCCACTTTCATCTCTTACTACACAAGCTTGCTCTTTCTTCTCTAGTTACAAAACCAAGCTCCATCTCTCCTTAAGGCACTTATACTTTCCTTTGTCTAAAAAATTATCTCCCTGGCCTCCCTGGTGGCACAGGCGGATGAATGGTGTACTGTGAAGCTGTCCTCAGCATCGGTTCAATGCCGGCTGGCCGGCGAGGGTCCCACATGGTGTGACAGACCTCTCCTGTCTTGCCCGCTTCTCCCCTCAGCAGTGTATTTCGTCAGTCTGCCTGTTCTGTTCCCCGCTCTGTCTCTGGTGAATCCTCTCACCCTCCCACACATCTGGCTTGTACCCGGGTTCTTGTATAAATAAATAAACCTTTAAAAAAATTATCTCCCTAAAATTTTTCACATGACTAGGTCTCCCACTTAATTTCAGATATCTTTACAAACATCATCTTTTTAGGAAGAACTGACTGCCAACATAATGTATCTTCAATCTTTCATTTGTAGTTTCATCCCTTCTTTCTATATTTTATTGTTTTTTGCATTGATCATTCTGTTGGTAGTTTTTAATTTTTATCCTGTAATATTTACAATATAGCTACACTTATCCCCCACCCCTTCTCCTGTTGAATCCTTAGGTATCTGGCACACGGTGAAAGGTTAAAGACATCTATGTTGAATGACATGATTTTTGCACTTTGATCTTGAAGGTGACATAACTTTTCCATATATATCAGCTGTTTTTCCAATGACCACTTTTGTCAGTTGTTCTTTTACCTTTCTAAATTAAAGACTTGGATTCATACTGAAATTATTCTTCTTTTTTGACACTAGTTCCACTATACTCTTCTTCCCTTCTCACTTCTACCACCACATTTAGTAACATCATTTTGGAATATAACAGCGGGATTCCTCGCTTCCTCAGAAAACAGTGTGTAAGGAAAAAGGGAAATATATATATATATATATTTAAATGTACATAAATAAATGTACATAAATAAGAGTTAAAATGTACATAAATGAGAAGAGATTCCTTGCAAGGTGCCCACAATGGAAGGTAAAGAAAAAAAAAAAAAACAAACAAAACAAAAGTGAGTAACAACAAAATTAAGAAAATGAAGTATTCTTCACACTGACTCCAAAACTGGCTTGCCAATACACACACTGGTCTCACACACACACACACACACACACACACACACACACACACACACACACACACACTTTCCAGCATCCTTCAAAATCTCTCCATTTCCAACATACATTCTATACATTCAGGGAATTAAAACATTCAGCTCACTACCTCTCCATACACCATCTGCAGGGTGGTTACAAACACCTGCAGGCAAACCAAATCCCACTTTTCTCAAATATGAGTTCCTGCCTCTAACTTTGCTTACACTTTACCATTTGTTTAGGAATCTCTCCTAACACCTACCTAGAAGAGTTCCACCTATTCAAGAGATAGTGTAAATATGACTTCCTCCTTAAAGACTCATCCAATTCCTCCCATTCCATTTAAACCCTCCAAATCCTTCCAACCATCTTTCTGGAATTATTTGCTAGTATTTATTACAGTCTGCTTCATCTTAAAAGTGTTTGAAGCACACTTGACTTCAGTATCCTGTTGGACTAGAAGAACCTAAAACATAATGTTATTTGTTGTTGTAAAAGTGACCTTGGAGAAATGAATTTTTCTGAGCCTCAATTTCCTTACTTTTAAAGTAAGAGTTAGAACGACATTAATAACTGCAGTATATGCTATTGAGAATGAAATGATTTATCAAAAGCATTTAGAATAGCACCTAATCCATAAGAAATTATTATTACTATTATTATTATAAAATCATGAGTAGTAATTGTACCTTACTACTTCATTATCTAGAATTTAGTTGGTATTCAGTATCGCTGTTAAAGGGGCAAGGAAATCCTGGATATAGACATATATTGGGGGCAGGGGGAAGGTAACTAACACATACCAGGTAATACAGAAAATGTGTAAAGATAACTAACAGTGAAATGTCCCTGAACTATGAAAGCTTGTGGAGCACAAAAATGGGAAGAACAGAGTAAAGATAAGGTGACAAGAAATTGAGACTAGTTCAAAATCTAATCTATCAACCAACTCAGTATTGATGGGAAGGAAGAGACTGGTTCATTTTCAGTAATAAAAGGTCAAAAATGTAAGTTTTTTCTCTACTAAGAGACATGTTTCCAGGAGATACCATAGAGAACTAAGGCAAGATGTTCATTTGAGCAAAAAGAGTTGGCGGGGACAATAAAAGCACATGTAGATTTCTGACAAAACATCCACATGCTCATTAAAGCCAGTTGATCTACCTAGCCAGAACTATGCTGCATGAAAAATGAATTGTAAAATAAGTTCTGGATGTTTCCTAAAGGCACACATTTAAAGGGAAAAGCTCTTTGCAAAATTTTTACTTCAGGCTCTTTGGCAGAAAATGTCCATCCACCAACATTCAATGAACACAGAGTAGTCAGGTCCATTTTGCTCTGGACAGTCAGCACCCTACCATTGGCAGCTGGCTCCTACTTGCTATACAATAGAACTGAATGATAGCTGAACGAACTGTCCAACACTGGCAAAACAGATTTTCAGGCTTGAACCAAGTAGGGAGGCGTGTAACACTTGGGCTATTAAATACCTCCAAAAGGAACTGCACAGAAGGACAGAAGCTGAGGGTCTCTAAGTGTCAGAGAGGCTTGTTTCAGCAGCACAATCACCAAGTTCAACTTTTTTCTTTCTGGAGTACTCTTTACGAATACATTTCGTTTGTCCCTGAAACCAGTCTAAAGACATAGGTTGCAAATCTTAATGGATAATGAGAAACTGTTTTTAGTATAAAGAATGGGAGTTTACACCACCCATTGCATCACTAGTGTTACAATGGTGTAGGGATGGGTGGGAAGATCATGATCTTATCTAGATTACTTGAGGTTCTGATCTCCTTCTGTAGATTTTTATAGATCTTCGGTTAAATACAGAGAGGGATATACAATATTTCTTAAAGGTGAAGGGTAGGAAGCTGTCATTATATGTTCTCAGGTAGAAAGGTACTTCTTGTCTACCTGATCCTGACATTCTTGTACTCATGATTGAGCCATGTTCTTCTGCTCAGAAAATATTATATATCAGGTTGTTATAAATGCAATGGGACACAGCCACACTCATTTCTTTATATATGATCTGTCTGCTTTGGTGCCACAATGACAAAGTAAAATAGTTACAACAGAGACTGTATGGCCACAAAGCTGAAAATATCTGGCCTCTGAACAAAGTTTGCTAACCCCTTTTTAGATGATTGGATAAGTCATGACTGTCACTGCCCTTGGACTTATAGCCTTCTAATATATTCAGTTTTGCTCTTACCATGTAGGTGACTCAGTTATTATTCCAGACATTTCTCATTTTGATTTTGCTTTAAGTTTGGTCAGAACCCATATCTTTACCAGTTTCTTATGACTATTTTGTGGGTAATCATCCTACCAAAACTCACAGAACTAACACTCTCAGAAGAATTTCCAAAGAATGCAAGAAATGTAGAAAAGGCCGAACAGTGAAAGAATGGTGTTCACAGGCCCCAGGTAACTAAGGATGAAAATTACAAATGCATTTGGATATTCCTTACTGGGAAAAATTACAGTTCTCTAACTCTTTAATTCTGTTTTTTGCTTTTTTTTTTTTTATTTTTTGTAGAATGGTTTGAAAATGCTCAAACCCATTAATTTGGAGGCTTAATTGGAGGTGAGGCAAGAAACAATTTCTGAAAGAAGCCCTGATAAAGCATTTCTAAGAGACAGGTATCATTATCCTCCATTAGCCCATAAATTATATTGCCATACTGGATAAGTCAAGAATTCCACCTTGTCATATATGCAATTTCTTAAGGGTATAAATACTGATGAAAAACCAAGCCAAAAGGATCCCTAGAAATGATTATAAAATTGGGGACACCAGAAGGGGAATGGCAGAGTAGAGCAAAAGGACAAGGCTCATGGACTATGGTTGATACCCATGGACTGTGGTTGAGGTCTTGGTGGTGGGTGTGGTGTGCTATGCCTTGCTACCATATATACAGTGTTGTAAACCAATGTCATCGCAAATAAAAAAAAAAGTTTCAAGACACAGAATACAACATAAGCAAAATCTTATAAAATCATATAAAATACAAAAAATCATATAAAATGCTATAACAAAGAAGAAAATATATTTTGTTGAAAATGGTAGAATGTTTTTCAAACCATATTTTAATTATGAAAGTAGTACAAGATGGCTAAATACTGTGACAATAAAATAGCAGCAAATTAAGTAAAATGCGAAGCTTTCCCTCTCACCACTTTCTGGGCATTTTATTGCTAATCACCACTCCTTGAGAAAGACCCCACAAAAAAGACCCACATATGACACTTGTGCTTTTAAAAATAATCCAATTAACTCCCTAAAACACGTAGGCAAAAATAACTGTTGGATGGCATTTACGCATTTTTCTGATAGTTGCAGATCTTTTATCTGGGTTGGTTCTAGGATAGAGCCAGTCTCAAGAGATACAGAAGTGATGTAATGATGTCTTAGTTTTAGTTAATGAGACACATTATTGCTTTTTCTATATTGTTTATTGACAAGTAGTAGATATTGTTATTGCTACTTTTGACAATCTTTTTTTCTTTCATCTGATATTTGTGTCAAATTATCCTAGGATTTGAAAGTGTAATTTAAAAAAATATATGGTCATTGATATTATGAATAGTCAAAACCTGGTTTGAGAGAAGAGTATTCTGCCTAGAAACATCTCAAGAATTACAAATTGAACCAATGTGCTCTTCAAACAGATGGAAAAACAGACATAATTATAAGTTATTTTATTGAAGGCTTACTTCATGTCAAGCACTATATTAAATAGTATATGAAAATTGTCTCCCTTAGCCTTCATAATTTCAGTGTCTTGGCACTGTAATTGTTATCCCCATTTTAGGATGAAGAAATTGACAAAGAGGCTTGAAGACTTCCCAAGGCCCAAAATAATCAGAAAAAGGAAATGACATTCCATTCCGAAGTATGTCTCCAGATCCCACTCTGAAGCACTGGGCTACAAGGAAGAACTAAGAATATGAATAGGGTGAGAAAACATAAAAGGAGGACAAGAATGATTGAAGAATGGTTTCTCCACACTGTTGATATTCCAGTCTTTCTGTGTCTCCTTAGTGTGTCCATAAGTTTGTGCATTGCTCTGTTAGAGATGTCAATTTTTTGCCAGTGACTCCTCCATAATGATATTCCTTACTCTATTTCTGGTTTGTGTCTGGATCCAAGGAGATTGGAAATACCTTAACTTTGGAGGGCGCTTAACAATGTTTTCTGAATGAAGTTATACATGAAAAAGGCACAAAAGCTGCGAGAAGCAAGAAAAGGGCGAGAAGTTCAGGACAAGACTTTAAAACTTCTCTATTAAAACTGTTCTTTCAAGAATTATTATCTAAGTTGCTTCCTCCAGGCTTTTGAAATGATTCTTCTATTTTACCTCCACAATTGAACACCTGGACTTGAGAAATGGAGAGGCTGAAGAGAATGGGATTTGTGGATAACGAAGTTGGAACGAAAAAGAATACAAACTCAAAATCATTAAATCATAAAACCTTAGAGAGCTGGGCCATAGTTCAATTAGGAAACTAGATTCCAATGAGGTTAAATAACTTCCTCAAGGGTATCAGTGAATTAATGGAACAGAAAAGATACTCCTAAAAGTATGATAGTCCTTCAGTCAGTACAAATTGAGTCTTGGTCATAAAAAAAGAGAACACTTAGATGACATTAGGAAAGGACAATTCACAGGTTTAAATAATATGAAGGAATATAAAGAGAAATTTGATGAGGCAAATACAGAGGTACTAATAAGAGTAAGATAAAAAAAAAAAAACAGTATTCCTTAAAACCATAATCTCACATGTAATACTCACCTTCACCAACTCAAAATCCTATTTTGTTTAACCTTATACCTTTGCTAAATATTTTTTAGCTGAATTTTGTAGGGGAAAAAAATTCCTGCTATGTACACTGAAAAGCACTTCCAAGTAAAATCATGTATGTGAAGAGAATTAGATAAAATTCAAGAAAAAGAGATGCAGCTAATGACTGCCTGCAGCTAATGTTAAAAACAATGTTTTTAACAAAGCAAATGTTTTGTTTATATTATTTTTAATATTTAAGTGGGAGGGAGGGGTGATAACATTTGCCTGCTGATACATTATAAAACACATTTCCTATGCCTTCCCTAGCTGTTTCTCCACTCTTACTTTGTCTATGGAATTTATACTCTCTGGCATAGGCATATCCTATTGAATGTCAGTAGGCTGTAGGGGAACGGCACAACTAATAAAAAGAAGGCCACAATGATTAGTAATACACTCAGGGATAAACTCTAACCTTAACTGGAACACTCTCAAGGGTTAGCCAACATCTACAATAGTACATTATTTTTCTGCTTCTGCTTAATAAGTCCATCAAGACTGGAGTGCTATTTTAATTGACTGAATTTATGTCAACATTTTTCATAAAAGGGAAGTGTCAGGAAAGGAGGTGAGGAAGGAATAAAAGGGGATGTCACCATCACAAAAATATTAATTTAAAAAACATCTCAACCCTAAGTGCAAACAAGTATTATTCTATTCTATCAAGTTGTAGAAGGAATATAGAAAGCTTGGAAATGGAATACAAAAGCAAAGAGAGATAAGAACTTTCCAAAATCATAAATGTTCCTATAATTAATAGAATTTTCAAGAATTGTTAATATAAAAACTATCTTTAATAAAGGAGGCAGTATTAAAATGTTAAATTTGAAGTTTTATTTTTCACCAATTAGTTGGATTATAAGTTTTATTACCCCTTAGATTAAAACTAGTCTTAAAATAACTGACCACAGATTTAGAAAGAATGATATCCTTTAGAAGTTTTTGTGAAAATAAAGGAAATGGGTTAATAAATCCCACTAAAAGATACTAGTATACGTTTATTCCTTTCCACTGATCTGTGAGATTTTATCTCATGGTTGTTTCTCTTTTCCTTCCTGGAAGAAGCAATCCAGAGACCACTTTGAACTTGTTTTATGTAACTACTTACTCTAAGCCTAAACAATTTTTAAAATGCATGCTGTGAAGTAATCTAAACAATGTGCATTATTTTGTTATTAAATATAATCAATAGTTTTGAGTACTCTCCCTGTATTCCCAAGATAACAGTTCTAGTTAGTTCTATTAGCATAATAGCATTTATTATTGATATGGGATATTAAAAAGGAAGGACACTGAAGATTCAACTTCTAAGCCTGAGTTCCATATTCTACAGTTAAGAGTCAAACAGAAGTTCAAACTAATTACTTAGTATCAGAAGTCCATACTATGTGCAATTCTGTGAATTTTAACAAATTCCCTAATAGTAAAAAAGGCTATTTTTATTTTAATTTTGCTATCATTTAAATGTATCTTTGAGTATTTACCTTACTACTCGAGAATTTTTTTTAAGTTTTTTGAAGTCCATTATTTTAGTGAAGAATATTATATTTAAGCACAATTTAACAGATTACTAAAGAAAAATAAAATCTTTCTCTACAAATTCCTAAAAATGAGGCAAAGTTTTGATTAAGAATGTTGATTTCATTTATTGTGTTGCTCAGTTTTCAAATTCTAGCAATGACTCAATCTGTTACATCAATACAGCTTTTAATTTCTTTGTTGTAATGGGAGTTGAGTAAATCTAAATGATTAGTAGCTGGAAGGTAAATTTAATTTGATATTCTGACCATTAAGGAATTTCACTGAATCATTTGTCCTTGCCAATTAAATGTCTAAGAATGTGTGTATATGTATGTATGTGTGTACGTATGTATATACACATATATACACAGTCTATGCATGTATATCTATGCATGCATATATCTATGCACAGATATACATATATCTATGTATGTATATATATGCATATTTTAAAGCAAAAAGAAAAGAAAATTCTGTGGAATAGTTGAATAAGAAGAGATTGAAGAAGAAAAGGAAACAGAAGTTACAGAATTAAGAGAAGTTCAGTTTAAAAAAAAAAAAACCCTTGAAAAGACATATTGACATAGAATTAATTCTGTATTTCCAAGGAGAAATGTAATATCAAAGTACGCATCACAGTTTTTCAATAAAATACAGACCAGAGTTGTTTAAGTGCCAATTATTATTTCCCACCTTCTTTGTTTAGATTCCTGTTGAGAAGTTCAAGGAAAATCCATATACATAGATGGAAATATCCAATACCTAAAATTACTGGTGTTAAAATGCTGTATTTGAAATATAAAAAAAAATGTATTTTTGAAGTTACATACATATTCTAAGACTATCTCATTTATTTTTATGTATATTTGATGATCCAATATTTATGTGTACTCCATCAAAAATAATAATGCATATTCCATTTTTATAGCACTTATCCTCTCCTGCTTTCTTAAGCCTGTCATAAAACAATGCAATTAAACATAAGTCACATATGCATCATCCTGAGCTCTGCTTTTTTAATATCGCACATAAAGGCAGACTGCACTTTATCTGGGACATGCTTTGAAAAAAATTATAATGGCAAGGAAGTGAATAAATTTTATGGAACATAATAAAAGACCAAAAGATAAAAATGCATTAAAAAATCAGAAATAGTTTTTATATTTCCTAGGACACTAAAAAGCCCAATTGAAACTTTTTATTACATGAATGTAAATTGGAAAATATTTCCTATTGCCCAACATTTGATGCCATGTTCTGTCTAATTACGTTATCCTTTAGTCTTGTTACTACTTTTTTATTGACCAATATTTTAAAAAATTGAATATGTAGTTGAAAAAAGTTAACCTATGATCTACTGATTTTTTAAATATATAATATTCAAATTATATAGGATATTGAAAACAGTTGTACCTAAATTCTTTTACATATGCTTCTTTAAAATGTCAGAGGTCCTGCCTGTATATAATCCTACATTACAGTAGTATTAGAAAAAGAATCATATTAATGGTTCTAGAAATTTCTAAAGGAAAAAACTTTCAGTTCAGTATATATAGTTAGAAAACAGAGTATCCATCTATGTTTTCAACAGGTAGATAATAGATACAGGTATGGATAGAGATGATACAGATTTTATCTGAAAAGTAATAATAAAAGTATAGTTTGCATTTTTAATTTAATCAGATTTCATGTTTATTCTTTTTTTTTTAAATTTTATTTGTTTATACAAGCACTGGGTACAGTCAGAAGCACAGGAGGGTGAGAGAATTCACCAAAGCCAGAGTGGGGAACAGAACAAACAGACCAACGAAATACACTGCTGAGGGGAGCAGTGGGCGCAGCAGGAGTGGTCTACGCGTCATGTGGGACCCTTGCCGGCGGCCAGGGATCGAACCAGCGCTGCAGAGGCTGCAGGCAGCTTCGCAGCCCAATGCTCAACCGCTGCACCACCAGGGGAGGCCCTTCATGTTTATTCTAAAAGGTTGCAATTCTAACCCCAAAACATCTTTGTGAAATATGTAGGATTACATGTATAACTATTTTGGTCTTACTTTTGCTGGGAGGACTTTTGACAATTTAATGAGTGATCAACGTTGCCCTAAAAACTCATGATGTGGGTCTCTTTCCCCACAGTAAGTCGCCCAATAGATGGACTCCTTTCTGAGCATGTCCTGCTCACACCAAATGTAGTAATATAGTCCTGCCCTGGACAATGTAATGCCTTCAATGTGTATTTGGAAGAGAATAAAGGGTGGAAAGTTGCATTCATAATTGAAATCCAGTTTAGGGCAGATGTGGTCATTTTAGCTATAAATCCTACATAACTTATGAATCTGGCTCTTTTGCTTGTGATTAGAGTTAGTCATATCGGTTTAAAGTTTTAGAGAAAAACTCCCTAAAACAGAGGTAAAGGGGCAGGTGACATTCAGAAAAAAAAATTTTAAATGGGGCAAAGTTATTATGAAGATGTAATACCCACCACTCTTTATACATGATCCTATTAGAAATGCCCTTAAGCTTCTGCTCATCACTCTGGGGTCTCCTAACACCAAATATGTGAAGAAAAGGGTGAAACATTCCTCTCAGAAGTGCCATAAGGAAAATGACTTTGACACTGAAGGGAAATGGGAGCAATTTAAAGGTAAAAAAAAGTCACGGCTTTAATTTGTACTAAATGCCTTCCCTGGTAAGCAAAATAGAAACATCTTCAAAACACACAAAATAATAGGTTTCTTTATTACTAAAAAATTTTTTTTTAATTATAGGAAAGTATATCACCAATGCATGTGTTACTCAGATTTAATACAAGCTGATAGTTTTTCATATTTATTTCAGTTTTTTTAAATAAATAATATATTAGACTTTTGTTTTGAACAATATATATGATAGATACCCTGATGAAACAGGCTGTTGGAAATTGGGCTGTTAAATATTTTAAAATATTTAAAAATATTTTTTAAATGCTTGATGAGCTAGTAAGATACTAAGAAATACTCTAAGGCCAAAAAAAGTGAGAAAAGTACAGAAGTAAACACTTGGGATAGTTCAAGACATGGGTTGAACCCTACAAAGTGTTAATAAACTTGCTTGTGGATGCCAGAATGGAGCTTCCACAAGAAAGGGGAGACCCAAAGTGTTACACTGTTAGTGTCTTTTACAGCATAAGCACTTCTAAAGGATATTTTATACTTTCAAATGCTTATATGAGGCAAAGAATTCATGAATGGCATTCATCATATTAACCAAAAATTGCCTTCTAAAAATTACCTTCTAAATTACCTCCTTACCAAATAGAGTGTTTAGCAAAAAACTAAAAAGAAAATAAAATTCTGAGAGAAAAACATTGAAAGCTTTCCCTTTGAGAGTGGGAGAAAACTCTTGTGAGAAGGGCCCATATCAAAAAAGACCAGAAATAACCAATGCTGATGAAGAGGTGGAGAAAAAGCAACCTGCTTACACTGCTGGGTTGAATGCAGACTGGCCGAGCCCCTATGGAAAATATTATGGAGCTTTCTCAAAAGATTAAAAATGGATCTGCCATAAGGTCTAGCAATTCCATTCCTAGGTGTCTGCCCAAAGAATAATAAAACACTAATTCAAAAGGAAACTTGCACTCCTAAGTTTATTGCAGCACTTTTACAACAGCCAAGCTATGGAACCTAAGTGTGCCAAACAGATGAGTGGATTAAGATGTGCTATATATACACAATGAAATATGTAGCAATTAAAACAATAAACTCATGCCAATTGTGACAACAGGGATGGAGCTGGAAGGGATTATGCTAAGTGAAATACGTCAGAAGAAAGATAAATATCAGACAATGTCACTTATATGTGGAATATAAAGAAATCAAACAAATGGTCAAATCAAGACAATCTTAAAAACTAACACTTAAACGCTGTCTATAGAACTGAGGCATCTGGGGGATGAGAACAAAATAGGGAGACAGCACAATGGACTATGGTAATAGACTATGAGTGCTTTAGTGATGGAAGCACTGCGGTAATTATACCTACAAGGGAGGACTCTATACTTCCAAAATACCAACAGCAATGTAAACTATTACCTCAATAAAAAAGAGAAAGGGCCTCCCTGGTGGTGCAGGGGTTAAGCACAGCACTGTAAAGCTATCCACAGCCTCTGCAGCATGAGTTCGATCCCCAGCTGGCCAGGGAGCTTACCCACATGGCATGGCAGACCTCTCCTGACTCGCCCGCTGCTTCCCTCAGCAGTGTATTTCAGTAGATCTGCCTGTTCTGCTCCCTACTCTGTCTCTGGTGAATCCTCGCACCCCCATACCTTTGGCCTACATCCCAGTTCTTGTATGCATAAATAAATAAATCTTAAAAAAAATAAAAGGGAGCCTCCCCAGTGGCACAGCGGTTGAGCGCTGGGTTGCGAAGCTGCCCACAGCCTCTGCAGCGCCGGTTCAATCCCTGCCTGCTCTGCTCCCTGCTCTGGCTCTGGTGAATTCTCTCACCCTCCCACGCTTCTGACTGTACCCAGTGCTCATATGTATGTATGTATATATGTATGTATGTATAAATAAATAAATAAATAAATAAATAAATAAATCTTTAAGAAAATAAATAAAAGGGGAAAAGGTAAAAATTGTAAAACCTCTACTGAACATTATAGCACAAGTCCTGGTGAGCAGCAGAATAAGAATACAAAGTAAAACAAAACAATATATGTGTGTGTGTATGGTATGTATATAAATATTTATACATAAATTACATATAAATATTACACATAAATTACATAGAGGGGAGAAAGAGGGAGGAAAATTGTCATTATTGACATCTGATAGTAATTGTGTATATAAAAAATCTTAAAGAATATACTGGCAAATTATTATAATAAAAATGAAAGAATTAAAAAATATTATAATAATTTGCCAGTATATTCTTTAAGATTTTTTTTATATACACAGTTACTGTCAGATGTCAGTAATGACAGTTTTCCTCCCTCCTTCTACCCTCTATGTAATTTAAAAAAAAAACAGAATATTAAACTAAGTAACAGAGAAGTAAATATATAAACAAAATCAGTTGCCTTTACATATTACAGTACATACAGAAATTTAAAAATGTGCTATAGTGCTCGCTTTGGCAGCACATATACTAAAACTAGAACGATACAGATTAGCATGGCCCCTGCGCAAGGATGACACTCAAATTCATGAAGTGTTCCATATTTTTTGAATATTACTCAACAATCAAAAAAGATAAACTCATACAATTTGCAGCAACATGGATAGAGATGGAAGGGACCATGCTCAGCGAAATAAGCCAGAAAGAAAAAGAAAATTATCGGATGGTCTCACTCAGAGGAGGAATTTAGAAAACCTAAATAAGGGACCAGGAAATAGACTAATTATAATAAAGAAAAGATCAAAATCAACAAGCAACTATAAACTAGAGACACACTATGGGAGTGGGGGTGGAGAGTAGAGGGATTAGGGTCAAAATAAGGGGGTGCAATTGTATGGGGAATATAACCAAAATGAAAACGCATACATTGTGCAAAAATGAAAAATGATGCAAGAATTATATAAAATAAAATATATTAAACATAAAAAATGTGCCATACTACATGGCATTTAGATTTATCAAATATCAAGTCTCTAAGAATAAATATTTTAAAAGAGTTATAAATCATCTATGGTAGAAATAAAGCATTATTGACAGACTTTCAAGAAGACACAAATGCAGAGATATAAAATATTCATGAATCAGAAGCCTCAATATTGTACTTCAATAGCCTATGAACTAGCAAACCTATGACTTAGACACACAGGATAATGTCAAATTATCCTCAAATTTAACATGAATCACAGTGAAAAGAGAGTTTACAGAGTGCCCTAACTTATATGCATGACTACAGATAGATAAAAATACAAAATATAAAAATATATATAACAAATAGTTCATGAGATATACCTTTATATATATATATATATAATATTACAGGTAAATAATTCATTTTAAAAAATGCTAGTCATAAACTTATTTCATGATCCAATAAATGTGTTCTAAGCTGAATTTTCAAAATTACTATCCTAAAGAAACTTGCTCATTTATATTGGGAGAGATACAAAGAATTAAAATGAGTTCATTCAAAACCATACAAAAGTAAACAGCTCCTTCAAGGATACGTATGTGATCAAACAATAAAGAGAAGCAAACAAGGGAACAAAGTAATGCAAAACTCATGACATTCACTACATCTGGGGCAACTGAGAGGAATAAGATTGAGGACGGCAATATTAAAGATGGGTTGTGTGTACATGGGGTGTATATTTTGGTATTGTTCCTCATACTTTACTCTTGCATATGTGCTCAATATTTATGCATATATGCTCAATGCATATATGCTCAATATTTATGCATATATGCTCAATATTTCACTTGAAAATTGCTTTAACTGGGCCTCCCCAGTGGCACAGCAGGTTTAGCGCAGCGCTGTGAAGCTGTCCGCAGCCTCTGCAGCGTGGGTTCTATTCCCGGCGGGCCAGGGTGATTCCCACATGGCGTGGCAGACCTCTCCTGTCTCGCCTGCTGCTCCCCTCTGCAGTGTCTTCGGTCCATCTGCCTGTTCTGCTCCCTGCTCAGTCTCTGGTGAATTCTCTCACCCTCCCATGCCTCTGACTGTACCCCAGTTCTTGTATAAATAAATAAATCTTTAAAAAAAAATAGATTTATTTAGAAAAAAAATTGCTTTAACAACAAACTATATGATTAATAAAGCTGAAGATTTTTCACTGGTTCTACTCCCTGCCATCCTTTCCCAGTAGGTACCCTTTCCATTCACACGTATTTTCTTTCAACAAATGTAACTCTATAAACAATATGTGAAATTATGTGGAATAAATTATATTATTGTCTCCATTTCCAGCTTTTTAAAATTCTACTTTTGAAATTAATATATTTAAACTTCATTCACTCGTTAAATTCCTATCTATTTCTGAGTTTTCTTTAATTTGTACATAAATATTTGAACTCTTTCTAGTTTATTGTTAATGATATGTCACAACATGTCTTCTATGTGCATGGTGTAAGGACTGCTGGAAATATTGGGATTTTTTTCCCCCCTGGGTATGTGTATGGCTTATCTTCCAATAAATTGGATGATGTTAAATCACTTTTCAAAGTGGTCTTAACAATTTAGAATCTCATCAGAAAGGTATAGATTCCCATTTCTCCAAGTCTTCAGCAATCTATCAGACTTAAAATATTGCCAACATGATAGGAAATAACTTCTGTTTTTCATCTTTCTGATTTCCTCTGAGTTTGAACATTTTCTTCTATGTTTAACACTCAATGTGTTTGTTTGTTTGTTTGTTGTGTGGGTTTTTTTTTTTTTTTTTTTTTTTTTTTTGGCCATCTCAATCCTTTATCTACTTCTCTTTCAGGTTTCTTGTCTTTTTCTTACTTTTAAAACTCTTTATATATTCTGGCCAGCTTTGTAAGTCTCTTTCCACTGTGTGAAACTTATTTTTCAACTTTATTTGCAAGGTCTTTTTTTCTGGCAAATTTTTTAACTTAAGTGTACCAAAACCTATCCAATCTTTTCTCTCAAGTTTATGTATAGATATATCATATATTATCTCAGTTTAGCTTCATACCAACACTGAAGTTAAATACAGTTATCTCCATTTTGCAGAACAGGAACGGATCTCACTGTTTTACCACTGGTGGAGCCTATATTCAAGTTCAGTCCACAGGCTTCTGAAGTGTGTGCTCTTTAACATACTACCCCACCTCCCACTCAATGGCTCTAAAGTAGTATGCTCAAGTCGGGATGAGAATAGGATGGAGAAGAAATGACAGACAGATGCATAAGCACACACACGTAACTTAATCATTGCCATATAACCAGAAATACATATGAACAGCAAAAACTAACTTAATGTTGTATTAATTCCAGAAATTATAAGATTTTGTTAATGTAAGTCTACGTAATTCTTAGTGAATAATGCATATAATTTTATCATCTACTTTTAGGCTTATCATTAAGAAAAGGTAATTGAAGTTACCTAATAGTTTCCAGATAAAGTCAATGTACTACAGATCATATGTGCTATGGCTCTGTCTGGGGTTCATTCACTTTTGAAACATGCATTTTATCAAGTTCCTATCATGTACAATTCATTAACTACAATATTTGTTCCAAATGGTTTCAGTGGTCTCAGTTACTCTGACATATTACTATCAATATTAAAAAGTAAAAAGCACATCCACTTTGGAGTCAACAGAATTGGCTTTGAATTGAAGCTCTACCTCTTACTATGCATATGATCATGAGCAAGTGATTTAACCTCTCTGAATCTCACTTCTTTGAATATTAAGTGATGATTATAGCAACTGCTTTTCAGGATGGCTGTTAAGATTCAATAGGTGATGTTCAGTAGGTACCTGAAGAGTGCCTGATGTATGCTAAGTGCTCATAAAAATAATGGGAAGAGTGAATGTGAAAGGCAGAATAATCAGGTTCCTTTAGCTCACAGTGTTAGGAGTTCACTGCCCTTCTTTGTCAAGTTGATAGAAGCAGTACTTTTTTTCAAGTTCAGGAAGGACTTATCAGTGTCCTATAGGTCTAATAAGAGAGTGTTTCCTTTCCTCTGGATTAAAAAGCTCAGCAGGCTTGTTTCAAATATGTATACAAACAATAGCACAGGTTCCCCTCCTGAAAGCTGTGAAAAAGCACATAGTTCTAGGGAGAAAACAATATAGGAAGGAATAAAAGCATTATTGGCCTCCGGATTAGGGGCCTCTGGGACATATGTCTTTTTCAGTCTGAATAGTCTCCTTTCACACTTGAACTGACAGCAGGGTTTGGGAATGGACTAGCTCTATAACTGAGATATGACCAAAGTAAACACAATTTCCTATGAGAAAATGCCCAAAGGAGTTTTTGGAGAGGCAGAAAATTGGCAATAATATTACCTATTTTGAAGGTCTTCAAAAATACATATTGCCTGTTTGAGAGAACATAGACACCTCTTGTTTAACCTACAGGAAGACATCTTCTGTCAGTAATGTAAGACCATGTGGAGAAACGGATCGATGTGTTTTCTCTAAGGTGTTATCTGAAGGGAAGGGGGGAACACTGAAAGATTTACTATCTCACATAAAAGATCAAGGCAAGTGAATTACACTCCGTAGCCAGGGCTTGTTAATATAAACCCCTAATTTGAGAAGCAGGTTCAGTTCCTTAGCCTATATCCTAGGAAGAAAACCAGAGTGGCAAGTGGCATATTGGCATGAAAAGAAACAGGATATATGTCACTCTCCAAAGGAAGAAATGCTAAAGGATGCCCATGATTTTCGGCTTCTAGAACAGGGCACAGGACTGCGGCCGTTACTAAATCCTGTGCTTTTCCCTCACTGAAGACATCCCTAAGAAAGGCTTAGTACTGCTGTCTCATTGAACTGGAGATAATCCTCAAGGTAAGCTTCCAGTTGCAAATTTATAAAGGTGGTTTCAAGATAAGAAGGAAGAAAATATTCAGGAAGAACCAGAGGCTCTCAGTCAACCTCACAATTCTCATGTAAATAATGAGAGGCAATATAAAGATTATGTAGCCCCCTGGAAGAAAATCTAGAAGGAAAGGATGCGTAGAATGCTAAAGAATTCCTTCTTTGGTGCTTCTAAAGTCAGTGCTCCTCTTTCACTTCTTCCTCTATACCTCCCTCCACTGGACCAATGAGTGATGTTGCTAGTTGCCAGGCTGTGAGCTGAGTGCTTTCTATCAGGTCTTGCATTCCTGGTGTAGCCCTATGAGGGTTGGAATCCTGGCAGTTACTAGTAATGTAAATTAAAACCAGTCATTCAAACTCTCTCAGTCTCATTCTTATCATGTATAATACACAGGTAATAACCCAACTCAGTGGGTTATAATAACCATTATACATACTAAGCACAAGAGCTTAATAAATGGATGCTTTTATTAATCCCCCACTAGATTTGCTCCCCAGGTCCAAGTTTCTTGTTCAAAATTCGTAGCCCTTTTGTCGCTCACACATGGCTATGAAAAGGGATACAAAGCCTTGTAGTTTTTCTAATGAGATGATATACCAAGGCACAGTATAGACTTAATATATCCTGTACTACTGAGCCAGACCGACTTCAGATCAAATGAGGAGCCAACGATAATGAGAGAAAAGGCTTACCAAATTGTGCTGGGAATTGACTGTCTTTAAGCTTGCATGGGTGCTAGCTAGACAACAAGAAGGTAAGTTTTCCAAACTACTCAGTAATAATTTCTTTTCATAAATGGTAATTCTACGAACCATGTATGAATTATACATGATGCATGATTCAAATGGCAACTTTAAAGAATGACTTCAATTAGAGTCTTGCAATTAGCAGGTAAGAAGAAAGCATTAGGCACAAATATGAACCTTAGTTTTGCATGTATCAAGCTAGAAACAGATTTTTTTAATCAAACTGACAAAATCAATTTAAAACCAACTCAACACTTTGGATATCTACTTTCAATTACTGACTCAAATTGGCAAAGTATATGAAAATAATTTTCTCAATCATGTCCAAGTTAAAAGAATAAACAATTTTCAATTTCAGTGGAGGGATATGAAAATAATACACATGCACACACACCTAGATATATGGATTGACAGAAACACACATTTTCTTGCAATTTTGGATCCTAATTCTGATTAAACTAGTAGAAAAGACTGCATTGCTCTGGGCTGCTGGGGGGTAATCTAAAGGTCACGTCAGAGGTATAAATTCTAGACCAAGGGCAATGAAATAGGAAGAAAATAATTCTTTTATTTTTTCCCCCATAGTTCTTATAGAAGTTCTACCTGTGCCTTCTGAGGCAGTCACCACAAGTAAATAAAAACATTCTCTCCTCTTTCCTCCCCTATTTCCAAAACATATCAAAAGAAGTAAACCAAAAATGTTAAAGAAATAGGGAAATATTTAGAACAGTAGATGGTGAGGAAATGGAGATTGTGAAATTTACATTCATTCTATGTATTGATATGTACATTTTCTACATTCATTTATCTGCTTACAAATAAGCAGATAATTTCAAAAGGATTCACAGCTGAAAAACTGCTCTATGGGAAATAACACAAAATGGATTCATCACATACTCTATAATTAATGGACTTATCTATATAGAAAATAGACATACTTGTTCATCTCTAAATTTAAGTATATAGTGAACACTACATTAAAAACATAAATCTTTCCAAATTAAAAAATGAAGTTATCCAATTTTCTACTTTTCGAGTTGGTGTTTGGAACTTAGGGTGCATTTGTCCGTCTATTGAACAACTGCACAAACAGTATTTAAACTCCCATTCCAGGGGCCTCCTGGTGGTGCAAGGGGTTAAATCTCAGCACTGTGAAGCAAGAAGCAGCCACTGCAACACGAGTTCGATCCCTGGCCAAGGAGGTGACCCACATGCCACAGCAGACCTCTTCTGTCTTGCTCGCTTGCTTCCCTCAGCAGTGTATTTCAGTCAACCTGCCTGTTCGGTTTCCCACTCTGTCTCTGGTGAATCCTCTCACTCCCATACCTCTGGCCTATACCCCAGTTCTTGTGTGCATAAATAAATAAATCTAAAAAAAATATAAACTCCTAGACCAACCCCTAATTTTACTCATTCAAGTCTAATATTTTATGCTTTTACAACTATCAAAATACCAATTTCAGGGAAATGATGATTTATCTGCATTAACATAAACAAAGAAGAGAAAAGTGGGACAAGAAGGAAATTAGAAGAATGAACAAAAAACTGTTTTTCCAAATTTGGGTTCAAAAAAAATGTTTGCAACCAATTTTATAAAATGAAGATTTTCAGCTCCTTTTAGCCCTTGAGAACTAGGATCTCAAGTGAACTTATATTTTCCACAATGACTATATAGCCATATAAATTTGTTTTAATCCATACTACCTCATTAGTGGCTTCTCTGTTCTTTCTATAAATACAAATTTCCTTTCCCTTCCATGCAGATATCAGCCGGCAATATAATTAAACAGGTTGACAGTAATGTGAATGATTTAGCATCTAAATTCTGAAACATTTGTATTGCTAAACAGCTTGTTGATTCTGCAAATAATCTACCTGATAGAAAGTGAATGTACCATGATGATGTGTTGGAGAGATAGGCCATGTTTTTGGACAACAGACAAAATATACAAGGACAGACTGTATCATTGCCTCTGAGTCTATGAGAACGTCAGATTTGGCAGATTTCCTTCTCTGCCGACCTTATAGATTCGCTAAATTGTTACCATAATCATGGCATCCATGGTGCTCAATGAAATATGAGGATGAGGACGTCCTCAAAGTAAGGATGGTTACTGGGTGAAATCATCCATTCAGAATATTCAAGTTTTCTTTCATCATTACCTTCTATGATGCTAATAGCCACAGCTATTTATTGGCACTACAGAGATTCTGATCATCTTCTAAATTTATCTTGAACTTACTTGTTTCCATCTCTGGAGATGTATAAAATAGGAGCTGTTCCTACACTCGTCTCAGTTGCCATCAACCAAATCTTGAATTACATGATTCCTACTTATTTTGCCTGCCTAATCCTGCCTTTTCCAATCTACTTCCCACATTGCAGGGAATGATTTCATAAAACACATCTGTGATAGTGCTATTCTCCACTATATGACATCCTGCAATTGACCTTTACCCATTTCAATATCAAGACCAAACTCCTTGAAAGGTATTTAAAGCCTTATATGACGAAATCTATCAAGCTTCACATATTCTTTCTTCCTTAAGCCCCTTCCCTTCAGGGCATCCAACAATATAACCTATAACTTTAGTTGATTTTTTTCATTTCTTTGTATTTGCACTTGCATCCAACAATATAACCTATAACTTTAATTGATTTTTTTCATTTCTTTGTATTGCACTTGCTAGGCCTTCTCTCACCTGTGAATTTTCACTTACACTAAGGCTGTTATAGCAGTTGTATGTACTCATTTGCTCTTTTCCACTGCAGCTGCCTGATGACCCTTATTATGAAATAATTGGGGGTATATAGGAAAAGCTAAAAAAGACAAGCTGTAGAAGAAAATACAGAACAACTTTATGACATCTGAATAGGGAGGGGGTCTTAATCAGGACAAAAAATGGTCAAACCATAGAATATCAATACTTAGATAAAAATTTAAAACTGTATTTAAATTACCATAAAAAACTTTCTGCAAATGATGTAAAAACTTTTTTTTAAAGCCTTGAAGATAGCTAGGATAGAATGAAATGCTAGCAAGGATGAGATTAAATATGTACTCTCAATTCATGCCCAAGAAAAATAATTTCATACCATCCTTAAAAAAAAAAAAAAGCTTTCTGCAGGAAGAAAAGACCTCATTATTATTTTAAAGTGAAAAGAAACTAGCCCTAGACAGGGGAAAGATATATAACTATCAACGATTAGTGTCTAAAAGATTAGTGTCAAAACATATAAAAATTCTTACCAATCAACATGAAAAAGACAACTTCCCCAAACAAAAATATAAAAGGACAAGATATAAAGAACGTCAACAGGGGATTCACAGATGTCCTTTCTGGACATCTTTTACATTAGTAGTGTCACAAAACTTACAACCTTGTACTAACCTCAAATTTAAAAGTCAAGCACAACATTTGAGGGGCGGAGCAACATGGCGGCGAGGAGACGCTGCGAGTAAGATCTCCCATTAAAAAAAGTTAATAGGGAGGAAAAGCGGCAGGTCCCAGTGAGAACTGGGACATGGAAGATAAACGGGTGACTCCAGCAAACTACCCGAAGAAGAAAGTGGCCATAAAAGAGGACCAGAAGGGAGGGAAGCGCAGAACCCTGCTCCCCTCCCCCGCCCACAGAGGCGGCACTCTCCGACCAGAGAGAGGAGGGAAACAACAAACCAAAACGGCCAACAAGAAAAACGGACGCAGCAAGCAGGACTGTGAGTGGAAAGGAACTATTGCAGCCACCACACCCCGTGAACGGGAGCTGAGGCGAACCCTGCAGGATTCGCCGCGGCGGTGAGCGAACGGCTCCGGGCGCCATTAGAGAAGAACAAAGACCCCGGGAGACGCGCACACAGCCCGGGCTGCCGGTAAGCTTGCGCGGAAAGTGGCGCGCTCAGCGCCCTTGAAAAGCAAGTGCACACCAGGATCGTGGCTGCCCAGGTCCCCGCGCCTGCGACCTAGGCTTGGGAGACGACCTAGGCTTGCGGGGAGACGCTCGGAGGTCCTCACTGAGGTGAAGGTCCCTCCCTGAGTAAGCAGGAACCAGGCGCCCAGGCACGGGAGCGGTGCAAGGGGCGCCCTTCCCGCGCCACTGAACTGGGCTACAGCCCGCGTCCTGGAACTGAGGGCTTTGGAACTGAGACCCAGGGCACGAAATTAGGGGCGTGGGTTCCCCACGACGGTGGGGCACAAGGCAGACACAGCACCCCAAAGCCGTTGAGGTGTACCCTACCATCCCCGCTCTGCTCCCTGTCCCACGGGGTGGAAAATCAGCTCCCCAAGGGCTCTAGGAGAGATCTCTGGCGCCACCTAGCGACTTGAAGCCAGCAGAGGCTCCTGAAGGAGATAGTGGCCAGCTGGGGAGTTAGCCCACGCCGGGCCCCTTCCGACCAGTAGTCTGAGCCCACAGGGGGAGCGAGCACCCACAGCCGGGGCAGACCAGGCACGCAGAAGAGTGTGCCTGACACCATACGTGCAGGGAGTGTGTCCCACATCACCATTTTAGAACAGGGACATTTCTTCAGTAAAGACTACCTGCAGAAGGCTTCCTCAGGAGCCAGAGGTGAGCGGGGGAAGTTCGCCCACGCCAGACCCCCTCTGGCCTGCAGTCCAAGCCCAGAGGGGGAGCAGGAACCCACCGCCGGGGCAGACCAGGTGCACAGGGGAGTGTGTCCCCACATCGACATTTTAGGACAGGGACCTTTCTCCAATAAAGACTGCTTGAAACTGACAGATGACTCCTGGAGGAACCAGAGGGGAGCAGAGAAGCTCACCCAAGATGCCGGCCAGTCCCAACTACACAGTGTCCCAACGCATACGGCAAATTAGAAAACAGACAGTAGGGAGGAGAAGAACCACACGCAACCTAGCAACTCTCCAGAGAAAAAGCACACCACAAAAAGAAACCAGCCCTCAGATTGCAACGACAGTAACTTGGAAGAACTTCTGAGCCTTCCAGAAAGAGAATTTAAAATTGCCGTGATTAAAAAACTGACAGAAGTCATAAAGGAAAACAATGATAAGGGAAAAATAATCAACGATCAGAAGAATGAAATTGAGTCCCTAAAGAGGGAAGTAAAAGAAATGCAGGAGATCAAAGAATTAGTGGAAGAACTAAAGAATTCTGGGAAAAGCAATGAAAGCAGAATTGATGAAATGGAAGAACGAATAAGTGCTCTTGAAGACACAGAAATAAAAAGAACCAAAACAGAAAAGGAAAGAGAAGTACGAAGGAAAAAGAATGAAGAAAGACTTCGGGAACTATCTGACTCCATGAGGAAAGGAAATATAAGAGTTATAGGAATACCAGAAGGAGAGGAGAGAGAAGTAGGAAAAGAGAAATATTCAAAGAGATAATTGAAGAGAACTTCCCAAATGTGAAGAAGGAGCTGAAAATTGATATACAAGAAGCAAGAAGAACACCAAACTTCCACGACGAAAGAAAAAATACAGCAAGACACATAATAGTAAAGCTCCCAAGAATCCAGGACAAGGAAAAAATAATGAAGCTGGCAAGAGGGAAGAAACAGATAACATTCAAAGGAAAGCCAATCAGGCTGACATCAGACTTCTCCGAAGAAACACTACGGGCAAGGAGAGAGTGGAGGGACATAGTCAACAGACTCCAAGAAAACAGATGCCAACCAAGAATACTCTATCCCGCAAAGCTCTCCTTCCTCTTTGAAGAAAGAATATGGACCTTCCCAGACAAACAGAAACTCCGGAATTTCATTGCAACTAAACCCCCACTCCAAAAAATACTACAAAGAATCCTAAAGCCAGAACCTCAGAGGGACGAATAACAATGAAAGAAGGCCAAAAAAAAAAAAAAAAGTTATTAAAAGAATAAATAAATAAAATCAAAGGAAAGACAAACACAATGGTAAATACAGATGTTAACATATCAATATTAACTCTAAATGTAAATGGACTAAACTCTTCAATAAAAAGACACAGAGTTGCAGCCTGGATTAAGAAACAAAACCCAACCTTTTGCTGTCTCCAGGAAACACATTTAGCTACAAAAGATAAAAATAGGCTCAAAGTTAAAGGATGGAAAACAATCCTACAAGCAAATGGACCAAAAAAGAAAGCAGGAACAGCTATACTTATATCAGATAAAACAGATTTCAAACTCAAAAAGATAAAAAGAGACCCCAATGGTCACTACATTATGATCAAGGGGACAATACTTCAAGAAGAAATAACACTCATTAACATATACGCACCAAACGAAGGAGCACCAAAATATATCAGACAACTGTTGTCCTCTCTGAAAACAGACATCAGAGAAAACACATACGTAGTGGGAGACTTCAACACACCACTATCAACAATGGATAGATCAACAAGACAAAAAATAAGTAAAGAAACCAAAGCTCTAAATAAGGACCTAGAGCAATTGGGCTTAACAGACATCTATAGAACACTAAACCCCAAAAAAACGGAGTACACATTTTTCTCAAGCGCACACGGATCATTCTCCAGGATCGATCATATACTGGGGCACAAGACAAACATCAACAGATACACCAAGATTGAAATCATACCAACCATCTTTTCTGACCATGAAGGCATCAAACTAGAATAAACCATAAAAAGAAGGCAAGGAACTTTCCTACCTCATGGAGATTAAAAACCACACTACTGGAAGACCACTGGACTAATGAGGAGATCAAAGAGGAAATTAAAAAATTTTTTGAATTGAACGACAAGGAGGACACCAATATCCTAAATGTATGGGATGCAGCAAAAGCAGTAATAAGAGGAAAATATATAGCAATAGAAGCTCACATCAAGAAACAAGAAAGAACTCAAAGAAACAACCTAATCTCGAAGCTCAAAGATCTAGAAAAAGAACAACAAAAAAACCCCAAAGCCAGTAGAAGAAAAGAAATAATAAAAACCAAAGCAGAAATAAATGAAATTGAAACTAAAAAAACAATCCAAAAGATCAATGAAACCAAGAGCTGGTTCTTTGAAAAATCAATAAAATAGACAAACCCCTAGCCAGGCTCACAAAGGAAAAAAGGGAGAAAGCACAAATAAACAGGATCATCAATGAAAGAGGAGAAATCACAACGGACACAGCAGAAATCAAAAGAATAATCAGTAACTACTATGAACAGTTATATGGAAACAAATTTAACAATCTAGAGGAGATGGACAAATTCCTACAACTCTACAATCACCCAAAGCTAGATAAAGAAGAAATAGAACACCTAAACAGACCAATTACAATTAGCGAAATTGAAATGGTAATCAAAAACCTCCCCAAAAACAAAAGCCCAGGACCTGATGGATTTACAAATGAATTCTACCAAACATTCAGAGACGAATTAGTGCCTATCCTTCACAAACTCTTCCAAAAAATTGAGAAGGAAGGGACAATACCAAACACGTTCTATGAAGCCAACATTACACTAATACCAAAACCGAACAAGGACAACACAAAAAAGGAAAACTACAGGCCAATCTCCCTAATGAACACTGATGCAAAAATCCTCAATAAAATTTTAGCCATCAGAATCCAACAATGTATCCATAAGATAATTCATCACGACCAAGTAGGATTCATTCCAGGGGCACAAGGATGGTTTAACATCCGAAAATCAATCAACGTTATCCAACACATCAACAAAAAGAAATATAAAAACCATATGATAATATCAATAGATGCTGAGAAAGCTTTCGACAAAGTGCAACACCCATTCATGATAAAAGCCCTTGAAATTCTTGGGATACAAGGAACATACCTCAACATCATAAAGGCCATCTATGCCAAGCCAACAGCCAGTATCATTCTCAATGGTGAAAAGCTGAAAGCAATTCCATTAAGATCTGGAACAAGACAAGGATGTCCACTCTCACCACTGCTTTTCAATATAATACTGGAAGTCCTAGCCAGGGCAATAAGACAAGAGAAAGACATCCAAGGAATCCAAATAGGAAAAGAAGAAGTCAAACTATCACTATTTGCAGACGATATGATATTATACATAGAGAACCCCAAAAACTCCACAGAAAAGCTAATTCAACTCATCAATCAGTTCAGTAAAGTGGCAGGATACAAAATCAACACGCAAAAGTCAGTAGCCTTCCTATACACAAACAATAAATCTGAAGAAGAAGAAATCAAAAAAACCATCCCTTTTGTTATTGAAACAAAAAAAATCAAATATTTTGGGAATAAATCTAACAAAAGAGGTAAAGGACCTATACAAAGAAAACTATAAAACACTGTTAAAAGAAATAGAAGAAGACACAAAGAAATGGAGAGACATCCCCTGCTCGTGGATTGGAAGAATAAACATTATTAAAATGGCCATCCTTCCAAAAGCAATATACAGATTCAATGCTATTCCAATCAAAATTTCAATGTCATTCTTCAAAGAAATAGAAGAATTATTGATGAAATTCATATGGAATCACAAAAAACCCCGAATAGCCAAAGCTCTCCTGAAAAAAAAAGAAGGGAATGGAGGCATTACACTCCCAGACTTCAAACTATACTACAAAGCCATAATCATCAAAACTGCATGGTATTGGAACAAGAACAGACATACAGACCAATGGAATCGAATAGAAAATCCAGAAATAAACCCACAGATTTATGGTCAACTAATCTTTGACAAAGGAGCAAAGACTATGCATTGGAGCAAAGAAAGTTTGTTCAATAAATGGTGCTGGGAAAACTGGGTCGCTACATGCAAAAGAATGAAGCTTGACCACTACCTCACACCATACACAAAAATCAACTCAAAATGGATTAAAGAACTAGACATAAGACCTGAAACCATAAAATACATAGAAGGAAATATAGGCGAAACACTACGTGATTTGCACATCAAAGACATCTTTACAAACACATCACCCAAAGCAGTGATAGTGAAGGCAAAGATAAACAGCTGGGACTACATCAAATTAAAGAGCTTCTGCACAGCAAAAGAGACAATAACAAAAACAAAGAGAAACCCCACCAACTGGGAGAACATTTTTGCACCCAACACTAATGATAAAGGACTGATCACAAAAATCTGCAAAGAGCTGATGAGACTCAACAACAACAAAGAAAATAATCCAGTCAAAAAATGGGCAGAAGAGCTAAAAAGAAACTTCTCTGAAGAGGAAATGCAAATGGCCTACAGGCATATGAAAAAATGTTCAACATCACTTGTCATCAGGGAAATGCAAATCAAAACTACCATGAGATACCATCTTACACCAGTGAGAATGGCACATATTAAAAAAACTAGCAACAACAAATGCTGGCGAGGGTGTGGAGAAAAAGGAACTCTTCTACACTGTTGGTGGGAGTGCAAACTGGTCCAACCACTGTGGAAAGCTGTGTGGAGATTTCTGGACCTACTAAACATAGAGCTTCCATATGATCCAGCAATTCCACTCCTAGGTATTTACCCAAAGGACACAGAAACATCAATTCCAAAGAACACCTGCACCCCTATGTTTATAGCAGCACTGTTTACAATAGCTAAGCTTTGGAAACAACCCAAATGCCCAAAAATAGATGACTGGATCAAGAAGATGTGGTCCATATATACCATGGAATATTACTCAGCATTCAAAAAAGATAAACACATGCAATTTGCAGCAACATGGATGGCGCTGGAAGGGATCATGCTCAGCGAAATAAGCCAAAAAGAAAAAGAAAAATACGGATGGTCTCACTCATAGCAGGAATCTAGAAAACTTAAATAAGGGACCAGGAAAATGAATAACTATAAGAAAGTGAAAATCAAAATCAACAAAAAACTATGAACCAGAGACACTTTTAGGGGGGTGGGGGCGGGAGGGGAGGATTGGGGTCAGAATGGGGGGGCTGCAATTGTATGGGGAATATAACAATAAAATTTATTATTAAAAAAAATAAATAAAAAATAAATAAATAAATAAATAAATAAATAAAAAATAAATAAAAGTCAAGCACAAATTTTTAAAATCTTTTAAGCTTTTAATATAAATCTGTGATTTCAAAATGAGATAAGTTTTTGCTTTTCTTCTTAACTCCAATTACAGATATAATGCCTAAGTATTTTGTGGGAAATATACATACAGGAAATATAAAGGACATCATTTCTTTTAAATCTTTTTTATGGTAAACTTCTCTATAAAAAAATATTGACTGGTTAGTTCAATACATGAGTATTGAAGAAACAAACTTAACAGAATTTCCTGTATCACCGAAGAGTTCTTGTGTTAGCAAGTTGTGTCTACTCAAAACAGAAACATATTCTGTCTCTTCTCTCAGTAAAAGAATGCCCATAATACCAGTTGCTCTAAAAGAAAGGGCTCTTTCTCTTCCACACAAACAAACAAGTTCCAGTGCCTCATGCATGTGCTGGACTGCACCACATGTGACACGCCACTACAGTTGATGTTTCCCATCTAATCCTGGGCATCTGTGATCATGGTGGAGGCTGCTCTAAAGAATCAAATAACATGTCTAGGGCCCAAAGTTCCCATCAGAGCTTTCACAGGCCTTGGCCTACTGTGAGCTTTGTCTTTGGCAGCTGGTGTTCAAAATCTGAGCTTAACTGAGCTTCAACTCTATAAAACTTGATGGTCATAGCTCTCATCCTATAAAGTTCTACTTTGGCCAAATCTGAGAAAAACAAATGGACTAAATAAAATAAAAATAATTTTCAGACTCTAAGACCAAAACACAGCAGTAGTCGATGGGATGGGGGGATGAGGGTGGGGAAATGAGGTGAGAGGAGTCAGCTCTATGGTAAAGTATGGAATTAAACTTTCAGTGGTGAATATAATGTAGTATTTACAGACACTGATTTATAACACTGTACATGTGAAAAGTATATAATTTTATATACTAATGCTACTTCAATAAAAAAAATTAAATCATTAGTGTTTCATTTAACATTTTCCTTTACTTCTACTTGGAAATACTCCCTTTGTCTTTTCATTTGATGTGACTATATTAACATAAATGCTTCTGAACCCTGCTTGTTTAAAGGACACATTGTTCAAAGGAAATCACTAAATAAGTTGCCCAGGTTAAAAGTGGTGAGGGTTCAAAACTTTATTTCAGAAACTTTCCTTAATTCATTGCAACATTTGGACCTCCTCTCCCTCAAAATAGACATAAAGTAAAAATCATGTAGAACTAAGCAAAATGTTCCTCAGGGTACCCTAACTCTTTATGTATTTTATCAATAGTCTATACTTATAAGAGGACTTTCAGGACCTCCCTGGTGGTGCAAGGGGTTAAGCAAGGCACTATGAAGCAATCCACAGCCTCCGCAGCACGAGTTCAATCCCCTGCCTGCCAGGGAGCAACCCACATGGCGCAGCAGACCTCTCCTGACTTGCCTGCTGCTCCCCTCAGCAGTGTATTTCAGTCAGTCTGCCTGTCCTGTTCCCCCCTCTGTCTCTAACCCTCTGCATCTCTGACCTGTACCCCAGCTCTTGTATGCATAAATAAATAAATCTTTTAAAAAAAACAAATAAGAGGACATTCAGTTTTTTAATGGCAGCAGACCACAAACAGAGCACAAGTGCTTATAAAATTATTACTTAAATGCCCTTTTGCAACTTCTCCAAGTTCACAATCAAAACTGAGGAAATGATGAGGTGTATTTTCCTTCCAACAGATCCTCTAATAGCCAACAGAAGCAATCTTAAAAAACACAATAACTGATACAATTCCCATGCATCTCCCATGAGCTTACATTTTTAGCACTACAAAATATTTCAGCAATCACAGTCATTTAAATAAAGTGACATAATACTTTTAACACTGATATCAGTAACATCTACAGAATATCATAGACAACCAAGAATTTTGCTCTGTCTGAGATATTACTCTAAACTCCTTGCTAGGTATTGTTCAGGGAATAGTTGCTACATGATGCAGTTCTGATCTGTGAAATACATATGAAAGTTTGCTAGAGGGTTTCTAGAACATATTTTCTCATCAAATAAAAACAGATGTGCCAAACAATTAAGTCTTTGAAGATGAATTCTTTAGAGCTATATGAGTTGTTTTTGCACCCATGAGTGGAAAGCAAAGAGATCTGCAAAGGACCGCCCTAGATGATACACTAAGTGGAAGACAAGTTGGATCAAAGCAGAATGAGCACAAGGTAATGGGGCAGAAAATAGTTGCTTCCAGAGAAACTGTTGAGGTGGAATTGGTATCCCAATGATTTTCAGGTTAGAACACAGGCAAAGAGACATGATAAAAATTAAAGCTATGTTGCAGACATTTGAGGCTGAATGAAGAGGAAAAAAAGAAGTTACTTTTAAGGAAGAATTAGGGCCTCCCTGGTGGAGCAAGGGGTTAAGCACCGCACTATGAAGCAATCCACAGCCTCTGTAGCACCAGTTCTATCCCCTGCCGGCCAGGGAGCTACCCAAATGGCGCAGCAGACCTCTCCTGTCTCACCCGCTGCTCCCCTCAGCAGTGTATTTCAGTCTGCCTCTTCTATTCCCCACTCTGTCTCTGGTGAATCCTCTCACCCCGCCCCCCCCCCCCTCCGCATCTCTGGCCTGTACCTCAGCTGTTGTATCTGCCTGGACTGTTTAGGAGATCACTTCACCTTGGCTCATACTTAGAGTGTTTTCTGACTCCTGGAAGTACTAATGAAACTATCCACGTGAAAGACTGACCTGCACCATCCCTCGAGCAGAACTGTGTCACCAGAAACTGAGATGGTCAGGTCTCAGGCTAATCCTGCTGCTGCAAAGTGTGTCTGCCTGATGTGGGTGTCACACCAGGGAGCCTATAGAAAGAGGCAACTTCTCTTCTCGCTCCATTCCATTTACTTTCATCTGACCATAATAGGCTTTCCCTATGTATTCACAGGGGGCCTACTGTTCAGTGGTGCACTGGGAACTGATGTGGCAACTCTGATGCCTTCAGTGGGATGACAAATATAAATATTGTTGTAAAACCAAGTGCAACAAATCAAAAAGGCAAACAACAAACAAAATGAAAGAAAAGAAGAACTCTTAGACTATGAAAACAAAGTAGTGATTACCAGAAGGAAAGAAGAAAGGGGTGGGTAAATGAGGTAAAAAGAATCAATTGTACGGTGAAGGATAGAAACGACTTTGGTGATGAACATAATGTAGCACCTAGAGATGTTGATTTATCAAGCTGTAAATCTGAAACCTAAATAATGTTATAAATTTTACTTCAGTAAAAAAATAAAATTAAAGAATGTGAAAAATGTCTTTTAAATGTTTGCCCCAAAAGTTTTTAAATATTTTATTGCCTCAACATTCTTGCTGTTACATAATATTAACAATATAGTAGATGGTGTTAACAATGTAAGTGGCCCTTTAAATGTATCTTTTTGTTTAATCAGTTGGAACTCAAATCAAAAATAACATTTAAAGGACCGTTTACACTGTTAACACCTTCTACTATTATATTGTCATGTAACAGCAAGAATTTTCAGCATAAAATATTTAATAAAACCTATAACACAAAAAAATGTAATCTACATTAGCTTATTTTATTTTATTTTTTAAAAAGATTTATTTATTTATTTATTTATTTATACAAGCACTGGGTACAATCAGAAGTGCGGGAGGGTGAGAGAATTCACCAGAGCGGGGAGCAGAACAGGCAGACTGGCTGAAATACACTACTGAGGGGAGCAGCGGGTACAGCAGGAGAGGTCCCGCAGTGGCTGGGGATCCAACCGACGCTGCAGAGGCTGCGGGCAGCTTCGCAGTACAGTGCTCAACCACTGCGCCACCGGGGAGGCCCCACAAACTTATTTTAAATGAAAGACCATTAGCAAGGTAAGATAGAGCTCTAAATGTTTGCTGTTTGACAAAGATGATGGTGAGTGTAAAAGTAAAGAACAGGTCAGAGTTTTTGCACTTGAGGTTAAATTCTATTTTCCTTTATTCAGAAAAACATATTTTACAAAAACAGACAGAAAATTAAAAATAGTTACTATGATCCATCACTACCATTTTTGAGTATTTATCCAAAAGAATTAATTGAAAGCAGTATCTTAGAACATTAGCACCCCTGTATTCATTGCAACATTATTTACAGTAGCCACAACATAGAAACAACAGAAAGTCCATCAACAGACAAGAAATAAAGAAACTGGGATACACACACAAGGAATACTATTCAGCCTTTTTAAAAGAAGGAAATCTTGCTATGTGCAACAACAGATGAAACTTGAGAACATTAAAATAAGTGAAAGAAGCCAGTAAGAGAGACAAAGTACTACATGATTCTACTTCGGTGAGGTATCTAGAATAATCTAATTCTTAAAATCAAACAGTGAAATGCTGGTTGCCAGGGACTGGGAGGAAGAGGAAGTGGGAGGTTACTTATCAACATGTGTAGTTTCAGTCAAGCAACAGGGTAAATTAATTCCAGAAACCTACCAAATAACATTGCAACTATAATCAAAATATACTGTACACTTATAAATTTGTTAAGAATAGATCTCGGGCCTCCCTGGTGGTGCAGGCGGTTGAGCGCTGCATTGTGAAGCTGTCCACAGCCTCTGCAAAGCGGGTTCGATCCCAGCAGGCCAGTGAGAACCCCACATGGCACAACAGACCTCTCCTGTCGTGCCCACTGCTCCCCTCAGCAGTATGTTTTGTCAGTCTGCCTGTTCTGTTCCCTGCTCTGTCTCTGGTGAATCCTTTCACCCTCCCATGCATCTGGCCTGTACCCCAGTTCTTGTATAAATAAATAAAATATTTAAAAAATATATATATATATATATAAATCTCATGTTGAGTGCTGTTTCTATAAAATGACAGAAATGTGCATTGGGTAAATTAATCTAGCTTGTCTTAGTAATAGCGAGTATGGGAGGGGGGAGACTAGTACTCTCATTTATTGCAGATAATAGTGTAAATCAGTCCACTACCTTACAAAGCTGTTACCCTAGATCTAGTAAAGTAATGGTGTAGATTTTATGTCTCTGCCTAACAATCTCCCCTCTAGGACTAAGTCCAGAGATACAGTTGCAATTCACTGTGAAAGATGACTCAGTCCAGGACCAGGTCCAGCTGGAAGGCTATGTAACAATGTAGCATTGTTATAATGCTACACAGAATTGTTAACCAATAGTTAGGGAATGGACAAACTATGTTACTTTATTAAATAAAATAATTTACTAGGAATGTGGGTGTTTTGGTGGAGGGTGTGGTGTGGTAACCATGCCTGAAGGGGACGATCCTATACCTCTAAAACACGTTGTAAACTAATGTTACCTGGATTTGTATAAAATTTTTCAAAATATAAAACATTGTTATACGTGCTTCACAAATGCCATAAGAGAATAAAAACATAAATATCAAAGTACACTAACTTTTTAGGAGAGTTGTACTTGGGAGGGAAGGAAGAAGAAAAGAAGATGGAGAGACTGGGAAAGATGCTTTGAAAGGTAAGCTGCATTTAATTAACAAAGACCTGCAGTGAATATGGCAAAACATTAAAATATGTTCTACCAAGATGGTGGATTCACAGACACCCACTGTGTGTGTAACAGTACCTAAACACATATGGAATATGGCATAATCTTTAAAGCATGTCTTGAAAGAGTGCACTTTAATTGCTAATATTTTTCAAGGCTGAACACGTCCAGTCAGAGACTCTATGACAACACTGAACATTTTTACTGTGCACAAGGTACTGTAATAAAAAATGACGTACAGAATGAGATGAAGCACTTGTGTGATAAAAGAGATAAAGACCCATTCAATTCACTGTATGATGCATGCAACTTAATTCATTAGCAGAAGGCAGACAGAGCAAGGTTTTCACCAGCGCTAGGCAAAAGTAATTCCTCTGATGTAGCTGGGAAAGAAGTGAGGAAAAAAAAAAAAAACCCTTAACTTTAACATCTTTACATTGATACATATAGTGGAGTATTCAAAATATTTGGACAGTAAGATAAAAAAGAGAAACTTCCTCAATGTAAAACCTAAGAAGTGTCATTACCCCATCACTTCAGGTCAATTTTCTGATTTTGCAGATTTAATGCAAGTGTCTTAACCATTTAAGAATATATATTTCACAAGATTAAAAATGCTTTTTTAAAAAGATTTGAAACAATCCTTATACTAAAAGAAACTCAGCTATGTTAAGGAACGTAAAATACACTGCATATTTTTAAATAATATGTATTGAATTATAATCGACATACAGATGGGCATAAATTACTGTACAGTGCTACAAATTTTCATACAATAGACACAAAAATGTAACCACAACATGTGTCAAAAAATAGAGTATTACCAACATCCTAGAAGCCTCCAACATGATTCCCTCCATCACAACTTTGTCTCCCAAAGCTAAAATGTAAATGTCTAATAAAACCAAATGCTGGAAGGAATGGAGGAAAATAACAACTCCTGTTTACTATTAATGTGAGTAACTGTCTTCTAGGACCAGAAGGTCTAACTAATTTATTCATTTCCATTGCTATATGTTACCTCATTATAATAATATATCAAAACATATTGATCCACTCAATCAATGAAGGAAATTGCCATTGTTGAGAGCTTCTGGCATTTACTTTTAAAGCTGCTACAAACATTCCATATCTTTTCAGGCGCAAAAATAGGCATTTCTGTTGGATATACATACAATATTAGTTAATAATGTACATGCTTTAAAATATTTAAAAATAGGCATGTCAGTGAATGGCAGTACAAATAAAATAAGGTGAGGGGCCTCCCTGGTGGCCTAGGGGTTAAGTCTCAGCACTATCACCACTACAGCCAGAGTTGATCCCCCAACAGGGAGCTAACCCACGTATGGCACAGTAGACCTCTGCTGGCTTGTCTAATGTTCTCCTTATTACATGAGGTTTATGGAATTATTTACTTTTAATATACTTTTAGAATTTTTGATTAAAGGCTCTTAAGAATGGTTGTACTGGGCCTCCCCCGTGGCGCAGCGGTTGAGCGCTGGGTTGTGAACCTGCCCGCGGCCTCTACGGCACTGGTTCGATCCCCGGCTGCTCCCCGGCCACCAGAGGAGGGTCCCACATGGCGCGCAGACCTCTCCTGCCACCCACTGCTCCCCTCAGCAGTGTACTCCGGTCCTTCTGCCTGCTCTGCTCCCCGCTCTGGCTCTGGTGAATTCTCTCACCCTCCCGTGCTTCTGGCTGTACCCAGTGCATGTGTAAACAAAACAAACAAACTAACAAATAAATAAATAAATAAACATGCCTCTATAAAATAAAAAAAAGAATGGTTGTACCAATCCTGTGTCTTATAAAATTAGAAAAGCAACATTCATTGAAAAATTTCATAAAAGGCTGTGGAATGTTCCACATTAAAGGATGCTTCAAAAGGGACATGACACCTAAATGTAATGATCCTGATACTAGACAGGAGCCTGAAATACAGGGGGAACAGTGTTACAATTGACATCATAATTTTGTTTGATAAAATTACAAAATAAATGGTAGACTAAGCAAAAGTATTATATCAATGTCATAATTTACTAAAGTTGACAATATAGTGTGATAAGAAAGTATCTTTAATTTTGATTTTAGAAAACACACATTGTAGTATTTTGGGATCAAGGTCCCTGACAAATATAATTTACTTTCAAATCATGCAGGAAAAAGAAAAATAAATAAATAAATAAAAATGTCTCTGTGTGTAACAGAAAATGAAAGAATCATAATACAAGTAGAATAAAATGTTAACATCTGAGTGTGAAGTATATAGGTGTTGTTTGTACTATTTTTGGCTTTTATTTTTCAACTTTTCTGTAAGTTTGAAATTTATAGAAGATGATTAAAGAGTACAAATTTCAAGTCTGATGACATTAATGTACAGCATGATGACTGGTTAATAATACTGTGCATGTAGTTGAAAGTTCCCAAATATTCTCATCTCAAGGGAAAAAATTTTCTTGGAACTATGTATAGTGATGGCTATTAACTAACTTATTGTGGTAATCATTTCAATTCACACACAAAGATAAAAGTATTATGTCATACACCTAAAACTAATTCAATATATTATGTCAATTATATTACCAAAAAAAAAAAGTAAAACCTCAAGATGAGTTCCTATGAATGATGAACAAAGATGTCAGAGGAGGGAAAAAATTGTGAAAGAATGGCAAATTAGAAATAATGAAAATAAAATTAGAATTTCAGAAAGATGGGTATCATTTGAAGGAGACTACGTTTTATCCTGAAGGCATAGGGTCTAAGAGTTTAATGGATGGGATAAAATCACATTTGCACCTTAGAAATCACTCCTAGAATGGCATACCTCTAGGGTAGAGAGAAATTTGTTGGATGTCCAGGTGAGAAACAATTAAAATATTAAAAATGTGGAAAAGCTAGCACTTGTGATCAGTGAGGTGTGGAAAGGAGGCACAGAGAAAAAGGCCAAAACCTTAAAATAGTCTTCTTAAGCAATTTTTTAGTTCTATTTCTTTTTTCTGTTGAGAACTGCAAGAATATGTGCTGCCTACCTTCACATCTTGACCTCAATTAAATTTGCAGTTATCATGGAAGAACACAAAAATAAAGGTTTTCTGACACTTATCCAAAATCATTCCTAAAAACTACTCTCTTTCTGCTTTGGGTGTAGAAAATTAGACTTTCTTTAAGAATTAATAATACTTCTCTGTCGACATAGTAGTAAATGAGTTTCAGGGAATACATTCCTCCAGGTAAAAGTACTGAGGTCATTTCTGGGTTTTGTGCACCAACGACATTGTCAGTTTCTCAGGCCTACTGTACTGTTTTTCATCTTCAACTCTGATGTCCTCTAAGCAAAGAGTATACTCTCCTCCTGTGCCTCCTTTCTACGAGTCCTCAATCATTTCAGATGTTACCTCCTCCAAGAAGTCTTCCCTGATACACTGATAGCAATTTTAAAATATTTCCAAATAAAATAATTTTTTTAATAGCTGTGCTGATTTACATCCCACCAACAGCTATGACTTCCTACTGCTCAGTCCTCATCATTGATTGGTTTCTGTGAATCTCTATTTTAGCTATTCTAGTGGAAATACAGTTGTATTTCATTATAACTTTAATATGCACATTTCATTTCTCTAAAAATGTATATGGTTGAGCTCCTTTTCATATATCACTTGGATACTCTCATTTGTAAAGTAACTGAGTTTTTTTCCCCATTTTTCTATTGAACGGTCTTTTTCTTATTTATTTATAAAAGTTCTTGGGCTTCCCCAGTGGCGCAGCGGGTTGAGCAAAGCACTGTGAGGCTGTCCGCAGTCTCTGCAGCATGGGTTTGATTCCCAGCCAGCCAGGGAGAAACCCACATGGCACGGCAGACCTCTCTTATCGTGCCAGCTGCTCCCCTCAGCAGTGTATTTCGGTCCTCCTGCCAGTTCTGCTCCCCACTCTGTCTCTGGTGAATCCTCTCACGCTTCTGTGCCTCTGGCCTGTGTCCCAGTTCTTATATAAAACTAAATAAATCTTCAAAAAATAAGTTCTTTTATTCGGTTTTACATAAATATTTGTTTTAAATATTTATTCATTTATTTTACACAAGAACCGGGGTACAGTCCAGATGTACGAGAGGGTGAGAGGATTCACCAGAGCAGGGAACAGAACAGGCAGACTGTATTTCTGCTGAGGGGAGCAGCAGGTGAGACAGGAGAGGTCTGCCATGCCATGTGGGACCCTCACCGGCTGGGATCAAACGGGTGCTGCAGAGGCTGCAGACAGCTTCACAGCAAGGCACTCAACCGCCTGCGCCACCAGGGGTGGCCCTCACATAAATATTTTTTGATGAAAAATTATTTCAAAGAAACTCCAAAATTACAGTGAAAAAAGATTTGAGGTATTTTCTCAGTATGTATCTTTTAGAAGATTGTTTTTGACCAATGAGTTGAATCTATATTCTGATGGGTTTGTTTAAATCTCACTTGGAAAAAAAATTCATTTGAACAAGTGATTCCAGCTTAATCCAGTTTCCTCATAGAGACAAAATACATAATGATAACTAAAATATTTTTCAGGCAGAAGTGAGTACAGAGTTGATATGAGATGCCAGAAATTAAGTGTTATTAGTCTGGTTTTGCATACATTACCGCAATGTTATTGTCTAGATGGTATTTATCAATCTTTTTAAACCACAGTAACAAACATGTTTTATATCATGATACAACACACAGATAGAACCAGAAAGAATTCCCAACCAATATTTACTTTACTCCATGTTATTTTATCACACCCTGTCATCTCTTATATTTCACTTTATCCCATTTCATTTCTGTTGTTGTTTACCTTATCGTGAGTTATACTTCCCTAATCTGATTTCAAATAACAGCTCCCTCCCTCTCAGTTTACCTTCTGTAAGACCTCAAAATCATTTCAGATGTTACCTCCTCCAAGAAGTCTTCCCTGATACACTGAACTCAATGTTTAAATTATTCCAAACAAAAATACGTATTTTTAAATGACTGTGTTGATTTATATCCAAACCAGCAATTTCAATGTATATGAATTATTTAAAATTCTCATTAAAAAGCAGACTCAATTGGGACAAACCATTGTTATTAATAATACTGTCACCAATATCATTATCATCAATAACATTCAGCAGAAAGACAAACTGAAAGACAAACTGAAAAAAAAAATATGTACAGGTAATATGCAGCATCTGAAACTGCCAACTCCACAGTCTTTTTGTCTATACATCTTCTCTCCATTCCTCCCATGCATGCATAACCATAATCTACTATTCTTTTCTATACCTAGGATCACCTGGAAACAATCAGTCAGTCTCAGAATTTCGCTCACTTGCCAGAGAAGACACAATTATTTTTACTGTTATTATGACACCATTCTCTTTGATATATGCTTTATCAACAAATATTTTTGGAATACAAATTTCATCAAATAAGTTGTTTGGTATGCTATTCTTTTAAAAAATATAGACATTCCTCTTAGTTGCATTACATTCTGATACAGAACATAAACTTGACAATTAAAAATGGGAATTTCACCAAGAAATTCATCCCACAAATCCAAATAGTTCAAAGTGCAAACACAGATTTTCAAAATTAAATAAAGCATTGAATTTGAATCCTCGAATTTTAATTTGTTCAGCTTCTCCTAAGAAAATTTCAGTGTAAACTTTGCTTCTAATAACTTCATCTTCTGAAAGTTTCAAAATTTTAAGATTTTGGTTTTTTGATTTTTTTGACTCCTACTGATTTATTTGTAGAGTTTGCGAGTGGGTTTTAATATATAACATCAGAAACAATCAAGAGGGCCTTCCTGGTAGCACAAGGGGTTAAGCACAGCACTGTCTGCAGCCTCTGCAGCATGAGTTTGATGCCAGGCCATTCAGGGAGCTGATCCAAATGGTGCAGCAGACCTCTCTGGCCTCACCCGCTGCTCCCCTCAGCAATGTATTTCAGTCAGTCTGCCTGTTCTGCTCCCCACTGTCTCTGGTGAATCCTCTCAGCCCCCACATCTCTGGCCCATACCCCAGTTCTTGTAGCCATAAATAAATAAATCTTTAAAAAAGGAAAAATATGGACATTATAAAATTAAAAATTTCTAGTATATGAAAGGCCGATAAAAAAATCAAGACAAGCCACACACTGTGCTTTATTGAGCTTTGCCTAATAACCTACCATAATGACTTCCTCTCCCCAACACCTTCCTTTCATTTTCAGATCAATACTACTGATTTTTAAAGAAAAGGTCTACCAAAATTTAGTTGACTTGTTTACAAGTTAGTTGAATAGTAGAATACCCAGGTTGATTTAAAAGGTAGTCACCTAATGGCCTCAGATTTTTTCTTTAATTTAGGTAATATTAGTTCACAACATTGTAGGTGATTTAGAGGTACAGGGTCACACATCAGGTGTGTTACCACACCACACCCACCACCAAGGCATACATCTTCCAACACAGTCCCTTGTGCCCCTCCCCCCTTCATTTGCCCCTTTTTCTTTCCCCACCAGTAGCCTCAACTCTATAGTCAGATTTTGAGGGTTACTTACTTATTTTATCTGCCTTTTGTTTTGTTTCTCTATATTCCACGTATGTGACACTATCCAGTACTTTTCATTCACCTTCTGAATTATTTCACTTAGGACAATCCCTTCTTGCTTCTCCCATGTTGTCACAAATGGCAAATAAACACCATTCATTGAATATGTAATCTAGTATCTTTATCCAAATAGTGCTACTTTTTCTATTTTACTACCCGCTAGTCTGTGTCTTTCCCTGTGTATTTATTTACATGTGTTAATGTGTGCACGCTTGAGCACTAATGGGAAAGTTGCTGATATTTGTTAAAATTATTTCTGTTGCAAAGAACAATTCTGTCCTTTCAATGGCTTAGTCTACCCCTTACTTTGTCCTTATTATATAAGCTCTACAGAGAATATCCTCTAGAGAATCTTATAACTCAATTGAGAAAAGGAAAAGCATAAATGACTAACATTTTCAAATTAAATATATTTAGTGAAACAAATGCCTGTGTTGACACTTAATAGTCTGTGTGATAAACTGAAGATTCTGACAGTGTTTTTCAAATGAGCTTAATACTTCAGTGTGGTGTTTGGAAAAGGGAACAAATCACCCTCGGGCAGAAAGATACATAGGCAATCCGTATCCCATATGTAGGAACATCTGAATTCTTAGAATCCTAAGTTGTTTCACAGTCTCATTTTTGGCAGAGCCATAGACTGGGGAAATCGGTATTTTGCTTTCCTGCTCCAGTTGGGATTCCTTGCTAAATGACAAAGTTGAGCATCCCTGCGTGGAATACTTGATCTGTTTCCCATTTTATTCAGATCAATGGCAGAACCTGCTTTCTAACAGCTGCCTGCAAAATATGAAAAATAAATAAATAAAACACACACACACACACACACAAAAAAAAAAAACAAAAACAAAAAGCGAAACAAAACAAAAAACAGGGCAGGTTTTTTTAAGGGACCATGTTATCTATTTCAGGTTACAGAAAAACTGACTACCTCGTCAATGTTTAATTTTTACCAATAGGTGGCGCTGTGGGTAATGATATGAAATATGAGAGCCTAGAATTTTTTTAAAAATTGAAGCATTTTGGGGGGAGGGCGAGACAGGAAAAAAATAGCCTGCCCTATTTACAAATGACTTACTCTCATTTTCATAGTTTTATAAATGTTTCTACCTTAATTATATTTTCCTCCTTCATATTTTGCTTCACCAAAGACTGATAGGCAAATCATTTAACCCAGATTCACGTCTACTAAATAAGACTGGATTTAACTCAGGGGTAGAAATTCAGGTGTCTCTAGAGGCAGGCCACTTACTTAAATGAGTTCAAAGGGTCTGGTGCAATAAAATAAGGAGGATAGCTGGATTCCATCCAAAATAATTCTATTTTTAAATGGTTTTGTTTTGCGGTTTTGTCTTTTTTTTAATACAGTAAACCAAAATGATAGTCTTTGTAATAAACTTTTGTCTTCTTGGTTAGATGATATCTGGAAGTTTCACTAGCTATAAAGGAACAGTGGATTTTAAATTCTACTGGAGGAATATCTACAAGAAACCACACATTATGCACATTAATGATGCCGTTTTGTGGAGTTGTGGGGTCCTTGGGTTCACTCTAGGAAAAGTTTCACCAGAGCTCCCGGTTTAGTAGCACATGGCGAGTTCCCCAGGCGGGTTTCTCCACAAGACTGAGACATTAGTTATATTTAAAGAGCAGGTTTATTAGGGAAAGGGAAAGGGACAGGTTTTGCTAAGAGAGGCCTGCACAGTTGCAGGCAGGCGGGACTTGAGGAGAGCTACCTCCTTGTGTGAGTCAGGTTTTAGTCTTGTGAGGTCTCCTTTCCAGTTTTTCTATTCTTGTCCTCCATCATTAAAATGCATCATTCAGTCTCGCAAATTCTATATAAGTCTAAAAAGCAAAGTACAAAGATACTATATCCCTTCCATTAAAATAAGGGGCAATAAAAATCTGGTTTAGAGACCATAAGATTCTGTTAACTTCCAATGATTTCTTAAGTACTAGTATCACTATCCACCTCGGGCTCCACAATTGTAAATTTTGGAGTCATTTGTTATACTTCAATCCCTTTCACCTTTGGCATCTCACCAACCACTGAGTCAGGGGAATTTTAGCTCCAAATTATATGTATTTATCATACACACACATACACACACACACACCCCTCAAATTTCAGTTCCTACAGTTACTGCCCTAATTCAAATGTGTACTGTCTAGATCTCTTATTCAACAGGATGAATAAACCGCCTGCAGCAACTGAATGTCTCCAGAGCAGGGGGGAAGTGTGATTGACTCAGAAGGCGTCACATCTGTAACTGGAATACAAAAACTTGACCTAAACTTTTCTGGTCTTTTGCACATCACCTCAAATATACCATATATTTTCAGTTATACAGAATAACTATTTGAAGAGCTAACTGATGTCGTTTTTGGAGTTGTTGGGTTCGGAGTGCGGGGTTCTTGGGTTCACTGTGGGAAAGGTTTCACCAGATGTCCCTTTTCACCAGCAAGTTCCCAGGCAAGTTTCTCCACGACACAGTCAGTTATATCCAAAAGGGCAGGTTTATTATAAAAGGGAGAAGAGAATAAGGACACCTGCATAGACAAAAGGGACAGGAAAGGGCTGCCCCAAAAGGTAAAGATTTGATAAGAGAGGGGCCTGAGGGCGGCCTTGAGGAGAGCTGCCACTGCTGAGGGAGGTCAGGGAAGAGAAGTCCCAGCATGGTACAGGTTATGGGCAGGCATAAAGGCTGCTGCCCTGCAGAGAGACAGAAAGTTGGTGAAAAGGACTACCTGCATAGGCACAGGTGGGCAGAAGGGATGCTGCCCCTTGCCATGCAGAGGCTGCACTGATACAGACTTCTCTTTGGGAGGGGATCATGGAGTGGTTTATTTGTTGTTGACTTTGAGTAAACTATGTAGAATTTGAAAGGGGCCAGATTTCTACAATGGTCCTCAATCTCCATATCTTCACCTGCAGGACTGCACTCCTCACAACCCCTACAGGAGCCTGATGCCTGCTTAGGTCTTGTGCTTTGTGATCTAGGCATTGGCACCCAAGAATCTTAGTTCCCATAGCTGGGTTAATGGCTATGTTAATCCCTTCTACCCCCACCTCCAGCTCTTGGCATTGTGTGTGAGCCAGGTTACTGATCTTGTGGTGCCTCCTTATCAGTTTTTCTATCCTTATCCTCCAACATCACCATATGACATTCTGTGATGGGTCAACATACTGTGATACCAATGGCACTCTAGCAAATTCCCAGATTTCTCTCAGAATTAAACTCACCTATTTTTACCTTCAAATCCTCTAGTTCTCCCAGATAAAATAATGATTACTTAGTCCATACTTGCATATTTTAAACATTTCTTACATAACACTATCAGATCATGTTGAGTATGTTTTTACAAAGTAGAGACAATATAACCCCTCATCTTTCATTAATTATTAAATTGCATCTGAAATAAAGTCTCTTTAAAATCAATCAGGCCAAGTTGAAGTCCTAGCCCTACCAGAAGTAACCATGAGATTTTGAGCACATCAACATACCTATCTAACCCCCATTTACACAGTACTAATGCAGATGCAATAAGACTACTGTGAGCACCTTTGATAGTAAAAAATACCTTTAAAAAAATTAAAGACATCAACTTTACATAGCCTTCTTCGCCAATGTTCCTAAGCACAAAATAAATGCTTTTATATCTTCTTTATCTACACCTACAGTTTCTCCAATAGTTTTGTGTAATGAAATGAGCAGCTCTTAAAATCATAAAACCAGCTCATCTTATACAAAGGAAGGCACTTTCTAAGACTCTATTCTATATATAAAGGAGAGTTTCTATAACTATAGATAAAAAATAAAACTATATAAAAAAGCTCACTTTTATCATTTCAAAACATGCAGGGAAATTTATGTATAAACCTCAACAATTCTATGTTATATTGATCATTCCCTATTTCATCAACTATGTACGAAATAGGTATCATTATGAGAACATGCATAATACAGAATATACTATATTACACTAATGATTTCCAGACATAAGAGGTTTTTAAAGCTAAAATGTATTAGACAACTTGAAAAAGCTATTTGTCATAATAACAAATCAAATGACATCTTGCATTTGAGTGCCATTCGAAATGCTGAAGCTTAAAAAATATAGTTAATGGATGCATGTGGTAAGCAATGGATTTCTAAAATTATTGATCTTTTAAATAGTTTAAAAAATAGGTACACTTTTTTAAAAGCACAGAAATCTGTGAAAAATGTTTAATTTGAGGACTTCAATATGCTATAGTAACCTAGGAAATGAGAGACATATTCCTAGCAAGGAAAGTCACAATCCTACTTGACGTAGGACTGCAAATACTGATGGATGGGGCAGATTGACTGATTCTGCTCCCCTAGAAAAGGGATCCTCAACAGACATGAATATAATGGAAAATGATACTTCCTTGCTCTGTCAGGGAAAAGAGCAACGCCATCTGCATCTGAAACACACATGCAAAATGAGATGTGAAAGCCTGTATTGGTCCCCACTGATGACCAAGGAGCTGGATAAAGGAGATTCAACATTGTGTATATGTACCACATCTTCTTGATCCAGTCATCTATTTTTGGGCATTTGGGTTGTTTCCAGGTTTTACCTATTGTAAATATTGCTGCAATAAACATAGGGGTACAGGTGTTCTTTTGAATCACTGTTTTTGTGTCCTTTGAGTAGATCCCTAGGAGTGGAATTGCTGGTTCATATGGTAGCTCCATTTTTAGTAGACTGAGGAACCTCCAGACAGCTTTCCATAGTGGTTGTTTATTCAGCAATCAAAACAGATAAACTAAGGCCATTTGCAGCAACATGGATGGAGCTAGAAGGAATTATGCTCAGTGAAATAAGTCAGAAAGAAAAAAAAAATATCAGATGGTTTCACTTATAAGGAGGAATATAGGGGAATCAAATAAGACATGGGGGGTGGAAATAATAACAGTACAAAACAAAAACAAACAATCATAAACCAGAGACATTCTGCAGGGGAGGAGGAGGGAGAGGGATCAAAGGGAGGGAGGGAGGAGCACAGGGGACTGTGGTGATGGTGCACAGATGCATTGGTGAAGAGAAATTCTATGGGGACTACATGGGGTGGGGGGTTGCAAATATTGGTCTAAAAATAAATATAATTTTTAGTTATTAGGCAAAGTCAGGATTTGCTTGAAGACTATATTCATCTCTACTTCTGGTTCATTTCATATGAAGGTAAAACACCTAGTTATTCCATACCAACAAAATTCAGTAGAGTGAACCCATAATTTTCAATGGGTTATTATATAATCATTACTTTAAAAACATTTCTAAAACTCAGAGGACCCTGGTTTTTTATTGTTTTCCAGTCAAACCTGGAATCCTCTGATTCCCATTAGAATCAAATGCATGGACGTCTTGATAAAAATATGGTCTGATTATAATTATAATTCATTAATAGATCATTAATAATGGGAGAGAGAAAGCAAATTCCTCCATCCCAATTCTAATCAATAGGTTAATAAGGCAGGTACCTACTTTGCTCAGCAAGAAGTCATATCAGAAGTAAAAGTGGATAATTTCCTTATTATAAAGTCACAGACTTAATGATTGTCACAAACAACCAAAAAAGTATGTAGTAACTGGTGTCCAATCAGAGTAAGCATATGGAGGATACTGAACTTGAAATGGACAATACCAAGGTTTATTAAGATGTACTATACAATCTACATTTTTGCTGATTTCATTTGAAACATAAATAAAACCATAATGCTTCTATGGAGAAAGTTCATTTAATATTCCTTCATCAAAGTTTCTTGAACACTTTGGAACAGACACCGTGTCAGTCACTGGAGGTAGAATGGTTTACAAGACCATAGCCTGAAACTTCCAAACTAACTTATCATAAATAATTCCTGCTCATTTTTCAATAGCCACACCTAATAAACAATCATGAAGAGGGGGTTAGTGGAGGGAAAGAATTAGATAAATGGAAAAAGAATTAGATCCATGGAAAAATGGAATTTGTTAAAATGGAGCCTTTGATAACACCAGTCATCAAATCGACAATTACTGAAAAGGTGAGTGCAAACAGAAAGAAACTGACTTTGCTTATTGCATTTAAAAAAAAAAAAAAAAACAAAAAACCTATGCAAGTCACTAGTATGTGAGAGTTTAAGGGGGTGAGAGGAATCATTTTTATGATTTTTTCTTATTAAATTTCTCATAGCTTATTAAATGCAAGATGCAAATTTATAATGTTTCATAGGTAACTTTCCTGCCTTTCCTGAAGCAATTATTTCTGATCTCACTATCAGGATTTTGACTCAAATGAGGAAAAAAGCAGCTGGAGAAAGTGAACTCAATTAAACACAAATTTTTGATTAAACAGACTGGAAAGTCTATAGAAATGTACAGATTGCATGTATTTGAGCAAAAGAACCACTTGAAAAAAAAATAATTAAGAATCAAAATAGGAAGTATCCCTCTGCATTGGGCCTGAGTCAATTAGGTTCTCTTAGAAACAATGAATATGTGCTAATCAGAACAACCAGGCTCTTATTACACTGAAATGGAGTATTTAACATCTATGCTGCTTTTGTAATTTTCAGGGTTTTAGAACAACTGCAAGACACATAATTATTTTTACTTCCATTTTACAGATGAAGCAAGTGGACCCCAATAAGGCCAAGTGATTCAGTGTTACACAGTTAATAAGGGACAGAAGTCGATCTCATATTCATGTCTTCTGACTATAATATAGTACTCTTTCTTACGATGCTTACTCATTTGTTCTTCACCTCTAAAAAAACTACTGCTAATTATACTAATATTAAAAGACAATGACAGCTACTATTTATCTATCATTCACTATGCACTAGGCATTGTGTTGATACTAGATCTAACCTAAATACATTACCTAATTAAATCATCACAACAATTTAATGAGTTTGAGACTTATAAATTATGTTGCACAATGGAGCCCAGGATCCCCAGCCAATAAGCGATATTCAGACTTGAACCCTTTCTGTCTGTTTTCATGGCCGTATTTATAGCTAGCAACATGGATTCCCAAACTTGCCTCAATAGAGCACACATTTATGAAAAACACATATTTTCAAGTTTTGTACCAGTGTTCTGATTAAGTAGTTTGGGCATGAAGCGCAAGATATAAATTTTTAATAAGTCTGACAAGTATCAGGCAAGTAAAGGAAACACACTATATTTTGATAGCTTAAATTTCAACTTCTCTAACTTATCCTCTAGCTGAGAGGTTAGCAAGATTTTCTGTAAGGGGCCAGAGAGTAAACATTTTAGGTTTTGTAAGTCAGTTTCTGTTGGAAATACATCTGCTGTTGTTGGAAAGTAGCCAAAGACAGTATGTTAACAAATGGGTATGGATGTGTTCCGATAAAATTTTATTTATAAACACTGCAGTTTGAATTCCTATAATATTTATGTGTCATGGAATACTCTTTTTTTTATTGTTTTCAACCATTTAAAAATGTAAAGCCATTCACAGGTCACAGACCATATAAAAACAGCTGTGCTGGATTTGCCTGGAGGGCTTTTGATTTTGCCCATACTTTCTCTAACCCTCTTTCTCTCAGAGGTTAGTTTCAGCTAGCACAGTAACTGATCGGAAATTCTTCATCCAACTAATTCCTCCTGATGTTTCTAATTGTTTTTTTGTTTGTTTGTTTCTGTTCCCTTCCTATCCTGATGTCTGGATACTGCCTCATTTTAAATTCCAAGTTAAAAAAGAATTTTTTTAACAATTCTGTAAATACTTCCATGAGGTCATTAGAGAAATAAACTAATAAACTGAAACATATTTACTATAAATAAATGTATTATTGGGAGTAAGAAGCTCTTACAAACTATTTATGCCATATCCACAGGATAAGTGGATTGTATCATTTCAGTGGAATCATTACTAACAAGCATTAAGCTTAAGAATTTAAAAAGGAGGATTATTTTACAGATAACCATCTAAGTCCATGACATTCAGATTGGCTGTGCATCTCTGGACATCAGGAAATTTTTGCCTCATAGCTTTAATCAATGTATAATCACATCCTTTTTGCTTTCCACATCACTGAATACTTTTCTAGTAAGATGCTTCTACATTTTTTCTCTCCCAAAAAGCCTCTCTTGTGATTCTCTGTAATTGAAAACAAATCATTTTAAACAAGTCAATATATACCTTATTTACCATGTACAAGGTACTCTTCATCATTTTTTTTCTAGTTTATTTCAATTACTTTCTAAGGGACATACTTCTTATTTGTGAAGAAGAAATATATTGCAGGATTTTATTATACATTAAAGAGAAAAGTCCAGATTTTTTCACATTCGTGAAACATGAACGTGTTTTACTTTTCAAACATATGCATGTGTTTTAACCATACTGTTTTTATAAGCAAAAGTGAGGACGGCATTTAGAAACCTCAGGACTCTTACAGACTTTCATCAATAGCAGAGATATGGGAATTATCTAACTCAACTGCAAATCTCCTTCAAAACATGACCCAAAACTTGCTCACATACTTTTCAGTGACAGAGAGTTTGGTAATTATTATAGCATCTCTTGTCCTCTTTAACTAGCTCTGTTAGCTCTTCCTTCCTCACTTTAAACTGGAATTCTCTCCTTCTAACTTTCACTCAATTATTCCCTGGGCACAATAATCCCAAATAGAAGCTAACAACTGTATTCAGAAATGCTTAAGTTCATATACCCATATGCATATGTATGTATATAAGGTGCATATATGATAATCTGTGGTAAAAAAAGTCTCTCAGCCAGATAAACAAAGAAAATAAGCCAATGGTTTTGACCAGTGATGTCCCATGTGTTTGGGTTTCAGAACTAACTAAATTAGAAGTAGAATGCTAGAAGTAATAAGTGAAAAAGGAGACAATACAACCGGAAGATATAACATTCATCAACATATACTCACCAAATGAAGGAGCACCAAAATATATTAGAGTTATTATCAGCTCTGAAAATGGACATTAAAGAAAATACATATATAGTGGGAAACTTCAACACTCCACTCTCGCCAATGGACACATCAATGATACAAAAAATAAATAAAGACACTAGAACTCTAAATAAAGACATAGAACTCATGGACTTAACAGACATCTATAGGACACTGCACCCCAAAACACCTGAGCACACATTTTTCTCAAGCACACACAGATCATTCTCCAGAATTGATCATATACTGGGCCATAAAACAATCAACAGATACATGAAGATCAAAATCATTCCAACTATCTTCTTTGATCATAAAGGCATCAAACTATAAATAAATCATGAAAAGAAAACAAGGAACCCTCCCACTTCATGGAGATTGAAATCCACAGTACTGGAAGAAAACTGGACTAATGAGGAGATCAAAGAAGAAATTAAAAAATACTTTTGAGTTGAATTACAAGGAGGACCACTTTCCAGAATGTATGGGATGCAGCAAAAGCAGTAATAAGAGGAAAATATATAGCAATACAGGCTCACATCAACAAACAAGAAAGAACTCAAAGAAACAACCTAATCTCACATCTCAAAGAGGTAGAAAAAGAAAACCAAAAAAAAATCCTAAAGCCAGTAGAAGAAAGGAAATAATAAAAATCAAAGCAGAAATAAATGAAATAGAAACTAAATAAACAAATAAAACAATCCAAAAGATCAATAAAACCAAAAGTTGGTTCTTTGAAAAATAAACAAAATAGACAAACCTCTAGCCAGGCTCACAAATTAAAAATGGTAGAAAACACTTATAAATAGGATTATAAATGAAAGAGGAGAAATCACAACAGACTCAGTAGAAACCAAAACAATAATCAGGGATTACTAAGAACACATATGCAAACAAATTCAACAATCTAGAAGAGATGGACAAATTCCTAGAATGATATAATCATCCAAAGCTGGATAAAGAAGAAATAGAGCACCTAAACAGACCAATTACAAGCAGTGAAATTGAAGCAGTAATCAAAGCACTTCCCAAAAACAAAAGCCAAGGTCAGCACGGCTTCACAAATGAGTACTACCAAACGTTCAACAGTGAATTAGTGCCTATCCTACACAAACTCTTTCAAAAAATTGAAAAAGAAGGAATACTACCAAATACATACTACGAAGCCAACATTACACTAATACCAAAACCGAATAAAGACAGCACAAACAAAGAAAATTACAGGTTAATCTCCCTAATGAACACTGATGCAAAAATACTCAACAAAATCCTTGCCAACAGAATCCAACAATGCATCAAAGGGATAATACACCACAGTCAAGTGGGATGCATCCCAGGGGCACAAGGATGGTTCAACATACGAAAATCCAACAGTATAATCCAACACATCAACAAAAACAAAAATAAAAACCATATAATCATGCCAATAGATGCTGAGAAAGTATTCAACAAGGTCCAACATCCATTTATGATGAAGGCACTTGAAATTCTCAGGACAGAAGGAACATACCTTAACATGATATGCCATATATGACAAACCCACAGCCAATATTATTCTCAATGGCAAAAAGCTGAAGGCCTTTTCTTTAAGATCAGGAACAAGACAAGGATGTCCTCTCTCACCACCACTCTTCAGTATAATACTGGAAGTCCTAGCCAGAGCATTAAGACAATAGAAAGACATCCAAGGAATACAAAAAGGGAAAGGAGAAGTAAAACTATCACTAAGATGACATAATATGAGACAGTATGATACTATACATAGAGAACCCTAAAAACTCCACAGAAAAACTACTCAAAATAATCAACCAGTTTAGTAAAGTAGCAGGATACAAAATCAGCACACAAAAAATCAGTAGCCTTCCTGTACACAAACAATAAATCTGAAGAAGACATCAAGAAAACCATCCTTTTATAATTGAAATCAAAAATATCAAATACTTGGGAATAAACCTAACAAAAGAGGTGAAGGACCTATACAAAGAAAAGTATAAAACACTGTTAAAAGAAATAGAAGAAGAGGGCCTCCTCTGGTGGTGCAGTGGATGAGCTCTGGGCTGCGAAGCTGCCTGCAGCCTCTGCAGCACCGGTTCGATCCCGGCCACTGGTGAGAGGATGCCACACAGACCGCTCCTGCCACCTGCTGCTCCCCTTGGCAGTGTATTTCATCAGTCTGTCTGTTCTACTCCCTGCTCTAGCTCTGGTGAATTCTCTCATCCTCCTGTGCTTCTGACTGTACCCAGTGCTTGTATAAATAAATAAATAAATAAATTTAAAAAGAAAGAAAGAAAGAAAGAAATAGCAAAAGACACAAAGAAATGGAAAGACAACCCTTGCTCATGGATTGGAAGATTTAACATTATTAAAATGGCCATCCTACCAAAAGCAATATACAGATTCAACGCTATTCCAGTGAAAATCTCAATAGCATTCTTCAAAGAAATAGAACAAATACTGATGAAATTCATATGGAACCAAAAAAAACAAAAACAAAAAACAAAAAACACAAATTGCCAAAGCCCTACTGACGAAAACAAAAGAGAAAGGAGGAATCACACTTCCAAACTTCAAGCTATACTATAAAGCCATACTAATAAAACAATTTGGTATTGGAACAAAAACAGGCACACAGACCAATGGAACCAAATAGAGAGCCCAGAAATAAAGCCACACTTATATGGACAACTAATCTTTGACAAAGGAGCAAAGAATATGCAATGGAACATGGACAGTTTGTTCAATAAATGGTGCTTGGAAAACTGGACCACCGCATGCAAAAAAATGAAACTAGATCACTACCATGCACAAAAATCAACTCAAAATGGATGAGAGACCTGGACATAAGACCTGAAATCATAAAATATATAGAAGAAAATATAGGTAAAACACTACAAAGCATACATCTCAGTAACATCTTTAAAGACTAATCACCCAAAGCAAAGAAAGTCAAGGAAATTATAAACACCTGGGATTACATCAAACTGAAAAGCTTCTGGACAGCAAAAGAAACATTAACCAAAACAGAGAGACACCCTACTGACTGGGAAAAATTTTTTGCCTCCATACAACGGATAAGGGACTGATCACAAAGATATACAAAGAACACACATGACTCAACAAAAACACAGTAAACAATCCAGTCAAGAAATGGGCAAAAGAACTTAAAAGGCATTTCTCCAAAGAGGAAAAGCAAATGGCCAACAGGCATATGAAAAAAATGTTCAACATTCCTTATAATCAGGGAAATGCAAATCAAAACCACATTCTTACACCCATAAGAATGGCACATATTAAAAAACTAGCAATAACAATGTTGGCGAGGATGTGGTGAAAAAGGAACTTTCCTACATTGCTGGTGGGAGTGCAAACTGGTCCAGCCACTATGGAAAGTTGTGTGGAGGTTCCTCAGTCTACCAAAAATGGAGCGACCATATGAACCAGAATTCCACTCCTAGGGATCTACTCAAAGGACACAAAAACATTGATTCAAAAGAACACCTGCACCCCTATGCTTATTGCAGCACTATTAACAACAGGTAAAACCTGGAAACAACCCAAATGCCCCCAAATAGATGACTGGATCAAGAAGATGTGGTATAGGGGCCTCCCCGGTGGCGCAGTGCTTGAGCGCTGGGTTGCAATGCTGCCCGCAGCCTCTGCGGCGCCAGTTAGATCCCCGGCTGCTCCCCAGACACCAGGTGAGGGTCCCACATGGCGCACAGACCTCTCCTGCCGCCCGCTGCTCCCCTCAGCAGTGTACTTCGGGCCTTCTGCCTGTTCTGCTCCCTGCTCTGGCTCTGGTGAATTCTCTCACCCTCCCGTGCTTCTGACTTTACCCAGTGCTTGTATGCATAAACAAATAAATTAATTAATTAATCTTAAAAAAAAAAAAGATGTGGTATTTATGCACAGTGGAATATTATTCAGCAATCCAAATAGATAAACTCATAACCATTTGCAGCAACATGGATGGAGCTAGAAGGAATTATACTCAATGAAATAAGCCAGAAGGCAAAGGAAAATATTGGATGGTTTCACGTATAGCAGGAATATAGGGGAACCATATAAGACATCAGTGTAAAAAATAATAATAGTACAAAACACAATAAAGCAAAAACAGACAATTATAAATGAGAGACATCCTGCAGGGGAGGAGGAGGGCAAGGGATCAGAAGAGGGAGGGACGAGCACAGGGCACTGAGGTGATGGTGCACAGGTGCATTGGGGAAGGAAATTCCATGGGCACTACACCTGAGTGGGTGGAGGGAAGTAAATATTGTTTAAAAATGAACAATGATGTAAAAAAATAAAAAATAATTGAAAAAATTAAAACCTCACATTAAAACTTGTAAATAGGACAATAAGCAGTAGTGAATAAGTCTAGAAACTGACATGCTATTATAATTCTGCAAAAGCAATCTCTTGCAATTAGTGAAATCTCCAGGATTGTTTCTTTAGTAATTTGCATAAGAATTTAAAATTTTTTCATTTTTATTTTGGACTAATAAACAGAACATTTTATAAATGTACCCAAACTTGATCCTATATACTGACTGCCAAATGAAGCTCTTGTCCACTGTATAAAAAAAAATGTACACAAAAGAATGTAAACATTGTTGTCTTGGGGAAGAGACACCTATATCCTGATTGTTAAATTTGGTTTACACCACATACCTCACTGCTAAATTTAAAAATGACATCAAAGCTTGAGATATGCCTGAATTTGTGTAACAGTAACAAGCACAGAGTAGTAAAACTAAAAAATGTGTGCAAGTGCTTTAAGAACATTTATATGTAAGACACACATACCCACACACAAGTGAATAAAAAAATTGAGTTTGGAAAAGCACATTTTTATAAGCAAATCAAGGAAAATATCATTGTACCTAGGTTAGGGAAGGTGAACTTTAAAATACATTTGAGGGCCTCCCCCAGTGGCGCAGAGGTTGAGTGCTGGGCTGTGAAAATGCCCACAGCCTCTGTAGCACCGGTTTGATCCCTGGCTGCCGGTGAGGGTCCCACATGGCGCGACATACCTCTCCTGCAGCGCCTGCTGCTCCCCTCAGTAGTGTATTTCATCAATCTGCCTCTTCTGTTCCCTGCTCTGGCTCTGGTGAATCCTCTCACCCTCCTGTGCTTCTAACTGTACCCAGTGCTTGTATAAATAAATAAATAAATCTTAAAAAAATATATTTTTGAAAGTTCTTCATTTCTAATGAAGCATAATGGAGAAAAAGACCAAATATCTTCATTTGAATTAGAACATCTTTCCAGTTAAATGGCACATTTAATGAAAAGCAAAAAGACAAATTATAAATGAGATTATTTGCAATGCTTGTAATAATCAACATGGCATTAGTATTCCAGCAAAGTGTCTTAACAACCAGTAAGAACATAGCAAAAAAAAAAAAAACCACCAAAAAAAAAAAAAAACTCCACAGATAAGTCTTAAGCAATTTGAGATATTCATGGGTGAAGTACTGCAAAGGTCAATGAACATGAAAATATGTATCAATATCTTTCGCAGTAATAGGAGGTAAAGTTTAATCTAAAATGAAAGGCAATTTTACACCCATGAGCCTGGAAAAATGTGTCTTGGTAAGAAAGAGAAGCATTGAGGACACCCAATACTGCTGATGGATATGTATTGAAGGGTGATTAATCAATATCCAGTAAAGTTAAAGTGTGTATCTAAGATTATGCAGTTTACTCTTAATTGTCTACGTAGGCTGGAGAAATCCACACATTTGCACAAGGAGTCTGTATCAGAAATAATACAAACAGAAGCAGTTTAAATATGTCTGAACAACAACAAAGGACAAATCTAGGTTCGTTTTATGTGAGAATTGCCAATGAAAATTACTGAACTATGTGAAGAAATACTTATAATAAATGAAGGACAATCCAAAATACAATCTGAAATAGCTGGAATGGTGCAGGGGATGAGGGTGAGGGCATGAGGGTTTTGCTTTTCCTGACCTTCTGACTTCTTGTTCTGATCTTGGTTCATATCAGCAAAGTTTTTCTATTTCAATTTTTTATGTGATTCTATTACCTACAGAAATTATATTTCTCATTATTACAGTACTTTCTTTTTTTAAGATTTATTTATGCATACAAGAGCTGGGGTGCAGGCCTGAGGTACAGGGGGTGGGGGTGGGGGGGTGGGTGAGAGGATTCACCAGAGACTGAACAGGCAGATTCACTGAAACACACTGCTAAGGGGAGCAACGGGCGAGTCAGGAGAGGTCTGCTGAGCCACGTGGGCCACCTCCCTGCCCAGGAATCGAACTCATGCTGCAGTGGCACAGATAGGAAAGCTTCAGCTTCATAGTGCTGACATTCAACCCCCTGCACCACCAAGGAGGCCTCTATTACATTACTTTCTTAACTCATGTGTGTTCATATGAATAGGTATCAGTATTGTGCTCAAAGTAAAAAGTTTGTAACACTTTACTACAGAAATCCAGACAAAGTTCCTGAACTATCTTTAAAAATGATACTCCAATTAGGCATTGGCTAAGTTGTGTTATATCACTGCTGAAACTCCTTTTAGAAATTATGATCAGGCCGGGCCTCCCCGGTGGCGCAGCGGTTGAGCGCTGGGTTGCGAAGCTGCCCGCTGCCTCTGCAGCGCCGGTTCGATCCCCGGCTACTCCCCGGCCACCAGAGGAGGGTCCCACATGGCGCGCAGACCTCTCCTGCCGCCCGCTGCTCCCCTCAGCAGTGTACTTCGGTCCTTCTGCCTGCTCTGCTCCCAGCTCTGGCTCTGGTGAATTCTCTCACCCTCCCGCGCTTCTGACTGTACCCAGTGCTTGTATAAATAAATAAAATAAATCTTTAAAAAAAAAAAAAAAAGAAATTATGATCAGGCCAAGTCTTTATTACATATTGATAGCAACTTGAAATATTGTTGTTATATTGTTAAAGCAGATAAACTTTGTTGAGTAGCTCAAAATTTATGCAAGTTATATTCTAAATATTTAATACAATAACCTAATGACATCTATTGAGAAAACAGACAAAGTTTGTGAAACTTGTTTTAGATCATACTAAATGCAAATGGTGAAAATAAAATTTGAATTAGGACAATGGTTCTGGAGGGTTGTGATTTCAGCTTACGTAATTATGAAAGTACCCAAATGAGACCACGCCAAGATTCTCAGAACTGGTCTTCTCAAGATGCCCCACTCTGGCATATAGGGTATTTTAAGCAAGTGAAGTTATCTTGAGCCTGAGGAGAAGCTCCTTTCCCTGCTTAAGTCTTACCTCCTTTCCTAATTGAAGAACAAATTGTCCTAAGCCCCTGTCCTCTTCCCAATCAGAGAAACAATCACTGCTCCCCGCTTTATGGCCTAGAAAAATGTAAAGCAGGGGATCTCTTCCAGTTGTAATTTTATCATTCAACACTCCTCTATAAGAATCTGATTTATATACTCAGAAATGAGGTAACACTTTCCTTATCTGTTATGTATAGTCCCCCTTCCTCTCCCCTGATGCCCTAAGTCCCTAAACGCTGGATAAATATCCTTGGTCTGCTCTATTATTTTTCAGAATTTACAGCCATATAAATTGTCCAAACATATGTTATTAAATTGATTTTTCCTTTGGTAACCTATCTGATGTTGTCTTGATTACTTGCCCTTTGTGCTCTGATAGTTACAAACTGTGATTTTGTGTGCCTCTGTTTCCACACGTGAAAGGTGGGAGCCATGGACTCTACCTGTACTGCAGCTCTTCTGGATTGATCAATAATGAATAATAATCAAAGTATTTAAAAGATTAATGGGTACAGATAATAAAAATCCACACTGAAAATAACTATCTTTGCCATGTACCATATAAATAAAATACATATATGTATGACAAATTTTAAGAACTAGAAGATTTTTCTTAAAAATCAGGAACTTTCAGCTTTTAAAATTTCAGAACAGGTAAACACTTAGCACTTCATTCCTGTATAGAAAGAAAAAGTCAGGACAGAAGAGCAGGTGCCCATCTAAGATTAGACATGTGCTCTCCATTCTGCCATAATTCTTACGCTGTTAGCTTTAACCACTTACCCTCATAGGTGTGTATTTTGCCGAACCCTTTAGTAAAACATGAAACACTGAAGCAATGTAAGATAGCATTGTGATTAGGAAACAACATGACAGTTCAGGCATATGAAAGACAGACCTACCACACAAGTCCAGAATAGCCATTCATAAGACTTGTCAATTTGCCATATAGATTAGAGTTAAAGTCAGTGAGGCCCTACAGACTCAAGGCAACTTACTACTCATTTTACTACCTAGAAGAATGAAAACTGGGTGTCTTACCTAGAATTGGGTTTTGTACCATAAATAACCTTCCAAGTAGAGAAACCTATCTATAGGGCAGGTCAAACATCTGGTCTCTTCTCATTATGTGAGTCCGCCTTCTCTTTCCTTGAAGGTCCATAATCCTAAACCCATTTCATAATTCAGGGTATATATATTCTGATCTTGGGACCTGAGTAATCATTCAAACACACACACATTATTATATATAATTATATCTATTAATAAATATCTATTTTGTCTGTTAAAATCTATTTATTAATACATACAAGTATCTTAAGCTGAAACTAAAAATCTGCAAGACCATTCTACCTAATTCAAATTTTACTTCACCATATCCTTCATTTTAAATTACAAATGTGTGTGCATATGTGTGTATATTTATTTTGCCCCATGTGCTTTAGAATCTACATCCATGTAGATTCTCCACACATAAGTAATCCAATTTGTTCTTTTCTCCTACTAATTTGATGTTAATTTGATGGATTCTTTGGTCTAAGAAGAACCTAGATGGGTAGGGGGACATTTCCTTTCTAGCACAACATTTCTACAAGACACCTTTTTAGATGGATGATCCTGATCAACTTCATCTGTAAAATACACTTAATACCACTGACTTCATAGATTTGTCTAAGGATGAAATAAGTGATTTAAAAAAAAAGACTTCTTTGCAGTCTGACATAATGAACATATAATAAATGATAATTATTACTATTATTAAGGACAACTATTTGGGGTCAATAATAAAGTATTTTTTCCAAATATTATTCTTTCATTGCTTTTTCATATAGTTTAGTACATTCTGGGAATTTATACAATTATAGATACAATTTTACTGAAATGAGTTAAATAATCCTCAACTAAAAAAAATCAACACCAAACCAATTTGGAAAAGAGAAAATTATATTCAATATTTTAAATAAGCAAATTTCTGAGGTGAGGAATAAAATAGAATATAAGAATAAGTGAATTATAATGTTACATTAACAAAAATTATCCTTTCTAATGAGGAGCTCTCAGTCTAAATATCCACATTACTCAGCAGAGAAAATTGCTTTCTACAGAGAAAAACTAAAATACCACACTAGGATTTTCAAACATATCCACTATGTAGGGTAGTAAGATTTTCTCCTTTGTCTTTCAAACTTTAAAGGCAGAATTCCATGGTTGATTATTTCATTGAAAATCTGTATGAGATAAGCTCATAAATACATATTTAAAAATGTTTGAAGTATATTTCATAATGTGAATTTTATTATTTACTATTACTTTTTTATGAGCACATATTTACTACTATGGTTGACCACATTAGTAGAATAGATATGCAAAATATATTTGTGTCTTCTTTCCAAACTCCTCATTGCATTAATCAATCCTAATACAACTAAAAGTCTTTCCTATGGGAAATGATAGAAATGCTTTTAATTGAGTGAAGTTTTATTAACCGATGACAAGGTGTCACATCAAATCTGGCTTCATTTATAACATCAAAGGGTTCACCTAAATCTTTTCGAGGGGGCCTCCCAAAATAATTTTACTCACTGTTACCTTATGAATTTCCTAATATAGAGTTTATTGTAATTTTGTCATGTTGACTTCATCTTGGCCCATCAGTTTTTGAGTAATAACATTGTGTAATAGATTCATACAGGACAATTCTGTGTCAAACAGATGTGTTATAGACACCAACAGTCAATATTTGGTCCAATAATGGGCCAGTGAACTTCACAGGAAATCTACTTCACAGTCACATCATTCTTTTAGCACACAAATGTATGCAGATGACAAGAAAGAAACAGACAAATAATGTGCAATAAAAAGATTGAATTCACTAAGATTTACCATTTCTAGTAATGAATTTGGGGTGGGAGACACTGGGAAAAGGGAAGGAAGAAACGTCAAGATGTTAACTCTTACAGAGGTAACAGCAATATTTGTATGACTTTATAGAAATGCACAGCATTTAACCAAATGTTCCTATTTAAAAACAAAACAAAATTAAATTAAAACTATTTATGCTTTTCATAGTTTTAATAAAAGTGCATGTAACTAAATATTAAAAATAAATCTCTCAATATAAGACATTCTTTTTGATTAAATAAATTTTGTTCTCAATAAGCTATTTGATATCACCTCTACTGTAGATATAGACCATCACAGACCAAAAGAGTTCACTGACAACTGAAGTCATTTTGTTTACAATATTTTACAAATTTTATAAACATAGTTACCTATATTAAAATATATGAATGCATGACTACTTCTAAACCAAAAGAATAAATTACTAGTTCACTTCACATATAGAAGTGTCATTCAAAATATGATTTAGAGGAGCAAAATAGGCAACGCCCAAATATATCCTGCCATATGGAATATTTTAGAATGCTTATTTTTGGAAAAGAGCAGACACAGGAGAGGCTCTGAAAACTGAGTAAAGACTGACCTTTCATGAAAGAACAGTTACATGTATAAGGACAATCCTCATTTGTAAGGGTATCTCCCTAGATTTGGGAGGAGGTTTGTTAATAACCAAATGCCTCTCCCAATAACCTCTATAATTGGTCTCACCTTTCTATACTAGCCCCAGTATCCTTTGTCTTTAACTTACTAAGTGACTTAAGGGGGTACTCAAGTTATTTTGGTGAGTCAGTTTTTCCTGGATCACTCTCAAGTATACAGAAGTATATATGTTACTAAGCTTTTGATGGTTTTTTCTTCCTGTTAATTTGACTGAAGTTAATTTGATTATTCAACTGGCCAGGGAGAACTCAAAAATAAAAGGAGAAATTTCCCCTCCTTGACAACGACCAGTTACAAAAATCCTTACTCATTGAAAGAAGGTGGTCTCGGCCTCCCCTGATGGTGCAGCACTTGAGTGCTGGGCTGCAAAGCTGCCTGCAGCCTCTGCAGCACAGGTTGGATTCCAGGCCACAGGTTGAGGGTCCCACATGGCTTGCAGACCTTTCCTGCCTCCCGCTGCTCCCCTCAGCAGTGTTTTCAGTCCATCTGCCTATTCTGCTCCCTCCCCGCTCTGGTGAATTCTCTCATCCTCAGGTGCTTCTGACTGTACCCAGTGCAGGCAGGAGGAAGAGAGGTAGGGTGGGAGGGAGGGAGGGAGGGAGGGAGGGAAAGAGGGAGGGAGGAAGGAAGAAGGTGGTCTCCTAGAGGGTAGCATGGTTGCTGAGGCAATGAGATGAAGCACCCAGTTGGGGCTTCTATGGAAGGTCTCCTCCTTTCCCAAGTGTCCAATCAATACACAAAGCATCTAAAGATGCTAGGATCTAGCACCACATCACCTTCTTTTTTTTTTTTTTAAGATTTATTTTATTTTTATACAAGAGCCGGGGTACAGGCCAGATGCGCGGGAGGGTGAGAGGATTCACCAGAGACAGAGTGGGGAAAAGAACAGGCAGACTGAAGAAATACATTGCTGAGGGTAGAAGCGGGCGAGACAGAAGAGGTCTGCTCGCCATGTGGGACCCTTGCCAGCCGGCTGGGATCAAACCTGCGTTGCAGAGGCTGCGGACACCTTCACAGTGCAGCACCCAACCGTCTGCACCACCAGGGAGGCCCACACATCACCTTCTTTTATAGTATTCTTGTTGCAGTCTTGAAATAATAAAATTTTCCCACAACCCCTTTCTTCTCAAGTCAACTTTATTACAAGACATCTCAAGTCTAGGTTGGCATCTCCCACTGTCTATTTCATGGTCTACTGTGGAATGATGGCAGCAAACATGTGAAAATAACATGCTCTTAAAATGCCCCTAGCTCAATCAAGTGTGTGAAATGTCAAAACAAAATTAAAAACATCTTGTTAGATATTATGAAAAATTTGACATCTATGAAGCCATTTTTAAAATGGAGCCAGAGAGCTATTGCAGAGAAATTGCAAGACCCATCTCATTGCAAGTGTACCAAAGACCTTTGAGCTGGGAAAAAAGCAACAGTTTTGAGAAGTCATCTGGATAGTGAGAACTAATGACGATGGACTTTTAGCCGGAGGATAAAAAGAGTCAGTCCCCCTTTCATCCTTTCTACAGAATCAGTAACCAATAATACATAACTGAGAAAAGATGCAATCTATTAGCACCAATCAGTTCCTTTCTTTAACCACTTATCTCATTTTCCTCTTTTTCTCAAATAAAATCTCCCAACTGCTACCTGGAAGGAATACAAAGTAAAATGAGTTATCAGAAAAGACCCTCTGGCTAAATAGAGTTGTTTTAATAAGGGTTAGACATTCCTTTGGGCCCAAACTGGTTGAAAGCAACATGACAAGAGAAAAGCCTCTGTGACCTAACACTATCTTGGATCTATTAACTTCCACTTCCACAATAAAATCCTCTCTCAAGGAACCACTTTAACACCATTTCTGACCAATCCATACACTCTACAAAGAAGCAAGACTGGGGCCTCCCTGGTGGTGAAAGGGGTTAAGCACCGTACTATAAAGCAATCCGCTGTCTCTGCAGCACGAGTTTGATCCCCGGCCAGCCAGGGAGCAACTCACATGGCATAGCAGACCTCGCCTGACTCGCCCTCTGTTCCCCTCAGCAGTGTATTTCAGTCAGTCTGCCTGTTCTGTTCCCCACTCTGTCTCTGGTGAATCCTCTCACCCCCCTGCATCTCTGGTCTGTACCCCAGCTCTTGTATGCATAAATAAATAAAACTTAAAAAAAAAAAAGCAAGACTAGTCATGAAACCTCATTGTACTTCCACAACCAAGATTTCTGACATTCTGCAGGGTCTGATCCTCAAGTACTTCCCACTCAATTCCAAATATGAAAAATCCTATGAAAAATTGTAACTCCTTTTGGAATAGAGAGAACCAGTCCTTTTCTAGAAATCCCTCTACCTGCCTCCCTACTTGATTTAAGTAATTGAAACTCTGCTTGCCACAAATATTCCACTTGGACATCCAACTGGGCAGTTGGCATATGCCAAGCAACAAATCTGTTGTATTTGGTAATACAACTTTATCTCTTTTTGGCAATGTTTTAGGTTTTCTCTGTATGTATGCCCTGATTGGCAATTCTTTGTTTTTTACTTTTTGAGTTTGTCTTTTGGAAAGTTATTTTTTTGGTTTGTTTTCATATTTGTTTGTTTACGTTCTTTTTAATTTTTTTTCAATTGAAGTAACATTGTTTTACAAAATAGTATATGATTTAGAGGCTTAGGGTCATCCGTGTCAGCTGTTGCTACATAAATATACCCACCACCAAGACAAACGTATTCCTCTACCTTAGTCTATTGTGTTCATTCCCTAATTTATTGTCTACCTTCCCTTTCCCCTTTCCCCAGTCAGGTTTCTGTGGTTTCCTACCAGTTTGGCGTTGACTGATTCTTTTTTCTTTTTTTTTTTTTTAAAGATTTATTTAATTATTTTACACAAGAACTGGGGTACAGGCCAGAGTGCGGAAGGGTGAGAGGATTCACCAGAGTGGGAAACAGAACAGGCATACTGACGAAATGCACTGCTGATGGAGCAGCGGGCACAACAGGAGAGGTCTGCTGTGTCATGTGGGACCCTTGCTGGCCGGCCAGGATGGAACTGGCGCTGCAGAGACTGCGGACAGCTCACATCGCAGCACTCAACCTCCTGCACCACCAGGGGAGACCCCGTTGTCTGATTCTTTATTTGGTTTTGTAACAGGGTGGTCCCCAGGAAAGGGGGAGGTTCCAGGTTCCCTGCCCCACCCAAATGGAGGGTGAAGCTGAGCAGGAAGAGAAGAGGCTGCAGAGGAAACTGAGGAAGGAAACAGGATGGAGCCAGAAGGAGACCTGAAGGAGGCACATGGAGCCTAGAGACACGTGAAGAAACTGCGCTTGTCTTTTGGTTGTGGACGGGGTGACAGAGATGTTTGTCCCCCTCCCGTGGGGAGGTGACAATGGTAGCTTTTATCTTGATTTTGATTTTGTTCTTTTCCTTCTGGGCTTGTCTGGTTGTTTCTGACCCTTTTCTGTGGGTCCCCACTGGAAGACGCTTTAGACTTGTGGCAGGCTTTGGGGCCTTGCTCTGGGCCAATCCCATTTGGATGGAGTTTTACCCACGAGGGGACGGGTAACTTTGGGTGCTTGATTTAGAAACTAGATTCTTTGCCTTTCTTGTATTGTTTCCTAATTGTATTAAAGTTCCTTCCCATTAAAGTCTCATGTTTTGTGTTGATGCGGCAGATGGCAGAACCCTATATAGAACAGACAGGTTTGCAGGGTTTGGGCTGCCCCTCTCCCTGCCCTATAATAGTTTCTCTAAATTTCACAATGATAAACCATTTGGTATTTGCCGTTCTCTTTGACTTATTTTGCTCTGCATAACCCCCTCCAGTTTTATCCATGCTGTCACAAATACCAAGAGTTTATCATTTTTTACAGCCATGTAGTTTTCCATTGTGTATATATGCCACATCAACCTAACACACTCGCCTGTCTTTGGATACTTAGGTTGTTTCCATAACTTCGCAATTGTGAACATTATTGCATTAACTGCAATTATTTGATCACAGATAAATATACTGTGGCTTTTAACTGCTTCTGAATTTTTAGGTTAACAGTTTTAAAATGTTGGCATCCTCCAAGAAGAGGCTATAAAATAGGTATTTCTCATAAATATCTTCTCATGGAAAGTAGTTTAGAGAGTAATTTGTACTGTTTATATACAAGCATCAACATTCAGATTGCCCAGGTAATGCAAGGAAATAGATTATACAGCTGGGGTGGAAATAAATTCTTTCCTTTCAATATATTGCACAATAGAAACATATTAATGAAACAGGATAGCTGTCCAGTGTAAGAAAAGTGTTATCAGTACACATGATGTTCTCAAAGAGAACAATAACAAGTGAAATAGTTGCTAACTGGCCCAAGGTAGATTTCATGGAGTAAGAGAGACTGGAAAAACCTAAAGGGAAACTTTGCTTCATTATAACACTAAAAATTATACTAAGAGGTGGAAACTTAACATTATAATGAAACTTGTTTACAGGCCTGTAATGCAAAAATACATGCGTGACTTACTCCATGAGTAACCAGACCATGAGTAAAGTGGAAATACCACTAGCCCCAAGGTCATAACTGCCCTCACCCCAAACCCAAGGAGGAACAGGTTTTGGAACATGTATTTCCACCTTTTCCACTCTGAGGCCTCACAGTAAGATTTTGCTCTACAGTACCCAACCTGATGGTTCAGTCATTAGTTTTCAATCACCAGGTGAGAAGGAAATAGGACCAACATGGTGACATACAAGGTCCCTTAATTCATTCCTGAGGGTCAGCTAACATTTAACCAGAAGGGCATGGCATCCAGAGAATCCCATGAACTTAGGGTCAAACTAGAATACAACCTGAACACTGGAGATCAACAAAGATTGCAATGGAAAAAAGGAAACAGAAAGGAAATTATGCTTCGTTGAATATGAAGTGAGTGGAGAAGTGCTTGGAGTCTATGGTCCAAGGACAGGGAAAAACAGCTGGCTAAGTTGTTACTTCAACCAGAGTCTGTGGTGGGGAGAAAGTGTGAAGGCATACCCCCTGACTGCAGGGAAATATGTGTGGAAGAGCTTCCCACCGACCAGGCTGGGTCAGGGAGAGAAAGAACAAAGATGGTGTCCTGGACTGTCCCTGACTGTACCATTGAAACTAATCCTGGGCCTCCCCAGTAGCGCAGCGGTTGAGTGCTGGGTTGCGAAGCTGCCCGCAGCCTCTGTGGCACCGGTTCGATCCCTGGATGCTCCCATGCCACCGAAGGGGGTAGGGTCCCACATGGCGCGCAGACCTCTCCTGCCACCCGCTGTGTATTTCGTCAGTCTGCCTGTTCTGTTCCTCGCTCTGGCTCTGGTGAATTCTCTCACCCTCCCGTGTTTCTGACTGTATCTAGTGCTTGTATAAATAAATAAATAAATAAACGAATGAATGAATGAATGAATAAATAAATCTTTAAAAAAAAGAAAAGAAAAAAAAGGAAACTAATCCTGACCTTACATAGTATGCCAACTGTCTAATGATTGCAGAATCTTGGGTCTGAAACCCCAGAGAAATGGTATTTCAGCAACACCACAAACATGAGCCAGCCCTCCCTCAGCACAATCATAAGAGGTTAGCTTTGATGCCCTTATAACACCCTATGAATCAGCACTGCAAAAAAAGATCTCAGCACTGATGAAAGCCAGCAATTGTCAAAAAAATCCAGAATCAAATAAAAACACAGTGAAACCTGCCGAAAATATAAAAGTAGTTCAACTCTTTTTGTTGCTACTATAGATATTTTGTTTTAAAAATGGGGAAATCTAAAGCAGAAACTGAGAAGACAGAAAATTATTAAACATGGCAACCTGAACTGCAAGGGAATATGACATCATGACGAGAAAAACTCTTGAAAATCTACCACCAAGATATGGAAGAATTCATATGACTACAGAGCTCAAAATTTTCATATTAAAGAAAACCAAATAGAAGAAAACATAGAAAGGCAAGTCAAGGTAATACAAGAGAACTCATAAAAGCTAATCAAAGAGATACAACAAAATTCAAAAAAAAAAACAAATGAATGGCCTGAGAAACTAAATTAGTAAACATAAAATAGAAATTGAAGCTTTAAGTAGCAAAAGAAATTAACAGAGACTCAGGATGCAAAAAACTGTACAGATAAAATAAAAATTCTAGAGAAAGCTATGTTAGCAGAATAGACTAAATATAGGATAGAATAAATGATCTTGCACAAAGGTCTCTGGTGGAAGAAGACAAAAAATAAGATTTTAAAAAATGAATAAACACTTCCAAAGTGATCCAACTCTATCAGGGAAGGCAACATAAGGAAAATAGTTATACCAGCAGTGGAAGAGAGTGTGAGAGGGGAATACAGCTTCATCAAAAAATAATACAGGAAAACTTCCCAAACCCAAGGAAGGAACTAAACATGCAAGTTCATGAAGTTAAAATAAAACATCTAGTTACCTAAAGGTAATGGTACCAAATAGTGAAATTACCAAGAGTCCAAGCAAAAAAAGATTATTGATGGCAGTTAGGAGAGAAACATAGGTTATATAAAAAGGCACTTTCATTAGTCTTTCATCAGATTTTTCAACAGAAACATTACAAGCAAGAGGAGAATGGAATGAAATATTCAAAATACTCAAAAGATTAAAAACTACCAGCCAAGAATACTATTTTCTGCTAGACTGTCCTTGAGATAATAGGGACAGATAAAATCCTTCCCAGACAAACAAATCGTGAAGGAGCATGACAAAATTAAAAGTTTCTTTATCTAAATCAAAGAGGAGACAAATACACAAAATATTAAACAAGGAAATAAAGACAGTAAACAACACAATATGGGATTAGCTAGTCCTTATATATCAATAATCACCATTAATGTAAATAAACTGAGCCCACCAATCAAAAGGCACAGGGTATGTAATTGGATTGAAAACAAAAACTCAACTTTGTTATCACCAGAATGATCTGAGCTTCAAAAAAAAAAATAATAATAATAAGATCAATTTAAAAAGCTAGAAATTACTTCTAAAGAAAGGCAAACATTACCATAAAAAAAAATGGTAGGGATAGCCACACTTACATCAAATAAAATAGATTTCTACTTAAAAATGTAATAAGAGACAGGGTCAGCTATTAATGATTGGGGGATCGATCGGTATATCAGAAAGACATAATACTCAATAAATATGTCCCATATGAAGGAGCAATGAAATTATATATAATTATATAATTAGGTTATATACACATATACACACACACAAACTACTAACAAATCTACAGACATTTACAGCAACACAATATTAATAGAGGACTTCAACACCTCATTCATATCAATGTACAAATGAACCAGAAATAGAATCAATAAGGGAGACAAGAGGCATAAAGATTAATTAAACCAAATGGGTTTAATAGATATTACAGGGCACTGTACCCCCCCAAAAAAATTCTTAAAACATTAAGTTCTACAGTTTACATGGGACATTCTCCAGGATAGGTAATGTATGGGATAAAAACTAGTGTCTATAAATTCATAAAGATTGAAATCATGTCAAGTATCTTCTCTGGTTATAACAATATTCAACTAGAGCACAAACACAGAAGGAAAACAGGAAAAAGCTCTAATCTGTGCAAACTAACCAACATTTCTCTTAATGATCATTGGGTTAACAAGGAAATCAAAAGATAAAATTAAAAATACCTAGAGATAAACAAAATGAAGATAAAAACTAATAGAAGCCATAGGCCACAGCAAAAGCAGTACTTAGAAGGAAGTATTGCAATACAGGCACAAATCAAGATACAAGAAAGTCTTCAAATAATCACCCTTACTGAAATAGTAAAATAAGGGAAAAAACCAATATGCATAAGCAGTAAATAATAAAAATGAGAAATGAGAAACAAAAACAATATAAAACCAAAAAAAAATTTTTGTAAAAATAAAACAGAGAAAATTCCAGGTAGACTCACTAAGCAAAAAACAAAGACATTTCTAAAAAGTAGAATCAGAAATGAAACAGGAAAAATTATGACAGTTCAGAAATAGAAGATCATACACGAGTGCCTTAAATTTCTTATGCCTATAAATTAGATAATATAGAAAAAATGGACTTATATTTGGAATATAAAACCTTTCATGACTGAATCAGAAAGAAAAAGAATACCTGAGCAGACCAATTACAAGTAAGGATACTGAAACTGTAACCAAAAGTTTCCCAGAAAACAAAAGTCCAGGAAAAATTATTTTACTAAGGAGTCCTACCAAGCCTTCGAAGATGAACTAATATTCATTTTTCTCAACTCATGAAAATAATTGAGGAAGAGGGAATGTTTCAAAATACATTCCATGAGGCCAACTTTCTTCTGATACCAAAAAACAGACAAGAACAAAAAAAAAGACAAAACGGGAGACCCATATTCCTGATGAACATAAATGCAAAAATCTTAGCAACTGAATTCATAAATCCATTAAAAATATCATAGATCATGAGCTAGTGAGATTTACTCAGGGATGAAAGGATAGCTGAACATATACAAACTAGCCAGTATAACTCACCACCGCAACAAAACAATAATACCCTATCAATAGAGTGAGAGAATATATTTGACAAAATTCAATATTTATGAGAAAATCTAAATATAGGAGGTAAAAGGGAACATATCTCAACATAATAAATGTCATATATGACAAACCCACAGCTATATAATACCAAATTATGAAAAACTGAAAGCTTTAAGTTCAGGTACAATACAAGGTCTTCTACTTCTACCACTGCTATTCAACAGAGTATTGACAGTCCTACTGGAGCAATTAGATCAGAGAAATATCTAAAAGGAATCCAAATTGGAACAGTAGTAAAACTATCACTGTATGAATGTGACATGATAATATACATAATATCATAAAGATGCCACCAAAATAACTTTAGAAACAATAAATCAGCAGAATGAAGTAGCAAGCTATAAAATCAACAAACAAAATCAACAAAGTATATGCAAACAAGAAACTAGACCCTCTACCTCTAAATCATATGCAGCATTAGGGCCTCTCTGGTGGCACAGGGGTTATAGACAGCACTATCAAGATATCGCCAGCTACTGTAGCTTCAGTTCGATCCCCGGCCTGCCAGGGAGCAACCCACATGGTGCAGCAGACCTCTCCTGCCTTACCCTCTTCAGTGTGTTTCAGTAGATCTGCCTGTTCTGCTCCTCACTCTCTCTGGTGAATCCCCTCTCTCCCCTCACATCTGGCCTGTACCCCAGTTCTTGTATGCATAAATATATCTTAAAAAAATAAATCATATGCAGCATTGTAGAATGTTACCAAATGATACAGGAAAAAAAAAAAAAACACTCTAAGAATCAGTAGTAGTGACACTTTCCCATCTCATAAGTGCAATGCTTGAGGGTTGCGCCTTAAGGTTATTGATAAAGCCCACATATTATATACACTGATACATGTTTGTGGTGTTGTAGGGTAAAGAAAATATCAGGCTTTTCTGCCCTTCCGCCATGAGGATAGATGATGGATCCTTGTCCTGAATGCATGCCTGATGGCGGGCACCCTGGAGTAGGGTGTGGGCAGATGTAGATAGGATTCACCTGGGCTAAGACTGTGCTTTTAAGGGCGGCGTCACGGGGACGCCAGCAGCAGCAGCAGTAGAAGCAGCAGCAGAAGCAGCAGTAGAAGCCGAAGCAGAAGCTGAGAAGTAGCAGAACGAACGCCAGAGAGTCCAGATAGAGTGAAGATTTGCTGGGGGCTGGGAGGCCTGCCAGCCTCCCAGCCCCCCAGCCAGCACCCCTGCCTGCCATATGCCTGGTGAACCCCAATAAAGGACCTGCAAAACTACTGAGGACTCTGACTCCTCCTTTACCCGGTCTGCATGGGATCAGAAAACCTGCACTGTGCCCAGTCCGGCCCCTACAGGTGTATATGTTATATACATTGATATACTGACTCATGGTAGATGAATCACATCTGATTAATAAAAAATAACAGTAATAAAATGAATTGTCAGTTTGTCTTCTCACTTTAGCTTATTTTATTTATACAAAGCAACTGCAAGTTTTTTTTCTGGTTTTAAGTGTGTATCACTAAACTTGGCATGAACAGTTTAATTATCTCCCTGAATATCAAATTGATATGAATGATCCAGTGCAATACTCCCTTCTCTTCAATTTTGAAATAATGATCCTTAGTTACTACTTAAGTACACATTTCAGACTATTGCAACACAATAGTGCAGACCGCTTTTAAGCACAAGCCTTACTCTTTCAAAAATATTAAAACCATTTCCTATTATTTCTTTTTGGGGGTCAGTAGTAATTATTTCTGAGGTAACTATGATTGTTATCAAACAATGATATTAGCTGTTTGCAAATACAGTGAGAGTCATCTTTGGGAGGTCAAAATCTGCAACTTGCAAGGTAAACTATTTTGAAACAAATTTGATGACCCTTTAAGTGAGTTAAAAAGCACAATGAAGGCAGCGATCACTCTCCAGAATTCATTCATCTGGTTATTTCAAATTATAAACACATCCAATTGCTACGATCCCCTCCTTCTCTTAATAGCTACTTTGTTCTTATAAAGAGCTTCTTTTGGAGAGCAGGAAATGGTAATTAGGAACAGCCAGCTTTAACATCATGACTTTCCATGTTGAGGATTAATAACAGTAGCCATAAAGATGACAGAAAACGATAATAGTTTTAATTACTGATACTCATCTTAGGATGGTGAGCAGCTGTTAAAACATCTTTTTAGAAGTTAAAGTTCAGTCGCACATCTTTTCTGCCAAATAGGGAAAGCTTTAATGCTAATTAGGAAGGAAGATTACAAATTCAAATGTCAGTTAGAGTGCACCTTAATTGTTCTTTATTAACTACCACCTCCCTCCATCTTAAGCTTTCAGGCCCAGGAGCTCTTTGAAAAGCTGACACAGAAAGTAATGACAGGAGCCCCAGGAGACCTCCTGTTTTCCACTTAAAACAATCCTTTCCAATTCAATAAAGGTAACTTTTCATCTATTTGGATTTGAAGATTGCGATCTCTTTTCTCAAATTTGTCGTATGCCTGTGAAGCCACAATCTACTAGCAATTGTTTTAATGCACATGAAATAATGGTCCAAAAAAGGAGGCCAGAGAACTGAGGTCTGGTCACCATTTCCATAGGCAGCTGCAAACGTGGTTAGCAAATGACTTGCTGATGGCAATCCAGTCCATCATTTGAAAGAAGTTAGAAGTGGTTATTGTTTCTTAAATTCACACAAAACAATGTGTGTGGAATGGATCATGATCACAGGCTCTGTTACAGAGCAGCCCCGATATAGGACATCCTATTCCCCCTAAGAGCTCCAGTCCACACTCAGAATCAGAACCTCCACTTCACAGCATATGCAATCGGAGCTAGGGTTAAATGCATAAAATTTTTCTAAGACCCTGGAAAGTAGGAGAATGTGCATGGCACTGACTCCACACCCCACAGGTAAATACCGGGCCTTGCTGATAGTGTATTTGGTGCAAGAACCAGGAGAAAGGGATCCTTAAAGCAGGCATTATCAATTTTTTTTCTGTAATGGTCCAGCTAGTGAATACTCCAGGCTGTAAGCCAGGTGGTCTCTGTTGTAATTACTCAGTTCTTACAGCAGCAGAAAAGCGGTCTTAGAAAATAAGAAATGAGGTTGGCTGGCTTCCAATAAAACTTATATTTGAATTTCATTCAATTTTAATATGGCATGAAATATTAGTCTTCTGATTTTTTCCCTAACCATTTGAAAATACAGAGACCATTCTTAGCTCATAAACTATAAAAAAATAATGTAATGGTTTAGCTTTCTGACCCCAACCTTAAATGGAGATGCCAAAATTTTCTGGTAGCATCTTATTAAATGATAACAGGAGCCTATAAGGTCAGGAAGACACAGTGCAGGTTTCCTGATCCAGCAGACCGGGTAAAGGAGGAGTCAGAGTCTTCAGTGGCTTTTTTGCAGGTCTTTTATTGGGATTTACCTGGTACACAGCAGGCAAGGGTGCTGGGGGGCTGGGAGGCTGGCAGGCCTCCCAGCCCCCAGCAAGTCTTCACTCTATCTGGGTTCTCCGGCCTTCTCTGCTTCTCTCTCAGCTTCTGCTACTTCTTTCTCGGCTTCTCTTTCAGCTTCTGCTGTCGTCCCCATGACGCCGCCCTTAAAAGCCCAGTCTCAGCCCTGGTGAATCCCATCTACCTATGCCCACACCCTATTCTAGGTGTCCGCCATCAGGCATGCATTCAGGACCGCAAGGATCCATCATCTATCCCGATGGCAGAAGGGCAGAAAAGCATGACATTTTTCCTTACCCTACAGAGCCCTACAATGAAAAGACAGGGACAAAGCCCAGTGCCATTTTCTTTTTCAATTTAAGGATCTCATCTGTCTCAAGTATCCCTAGCTGCAGTATGAAGCAGTAGAAGGGGATGTCTGGGAAAAATCCACAAAGGTAAGTGGTGGCTATTTCTGCTGGCTTTGGCACCCCACTTTCATTAGATTTTCTTTCTTTACTAAATAAATTAGTAATGACACACCAATGAATGTGTGTGTGTGCATGTGTGTGTGCGTGTGTGTGTGTGTGCTGTCTCTGCTGCCAATCGGTAACCTCACCTGTAATGCTATAGTTGTTATTCAATATACAGGTTTCCCATCTCTTCCCATAGATTTGTTTTAGTAGGTCTAAAAATCTCAATTTTAAGCATTCTTGAAAATGAGTCACATGATCTAGTGTATTTGGAAAAGTAATATTGAAATCAAGGGCTAGCACAATTAAACATTATATTGCAGTCAGAGTTCTACTTTCTCTGGGGCTGCAAGGATGGTCCTCTATATTTCATATATATAAAGTTGGTTATATATAGTGATAGCTACAAGTAGAACTTTATACCAATCTTAACACAAACAAGTAAGGTAGGATTGTTGATTATGAGATTCTGGGAACCAAAGTTTCTAGTGATACATGGGGGCGGGGGGGGGGTGACACAAACAACAAAACAACTGTGCTAGCAAGAAATGTTCATAGAAAATCAATCTTTGTGAATTGATAGGACCACAAGCAGGCAAGACAGAATTGTTTTGCTGGTGTTTTTCAAATATTGTGACCACTCTGAACCCTTGGGAAACTTGGTAGTGCACAGAGCAAGTAAACCCACAGTCATCAGAGATGAGGCTCTGTCTGAGCAAAGAGATTGAACAGGCTACACATCTATGACAGATTTGTTCTAAACAGTGGTGACAGCTGCAAACCAAAGGGCAACCTTCCTTGGAATAAACTGTTCGACAGCATCTCTTGGCGCAAATAGCAATTCTCATCACAAGTACTATCTTTGAATACAAAAGACAAAGCTGGCTGTATCAATTCTGTTAGGGGTCAAACATCTAAAGAGGCTATTATCCCCTTCATCACCTTTTCTATTCCCAAACTTATACTCCCTCTAGCTTAATTTCTGCTATTTTCCTGTATGTTTTTCACTGTTCCCTCTTGTCACAGGTTCTCTGGCCTAGCTTTCTGCTCAGATTTATTTTTTATGTGAGTGTCATCCTGTAATTCTGATTACTACATCGAACGACCATAGTAAATGTGTTATTTTGTACAGAAATAATTTTATATGCTCAGAGAGATGAATAGACTTTTGTGATGCCTATTAGGTTTCTATTTAATTATCAGAGAGCTTTTGATAGGATCAATAATAAAAAACAGCCAACAATGTATTTTCACATTTTGCCATTCATTGTGCTAAGGGCTTTATATGGATATTACATTTAATATGTCAAAATGGTGGTTTTCATGTCTGGCAATGTAAAGAACTTAGAAAGCATCATAGCCAATCTCATAAGAAAGAAAAAAAAAACTGAAAAATATAAAGAAAAGCTATGAAAAAAGTGATATCACAGAACAAACTGCTGCCCTGAAAATTAGAGATAAAGACAGGGAGACACAGAGAAACACAGCTTAGGCATCAGGATTAGAAGCCAGAGCAGAAGCCCCCATCTGAAGCCTGTATAAGTAGGAACACTTTAATCTGTCATTGATGTATTGCTAGAGGCTCAATGTGAACTAGCTCAAGAGTTGAAAACCCTAAGGGGCCAGTTACAGGGTTTCTCCACATTTCCATTTGTTTTACCCCCAGGAACTCTATCAGGTTCTTGCTCTAAAGATAGGTGAACAAATTCCTGCACTTTCCTCGGGAAAAGAGGAAAAGTAATCATTTTGAAGCACACTCAGCTCTGTGTTCTCTTTAACTAGGCTTGTCCTCAAGGGAAACTATTTCACCAGAGCCTGAGGGGGACGAGCTACCAAAGATTAACCAATATAGTCCCCTCTGACGTTGATATAGGGGAAGTAAATACCTAACTCAGACTCACAAAAAGACTGAGACCATTATCATGGGACTACAGAATAAATCCCTTCCCACCAATACGTTACTTCCTGTAATGATTAATTTCATGTGTCAAATTGATTGGCTCCCAGGGTACCCAGTAATTTGGGTAAACATTATTCTGTGTGAAAGAATGTTTCTGGATGAAATTAACATTTGAATCTGTGGACCCAGTAAAGTATATGACCCTTTCCTATATGGAAGAATATCATCTAAACTATTGAGAGCCTTAAAAATTACAAAAACCCAGAGGAAATAATTCAGTTTTCAACCCTCCTTGCTTGGGTGCTTAATCTGGGACAACTTCTATTCTCTGTTCTCAGGCCTTCGGATTCAGATCAAATTATACAACACCAACTTTCTTGGTTTCCTTCTTCTCCAGCGTGCAGACAGATTTGAGGACGTACCAAATTTGGGACATCTCAGCTTCCAAAATTGCATGATCCAAGGTAGATGACTGATTTATTGATAGATAGGCAGAAAGACAGATATAGTGGCTAAGCAGTCACCTTAAAAGGGAGTCTAGGTAGCATTCAAGAGAAACCATTCTGCTCATCTCCTTTGAACAGTGCCAGATCTTTGGCCTGAACCAAACCACAACTGACCGAGATGTGAACTGGGAGGGCCCAAATCCTGATCACAAAGACTGATAATTATGGACAAAAGGATAGTAACCAATTATTTAGAACTGAGGATGGCTCAAGTTTGCTAGACCAATGAACTCTTTTTAAACCACTTAACTCGGGCCTCCCTTGTGGTGAAAGGGGTTAAGCAACTCATTGTGAGGCAATCCACAGCCTCTGCAGCATGCATATGATCTCCGGCCCACTAGTGAGCTACCCACATGGTGAGGCAGACCTCTCCTGTCTCGCCCGCTGCTCCTTTCAGCAGTGTACTTTGGTCAGTTTGCCTGTTCTGTTCCCTACTCTGTCTCTGGGAATCCTCTCACCCCCCTTCATCTCTGGCCTGTACCCCAGTTCTTGTATGCATAAATAAATAAATCTTGTTTATTTGTTGTTCCTCCCCAGGATATGTTAAAGTTTCTACCCAAATCTGTGCTCTCAGAATTGCAATTTGTTGGGCCTCCCCGGTGGCGCAGCGGTTGAGCGCTGGGTTGCGAGGCTGCGCGCGGCCTCTGCGGCGCCGGTTCGATCCCCGGCTGCTCCCCGGCCACCGGAGGAGGGTCCCACATGGCATGCAGACCTCTCCTGCCGCCTGCTGCTCCCCTCAGCAGTGTACTTCGGTCCTTCTGCCTGCTCTGCTCCCCGCTCTGGCTCTGGTGAATTCTCTCACCATCCCGCGCTTCTGACTGTACCCAGTGCTTGTATAAACAAAACAAACAAACAAAAACCAGCAAACAAATAAATAAAGCATGCCTCTATTAAAAAAAAAAAAAAAAAAAAGAATTGCAATTTGTTGATTGCAAGTAAATATGCTTTGCCTTTTAATTGTCTCTTGATTTTAAAGTTAGCTATTTATATAAAATTTCTTATGTATATATAAATTTTACATATATATATATGTATATACACACACATCGCATTATGGTGTTACTATATAACAACAGAGGACTATAGCTAAAAGACGAGTTTCAGAACCTTTTTTGGAGTTTCCAAAGATACCCAAAGACAACGAAGGATACAAAAGTAAGGATACGAGGAAATGTTAGCCTTTGATAGCACGGCTATAGGAAATAGTAAACATTCTCACACTTAGCCAAACAAACATAAATCTTCCCACTGTGAATGTAAACTTTTACTAAACATATATCTAATTTTCAACAAGAAGTCACAATGCATGATAAAAGAAAAAAATACACAATTTGAAGTTACAAAGCAAATTTTAGGACCAACTTATATAGGGTAGAAATTTTGGACAGGGATTGTAAAATAACTATGTATAATTTGATAAAGGTTCTAACAAAAAAAGAGGATAACATATTAAAACAGATGGGTAATATATGCAGAGAGATAGAAATTCCAAGCAGGAATCAAAGGACAACTCTAGAAAATGTATAAACAGAAACTTCTAAAACTGAAATGTAAAGAAGAAAAAAAAATGAAAAAGTACAAAAGAAGTATCTATGGACTGAGGGAGAATTATAAAAGGTATAACCTGTGTAATGGGAATACCAGAACAATAGAGTAAAAAAGAAATAATTTAAGTAAAAATAACTGAGAATTTTCTAAAATTAATGACAGATACAAAACCACAGATCCAGAAAACTCAGAACACAAGATATGATAAACCCCAAAGTAGGCATATCACATTCAAATTGTTCAAAATCAAAGACAAAGAGAAGGAAGACAAATAAAAATCTTTACCTATAGAGCAAGGGTAAGAATTGCATTGAACTTCTCATCATAAACCACAAAAACAAAAAGAAAATAGAATGAAATATTTAAAGTGTAATAATAAAAACCACAAATGTAGAAGTCTATATATAGTGAAATTATCACTGCAAAATGGAAGAGAAAGACTTCCTCAGACCTCCACCCCCCCAAAAAAAAAGAAAGAGAAAAAATGAGGAAATTGCCACCGACAAATCTGCCTTGCCAGAAATGTTAAAATGAACATGGATGGCGCTGGAAGGGATCATGCTCAGCGAAATAAGCCAGAAAGAAAAAGAAAAATACCGGATGGTCTCACTCATAGCAGGAATCTAGAAAACTTAAATAAGGGACCAGGAAAATGAATAACTATAAGAAAGTGAAAATCAAAATCAACAAAAAACTATGAACCAGAGACACTTTTTGGGGGGGGGGGCAGGAGGGGAGGGATTGGGGTCAGAATGGGGGGGTTGCAATTGTTTGGGGAATATAAAAATAAAATTTATTATTTAAAAAAAATAAACATAGGGTGGTCTTCAAAAAAATAAAAAAATAAAAATAAAAAGAATAAGCCTAAAAAAAAAATGAAGCACTTCAGAAAACAGGAATCTGATATATGTCTGAAACTCATGTACATAAAGCAATTATTAGAAAAATAATAATGAAGTCAAAACAAGTCACTGTTCTCATTTTCATTTGTTCTAACAGATAACAGTTGGTCCAAAATAATATTAAGTACAATCTATCAACTATATCTTATGAATAAGTCATACAAATGATAATAGGATAAAAAGAGGGCATATTCTGTTACAAGGTATTTACACTACCTGTAAAGTAATGTAGTATTAATTGAAAAGAACTAGAATGTGTTTTAAATGTATATTACAAACTCAAAGATAACCATGAAAAACTTTGGGGGCAAAAAAAAGAACTATAACTGATATGCCAAGAAAAGAGAAAAAAATAGAATCATAAAATGTTTAATTAAAACCAGAGTGAACAAGAGAAGAAGGATAAAGGACAACAGGATGAAAGAAACAACAAAATCAATTAAGAACAAAATCAGTAAAAAAAGTTACACATGTGGCAGATATTAATCCAAAAACATCAGTAATACTTTAAATGTGAATGTCCTAAATGCACCAATTTTAAAAAAAGAGAGACTATCATAGTAAATTAAAAAGAAAACAAAAAGGCTCCTCTATATATTATCTACAAAATCTTCTTCAAATATAAAAACACAGATTAATAGTTACAGAATGGAAAGTAATTTAGCATGATAACACTAATCAAAAGAAAGCTGGAGGAGCTAGATTAATTTCTGATAGGACAGTTATCTGAACAATGAGAAAAGCACTCACAAAATAATAATCAATTTTCCAAGAATACACAAAGACCCCTGATTTATATGTGTCTAATAAGAAAGTATTGAAACACATAAGACAAAAACTGATAGAGCTGTAAAGTGAAACAGATGAATCTACTATTATAATTGTAAATTTTAATACCCCTGTATTAGTAAGTATACAGTTGAAATAAGCAGCACCATCATCAGCTAGATGTAAACATTTTTCTAAAGCTCACACAAACCATTAAGATAGACCACATTCTGAGCCATAAAGCTTATCAAATTCAAATCAATAGAAATCACACAAAATACATACTAGGCTACAAATGAAATCAAAAGGAAGTTAGCTAAAAGTTTCCAAAAATGTAAAGTGTAAAGATTAAATTATATACTTGTATATATTATATGACTCAAAGAAGACTCATGAACAATTAACAACCCTTTTGGTATAAATGAAAATACAGCCAGTCAAAATTTCTGGGATGTACCAAAAGCAGTGATTAGAGGAAAATGTATGCTATAAGTTTGAAAAAATATATATAAAAATTTGTCATTTACATTTTCACTGAAGAGCAAATTAAGTCTAAAGAAAACGGAAGAACAGAAATCAATAAAATTGAAAACAGGTAATCAATAGAGAAAAAAATCAATGAAATTAAAATCTAGTTCTTTGAAAAGATCAATTAAATCCATAAACCTCTAGTCGCACTAAAAAGGAAAGAAAGAATCAGAAGAGGTGGGGGAAGATAAAGACAAAGGAGGACTATGGGTGCCTTGGTGGTGGGTGTGTGTGGTAGCAGACATTTTAAGAGGTTTGAACCTATACCATGCTGTAATTTACCTTAATAAAAAAAATTAATTTAAAATATTTTGAAAAGGAGAGAAAATATGAATTAGTAATACCAGCAATGAAAGAGATCCCATGGATATTAAAAAGATAATAAAGGAATGTATGAGCAACTCTTCCCACAAATTTGATAACTTAGATGAAAAAAAAAAACAATCTATTTAAGACAATTCTACCAAAACTCACATAAGAAGAAATATACAATCTGAACAGATCTATGCCTATTAAAGAAACTCTATTAAAAACCAATAATCTGGTAAAACAGAAAACCTCAGGCCCAGATACGTTCATTGGCTCACTTTACCAAATATTTAATGCAAAAAATCATTCCAAATCTATACATTCTTATCTAGAAAACAGAAGCAGAGGGAAATTCTCCAACTTATTCTATTAGGTCAGGATTACAGCAATATCAAAACTGGACGACAACTTCACTATGAAAGAAAACTACCAACTAATGTTCACTATAAAAATCTTTCAACAAAATACTAGCAAATCAAATCTACTAAAAATATATATGCTATATCTACTAAAAATATAAATCCCATGAGCAAGTGGGTTTTATCCAAGGTATGCAAGGTTGGCTCAACATTAGAAAATCAGATCAACAAGCTAAAATAGAAATATCATATGATCGTGGTAACAGATGCAGAACAAATGTTAGAGGGAAAAGGATGTCCTAAAGCTAATTCCATACAGGCTTTGTGGACTCCACCCCCACCCCAGACCAAAGCCAAAAGACACTGGGAGAGACAAATCTCATCACCACCAAAGGGAAAGTTGCTGGAACCTGAGGGTGGGGTTAAGCAGCCAGGTTTGGTATAAGACCAGACAAGTGGGCTTTTTTTTTTTTTTTGGGGGGGGGGTCCCTTTTTGGCTCTCTGCCAGCTCGCAGCACTTGGCCAGCTCTCGGAGTGCCTTTGGAAACTTTTATATCAGGGTTGCTCCGTAACACAAACATTCTACCAAATTCAACAACAATTCATGATAAAAAATTTTAGTAATCTAGGATAGAGAACTTTCTCAACCTGATTAAAGAAAAAAATCTACAGTCAAAAACACACTTAAAATGGTAAGAACCTAGGTGCTTTCCCCTAAGGCTAGGAATATGACAAAGAGGTCACCTCTCCTATTCAGCATATTAGATGCTCTAGCTGATACACTAAAGCAAGAAAATGAAATAAAACTATGCAGTTAGTGAAGGAAAAAAAATTTCTTTGCAGACTCTATGATTGTCTCAGTAGAAAATTAAAAAGAATTGAGAAAAAAAGCCTTCCGGAACTAATAATTAATCATAACAGGGTTAATGTACAAAAGCCAATTGCATTTAGATATACCTGCACTTAGAACAAAGAATTTTTGGCCTCCCTGGTGGCGCAAGGGGTTAAGCTCCACACTATGAAGCAATCGGCAACCTCTGTAGCATGAGTTCAATCCCTGGCCAGCCAGGGAGCAACCCATATGGCGCAACAGACTTCTCCTCTCTAGCCCACTGCTCCCCTCAGCAGTGTATTTAGGTCATTCTGCCTGTTCTGTTCCCCACTCTGTCTCTGGTGAGTCTTCTCCCCCACCCCGCCCGCCCTGCATCTCTGGCTTGTACCCCATCTCTTGTATGCATAAACAAAATCTTAAAAAAAAATAGAATAGAATTTTAAGATAAAAAGAAAATAGTATTTACATCAGCAAAACTACAGACAAAGCAAAAACAGGAAGGAAGCATAAACAGCATATAAAAACACAAGGGATCTATAGGATAGTGAAACCATTTCCTATGAATGGTTTTGCCAAATGTACAACAAATGACATTATGTCTTTGGCAAAACCTCTGAAGTGGAACACAAAAATGTACACTATGGTCTCTAGTTAACATTTCAACATTGATTCATTGATTATAAAAGGTGTACCCCACTACTGCAAGATATCAATAATAAGAAAAGGGCCTTCCCTGGTGGTGCAACAGTTGAGAGGCTGGGCTGCAAAGCTGCCCGCAGCCTCTGCAGCACCGGTTAGATCCCCGGCCACAGGTGAGGGTCCCACATTGAGCAACAGACCTCCCCTGCTGCACCCACCACTCCCCTCAGGGTTTATTTCGTCAGTCTGCCTGTTCTGTTCCCCGCTCTGGCTCTGGTGAATTCTCTTACCCTCCCGTGTTTCTGACTGTACCCAGTGCTTGTATAAATAAATAAATAAATATTTTTTTAAAATAATAAGAAAAAGAAAAACTATGGATGGGAGGGAGACATAGGAACCCTGTCTACTATAAACCTAAAACTATTTTTAAAAATAAACAATTATTAATAAGGGAAAAAATGTGCTTACAACAAAAACCAATCCTATGAAGTAGGAATTATTATTATTTCCCAGAAGAGAAAAATGGGACTTAGGAAAATTAAGCAACTTGTTCAAAATCATGTAACTAGTGATTGTGGAACTAGGATTAAAGAGGATTGCTGAGACTCAGGCATCATAACAATAGAGTGACAGAGATAAACACACATGTACTCACGCACAAGATAGTTATATACTGTAGATGCAGAACTGAGTAAAAAGAGAGAGAAGACATGTATATTGTACAGCTGTTGATTGGGGAACACTGACAAGCACTAACCTACAGCTGCAGAAATTTGGGCAGATGACTCACAGATTTTTTCCCCCTTTGAAAAGAGCAATTCAGTTCTTTGTCTAAATACGTTATATCAGGAAGTTAGTATCCACCATTTACATGAGGATTGCTCTTCTTCAGAATATCCTTCCAATGGTTCCATCTTTGTTCTACCTCCATTAGTTGGATAAGTGAGAGGAAACAGCTATGAGAGAAGAAAAAGTCATCTTTCCCAGTGATTTTCTAGCCCTTGGTTCCCCACATTTCCTCTTCCATCTTATTTTGGGTCCTTGGGAATATTCCATCTGCAATCTTTCTATCATCAGAGAGAAAAGTCATAGACCTTTGCATTTCAGAACACATGCCTAGCCTTGACACATTTGCATTCTAGTTGTGGTGATATAGCATCCAAATGCAAAAACAGACCCATTTTGTTTCATTCACTGAGTCTCTCATGTAGCACAGATTTATTGAAAACATATACTCAGATTATTCATTCAGCAAGTATTTTTTGGTTATGAAGTAATTATCAGGCGTAATTCTTATGCAAATCCTTGCTTTGTTGGAAACTGGGTATAGAAGTTGAGCTATATCCTACCCTTAATACACTAATAGAAAATTGAGAAACAAACAAGTTGTGGGCAATAACAAAGCAAGCATATGGTTCTGAAGAACACACTGTGCAAAAGAATTAAGGGGGCAACAAATAAGAAAACAGGGATAAAGCAATTAGCCAGGGTAAGCTCTTGAAAAAAAAGTAAAAGATTTATCCTTAAAGAATATCTTTGTTATAGTCCCCATACAATTCCCACCCCCCCTTATTTTGACGGTAATCACTCCTACCACCCCCCCCCGGCCCCCCAATTGCTTGTTGATGTTGATTATGGGGACTATAACCAAGATGAAAGTGCATACATTGTGCAAAAATGAAAAATGATGTAAAAAATATATAAAATAAAATAAAGTTTGCAGACATAACATCTTAGGAAGAGGAAAGACGAGTCATGGATACCAATTGCCTTCATGTTTGCAATAATTGTTTAAAATGTAAACTGATTTGCACAACATCAGACAAAGCATAAGAGAATCAGCAGATGGATGGTACACTGCAGGTCTATTTACAAAACAACCCATGTTACCTCAATTAAAATAATTTGTAGGGCCTCCCCTAGTGGCGCAGCGGTTGAGTGCTGGGCTGCAAAGCTGCCCGCAGCGGCCTCTGCAGCGCTGCTTCGATCCAGGGCCACCAGTGAGGGTCCCACATGGTGTGCAGACTTCTCCTGCTGTGCCCACTGCTCCCCTCAGCAGTGTATTTCAGTCCATCTGCCTGTTCTGTTCCCCACTCTGGCTCTGGTGAATTCTCCCACCCTCCTGCGCTTCTGACTGTACCCAGTGCTTGTATAAATAAATAAATCTTTAAAAAATAAAATAAAATAATTTGTAGGTGTTAATAAATAAGAATGCTAGTTCTTCCCTGAGAACTAAGAGTTCACTACAGCTTCTAACAATAACTAAGAGGACACTCAGGGCAGGAGACACTAACAAAAATCCCATCACACAGCTGCAAAGGCACCAAAGCTGTGACTGGTCACAGTTCTCTTCTCATTAATGTTAACTGGTATTTGTTAACTGTTCATGCCTGAAATACTGCTTGCTCTGGTTCAGAGCCTTATCTACCAGGAAACAGCCTTGCAGTCACTGGCCTAAGAAACTGCCAAATTCCTTCCTTCCAGGGGATGGTAGGTTGCCTTGCCTTAAATTCCTAGGCTCACAAATAGCCAAAGGTCTTGGGGAGACCAAGAATAAATGCTTGCATTATGGCCTGCTGCAAGCAGTTTGATAACTCTCCATCACAGACATGACTTGTATTTTGTGACAACAACTGGAAGCTTACTGGGGTGTCATAAGCACACGTGAGCTCCTATTCTGAATTGATTTATGTTCTTGCAGCCTATTGTACACATGGTCTTGAAGTAGGTTTTTGGGCAATCACAAAGATGCCTCACATTCAAAAACAAAACAAACAAACAAACAAAAAAAACAAAGTTCAGTCACACTTACTTTTAATCAGAGTATGATTCAGACTAGGTATTTATCATTCTGTTCTGTAAAATGAATTCAGGTTCCTCATGATTTGCTCCAATACTATCAAGTGGCAATTTGTAAATGAGGTATCACACATATGCTGAACATAGGACATTAATTTATAGTTTCACATGTTATAAATTCACTGTTTATAAACCCCCAATAAGCAGCAGCAAATCACAAGTACGAAACAGATTTATATATTCTTAGGTTGCAACAATTGAAAGCACTTTCGATGAAAATTTTCAAGAGTGTTGATTTATTACAGATTGGTTTCCTATTTGCAAAAGACATGCATTTTAATGAATTACAAGCAGCATGCAGGAAGGCATACATATTCTGATGATAAAATAACTAGGAATGCCCTGTTTTGGAGGATAGCATAAAATAGATTGCTGTCACAACAAATTAAAAATGCTGACTAGGGGGAAAACTAATTAGTACTCCCCAAAAAATAAATAACAGTAAACCTTTTTTAAAGCAAACATCTCCTATTTATAAGAAAGTGAAGGGTGGGGAAATATTTTTTTTCTTTTTCATTTATTCCACATATTTTCAAAATGCAATGTAATTAGTAATGAAAGGTGTCAATTCAGTGTAAGATTGCATGGGGTAAGATATCTTCCCATTCATTTAGCTATATACATGAACCTCAGTTCCCCAACTATAAATTGGGAATAGTTATAGTAATAGTGTTTACCTCAGATAGTATTAAACAGATGTCCTTAGCCTGGCTGCCAGTTGGCATCAACAAGTAGAAGGTATTAGTTTTGTTTTTATCAGTTGCTTACAGGTACCCACTGAAAAGAATTATCAATATAGTTCTTGCCTCTAAGAAACATAAAATCTAATGGGGTAAATCTTTACAAAATTAAAGATCAGCTTATAGCAATAGAACAAGTACGTATTTCTTTTTATATAACAATAGCCAAATTGATCTAGGAGATATGGGAGAAAGAACTCCCTAAAGGGGAAAAATGAAATGATGCAGCTCAGAACAAGATAGGTCCTTGTTGAGAATGCAATTATGTGGAATCTCAGAGTTAGGCAGAAGCTGAAAAGTCAGTCAATATTGTTCAAGCATCAAATCAACTCAGAAGTATCCACAACATCCTAAATAAATCTCTTCTACACTGAAGCTTTTCAAATATATGTTAGTTTTGTTAATATTTAACATTTTGTATTGTACTTTACTATTCATATTATTTGCCTGGCTGTCAAACAAAGGTCACCATTTCAGAGATAACCTTCCTACCCGTGCTGGCTAAAGTAGCCTACTTCTGTCAAGAACTCTCTACCATATTACCTTATTTTATTTCCTTAATACTTTTAACAGAGTTGGCCAAGTGGTGCCATATCTATGGGCTATGACAAGATTTCTCAGTTTCTGCACCATTGACATTTGGGGTAGGATCACTGCTATAGAACTGTCCTATGCACCACAGATATTTAGTAGAGGTCAGGCCTCCATCCACTAGAGGTCAGTGGCAACACCCTGCTATTGTCACCCAACATTGAAACAACCAAAGACATCTCCAGGCATACAAATTCCTTCTCAGCCCTCTAGGTAGAGAGTCCAGTAGCATTTGGGACAGCCAAAATCTCTGACCACTCTTCTCCAGTCCTGAGGAATATTATTGGTTAATCTCAGTGTATGCAAAATAAATATATTTTATAGGTGCCAATATGTAAAAAGTGTTGTAAATACTGCTGATTGACATCTGAACTTACGTGTTTACATATTTAATAATTTTATATTACACTATTTAAGACCCACAGCAATAAAAGAGACAGAAACTGCTACCCTTCCCCTTTGATAAATGAAGGATTGAATTTGCCCAGTCTTAATATTTTTAGAGCTTCCTATCCTCTTAACTTCCCCATCCTCTAATATAGTCTACAAAGTTAAAAAGAAATCCAAAACCCTCCCCAAAGTCTTCTGCAGGACAAATTACTGTTACTTTAAGTGTTTTCTTCTATTTTTTTTTCCAGTAATATTGGCTATATTCCGCCATATCTTTGATATTATACTTCTGGATTGTTTTTCCTATTTATTGGGGGCAAAACTATACTTTTCTCCTGTTACTTCCTCTTAGTGAATTACACCAATTATTCCAGGCTAATGAGATATTTTCTTTTTTTTTTTTTTTTCAAGATTTATTTATTTATTTATACAAGCTCTGGGTACAGTCAGAAGCACGGGAGGGTGAGAGAACTCACCAGAGCCAGGGCAGAGAGCAGAGCAGGCAGAAGGACCGAAGTACACTGCTGAGGGGAGTAGCGGGCGGCAGGAGAGGTCTGCGCGCCCTGTGGGACCCTCCTCCAGTGGCCGGGGAGCAGTCGGGGATCGAACCAGCACTGCAGAAGCTGCTGGCAGCTTCACAACCCAGCGTTCAACCACTGCGCCACCGGGGAGGCCCTAATGAGATATTTTCAATCTCTGTCAGGCCACTGACTCAACTCACATAAGCTGAGTTGGAGACAAACAAAAAAGCTGTGAATGGAAATGTGGAATAAGGTATACTATGTAATAAGCCAAACATGGAATTTAAAATGTAGAGGTCAGGGTGAAAAAGAATTGTCTAAATCCTTATAGAGCAAGATCAAGATACACTGTTTGTTCATTGGATACAAAGAAGTATTATTTTCTCCTTCCAACCTCAAGGGATTCTTGTAATGCTTTCTTCTCTCAGAAGCTACCTCTATACTCCTCCCAGACAATCCTCACTCTTTCCACAAAGCTCTACTTATCAGTCAATTCTTAGTTTAAATAGCAATATATGGGTCAGATACTCAGACAACTTTCACCTGCCCTGTTACGATCCCACCGAAATTAACACTATCAAGTCCACATTCTCTTTGCAAATGTTTCTTTCATTGAAGTTATAGACTAGAATAAAATACCATGTTTACTTTTTTAACAGCTTCCTTAAAATACAATTCATACATTATAAAAACTCGCCCATTTAATGTATGAAATTCAAAGCTTTTAGCAAATTCAAATAGCTATGCAACCATTACTAAAATCTAATTTCAGAATATTTCATCACTAAAAAGTAACCCATCAGATAAGTAGTCACTATCCATCACATCATCCTCCCAGACCTAAACAACCTCTAAATTGCTTCCTGCCTCTATCAGTTTGTCTTTTCTGGACATTTCCTATAAACAGAATCATACAATATGTGGCATTTAACTTTCACTTCATGTAATATTTTCAAGTTACCCATGTGGGAGCATGTAAAGCACTTCTTTTTATAGTCAAATGCAATGCCCTTGTATGAGTCTATCACATTTTATTTATCCATTGTCCAGGTGAAGGACATTTCATTGTTTCTACTTTTGGGATATGATTAATAATGCTGCTATGATGATTTATGTACAAGTTTTTGTGTCGACATATTTGTTTTTTATTTTATTTACATATATTTTATATCACTGTTCATTTTTGTACAATGTTTGCTTTCTTTTCTCAGATGTAGTCCCCATAGAATTTCCACCACCAATTCACCCATAAACCATCACCATAGTCCCTTGTGCTCTTCCCACCCTCATTTTGATCCCTCTCCCTCCCCTCCCCTGCAGAAAGCCTCTGATTTATAGTTGCCTACTTATTTTTGTTTTGTTGTGTTGTGTTTTTTATTGTTATTATTTTCCCCTAATCCCTTATTTGGTTACCCTATATTCCTCCTATAAGTGAAATGGACATGTTTCAAATTCTCTTAGGTAAACCTCTAGATATAGAATTGGTGGGTCACATGGTAACCCTATGTTTAATATTGAGTTGCCAAATAGTTTTTCAAAGATGCTACTATACCATTAACTAGACAGCCAGCAATATACAAGAACTCTAATTCCTCTATATCCTTGCCAACATTTGTCACTGCCTGCCTTTTTCATCATCATAGCTTTGATTTGTACTCCCTTAATGATTTAAAATTGAACTTCTTTTCATGTGCTTATTGGGCTTTCGTGTATCTCCTTCAGAGAACTGTATTCATCTCACTTTCAAATTTTAAAACTTAAGTATCTATTTTTGTGAGCTGAAAATGTTCTTTATATAATTGAGATAAAAACCTGTGGTGGTTAATTTTCTGTATCAAATTATTTGGACCTTGGTGCCCTGATAGTCAGCCAAATACTACTCTTGATTTTCCTACGAAGATGTACTTTTTGTGGATGAGATTAACATTTAAATTAATAGACTTTATGGGCCTCCCAGGTGGCACAGCAGGCTGAGCACAGCGCTCTGCAGCGCGGGTTCAATTCCTGGCCAGGAAGAAACCCACATGGCATGGCAGACCTCTCCTGTCTCGCCCGCTGCTCCCCTCAGCAGTGTACTTCGGTCCTTCTACCTGTTCTGCTCCCCGCTCTGTCTCTGGTGAATCCTCTCATTCTCCCGTGCCTCTGGCCTGTACCCCAGTACTGGTATAAAAAAATAAATCCTTTAAAAATAAATAAATAAATGGACTTTGAATAAAGCAAATTGTTCTCCATAATGAGGGTAGGCTAACTCATTCAATCAATTGACATCTTAACAGAAAAAAGACTGAGCAAGAAAGAATTCTGCCAGCAGACGATCTTCAGACTTGAACCCTTGAGCCACAGAATCAGCTCTTCTTTGGTCTCCATCCTGTCAACCCATTTTGCATATTTTGAATTTGTTATTCTCCCTAATAACATGAGCCAATTCCTTAAGCTAAATTGCCTGCCTCTCTCTATATACATCCTATTGGTTCTGTTTTTCTGAAAAAACTTAACATAGATTCCTTATCACATATTTGATATGCATGGTCTCCTATTCCGCATGGACATATATTAGATGAACATATTAATATTAAGCAGTGAGTTTTATTTTTATTTTTAAATCTCTTCATCCTGCCATAACACTCTCTCTCGCCCTCGCTCTCTATCTCTCCCCACTACTTCCTTTTCCTTCAAAGGCAACCATTTGGCCCATAGGAAGGCCTGAGAGGAGCAAGAGAAATAGTTAACTCTATAAATTCAAAGTCATTTAGGTCAAAGCAATTGAGAAAGAACAAGTTCTTTGAATTCCCTCCAGCTTGACTTTGAATTGCAAGAACCAAACCTAAAGGAAGAAAAAGTTAGTCTTTACAACACATTTCCAAGAAAACTAATAATGCCCCTGTCTACTCCATCAGTTTCAGGAAAGAAAATCAGTTTTTTTCAGGAAAGAAAATCAGTTTCTTTCCTGAAACTGATGTCTGTTTAGAGTGATAAAAAGAGAAAGCTTCGCTGCATTCCAATAACTTATTTCAAGTCAGGAATTTTCTCCTGTATTAAAATTGGAGAAAATGGAAAGAAATCTAAGAAGATGTTAACATGGTACACTAATACCAAGGAACAGCTGCACAACTAAAAAAATAAGTATTTAATCAACTCTGCTGGACCTTGAAGCAAAGAGGAATACCTCTATTACATTAACATCCTTCTCCAAAGATGGTACATGAACTACATAGTCTAATATTTGCTTCCTACCATATTATTCAGAAATAATGAATTTACAATGTTTCCTTTCCTTGCTTTTTGTCCACTTGCACTTTCTCATCATGCCCCTTTCAATAATTTAAGAAGTTTGAGGAATGTTCTTTGTCTAAGACTTTGTCAGGATCATAGCAGTATATATAAATATCCCCAAAACAAAAACATAAGTAACTTCCAGATAGGATAACAAGCCAAAAGGAACTATTAATTAGGTTCAAATGTATGCAAGATCCAATCATGTAAAGTTACAGACCTGAAGGTAGAAAGATCTTAAAAAGATGGTGAAGCAAGGAGATTTTTTATTCTAAGAAAATCAAATTCAATGTTCCAAAGATAGAGTTGGACATGAAACATATTTTAATACAACAAAGTGGTTCTGATGTGCTTTATTTTCTATTTAAAACTCAGGAGGTTTATATAAAGCACACAAGCTCCATTTCTAGTCACACAACTGAAAAACATATTATACCAGGTGGGAGAAAGTGAATTTGTTGTCTTAGTTTGATTCTTCAATCTGGCATTTTCAAAAAAGAGCTACATTCCTGGGCCTCCCCGGTGGCGCAGCGGTTGAGCGCTGGGTTGCGAAGCTGCCCGCGGCCTCTGCGGCGCCGGTTCGATCCCCGGCTGCTCCCCGGCCACCAGAGGAGGGTCCCACATGGCGTGCAGACCTCTCCTGCCGCCCGCTGCTCCCCTCAGCAGTGTACTTCGGTCCTTCTGCCTGCTCTGCTCCCCGCTCTGGCTCTGGTGAATTCTCTCACCCTCCCGCGCTTCTGACTGTACCCAGTGCATGTATAAACAAAACAAACAAACAAACCAGCAAACAAATAAATAAATAAAAGCATGCCTCTATTAAAAAAAAAAAAAAAAAAAAAAAAAAAAAAAAGAGCTACATTCCTTGAGTTATCTAAATCTTTTCACCCTTATTGATGAAAGCACAACTTCTACCCAAATTAATATGTAAGCATACTTTGTGACATGATAGTAGGTTATTCTCTGCTTCTCTACTCTATTAGAAAAATTTTTGCTAGTCATTTCCACTGAAGATGGAAATCTTCAGTAACCACAGTGTAACCACTGTGCTAATATTTGAATATATTATTAGATGTTGGGTTTATTCAGACTATTTCTCCATCATATTTGGATAGGTAAGTTCTCTAGGGAGTTACTTTTCATTTGAAGATTAGCTCGGGGCTGTTCCATCCATTTGGGAAAAAAATGAAATTTCTAGAAAATAATCATGTGTACATAAAGAAGGAAAACATTAGTTTATAAGAAAGAAAAGATTAGATCCTATCTTATAATTTCATAGTTCTTTTCATTTCCCCATTCTGTACCCAGTAGTTACTACTGTAACTTTCCGAATAAATTCCAACACTTTACTAATTAATTCAGATATATATCTTCACTGTAATATATGTTATAATACAGGGGTTAAGGATACCAGTTCATACATTCAGAGCTTATTATTTCTTACATGTACCTAAATATTATCTTCAAATTTATGTTACCAATTATAAAATGACTTCTCTAACAAATCCAATCTCAAACTCCTAACATGATCTCTGATACTTAGGACTTAATTTGAGTCAGATTTGGAATGAGAAGAACAGTCTACGGTGACAATAAAGGTGACTAATTAGGGAGTCATAAATCATTTCAACTTGTCTTGCAAATGACAACTGAGGAAGATACTGAGATCACTGGGCTTGATGTGGACAGACTTTTCACCACGAACCTCCTCATATCCATGCATATACACAACTTTTTAAAGGGACTACAGAAAACTTTTATATGCTCCTGAAAAAGGTATCGGATATATAATTTAAAAAGGAAATATTTTACTAGTGATACAAATGAAAGTGAGAAATGGGCACTCCTCAATATAAGGAGATTAGTTCCTGTTTTGTAATCCCTGCAGAGGAACGCACAAGTGGGCACATCCATGCTAGAAATTACAGAGGTGAAGAGGTCAGGACTGGGGTGGGTCATGGCAGAAATGACTCTTACAAAGATTTCTTTGTCAGCTCCATGTTAAGATGCCCCAAATACCATATATTTGTGCTCTAGTTCTGTGTGCCATCATAAATCATTTCAATAACATTATGTTTACTCCTTATATTATCTACTCACATGTTTTTCTCTCAATTCCTGCATCCCAAAGGGGACATCTTTGAATTGTTTTCCCTTCTGCCGTGAGTACTGGTTCATCATACATACAGGCAAGAATAGTCAAGAAACAAATAAATCTACATGCAACCATCCACCCTTATCTGGGTTATTTTGCACAGGCCTCTAACTAATCTGTCCCTCTCTAATTCATTCTTCTCACACTAGCCAGAAAGATATTTTTAAAACATAATTTAGATCATGTCACTTTTACAAATTATACTCCTCCAAATCTGTCCATGGTGTTTAGAATAAAACCAAACTCTTTATCATAACCAGCAGAGCCCTCTGCCATCTGGCCTTGCCTAATTTTTTCTGACCTCATCTTGCCCCACTATAAACCTTCTTTTTGTTCCTTAAGTTAAGCAAACTCACTCCTTTAAAGACCTTATACCTGCTCTTTCCTTTGCCTGGAATTCATGTCCTCTCCAATCATGTATTTAGATTTCAGCTTAAATATCACTTCCTCAAAGACTTCATCCCATAATAATTCAACACAGAGTGGTTTAATCACTTGATGCTATTTTCCTTCTTTATTTCTCACCCTCACCCTCTGCTGGAGCACATGCTATGGAAGAACAGGGTTCTGAATCCCCAGAGCTTGAAATAATTCCTGGCACAGGAGATGCTCCATAAATATTTGTCCAACAAATCAGGCTGCAAATTTCTCTGGTGAATGCTGTAATAATATTGCTTTCTCTTCAAGATTATCTGGGATTCTTTTATCTTCTTGCAGATTATTTGCAGGAAAAAAGACGACTCAATTATTATGCAAGCACATTTCCCTTTAATGTTATGTGACATTGGTATTGCTTTTGTTCTTCCAAATTTGTTTCTCTCTATCTGATACATAATTTAATCTAATTTCTCATTGTGCTTGTTTATTCTACTTGAGTTGAACACTTTCATGCATTGGGTGCTTTATTTTGTCTGTTTACTTCATTTTTTATGTCCTCTAAACAAATGTGTAGGCACTTAATCATCTGTTTCCATTTTCACATAGCATTGGTATAGACTGTACTGTAGCTAGAACAATCCAAACATAAATTAAGGCATCTTCTGATGAGAAAATCTGACATAAAATACTAAAATATTTCTTTGGCCAGAATTATTTATAGAACTATGGCTATTGTTTTTGCAAAACATAGCAAATGCTTCCACAGCTGTGGAAAAGAAAGAAAATGATTAAAGGATTGCAATGTTTTTTCTCTCACTGAAGGGACTTGTTTGTTGTTCATAAATTTGTGCTTTAGCTGTTTCATTTTTAAAAGGAAAAGGTCATAAGAGAGTTTCTCAATGTATTCACAAGGAAAGCAAAAAGCCCAAGATGAATTGGGAAAAGCATTCTGCGTTTACAGAGCAGCTGCATGTGTAGCGGTCAGCAAATTCAGAGAAAAATACAGCAGTATTTTTTTCTCATGATTTTTTTATAGTTGAACAGAGGAATCTAATGTGCTTTCTGCTTCATTCTGTGTTCACATATAACAGGAGGGAGACCAATCTATCATAGGAAATCTCACTCTGATAGGTCTCGATCTAAGGATGTGTATAGAGGAACCTTTGAAGTGATACAGAGCATAGAATTATTTGTAGAGTTAGCACCTACAGACAAATACATTTTTTAGTAACTTTCCAATTCATCCTTATTGCAGCATGACTGCAAAACTTACTCAACCTCATGAGGCTAAAATCCATTGATCTCACTGGCCCTTGCTATTCCTGGGCTCTGCTCCTCGCTGAATTTGAATTCCAGGGTCAATCATTAGAAGCATTCTTTCACAGGCTCCCTCCCTCAACCACTCATCTTTCCTTGACAAAATGCCAGTTCTAGTTAAATCCAAATCTCTGCCTACTTGTAGCCAGAATCTAAGCAAATAAATGGGGTTGCAAAAAACAGCCAACCGAACAGGCTAGTAACCAAGACAGACTCACCATTTCCCTCAGCTTGACTAAACTTTGAACAGATTTCGTCCTGACTCTAGTTTCCTGATCTCCCTTTTTAACAGAGCATTTTCTTTAGAAAACCTATGATTATAAATTCTCTGTCTGCATCTTAACAAGTTTTCTTCCAGCTCACTGTCAGCTTCACAGCTCAGGAATATCTTCCTCAAGGACCTAAGAGCCATTCCTCAAAAATGTAATCAAAGGAGACAGAGCCTCTATCTAATCTCTGTGAAAGGGTAAGACTTGAACTTCTAAAATTGACAATTAGCAAACAAAGATGACTTAATCACATTAACCAATCTCCTCTCTATAGGAGTACCCCTACTGAATTATTCTAGAATAATTTTCTCCTAGCTCACCGCAGCACTTAAAATCCTCCTGCCTTTTATTATAACATGGCTAAGTGTGACCTCCAAAGGTGCTCAGAACAAGTCTCCCCAAGATGTGTCACTCTGACATATGAATTATTTCAAACAGAAGTCAGTTGAGGACCTGCAGACTCAGGAAAAATGTTTACACTCCCTTAACCATCTATTATAGAAGAGTGAAAATTGAAAATATTACCTAGGTTGAGGGTTATATCCAGAAATAACTTTTCTATAAGAGAAGCCTACCCATATGGCAAGGCAAACATGTAATTACAGAGCATCTGCTCTTCATTCATGTGAGACCCCATCCTTGCTGCTTGAATCCCATTCTTCAGCTCAGGATATAACCCTCATCACCCCTACTGAAACGGGAATCCTCATTCCTTATGTAGAGACCCTGTGTGTACATAATTAAAATGACTTTTTTCTCTACTAATATGTCTGATGTTTTGATTTCTCAATCAGCCTGAGAAGAAACTAGAGGAGAACAGAAAAATTTCCTGGACACTCCTGTCTCTTTTGCCTATTTCAAGCCTTAATTTAACTCTACCTTGCCTGTTTGACTTAGATTTGAGATTGCTAATGTCAAGTAGGGCCTGAATGATGGCTGGCAATCAAGCTGTGTGTTTTCCTAATCCATTCACTCACCCATTTTTCTCATACTCTCTCCTCCATCCTCAGACCTCTACCCTTACCTCATTGTCTACTGACTTGCATTATAGGTCATGGAGAAAATACAGGACAGCAGAAAAGGTTCTCCACAGTTTCAAGCACCCCATCAACTCACCTAATTACTCAGGTACGTAGTAACTCTGCCTCACTGTTTCTTCAGATATCAGAGCCCCTTTCCCATTGTGATGATATTCAAGATGCTGCTTGTACAAACCTCCTCTTTCCCTCCTGCTTCTCTGTCTCCTGTGCTACAACAATTCTCTCCTACCCCTTCCTCCTCTTCCCACCTACCAACCCAATTCTCTCCTGGCCTTTTTCAACAAAACTCAAAAGCAAGCTTACTTGAAACACTTTCTTCTCTTCGATTTCAAGGCACAAAATTCTTTTAGTTATGCTTCTACTTTTATAAGCAGTAATATTTCCTCATCTCTTAAAGTGAAACTTTGAGATTCAGCCACTAAGACTTTTTTCTCTTTCCATTTTCTTTCCTTGATTCCCTTTGCGATCACTGACCCATTCTGCTATCTACCATCCACATGTATCTAATGCGTGATATTTTGTTTGTGATGAAACTTAGCAAAATGACATTTCATTAACTATGTTAAATGTTTGTGGTTTTGCATTTTTTCTCTCAGTACTATGTTTTTTAAATCCATTTGTGCTATTATTCCAATTGATGGCTGCTACCTGCTGCACAGTTCTGCCTAGTAGTCATCCACTTATGCTCCCCAGAGCAAACCCAGATGGTCAAGAGCTCCCAGTTATACAATATTACAATAAACCATCCACCTGCCAAAGACCCCTAAACTTCTGATTTTCCCTGAGTGTCTAAACTTTCCACCCCCAATGTCATCTCTCTATAGTCTTTTTTTTTTTAAGATATATTTTCATTTATACAAGAACTGGGGTACAGTCCAGATGTGCAGGAAGGTGAGAGGATTCACCAGAGACACAGCAGGGAACAGAACAGGCAGACTGATGAAATACACTGCTGAGGAGAGCAGCGGGCGAGACAGGAGAGGTCTGCTCACCATGTGGGTTGCTCCAAGGCCGGCGGGGATCAAACCGGCACTGCAGAGGCTGCGGACAGCTTCATAGTGCTGTGCTCAACCGCCTGTGCCACCAGGGAGGCCCTCATATCTCTATAGTTTTCTCTATTTCAGTGACTAACTCCATCCCCCCAGTTATACCTGCCAGAAATGTTAAACTCGTCCTTGACTTCTTTCTCATGCCACACATCTACTATAACAGAAAAGCTTTTGATCTCTAAGCTTCAAAATGCATTCAGAATCTATTTTTCAATTTCTTTTTAACAGAGTGAACAAACCACCACCATTTCTCTCTTGGATTATTGCAACACCTGACTTACTCATTTCTCAACATAGCAGCTACAGCTTTCTTATTAAAAAGTTAAGTCGCATAATTTCAGTGCTATGCTTAGAGTGAGCCATGGCCTTCATCTCACCAAGTAAAAGCCAAATTAATTATAATGATCTAAATGATCCTAAAAAATTTGCCTGTTCCTACTGTTGTCTTCTAACCCCTGACTTTAACCCTGTAACACTGATTCCCTGGCTATACCTGGCACTCCTCAGGCATAATCTTCCTGGAACCTTTTTATGAGCTCTTTCCTCAACTCCCACACTTTATCACCTCTTTATTCAATCAACAATTCTGGTTACAAGCACTAATCCCTGAATTCCACATGCCCTCATTACCCTGCATCGATTCTTCCCTTTAGCCTTTATCGCTATTGAATACATCATAGTCTCTTTCATAGTATTTAATCTTGATTTAACTCTTCCTTGTCTGTTTGACTTAGACTTGAGATTGCTAATGTCAAATCTTCTGTGTGACCACCACTGAAAAAATGTAAACTTCAAGAAAACATAGATTTATTTTTTGCTGTGTTTTTTCATTGCTAGATTCCCAGTGCCCAAGAGAGCCTGCAACTCAGTGGGAATTCAATAAATATTTGTAGAACAGATAAAACAATCAATATGAAGTATTATTTTAAGCACCCTGAAGAATAAAAGGGGAAATTAACACACCAGAAAGATTCAGGTAGGAAACACATTCCTAAACCATCCTTTGCCTGAAGACTAACCATTTACATCTCATTTCACTTCTGTTTACCTTATTAACTTTCCTTTGAAAAGTCCTTTAAAAGCTACTATTAAATAGTCTAATGAATATTGTTTTTCTTCTGCAAATTCATGGCTTCAAAGGAAAGGAAGCCAAGAGTAGACTTTCACATTAGGCATAAAATTATGTGCATAACATATACTATTATGCTAATAAAATGTACACCCAACTACTATTTTCTGTTGTAAATTTACTGTTCTGAAATTTCAGAGTGGTAGTTACTACAATTGTGCTTTACATTGACTGAAATAAGGGAGAAATATGTCATGTCCCATTCTTGGAAGTCAAAGTAACATTGTATATGCTGCAATGAAAAGTTTTCCTCTCTCTGTAGTTAAGTTGATTTGCACATTTCTAATTGTGTATAAATGTCGGATATGCTGAGCTGCTTTTTATTTGAAGCCAAATATACAGCTCATCCAAAAGCTTAAAAATATTTAAAAGGTCTCTGCAGTCTGTGATTCGTCATCACACAGCTGTGATGGGCTAGGTCTCATCTCAAAAAGTTCAAGGGCTAAACACAATTACCTCTTCAAGGACATCAGCAAGCTTACTAAGGATCTCTTCAGGAAGGCTCTGGAATGTCGGAACACTGAAAAACAAAACAGAATGATGCTGAAGGCAAGAACAGCAATTTACTTTCATTCAGCAGTGTATCTGAATAAAAATGCATAAGCATTTCATGGCAAAGAATCTGTGGATAAAGATCCAAGCAATAACTTAAGCATGATTTGATGACTTATAGGGAAGTCATGTTGTACTAGAAAGAACTTGGAGTTTTGACAGCACTGAGTTCACATCCCCCCTATGTTTAATTCTGTAATTTTGGATGCATCCACTCTACCGGGATAAAACCTTGTCAGTGTGCTGTTGCCAGATTCCTTCCAGTTCCAGCTCCCACCTACACATACACATACACATACACACACCCCCCATACATATGCACACACCCCTTTTGACAAGCCAACCCTTACTTGACCTTTGGTCACACCTTGATAGACCAATATAATCAGGTCTGCAAGCATTCATTCAACAATGTTGGAAAGCTTCTGGCACTTTCCAAGTCTTTCCCAACTAGTGAAGGTTCTCCTATTAAGACCATGTTTTGTCCTTTACTATAATAGTAATTAGATAATGAATCAAATATTTATTCCTAAGTCTCTTTCCTAGTAGAATTAAAATTCTACAAAATAGGAACTCTATCTGCCTTGTTCCTTATTCTCAGTGATTTCTGAAATAACAACTCAGGAGAATGTGTTGGATGAGCTATGAAAGCTTAGATGTGTGAATGTGTCCTAGAACTGTATAAGGATCAGAGCAGACAAGATAGAGAAAATAGCTAGACTCTGCACACACTAAAGTATGGCAGTTCTCTTCTTCTTATCCTGTTTTCTTATTTTGCCCCACTGGCAAGCAACTGAAAATACTGATGATCTTGAATTTACAAACCAATAAAATGTTTTATCTATGAAACAGTAAAAGGGAAAAAAAAAAACAACAACACAGATCAACATATAATTCTTGAAATGCCATTGAAAAAATCTAACCAGAAAGTGGAACCAAATTCTCATTTAATTATAGCTCAATGCTTGAATAGAGAAGACTATAAATGAGTGCATATACATTTAGGTAGCTGATATTTGACTTTAATAATTTGGGCTTGATTACCATGATGAAAGATGTCATAGGATACTCCTTCATATAAGCACAGATAGTTATAATTTGTCACTCTGATGACTTAGTGTAAAGCGTCCTGATAACATTCCCAGGGTTTTTCTTGCAGAGGTATAACAATTTACCAGGACCATCTGTTCCACCAGATTTACTGCTGTGGTCTTGGCCATGTGGATTTTAATTTCCACAAGGCAGTCTATTTCAGCAGCTGGATGGAACATATCACAGAGACAGAGAAAGACACAGCAAGCTGTTTCCAGGAGTTATGTAGGTTGAAAAATCTAGCCTCTTTTTGTTCTTTTATGAACTATATTTCAGTTTCTTCTGAAACATACAAATAATTAAAATGCTTTATCCCAGTGGATATTTATGGAACACACAAATTGAGTACAACTGAGTTTTTCTCATTTTAATATAATTGACTCCTTTAGACAGATCTATTATTTCTATGCCACACATTTAATTTCAATCTATACTTTGTCAATCCATACTACAAAATTCTCACTTTTTTGAGAGTTCTTACGCATGAGAAAATTAATATTTGCTCAACATATAGCAGACTAAATGAAAACAAAAAACATTAATTTTAAGAGGACATTTAATTTTTTTTTATTTTTCACTTTTCCAGATTTGTGAGGTCTCATTGACAAAATTGTAAAAATACTTTGAGCATACATCAAAATGCCTTGGTATCTGTATAAAATATGAAAGGATTCTTCCAATGTAGTTAATTAACACATCCACTACCTTATTGATTTCTTTTGTGTATGTGTGAGTACAGGACAGTTCTACTCTTTCAGCACATTACAACTATACAATACAGTTTTATCAATTATAGTCACTGTGTTTTACTCTAGTCCTCAGAGTTTATTTAACTTAGAGTTGAAAGTTTGAAACCTTTCACCAGCCTCTCCCCATTCTCTAGCATACCCCCTGGCGCTTGCCAAGAACTTTTCCACAATTGTTTCTATGAGTTTGACCTTTTATTTATACTCCACATTTAAGTGGTACCATACAATTTTATCTTTCTTCATCTGGTTCAGTTAATATAACAATGCCTTTGAGGTCCATATAAATTGTCTCAAAAGAAGGGTTTCTTCATTCCCATGACTGGGTAACATTCTATTTTATATGTACATATATGTGTATATGCACATGTCATGTATGTGTGTGTTTATGTGCATTTACAAATTAAATGTTTATATAAACACATACAACATACATCATGATTTTTTAGAATTTTAAATGCATCAAAACATTCAGCAGCATTTATTACTGATAAAAATTAAAGATAATTTTTAGAAGAAACACTAAAAACTAGCAATAACAAATGAATCACTCCTAGATTTAACATAATGGAAATCAGTTAACAGAAAAATAAGTGACTTCATTAAATTACTCTAAAAACACTTTTGTAGCCATCTTTAATATTCCAATATTTCCATTTCTCCAAATAATAGATAAGCTCTCTCATGTAATTAACTTTGTTTCTAAGAATTACAGGTCCACTAATAGCTTGTAATACCAAGAAAAAAACAATTGAGGATGTTCATAATTTGAAATTGCAACCATGAAATATGCTTGCTGAATACTCGTAAATGCATCAAAAGACATTAATTTAGATTCCACTAATCTGGACATAATAAATCACTAATAATCCAAGATAAAGATGTCTGTAATTTGGAAAAGTTAAGAAAAAATAATTATAAGGTCAAACTTTGAAAAATATTTAACTTCTAGAAAAGAATATGTTCATATAAATAAATTACGATTTGTTATAACAATTTACTTGCTAATTAAAAATAATTATTGCCGATCCATTTAAACATTTCAGTCCCCTAAGAACTTAAAAAAAGACCTAAAGTTACAAGTGAACTAGCATAAAATAGTGATGATTTCATGTACAAAGCTTTTCTACCGAACTTTCTAATTAAATGAAGTGAGGACTTGGAATGTGTGGAATGACAATAACAGACAATGAGATCTGATGCTTTCTTTTTGGTAGGTACTGGGCTAAATATTTTATAGATAATATAAACTTTATTTTTACAACCTTATCAAATAACCACTGTTTTTTGTCACTCATTTTGCTTATAAGAGAACCAGGAATCTGAGAGTTTGCCTAAGGTCATACCACTCTCATGGGTGAAGAAAAGATGAAAAGTCTGCAGCTAATCCTTTCCTCACTAAGTCACAGACTCCACAGTAAAAGGACAAAAGGCACCTTGGTAAAACTCAAGTAGTACTACATTTCTTTGGATGATTTAGAATTAATCAATTATGTTAATAACATTTGATATAGTGATTTTACTAACCAATTTACTATGAAAAATGTTTAGATGAATGGCCAAAAGAATAATTTAACCATCCCCTCTATCTCTACCAGCTAGATTTGAACTGCTGACTTTGTGTCATCTTTTCTTTCTTTGAAAACTTAAATTTTCTGTGGATAAATATAAATTATTTTACTGAATCAACAACTGATGGTGATTTAGGTGGAATGCAAAAGAAATGAAGCAAAAGTTACGAAAAATAGAATGATGCTTTATTTTCACTCCCAGATTCTATTTACATTTCTTGTATATATTCTCAGAATATGTCTGTATCTTTATAGTTTTAGATACATATGCATATATGCATGTACATTCAAGAAATTCTCAAAGATCTTCATAATACTTCAATAAACTTAATGTTGTATTCTTTTCACACGTGTGCAAGTCACATTACGCTTTTCTGATCCTAAATATAAAAGAGCTGGATAGTTCCTTCTCATGATCTTTGAATGCCACAGGGATCTCCCTGTAGATCACCTTTTGCAAAAAGTCCAATGTTTCTGTTCTCAGTCTGCTTATTTCTAAATACTCTAAGCCCCATACTTATATTTTATTTAACATCCCTTTGTGCATTTCCAAAGCTACATGGACATGTCCTAGTAGTCAGTAAATGGTTCACCCCCTTCATTCTGCACTTATTAGAACAAAAGAGTCACAGATTCTCTTCTATCTTCTTCCTCACCTTTCACTGTTTAGGAAGGGAAATGTAGATAATATGGAGTTTTAAACAATAAGAAAAATTATGGTCTCTGCAGAAAGCAGAATGGGTTAGTTTTAAGAATTCGGATGAAATATTAAAATTTATTTTAATCAGTTTCAAACCAAGGTACATATTGTTAAACTTGCATGTGGAAAAATAACAATCACCTGTAAAATACTTCTAAAGCATACTGAAGCACAATTGCTGTCTCAAGGAAAATTACTAGTGTAATTGTTGGTGTTAAAAGCTGAATTTGTCATTTTTTTCCATGGAATATCATTTTTTACTTGGGAATGACCAACACACTATAGTCACTCAGGCAAGTAATTTGTCAATTTTTTGTAAAAGAACAAAATAAACTTGATACTTCAAGGAAAACAGCAGGCAATATTTGTTGATAATAAAAAATGTAAACATTCAATTAAAAATTAAAATGTCAGAAGACTTATCTACTACTGTGGGTTTAACAGCTTTCCAATACTTAAAGATTTTCTGAGGAGATAACTGGTGACATGTTAATATTAACAAATGTGTTTTTTTTTATATTGGAAATCCTGCAAAACTCAGTGAACCAGTATTTTCCAGTTGGCCAATGAATTACATTACAAAACCAAGCATGGGAAAATATCATTCAAAGTATGAGATGGACCAACAGGTTTTACTGAATAAAATACGAAAAATTCATTCATATGGTTTCAGATTTAATATTGCATCTCAGCTTTCAAAACTGCCATGTTTGGGATTATGGTAGTATAGCACTAAGAATGTCCACAGTCATGTAAAAAGGCCTTTAGTTACTTCCCTCTTTCCCTACTGTAGATTTCTCTGTATATCATCTTTGGCATGTGATTCTGACTTCATGTTCTTCAACCAAAAAACAGAAATTTAGCAGATTTAATACCTAAACATACATGAGAATCTGCTATCTGCTACTAAGCCAGAAACTGACAGATTTGCAAAAACATAAACTCAAGCTTCTCTTTTCACTAGATATCTGTTTGGAAAATATAATTTTCATTAAAAAGCTCTTGAGTCAATATGCAATATGTTTGCTTTTGTGTTTTTCAAGTGATTTCACAAACATTTTCAATTATCCTTATTTTTAACTACTAATAGTCAATAATTTTATATAAGCTGCATATGTTAGAGATCCACTGACTTATGACGATTTAAAGTGATATATTATATACAAATACCTGATAGTCTCACTCATAGTAGGAATTTAGAAAACCTAAATAAGGGACCAGGAAAAAAACTAACTATAATAAAGTAAAAATCAAAATCAACAAGCAACTATAAACCAGAGACACACTATGGGGGGGGAGGGCGGGAGAGAAGGGAGTAGGACAAAAACAAGGATGGTGGGAATTGTATGGGGACTATAACCAAGATGAAAATGCACACATTGTGCAAAAATAAAAAATGATGTAAAAAATATATAAAATAAAATTTTAAAGTGATATTATAAAGCAAAAGTGAACTTTTTGACTACAAAAACAAAAAAAGCAGTTACCAGAAGTAAAGAAGGTAAACAGGTAAATAAATCAAGTAAAAGGATTAAACCACAGTAATGCATAGAAACTAGAATTCTAGTGGTGGACATAAGGTTATAAATACAAGTGTGGTTTAAAGGTTATATACCTGAAACCTACATAATATTATAAATCACTATTATTTCAATTAACAAAAGGAAAACATTTCAATATTATTATGATTTGTGTTTCATTTAGTGAGGTTATTTTTCATATTTATTGATCAGTAAAATGTACTTCTCTGCATAAAATGATAAGCTGATGAAAAGCTACAAAACATGGACTAGTTAAAAGATACTATTACAAAAAAATAAAAATATGTATACCATAAGATAACTGATTTTATTAAAAACCCTGACAATTATGCATAGAGAAGCAATGTATGAAAACATCAAAAGGTTAATGAAGATTGTGTTAATGTTGGCTGAGTCAATCTTCTATTATTCAAATTTTTCTATTTTGTAACCGTATTCTCATAATAATAAAAATATAAAGTGCACAATTATATTTACAACTAACTAATATAAATCATTATTTATTAATATTATTTAATACATTAATATAAACTATATTTAATAATATATTTTGATAAATATTAAATCATAATATTTAATAAAAATATTATGATTTCCTTATTTATTCCTTAAAATTTAGTGAGTATTTACTCATTGGCATATGTTGCTGTAGGAGTTTAGGATTCATGGACAAACAAAAACAAAGATCCTGCCTATAGATCAGGGAAATGTAAAATATATAAACTTTTCATATATTATATATACATATATATAGTATATCATGTAGCACATTATACTAAAATATACTTTATCATATATATATTACATGGCAAAACAGGAAATAGAATATCACATTATAAAAAGAAGAACAGGATAACAGAAATTATAATGATAGGAGGGACAAGTTTTATAGTTCCAGAATGTCCTTACTGAGATGGTAAGATATCATCAAAATCAGAGAGGAGAAAAAGACTGGAAAGTTAAGAGTACCAGATGGAAGGAATAGGGGAGAAAAAGGGTTTCTGGATTACAGAAGCAGCAATGTGGTCAAGGTATCTAGAGTTTAGTTAGTTCAAAGAGAGTTTAGAAAAGTGGTAGACTTTCAGAGGTATGGGGTAGGGGACATCACAAGGGGGCTGGAAGACCTTTGTAAGACTTGACTAATGGAAGTGAAATGTGAAGACATTTTTTACCTGAGGTGTGGCAAGATATGATTTATATATTAAAGAGATCCCTCCGCCAACTCTGAAAAATAAATTGTAAATGGGCAACAGTAATAGCTGATAAACCAGATTAGAATTTAAATCTACTGTATGAGAGACAGTGGGCAGTTGGAAAGAGTAGAAGCAATGGAGATGGTAAGAAGCAACTGAGCTCTGCTATATTTGAAAGTATTCAACGGAAGATCATGACTTCTTGGTAGACTCCATGGACAGGGGATGAGAAAGAGAGAGAGAGACAAGTATCACTCTTTACAGTTGGAAGAAACCTATAAAAACAGTTTAAATTTTTTTCATACTGAACAAGTATTGTTATTTTTTTAATCAATGCAAAAGGTTTCATTTTATCAGAAGGTTTTAGTTTTTAAAGACAATCAGAGTAATTAGAAATACTTATAAATATGTAGCCCCATATTTATAAGCCAAGATATATCACTTGGCAAAAATGAAATTGGGCAACAGTTCAACATGTTCACTGCCCAGAGCAGGGTATGCAGAGTTACATTAATTATTTTTGGGTAGCACTTGGAAAACAATAGCCTTTTTATTCTGTCATAAGAAAAACAACTTTTATTTTTTATCAAGTTTACTGCCAAGAACATTGACAATTACTATTTATTTCTGAATCATTGGCTTCCTAGCTCATACCAATTGAATGTAATCTGAAATCTCTGACTTACCAAAGAAATTGATTTTTACTGATAAAGCATTAAAATATGGATCCTTCTTAACATCTAATTCTATCAACACTTGATTCTCATCACACAGTGACTCCAACTCTTCAATAGCTGCCTGTTATCTCACTGGATTCTGAGAATTAGAAACAAAATTGCCTATAAAAATATTTTAGACAAAAAACCAAACAATTATAGAGACATGAAGTATAATTTTATCATCTATGTGATAAAATTTAAATGCCTTATCCTAGGAGACTGTGCAGTCATTAAGTATATGGGCTTCATAACGAAAAGATAATCAGGTTGAAATAGGCTGTGATACTAATTATTTACTATTTCTTTGGCAAGAATTTAACCTCTCTAGGTCTCAGTCGCCTTACCTTAAAAAGAAGGGACAGGTAATCCCACTTGTTGGATAGCTTTATGGTGATATAAGTAAAATAATGGACATAAAGTATTAAGATTGGCACATGGTAAGTGCTAAATTAACACTAGAAATACATTAGTACAATTTTTGGTACTAATGTTACAGTTTAAGAACTTTAATAATCAAAATAAAATTTCTAAGATGTCACATATGACACATCTTGTGTCAATGAAGACACAAGAATGTTCAAAATATCTCGTCATCACTTTAAATCAAGCAATATTTGATTTGGAGTATCAACCCTTCTTTTACAAGTAGATATTTAAAATCACTCATCTCCCTCCTCTCGAAGTCACAAAAGACCCTCAAAGTTCAATGTCTCTCTACTTTCATGCCCACAGAGCAGGAAGGGAACATTTGGTCAAGCTGAGAATGCTGGTGCTGCCAGCCAGGCAAGTGCATGCAGAGAACCCATTTTTAGAGAAATATTTCCAAGGTTGTCTTCTTTCTCATTTTGATTCCAGAGACTCTTTGCAATCACCTTTACAATAAATTTTTAAATAAACAGAAATTTATTTAAAAGCTTCTATAAACTTCTAGTATTAACCAAAAAAAAAAAAAAAGTCTCTGAAATCAAGAAATGCAAAGAGCCTGCCAACCTATTTGGAAAAGGAGATATGGGATAAAATAATGAAATTCTTTCAATAATTTATATTGAATTAACAGTCCTCCAGATCCCTCCCTAACATTTGCAGAGGCCTGATTCCTGTGCAATCAAGCACCATAACCACAAACATATCCTCTCTATAAACAGACACCTTTTGGTCAACACTGAGACACAGATTGGGTAATATGGCTAGGTAGAAAAAAAGTGGATTTGGGAAGAAGTCAGTGCAGACTCTGGAAATAAAATCAGGACTATTTGACTGGAAATTCCCTGATCTTGACATGTAGGCTAAAGAAGGTCAGGACATATCTGTTTATTCCTCATCAAAAGGAAGGACACTGCTAGGATAATTTTTCAGGAGAGCCTTCTAAAGTAAAGGGTTTTGAGATTGAAGCCATTAGCTATTCCATTCCTACTGAATGTTATAGTCAAACATTGTTTTGCCCTACACAGGTCATAAAATCCATGCCTTTTCAGATGTAAGCTCATACTTCTCTTTATTCATTCCATAAGTCTTCATTCAAATGATTAATAATGGTATAAAATTTAACAATATTCTAATTTAAAAAAAAAAAAACATGTAACCACTGTTCCTACAACTGCCATTTAGACAAAAGGTATATTCTCATTAATTAGGTATCTTTCCTACCATTGTAACTATGGGTGGTATGTTTAAGAGGTAAGCAAATAACTTCATCTCAGTGACTCATTATCAAGTGTGATGTCAAAGAACATACTTCCTGTGTTTTCTAAGAGTTTTACACTTTCCGGTCATATGTTCATATATTTTGATCTAATTTTTGTACACAGTGTAAGAGAGGGAACAAGTTTCATTTTTCTGTGTGCGGCTCTGTAGTTTTCCCAACATCATTTATTGATGATATCATCTTCCCCATTTTGGGGGAGTTCCTTTGTGGTAAATTAATTGGCCGTATATGCATTGGTTTATTTCTGGACTCTCTATTCTCCTCCAAAGATCCTTGTATCCATTTTTTATGTGAATACCATGCTGCTTTGATTATTACAGCTTTGTAATATATGTCAAAACTAGGCAATGCAGGGCCTCCCCTGGTGGCACAGCGGTTGAGCGCTGGGTTGCGAGGCTGCCTGCAGCCTCTGCAGCACCAGTTTGATCCCCGGCCACCAGCGAGGGTCCCACCAAAAAAAAAAAAAAAAAAAACTAGGCAATGCAATGCCTCCAGCTTTATGCTTTGTCAAGATTGTTTAACTATTTTGTGATCCCAAACACATTTTAGGGTTGACTTTTTTCAATTCCTTTTTAAAATGTCATTGAATTTTTCTGCCAATAGAGTTTTACTTCTTTCTGATTTGGATATCTTTTATTTCTTGTCTGAATGCTCTGAACAATACTTCTTGTTGAATAAAAGAGGTAAAATTGGGACTCTTGTCTTGTTCCTGATCTTATTAAAAAAAAAAAAAACCTTGCAGCTTTTCACTAATAAGTAGGATATTAGAAGTGGGATTGTCATATGGCCTTTATAATGGTGACGTATGCTCCCAGTATACCCAATTGGATAAGAATTTTTGTAATATATGGAAGATGAATTTTGTTAAATGCTATTTTTGCCTCTCAAGATGATCATATGATTTTTATTCTTCATTTTGTTACTATGTTGTATCACACTGATTGATTTCATATGGTGAACCATCCTTGCATCCTTACATGATATGTAATACTTGTAATGTATTACTGAATTCAGTTAATATTTTGTTGAGAATTTTTGTGCCTGGGTTCATCAGGGAGATAGAAGAGTAATTCTCTTTTCCTGTAGTACCGTCATCTTGTTTTGGTATGAGAGTAATGCTGGCCTCATAAGTTTAGAAGCAGTAACACTTGTAATATCCCACTTTGCTGCTGCACAAAGGTACCTGCATGGGGCATGAATGGAGGCTGAAACTTCACTCATCCACTCTTTACATGTCACCTACTTTATCCTGGCCAGGGTACCTTTTTTTATGGCAACCCTGGTCTGTGCAAAGGATCTTTTGCTTCTAATTTTTCAGAAACAACAGGAATATTTTGAGGCTATTTACTCAAGATTAAGTCAGAAAATGAAGTTATTTATTGACTGATAAGGCCTTTTTTAAAAAAAATTGAAGGGCTACTTTCAAAAACAGGACAAAAGATACTGGGGCATCTTGTCAAAATGACCATGAGGAGGTGAGGTACTAATGACCCACTTTATTAAATTACCTCTGAAATGCTATCTAGCATCTGTTTAACTCTGTGGCTTATCCAGAAGGTTGCAATATTCCTGTACACTATATTTCTTAAAATAGCCTATGCCAGAGCACCTGTTAAAATTTAAAAAAGGAGGCCTCCCTGGTGGCACAGGGGTAAAGTCTCAGTGCTATCGACCTATCTCCAGCCCCTGCAGCATGAGTTTGATCCCTACCCAGGGAGCTAACCCACATGGCACAGCAGACCTCTCCTGTCTTGCCCGCTGCTTCCCTCTACAGTGTATTTCAATAGATCCATCCATTAGGCTCCCTACTCTGTCTCTGGTGAATCCTCACCCCCTGCACCTCTGGCCTACACCCCAGTTCTTGTATGCATAAATAAAAATAAATATTTAAAAAAGGAACAGATCACATTTTAAGGATTTTATACTATATTAATGCTTATCAGCCTTAAGTTTCTGTGCAGATTTTCTACCCCATCTTTTGAACCTTAGGAGGGCTTTGTCTCTGCACCATAGACAATAGCTTCTTTACCACACTGTTTCTCCTCGGGGCTCCACCTGGGCAGGATGTATATTTATTGTGCAAGGATATCCTGCGCAGAACCATCAGCATCTCTCACTTCTACCCAAGAAATACCGGGGTACACTTGGTTATTGTGGCAAGTAAACATCCCCCGGGGTGATAGTAACCAAGGTTCAGAAACACTCTATAATTTCCCAATTCACTAAGTGAGCTAACTACTTGCTCTGCCTAAAAGCTCAACACCCTTGATAACTTAATACTTGCTCAAGCATCGATTTCCAGGGGCTAGATGCTGCTGCCCAGTAACTTCAACACTGAAGAACCATTTAAAACTCCTTCTGGAACCTACAGCTAAACACAAAGATAGAAAAACCAGATCTAGGATTCTTCATCTTTTGTATATGGCTGTTTCCAAAGATACTCTTTTCCAAACCATATTTTTTAAATATATTCACAGGCACTCCAAACCAAAGGGGGGAAAAAAGTTTCCAGTTTTCCATGGACAACTAAGGAGACTGTGAAATATAGAAATTAAAAGTTTTCTTTATTCTAGGATTTTTCAGCGCCTTTGTTTTGTAAGAAACCATTGAGAAAACTAACTGGAGGAGGAAAAGAGATAGTATTTTTTTCAAATTTACTCAACAAGGTAACCACTTTATTCGGGAATGTTTATTAAGTTATTAAGGAACTAGTTTCATGCTGCATGATTTAAAATCATTGATTTATATTAAGATGACAAAATTCATAATAATTTGTATGCTTAAGATGGAATAGACTTCAGCATGGCCTCCTTGTGAATTGGTACATAAATTTAAGATGAAGTCCAGCCAATCCTGATTATCTACCTAATCTCCCTCCTCTCTTTACACCCTCATGCTAGACTATGCAGAGACACATCTACAAAAGCAGAGTCCAGGTACATTTCATCTGTGCTCCTGAAGTATTCTGTCATGAATATTATTGTATTGCACTGTCAGTTTATTTATTGCCTTACCTTAGATCTGCAAACTATGGTCACTGCTCATTTTCATAAATCCAATTTTCATGGAAGATAGCCATGCTCACCAATTTAGATATTGTCTATAGATGCTTCACAGTACAATGGCACACTTGAGGAATTACAACAAATTTAAATATTTACCACCAGGCTCTTTATATATTTTTCCATGCTTATTTTTATTTATTTATTTATTTTATTATTTTTTTTAAATAATAAATTTTATTTTTATATTCCCCATACAATTGCAACCCCCCCTTTCTGATCCCAATCCCTCCCCTTCTGCCCCCCACCCCCCAAAAAGTGTCTCTGGTTCCTAGTTTTTTGTTGATTCTGATTTTCACTTTCTTATAGTTATTCATTTTCCTGGTCCCTTATTTAAGTTTTCTAGATTCCTGCTATGAGTGAGACCATCCGGTATTTTTCTTTTTGGCTTATTTCGCTGAGCATGATCCCTTCCAGCGCCATCCATGTTGCTGCAAATTGCATAAGCTTATCTTTTTTGAATGCTGAGTAATATTCCATGGTGTATATGTACCACATCTTCTTGATCCAGTCATCTATTTTTGGGCATTTGGGTTGTTTCCAAAGCTTAGCTATTGTAAACAGTGCTGCTATAAACATAGGGGTGCAGGTGTTCTTTGGAATTGATGTTTCTGTGTCCTTTGGGTAAATACCTAGGAGTGGAATTGCTGGATCATATGGAAGCTCTATGTTTAGTAGGTCCAGAAATCTCCACACAGCTCTCCATAGTGGTTGGACCAGTTTGCACTCCCACCAACAGTGCAGAAGAGTTCCTTTTTCTCCACACCCTCGCCAACATTTGTTGTTGCTAGTTTTTTTAATATGTGCCATTCTCACTGGTGTAAGATGGTATCTCATGGTAGTTTTGATTTGCATTTCCCTGATGACAAGTGATGTTAAACATTTTTTCATATGCCTGTTGGCCATTTGCATTTCCTCTTCGGAGAAGTTTCTTTTTAGCTCTTCTGCCCATTTTTTGACTGGATTATTTTCTTTGTTGTTGTTGAGTCTCATCAGCTCTTTGCAGATTTTTGCGATCAGTCCTTTATCATTAGTGTTGGGTGCAAAAATGTTCTCCCAGTTACCACCAGGCTCTTTAGGGGAAGTTTGCCAACTCCTGCCCTAATCTTTAGTCTCTTAAGGTGAAGTACTGTATCCAATTCCTTCAATTTAATGCCCGGGAAATGACAGATGCTCAAAGTTTGTTGAATGAAAAAAATGTTTTACCTTTCAAAATGAGTCCAAGAACATCTGATCTTAAGGTAACTGTTTTAATAATATGTGAGGGATGGGAATATTCAGCTCAGGTCACAGTGTCAAAGATCTCATTCAGTGTTCAAATTGCTTTTGTTTTACATTGACTTGGTTATATAGAGTCAAACAAATATAATAAATGAAAGCCCTCCTGTAGAACAATATCATCTAAAGATATAATAGAATTCAAAGGTCACTCTATAAAGTTTTTTATATATTATCTCTTGATGTGAATCCTTTTCCTACAATATCATTTTGAATCTTTCAAATATGAGCCGTCTAAGTTTTCTTTGGGAAATAATTTCTGAATACAATTGGTTAATAAGGATCTTTTCCTGTACTGTCATCAAAATTGTCTTTTGCTTTATTTCATCCTATTACTCCTGTCCATTCTTGACCAAGAGATTTTCATTTGTGATATTTTTTTAAATATTTATTTTTTATTTATTTGTACAAGCACTGGGTACAGTCAGAAGCACAGGAGGGTGAGAGAATTCACCAGAGCCAGAGTGGGGAACAGAACAGGCAGACAGACAAAGTACACTGCTGAGGGGAGCAGCGGGCAGCAGGAGAGGTCTGCGTACCATGTGGGACCCTCACAGGTGGCCAGGGATCGAACTGGCGCTGCAGAGGCTGTGGGCAGCTTCGCAGCTCAGCGCTCAACCACTGCGCTACCAAGGGAGGCCCCTTTTGTGATTTTACAGTAAAATTTCAGAAAGCATAAAATGTAGAAAATAATTTCCCAAGTTCAAAAATAAAAAAAAAATTATTGGAATCCGTGATAGAGTAGTTTTGCTATCAGTGCTCAAGAGAGTACAGGAAGGGCCTCCCCGGTGGCGCAGCGGTTGAGCGCTGGGTTGCGAGGCTGCCCGCGGCCTCTGCGGCGCCGGTTCGATTCCAGGCTGCTCCCCAGCCACCGGAGGAGGCAGACCTCTCCTGCCGCCCGCTGCTCCCCTCAGCAGTGTGCTTCGGTCCTTCTGCCTGCTCTGCTCCCTGCTCTGGCTTTGGTGAATTCTTTCACCCTCCCGCGCTTCTGACTGTACCCAGTGCATGTATAAACAAAACAAACGAACAAATAAATAAATAAATAAATAAAACATGCCTCTATAAAAGAAAAAAAAATTTTAAAAAAAAGAGAGTACATGAAGCCATCAAATTCCTACTTTTATTAGGTTTGTATAAATTATAAATTAAGTTTACATAACAGCAGATGATAGGTCTAGGCTTAAATGAGAACAAATAAGATAACCTATGTTAAATCCCTGTTAGTATAACACAGAAAAAGCACCTAGTATCTATTTACTATTAGTGATTATCATCACTCATATTTTAAAAGATTTCATATGTATCCTGGTTAATAGTGGGATTTACAGCCCATGATGTAAAGAAATAGTCTACACGATACTCAGTCTCACCCATGGCCTTAGACATCCAGGTAAAGCTACATCTCAGCACTAGCATAGATGCACTCATTTTAAGTCATGCGTTACACAGAGTAATCAAACACAGAAAACAACTAGGTGAATTTTCTGTCATTACACTATTTTATACAAAAGATTACAAAATGTCCAGCAATGGTGGTCCTCATGAAAAAGAGCATGATAAATTTATCAAAAGACCATCCTTTTGCTTTAAAAATTAAAAGATTCTAAGTTTTGTGAAACTGAATCATGAAATATCTTAACAAAGTAGTGATTTTAATGGCAACAATAAAAATAATTCTATTTATTTATTAAGCATTTGTATGTCAAGGGTTTTTCCTGGTTATTTTAATAGTAATAACAACCATCAATAACATCTATTCAGCACTTGCTATATTCATGTAATTTAACCTATAGGACTTACCTTCTATAAAAGGTATTTAATAAAATTCATATAGTAATATATGTCCCTTTGATTGTCATATGCATTAATTTTCAGGCAACCTAATAACATACTTTAGTTTTAAATTGATGCACATTTCCTAGATGTACTATATCTAACAGAACACTATGTAGATGATTCTGCATTCAAGCAACAGACTATATAATCTGACAAATTAATTTATCTAGGATAGATGGACATGATGATGGGTTAGTATATTTTCAGATTTTATTTTGACTTCTGAGGACAAATATCATAAACCAAAGAAGTAGCTTGGAAAGGACATGTGAAAATTAGAACAGATTAATACGAAAGATAAATACAGTATTAAATAGATGACTATGAATCTGTCAGGGCCTGAAAAAATAATAAACAGAGTATTAAGCATGTAAAATAATCTATTATATGATTAAGTCACCATTATTTTATCATCTTAAAGTACTTAATTTTCATTCAGCTGTTGCAAATTTTAATGATCATTAAAAATGCATACACACATATAGGTATGTGTATATATATACATATATATAAGGACATATATACACACAAAATGGGGCAAAATGAGGATACATGTATATGTATGTATGTATATATATATATATATATATATATATATATATATATGAGTTTCCAGTCATGAAAGTGCCCAATCAGAACTACAGTAAAAACATATTCTCTAAGCCCATGCAACTCAGAGTAGAAATTATATCCCATAAATCCATGGAACCTTAAAATGTTTGCAGAAAATTAAAAAACAAATTTGTAGTAATTTGCAGGAAACTTTGCCCAATCTGAAGAGAAAATACATGGTAAAGCAATTTAATCTCAGGTTGCTAAAAAATCTGCCATTAAATAACTGAGTAGGCAAGTCACAATTCTGTTGGCTTCACTTTTCTTGTTAGTAATATTGTTAATAACAACTATCTATGAGTTGTTTTGTGATTGGTGCTATTATCTGTTCTTTATGTATATGAACTCATTTTAAATGTTTTACATATATAATTCTTATAAAAATTCAATTACTGAGTTACATGTAAAACAACTATATTATTATCCTCTCCATTTTACAGATGAGAAGAGTACATAATAGAGTTGAAAAGAAACTTCAAGATTACATAGCTTGTCTCTTCTAAATGATATACAGTATTATAAACCAATGTCACCTAATTCTAAAAAAAAAAATTCATTTGAGAGCTGAAAATTATTTTTCTAGCATTGGTCACAAATATAATTATTTGTATGCTTTGGTTTATTGTCTATATTCTTTGTAGTCTAGAATCTTACTAAAAACATCTAGCACAATGTATTTTACCTAGCAGATTCTCAATATTTATTACTTAAAGAACTGCAGTGGAATCAGAAGTAAAATCTGTGTCTCCTGATTCAGAGATTAGTGGTTTTATCCTCATAGTTTTGCCTTCTTCATTCCCATTTGTGAAAAATCAGTATGTGGGTTTATTTAAAGTATCTTTTCCATTTTAAATTCAGGATATGTGTTGATACCATTTTTAAAGAAAATTTAAAACAATTAACAAATGCAAAAATATACAAAACTTTTAGATTAGTTAATCATGTATCCTCCCATGAGATCCCAGATTATTTCATAATTCTTATGTAAATACCTTTATTCCCCATAGAAAACCAAAAGGGGGGTTATCACTTAAATAGAAAAATGGGGACTGGGCAGTTCTAGTAAAGCAGACCATTATTCAATGTTGAATTCTCAGGAGGTGGGGCAGAAGCAGATCCAGCAGACTTGGCCCAGTTATAACGGCTTATTACCCCTTGACTTTATTGACAAAATGTTATCAAACTTAATGAAAAGTGAGCTCTGGCTCAATTACTTAATATGTTTCAGCCTAAATCATGTTACTAAATATTTTCCCCAGCTCATCTCCACATAAATTGACTCCCTATCTATTATCTAAAAGAATTACAAGGATTCAAACTTTGCAAAATGTTAATCATAATTTAAATGATCGTACAAGATATTTTTCTTAAAAATCAAATGCAATAAATATTTTTATTATGCAAAAGAGGTAACTTTTTTATGTAAAAGATAGAGACTGAAAACACTGCTTCCACAAGCAAATTCCCCATGGGTGATCAGGCTGGTACTGTGCAATTGCAAAAGTGTCACTCACTATTTAGAGCCCATGTAAATGATGCTCACTGGAATTACAGAGGGCACAGCCTGGAAATTCTTATGTATTGGTAGCAATTCCCTTGTTCAACCTGGTGCCTCATTGTGGGATGCACGTATCATTAAAATTCCTACACTCAATAACCTACATCAAATTTCAGAACCCAGGGGCCCAAATGTAGAACTCAACTCCACTGTTTTCCAGGCGGGCCTACAGCTGCCTTCTTATACTTTAGAATGAGGAGAAATAAGCTCTAGATGGTCACAACAATGGACAGATAACTAGTCTATTAAAAGGACTTAATTTTCCTATACAGGAAAGTATGTTGAAAGTCAATGACACAGTTCGACAATTCAGTTGGGTTTGTCATGCTGAGATGGCCACTAGGAGAATTTGAGTAAAGAAAGAGTCCTTAGAGAAAAGTGATTCATAGTTTTCATGTCTGCAGGCAGTTCTCTCTGCTTCAGACTTTTACAATACTTTAAACCTCTCTCCATAACTTCTCAAAAATGGACATGAATCATAGTTGCTTATATGTCTCTTTCCCAAAAGATAAGAAGACCCTTGAGACCTATAACTTATTCATCTCAGGGTGACTCAAATGTAACTAAGCTTCCTTGAGTCACCCTCCCGACTCTAGAGACCATTCTTATACTTACATATCGAAGCTCAAATAAAACAAGACTAATGAAAGAATAAAAAGTTAAAAAAGATAGCCCAGGTTTCTATCGTTTTTCAAAAGCCCAGATGTTGTCATAAAAGCCCACATAAAGATGATGATAGCCAAAAGCAAATTTTTGTCTCCAAGCAAGGTCAATGCTGGTTTCATTCTAGCCCTTGCTTGTTCTGTTCTGATGTCAAGTGAAGTATTTATGGGTGAAAAAAGCAACAAAAACCTGGACTTATTAAATAGTTACAGAGAGGTTAGTAATGTGGCTTCTGTGTGGGCAAGACTATGATAATGTGATTAGACACCCAATTCTGTTTGCAGAGCCCATGTGTTAAATAAATCACTCAATCACTTCATTTGTCACTGCACTGAAGTCAACATGTCTATTTTCTTCTACATGTTGCTTTCTCTTTGACAAAACTCATTACGAAACACAGCCACTTGGACTGAAATTCATTTGAAATTCACCAAGTAGGCAGCTCTAGTCAGTATGAGAAGAAAGGAGGATGGTTTGTGACAGGAATAAATCTTTCAATAGAAACTGTGGGTATTTCCTTTCAGGTGATTCTCTGGGAGGTAACAAAATTGAATGGTGGGTAGTTTCAAAGGATGACAGCAAGAATAGACAGCTTGAAAGAAAGATGACTGTACAACCCAATGGTATAGGATAAAGTATATGGTTTTGATGACTGAGAAAAATAATTTAGAGTAGCTGTATAAAAACATCTGGCGTAAGACAGTGAAATTACTGAGTATTTTTTACTTGCACATTTTCAAGGCCTGTTATCCACTTGGTATAGTTATGTCACTTACATATAGAGAGATTATTTCTTATTTGTTTTTGCAAGGAATGTGGACTCAATTATAATGGTTGCACCGTCAAGAAATGGGCAGAAGAACTTAAAAGACAATTTCTCCAAAGAGGAAATGCAAATGGCCCACAGACATATGAAAAAATGTTCAACATCACTTATAATCAGGGAAATGCAAATCAAAACCACATCAAGATACCACCTTACACCAGTGAGAATGGCTCATATAAAAAAAACAAGCAACAACAAATCTTGGTGAGGATGTGGTGAAAAAGGAACTCTCCTACATTGCTGGTGGGAGTGCAAACTGGTCCAACCACTATGGAAAGCTGTCTGGAGGTTCCTCAGTCTACTAAAAATGGAGCTACCATATGACGCGGCAATTCTACTTCTATGGATCTACCCAAAGGGCACAAAAACATTAATTCAAAAGAACATCTATACACCTATGTTTATTGCAGTACAATTCACAATAGGTAAAACCTGGAAACAACCCAAATGCCCAAAAATAGATGACTGGATCAAGAAGATGTGGTATATATACATAATGGAATATTACTCCACAATCAAAAAAGATAAACTGAGGCCACATGGCCTCAGTTCACAGCAACGTGGATGGAGCTAGAAGGAATTATGCTCAGTGAAATAAGCCTGAAGGAAAAAGAAAAATATTGCAGGGTTTCACTTATAGCAGGAATACAGGGGAACCAAATAAGACATCAGTGTAAAACATAGTAATAGTACAAAACACAACAAAGCAAAAACAGACAATTATAAATCAGAGACATACTGCAGGGGAGGAGGAGGAAGAGAAATCAGAGGGAGGAAGAGAGGAGCACAGGGGACTGAGATGAGGGTGCACAGGTGCACTGGTGGAGGAAATTCTATGGGGACTACACCTGAGAGGGTGGGGGAAGCAAATATTGTTTAAAAATGAACAATGATGTAAAAAATTTTAAAAATAATTTACTAAAATAAAAAGAAAAGAATGGTTGCAACCTCTGATTTCTTCACTCATAACTTCCTGGTAAGCAGTGCTGGAGATACAGAGATAGACATAGAGATAGAGAGAGATAGAGATAGAGATAGAGATAGAGATAGAGATAGAGATAGAGATAGAGATAGAGATAGAGAGATATATAGATATAGGTATATATGAGCTATGGCCTGAATGTCCACCCCGAAATTCTTATGTTGAAATCCAAAAGTCCAATGTGGTAGGGTATTAGGAAGTAGGTCCTTTCTGAGGTGATTAGGTCATGAGAGTGGCTTTCCTGAAGGGACTAGTGCCACTTAAAAGAAACCCAGCAAAGTTGGCTCACGCCTTCTACCTTATGAGGACATAACTGGAAGTCTCTGACCCAAAAGAGAGCCCTCACCAGGTGCTATTCACCCCTTGATAATGGCAACCTCCAACGTCAAGAAATGTGAGGAATAAATTTCAGTTGTTTTTAAGTCAGTCAGCCTGTGGCATTCTATTATAGTCACATGAACAGAGTAAGACGATATATTAATATATGAATTTATATACATTTAAAAAATAGGCATAGTCTTTGCTAGAGTGTTTAAGTTTCTTTGTATCTTCCTGATCTGGTTAAAAATATATAATGACTACTTGGAAAAATGCTAAAAAAATAAAGAACTGAAATATGTTGACTTATTTTTTTGAGAAGGAAAAAATGAAGTTCTCTAGAACAATTCATCCATACAGAGAGACAAGTTTATTTCCAAAATATTAATTTGTCCCTCAACCAAGCAGTCTTCTGAAAATTCACTTAGTATAGGTTATTCATCTCATTATGAGAAATAGCCATTCAGCAAAGTAATTCTAATTTGGATACTGTTACCATGGGTGGGAGGATGGGGTGAAAAAATGTTCTACAAATAATCTTTATGGAAAAGTTTCTGCTTAGAATGTGACATGAGGAAACAGCAGTTCTTGAAGAACATGATAAAAATTTGTTAGAAGAAAAATCCTCTTGGTGTAAGCTTTTTTAAAATTGGTTTCATATTTTCTACATTCCAGTGGTAAATGCTATTATGGAAAGATGTTCAATGGCCATGCACTAGTGATTTTAGAGATTGGGTGCTGAAATAATGAAGTAAATTTTGTTGTTTTTAAAAATGCATATTTCACTTGGCAGCATCAGCTTTGAAAACAGATTTGGAATAAAAAATGTATAATCAAACAAAATTCAGTCAAAAACACTGTTCAACACAGGATACCTGCTGGGAGTGATAAGCAGGGCAGTAAGCATTACAAACCATCATGTACTTATTTGGTGGGGAGATATGGGAATCTTAACCAAAAAAAAAACTTAAAAAAAATTTTTGGGGGGGCTGTTTAAAGTTGTTCAGGAAAGAATGTACCCAGACTGACAAAACTGTCAGTCAGGTTATTTTAGTACTTGGCAGACAAGGTTCATTTCAATACCTGCAGGATTAGGCAACTGCCTCTGTAGCCTGATTTTGAGAAACAGAAACGTCCAAAAATCAAAATACTTTTTACTGACTCTCTGTCCTAGTATTTAAAAACATTTCCATGTTTCCCTTTGATATTTCCACCTTGGGTTAGTTTACTATTCTCTGTGTGTGTGTGTGTGTGTGTGTGTGTGTGTGTGTGTGTGTGTGTGTGTGTGTGTGTGTGAGTTTATAATATAAACATAGCTATCTACACATGGGGTCAGGGGCATGAGGCAAATGTATTTATTCCTGAAAAGTCAGTTTATTAATCAGTTTTCTTTATAAAAAGGAACAGCAAGAGTTATTTTTTAAAAGAAAAGCACCTTCAGTTAATTTAAAAAAAAAAAAAGGAAAAGGAATTTCTAGATCCCATGTCCTATAAGCTCTTAACTTCAGACAGCACATTTGGGTCACTGAGTTATACATCCTGGAAAAAAATAAAGTATTAAAGGAGGAATCCAGACAAGAAAGACTCTGCTCATGATAATTTTTTCTAGAAACTGTACTAGGTAACTATGTAGGACCATACCAAACAATTCCATGTAGCATCCTTCTTAAAAATACAAAGTGAATGGTGTTGCTGAAGTTTTTTAATCTGATGTCCCTCTACACATGAACGGTTGCCTTTTTTTTCCCTGTGGAATTATTTCAAAATTGGTTCAATATCATTAAGTTATATTTTAAATAAACAATCTTTTTTAATGTCCCTGAAAGGCTTTAGGAAATCTGGTCAATCAAAATGAGCTGAATTCTGTGTTTAAAGAGATTCTGGAGTGGATTTTTTTTTAAAAGATATTCTTGCAAAAGCCAAAATTACATTATTTAGTATATTCAGATCATAGTATTTTGTATGCATTTTTCTTTTTACATTTAAGCTTAAAACAATTCTCACATTCACCAATGCAGGCTGCATGGGCTGGCATAATGCATTTTGACCATTCTAAAGCATAGCTTCCACACCTCATGAATGATTTCAACATGTGGTGTTTTTAATATTCCAAAGATACAGTGAAAAGGTGGAGTTGAGTTTGATGAAAAAGGGTACTATTATTTTATGTCATTTTCCTCTACTCAGCCAGGCACCCAAAGAGCAGAAGTCTTAAGTGCGAAGTAAAGGATGATTATAATTATATTGAGAACTTATGTTAGTGAAGCCAGGTGTTTTATGAGCGTAGAGACTCTGGACCTGTTCTAGCCTCAGAATCCAGCCACTGTCTGACACAGAGTAGGAGTCAAATGATATCTGTTAAAATATTTAATTAAATATGTAGTTTCACACAATTCTCCCAAATAGGAATGTGAGGTAAATATCATTAACTTCATTCTACAATGGGGACACTGAATCAAAGAATCTGGATAATAATCCCCAATGACAAACAGCTGGTAAGTGCTAGCAGCCTATGCTAATGTTTTCTTGGGAGAGAATAAAAAACTACTCTATTTCACAATATATCTTTTCTGAAATTTAGGTATATATATTTTACCATAACTTGCTATAGCTTGTGATATATTAAAATCAGATGTCTTTGTGTTCCGAAGTGGATAAAAGGACTGGCAATGTTCTATTTAGATGCTGGCAGGCTTTGAAATCTCAGCTTTTTTGTGAAACATTAACATCCCAAATTCAAGTGAACTTACAATTTACATCAACAATGTGGTGGATTTCCAGATAATGAATTTATGCAAAGATGGTGAAAATATTAAAAGTCATTTCACAGTAGTGTGATACTTTGATGTTATCTGTCCTGCTACTTCTGGGCTTTTCTGCTTTCTTGTATAAATTATCTAAATTCTACTTTCACTGAAGACATTTTTTAAAAATTTGAACAATCATGTCTTTTTAATGATAAAGTATATTCTGCTGAAAGATTCAAAATGCATCTTTCATAAGCATACAGATTGGTGACAAACGGAGAATCATATGCATAGAAATTCCCCAGAGAAGCTAAACAAGTTTGGAAATACTCTCTATAAAACCAAACTATAAGGTTTGCATAACCAAGATTTAGTGACTATGTCTACCCGACATTTGTGCTATTAAGCTAGGCTCAAATCTTTTCACAAATACTGGCTATGGACCTTCATTTTCCCATCTAGCAATTAGAATAGATAAAGGATGAAGGAACATAGGAAACTTTGACTTCAAGATAGTGGCAAAGTTAGTACAATCAAGTGTGAATAAGAGAGAGGATTTGTTTTAAAAAATAAATATGCAGAGAGAGTGTATGAAAATCATGAATAATTTTGGAACACTTACACAGTTGTTATACATATTCTGTTACTTGTATTAAAGCATGCAGGCTATAAACATAGATATATCGATGATATATAGGTAGATGATAGAATGAAAAATAAATTTCAGTTAACACTAAAATCACCAGCTATAACTCTTACATATTCATTTATTTTTTACTGTACATACTTTTAAAGACAGACATGATTCTATGCTAAATAAAAATAGTAGCATGCAGACAAAAAATCCTGAAAAACAGGCTTTGGTATATTCCATTAAAACAATCGTAAGAATCTTCTCAAACCTATAACTATGGCATTATCATTTTAAATTCTATAATCTTGAATATTATCAAGACTGAATCTCTATCATGTTCAATAAGAGAAAGGAAGACTGAAATCTTTTTAAGCCATAGTCCTCATTACTGAATTAAAATAATAGTTCTAGTAAAACCTGAAAACAACCCAAAGGCGCAAAAATAGATGACTGGATCAAGAAGATGTAGTATATGTACACGATGGAATATTATTCAGCAATCAAAAAAAAAACTGAGGCCATTCACAAAACACAACAAAGCAAAAACAGACAATTATAAATCAGAGACATCCTGCAGGGGAAGAGGAGGGAGAGGGATCACAGGGAGGGATGGAGGAGCATAGGGGACTGAGGTGATGGTGCACGGGCACACTGTTGGAAATTCTATGGGAACCACCTGAGGGAATGGGGGGAAGTAAATATTATTTAAAAATGAACAATAATGTAGAAAAAATTTTTAAATAATAAAAAATAAAATAATAGTTCTAAGTTCTTAAAATAATGTATGATCACCTTTTTGGTTTTGTGATGGTTTCTTTCATGATAAAAAAATCTCTTTAGTTTGACGTAGTCCCATTTATTTATTTTTGCTTTTTGTTTCCCTTAACATAGAGTTGAATCTTCAAACATATATTTGCCATTGAAGTTCATGTTTATATCATTTATATTTTCTTCTATGTATTTAATGGTTTCAAATTTTATCCAAGTTTTTAATCCATTCTGAGTTGATTTATTTTACTATTTTTATTATTTTAAAGATTTATTTATTTATTTATTTATACAAGCACTGAGTAGTCAGAAGCGCAGGAGGGTGAGAGAAATCACCAGAGCTAGAGCGAAGAACAGAACAGGCAGACTGATGAAGTACACTGCTGAGGGGAGCAGCGGGTGGCAGGAGAGGCCTGCGCGCCATGTGGGACCTCGCTGGCGGCCGGGGATCAAACCGGCAATGCAGAGGCTGCGGGCAGCTTCGCAACCCAGCGTGCTCAACCGCTGCGCCACTGGGGAGGCCCATTCTGAGTTGATTTTTGCATATGGCACAAGATAGGATCCAGTCTCATTCTTAGTGAATGTGGCTTTCCAATTTTCCCAACACCATTTATTGAAGAGTCTATCCTTTCCCATTGTATATTCTTGAATGTTTTACAATTAACTGTTCATATATGTGAGCATTTATTCCTGGGTTCTCAATTCTACACCATTGGTCTGTGTAACTATTTTTATTCCAATACTGTACTGTAAACTCTCACACTAAGTAAATAGCTACCCTAAGAAATGATTTTTAGGGCCTCCCCAGTGTCTTAGCAGTTGAGTGCTGGGTTGCAAAGCTGCCTGCAGCCTCTACAGTGCTGGTTCGATCCCTGGCCACCGGGCGAGGGTCCCACATGGTGCGCAGACCTCTCCTGCCACCCGCTGTTCCCCTCAGCAGTGTATTTCGTCAGTTTGCCTGTTCTGCTCTCCCCTCTGGCTCTGGTGGATTTTCTCACCCTCCCACGCTTCTGACTATACCCAGTGCTTGTATAAATAATTAAATAAATCTTTAAAAAAATGATTTTTAACCATTTTTTAAGCCCCAGACCAATAATTTCATATGGTGCTACCTAGTACAAAAAAGAGAATTTCTTCTACATACACATATTGAGTATCTGCTGTATACATTAATTATGGATAATACAAAGAAAGATTAATAAGACAAAAAAGTTGCTTATAAAGAATTTACAGCACACAGAATTTCCAACTAGTACATAGTAATCACAATAATATTGAGGTAGCAATTACATAACAATTAATGATGCTAAATTTTAAGTTTTCTGACAGAATTTAAAAAACATTGTAAATCATGTAGTTATATTATTGAACTGAATTCAGTTCAATTTAATGAGCTGAACTTATAGAAGTAAAAAACTGTCACTCCACCAACAGCTAACAGCCATCATGTAAATAAGAACTGCTAATATTTAAATATTTACTATGTTATACTGGTCTAAGCATCTTGTTTAAATTGTCTCAATATTATAAAAACTCTATAAAGTTGGAAGAATATTCTAATGCTGTACATTAGAGAACTAAGGCCAAATAATAAGTTGCCTAAAGTCATATAGCAGCTAATTTGCAAAACTGTGAGAGAATTTACTAGACTGACTCAAAGAACAAGATTCTTAATAATAACTACAAACGTAATTGTCCTTTCCTTTACATATGCAGGTAAGAATTCCTAATGTTGTATAGAAACTGCCACTTTGGAAAGTAAGTATATAATTGGGGTGAATAGAAATGGCAAAAATGAAGTATGCAAAGTAAGTAAGAAATGGGCCCAGAACAACTAGCTACATAATTACAGGGCCTCGTGTGAAATAAAAATGCTGGACTTCTACTCAAAACACAGGGGGAATGTACATATAAAGTTTTATCCTTCTTCCCCTTGAACCATGTCTCTGCACATGTGACTCTGCACTGCCTGTCTGGTACCCCTCCCACCAAATGTTGAACCGATAGGCCATGCCTCAGGCAGAGGAGGAGAAATCAGGCCAGATATCTTCCTCACCCGTGGCAGAAGAGGTATTGCAATTTTTTGCTAGAAGATGCTAGGTACTTACATGAGGGCAGGGATTAAATAAAGGTTTCTCCCTGCTGAGTCCCCCTATGCGTACAATGGCTCTGACAGTCTAGACCTGGGATGGCTAGTTTGCATGCCCGTACCAGGATCGTGCTGTGGACAGTGGGAAATAATGATCAGTGTAGGGGAGATTTTAAGGGTGTGAGAACCAATCCTAGAGATGCAGGGGGGCAAGGAGAAAAGTAATAGCTCATTACCCAAGTTCCACATCACTTCATTATCCCATGCAACTCTACAATCACAAATTAAAGGATGAAATTATTAAGAATTTTAAGACAGTGGCCACATAGCTTAAACTCCAAGCACTGAGCTCTCTGACACCAAGCCCTTATGATCACCCCAGTCCACACGCAAGACAGCTAACCCTCATGGTGGCTATGACTCACAATAGCACCAAGAATAAAATATGGCTCAACATGTTTACTTACATACTCATCTTCTGGAAGGAGACAATGGGCATTTTCATGAAATACAAAGATCAAAGGACTACAGAAAGTCTGTGACTTTATAGCAAAACTAAGGGAAATGACACTCAAGAAATCTGAAGTTTCTTAAGTATTAGTTGAGCAGATCCTTCAGAGAGAGAAAAGTCAATGATCAGAAGACCAGCAGTTCTATAACAAATTACTATAAGTGTTGTTCAAAAATAATCAGAAGTCCTCTTCCAGGAAGTGAAAGCCAGTCTTCTGGCAGGGAGAAGTGGAGAGCAGTGTAGTGATGCAAACTGATACATGTGTTGGAGACTGGAGTGGTCTTGCATGCAATGGTCAAGTACTAGGAGTTTTATGAAATACGCATTAAATCACTGGCTGCTTAAAATCAATTCAACCACAGAAATCACCATATTCAAGTTTACGAAAGTTTGTGGGAGCAGAACATGCAAATACTTAAAATCAAAATAAGACTATTTTCTTATTGGGGATAATTGATCTAATGTATATGATTCTTCACCAAAATGAATCCAGCAGCACTGTATAGGATTATGTGTAAGGGATACTGACGGAAGGAAAAGGGAGTATTAACAGGAGCATAAGAATGATATAAGGCTTTACACAAGAACAAATTAACCAATTAATTTGATGAATTGATGAATTGGGATTAGGTTTGGAGCTAGAGGATATATAAAAAATATCTCACAGGTTTGAACCCTCAAATAGTGGAGGGCAATGGTTAAAGCTAACATAAATTGAAAGTAGCAGGTGAAGAAAGATTTCATAAAATGATGAATTCAATTTAAAACATTGCATGTTTTAGGTAGCACAACCTGCCTACTTGTATTTGGCTAAATGGGAATTCAGAAGTTCAGGAGTGAGAACCCAGTTAGAGATAATAAAAGTTCATCTAGGAATCAGCGAGTCATTAAGAAGGATAGTTAAGGAAATGAATTGTTTAAGTGTAAGAAGGAAGAAACAGGAGAGCAGAGTTTGAAGAAGAAATCCCTGAGGTGTCTGAGCAGAGAGTAAGTGAGCGGAAGAGGAGGAAGCAGAATGGAAGACGAACTACCCACCACATTATTAAATAGTTATTCATCTCTGATAAAGCAAGGAGGTATAAGACTTTCTGAACAAAGAAAATTATGTTCCTGAAAATCTAGTGTCTTGGTGATGGATGTGGTGTGGTGGCATACATCGAAAGAGGTGGGACCTTCTATCTCTGAATCACTTACAGTGTTGTAAATGAATGTTACATCAATAAAATTAAAATTAAAATTAAAAAAATCTAATGTCAAAAGGATACTTAGGAAAAGCACTGGAAACAGTAGTAATCAGTCCATTTATAGTCTGTCATTTGATGTGGGGAAGTTTAACACCTTATTCCTTATTCCTAACAGTGCAAACACTGCTGTTGACAAAGACCCCATAAGGAGTGTAGTTAAAGCATTTACTGTCAGAACTGCATTGCCTTAGGACAAAAGTCACTGCAAACAGTTCACTGACTCTTTTTTTGAATTTGGCACTTGATTGGTTGGGAGAGGTATGAGAAAGAACATGGCAAAACCAATTATCTTGCCTTGTTCCAGGAAGAAGCCTTTTATGTTGCTTTGATTTTTCTCTGCAAGGTAACTGGGAAATAGAGTTTTAACTCCTTACTTTTGAAAAGGTTTCTAAATAGGTATCTATACTATTTTCTAAAGCAATTGGTAACATTTGACATTATAACATACACACACAGCCTTACTCACTAGCACTCTGCTAAAAGTCTGTGAATTCAGTCAATAAAAATATGATTTTGTGGAATTTATATATAACAGGACATAAATTTAATAACTAACTTTGTCTCCCCTTGCTTCACTATTGTGTATAGGTCAGACTATATAATTATGCACATGATTTTATTCTTTGTTCTACATAGAAATTTCTCACTCCTTTTTTCTTCTGTTCCTTATGGTGAACAAAGGATGCTAATCCAGATGAACTTAAACTAGCATGATTTTTGTGTGTAAGGGTTGAATTTTCATTTTATTTCCTGTCTATAGGTTTGTATGGTTATGGTTCTTCCCATCTATGCTACATGAGTCTTAGTTAGAACGCCAGTTGCTTTCTGGCTACAAAGAAGTTAACACGTGACAAAATTTACATTGAAAGAGTTATATGTTCATAACAGAGCAAAATTGATGACAAAAATTCTTGTGTATGATAAGCAATGCATTTCAAAGTATTTTGACTGCAACACATCAAATACACAGTCAAGGGCCTCTCTGGTGGCGCTGGTGGTTGAGCGCCGCACTGAAGCTATCCGCAGCGTCTGCAGCACCAGTTCGATCCCCACCGGCCGGCGAAAATCCCACGCGGTTCAGCAGACCTTTCCTGTCTCGCCCGCTGCTCCCCTCAGCAGTGTATTTCATCAGTCTGCCTATTCTTTTCCCTGCTCTGTCTCTGATGAATCCTCTCACCCTCCTGCGCATCTGGCCTGTACCCCGGTTCTTGTATAAATAAATAAATCTTAAAAAAAAAAGCTTCAAATACACAGTCAAATAAATATTATGAATATAAAGTAGTGACCACATTCCTAGAAAGTATGGTCATGGGGAGAATGATGAGCAGTCAAAGGTGCTCTGAGGGGCTTATAACACAGAGCAGGAGAGGCAGAGATGGCACCTAACACAGATGGCACCCAGCAACCGAAATGCAAAGAACATTCCCTGTGGATACATGCTGGGGGAGAAACAATCTTTTAATTTTCAGTGATCAGCATTGGTAGTGTCAATTTTCATAAGCTAAGAAAAAAATACATTAAGAAAGCTGTAATAACATGTCAATATCAAAATGAAATGCTTACACTGGAGCTGAATATTTATAGACTGAAGGTCATATTGCAAGATTTAGTTTGAAAGCATTTGAAAATAATCAGCCTGTAAAAGAAAAAGACCAAATAAATAATATAAATACAAATAGAGCAATAAAATTATTCATTGGAAAAACAAACCTGGGAAAATGCCCTAAGCACATTTAAATTAGAAAACAAATTTATCCAGCATTCCACTCTCACTTAACAAAGTCCCACTTTTTATATACTCATAAGAAGAATCTACTTTAACATCCTTGGCAGAATTCTCACCTCAGCACCTTGTCCCGAGAGCCTAATAAATGGGGGAAAAAAGGCAGTTCCGGTTTTCTGAGGAAGTTTATACTATTGATGCCGGAAGCCGGTACATATCTGACAAGTCTGGACTAATGGAAAGGGTTTGGAAAAGGGAGATTTCCAAGTTCTCCCCTTTGTGCATTATTTGTTTGTCTCTGTGCATAGATTTGTTGGCAAAAAGGAGAGAGACCTCAAGAGAAACTGAGGTTTGGGAGGGACAGTATAAAGTTGTTGATGGGGTTCAGGACACATAACCTTAAGATATGGCACCTTAATATCTGATTATTTTAAATAATGAAATGTATGAGAAATGCTACAAGAGAAAACAGAAGCAGGAAATTCAATCTGATCTTTCCCCTGTCCTTCCTCAGAGACAAGTCAAAAAAGTCTCCTGTCAGAAATGCCTCCCTATCCCCAATCCAGGGGGAAGGTTCAGGGGGTCCCTCAGGACTCTGCAAGAATGTTGAGAAGAATCCCAGCAAAGGAAACATGGACAAGTCCCCCAGTTCACTACACTTACCTCATACTCTAGGATCTATCATATTTCTAAACAACCATCCAGACTTAACAAATCTATCATGAAAATACTCAGGTTTATCAATTGCTTTATTTCTTTGTTAACTTATGAAGGGTCCCATGTCACAAAAAACTTACACTAAAAAAACAGTATTTTTTTCCTACTATTCATGTGTTGTTATCAATCAAATTTCCCAGGCATTTAGGGAATCCTAAAAGGCATTAGGATACTCCTAAGATGATCAAGGACAAATGAACCCTTACTCAATAAACATCTGCCTATTAGAGAATGACAGAAGGATTAGAAGAAACACCCCCCACCCCTAATGCCAAAGCTGAATACAAGAACAACATTTAGATAAGTTTTGAGGAATTAGGAGTATTTAATGTTTCATTTTTTATCTATTAATCCCTCCATGCCACAGATCATGTTTCTTACTGTTTTTGCAATGAAGCTAAATCCCTGGGACTTTGTAGCCACTCCATAAATAGGCCACACCTCCTCCCACTAGCCACTCTGTTTCCTTTCATCCTCCACTCAGTCAGCTACATCCTTTCTACCCCCTAGGCAAACATGGTGTGTATGTCTTCACTTATTTGGAGGAAAGTTGGCCTCCCCATGTATACTAATTACATTCCCATCCATACAGAAGTCACCCTGGCCCACTCCTAAACTGTCAAGTTTTTCTAAACTCTGACCTCCTACACTGATACACAACATTCCCCATTCTATTTCCCTCCCACAATCATTATTTTAGCTTTCATTATCCCCCAAGGCACTGGTACACCCAAAACTGGAGTATGCAATTATGAGCAAAACCCCAAAAGTCAAGGAAATTCACATGTGTGGTCAAGAGTAAGACACAAATGAAACTATATTTTACTTATTAATGAAATATAACAATTTTTGTTTATTTTGTCTTACTCTCTCAAAATTTTAGAGGGTAGAGACTTAGACCTCAATGTCTTTTATGTGTAATTCCAATTCAAACATTACTTCTGCAATGTATTCCTTCTACACTTGCCTTGATGTATCAGATGAAGGTATTCCCCTTCCATCCCCCTACCCTGCATTTTGCTGCTTTTCTGATCGTCTTTTTAGGCAGTATCACCTCCAACCATCCATCCAGCCTAGCAGTTTCTAAGTCTCATTTTCTCCCTTGCTTTCCCTGTATTCAGCATACCCCACTGATTTAACACCCTAAGTCCTCAAATCTGAATATAAGCCTCCATTCCCACTGCTTTGACCTAAGGTCTTATCTTTTTCATTTCTGGCTGATCATACCATCTCCATTCTTCTCTCCTCTTCCTGTCCCTTTCCACCCTGTTTCAGGGTGACTTTTAATAAATGCACATCCAACCATCTCCCTAAACCCATTATTTAGCATGGGACATAAAATCCTTGATGGGGGCGGCCCAGGTAGTGCAGCGGGTTGAGCACAGCACTGTGAAGCTGTCCGCAGCCTCTGCAGCAAGGGTTCGATTCCAGGTCGGCCAGGGAGATACCCACATGGCGTGGCAGACCGCTCCTGTCTCGCCCACTGCTCCCCTCAGCAGTGCTTTTGGTCCATCTGCCTTTCTGCTCCCTGCTTTTGGTCCATCTGCTCTGTCTCTGGTGAATTCTCTCATACTCCCAAGCTTCTGGCCTCTACCCCAGTTCTTGTATAAATAAATAAATCTTTAAAAAAAATCCTTCATAGGCTATTCCCCTACTTTCCTCTCCAGACATTCTGCACCTACTGTAGTCTCAATCTTGACAAGTGTTGAATGTTTCTGAAACTCCCTAAACTTTACATGTCCTTGTCTCCAACTGCATTTTTTTTATTTCTCTGCTTAAAATGATTTTTCCCCTCTATTTGCCACTATTTTACATGATTTTAGCAATTGATCAAGTGTATTGTCTTCTCCAAGAAGTCTTTGAACTCAAGCTAATACCCATCCTTCAATCCAATCTTTAGAATGAATCACATCCCTTTTCATAACATCTTTTTACGTTCTTCCATAGTGAACCCTAAAGCAGAGAGAATTGGGTGTTGGGCATCGAACATCCCTTAAGGGCAAATACTATATTTTATTTCATGTTTATAATTGCACTTCAAACACACTTCCTGGCACAAAGGATGTTATCATGATGTTATCAAATGGCTAAATGAATACATAAAGTATTTAAATACTTGTTAGCTGAATTGACACCAAGTTCTTTAGAGAATAAACAGAACTTTCTGATCTGAGAACTTTATGATCTAATATATTTCAAAAGAGGGACTCCCTGGTGGTGCAAGGGGTTAAATAGTAGCACTATGAAGCTATCAGCAGCCACTGCAGCATGAGTTCGATCCCCCACCAGGGAGTTAACCCACATAGTGCAGCAGACCTCTCATGCCTCACTGGCTGCTCCCCTCAGCAATGTATTTCAGTCAGTCTGCCTGTTCTGCTCACCACTCTGTCTCTGGTGAATCCTCGCACCCCCCGCACCTCTGGCCTGTACTGTAGTTCTTGGATGCATAAATAAATAAATCTTTAAAAAATAAATAAAAAAGAAAAAGAAAAAGAAAAAGATGAAGCTTCATTCCCCTACAAAAGTGAAAATGTTTTTAATATACCTCATAGGCAGAAATTAAAAAGTTTACTTAATGTCATTGTTAAATTATTAAAGTAGAATTTGTACCATCAACTAATGACCTCATAAATTATCCAAAGCATCTGATTTGCTTCTTTCAAGCTTTCTATCATAGATTGCTTTAAGGGAATAGCAGTAACTTCAAAATATTCATCATTCCTATCTGACATTTACTTACTCTTCAAATCTATTTAGCAATATTTATTTTATTTCTTCCAAGGACAGTAAACACTAATGACTTCTTTTTTCTCCTCTAATTTTATTGAGATTATAATAAATGTATAATTCTGTGTAATTTTCAGGCGCACAAAGTGTTGATTTATGTACATTTTGATATTCAAAATGATTACCACCAAGGCATTAGTTAACTGTATTACATCACACAGTTACCATTTCTTTTTGTGTGAGAACATGCAAGATTTTGAAGTATATATAATACAGTATGAACTATAATCACTGTGATGCATATTAGCGTCCCAAAACTTATTCATCTTTTGGTATAACTACAAGTTTATACTCTGACCAGCATCTCCCCATTCCCTGCATTCTACAGCTCTGACAACTATCATTCTAATCTGTTTTTATGAGCATAACTACCTTAGATTCTATATATAAGTGTGATCATACTGTACTTGCCTTTCTCTATCTGAGTTTTTCTATTTAGAATAATGCCTTCAAGATCCAACTATCTGTCACAGAGATATATCTCACAACATATGTGTGTACAGATACACACATATCTATACATGTGCACATATACATGTGTGTGGACATATACATCACACCATACACACACACACACACACACACATCTTTTTTATTCATTTGTCTGTCAATAAACCCTTAAGTAGTTTCTTTGGCTTGGCTATTATGAATAATGCTGCAGTAAGCATGGAAGTGCAGATAACTTCACAATCCTATTTTCATTTCCTTTGGATATATACCAAGAAGTAGGATTGTTGGATCATATGGTGTTCTATTTTTAATTTTCTGAGGAATGTCCATATTTTCCAAAGCATGCACCAATTTGGATGTGCTACTGATAATTGTCTTGGGCTAGCAAAAATATGGAATATAAATGAAAGTTTAATTTTATTATAGGAAGAGCATCGATATTGTGCAACAGTTACACTGATGAATTATAGGAGGATTTTACATTTTCAAAAGAGAGTATAAATAATTCTGCATATTTCCACATATCAGACAACACGTATAGATCTTAAAAATAAAATCCTTAATTACTCATATAAAAAAATATGTTACAAAGTGCTATTGTGTAGTACTCTTAGGAAAACAAGCTCATTAGTTTAATAACATAAACACATTAGTTTAATGACAAAATGCTTAACTGATTCCATTGCCTTTATATAGTTTCATCTAATTAAACACAGTCGGCCAGTATTTATCACCAATTTTATAATTCACAATGCAATGTGGATAAAGCCTCAAATCCATAAGAAAGAATAAAAAGACAGGAAAAAAATTCTCCTGTTCATGAATACTTAATATTGGAGATTTATGAAAATAAATACCAAGGGGGAGTCAAGACTTTTCCCAAGCAGATATAAACATATGGGCACTATTTTATTCCAAAATTTTTACCTCATTACTACTCAATAAGTGATATAAATACTTAGTTTGAAATAGTGCTGCTGGAGAAATGAACTTCTTAGTCAGTTATCAGCATGTCATGATACCCAACTTATGCTAAATAAAACTCATCTTCTAGTTTTATTTCAAGTTCCAGGGAAATGCAATATTTTAACTGAATATACTTTAGCAAAACATGTATCTACTTAAAAGAATGGAAAATAATGTTTTAACAGGGAATATTCTGAAAGGAATTTGAGACAAAATCCATTATCTTGTATTACTACATGAGCATCAGTAGAATAGCTGACATGTGATACATTACGTTGGGTATTTTCTATGTCAGTATATCCCAATTTTTTTTCAACATCATGACATAAGTAACATGATAATGTCTATCAAGACATGCAGTAAATGAATAGGGGTTCCCTAAAGAATCCCACCATTAGCCCACCGATGCAGGTCATTCTTTGACCACACTATACAACTTCCTAGCACGTGGTTCTGTGGGGAACCAGAATACCAGGCAAACCTCCAGATAAGGACAATTTAATCAGGGATGCATGGTTAGTGCCTATTAATTTATCTGCGTACAGCAACAAATGGTGGCAAAATATGAGGTATACACTGGAAAAATGAAGGAGAGTAACAGAGAGAGATGAAGGCCATGGAATTGGTCATCTTAGATCCCTCCAAATCACCCAGGCATATAACTTTCAATACAGGGTCAGACTCACTTTATCAATAACATAATGATAATGTGAGTGATATTATACTGAAATGTTTGTGATATTTAAGAACTTACATAAGCTAAATAATGTACCTTGAGGGAGACAGATATATAGATGCAGATATAGATATAGATACATAATTTATTGCTACAGTTGGAACAGAAAGGTTACAATCAGAACACATAAGTGAATGAAAATTTCAAAATTCATTATTCAAAATCACTATGGTTTTCCTAAAAAAGTCATAAACTAAGATTTTTCTTCCATTTTTTAAATTAGAGCATATATATTATATGACTTGTAAACCTCTATCTAATTTGTTACACCAAGACATTTCTGGAAAAGATTCATATGCTACTGTAAAGCACAGATCTGACCAATTGTCATTATCCATTCCAAGATGACAAAATATAGGCAGAATGATTCATTTACATATATTAACCAAATAAAGCATGGCAAGAAACAAATGCAATAGAATTGGATACTTCTGGGAGATGGAGATTTCTAATAAACATAAAAATGATTATGACTTCAATGATTTTTTAAATAAATTCTTACTGTATTGCAATACTGAGAAAGCACTGTAAAAGCAAAGAAATAGCAACCGATTAAATTTTATAACATCTCTGATCCAGAGGCAAGACTTAATATACTCACGTTGACCAAAGTTGTCATGTACTGAAATTGTACTATCTTCTTCCAAAAAAATAGTAAGTCTAATATCAGAAAGCTGTTTTAGCTTACATGTGAGCTTAACAAGCAAATCAGATATGGAGGTGTGTTCCTTAAAGTCTTAATTGTGTAGTGGTGGATTCCAAAAGCTTCCCAGAGGCCATTTTTCTCCCCTGTGAAATGGATATACTAACATTTTCATGAAATTGTCATAAAAATAATTGCAGAGTTGTCAGCTCACTTGCTAATCACATAGTAAATACCCAACACATATAATAAATAAATTAATGAAGCCCTGTCCTGAAGACATTTACTTCATTTGTCAATTTTTTTTGTAGTCATCACTCTCATTCTTTAGAACTTACCTTACTTTTCTGTTCAGTTACTTAGTTCAACCGAAATTCAGAACCAGCTCCAAAGTTTTTCCCTTATATCCTTTTCAATTACCTTGCCTCCTCTGACTTTTGCCCTAATGGTCAGATCAGTCTCTCTAGCCCAGCTTCTTATAATAATTCTAATTTCTAAATTGCATCCCTTGACCAACTTGAATAAAGTTCTTACTTCTATTCCAAAAGAATTTCACAGAACCAACCTATGTTAGCAAATGTTCAACTCTAGGAGAGATTTGTAACCAGAACCTTAGAACAGAATAGTGAAAAGCAGATAATATAATTAGTACAACCATTAGTGTCATTCACGAAAGAGCCCAGGCTCTCTGTATCACTGGAAAACTATAATACTGTACTCCCCTACCCTCCTGAGAAACTATGTATGGCGGTATGACTTATCTGTACTAATAAATTGTTGACAAAAATAATGTGTGCTTCTAGGCAGAAGTTTTAAGAACACCAATTCCCCATACTCCTTCCTGGGGATGTAGCCTCTGACAAAATTCCAGATGGTAATTGATCTATCACCCTGGATTCTAGCTTGAGAAAAACACAGAACAAAGATCTAAAAGCTGCTAATAACATGAGTGAGAAATATGTATTTTTACTTTTTGATATTACTTTGAGGGTTGCTTTACCCTCACAGTATAAATTCATGTTGATGATAGAAATAAAGAGATGATTGTAATAAAGAGCACACCTGTTCAAATCTAGCTTTACCACTCATCTGTACAAATTTAGGGAATTTATTCACCATGTTTTTAGAAATAAGTCAGGGTTATTTACTTGTCCTATCCCTGCCTCGACTTTCTCATCCCAGTAAAACAGGGAATAACAATAGAATCTAAGTCATTGGATCTGAGGAATAAAATTGTATTATAAGCAATAGGAATAGAAATATAACTGGTCTAACACATATGCTATTTGGGGTTCAATAAAAATTGGAAAGATAATATCCTTGATCATAGGCACTTAAAATGAGATAGGGAGAAATGAAGCATATTTAAAGATAACTAGAATTCATAATAAATACAGAAAGGGAGAATTAAGTAAAATTGTGTGTAATTTTAAAGAAGGGAAATCATTTCTTGCCTGGGAAACAGAATGCATGGTGAATACTATGGGATTTCCATGGAATCTTGAAAAGGAAGGGTTTTTTTTTTTTTTAATTTTAATTTTTTTAATTTTATATATTTCTTTACATTATTTTTCATTTTTGCACAATGTATGCATTTTCATCTTGGTTATAGTCCCCCTACAATTCCCACCCCCCCCTTGTTTGATCCTACTCCCTCCTCACCCCATAATGTGTCTCTGGTTTATAGTTGCTTGTTGATTTTGAAGGTTTAAAAGGTAAAGATGAAAAGGATTAGAAAGTAGGGGAGGTGAGCACATTTGCAATGACAAAGATAGTGTACTGCAATTATCTGCCCATTCTGTTCCCCATTCTGTCTCTGGTGAATCCTCTCACACCCTGCACCTCTGGCCTGTACCCCAGTTTAACATGTACATTTGTGTAGAGTATTAACTTATCTATAACCACCAATGTTCTAACCATATTATCAGTGTTATTTCTCTGATGTAGGCAAAACCAGGCCAAGTGTTGCTTCTATTTTTTTTTTTTTTTTAAGTAAAACATCTCATAGTACAGTGAAACAGAGAGGAATACTTAATACATGACCATTCTCTTTGAGTAGAGAAAACAATGGAAAAGCTCTTTTTTTCCTAATTAAAGCTGAAAGAAGCCATTGAATGTTTTAAGTATCTCCCTGAGTTTAACAACTTAGCTTAGTCCTGTTTCCACAGATGTGGGTGTACATAATTTCTATAATTCTATGTAGAATCTGGGTCTTTGGAAGAGCCTATTTCAGAATGTCTGAGCATCTGTGTAAATACACATTTCAACACCAATTTAGAAGAAATAAAAGTTACGGATTTAAATCAATCCTAGGTCATTATACAAATAGCCAGTTCAACACCTAACATAAGGAATATTCCTTTCGTAGAGTCCTTCTTGTTTTCTTAAATAAGCATTTGTTCTAGCAAATAGATTACAGTAGAAAAAGGGGTGGGGGAGAGGTAGTACAGTGTTAAGAATATCTGTAGCTAACAGCTGTACAGAAAAAGAGGAAAAGCCTAGGGAACATTGAAAGTAGAATAAAAGGACAGAAAACCTCCACTTGCCTACTGAGATAAAGACCAATTAATCCAATATGATCAGCAATTTGGGGAAAATGTGTTTAAAGCATGATGGGAAAAGTCTGTACCACAGATGAAGTTTATTTTATTTTTTTTTTTTTAATAGAGGCATGTTTTATTTATTTATTTGGTTTGTTTTGTTTATACATGCACTGGGTACAGTCAGAAGCACGGGAGGGTGAGAGAATTCACCAGAGCCAGAAGCAGAGCAGGCAGAAGGACCGATGTACACTGCTGAGGGGAGCAGCGGGCGGCAGGAGAGGTCTGCACGCCATGTGGGACCCTCCTCCAGTGACAGGGGAGCAGCCGGGGATCGAACCGGCGCCGCAGAGGCTGCGGGCAGCTTCGCAACCCAGCGCTCAACCGCTGAGCCACCGGGGAGGCCCAACACAGATGAAGTTTAAAGTGTTTTTACTAGATTAAAAATATAAGCTCTGTGAGGCCAAGGACAATATCCTCTTTGATGGCTCTAACACCATACTCGTATGACAAGTACACAATATATGTTTGCTAACAAGCAGAGATGCTGTGATACACAGTCATGGCAAAAGACACAACCTATACAACTTAAATACGGCACCTACAGTCGTAGGTACAAGATACTCTAAAAAAGGTTAATTATTTACAGTCTTGAAACATTGTGTGCTTGAACAACTAGGGTTCAAGGATGATCAATTCAAATCACATTTATTTTCTTCAAAGTTTAAGAGAATCCTGGATTTTAATTACCCCAATAATAGTAACGGAAAAAACTATTTTTCTATTTATTCAATTTTGGTGGCATTTCTATATTGCTCTCTTTTATGTCATTATATCTAGATATACCTCAATCTGGATTTTCCCACCTTCAAACACAAACAGGCTTCTCATCAGTTCTGCTCAGGGTTCCACACAGGGGATCAAGGTGACGGCATGTGTAAATTCTTTCTTCTTCCTCAGCCTGGAGAGGAGTTTCCTCTGCTTAGTGTGTTTTCTCTGTCCTTGAGGAGGACAGTGTTTATAATTATTTCCTCTTCACTGATTTCATGAACACCTTAACCATTATGTGCCCTGAATGCATTTATATCTTACTACCTTTGAAGAGAACTGAAAAACATTAAGAAGGAAAGGTTTGGAGAAACTTGCTCTGAGAAGAAAGGCTTTGAGCATAGCTTTATATGTTCTAATAAGCAGTTAATATTTTCCCATAGCTGACTGCCCTGAAATGAAATAAAATCAAGAAACACAAATGAACTCAGAATTGATTATCTTGTGTCTTCCCCTGTCCCCAACTGCTATTCCCTCTGCAGGAAGAAGAAAATCACATATACATCTCAGAATCTTGTTCATTAGAATGTGTGGCTTTTCTTAGTCTGTTTACTCCACAGGCCCCTCTGTAAGTGTCTGCTGAAATCAAAAAAGGGGCAATTATGAAGTGTTCAAGTGACATAATGCAGGTGTCTCCACTGGCATCAAATGAGATGATAGGTGTAGAATGGCTTTGAAAAGAGTAACTCAGTACACGAGTGAACATGATTACTATTTTTAATTGCCATAAATGAAGGTATCACTAACATTATCATATAATGTGATTCCTTTCTGAATAGGACTATCCACCAGCACAAAAGCATTTGGGATTATGCCATTTTTAAACCTGTCTGTCTCTTCTATTTCCCTGTAACAATGAAGAGAGAACCCCGAAGAAATAAACAAAGCCTACCCCTCCATGAAATTAAGTGTTAAAATTATGGGAGGATGACATCAAAAAAGGCTAGATTATATCAGAATTTTGAACACAAACATTAGAAGGAACACCAATGGCAGCCTCTAAGGTTGGCTGAACACTTTCTACGTTTTAGGCATTGTTCTAATTCCATCACTTATTGTATCAAATCATCACAGCAATCCTATGAAGTGGGTTCTATTATAATGGACACCTTACTGAAGAAAAAATGGATGGGAAGAGCACAAGGGACTATGGTGATAATACATGGGTGAATTGGTGGTGGGAATTCCACGGGGACTATACCTAAGATGATAAAGCATGCATTGCATAAAAATGATGAAAAATATATAAAATAATAATAATAAATAAATAAATAATTTTTTAAAAAGAAAAGCTTAAATTAACACAAGCAATTTTCTCACCCCTAATGGCTGGTGGACTCAGCATTTGAACCCTTGCAGCCTTACTGTAAACTTTATGAATTCCATGCAAAACAATGAACAGCACTGCAGGAAATAGCAACAAATATTTATTGTGTGACTTGAAAAAGATAAACATCTTTGGTAGAGTAGTGAATGGCAGCTGGTAAGTGGCAGAGTAGAATTCTAACCTGCTGGGTGGGTTGAATAATGGCCTCTCTGGCCTCCCCGGTGGCGCAGTGGTTGAGCTCTGGGTTGCGAAGCTGCCCGCAGACTCTGCAGCACCAGTTCGATCCCCAGCTACTCCCGGCTACCGGAGGAGGGTCCCACATGGTGTGCAGACCTCTCCTGCTGCCCGCTGCTCCCCTCAGCAGTGTGCTTCAGTCCTTCTGCCTGCTCTGCTCCCCCCTTTGGCTCTGGTGAATTCTCTCACCCTCCCGCGCTTCTGACTGTACCCAGTGCTTGTATAAATAAATTAAATAAATAAATGAATGAATGAATAAAAAATAAATCTTTAAAAAAAAAAAAAGAAGAATGGCTTCTCAAAGATGTCCATTTCCTAATTTCCAGGACCCATGAATGCTACCTTCTGTCGAAAAGCAGACTTACAGACTTTATATCGATAATCAAGAACTTTGTGATGGTGAGATCAACCTGGATTTTCTGAGAGAGCCCAAAATGCACTCACAGGGAACCTCATAAGAGAGAGACAAGAGGATCAATGGGGAGAAAACAGTGATGTGACAATGGAAACAGACACTGAAATGCTGCATCCAGAGGCCAAGTTATATTGGCATCCCCTAGAAGCTGGAAGAGGAAAGTACTAGAGGGCCCCTGGACTATCCAGAAGGATTCAGTCCTGTTGAAACCTTAGTTTAAGCACCTTAAAACTCATATTGGACTTCTCATTTCTAAAATGCTGAAAGAAAAAAAAATTGTGCTATTTTAAATCACAAAATTTGTAGTAATTTATTATAGTAGTAATAAGAAATAATACACAGAATTTTTTTTTTTTGGCCTAGCAATTCAATAAATGTGTTTCCCCACCAGGACATCAAACTAGCAGGAATTCATCTTAATAATGGTCTATGTTCAGTGTACTCTAAGTAGTAGCACTGAAATTTCTGCATTTCAGTCAAACCTGGACAGTTCGTTGGTCACCTTATTTATAAATGAAAACATCACAAATGGAAAGGAGAGATCCTTGAAGAGTAGGAGAAAGTAATTCACTGCTGGAAATTTAGAAGTAAATTAAACTTCATGCTAGCAAAATGACTTGCTTGGACTGAGAAAATGTATGTGCTAAAAATACACAGCAGTGAAACAATCCGCTATTTTTCTTTTTCCTTCTGACATATTTCACTGAGCATAATTCCTTCTAGCTCCAGCCATGTTGCTGTGAATGACATGAGTTTATCTTTTTTGATTGCTGAATAATATTCCATTGTGTATATATACCACATCTTCTTGATCCAGTCATCTATTTTGGGTTGCTTCCAAGTTTTACCTATTGTAAATAGTGCTACAATAAACACAGGGGGTACAGGTGTTCTTTTTGTGTCCTTTGGGTAGATCCCTAAGAGTGGAATTGCTGGGTCATATGGTAGCTCCATCTTTAGTAGACTGAGGAACCTCCAGACGGCTTTCCATAGTGGTTGGATCAGTTTGCACTCCTACCAGCAATGTAGGAGAGTTCCTTTTTCACCACATCCGCACCAATATTTGTTGTTGGTTGTTTTTTTTTTATATGTGCCATCTTATTGATGTAAGGTGGTATCGGATGGTTTCACTTATAGCAGGAATATAGGGGAACCAAATAAGAAATCAGTGTAAAAAAATGATAACAGTACAAAACACAACAAAGCAAAAACGGACAATTATAAATCAGAGACATACTGCAGGGGGAGAGGAGGGAGAGGGATCAGAGGGAGGGAGGAGCACAGGGGACTGAGGTGATGGTGCACGGGTGCATTGGTGAAGGAAACTCTATGGGGACTACACCCGAGGGGGTGGGGGTAAGCAAATATTGTTTAAAAATGAACAATGATGTAAAAAAATTAAAAATAGCTTTAAATAAAAATATATACACAGCAGAATGAACTTATCACAGTTCACATGAAATAGCAGAAGGCATCTTGCACACTACTAAACTCAACTACTAAAACTATCAAACTCAACTTTAAAATGGCCAATGAGAAACTATATCTCTCCTTTACCACACCACCATTAAGAATATATCCAGCTAGTCTAGGGCAGAAAAATCAGAATTTGCAATCCACTCACTCAGCTATAACATAAGCGCTGGAGGATAGGTCAGGGCTATGTCAAGGCTTGCCTAATAATTTAATTCACACCCTACGATGGAAAACATAGCAGATGGTATGTGTCCAGCTGTTACCATTTTTGTTAGTCTGATAACCACAAAAGTAATATGTTACTAATAGGTATTAGAATAATATTCCCGTACAAAATTATGCCTAACAATTAATTCATATTGCCAAATTATATTATTTTAAAAATAGCTTTATTATTTACTATAGCTACTTTAACATTTTTAAATGCTTACATACTTCGCAATAATCACAATTTATCAGAAACTGATATTTCCATCCTTTTCCAGCTTTCTCACCTATTTGAACCACACATATACACTGTTTTAATTGCTGGTGGGCACAAATAAGGCATTTCCTTATTTGTGTATGTATATTTCCTTGCACATTTTTGGTGCATTTATATTAAAAAAAACTGTAAAAAATACAAAATAGGATAATAGGGGAAAAAATTCTCCCCTACCACCCACAATCATGCTAACTTTAGTTTGATATGTATCCTCATAAACTTTTTCCTAGCCATAATTATCCTTGGGTATGCTTCCTCATTCTAAATCATACTTTCTTATATATTTTTGACTTTTTTTTTTCATTTCTTTACGATTTAGCTTTAAACAGGGTTGTCTTTTCATTTTAGCCCATAGAAGTCTGACTTGTCACTTTTAACAGTTACTTTAATAGTTGTTTTCCATAGTATGTAATTTATCATTCCCTTATAAATTGACATACTGGTTATTTCAAATTTACTACTAACCTCATGAATGCTTTCAAGTGCTTAACTTGTGAAGTATGCCTTCCTCTGTTTAAGTGGGCAAATATATCTCCTATCATTACATAGAAATGTTGATGTAATCAGATGTTAGCAGATCTGGGTTCTCAACGGGCTAGTTCTATTCAGTCAGTTTTGGTCTTGGTTTTGGAAGTCCCAATCATAAAGAAAATAGTGAAGAATTCTACCTTAACAAAAGTGCTTTAGCACATGGAAGGAGGTTAATAATGACTGTTAACTGACTATGAGTATGTCACGTATCAAATTTTAAAGTAAAATACTCTTTCCCATTTTAATTCCCTAATTCTGAAGACATTAACGTATCCTCCATTTTTTCTAATATACAAATTGGGAGGTATTAATATCTGACTTTCAAAATATTATACATGCAAAGTATTTTAAACAACTGCTTTTTTTTAAAGATTTTATTTTATTTATGTATTTATACAAGCACTGGCTACAGTCAGAAGCGCAGGAGGGTGAGAGAATTCACCAGAGCCAGAGCAGGGAGCAGAGCAGGCAGAAGGACCGAAGTACACTGCTGAGGGGAGCAGCGGGCGGCAGGAGAGGTCTGCGCGCCATGTGGGACCCTCCTCAGGTGGCCGGGGAGCAGCCGGGGATCGAACCGGCGCTGAAGAGGCTGCGGGCAGCTTGGCAACCCAGCGCTCAACCGCTGCGCCACTGGGGAGGCCCAAACAACTGCTTTTTAAGTGAAAGCAATTTTGCAAGTCTGCCTTTTAACACTCACTGTTAAAACAGTAAAAAAAAAAAACAAAACAAAAAAAAAAAAAAAAACTTTAAAACATGGGTAAGAAGCCAAATTCTTCAGATGCAAACTTACAAACACCCCCTCAAATGACAATAAAAGCACAATATACGATTTGAAAACCAGCTGTGGAAGAGTGTTTAGTACAGCAGAGGCTGGTTCTCTTCCCAACCAGCCTTTTCCTTGAGGCTTTTACAATGCCCACGTCATGATTTTTTGATAATAAATGTGTCTGATGTCTGCCTGCAGAGCACAGATATAAAATGCCAACTCCCATGAAATAGTGTACAGTTGTTCAGTATTTTGAAAGGTTATTGTTTTCTTTAGAAACATGTTTAAGCTACAACTGCTAAAATTCATGAAGTCACGCTCTCTGCTGTAGGTTTATCAGGCTAAGAAAAAAATCTTCCAGGATTGAAGTACACAAGTTACTAATGCATGAGAGTGAAAGGTGCACAATACACCTTTCCACTCTCATTAGGCATGTAATGAACGTTCTCTTTTCCCTTGCCATATTGTCATCGTGCAGCTGTTTTTATTTATGCAAACATGCTCCTGAAGTCTAACTATGTGCGACAGATGTCAAACACTAATATTCTATCTGGGACTTGGATAATTCTTGGTAATTTTGTGCCCTTTTGGAGGTTAAGGCACTCATAGAATAATTTCCTATCCACTGTATAGAATTTAGAACAGTCCCTGGCACAAAGCAGGAGCTCAAGAAATTATTACTAAAACATTGATGCCAGCACAATGGTGTGAGACGTAGATGATGTATTAGAAAGAACATCTATTTCATTCTCTGTCTTGTACAGCAGTTTGATTTGGAACAAGAAATTAAATACCACTACTCCTTAATTACAACCATTGTCTATAAAATGTGTGAATATCTCTCCACATATTTGTGTATGTACCAGTTTGAGGGAGTTAGGAGTGTAGAGGCAAGTCTGGACTATCTCTACATTCCTTCTGGCTCCAAAATACTTGGGTCTAAAAATAATATCCCAAATCTTGGAAGTGACACAACTGTGAGCTAATTTCATGACAACTCATCTTGGAAAACAGCATTGTTCTTTTACACAAAAAATACATTTAAATGAAAATATGTAGGGATATATATAAGTCAGAATTACTAAAATTCATGATATCTAAAGTATATATTTGCGTGACAAATGAGAAGGCTATTGATTACACTAACACACCAAATATCTGTTTCTAATTCTATCAGAATTTAAACAACTTAACTTTTTTATTTTTAAGTACATATATGTACATAATTCTTACATGGGCTCATCTGAGGAGATTAAGCTACAAGGAATAACAACAAAGACTAGATTTCAGGGTCAGTTCCTTCAATTTCTCTTTCGTCTCAGGTGTTAACTTGACTCAGTCTCAGTTTCTTTATATCTAAAATGCTGATCTCAACTAACACCCCATGAAGCAGTTCTGGAGATCAACTCCTGTTTACATGTTAGCAATACAACATCTGAAGTTCCAATATAGCTTTTTATTCAGTTTACAGAATCATATCTGTCTCTTTCATATGTATATAACTTGCATTTGTAAATATATAATTTGAGTTTTCTTATATATGATGTTCATAAATATATATACATGTGTATACACATATGCTTGTGTATACATGACATATAGGTTGTGCATGTGTGCGCACACATGTGTATTTATGTGCACACATGAACACAAATTTTATACATATGCATGTGTTTAGAATGTGTGTGGATGCATGCACCTACATGTGTGCACAACTATGTGCACATGTGCATAACACACATAATTCTGTCTGTATGTGTATACATGTATACACATGTACATGTGTGTATACATAATTCTGTCTGTATGTGTATACATGTTTACCACTGACCCTTGAACAGGTGTTAGGGTCACTGACACCCAGTGCAGTTGAACCTTCTTACATATGACAACACTCTTCATTAAACATATTTTAAAAATCAAGTCTTCACACATACATACATATCCCTCTCCAGCTGCTTCTTTCTCTAAAATGCCTCTGGAGTGATCCACACCCAAAATATGAGTCCAGTGGAAATCAATATATTTGCCATTTTTTCCATTTACTCTGATGCGAGTAGGAGTAAATGATGGGCATTGTATAAGGGTACATGTGTGTGAATAAATGTTTAAATAAGTTAAGTTTTGAAATCCATTGCTGAATTTACTTACAGTTTACAATGGGAACAGTGCTGGCCCACCAACATTTGGCTGTTGTAGCTAATTTAAAAATTAAGATGTAGATAATTTTTTTCTATTCTACAAGATACTTTCAAAAAAGATTCTGACTCTTCAACCTCCTCTCCTTTACAATGCCCTAAATTTAAAGTATCCAGGTATCTTTTCAGAGAAATATGGTATATAAATACCTCTGCCTAAATTACTAGAAACCCTACATATCTCATTATTCATTTAAAATATCTTTACTCATCTTACTTTATTTTATAATGCTGACTTATAAAATAATGCCAGGCTTCCGGTGAGTAGTAAATGGCACTCATCTATGTAAATGCTCAATAAATGACAATTAACTATTATTAATTGTTCCTATGTGGTATAAATATGAAAATGCAAAAAAATGTGATAAAATGGATACCATCTTGAAAATCCCGAGCAGACAAAACAGTTGTCATTTCAGAAAAATTTAATTTAGTTTATTTTATGAACATAAATAAATAATACCTCTGGCAATCACAAATGGAACTTAAGTTACTTCCCTAAATTTATTAGTCACTTTTAACCAATCCCCTGCCTTCTGGAAACCCCCACAGTAATAACCATTCATGGTAAGGATTATAGAGCTTCTTCATTCTCACTTCACAAAGCATGCTGTAATCATAGACTTTCAAACTTCATGCCACTACTGAGTCCGAAGTATCTCTGTTCTCTAACAGTTTGTTTCTTACTCAATAAATATATCAACTAAAACTCCCTTTGACAGTGAGAGTAACACATAAATAAGCACTTTTTTTCTTAGACAAATCTGAAAATCTAGATACCAGATAAAAAATTACTTAAACAGTGAAAATCAATAATAAAAATGTAGTTTTTTCCTAGTTTCTAAGAAAGACCTTAATTCTTCTATACATGGGGCTGTTTTATCATTTTTCCTTATGATTTTGTTTCTCTATTTTCTTCGAGTCATCTTTTTTTCCCACCAATAGACGTCACTATCCATTGTTTTCAAGAAACATCAGCTTCAGACACTTCACATAGGTGGTAATCAGATACTACACTGGGGAAAATATGAAAGAATTTCAGGCATGTTTGCCACTCATTCTTACTCAAATTCATAATGAAAGGAAATAAAAACTGCTACTCTAAATTCTTGCATTTTAATAATGTAAAAAAGTTTATTTTCTGAATAGGAAATACATTTTAAAGACTCAAAGGGGAAAAAATGGCAAAAAGATACACAGAGAAAGGTCTTAAACACAAGACATCATCTACCTAGTCACGGCTTCCCCTAGAGGAGTAATTTAACCTCAATACTATTGACAGTCTTAGTTGAATGTTTCTTTGATGAAAACTGGGGAGGGAGACTGTCCTGTGCTCTGAAGGATATTTACCAGGGTACTAACTTTCCAAGTGTCACAATAAGAAACTTCTCAAGAGATGGCTGTCCTAAATTCAGAACCACCGCCCTAAAAGTAATCACTTCTATTTTTTTCTTCTTTATATTTTCAGTACACTCTTATGCAAACAAGGAAATACAAATGCATGTTTTTATTTTCTCCTCTGTCCTGCTCAAAGGCAACATTTTTTATTTAATGCCTTTTTACTTACTGTGTTCACTGGCTTTGTTTACTTGCCTCCATGATGTATGAAAAATTTCCATGTCACTACATAGAAATCTCCTCCCCTTATTAATAGCTGCATCATATTCAACAGTTTATTTAACCCACTACTGGTGTGTTTTGGGGTTGTCACAGTGTTTTTGCCTTTAGAAGCACCACTGAAATTAATCCTGCATGTTTATCATTTTGTAGGGTGATGGGTATATTAGGAAAAATAGGAATGATGGGTCAAAAGGTAAATGAATCTATAGAGCATTTGGGATTTTTTTAGATATCTCTCCAGGAGAATTTTATCATTTTTACTTCCATCTGTAGTGTATGAGAATATCTAATAGTGGCTGTTTCTTCTCAGTTGTCAGAGTATAGTATGTTATTATTGATAGAATTTTCTCAGTTGCAAAGATAAGACACAGTATCACACTATAATACTATAATGTTATATTTGCATTATTATCATAGGTATTGTTATGCATCCATTACATGTTTAAAAGCTATCTGCTTTCTGTTGGCTCATAATCTTTATACACATTTCTGTTGGTTTGTCTTTTTTAGTTCAAAGAAATCTTTATTAATTAAGGAGATTAACTCTTTGGTTATTTGAGTTTGCTTATAGTGTCTTTGGTTATTGAGTGTGCTTACGGTATCTATTTGCTATGCAAAGAAAAAAAAACAACTTTGTTATCTGGATTTATACTTATTTGTGATCATGGATTTGGGTCATAGATATAGATCTTCATGCTAAGATTATAAGAACATAAAAATTTCACTTACGGTGGCGCAGTGGTTGAGCGCTGGGCAGCAAAGCTGCCCCCAGCCTCTGCAGCGCTGTTTCAATCCCCAGCCGCCAGCGAGGGTCCCACATGGTGCAGCAGACCTCTCCTGCCGTGCCCACTGCTCCCCTCAGCAGTTTATTTCGTCAGTCTGCCTGTTCTGTTCCCCACCCTGGCTCTGGTGAATTCTCTCACCCTCCCATGCTTCTGACTGTACCCAGTGCTTGTATAAATAAATTAATTAAAAATTTAAAAAATAATAAAAAATAATAAAAAAAATTCACTTACATTGTCTTCTACTACTACTATATTTTTCCATTTTAAACTTTTAAATATTTGATAAATTTTAGGTTTACCCTGTTATATACTCTGAGATAGTTTGGACTTTTTCTCTTTCCAAATGACTATACTATTGTTTTAACTCATATCAATATTTATTTATTTTTTTAAAAGATTCATTTTATTTATTTATTTATTTATACAAGCACTGGGTACAGTCAGAAGCGTGGGAAGGTGAGAGAATTCACCAGAGCCAACGGGGGGAGCAGAGTAGGCAGAAGGACCGAAGTACACTGCTGAGGGGAGCAGCGGGCGGCAGGAGAGGTCTGCGCACCATGCGGGACCCTCCTCCGGTGGCCGGGGAGCAGCCAGGGATCGAACCGATGCCACAGAGGCTGCGGGCAGGTTCGCAACCCAGCGCTCAACCGCTGCGCCACTGGGGAGGCCCTCATATCAATATTTAAATGTCCACTTTGAATCCACTGATGTGCTTTTATCTGGGCTCTCTGGTTTCTGTCCTTGCTCTGTCTTCTTAAAAGGATTCCTAAAATTCTATAAGCTCAACACCTTCGAATCTGCCCCTGGCTAAGTATGGTAAGTTCGTAAAATAAGTTCTAATGGATAGACGCATCTTCCATCTTCGTACAGAAGTTGTAACATTATTCTATTATTACATATAAGCTTGACAAAGTTAAAAAGTATGACAAAACCAACATCAAATAAATCAGGTAAAAAAAGAGTTGGGTTAAGAAACTGACCGAACTCAGGGGGTATGGGGAATAAGATCTTTATATTGGGGCAGAATGGAAAGTTAGACTGGGAAGGGATGTACAGTAAAAGATCATCAGTGGATCACTGCAGGATAAAAGCACACAACAGGGAACATAGGAAAATAAAAGTCTGAATAATCATGTAGAAATGACATCCAGATACAGAAATTATAATATTGCTGCAAATCAAGACCAGAAATTAATAATATCCAGAAAGGAAGGAAATTCATATTCATTGAGAACCTTGCTATTTCTTTAATCACTCAATGCCCATTTTATTTTATTTTTTTTTAAGATTTAATTATTTATGCATACAAGAGCTGGAGCACAGGCCAGAGATGTGGAGGGGTGAGAGGATTCACCAGAGACAGAGTGGGAAACAGAACAGGCAGACTGACTGAAATACACTGCTGAGGGGAGCAGCGGGCAAGACAGGAGAGGTCTGCCTCGCCATGTGGGTTGCTCCTTGGCCGGCTGGGGATCAAACTCGTGCTGCAGAGGCTGAGGATTGCTTCACTGTGCGGAGCTTAACCCCTTGGACCACCAGGGAGGCTCCTTTTTTTTTCTTTTAAAGATTTATTTATTCTTTCATTCATTCATTCATTCATAAAATACATACAAGCACTGGGTACAGTCAGAAGTGCGGGAGGGTGAGAGAACTCACCAGAGCCAGAGCAGGGAGCAGAACAGACAGACCGACGAAATGCACTGCTAAGGAAAGCAGGGGGCTCGGCAGGAGAGGTCTGCGCACCATGTGGGACCCTCACAGGTGGCCGGGGATCGCACAGGCACTGCAGAGGATGTGGGCAGCATCCCAGCCCAGTGCTCAACTGCTGCATCACCAGGGAGGCCCACCAGAGAGGGTCTTAATGCCCATTTTACAGGCAAACAATCTAACTCTCAAATCTCAAATTTTTAGATTATTCCTTTACTAAGTGACAAAAATAAAATTTCAGTTCTTATCTGGATCCAAGTACAATATTCCTTCCCCACATAGTAATTGAAAATTTTAAGTAAAAGTATAGGGGTGGGGGGAGGAGGAAAGAATGGGGAGATAATAGATGGAAGATAATTTGCCTTAGAAGGCACACAACATTAAGTAGATATAAGTGCATCAAGAAATACATAGTTTTAGGGGAAAAATAAGAAATATCAACTGCTTTAGTGACAAATTAGCTTGTTGCTACAAAACCTGACTAGAACTTTATCAGTGATTTTGTAGTTTGGAATATTGAAAATTTATTTTTTTTATTTTAATTTACTTTTATTTAAATTTTTTACTTTTTTAAACAATATTTGCTTCCCCCCACCCCCTCAGGTTGAATCCCCATAGAATATCCTTCCCCAAGGCACCCGTGCACCATCACCACAGTCTCCTGTTCTCCTCCCTCCTCCTCCCCTGCATATGGCAAGTTTCTTAACAACACAATGGTATGATGAAATCAACATTTAAGAATAATTGGTTTTATTTAGATAGAGGGAGCAGTAATAGACAGAAACTAGAGAAAGATAAAATATTAATAGTGGGGATGCTAAACATAATCTATGCATAAATAAACACACACACACAACACACACACACACACACACACACGACAGAACTCTACTCCCTAATAATTTTCTGCATTTAAGAAATAATTATAGGGCCTCCCTGGTGGGGCAAGCGGTTAAGATGCAACGTATGAAGCTATCCGCTGCCACTGCAGCACGAGTTAAATCCAAGGCCAGGGAGCTACCCACATGGACCAGTAGACTTCTCCTGACTTACCAACTGCTCCCCTCAGCAGTGTATTTCAGTCAATCTGCCTGTTCTGTTTCCCACTCTGTCTCTGGTGAATCCTCTCACCCCCCACACCTCTGGCCTGTACCCTAGTTCTTGTATGCATAAATAAATAAATCTTTTTTAAAAAAGAATTATAAATTCATGTGAAAATTTATCTTACATAATTTAAGATGGAATTAAAAAAGCAGTGAAGATTGAAGATGTATTTATCAATATATGAACAATTCAAATGTTCATTTAATTTTGATTATAAAATTGAAAAGAAAGAGAAAAACTAAAATTTAGAGGTAAGGGCTATTTTTAACCTAATTTTTCTCTCCATGTTTATGTTTATAAATATTTACACACATATGTGTGTGCAGGTATTTTATATAATTTTGTTTATATAACCCCCAGATTTATAGATCCCTTCAGTTCAAGCTGAGGCACACCAATTGTTGCATTTAAAAAATGAATTAAAATATCCAACTTCGGAATAAGTGCACACACCCTTAATATCTGGCAGGAAACATAATGCATTCAAAGGACTTTGCTTTTGAATACTTCCTAGTGCTGTGTAATTTTCTAGGATTCTACTTCTGGTTATCAGTTGCCAATATAACATCTGCTGAAAATCAAAGGGAATTTTGAGGAATAAAAATGTAAATAAATAGTGAATACTTTTTTAAATTGTAAAACATATATACAAAAAAGTGCATTTACTATAGATGTGAAACTGAAAAATATAGATTGACAAACTTGCTATGCTTTTTAGGTAAGGTAACGAAACACGGTTTAGAGAGTTTATTGCTTCCATTTGCGTGATGGGAAAGGAGGAAAGATCTGTCATTATGATTTTAAATCATAAAGTTAAAATGACTAAATGTAGCCAATTTAGACAGAAAACTCACTTAGGTAAAACTCTTTCAATGGATTATACATAAACATGCTTTTTATATACGAAACTTTAAATCATCTGCAGTATCATTTGCAATGAGTAATTATATGTATTGTTTTTAATTTAAAAGTCAGAAAGGAAGGAAAAATTTCAGTTATTTTCTACTTCAAATATCATGAAATTGACTCATAATATTCAACCTCTCTTCCAAACACTCTCTCATCTGTAACAAGAAAATGTTGGGGTTTTGGTTGTTGTTTTTCTTTTTTTTTTTTTTTTGAGAAATTGCAGGCATTACTTGCTTCCAGTTTGAATCATTCTTGTACTTGTGACTCTAATAAAGAACACTGTTAGTCCACAAGGACAGGTAAACACTGACAAGAGTTCTAAATTGACCAAATTCTTTTAGGAATTACACGATAAATAATGTTAAAGATAGGAGCAGGATCACTGAACATCTGTACCTGTCCTCCTTTTAAACATGAAAACCTGAGATATGGGAGGCTAAGGTATACTGACTGACCACATCCAATGCCTTTAGTAAGCAGTTGAGCAAACTCAGATAAGGCCCAAGTGATTTCTTATCTTCCACCTGCCTGTTTGACAAAACCTCTCTCTTTGGTGACATTACTGCAAACTCACAACCTAACTTCAAAACAGTATTTCCATTTGAGGACTCAATCCATTCTCTATCAAAGTGACTATAATTGTGCAACAATCCTACTTAAAGAATACTTCACTTTGAACTTTCATCCTCAGAACATCATCAAGCAACTTAGAGATGCCAAGCAGTGTTGATAAACACCTGCTATTAATACTCAGCAACAACCAAAGCCTAGAAGTCACTGTAGGAACCTGTATTTATTAACCCTTCAGTTGGATTATTGTTATGACACTTCTTTTTTTTCAATTCATTTTATTTTTATCAAATTTTATTCATTAACCATTAGCTTACAAATCTACATAACTTTTAGGGATACAGCCTCACATCCGGACTTGTGCACATTTTTACCCACTCACCACCAAAGTTCCAGAGCTACAATCCTATTACCTTTAGGCCTCTATTGCCTCATCATTCCCTCCACCCCCACAATTACTCTTCTGTCTGGTAACTGCTGTATTTTTCAAAAGTCTAAGAGTTATTTTTGTTGTGTTTTGCCAGTTTGTTTTTCTTGGTTATTTATATTCCACAAATGAGTGAAACCATCTGGTTAATTAAGACACTTTTTTTTCCGAACACTTAATTTTAAAGAAGAGATTTAAGTAGACAAACAGAACAGAGAGCAGCAATTCACTTGAAATTATTTTAGTGACTGGACACATTTTTAAAACATTAAATTAATAAATAATACAACTATTTAGATAGCACATTTTATGTGCCAAATTGTGTGCTAACCAGTTGATGAATATTGAATCACTACATCCCATAAACCAAGTTATAATGTGAGTTCTCTCATTAGCTCATTTTGAAGAAGAAATTGAAGCTGAGAGGTATGGAACCTAAATTATATGGAACAGCTATGAAGTGATAGATTTGGAATTCAAACTCCAACTTACCTCCAGAACTTGCATATTCAACACATCACAACTCTGTATTTCTAAGGAAAGTAATCTGAGAACACTTCAGTGTTATGATATAAAGAACTAAAGTAGATCATACTTTGTATGGTTTTCTTATAAATATATTACTACTAATCAGAGTAAGTTATGGTTTTAAATCTTACTGATATAAAGTTTATTTTTTAATTTAATTTCTCCATCAAATAAACAAAATGCCATACTAGCATATAATTAAGTCCCGGGGGAAAAAACAATGTTTGCTGAGAGTAGGCAATGACATGACATTTCCTAACACCCACAGATATTAAGAACAAGCTATCATGTTCTGTGACAATTAATAAATATATAGACAAAATCTGCATAACTACATATGTTAATATGGTGTCATATAAGAGCAATTAGATGTCTGATCATTTTTATATTAAAATTTAGCTAAAAAAATAAACTCTCATTAGAGATCTAAGAGAAAAACTGTTGTTGGCTTATTGTCATTCTTCCTTCATTTATTTGATCTGGTGAAAGCAACCAACAATACAATAAGTTTTGTCAATCTCAATTTAAAGCTTGAAACCCCAGTAGAACTGAGTTACATATTTAAAGGTTCACACAAATTGTCACTTTTTCTTTCTTTGGCCACTTTATTTTATGTTAATGCTTCATCAAAGAAACAGAAAATGAAGAAAAAACACATTCTTACATTTTGCTTAGCAGGTAGAGACTTTGGTCTAGGAAAGGCTTGAGGGGAGGTAACACTAGATTATTTTAGTAATAAACAAAGACAGCATTCAACCCATCTGTTTGGGTTGATGTAGAAGTGTTTGGTTGCCCATTGTTGAGGTGTGGGTCTTCAATATGTTCAGGATTACAAGTACATACACTATTCTGTGACTTTACAGTTATAGATAATCAGGAAGAAAAGTGTATAGCAATTACTGAGTCCTTATTCTGCATTATATATTAACGTATGTGAAACAATACTCTGGAACCTTTTCGTATAAACCGTATAAACCTTTTCCCCTTAATATATGTTAAGCACCTCCTACAAAGAGTACCTGTAACACATGTTACACTGAAAAAATTAACAAAATATATTTGGACAACTCCAAAGTATTATGCATAAAGTAGTATGAAACTAAAACTAACAATTGTGACCACACTCCACAAAAAGAAAAAAAACTAATTTACACAGTGGGTTAGGAGTCATTTTTATTAGAATAAATGAGATTATGCAGGGGCCTCCCGGGTGGTGCAAGGGGTTAAGAAGCAACCTATGAAGCTATCCACAGCCACTGCCGTATGAGTTCAATCCCTGACCAGGGAGCAACCCACATGGCGCAAAAGAGGTCCTGACTCCCCCACTGTTCCTCTCAGCAGTGTATTTCAGTCAGTCTTCCTGTTCTGTTCCCCACTCTGTCTCTGGTGAATCCTCTCACCACCCACATCGCTGGCCTGTACCCCAGTTCCTGTATGTATAAATAAATCGTAAAAAAAAAGAAATGAGATTATGCAGATGATAAAAGAAGTGAGTTTACTATATAATCTGCTCAAGAACCAACAGTCTAGTTTTCTAGTTTTAGAAAGTTAGCAGATAAAGAGTGGTGATATTGTTAGTAACTAATAATTTAAAAGTTTATTTGTTGTTTACTTATGGGCCAAGTTCATTTCATTTTTATACCAAATTTGTAACAAGGATATTAATTCCTCCATTTTACACATATGAAACTATACTTTAAGAATTTTCTGGGGGCCTCCCTGGTGGCGCGGCGGTTGAGCGCTGGGTTGAGAAGCTGCCTGAAGCCTCTGCGGCGCCGATTCGATCCCCGGCTGCTCCCGGCTACCAGAGGAGGGTCCCGCATGGCGCGCAGACCTCTCCTGCCACCCGCTACCCCCCTCAGCAGTGTACTTCGGTCCTTTTGCCTGCTCTGCTCCCTGCTCTGGCTCTGGTGAATTCTCTTACCCTCCCGCGCTTCTGACTATACCCAGTGCTTGTATAAACAAATAAATATTTTTTTAAAAAAATCTTAGCCATTAAAAAAAAAAAAAAAAAAGAATTTTCTGGGCCTCCCCTGGTAGCACAGGCGGTTGAGCACTGCACTGTGAAGCTGTCCGCAGTCTCTGAAGCTCTGGTTCAATCCTGGCCGGGGAGTGTCCCACATGGTGCCGCAGACCTCTCCTGTTGCACCTGCTGTTCCCCTCAGCAGTGTATTTCCTCAGTCGGCCTGTTCTGTTCCCTACTCTGTCTCTGGTTATCCCTTCATCCTCCCGCGAATCTGGCCTGTACCCCGGTTCTTGTATGTATGGATAAATAAATAAATCTTTAAAAAAAAAAAAGAATTTTCTAACTGAAAAAAAAAAAATACTCGTCAACAAAGCATGATATTGTTTATTAAGTCCTTAAAGACTTTTGGGTGGAGAAGCAGGAAAAACATAATACAACAAGTGGTATTTGAAGGCCTTGGAAGAGGAAAACATCTTGAAGGTAACAGCTGGAAAAACAGCTAAATGAAGGAAAAGTAACTCATACATACAGGAAAAGCATGCAAATTAGAAAATGTTCATTATCGTTAGTGAAGCAATCCTTTGCCAGATTTGCATGAGGGAAGCATCTGCAAAAATGGAAATGGTAAAAACCCATGAGGATTTTTTGGGATCAGTGTTTGGAGGAGGGCAATGGATAACAGATAAGGCTGTTGGACCACCATAACTTCAAAGCCAAGTTGGATTTCTTTTTCTTCACATCTACTTTAATGAATGATTAAACAACAAAATGAATCAGATCAATACAGGATAGTGAACAAAACAACATATGATGACAAAACTGAAATTTAATCCACTCTCATCAAATGAAGGGCTTGTTTGGCAACCTCAAGAAGCATTACTAAATATTTATTGCAAACCAATAAACACTGGCAAGACAAATTGTTTAACTGACTTCATTTTAGTTGCACTTTGAGTGAATTCCTGTTCTTATCTTTTATATGCCACCTCTTCTCTCTCTCTCTCCCAATACAGTCTTTACTTTGATTTTAACTTTCTATTTATCAATGTCCCTTATTATTAGTCCCTGATATTCCTCCAGAATTTTTGTGAAAGCCCGAAGCGCTTTCTAATAGTTAACTACTTCAATTCTTGATGCCAAAATTAAAGAAATTACAATTCAGGGTCAAATTATTTTTTATTAAAATACTTAAAGTTTAAGCACACATTTTAGTTTAGAGACAATAACTAAGTGTGACTCAAAATTAATAAGCCTAGTTACAGGTATAAACAAATCTGTCAAACTTAGTAACAGACATGAAAAGTCTCTAATATTTTTAAACTCTATATTATCATCAAGACAAAATTCCAGTAATAACAACTGTTACATGACCTATATTTCCATTCTCCTCAGACTTTTAACACTTTTACTTGCTATATTTTTTATTCTCACTTGCATATTTTTCATGCCTAAGATGAACATTTCATTCACTTTTTGACATTTCTGTAACTGAAATTTGACTTACAGTCACTGCATATATTTAATAGATTTTCTTCTCTGCCCAAAATCTGTCATTAGATTGATGGCTCATCATGTCATCAGTGTGGATGCAGCATCTTGGAAATATGTTGTTCTTTTTAATTTTTCTTCCTTTTTGTCAAATGTTATTATGGGGGCAGGATGGTGGGGAGAGCATGGAACAACAACTGCTTCTGAAAATAAATTTTAAAGACTCTAAACCTATTGTTCACAACAAGCTGTTTATATGAGTATATTAATATGTATAACTCTACTAACTAAACCTGAAGAACACCATTTTCTCCTCTGAATTCATTATTCCTCCTCTTTATTGACACATTTCTTTCACATGGAAAAAGATACTCAGTTCTAAGTGAAACAAAGAAGAGGTAGGAACTAAACCAGAGGGCTTCCAAGGACACATGTAAATAAGTATCCAATGTATAATTTTGCTTCAGATTTCACGTTTCCCTGAAAAAAGAATTTTGTGTGCATTCCAAATGCTAGTTGGATCACAAATTGAGAGATGGTAGTAGCACAACAAATTAGTTTGGAATTCCCCGTTCAGAAACAGGCAGTTGCATGATCCTCACACCTGCTCAACAGTGGGAGTAGCTGCTACTTTAGAGATGGTTGACATTCAAGCTGAATACCCTATTAGGGATGTGCCTAGTGTTTTTTAAGATTTGACCTGCCCCTTTCCTCCAAATACATATTTCAATTAATCACTAGGCTGTTCTGAGACTATAATATTGAAAAACAAGTCCTTTTATAATAAGCTGCCTACATAGCCTATTAATCTAGATTCTAAATGGTCACTATGGCAACAAAATTGCTCCTGCCTGACCTAGCATGCACCCACACAAATGTGGTGGCCATTCTGGCACCCTTCTGCTGATCACAGAAACTATTTTCTCTGAGAACAAAAACACTTAAACTTTTTACTGTACAGAAGAAAGTCTTATAAAAAATTGTGTTGAAAAATAAAAAAATAAAAAATTATGTTGAAAACTAATACTATTCCCAAATATTGAAAGAGCTACATATATAGATTATTTAGTGATCTTTGCTAGAATTGTATTCATAACCATCACTTGATCTCAAAATGCATAAAAGTCTTAGACATACTTATAGTAATATTCTAATTTTAAAAATATCAAATTGTTCCACATTTCATGGACTAAGCATTTATTGTAACACTAAGTCAGAAAGTGCTTAAAAAGCAGACAAAACACTATTGCTTGATGATTCCTTAGTTTTGGTAACAAAAAATAAGAGTTTATATAAAAATTTAAATATAATTTATATAAAAATTATATAATATCATGTACACTATATATACATAAATGCATACATATGCACACACATAAATTAGAAGCAAAGAAATTAATTCTTCTAAGTTTATATACATTATATTCACATAGATTAGGAACAAGGAAATTACCACTTTTCATTTGATATATATGTTATATATATATAATATATATAAATTACCACTTTTCATTTGATATGTTATATAATATATATATATATCTCACATTCCAAATAAAATTCTAGCAGTGGTCACCAAATAATTGCTAAATGCCAATCAAATGCAAAGCATGGGCCTTTTTTTCTTATATCATAAACAAGTGACAAAACTAGTGTCATAAAACATATTTGGCCATACTGACCAATACCATAGTAACCACACATATAGTTTACAGAAAGTAGTAACTAGAAGCTTGTATGCGATGATGCATCTGGTTCCATTGGTTTAGGATACATGCAAGTTAAATGGTGTCCAGAAGTCACCAGTTAGAGCCATTATATCTGTATAATGCAAAATACACATTTCTACTTTAATAATCCTGGATTTATAGCTTTCATCATTTGCAACTGGTGAATCCAGAAGCATCCTGACATGCAATTCAGATCATGTATCTACCTCAGAGCACTGCTGTGAAGGTGAAATGAAATACTGTATTGCAAGTCCAGAGCACAAGTATGAATCACAGACTCAAGAAGAGAATTCAGTTGACTCACAACCAACCTGTGTTATGTGAGACTACGGATAGTTGCTAAGCCTCAAGAAGTATCTGTTATAAAACTCAAGAATCTGCCATATTTTGTTCTTTGCTTGCCTTTTTGAACAAATTCAGTTACGGCATAAATTTATGACATCGGAATTGGATAATTAAACTACACAAGGAGATAGCTTTTTTTTTTTTAAACATCTTACTGTGATTTAGTATTTCTATGTCAATGTGCATTCCTCAAGACTGACCTTAAATATGTCACCTCCTCCTGAATATCCGCTATGAAGCTTTGGTTATGTATTTGCTTAATACATTTCTACAGTATCTTGTGCTTACTTCTAAGATAGCATTTATCAAACTATACTGGAATTCCTTGTTTTCCTTTGTGCCTAAATATAACTGTAAGCTCCTTGGGGGAAAAAAGGACTCTGTCTTCTTCATTCATGCAGCCCAGAAACCTGACTGCTTAGTGCTTTCACGTATTTGGTGAGCAAAAAATTGAATCAAACATGAGTTACGAAGGGAGAGAGAAACAGAGAGACAGAGAGTCACTGAAGGTAAGTTACAAATAGGCCAGCAGGAATTTTGAAAATGCAATGACCTTCTTTGAGAGGTGAGTTCTATATCACTGGAAGAATCCAAGTAAGTAAAACATGGCTATTTGATAAGAAACAAAATCATTCATCAGTTGGTGATCTACACTGGATGAAATGAGGTCCTCTCCAACTCTGAATTTCTGGGATTCATAATCTACATTGCACAAAAAATTCTTTCTTCTGTTTACTTACTAGAAATTAATATTTGTTTCCTTATAAATGCTATAGATGCTGCCTTGTACTCATTTCTCTTTAAAATAGCAGGTTCAATAAAGACATAGATGACATTATGAAATAGTTATGTTCTGAGCCTCCTCAGGAACTACATGATCCTTATCAGCTGTTAGCCAATTCATGATTGCAAAAAGTGTCTGAATATCAAGGATTCCTGGATATATTTGAAATGTAAAGGCACTGTCTCTAATAACAAATCTCTTAAGAAATGAGATGTTAGCCTAACAAGAAAGTTTTTGGTTGAATGGAAAAAATCAGGAAAACAAAATCAAATAGCTTCAAACTCCTTAATATCCACAGATGCCTTATTATAAGCTACCACCTGTGGTCTTTGTTGCAGCGTGCAGGCCTCCCATTGATACTCACCACTGTTCTGGGTAACAAGCTGTTTCCCACCAGGCATATCAATTCATCATTTTAGCAAAGTTTCAAAGTGCTCCACAGATGGACAATAGAGAAGTCTGCCACCTGCATTTGGCAAATAATTTGTTCCTGAAATGCTGATCTAAATTAAAACTAAATGTTAGATGCCTGTGAGAAAGACAGGGTTGTCACTTACTGGACTTGATTAGTTAAAATGGTATCCTCAAGAACAATGAACTAAACTTAGCATTGCATTGCTTATCTTTCGACTAAAATGAAATGCTTTTGGAAAAAAATGGAGTTGCTTGCTATCAAATGATAATGATTTTTTTTTCACACGGACAACTAATACTGGGGAAAAAAATTCTCTAATCACACAGTGCTTCCCCACATAGCACTGAATCAGCGAGAAGCTACAGTATAATGTTCATATATCACATCTGAAGAGGTTGATAATTTAAGCTCCATAGGAACGCAAGCCTCCATTCTACTACAGTATAGTTAAGAGCAATTTTTCCTTCCAGAGTGTTGGTTTGTAACCACTATGAAAATTGAGAACATGGGTATCTCAGTCAAAATCAGCTTTCTGTTCATCATGGTGACTTGGCTAGTTTTCAGTCTAATTCCTGTCAGTTCGACAGACTTTCCAAAAGATGAACTTTCAAAAATATGAAATACAATGAGTCACACTTCTTACCGACCACAACATTTTCTTTCCAGGTACTTTCTTGTTATAAATACATACATTGCAACTGTTCCTTGAATCACTGACTTAAATGTCCCCACTGACATGGTGGGGATGGAGTGGGCATGAAGGGGATAAGAAAATAACTTAGTTTATTGGCTTCTATGCAATATATTCCCACCATCACTTAACATATGAAACTGAAAAATACAGCAACAGGAAATTAAACGTGTGCAAAAATAACCTGGGGAGGTCAGTAACAAATGTGCATTTAATAAAATAGTCATGTACATTTGATCTTTATTTCAAACATTTCAATTCAGAAAACCTCTGTTCAATCAACTGTTTAAAAAAAAAAAAAAAAAAAAAGCAAGGCCTCCCTGTGGCGCAGGGGTTAAAGACAGTGCTATCAAACTATCACGAGCCACTGCAGTTCCATCCCCAGCCAGCCAGGGAGCAACCCACATGGTGCAGCAGACCTCTCCTGCCTCCCCTGCTGCTACCCTTAGCAGTGTATTTTGGTAAATCTGCCTGTTCTGCTCCCCACTCTCTCTTGTGAAGCCTCTCACCACCAACAACCCCAGTTCTTGTATGCATAATAAAATAAATCTTTAAAAAAAAAAAAAAAGGCAGCTCTTCCTTATAATAATGGTCTAAGGGGGCAATCCTGGAATGTCAGTTTCTACATTTCTGATACATCACTACTGCACAACTCATTTACACTGCCAGGCTATCTCAATGGGATGAGAACTCTCCTATTTTAATCACAGTATTGGATCATCCTTCAAAAACATCAGCCCCCCTCAATCTATATACCATGAATTAGCCAATAATGAACCTCAGTTTTGACTGAAAAAATGTTCCAGCTCAGCACTTAAAATGTTTATGTGACTGAGAAATAACAAGGTCATTTTCATTTCCCATTACTCCAAATAGCAGGCTTAAAGGCCCTATGATTATTCCACTGACCTGGAAAATTCCTAGTAATACTAACTTTTCAATTTGGGCTTTCCAAGAATAAAAGGAGAGGAAAAGATTCCCAAAGCATCTTCTGCTTTAGTATTTAGAGAACTTAGAGAAAATCACAAGAAAGAAAACTAGGGGAAGTTAGCCTGGTAATTTGCAGCTGCAGGACACCTTCACAGTAACTATTTCTGTCTTTTACTTAAAGAGACTTCCTTGAAAAAAAAATACACACTGGTGATATGAATGGGTATTTGAGATCACCCCTTCTAGAACCTCTGCTAAAACTGCCCAAAGCCTGTGTAGGACTTCAGAGTTTTTGTTTCTTTCTATATGGTTTTTGCCATTTTTTTCTACTCATTAACACAAATACTAAGAACAGAGAGTAATATACATCTTCATCTATTTTACCACAATTTATTACTCTGGATAAAAATAAACAAAACAAAAAATAAAAAACCTGAGCCAACAAAAAGAAAACCTTTAAATCATTGTACATGAGTACATACACATTAAAATTTGGCTATGATTTTATATTAATTATATTTTAAGTATTTCCTAAAATTCCTAATCATTAGCTATACATCTATCACTTTTCAATCTATTTTTTATTAATAAGGGTTTCTTAATTATGAATTATATATTGGCATTGACCACAAAGATAGTTGCAAGTTAAATAAACTGGTTTTCAGACTTTATGAGAAAAGGTCACAGTTAGGAAGTAAAGCAAAATCTGAACAACTGATGTAGTACATTTCCTTCCATTATGATTGATAATCTGATATTTCAAGTTTGTCTACTAAAAGCAGAAAGTCCAGTATATTCGAAGCAACTTCAGTGAAATCAAACAAGCCAAATACATTAAATGATTGAATAAGCATTTGCTAAGCATGAGAGATCAGGCATTGGGTTATGGAGACAAAAGACATAATCTCTACCCTTAAGGAATTCACAGCCTAGTAGAAAAATCAATATGCAAATGAAGAGCACTGTGGTAAATGTTAATGAGGAGACAAATTCAAACAGGAATGAGCTCAGGAAAAGAGGCCTCCTGTCTAATCTCCAGGGAGTCACAGGGCAGATGGAGAAACGGTGGGCACTGGTTTAGTACAGAGGGAATAAGACTTTCCTCTTCGAAATCATGAGCATGACAAAATCTCAGAGGAAATGAAAGAACAATGTGCATTGAGGAAACAAAAATTTATGACAGGAATAAAAAACCTGTGGTAGGAAACAGTAAAAATTGAAGCTAGACAGGTAAGCAATGTCAGCACATAAAAGGGTTGAACTAATATACTTTGATGCCCAAGAAAGCATGCTGTTTAAACTTTTTAACTACCATTTTCAAGCCACTTGTGAAGTTTATTCTAAATGTTTTATTTAGAAGAACTTTCTATAGCCTATTAATTTCCATCACAAAGCAAGTTCTATCCTCACAGCAAATCACTTCTGTAGACACCACTTTGACAATCTTTATATTTAAACTGCTATTTAATCATGTTAACTGAATAATCAACCTCCTGCTTTCCTTTCAGTGTGGTTAGGCAGCAAGTCTTTAAAGCAGAAGAGTGAGAAAACTGTATTTTCTCAATAGTGCTCCTTCAAATGCAAAAATTCCTATCATTTCCCAAATATACTCAATGAATATAGGAACCACAAAATAAACACCTGCCATTGTGGTTCCAGAAAATCTGTATCTATCTTACAAGCCAAATTATGCTAAAGCAAAGCAAAGTTCTGTACACATTTCCAATACAACCTACCTCTGAGTTGGCATGAACTAATAAGGCATAGTATGGTAGAGTAGGAAGAACATAAGCTTTGAGTTAAAGATTATATCTGAATGTAGCTCCACCACTTACAACTATGTGACCCTGGAAATTTCTTAATTTCGTTGAATTTCAATGTCCTCATTTATATATAGTTGAAATAATACATATCCATCAGGGTAGCTACTACACAGCTAGAATTTCAAAACTAGCTGTATAATAAGCTTGGGGAGACATGGGAACCCAACAGAGGGGCACCATGAATAATATATGTTCAATGACTTTATCCCTATAGCGGTCGTTCAAACCTCTAGATACTGAGAACCAATAAACTTTTAAGCCATTCATAACCTCAGTCTTCATGCTCAATTCACAAACTACCTTCCCAAAGGCACCTACTCACCAGCTCCAATTGTAGTTTGTATTTTCTTGGTTTTGAGTGCATGGCTCAGTAAGTCAGGCCCCCCTGGGGGTCATATTGCTACCATTCATAATTAATGTACTGCATTCAATATTTATTCCTTGTATAAACACCCAGGCATTTTAGCCTTCCCTTTAAAGAAACAATCACAATATTGTTTAAATAGAAATAGAATGGAAACAGTTATAACATCTCAAAATCCATTTTCAAATAAATACAAAACATGACCTTTTTTCCTACTTTGAACACAAAGATTTCAATCTGCACTTGTAACAAAATGCAAAACCAATTTTACTTGAAGTGAAATAAATCCTACCACTAACTAGCCTTATTTTCAAGAGTTTATTCATGGTTTACTAAAAGGCTCCACAATGTGCTTGAAATACACCTCCTCCTCAGGGCATGGGGAACAAGCCTAACTTCCACTCACATGATCCTGGCAGGGCTTCAAAATACTCATCTTTTCGGATGACATTTTCTTCCACTAAAAAAAACCTGCATTTCCAAATAAGAGTTTATGTGTTCAATGGCAGAGCCAAGTGGAAAGGGCAGAGGTTTTGGAGTCAGATAAACATGCGTCTAATCCCAGCCCTGCTATTTACTAGGTTTATGAACAAGGGCAAGCACCATGACCCACTATTTACTCATCTGCAGCATAAGCAAATCACTGTTAATATTTTACAAGATTGTATAGAACAGATGTCTGCAAACTAGAGTCTATCACCCGACTGTGTACCTCCCATGAGGTAAGAATGGTTTGTACATTTTTAAACAGTTGGTTAAAAAAAAATTTTTTTTGTTTTCTTTTTGGTCATATGTACCTAAACAATATTCCTGATGTTGCATCTTGACCCACAAAACCTCAAATATTTATAATCTGGTACATTACAGTAAATACTTGCTGACCATGGTTGACATGATTAAGATTGGGGATCTTCTGTATATACTGCATGTGCTTGGAACACAGATGTGCTGTATAAGCATTAGTTCTCCTACCATCAGGGAGCAAGTATGGCTTTATATAATAGACACTAGTTTAAAACAGTATTTCAAAATGTTTAAGAGTCTCCGTCATCGCAAACATGGTGGTACTGGAAAATAGCTTCTGTGAAGGATCAATTAACTTCTCTTCAGAATAAAAAAAAAAAAAATCAGTAATATTTTTGTGGAGGTTTTTTACTCAAAAAAGCTAAACTAATAATTGCTTAAAAATGCAAAAACAGGGTCTCCCCTGGTGGCACAGCAGTTGAACACTGGGCTGCGAAGCTGCCCGCAGCCTCTGCAGCACCGGTTCGATCCCTGGCCACCAGCGAGGGTCCCACATGGCACGCAGACCTCTCCTGCCAAGCCCTCTGCTCCCCTCAGCAGTGTATTTTGTCAGTCTGCCTGCTCTATTCCCCGCTCTGGCTCTGGTGAATTTTTATTATAATTTTATTTATTTATTTATTTATTATTTTTCCTGCTTAGGGAAGCAGCGGGCAGGTGAGACAGTAGAGGTTTGTTGCACCATGTGGGTTACCTCCCTTCCCTGGCCAGAGATTGAACTCACATTGCAGTGGCTGGCAACAGCTTGATAGCTCTGAGACTTTAAACCTTGTGCCAGCCGTGGGGCCTGGATATTACCTTTTATCCTCATTTTTATTTTTCTATAAATTGGAATAATGCTTATTATTTATCCTCATATTTCCCTTCCTTCTAGGTGCTGTACTTTACACTCAGCCACCCTTGCAACTAGATGGCTAAGTTCTGGTCAATTAGAAATATATACGGAAGACACATGTGGGATTTCCAGAAAGCCTCTCTCTTAAGAGCAAGAGTGGGCCCCACTAACTCATTTTTCTCCATCCAACTGGTTACAGTGCAAACATGAGATTAATATAGGTGTCTTTTTGGACCATGAGGATGAGGCTCCCTAGGAATGTGGCAATTCCTAGGCAAAGTACAGCAAAAGACTAGGAGTAATGAGTCTTTCAAGAATTGATGGAGCCAATGTACTAGCTCCAGATGGCTGTCCTATCTCCCTCTTTCCCCACTGTTTTCCCCACACACACACACTTGGCTTTATTTTACAAATTTTTTCATTGTTTTGTTTTTGATCTTTATGCTCATGGGAAGAATGATGTTTTGAACTAGTACAAAATGTTATCGTGATTTCTCCTGGATATTAGGGTGAAAGTGGGTTTTACTTTATCATTTAAGCTTACCAGCATTGTCTACATTTTCTACAATGTTCTAGGCTTAAATTATGGAAAAAAAAAAAACCCTGGATTTCACAGAAGACTATATAAAAAAAGGCTAACCAAAAAATATGCCTTGTTCCTTTCAAATATTCCCAAGAACATAATGATTTACAACTTATCAGTCTTGGCTAAATTCTTTTGACACCCGATATACCACTGAGAAAAGATATATTAGTCTGGAAAAAATTCAAATCAGTAAATAGTTTTGGATGATATAGAGTTTGCTGATGGAATTGGGGAGAAAAGTGTTAGAAAATTTTAACACAGATTTATTAATTGTTTCTGGGGGTATGAACTCATAGTTAAAGGTATTGAATATTATAACAAATGGCTTTTTAAAGATAAATTTAAAAGCAACCTAACAGGGCCTCCCCAGTGGCACAGCGGTTGAGCGCTGGGTTGCAAAGCTGCCCGCAGCCTCTGCAGCGCTGGTTCGATCTCCAGCCGCCAGCAAGTGTCCCACATGACGCGCAGACCTTTCCTGCCACCCGCTGCTCCCCTCAGCAGTGTATTTCGTCAGTCTGCCTGTTATGTTCCCCACTCTGGCTCTGGTGAATCCTCTCACCCTCCCGCGCTTCTGACTGTGCCCAGTAATTGTATAAATAAATAAATAAATCTTTAAAAAAAAAAGAAAAAAACAATCTAACAAATTATTAAGTTGAAAATCCTAAAATTGCAACAGACTATAAATAAATCACCTTTCATAATATTAATGAATGTGCACCTATGGCTTGGAATAACATTTAAAGTCAGAGCATTATCAAAGAAAGTGTGGTAACTATAATAACTCAGAAAATTATGTGCTCTGGAAAACTGTCAGATGATTCAGAAAATAGTTCTAGAGAAGATATAGCTGATCAGTAAATACAAATCACACTGAAGACTCACAATCCAAGTGTTTGAACATAACGTGAAGCATTAAGTAGATAGAAAACTTTTGTAGAAGAGAGGTAATAGTGTGGCAACTTGGAAATTTCCAATAAAAAAGTTGATGAAAATCCAGAAGGAAGACTAAAAGGGTCAAAAATGATAGCCTGAATAAATATAAAAGTCATCAAAACATAGTGTGAATATCAGCAGACCATTTCTCTCCCAAGAAATGTTGTCATCCTTTCCCAAAGTGCTTACCATGTAAACATAGGTATAAAGGAAAATAATAAATATTAATGCAAAAGAAGTGGACTTTGGGAAAACTGTGTTTATCAACATTATGCTGTTTTTGTTATTTTGAATACCTCTTACAAATTTGAGAAGTTTGTGAGACTGCGTAACTACTTTCTTGGAAAACATGGACAGGTAGGGGAAAAAAAAATCAGTTAAGTGAAACTAACACACTATTTTACCCAATATTTTATTAGGGAAAATTCCAAAACAGACTAAAAAGGTGAAAGAATAGAACAATGAACATCAACACACCCATCACTTAGCTTCAATCATTGTTATTACTTTGTTAGGGGGAAAAGGATGTCCTAAAGCTAATTCCATATAGGCTTTGTGGACTCCACCCCCACCTCAGGCCAAAGCCAAAGACACATTTGGGAACTCCAAATCCCATCACCACCAAAGGGAAGGTGGCTGGGACCTGAGGTTGGGGTTAAGCAGCCAGGTGGGTATAAAGCCAGACATGTGGGCTTTGGAGGGTTCCCCCATTTTGGCTCTCTGCTAGCTCGCAGCGTCCGGCCAGCTCTGAGAGTGCCTTTGGGTTTCTAGGTTGGCGGATCGGGTAGGACGCATTAAAGACTTTATTTCCCTATTTTCTCCTTAAGTTGTACATTTTCCTTATTTCCATTTCCCTTGTAAATAAACCTTTTATTAACCTTTTGTGTGTGCCTGTAGTAGAGTATTAATAAGTCCCTTTTAAGCACACGGGTGAGGACCCACAGCCAGGCAACCAGTTCAATATCGGGGTTGCCCTATAACAACTTTATCTACTTGATGTATCCAAATGTATGATGTATCCAAGTGTATGATAATTTATCCAAGTCTATGTATTTGTGTGTACATAGAATTAGAAAACAAGTTACAAACATTACAATATTTTGCACCTAAGTATTCAAGCCTGTGTCTTTTACAAATAGATGCATTATTTTATATAATCACATCATTCACACCTATGAATATCATAATAAGTAATTCAAATTCATACTTAGTATCAAATTCATATTCAAATTCTCCTGATTATCTCTAAATACCCTTTAAAGACTCTTTCTGAAACTGGAATCAATCAGGCTTAAAGCAAATTTGTGATCAGTAGCCTCTAAGGTAACCACTAAGTTTTGGCATTTTTTGTTAAACTGCAATACATAACTAATGCATATTTAATTTGGTCATATGCCTCTTTAGCTTCTTTTCATGTTGAACAGTTTTCTGAACTTTTATTTTCACCATTAATTTTGAAGTGACTGGGCCAGTTTCCTTATTGAATACCCACATTATTATATGTCTCCTTGATGACATTATTGGCAAGAACTTATCACAGATGATGCTCTGTACTTCATATTGCATCACATGAAGAATCATAAGATGTCAAAATTAATGATACTAATTTTAATGCCTCATATAAAGTGGTGAACTCCATTTCATTAATGTATAGACCCTTTCCTTCACAATTAGCAAATAATTTTCTATAAACTTTTCAACAACCTGCACTGTATTTACTCAATAATGCAGGGAATACTCTAACTTTCTGGAGAGAAGCTAATCAAATGATTCCTTTGAATATAAGCTATAATATAACATAATTATATTATATATATTAGATTCATATAGATATAAAGATTAATATAAATATAATCTACCAATCAAATCTACTAATTAATATAAATAAGCTACTTTAGACATTTGCATTCCTTTGACAATTTGCTGCCATTCATACTATCTGCAGATACTAATCATTCACATATTTAAATTTTCAACTATAAAGAAAAAAAGTTTTTCAGTAATTCAAATATATAGTCTCCACACGATAATAAATAGTGGCCCACAGCCTCAAAATCTAACATTACCATCATTTTATAGCTCTTATTATTACAAATAAAATGCTTCTCAGGTACACACAGAAAATCTAAATTTTCTTAACTGTTTTAGAACTCAGAAAGAAAATGGGTAAATTCAAGTTTCAAGGAAATAGAACTTACCTGAGCCAGAATTACATCTCCTGTTAATAATTAATAAGGCAGTAAGAGACAGTGTGCTGTATGTTTTTAAGGTTTATTTTTATGTATTTATACATATAAGAACTGGGGTGTAGGCCAGAGGTGTGTGGGAGAGGTGAGAGGATTCAGCAGAGACAGAGTGGGGAGCAGAACAGGCAGATCTAATGAAATACACTTCTGAGAGGAACAGCTGGCAAGACAAGAGAGGTCTGCTGCACCATGTGGGTTAGCTCCCTGGCCAGGGATTGAACTCATGCCACAGTGGCTGGCCATAGCTTCAGAGCGCTGAGACTTTAACTTCTACACTACCAGGGAGGCCCCTATTTTTCTTGTTGAACATAATTATGCAGAATCATCATTATCTCCCTCATTTTAAAATGGAGTGTGCAATTTCAATCCTCTAGAAACAGCTGTTACTACAGTTCAAAGAAGAAATGCATCTACACCCATGAGTTAATAAGTCAGTAAGTCCAAATTGGAATTTAGTGAAACATTTCCTCCAGCAATTAAGATTATCAAAACAATAGTAGATATTGTTTCTTCTCTACTGAAGGGTTCTCGAGGAAAACAACTACATACTCCATAAAATCACCCCAGTGTCCAAAATCCTTGCTTAGGCAACTTATTACTAGTATTTACCTATGATTGATACTTACGAAAGTCAGCTTTTATTTTTTTTTAAATATTTATTTATTTATACAAGCACGGGGTACAGACAGAAGGTAGGGTGAGAGAATTCACCAGAGCCAGAGCGGGGAACAGAACAGGCAGACTGACTAAGTACACTGCTGAGGGGAGCAGCGGGCGGCAGGAGAGGTCTGCGTGCCGTGTGGGACCCTCGCCTGCAGCCGGGGATCAAACCAGTGCTGCAGAGGCTGCGGGCAACTTCACAGCCCAGCGCTCAACTGCTGGGAGGCCCAAAAGTCAGCTTTTATATTTTGTTTAATTCTCTGTGAATGAAAATAAGCCAAAATACTGCAGAAATAGATTGTTTAATCTTACCAGGTTTTTCATTAATTTATTTGCTTGATATCCTGTCTATCGATGGGTATATATGGAAATGATCTCATAGAATTAAGAAATTTGAATAATTAGGATAAATATTACAATACTTAGATAATCAACAACATGGGCTGCTATTGTTTTTTCTTTGCCCTGAATACTTTGGAAATTCTGGTTTGTTGATGTAGTGTTAATGTTTGTAAACAAGTTAAAATAATTCATCAGTCACTGCTGAAAAAAACTAATTATTTCCTTAGTGTTAATGGACTGTACAATACAGAGGCTGTCTCTTAGTGCCACTGTGGTCATAGTTTCTTTTTTTCCTCAGGGGAAACTAAATTTGTCAGCCTAAATTTGTCCAATCTTTTAACTGAAGAAAAATGAGTAAGAAAGCTTAAGATTTTTCTCATCATATCCATTTTGCTATATTGTAAAAGAAGAAAGTAACCAATAGACGCTATGGATTAGACTTTGGTGATACATTTAATAATATCTGTGACATTGTAAATAGGTTGAATATGAGGATATTTCTACGATACACTCAAATAAACCAATTTCTCTCTTTTTCATGATTAACAGGTGGGGAACGTACAAAGAGACAATTATCTTCCTTTCTTTGCCTCTTCCTGAAAGCAAAGGCCCTGGCTCTCTTGAGTCCAATTTTCTGGAAGAAACTCATTTCCCAGGGACACAGAAGTCACCAGTGGACACATTTCTTTTTTCTTTTTTTTTTTAAAGATTTATTTATTTATTTATTTATTTATAAAAGCACTGGGGTACAGTAGGAAGCACGGGAGGGTGAGAGAATTCACCAGAGCCAGAGTGGGGAATAGAACAGGCAGAGTGATGAAATACAATGTTAAGGGGAGCAGCGGGCGGCAGGAGAGGTCTGCGCACCATGCGGGACCCTCGCCCGGTGGCCAGGAATCGAACCGGCGCTGCAGGGGCTGCAGGCAGCTTTGCAGCCCAGCGCTCAACCACTGCGCCACCAGGGGAGGCCCTGGACACATTTCTTTATCTATGTGTTAAGCCTCTTTTTCCAAATGAGAAAGGCCTGGAAGTTCATCCAGTTGATATGAACATTTTATGGGTCTTTGGTTCCATCCATTTTTGAAGGTCTATATATTTAAGGAAACTCTACTCAAATTTAGAATTTTTGTTGGCAGCTTGACCCCCAGCAACATTTCCACAAACACCTGTGGCACTAGTTGTATTTAAGTGCAAGATTCTTGGTCACAGAGAGAGTAGTTACAGGATTTTCTCTTTTGCCTTTTATCTTATTAAAACAATCTTAAGGATTTACCCAGAGCATAGGGCCCAGGAACACCTATACTGGCTTACTGTGAAAAAAAACTTTCGGTCCCTTTTGTTGGAATTTTATAAAGCTCCATTTAGAGTAGTGTGTTATAGGAATATTCAACCTATTTACAATGTCACAGACATTATTAAATGTATCACCACAGTCTAATCCATAGCGTATATTTCATTCTATCTACTGTTTACCAGCCCAGTAAAGTCATCCAAGAAAGAGATGATAAGACAGAGAATTCATGATGGCTTCTAAAGACATAGCTTCCCCTAGTAGTTATTCACAAAGCACATCTTTACTACACTGTTCTTGCTGAATGGGCTTCAACTTTACTGACTTGTGCTTATGGAATCCATGGAGTCCTGATTCAACTCTGATTTCCCATCCTTCATCCTATTGCTGGGAATTCACAAATGAAGATAATAATTAGGTTTCAAACTTTAGATTTGAGGGATGAAACAGTTTTGATCCTTGAGGCTGGCCCTCTCCTCCCCCCGTCCCTTTGGGTCTTTATTTCCCCACATGCCTTCCCACATACTCCTGTTAGACTAATTTATAGCATAGCATGCGAAGCCAAAATCCTGACACCTGCTCAAAAACTTATAGCATCTTCTTATCTTCTACCAAATTAAGATCACGTTACTCACTTTGAAATTTCTGGGTTGGGGGTGGGAAGGGAATTAGAGCAGTAATTTGATTGACTGAGGGTGGGAGAAATGTGTCAGACACCCACTGCTGATAAGGGAGAATGGCAGAACTAACCTAGGGCTGACACCAGTGCTCTACGGGCATCATCGATTTTTTCATCTGTTCCTTTTTTAAGACTATTCCTTTACCTAGGAAGTTTTTATTTCAATTCCTGTACATAAACATTCAATGTTAAATCTATCTTGGTTTTCCTGTCCAGTTAGAATGCCTATAGCACTCAGCTTTATTTTCAAGTCATTTCTAATTTTATTCTTACGATTTTTTGGGTCATGCATCATTAATCCCTCGACTATAAAAGATCAGATGGAAAGAGAAGAAAGATTCTGACAGAACCTATGACAAAAATCATGCAGGTGTGACTCAGTGAATTCTAAAATCTAAAAAACACTGAATTGATCTCTAACTTGTCTAACTAATTTCTACTGCATGCAGAAAATACAAGTGCCATTCTCACAATTAGTTTTACATATTTATATTAATAACTGAGATAGTGGCTATAGTGACCTATCTTTAATAAATTAGCATCAATCAGTGAAGTGGAAAGAAAAGGCTAAAAGCCATTAACTATGTTGACCTTAGAGCTTAAAGCTCCAAGGACATGAGAAAAAGTCTTCTTTGCAAAATCTAACTGCTACTCAAATTTTAATTCCAAGCACTGAACATCTTGACTTTCATAATCATGTTAGTCTTTAAACACTAACAATAGCCATCTACTTAGGTATTCAACTTATGTCATCCTTACATGCACAAAAGACAAGTGACAAAACATGTCAAAACACAAAAGCTAGATTTAAAAAGTTAAAAATATTAAAATTCAAATTTTCAGGAGAAAAAGTGCAAACATGACACTGGCTTCAAAATTCTTCTAATTGGACATTAGATGTATAAGGAAATTTCTCTAAACAAGGAAAAGATGGAAATACAGTTCTCAATATTGGAATAATTACAGTACTCATGCTCATCAGAAGACACAACAAATACTGTTCCATTGTTGAATCTTAAAGGGAATTTATTACATGAATATAAATTCTGGATAATGTAAACAAGAAATTATATGAGAGAATACTCATAAAAATTACAGAAGGGATATTTAAAAGCATTTCAACATTTCTATGTAATGCTTATATAGTTCAGGCATGTTACACATTATGTCCTAACACTTCCAAGACAGAATTTAAAAGATGTAAAGAAATGGATAACCAACCTTAACCTGTCTCTCTTCAAACATCAAAATGTTTCAGAAAACTTTCAACCATTTCTAGATAAATTAAATTCACTGATGGTTTCCCTGACACGTGTCAGAAGAGCCAAGAATTGATACTGTTGAGTAGAAAACTACACTTATAGTTTGTATGAATATGAAGACAGCAGAATTGACATCTACTGAGCAAATATACAAGTCCCATGGCTTATGTTAAAATTGCTTGCCTAGGCTTGAAATTAGCCACTAATACAAAGTTACCACCTTATATTTGACGGTCATTCCACTGTTCTTAGTTTTAGCCTTGAAGTTGTACAGAAAAAAAATGGGTAGAATTTAATATTTAATGAATTCCCTTTATTGTTTTTTATAGAGACTTCAGTACTAGCCTTTCTCTATGATAGATAATAGTTTACTTTCATCTGCTGAGACTTCAAAGAATATATCTAATGAATTCTAATTTACAGATTTTCTTGATTTTATCTGGGTTGAAAGAGGGGTTCTCAAACTTTTTTGGCCTCTGGATCCCTTTACATTCCTAAATATTATATTTAAGTTTTTTTGAGGTGAAAGTGGCTTACAACTCTGTATATGATTTAGAGGTATAGGTTCACATATCTCCAGATGTATGTTACCATAGCATACCCTCCACAAAACCACCCATAACTCTCCATTGGGTCCCTCCACACTTTGTTCTCCACTGTCAGCCCAACCCCTCCTGTAGCCCTAATTCTGAAGTCAGATTTCTAGGTTTTGTGTTGGTTTAGTTTTCTCTGTTCCTTTCTTTTGTTTCTTTCTATTCCACATATTAATGAAAATATCTTGTATTTTTACTTCACCTCTGTTTATTTGGCTTAGTACTACCTCTACAGTTTCATTCATGTTGTCACAAATGGCAAGACTTCACTTTTAAAAATAACTGAGCAGTATTCCACTACATGTATATGCCGGATCTTCTCAAACCACTCATCTGTCATTGGGCACTTAGGTTGATTCCATAACTTGGCTCTTGTAAATTGTGCTACAATGAACATAGAAGTGCATATATCCCTTTGAAATAGTGGTTTTGCATTGCAAGGGTAGGTATGTAGGAGTGGGATTGCCAGAACACATGACAGAACAACTTTTAATGTTTTAAGAAATCTACTGTCTTCCATAGGGGCTGGACCAATCTACATTCCCACCAGCAGTATACAGCATTCCTTTTCCTCCACACCCTCACCAACACTAGCTGTATTAGGTCTTCTGATATGGGCCATTTTCACAGGTGTGAGATGGTATATCATTGTGGTTTTGATGTGCATTTCCCATATTATAAATGATAATGAGCATCTGTATGCCTTCTTTGGAAAAGAGTTTATTTTGCTTGTCTAAACATTTTCTGATTGGGTTGCTAGTTTTCTATTTAATGGCAAGTTCATTGTCTACAGGAAAGATTTTAGTTTAATGTAGTCCTGTTTGTGTATTTTTGCTATTGTTTACCTTACTGTTGGATATACTCCTAAAATCATTAAGGGCTCCGAAGGTTTTTTGATTACATGGGTTATATTTATCTGTATGCCATATTACCTAGTAAAACTTAAAAAAAAAAAAGCACAGAAATAGAAAAGCATTCATTTTGTTAATCATTTTAGCCTCTGTAAAATTCCACCCCTCTGAGAGAAAGAAAATTTTAAAAGCAAAATATAATAAACTTGAATCATTATTGTGAAAAAGATATAAGCTTATGGATCCAATTAAAGAGTGTCAGGGATGCCCAAGGAAATTGATGTCATATTTTGAGAAGAACCAGTTTAGAAGAAGCACCTATAACTAAAGAAAATTCATTCACAAATAAATTAAATATAAAACAAAAATGGTCTAAATTCTGGGCCCAGACACACACATCTTAAAGTTGTCCATTAGAGAGGGCAATCTACTTTGATGCACAACCTAAAGGAAGGCACAGAGATATGGCTACAATGGTATGAGTCTCAATCTTCAGCCCTCAAAAGCTTTTTCTACATTTCAATTCTAGACCTTGGCAAATTCCACTCTAATTCAGTTTAGGTTATCTCTGAAACTAGACCAAGAGAAACTGGTACTCACAGAGCACCTGAGGACAGGATTTTTGTAGAGGAGGTATTAGAGTCATTCTATTAATCATTGATTTGACTCTTCATGGGAAATGTAAATCCTTTACGATGGAGATACTCTTCCATAAATTATGTAAGATAATCTACAGAACTGATGAAAGAAATATTACTAATTCTATTTAATCGTTTTTATCTTACCTTTAAAAAATTTTTATTTTTAAATATTTTAGTTCAGAAGTACATGTATTTAATTTATAAAGAAGTGTGTGTATACATATATAGACACATACATGTACATGTACACATATAGATATAAAGTGAGCTTTAAAAAATTTTGTTACCTGATGGGGATACCCAAATGTTACCTCAGTTAAATATAAATTAAATAAATAAATAAATTTTTGTTAATGAGGTACATTAGCAAAATGATACGGAGGCTATGTGACAGTCAATTTTATTAATATGTGGGCCTCCCTGGTGGTGCAAGGAGTTAAGCACAGCACTATGAAGTTATCCGCAGCCACTGCAGCAGGAGTTTGATCCCTGGCTAGAGAGATGACCCACATGGCACAGCAGACCTGTCCTGACTCGCCCATTGCTCCCCTCAGCAGTGTATTTCAGTCAGTCTGCCTGTTCTGTTCCCCACTCTGTCTCTGGTGAATCCTCTCACCCCACACCTCTGGCCTGTAGCCCAGTTCTTGTATGCATAAATAAATAAATCTTTAAAAAAATAAATAAAATCTGGGCCTCCCCGGTGGCGCAGCGGTTGAGCGCTGGGTTGCGAAGCTGCCTGCGGCCTCTGCGGCGCCGGTTCGATCCCCGGCTGCTCCCCGGCCACCGGCGGAGGATCCCACATGGTGCGCAGACCTCTCCTGCCACCCGCTGCTCCCCTCAGCAGTGTACTTCGGTCCTTCTGCCTGCTCTGCTCCCCGCTCTGGCTCTGGTGAATTCTCTCACCCTCCCGTGCTTCTGACTGTACCCAGTGCATGTATAAACAAAAAAAAAACAAACAAACAAACAAAATGAATGAATAAAACATGCCTCTATAAAATAAAATAAAATTAAAAAAAAATAAATAAATAAATAAATAAAATCTTTGCAAAAAACCCCACAATTTTATTAATATGTTTTAGCCAAATAAAATTTAGATTTAAAAAAAGCAAGTGCTGGAGAGGACGTGAAACAACTCATTTTTATACTGTTGGTGGGAATACAAATTGATTCAAACACTTGGAATATTATACTGCACTACCTATACAAGTTAAATATATGTCTCCTCTATGGCTCAGAAATTTTATTCCAAGGTACATACTCAAGGCAAATGAAGGCAGGCATTCACCAAAAAGCATGCTCAAGAATGTTTTCAACAATTTTAGTTATAAGAGGTAAAAACTGGATAGAACCCAAATGACCACTGTAATTAAATGGATAAAGAAATTATGACATATTTATACAATGGAATGCTACAGAGCAATAAAAACAATGAATAATGATATCTACCACAATAGGGATGATTCTTCCACAGAATACTGAGCAAAACATACCAGACATAAGAAAGCACATATTTGATATTTTAACGTGAAATTAAAAAACAATCAAAACTAATCTATGAGGATAGAACTCAGAATAGTTCTGAAGTGGTTATCTCTGGGGAGATTAACAGGAGGGGTCTCCTGAAGAATTGGAAATATTCTACATCTTGATCTGAGTATTGGTTACAAGGTTATTACGTATATAAGCATTTGTTAAGCTATATTTTCAAGATGTGTGTACTTTACAAATATAATTTTTTATTTTTTATAAAGATTTATTTATTTATGTATATAAGAGCTGGGGTGTAGGCTGGGGGTGTGGGGGCAGGGTGAGAGGATTCACCAGAGAAAGTGGGAAGCAGAACAGGCAGATGTTCTGAAATACACTGCTGAGGGGAGCAGCAGGAGAGAAAGGAGAGGTCTGCTGTACCATGTAGGTCACTAAAGTGGCCAACTGGGCATCGAACTCTTGCTACAGTGGCTGGGGACTACTTCATAGTGCTGATGCTTAATCCCTTGCACCACCAGGGAGGCCCCTAATTGGGTATTTTTAACATAGCAGGATAGTGATTTAAATGTTTTAAAATTTTTTGATCACATTGTGTTGAAACTTTACCCTTTAAAAGCTACTGACTACATCTTTACTTGTGAATGTATTTATTTACTGACAGAGAAAAAAGGAAGGTAAGGAGGAAGAGAAAGCAAGCAAACAGAAGGAAGGAAAACAACAGGAAAGGAAAACAGAAGGGGAAGGAGGAGGATGGTTGGCTTAATGCCATTTAGAATAATATTCATTAACTTGCCTAAGGATTAATCAATCAACTCCTGCTGGTTTATCTAATTTTCAGATTCATTTGTTGGGTAGTTTTGCAATATCTTTTTCTATTTTCATCCAGGCAAGATTAGAAAAATAATAACAAAAATCTCTCATTCCCCCAAATTCCCTTGCCCACAAAAACAGGATATAATTTCAACAAACAACACTACTCTATGTAGGCAGAGTTCAGGGTACATATAACAAGAGTAGAAATTTGTAATAATTCAGAATTCTCTGGAAATAAAATGCTTGAATATTAATGTTTCCTTTATTGCCTTAAATCTTGTCTATGTTGAAGGTAAATTTACTCATGGATTTAATTTCTCTCAAAAAAAGAAGATAAATCAGTCCTCCAAGACAACTTTATCTCTGTACAACAGACCAGAGTATTTTTTTTAATTTAAATATTTTAGTTTATATAATTCTTACATCTTTTTTCATTTTTTGCACAAAGTATGCATTTTCATTTTGGTTATATTCCCCATACAATTGCACCCCCCCCCTTATTTTGACTCTAGTCCTTCTTATCTCCCCCTCCCCACCCAGTGTGTCTCTAGTTTACAGTTGCTTGTTGATTTTGATTTTTACTTTGTATTGATTAGTCTTTTTCCTGGTCTCTTATTTAGGTTTTCTAAATTCCTGCTATGAGTGAGACCATCTGGTATTTTTATTTGAGACCATTCGGTATTTTTCTTTTTCTTTCTGACCAGAGTATTCACAGAGTTTTTTCCAAACATGGAATGCAGTATTTACCCATTAAACCTCATCCAGTCAGCTGGGAAAACTAATACATTTAATTTCTTGAAAAATATTTAACAATTTCAAGCTCTCAATATGTATTTACAGAATAAATGAAATTGAACTTCACTAGAATCTTTCTAGGCTTTAGCATAAATACTATATAACATATATACACAAAGTACATTTTAATATAATTATCTAGAAATTTCAAAGAAAAAAATCTTCCCTGTAACTGCTTTTAAAAGACTTTTTAAAACCTCAAGATTCTTTTCATATATTCATCGACTATTACACATACACACAACAATTAAGAAATTTTGCCAATGTTTGAAATGTATAGAGAACGAAATTTTCCAAGAATTTCTTTGGTCATTACTATAGTTATAATGAATTTTTCACATTCAGCAATTAATATGTTTATTCTACTTTAAAAAAAAATACTGAATACTGCTCTGTTAATCTTCTGGCAACACTCATTTTCATGAAGATTTTTTGACATAAAGTAAAGATTTCAAAATTGGGTTTGGTTTTCAATTGAGCTGTGTATTGCAGAGAAAATTGCTCATTTTCATAACTCCAGTTACCTGCTCAATAAAATGAGGATAACACCAACTACTTCAAAGGATCTTGTCAAAATTAGGTGCGGTCGTGTGTAAAGTAGCAGGTGCAAGCCATTTTGGTTTTGTTTTGTTTTCCCGGTCCTCTTTCACTACTGGGGAAGCCCTCTCACATGACAGTACACACAACTAAGCCCAGATTTCTGTCACCAAACATCGCACCAGGTGCTGCCTCCAATGACTGCCCTTCTCAGTAGTGCACTCTACACTAAAACAGTCAGAACTTTTTTGATTTAGAGACACAAATGTTGCTAAACAGCCAGATTCCAAGCTTAAGAGTTCACCTTGGTAAAATCATGTTGGCTGATACATTATGGCTAACTTGAGCCAAAAAACAAACAAAAACAAACAAAAAAAAAATAGGATCTATAATGCACATTCCACCTCTTTCATGCTTTTCATAAACATACAAACTGGCATCCTCCCCTCTTCCCAGTACAGATAAAATGCACAAGCTAAGACACATACTTTGTCTAAATTACCTGATGTTTGCTTTGTTTGTCAACAGCATTTTCTCATCCCCACTCCTGATTCTCAGATTTCTGTCCAAATGTGCAGAAATATGTTTTCTATCAAGTGGAAACATCTAGATTACCAGGACCCAAAAAATCTACCTTTTACATTTTCCCCACAGCTTGTCCCTCTGAACTTGCACATTACAGAACAGTTCTTATGAAACAGAAGTCACTCTCAGGCACAGCAATCCTTTGCATACAAAACAATTTACAAAGATAGGCCTGTAACTAGACACTATCTGAATGACAGAGAAATTAAATAAGCCTCACTGTAAGAACAACTTACAAAGTTCTATGGTCACCAATAAAAACAGAGGAATACCTAACAACTTTCATCACACTGCTTTCATTTTTTTTCCAGAGTATTGAGAAAGTATCCTCAGGGACTGGATGAAGACAGAGACTTACCTCTCCAATTCTGGGCTCAGGGACAGACAGTACGATGGACTAACATATTAAATAAGTCCCTTAGCCACAGTCTTGTCTTCCCAGGAACCAAACAGTACTTACCAGTATGAGATACATTACTTTACCCAAATGGGAAATTTTAGCTGCAAATACCATAAATCAGTTATTAATTATTGGCAAGGATTAGAACTCACATGTGAAGGTCTTGAGTGTGCTTGGATATGAGATGTGTAGATGTGGTAATCAGTATATAATTATGCAAATATCAGAGATTATATTCTTTATTTTAAAAAAAGAATCAATAGAGATATCATGTAAAAGCTAGATAAAGTTAAATTAATATCTGCTTTCATATTTATCTGCTCCTCCTGTCATCTTAATGGGCATGGCTTTGCTACTACACAACAGACTGAACAAGCTGACTTGAAAACAGGGTGAGAAAATGCCACTTTATTTTTCACATTATTTCTCATCAAATTTAAATTGTTAGTTTTATCAAGTTTAATTCTTATGCAGTTTTCACACTATTCGAGAAAAGCTTTATTAAACTCCACGCCTAAGAGGTCTACCACTCCATGCCTTAGTAGGCCTATCACTTCTTTAAAAATTAAAAGTATAGGGCCTCCCCTGGTGGCCCAGCAGTTGAGCGCTGGGCTGCGAAGCTGCCCACAGCCTCTGCAGTGCGGGTTCATTCCCCAGCTGCTGGTGAGGGTCCCACATCGCGTGACAGACTTCTCCTGCCGCACCCGCTGCTCCCCTCAGCAGTGTATTTCATCAGTCTGCCTATTCTGGTCCCCTGCTTTGGCTGTGGTGAATAATCCTCTCACCCTCCCACGCTTCTGACTGTACCCAGTGCTTGTGAAAATAAATTAAAAATCTTAAAAAAAAATTAAAATTAAAAGTATAAAAATCCCCCAAACTATTTTCATACACTTTTTTTTTTTTTTTTGCCATCTCTCCTATCTAACAATGGCAGGTGTGACCAAAAGTACCGGATAGCTAAAATGTAAAGCAATTAAGGGTAACTTTCAGAAAGTTGATATAGTTATAGACTACAGGCAGAAGTCATAGAATCACCCCAGATGTAATTATTGTCTTAGTGAAGGCCATTCTATAACAAAATGATAGCATGAGTTTCAATTACAAGGTTACACTTTGCTTTTAGAAATATCACCTTTCTGGGCCTCCCCAGTGGCGCAACGGTTGAGCGCTGGGTTGAGAAGCTGCCCGCAGCCTCTGCAGCGCCAGTTCGATCCCCGGCTGCTCCCCGGCCACCAAAGGCGGGTCCCACATGGCGTGCAGACCTCTTCTGCTGCCCGCTGCTCCCCTCAGCAGTGTACTTCGGTCCTTCTGCCTGCGCTGCTCCCTGCTCTGGCTCTGGTGAATTCTCTCGCCCTCCCGCGCTTCTGACTGTACCCAGTGCTTGTATGTATGTATGTATAAATCAATCAATCAATAAATAAATAAATAAACAATCTTTTAAAAATAATTAAAAAAAGAAATATCACCTTTCTTATATGCATGTGAAAAGAGCATATTTAATTACTTGTTAGATATATATACAAGTATCATTGCTTTAGAGAACAAGAAGGAAGAACAAACTAAACTTGGGATTTATTTCCAAGTTTTAGGAAATATTTGTATCAAGAAAATATATCAGGCTTTTTAATAAGGAAATTCTCACCCAAGGTGGAATGTTTCATCATCTTGCTTCCTTATATGTGGAAGCTGCTCAGACACTCAAAGGGGGTTTTATTATAAACCACTTTGCAGTGATTCCTGGAGAAGATCTATACCTAAAGAGGACCAACCCATATAACGGGTCATTTTAAAGTTGAAAAATACCTCCATTGTATGGACAGTCAGCTGGTAACCAAATACCTTTACCAAAGACCTTTAAAGCCCCCGAACCTTAAAATTGTACTTACTAAAAATAATATGTGAAACTTGGAGGCCAGTACTATTAATGCCTATTTCAACACGGGAAAGGAAAATCAGAAAACGATCATTGTCTTAAGAACTACCAGATTCCAACTAATCTTTGACAAAGGAGCAAAGACTATGCATTGGAGCAAAGAAAGTTTGTTCAATAAATGGTGCTGGGAAAACTGGGTCGCTACATGCAAAAGAATGAAGCTTGACCACTACCTCACACCATACACAAAAATCAACTCAAAATGGATTAAAGAACTAGACATAAGACCTGAAACCATAAAATACATAGAAGGAAATATAGGCGAAACACTACGTGATATTCACATCAAAGACATCTTTACAGACACATCACCCAAAGCAGTGATAGTGAAGGCAAAGATAAACAAAGACTACATCAAATTAAAGAGCTTCTGCACAGCAAAAGAGACAATAACAAAAACAAAGAGAAACCCCACTGACTGGGAGAACATTTTTGCACACAACACTAATGATAAAGGACTGATCACAAAAATCTGCAAAGAGCTGATGAGACTCAACAACAACAAAGAAAATAATCCAGTCAAAAAATGGGCAGAAGAGCTAAAAAGAAACTTCTCTGAAAAGGAAATGCAAATGGCCAACAGACATATGAAAAAATGTTCAACATCACTTTTAATCAGGGAAATGCAAATCAAAACTACCATGAGATACCATCTTACACCAGTGAGAATGGCACATATTAAAAAAACGAGCAACAACAAATGTTGGCGAGGATGTGGAGAAAAAGGAACTCTCCTGCACTGTTGGTGGGAGTGCAAACTGGTCCAACCACTATGGAGAGCTGTGTGGAGATTTCTGGACCTACTAAACATAGAGCTTCCATATGATCCAGCAATTCCACTCTTAGGTATTTACCCAAAGGACACAGAAACATCAATTCCAAAGAGCACCTGCACCCTTATGTTTATAGCAGCACTGTTTACAATAGCTAAGCTTTGGAAACAACCCAAATGCCCAAAAATAGATGACTGGATCAAGAAGATGTGATACATACACACCATGGAATACATACTCAGCATTCAAAAAAGATAAACACATGCAATTTGCAGCAACATGGATGGCGCTGGAGGGGATCATGCTCAGCGAGATAAGCCAGAAAGAAAAAGAAAAATACTGGATGGTCTCACTCATAGCAGGAATCTAGAAAACTTAAATAAGGGACCAGGAAAATGAATAACTATAAGAAAGTGAAAATCAAAATCAACAAAAAACTATGAACCAGAGACACTCTATGGGGGGTGGGGGGAGGGGAGGGATTGGGGTCAAAATAAGGGGGTTGCAATTGTATGGGGAATATAAAAATAAAATTTATTAAAAACAAAAACAAAAACAAAAAGAAGAAGAACTACCAGATTCTAGGGCCTCCCCTGGTGGCGCAGTGCTTGAGCGCTGGATTGCAAAACTGCCTGCAGCCTCTGCAGCACCGGTTCAATCCCCGACCACCGGGCGAGGGTCCTACATGGTGCGAAGACCTCTCCTGCCACACCCGCTGCTCCCCTCAGCAGTGTATTTCGTCGGTCTGCCTGTTCTGTTCCCCACTCTGGCTCTGGTGAATTCTCTCACCCTCCCGTGCTTCTGACTGTATCCAGTGCTTGCATAATTAATTAATTAATTATTTTAAAAAAGAAATGCCAGATTCTGTTTTCTGCCACACAATACACCACACTAGGAAATACATCCATTCAAAGAGAAAAGAGTTTCTTTGGAATGATCTCCAAATGGGAGGAAGCATGGAGTATATATGGAGGATTATCATGTGAAAGAAACAGAGATGGTATTAAAGAATAAGAAAGCAGAAGATGGAGCCTGAGATGGATGTGGGGAGATTCACAGTAACCAGATCAGGGAGGTCTTTGAAAACAATGATAAAGACTTAGGCTTTACACCTTAAGATGACAAGAAGTTATGGAATGATTTTAAGCAGAAAGATGACATAAGCATATCTGCTTTATGCAGAGATTCCCCAGTAGACAAAGAAAGTTTTCTGAGAATCAACAAGATTGATGGAATAGCTCAAGTTCCAAACAGTCCCTGCTGTGTCTCTGATTTGTCGGCAAGGCAATCAAAATGAATAGAGGTTCATTATAATCATCATTGTCGTCATCATCATCATCATAGTCTGGGACCAAAAGAAAACCCAGTTCCTGCAAGCACAGCCCAGTGGTCACACAGCTGCATTCTAATGCATCCCTTGTTATAAAGTGCCAAAAACCCAACAACAGCACAGAGAAAATACTTTGAGGAAAAAAAGCAACACAAATTAACTCTGGCAGTTATTTGTCCCATTTGAAGATTCTATCTTAAAAACAGAAACATTTATCAGTATCCAAAAAAAGCACAAAATGCTGTTAACTGGCAAAATTGCTATTGGACCTTTAGCAATCATGACTTTCTTAGTAGCACTGCCCCTTGAATTTTTTTTTCCCTATGCTCACATAGCAACAACTGTGTTTACACGAGGAAATGTGAAATCCAGTCACAAAAGAGAAACAACTAAATATGATTAAAGAGCCAGAGTCACAATTGGATGTGGCGTTTAATAGCAAAGAGAGGCCAATCCACATGACGGGTAGTTCAAAATGGATAAACATGGTAGAATAAAAACTAAAAAAAACTTTGACAAAAAAAGAAAGAAAGATCCATGTATTTATATGCCTGGTGCGTCCCCTTTTCACACAGCCAAACTTATACGTATATTTAGAAAAAATGAAGAGGAAGAGGAGGTAATAGTAACACAGGACCTTTCCTCTATTAGCCTGTCATTGTCCTTGGAATTTCACAATTAGGATGACTTTTTATTTTTTTAATAAAGTGCCTTATAATATTTTAAAAAGTGGCAATATCTTAAAATACATAGTTTATGAAATGCTTTTATAAATTTATGTTATATAAAATCCACCTTGCCATGTCATAATAGATGGGTTTTTAAATGGCAGTTGGGTTTATTCTATTTTAAAGACCTTAGTTTTATGGATAAAGAGGCAACTCTGAAGAGTTGGCATGAACTAATTAATGTCAGTCATGGTGAAGAATTCCCAATTTTAGGCAGCTTTTGCCCAAGTGTTATGGCTACCTGATTCTAATGACACAGGGTCTTTTTTTCTATGTTACCTCATTTCTCTCATAAATAGAAAGTCAAGATCCTCCTTTTCAGGAATGTAAGGATTAAAAAAAAATTGATTTGAACCTATGGTCCATTCTGAACAGTCTTTTACAAGTATCAAGATTGTCTCTTGACATCATCCTCAAGGGATAGAGTAGGACGACTTTCTAATATGTAACAGTGACCTCTATAGTGAAGAATTCTGATGATCATTTGCTGAAGATTTAATTTTTTAACACCCCTTTCACTCCTATGTAAAACATGATGAAAGTGTTATTTAGCAAGCACATTAGAGTAAAACACATACAGCCTTCCCAATTTATATAAAGAACATTAACATATTAAGTCCACATTTTTATAATGTTAAGGTGAGTCTTTCTAAACATGAAGTCATAAAGAAAAATGTTGAGAGGATTCACCAGAGACAGAGCAGGAAACAGAACAGGCAGACTGACGAAATACACTGCTGAGGGGAGCAGCGGGCGAGACAGGAGAGGTCTGCTGCGCCATGTGGGATTCTCACTGGCCAGCTGGGATGGAACTGGCACTGCAGAGGCTGCGGACAGCTTCACAGCATGGCGCTCAACCACCTGCGCCACAAGGGGAGGCCCAACTATATAAAACTTTAAAAGCTCTATGTGAAAGAGTGGCAAACAAAATACTCCAAAGTCAACAACAAACACAGAAATAAAAATGATTCTGAAGTTACGGTAGAAAAAATTAATTTTGATCATTATTCCCTTTGGGGATATAAAGCCAGCTCTTAATAGCCTTGTAAAATAAATAGTAGCAAGTACAGGTAACCTGGAACCAGAAGAAAGAATGAATATCAATCATTCTTTCAGTTACATGAGCGTGCAGCCAGGAAACAGCACAGGGCCCAAGCTTAGAAGATCCCTCTGTCTGGTTTAATACAATGGCACTGACATCGTGAAACACATAACATTTTCTGAAAAAGGAAACCTGAAGTTTCATTTTGCACTGCCCCCCCGCAAATTATATATATATATATTTAAAATTTATTTATTTATGCATACAAGAACTGGGGTACAGGCCAGAGGTGCGAGGGGTGAGAGACAGAGTGAGGAGAGAACAGGCAGATTGACTGAAATACACTGCTGAAGGGAGCAGCGGGCGAGTCAGGAGAGGTATTCTGTGCCATGTGTGTAGCTCCTTGGCCGGGGATCGAACTTGTACTGCAGTGGCTGTGGACAGCTTCATAGGTTGTGTCTTACCCCCTTGAGCCACCAGGGAGACCCTGCAAATTATATATTAATCCTGTACTCACTGTCCTACTAACTGCCTATCTATAAAGCAGTGAGTTACATACCCAAGAATACCAAGACACTTAAGACGTATCTATAGTCCTAAAAAGTTTATAGTTTAGAAGTAAAGTCTAGTGGTTAAATTATAACAAAACAAAATAGAAAATGAGATCCATGGTGGAGCTATAGCTTCCGAGGAGGTAGAGGTTACTTAAAGGTGGAATGAGGCCAGTACCTATGGAAGAGGCAACTTTTAGTTGGATCTGAAAAGAGAGTGATTGGAGGGCCTCCCCGGTGGCGCAGCGGTTGAGTGCTGGGTTGCGAAGCTGCCCGCGGCCTCTAAGTGCCGGTTCAATCCCCGGCTGCTCCCCGGCCACCCACCGGAGGAGGGTCCCGCATGGCGCGCAGACCTCTCCTGCCGCCCGCTGCTCCCCTCAGCAGTGTACTTCGGTCCTTCTGCCTGCTCTGCTCACCACTCTGGCTCTGCTGAATTCTCTCACCCTCCCGCGCTTCTGACTGTACCCTGTGCTTGTATAAATAAATAAAAAAATCTTAAAAAAAAAAAAAAAAGAGAGAGAGAGTGATTGGATACTGACAACGGGAAAAGGGCAAAAGCAACAGTATGCTGTCTGTAAAGCACAGAGGCAGCCTTGGCATAATTGTTCGGTTGGCCTGGGGCAAGAAGAAACCAGACTGAAAAAAACAGGCTGGGTTGACTATGGGCTGACCGTGAGTACCTGCTAATGAGGCAGTACATAATTCAGTGTGTACTGTGCACCACTGAAGGCTTAGCGAGAGAGAAAATACCAGTGAGTCACAGTTGCCATGTAAGAAGATTAAAGCTGGCTGCAGGCACTGGTGGTCATCTTGTCATCTCTCCAGACTCCCAGCCCAGTACTACATTCACAAATGACATGCACTTGATGTTTTATGGGCTGACCATCAGAGACGGCCAGTGTCTCCCTCTTTCTCATTCAACCAGTTAAATTTCACCTGCTCTGAGCTGACCACCAAGAAATGATCACACACTCTAGAGAACCAATATTTACTGTTTAGGTTTTCGATTGTCAGAGAGCTAATACAAATTTAGGCAGCTCTGAGAATGATAAAAAAATAAAAGAATACCCAGGGTCAATTACAAAGAACAAAATAACAAAAATAGTAATACTTCCATTTCCTGACACAGTGATGCTAGAGAAGTTATTGTTTTAAGAGTTCCATTTATTTGTGAAAAAAAATTATGATGTTGAAATTAACATCCTAAGTATCCAACATGTAGTTACATGAAACAAATAATGGGCTGTCTCTTACAGGTAAGTATTCATGAAGTACCAGCTGGGATCTTTCTTTATTGCTGTATCGTAAGAAATCAATAATTTGCATTGTAAGTAAATGTTTAAAAATGAGTATTCTTTCTTTGTCTCTATCTTTATACTCACACACCTCTCTCAACGTATATAAAAACATATCAATCTATATCTATCCACAAAACACACAACACATACACATATCTACAGGTCACCTGAGTTTGAGTTCCTTGCAAAATATACTAAACTTCAGACACAAATCTTCATCTCCATTTCTCCTAAATGTTTCATCTAATCACATTAAGAAAAAAACCCAGGAACCTCCCGGATGGTGCTGCGGGTTGAGCGCCGTGCTATGAAGCTGTCCACAGCCTCTGCAGCGCGAGTTCGAATCCCGGCCGGCCACACGACGCAGCAGACCTCTCCTGTCTTGCCTAATGCTCCCCTCAGCAGTGTCTTTGGTCTGTCTGCCTGTTCTGCTGCCTGCTCTGTCTCTGGTGAATTCTCTCACCCTCCCGTGCTTCTGATTATACCCCAATTCTTGTATAAATAAATAAATCTTTAAAATAAAAAAAAACAACACCTACTGATAAAGTAATACTTTAAGATATTATTACTTGAAATCAAAGTAGAATTTTATTGTCCCTTTATCAGGAATATGAAGAAAATAACTTAGGTGGCATTTACACAATCAAAGAAATATATTAATTACAAGAAATACCCAAGAAGAAATATTAAATTGCAACTTAAGAAAATTCAGTAGATAACTATTAAGATACATAACTGAAACACAATGTGAATTTCATTTGGGCTCCATTTCTAACATTTCTTCAGCCAAACCAAAAATATACAGTGAGTATAATAACCTAACTTTCAAAAATGCTATCTTAATTGGTGGTATACTCCCCTTTATCTCAGAGAGTCTGTGCATTAACAGTATTTAATGATGGGTCTGTTTGCAAAAGAAAAATGGTACAAAATAACCACTTTTTGAAAAAAGTCATTAGAATTGTCAATAGTCTTTTTAATAATAAATATATAATCTTCTTAAAAATAAGCTTAGAGACAAAAAATAGATGTATTTCAAGGATTATCAATGTATTACTAAGAAATGAAAAACTGATTTACCAATTCCTATACTATATTGGGTTATTACAACAATATTTAATATCAAGAAAAGAAAAGCTTTTGATATTTCAGAATTACAACATCAAATGAATTTAACTTGGGAAATAAAACTCAGGATTAAAGGATAAGAAGCTGCTTCTTGGAACTTTTCCATCTTAGTCATCTGACCTTTAATATGGAACCTCATACAAGAGATGATTCAGTCTTACAGTGTGGGTTGCTTTAAAAGAGGTATCATAAATACATTAACCGATAAATGGTCAAAGATGGATTCAATATCCTTTCTTCTTCAAGCAAATTCTCATTTGTTCCTACCAATTACAATCCTCTAGAAAAGAATGTTGAATCAAAATCGGAAGTTCTGACCTAAGCACCCATCATGAAAATTGGCACCAGAAACATAAAGCAGTCAGTCCGAAGTCTTGCACTTAGATAAATCAGTAAGCTATTAAGACTGAGATAAAGGTAACATCTCTTCCCTGTGCTGCATTTCAGTAAAAAGGGTTGAAAAGACAATAACACTTTCAGAAGTAATAAGGAATGTCTCCTACCTTTTTAAAAATTCCATATACTCGGTATGCTTGATGAGACCTGTCCTCATCATTATTGTTTGAAAACATTGTCGATCAATGGCCCAGAGTTTCACATTTACAAGAGCTGGAGAAAAGGAGAACAAAACAAGCAGGGAAAATTTAATTAGAGAATTTTAACTGTGGACTTTATCCTGCAAAAGAGATGAGTTATTGGTGAAAGGTGTGAAAATGATTAACCTTCATTTAAAGCGAATATCAAGTAATCTTGGTATTAACAGTATTCTTAGAGGCAAAATTTTCCAAACTAATATTATTCTCTAATAAGAAGTTTGCTGTTGTTCTTATGTCCTTAAGGGATAAGAATGCCTAAGTACACACTGAAAGCATTAACTAATTTCAAGACTATATACAAAGGAAATGACAAGTAGAAAAAGAGAAATTCACAGTAATAACACTCCCTGGTAATTACCAGAATGGTGTTAGTGATTCTTATGTTCATATTTTAATTCTAAAAAGTCAAGGTGAAAATTCAATTCTCAGGTTTGGAGGCAAATTTAATAGAATATAAATAATAATTATACAATGACTCCTACACAAAGCTCATTTTACTAATTGTAACCTGTGCCCAAGCTTACCACATGAAGTTATATTAGATGTTTGTTGTATTTTAATTTTTGCCCTTACATACAAGTGTCTTTGACAATGAATAAAGTATTAAAACTGAATATTACATAATTTCACCATTTGATCTAGTAAGACTAAGAGAACTTTCAGAAAGAGACAGATGTCATAGTATAACAGAACAATATATCAGTATTAACAGGTTTTAAATAAGTATATACACTAAAAACCTTGATAATTAAAGCTGTGTGAAGGTTATTTTTATGCATATTTTTATGCATATTTTCAAATTTTCATAATATAAAATATTTTAAATTAGCACATGAGCTAAAAAACAAAACTACATATCATAACCTTGGTATTTAGTGCCTAACAGGGGTGTGTGAGGGTTTGAACAAGAACACCAAGTGGGACCAAGATACAGTTTAACATGCAAACCATAGAAAGGTGGAGGAATAGAATTCTCTCTTCTTCACCAGATGAAGCCAAGACAATGCATTGTAGGGCCTCCCTGGTGGTGCAAGGGGTTAAGCACAACACTGTGAAGCTATCTGCACCCTCTATAGCATGAGTTCAATCCCCTGCTGGCCAGGGAACTACCCACATGGCGCAACAGACTTCTCCTGACTCATCTGCTGCTCCCCTCAGCAGTGCATTTCAGTCAATGTGGCTGTTCTGTTCCCCACTCTGTCTGTCTCTGATGAATCCTCTCACCCCCTAAACCTCTGGCCTACACTCCAGTTTTCATATGCATATATAAATCTTAAAAAAAAAAAAAAAGACAATGCATTGTAGCAAGATCTTAGTGAGAAAGGAGACAAAATGTTAATTAGGACATCTGTGCTTTGAGAGGAAGGGCACAGAGGACTGGGTGGGATGGGGGGAAACAAAGAATATTGTGTTCTAGAGTAAACCCCCATCTTTGAATTTTCCTTGCAAAATAACTTGACATTAAGAAACTAGAAAAGGGCCTCCCGGGTTGTGCAGAGGGTTGACCGCAGTTCTGTGAAGCTGTCCGCAGTATGGGTTCAATTCCCAGCCGGCCAGGGAGATACCCACATGCCTCGCCTGCTGCTACCCTTAGCAATGTCTTCGATCCATCTGCCTGTTCTGCTCCCCACTCTGTCTCTGGTGAATTCTCTCACCCTCCCATGTCTCTGGCCTGTACCCCAGTTCTTGTATAAATAAAAAATAAATCTTAAAAAAAGAAACTAGAAAATGAATTTTCCCTTAGCCAATATCTTATTGAAGAATAAAAGGTGCTCAGTTAAGTAGAAAAAAATAAAAAGCAGCAATGACTGGTGTGTACATGGCTCTGTTCCACATAACCTTTGAAAAGGATACTTCATCAAAAATAAAGCTCATCTCTCAAGTATTCTCCAGCCACATTCTAGTCCCTCTCCTAAACCCAGGCTCTGTTCCAGAACACCTGTTTATCTGAGACAAACCATGAGACTGGATGAAACATTCATAATGGGCTATGAAAATCAGGAAGATTTAGAAGTGGTAGAATCAGAAGTAAACTTTAAAAATCAACGGTGTTTAGCTCAAAGAGATGGCAAAGGGTAATTAAGTGGTGGAAAAGCACATAAACCAGAACACAGCTGAGAATGAGCTTGTGCTGTGGGAGTAAAGCTCAGGAAGAAAACAGAAATGATGAGGTCTCTGTAGGGTAGCAACATAATTTGAGGGAAAACTGATGCACAGTCCAGGAAATTGCATATAAGGCGTAAGTAGCAAAGATTAATCTGATGAACAGAAAACTATTAGAGATCTTTAAAAACACACATATACACAAAATAATAAACCATAATTTTAAAGGCTACACAGTGGGTATATCAAAATAACTGTAAATGCTTACAGAAAGAATATCAAAATTTTCTGCAATTACCATCATTATTTTTTTTAAGATTTATTTATTTATTTATACAAGAACCGAGGTACAGGCCAGATGCGCAGGAGGGTGAGAGGATTCACCAGAGACAGAGCGGGGAACAGAACAGGCAGACTGAAGAAATACACTGCTGAGGGGAGCAGCGGGCGAGACAGGAGAGGTCTGCTGCGCCATGTGGGACCCTCGCTGGCCAGCCGGGATCAAACCGGCGCTGCAGAGGCTGCGGACAGCTTCACAGTGCGGCACTCAACCTCCTGCGCCGCCACGGGTGGCCCGAAACTGTAAATCTTAAATGAGCACCATAATATCTGAATATTTTGGACATTTGTGCATAAAACTCTGTGATAAATGGATTGGGAATTCCTTGAAGGACTTGGGAAGTTGGACTCCGTGTATTAGCTGTCAGCCTCTCTGTAAACTACCAAACTGGATCTTTGCGTGTGCCCAATTAGGCACATCACGAGAACTGTGTTTACATCATGGAGTTTTACTTGAGATGTCTATCAAAGCAGTCAGTGGGATAGGCACCCCAAAACACCTAGCTCTGGTAATGGTGGAGCGCTGGGATTTTATAGGGGGTGAGAGAATGTAAGGGAAGTTGGGGCCTCACATTTCCGGGGTTCGGGGCAGTCGAGGTGTTTGTCTTCCCAACGGGGTGTTTTTGTCAGCAATCAGCAAATGTTTGCTGGATTCAGAGACACCCCAGTTAAGTAGAATATACACCTATACACCACTGGTGCCAAAAACAATGTATGTAATAACTTTAGGACAGAGTAGTTATATGAGGAAGCTTTGGGAGGAAAATTGTTCTATACTATGTCATGTGCACAGTTTCAAACCAGGAGCAATGACCACCAAGCAGAGCTACAAGTAAATCAGGAGTTAAGTAAGGAGGGTCTCAGTAAACATGGTAGCAATGGGAAGAAGAGCAATGGCATGGCAGGTGAATGTGTAGTGGGGGTGTAGGTGTGTGTGTGGGGGGGGTAACCAAGTCATTGCAAAATTTAAGTCTGAGTCCACTCTTTAAGGCCAGGTTCTGTACTTGGTCCCTCTTGATAACTAACTTCTTTGTCCTCTGAACTATTAAATTTCTTTCTCTGTGTCACTCACTGGCACTTGTCATATATCACCAATATTATTAATTATCTCTGATCCATCACTATCATGTTTCTTCAAATAAGTTTGCACCTTCTCTCAGAGAAAAGTCCCTGAGAGTTTAAATTTTCATTTGATAAACAATGGGAATACTTGTTTTATGAAATTTATGTACAGGAAATATACCTGCAAAAACAAAATGTAATCTAGGTAGACTCTAATGTTACTTTAAAATATCTAAACTGAATTTAACGTATCATAAACCATATACTGAAAAAAAAATCTATAAAATAAGTTTACAGAATGCAATACTTTTGATTTCTGTTTACTTGGGGCTACTGAAAAGTCTGTAAGTGAAAGTTGCCTAGGATATTCTGCATGATAATGAATCTAGCTTGATGAGTTTGCAAATGTGTCCATAACCTTGGGCAAGATACCAAAACCATTTTTATATTCAGCTAATATATGTATTAGTATAGTCAGCATTTTACAGGTGAGCAAGCATGACTAATAATCATGCTGCCTGGTTATCAAAAACATGGTATATTAGAGCTGTGATTAACAACTTGCTTCTTGAACAGCCTGTTGGAGGGAAATAGGCTGCTTCCATAACCTGAAAAGACTATTAAAAAAAAAAAAACTCCATTTACCTTTGATCTGAAATGGTGTATTTATCTCTGTAGGAAATAATAAACACTTACCAAATAAAATTCCTGTGATTTTCACATGATTACTGTTGTTGAACATTAAGTCTGAAGAACGTAAAGCAAGAGTGTGTTGGGAATGGATTTTCCTTTACGTTCAAGTACATATCTTAAAATTCTCTGCTGAAGTGTACTTCGGTCCTTCTGCCTGCTCTGCTCCCTGCTCTGGCTCTGGTGAATTCTCTCACCCTCCCGCGCTTCTGACTGTGCCCAGTGCATGTATAAACAAAACAAGCAAATAAATAAATAAATAAATAAACATGCCTCTATAAAAAATAAAAATAAAAAAAAAAAAAAAAAAAAAAAAAAAATTCTCTGCTGAAACATTTATCATGTTTTTAGGTTAAAGGAACATTTAACTGAGATCTCTAACTGCATGAAAAAACCACAAAATTGTATTAGCTAGAGACCACAAATGGGGGTTTAGCTTAAATTCTCTTACTGTGGAATTCTTCTGCTAACTCAAAGTTTGGAATGAAGAAATCAATGTGGGTGCAAAGAACTTAAAGTCTCAGATATTTATTTTACATCATATTTATTCTACATCAACACAGTCAACAGTGGTGCTATATATGAGATAGAAAAAAACTGCAATTCTTGTACTCAGAGGCTGGCAAATTCTCATCCATGCAAAAAATCCATGTACTCAGAGGCTGGCAAATTCTCATCCATGCAAAAAACGACCCCTGGTTAGATTTTAGATAGCCCACTAGCTGAGAATAGGCCTTGTATTTTTTAATGGTTGAAAATTTAAAATATGAGCAATATGAAACAAATTTTAGTGTCCATAAATATCTGACTGGAACACAACCTATTTGTTTACACAGTGAGTGTCTCCAGCTGAAATGAGTAGTATTGCCAGAGACCTATGGATTGCAGAACTGAAAACACTTACTAAAACTTATCTAGAACTTTGCAGGAAACACTGCCCAACTTCTGGGCAGTATAAGAGAAAGTATAAGAGAAAAACACAGTAAGAGTAAGCATTTACAGGGGTTACATATCTAGGCCTGTGAGTACACAGAAAACACATCTCCAACTCCCTGAAGAGAGGAGTCCAGAAGATTTGATACAGGTTTTTGTAGAACATCAACTAAAGAGATAAATAGTTTCTGGCACTTAATTCAAGGTGTGGGCTGGGAGAGCACCAACACCAAGCAATTCTCAAAATACCAGTTGGAGTCCATTTCTGCAAGACTGCACCCCGACCCATTCAGACTCCAACTGCAAGTCCAGGTTGTCACCTGTGCTTCTGACTAATCAACTATAAATCAGAGGTTTCCAAGAATCCCCAACTTGGGTTCAATTTGTTAGAACAGCTCACAGAGAAACATTTTACTTATTAGTACTAGTTTATTATAAAAGGATTTAACTCGGGAACAGTTGAAAAAGGTGCATAGAGCAAGATATGGGGAAAGGGTGCAGAGTTCCATGCCACCTCCAGGCACTACTGACTCAGCACAGCCACAAGTTCACCAAGCCAGAAGTTCTCCAAACTGAGTCCTTTTGTTTTTTGTTTTTTTTTTTTTTTAATGGAGACCACATTACATAGGAATAATTGATTAACTTACTAACTACTCATTCCAGCCCTCTAGTAATCAAATGGTTGGGTCTCCTGTAGAGTCCTGTAGGTCACCACATTAGCCTAACAAGAACCACCTTTGTTACTGTCATCACTTAGAGATCTTAGAAGATGACCCTGTGTATATATACCATAATACATTTCTTATTTTAAATCATAATATTGCAGGAGGTAAATAGGTCAGGATGAAGCCTGACTGATGCCATTAGTATCCTTATAAAAAGAAGAGACATGTGAAGTCTCCCTGGTGGTGCAAGGGGTTAAGTCTCAGCACTACAAAGATATGAGCAGCCACTGAAGCATGAGTTCTGTCCCTAGCCAAGGAGCTGACCCACATGGTGCAGCAGACATCTCCTGTCTCACCCGCTGCTCCTCTCGGCAGTGTATTTCTGTCAATCTGCCTGTTCTGCTCCCCACTCTGTCTCTGGTGAATCCTCTCACCCTCCCCCCAGCCCCCACCCTGCACCTCTGGCCTACACCCCAGCTCTTGTATGAATCTTAAAAAAAAAAAACAAAAAAAAAACCAAGTGATATGTGTTCTCTTCTTGTGCACATGCTCCAAGAAAAGGTCACTTAAGTGTAATAAGCAAGTGGCATGCCCTCACCAAGAACTCAGGCATACTTGCACCTTAATATTAAACTTCAAGCCTCTAAAACTGTGAGAAATAAGTGCTATTTAAGCCACCCAATCATGGTATTTATTATTGTAGTCTGAACTAGGACACTGGGGATCCACAGAACTTTAGGAATCTGTAGATGGAACTCAAGGGATTTGTGAGTGTGGGCAGGGAAAATGGCATCTTTATCTTTACTATCACTTGAGCATTCCTTTCTATAAGTATAGACAACAAAACACAGTCATAGCTTGTCACCAAGCTCTTTTTTTTTAATCATCCAACACTTGCTGCAGATCTTAAACATAATTTACATTTAATAATTATTTTTAAATTATGGTAGTTAGTAGACCAGTCTCTAGATCTTATTGTTATTTTACCATAATTATTAATTTTTCCACTATAAGGTAATATAAATGGCTTCCTTCATAATCCTATATACTTTATTTTATGCTAACGTTTATTTTATAAACATTATTCTTAGACTCTAGGTCTACCCAACCCTATTCAGTCCTCCAGACTAAAGTTTATTTTATCCATGTTCTTGTTCATGATAATTCATCAGCCTGCAATGATTTTCTACCTACTTATCTTCTAAAACTCACTTCTAGGGGCCTCCCCTGGTAGCGCAGCGGTTGAGCGCTGGGCTGTGAAGCTGCCTGCAGCCTCTGCAGCGCCAGTTCAATCTCCGGCCACCAACGAGGGTCCCACATGGCGCGACAGACCTCTCCTGCCGTGCCCGCTGCTCCCCTCAGCAGTGTTTTTTGTCAGTCTGCCTGTTTTGCTCCCCACTCTGGTGAATTCTCTCACCCTCCCTCGCTTCTGACTGTACCCAGTGTTTGTATAAATAAATAAATAAATCTTTAAATAAATAAATAAACTTACTTCTATCTACAACATCTAGTTCAGTTATGTATTTTCCCTTTTTAGACTTTTCCAGACTAAAATTTTTGCAATTTTGTTTCTATTTTCCCAGTCCTTGGTAATTTTAAATATGCACTATCCAATATGATAGCTACTAGTCATATGGGACTACTGAGTACTTGAAATGAGACTAATGGAAAACAAAATATGCTGCATGCGTTAGTACAAACAGGATTTGGAAGTTTTAGGGAAAAAAATCTTTAAAAAATTTGTTTTTTTAAAAAAGATTTATTTATTTATGAATACAAGAACTGGGGTACAGGCCAGAGGTGTGGGGGGCGAGAGGATTCACCAGAGACAAAGTAGGGAACAGAACAAGCAGATCGACTGAAATACACTGCTGAAGGGAGTAGCGGGTGAAACTGGAGAGGTCTGTCTTGCCATGTGGGTGCCTCCCTGGCCGGTGATCGAACTCATGCTGCAGTGACTGAGGATAGCTTCACAGGCTGCGTCTTAACCCCCTGCGCAAACAGGGAGGCCCCCTTATAAAAAATTTTGTACTGATTATGTATTGAGAATACATTTGGGGTAGGTTAAGCTAAATGAAATGCGTTCTACAAAAATTATGCCTATTTAGTTTTACCTTTTTCTCATGATCACTAAAAAATTTGAAATTACATTTATCAGTCACATTATATTTCTACTGGTCAGTGCGGCTCTAGAACAGCAATTTCTTTATATGCTGTTTTTACTCCCGGTACAACACCAAGTAAATTTTTCATCACATATTTGCAAAATTGAATTGTGTGTGTGCAAATATTCTACTCCTCTATCTCACTGGGAAAAAAAACATAGACCCTCATAATCTCTTTTAGAGAACTGGTTTTCAATATGAGCTATGTCTGAGTGTCTTTGCCCTGCAGGGGAATATAAGTAGAATTTTCTAACAAGGATTCCAGATTAACTTATTTTCCCCACAAGTCATTCCCTGTTCTCTGGAGAACATTCTCAGGTAGTTGGGTCTGATTTGAAACTCTTGTCCATTTAAACAACACGCTTTGTTGGGGGCTTAGCACAGGAGGAAGTGAGGTAGAAAACAGGAATTTAGCACAGAGGCTGCAGCCCTCCTCCTACCCCCACTTCATCCAGTAACTGAAAAATGATATGTATGCATATTTCAGAGCAAGGTGACCCAAATCCTACTAGTTGAGACCCTTTATTTAGGTTGGGTGCCACTGACTGCAAAAGTCCTATCTTACTTAACCAACAGGAATGTCCCAGTGATCTTGTTAAGCAGAACTGGTCAAAATCTGTTCAGGACCCCATCTATAAACCCCAGCCCCCTCTTGGTAAACAAAACTGGTCAGAACCTGTTTAGGACTCCACCTTTTTTTCTTTTTAACAATTTATTTATTTATTTATTTATTTATTTATTTATTTATTTATTTTAAGGATTTATTTATTTATTCATACAAACACTGGGTACAATCAGAAGCGCGGGAGGGTGAGAGAATCCACCAGAGCCAGAGCGGGGAGCAGAGCAGACAGAAGGACCGAAGCACACTGCTGAGGGGAGCAGCGGGCGGCAGGAGAGGTCTGCGCGCCATGTGGGACCCTCCTCCGGTGGCCAGGGAGCAGCCCGGGGATCGAACAGGTGCCGCGGAGGCTGCGGGCAGCTTCGCAACCCAGCACTCAACCGCTGCGCCACAGGGGAGGCCCTAGGACTCCATCTTTGAGCCTCTCCCCCATCAAAGTAAGCAAATATGTTTATCAGCAGTCTCAGAACCCTACTCTACCCTGCCTTGAATCTGCCCTCTGGAGCATACTCTCATCTGCAATAAAGCTTCACTTCTGTGCCTCCCAGGTGCCAGAGTGGTTAAAGACAGCACTATCAAGCTATTGCCAGGCACTGCAGCACAAGTTAGATCCCTGGCCAGCCAGGAAGCAACAACCCACATGGCACCACAGACCTCTCCAGCCTTGCCCACTGCTCTCCTCAGTAGTGTATTTCAGTGGATCTGCCTGTTCTTCTCCCCACTGTCTCTGGTGAATCCTCTCACCCCCTGAATCTCTGGCTTACACCCCAGTTCTTGTATGCATAAATAAATAAATTTAAAAAAAAAAAAAAAAAGCTTCACTTCTAACTCATCTAACCTGACTGCCACATGAATTCTTCTGTGCTGAAGTCAAGAACCTAAGGGGTCGGTCCCTCAGTACCCCAGGTCTCGTCACAAGGACAAGGAAAAGTATCATTAGTTTACCCACCTACTCTACTGTCAACATAAAAGAGCATCAGCTTTTTCCATAAAGAACTTGACTCTGCTCAAGGAATTCCAGAAGCTTTAATTCTTGATGCCTCAATCATCTGGAATACACAGTATGACAGAATCTAAGGCTTGGAAGAGACCTTGAGGGGGGTCTATGAAGCCCACAAATGCTTTCCAATATTATTAAGACATATGTTAGCCTCAAGCCAAATTCCAACTGCCAGAATGTTCTGTGACAAATGCTTCATAATTAGAAAGGCCATTTGCTATTTAAAATGCATCTGGAGCACATGGATGTCTCCATTGTGCAAAGTGCCTCACTGTTAGTGTGAGGACAGTATTTTAACTCCTCTTGCCTGCAAAATTTATCCTTTTAAGTGTATACATAATTTATACACACACATATAATCTTTGAGGATGGGTTGCAAAATCAGGCACTGCAGATACAAATAATCATTATTATAAACAACAGCAGAAAAATCACTATCAATGTTGTCACAAAGTTCTTGTATTTGAAAGGATGAAGTGTAGTGGTCTGCCTTTTAAAAAAAATGATAGAAATAATCATTTCTCTAAATTCTGCTTGATTTCATACCTTGTACAATATAACTGGTAAAAGCCAGTAATTTTTGAAAATACAAAAATAGCAACCAACATAATGATTTTAAATTTACTTTCAAATGTTGATAGTAGAAGGGTCAAATGAATAGTGATCTATTTTAGTAAAAGTATGATCAAGATGATCATTATTTTGAGGACCTTTACTGAACATTTACTATTATGTTATGGTAAGAACTTTATGTCTTACATCAGTTTGACCTGTATATTATGTGATATAGCTTTTCCATAAATGTGAAAGTGGAGTGTCAGAGAGGCTAAATTACTACCCAGGTCACATATAAAAATTGGAAAGGTCAGTTTCATTCTGACTCCGAAGCCTGGGTTCTTTTAGCTAGTCCCTACTTATAAAACTGACGTAAGATTATCTGCTTTTCTCATACCACTTTCTGACCCATTTTGCCACCCTACTCATCTTCATTAAATACTCAAACCACAGAAACAAAATGAATGTAAATTTTATTACAATAATTGAACAACAATTAAAACAAACGTAGGTTACAAATATTACCCAGGTTATAATGTAATAGAAGGCTTCAAAGGTAGTTTTCACCTGAGGCAGGTTCCTCCTACCAATCTAATCCCCTCTTTCTCTCTCCTCAGGTTTTCAACACTGTCTTACCTACCCTGCCCCCCTTTCTAACCAGAGTTAGCAGGAGTTACCTTCTGACCTTAGGTGACCTTCAGTGAAAAAGCTGAAGCTGCATTATGCTTCATTTCCGTATGAAAACCCTGGAGGAAGCTATGCCCCTAGGAAGTAAATGGTTTTCTAGGTAACTATAGATTATAGATTATGGACCAAGGAGGAGTCAAAAGGCTGGCAGATTATACAGTCATAAAGACTAAAATGCTACAAGTTCTATCCAATGATGTCTAGTAAAGAGCACACATCACTTTATGAGCTACTCACAGAGAAACACAGTTAAGAAAGTGATAAGCGACTCTATCTGGTCCTAAAATATGTGAAATAACTTTTGGTAGATACTCAACATGATAGCCACCTGGCATGTTATTTTCTCATGAATGCCCTCTCATGTTACCATCTTATAAATGCAGAGCAAACAGAACAATTAAATACTGTCCTGGAGAGTAGTGGCAATGAATTTAAAGATTTAAAGAGATTTAAAGAAACAACAAAAGTTTAGATCAGTCATGGAGTAGGCTCACCACCTACCTCAGAATAATAGAAAGCAGGATTATGTGAGGAATGCATACAGGTTTAGGCAAGGTTGGCTGTAGAGAGGGGAAATTAAGATAAAAGCTCATGGCCTCCCTGGTGGTGCAAGGGTTAAAGTCTCAGTGCTATTATGCTTTCACCAGCCACTACTGCATGAGTTTGAGCCCCGGCCAGGGAGCTACCCACATGGCACAGCAGACCTCTCCTTACTCGCCCGCTACTCCCCTCAGTAGTGTATTTCAGTAGATCTGCCTATTTCGCTTCCCATTCTGTCTCTGGTGAATCCTCTCATCCCACCCGCCCACAATTCTGACCTATACCGCAGTTCTTGCATGCATAAATAAATAAATCTTTAAAAAAAAAAAAAGATAAAAGCACAGAGTGTGTTAATACTTTCAGTAACAAAGCAAGCTGCCTGATAGGAACACAGAGGTCTTTGAAGGCAGAAGTGTATCTTATCCCTCTGTAGAGCATCCCCCCATTTCCTGGAGCACAGTACAGGGTCAATAAACATTTGCTAAATGAATTAACTCATACATATTCGTGCATGGCACTTTCAGGTATAAATATGTGTCAACTCTTCATTTCCAAAGTTTTAATTCTACTATAAACAGACCTCATATAATTTAATAAAGTCAACTAGAAAAATTCTAGAATTGAAAATCATTAAACAGAAAGCTTGGGATCCTTTAGAAAAGGAAACAGATTGAGTGACCATTCCACCTTAATGAGATTCATTTTTAATGGCTCTGAAATATGTCAACGTCCATATCATATCAAAGGAGCTCCAAACTTGACACATTTTGAGCATCAATCATAAGCTTCAATCTCTGGGATCTCTCTTACGGTGATACAATTTCCTGCAGGTTGACACCGTTTGAACAGTGCCTAATTCAAAAATACCAGCACATGTTTGGTAAATGTCATCACACATCTGTGCATAACAACAGATTTTAAGTCTCAAATCTCATTAAGGGACTGGGTATTACATCTGTAAGTCTTTTTGTCAGTTGGACGGGCTGCATCCCTAAACACTACCACCAATATGTCGAAAACATATGCTTATATATTTGCTGAAATTCAAGTAAACATCTTTAAAAAATCATAGCAATAACTTTTCCTTACAAATTGAACTATGCAACTTCAACTCAAAAACATTATTGTAATTTAGCCTCCCAAAGGAGGGATTTCCCTTTTCCTAGTCAGTTCTCTTTCTGAAAACTGTGTTTATATGCCAGAAGCTATATATTTGATGTATTCTTAGTTAATCTTACTTCTTGAGGGGAAAAAAATGGAGCACTCAGATTATAAATCGATCAGCCCCTGACTGTGACTCCTTTGCAGATCTCACTGTTGATGTACCTTAGATGTTTCCATTTCTGTTGCGCTTCTCTACATCACCTTGGTTCATTGCCACCTTAAGGCTAGACTCAACAACCATAATTTACAATGCCTTCAATTCCTCACATAAATATATAAACAAATGCTTCTGAATAGATGCCATTAATACAAATATGACACAGCTGGTTAAAAGAATCAAATGCAATACTACTTCACTTTTATTTTCTAGGCATTAGTTGGCTTTGAAGTAGAAATGTCCATTTTTGGTTCATCTCTTCCTTAGTAAAGTATATGTAATGCTCTAAATTTGGCAGAATTCTGAAAAAATATTATCAGGAAAAGAAGCTCTGTCTCATTCGCTGGAAGATGAAGCAGACAACATCAAGAAATGTCAAGTGAGCTCAGCTGTTTTACATTTTCAAAATTGTCTACTTTTGGCATACTATAAGAATGCCATTTTCCTTTCTGTGATTTTTCTCATCTGGGAAGATGCATAGTGTTGCAAAGGAAACTGATCATTCAACAATGATTAGAAAATGAGTTTTAATTGACCTGAATGCAGGGGTTGACTATACTATTATGCAACAGGGAAAATTATAGCACTTTATTTATGCAAATAAAATAAGTGGCTTATCATTTATATTTTACAGCAGGATTGCTCATTACTTTAGGAGAAAAAAAATCTGGATTTCTAGAAATAAGATCCTCAGCTCAAACACATCCCCCTTTGCTTGACTAAAAATCATTTTCACACAGTGGCACCTACTATGAACGCATAAAAAGAATGACATTCTCAGTGCAATCTAGACAACTAATGACTTGCTTAACTACATAAGGTGGCTGACACATTACTCACCTCCCACTTCGGAACTTGGCATTTAAATTTCAGGTATAACTAAGTATTTTTCCCTTTGTTAACATCCTTGCCCCTGTCTTGCTTTATAACTACTGTAGATCTAAAGAGTATTTTGGAGTCGTCGTATAATAGGTAGGTTGTAAATGCTTTTTTTTTAATGTATTTAATAATTATGAATACTAACATTTACATTCATGACTGAGAATTGACTTCTCAGTTTTTTTTTTTTGCATAGAAAGAATCTTTTATTTTTTTTTTTAATAAATTTTATTTTTATATTCCCCATACAATTGCAACCCCCCCCATTCTGATCCCAATCCCTCCCCTCCCGCCCCCCACCCCCCAAAAGTGTCTCTGTTTCATTGTTTTTTGTTGATTCTGATTTTCACTTTCTTATAGTTATTCATTTTCCTGGTCCCTTATTTAAGTTTTCTAGATTCCTGCTATGAGTGAGACCATCCGGTATTTTTCTTTTTCTTTTTGGTTTATTTCGCTGAGCATTGGCTTATTTCGCTGAGCATGCTTTTTTTTTTTTTTTTAAATAAAAACAAAGGGTAACATGTAATCATTGTTTCCAAATACTCCACAAATTCTGACATAAACACTGCCCTTGATCTGAATAATGCCTTGAGAAAATGGCAGACCAAGCATACCTATTGGTTTACGGTATTCAATGATGTATACATGCTCAAAGAAAAAAAAAAAGGCACAGAGATTATTTTATAAAATTATTTTATAAACATTATCCAGCTGTAGCCAGATTCCCTCCATGTTACAACACCCCCCTAGAATACAAATTCAGGAATAAGCTGAATCAAACTGTTAATTCACTAAATTGCACCATCTTCCCTCCTTACCATTAACCATTAACTGACTCCACCTGCATTCCTGGGACCTTAGAAAATTGTGTTACACCCCTAATAAAATTCTGTCTCCCTCTCTGAGCTGATGGTGGCATCAGAAGCAAACATCTGCTGATTGCTGACAAAAACACCCCGTTGGGAAGACAAACACCTTGACTGCCCTGAATCCTGGAAATGTGAGGCCCCAACTTCCCTTACATTCTTTCACCCCCTATAAAATCCCAGCACTCCACCATTACCAGAGCTAGGTGTTTTGGGGTGCCTATCCCACTGACTACTTTGATAGTCATCTCAAGTAAAACTCCATGATGTAAACACAATTCTCATGATGTGCCTAATTGGGCACACGTAAAGATCCAGTTTGGTAGTTTACACAGAGAAGCTGACAGCTAATACACGGAGTCCAACTTCCCAAAGTCCTTCAAGGAATTCCCAATCCATTTATCACAGAGTTTTATGCACAAATGTCAAAAATATTCAGATATTATGGTGCTCATTTAAGATTTACAGTTTCGGACCTCCCTTGGTGGTGCAGGCGGTTGAGTGCCGCACTGTGAAGCTGTCCGCAGCCTCTGCAGCGCCGGTTTGATCCCGGCTGGCCAGCGAGGGTCCCACATGGCGCAGCAGACCTCTCCTGTCTCGCCCACTGCTCCCCTCAGCACTGTATTTCTTCAGTCTGCCTGTTCTGTTCCCCGCTCTGTCTCTGGTGAATCCTCTCACCCTCCTGCGCATCTGGCCTGTACCCCGGTTCTTGTATAAATAAATAAATAAATCTTTAAAAAAATTTAAAAAAAAATTTACAGTTTCCAAATTGCAAATTTGGACTGCATGACCTTAATACAAAGGAGATTATTTTAAACACAAGCTAGGCAATAATTGACAAATTTATAGAAATGTGAGCAGTCTAGGCAACTTGACCTAATTCTTGAAGTTATCTCTGTGTGTTTAAGGATTTAAAAATACCAAGTAGAATCATCAAGAGGCACTTACACATAAAAATAGAAGAACGCTAAAGTTATATATGAAGCTTGAATGTGAAAGTTATTTATTCCACAAATATTAGGAAATATTAAATGTCAGGTACTGTGGATATGATTGCAAACAATACACATACATTTTCTGTCTTCCAGGAGCTTCAATAGTTCTCCGGAAGAGAGAACAATAAGCCACACAATAGCAATACAGCGTGGTGAATGGCTTAAGTCTGGCAGGTCCACATGGTATGTGGGGAATCAGGAGAATTTTATTTAGTTCACAGGGCTGAGAAAAGATTTCTATAAGGAAAAAGCCATTATAGAGAAGTCCAGAGGAAGATAATTGGTCCAAGTGAAGAAAAGAACAACTGATGAAATTCCAGATGTGAACATAAAACCATACTTTACAACTTTAATAATAAAAAATCCTATTTCTTCTTTCCTTTCATTCAGCCCCATCTCCAAAATAGACACTCTTTATTCAGCTCAAAGACACCAACGTGGAAATGACATGCAAGGCATCTCAACCCCTTACCACTCAGTTGAGAAAACAATAAATCCACCATCCTAGATTTCTCTGCTGCCAATTTGTGAAGAATAGAGTCAAGACCTTAGCAAATTTTGGTCAAAATTAATGCAGTATCGACAACTTTCCACCTATTGATTTTACTGGCATCATTTATGCCATTCTGACACTCCATGTCTCCAACAATTACCACATATATCACAGCAATATCACCAGATTCATATCTATCTTTAGGCATAAATAATACCACCAACTGTAAGGATGTAGATAGCCATGAGAAATGGAAACCACAGAGACAGAGATAATGCTATATAACCAGGTGCTCTAACTGGCCATAGACAACATTTTTCACTGTAGAGATAAAACAGAGCTATTACGATAACTAGCAGTCTCTGTATCTATATTGACTGCATCAGTTTCGGGTGTTTCCCAGTCACTGACAAAAGCAGCAATGTGTGCGTTCTTTTAACCATACTACTGTAAGAAAGGCATCTCCATAAAAGGGGGAGGTAGCATGTTCCTAACCCCCACTAACTTGTGGATACCTTGGAATAGCTCCTGGGAACTTGGAGTTAGAATTGAGCAGTCAGGTGAAACTACATAATACAGAAGGTAGGCTGGCGCTGGAGACATAAAAGAGACACATGGAGAAGAAAAATGCTTGCTTCGTAGCTTTGGACTTGCACCAGGGACTTGGAGCGCCTGAAGGAGACATCGGAAGAGACATGAGGGGAGGCTGAGAATGACAGCTGTCATCTTGATATGGTATCTCCCTATTGTCCAGCTTTCTGAAACCTGCTGCAGAACCTCTTCCCTATAGCTCTCCACCAGAAGATGCCGTAGAATTGTGGCCACCTTTCAGGCCACAGTGGACTGACTGGGCCAGCCCTGTTGGGGCATTTACCCTCAGAGGGAAGGGTAACTTTGGGTGTTTCATTTGGAACATTCTTTCTTCTTTTCTCTTTCTATGCATACTAATTGCATTAAATTTCTTTCATATTGAGTCTTTTGTCTTTGTGCACACAGATACCAGACCTCTTAAGGACATGCAAATAGGGAGATCCTGGAGTTGCCCCCAGTCTGCGCTCTAACACTAAGGCCTTGTAAATTTGATTTTATGCATTTAAACATGAGGTGAATCTATCATGTCTGCTCAAATACGTGCATGTATTGACCACAACATGAGGATGAAAATAAATAACAGCTGCAGTAAAACTCTGTTCACTGTATAATATGTAGAGTGCTGAGTTGGTAGATAATCAACAGAAGTAGTTTTAATCATTAATATTTCTTTTTCTTCACCTCCACCAAGTGGAGTTTGAATTCTTCGTAAATCAATAATAAGATATCAGTTGTTGATCTGTTACAAGCTACATTTATATCGATGTAGGAAGCTGCACGGTTTTAGATTGAAAATTTTATCCTTTTAGATTCTTTTTCTGACTGTTTAGCTACCCAGACCAGTATTTTTATGCAAGTTTCTCCTTTCCTCTTTTTTTTTCCCCATTATTTTTGCAATCAGGAAACACTGATAAAGAAGAAAATAGACATTCATGGTCAGAATTATATAGTGGAGTAGGTGGAGAGTTACTTAAGGAAAGGATAACCTTGGGAACTAAATACCAGTGTGTACATTCAAAAATTATTCTTCTCATCCTAATTTATGCAATAGGTTACCATTCACTTATTGTCAAAGTCAGTGTTTTTAGGGTATTAATGAAAAATACCAAGAAGAAATGAGTTATTGCTAATAAGGACTTGATATTGCCACAAATATCTCATATGAAATTAATCATATTATAATTTTATGACCTAAAGAAGAAAGAAAGAAAACAATCCCAGTGAGCAACCTTGATTCTAAAAAATGAGAAAAGCATTTATTTTAATTAGTCATGGTCTTCACACTAATTGCTCTCTTGTCACAAGTTAGCCTTTATCCATCAATAACATACTTGTCCTTTCAATAATAAGATGGGAGAAGAGAGGCAAAACCAAAAAGTAATGCAATTTTCAATTGTAAAAGCAAGGACCATTTTTAATGCTAAATTAATGGCTATCTAATCAACACTAATGAAACTATACAATCAGATCTAGACTTAAGAAATTGGTTCTTGGCCTCCCCTGTGGCGCAGTGGTTGAGCGCTGGGTTGCGAAGCTGCCCACGGCCTCTGCGGCACCGGTTCGATCCCCGGCTGCTCCCCAGCCACCAGAGGAGGGTCCCACATGGCGCGCAGACCTCTCCTGCCGCCCGCTGCTCCCCTCAGCAGTGTACTTCGGTCCTTCTGCCTGCTCTGCTCCCCGCTCTGGCTCTGGTGAATTCTCTCACCCTCCCGCGCTTCTGACTGTACCCAGTGCATGTATAAAACAAACAAACAAATAAATAAATAAATAAATAAAAACATGCCTCTATAAAAAAAAAAAAGAAATTGGTTCTTATTTCATCATAGAAGGAAGTTCAATACTATAATCATATTGTCAGGTGAATGCCTGAATAAAGCATGCAGGTAAGTGTAGTATATTTGAAGTAGAAAAGGTAGATACCCTCTCTACCCTTTGCCCCCCATGTATTACAGGCTCTGCGATACAGCCACAGTTCAGTCAGGCTGCTCCAATAATTAACAAAGTGACAATCATTTTAGAACTTAGACCAGATGTAAAATACACTGGCAACGATTTAATGAAAAACAAAAAACTATTCTACTCTCTCTAGAAATGTCCCAGGCTAAAATGATCCATTCGTTCTAACAGTTGGTCTGTTTTGTTTTGACCTTAAAAAAGACAGTCAACCTATGCTTCTGGTTTAAAAGCACCAGCATACACATCAGCTAATGCTGAGACAAGATGGGAGAAGCATGCACATGCTGCATTGAGATAATACGGGAGAAAAGGTATGAAGGGGCGGGGGGATTTTCTAGAAACTAACTAACCTCCATGTCAGCCCGGATGGCATTAAAAGGGAGAGAGAAAGAAAAGTTGAAGAATGCCAACCTGCAAGCACAGCACACATTTAAACTTTCTTAGGACTCAACGAAGACTGTGTAGGGCAGGGCCTCCCTGGTGGTGCAGGGGTTAAAGTCTCAGGACTATCAAGCTATCACCAGCATGAGTTCCATCCCTGGCCAGCCAGGTTGCTAACCCACATGGGACAACAGACCTCTCCTGTCTCACCCTCTGCTCCCCTCAGAATGTATTTCAGTAGCTCTGCCTGTTCTGCCTGTTCTGCTCCCTACTTTGTCTCTGGTGAAACGTCTCACCCCTGGTACCTCTGGTCTACACCCCAGTTCATGTATGCATAAATAAATAAAAATGAACCTTAAAAAAAAAAAAAAGACCGCAGGACAGTCAAGAGAAGGACTGTTGTGGAGAAACCATCAGACAATCCAACAAAGCAGACCTTTCACAACAGAGTGGTAAAAGTTGCAATCAAATGTAATGAAATGTCAAAAGGGACGGACAAAGACTTAGCCAACATGACATGGGGGCAAACACCAGTGTCAACCCTTTTGAAAGAATTACCCACTTTGAAAAAGACTGCTAATTCAGTTGCCATGTCCTTTTATAAGAAGCTCTGTTCCTATCTTTAGTACTGTAGCTTGTTTTCAATGAAACTACAGTTCTCATCACAGATTTTTCTACACACTTACAAGCTAGCTCATTTGCAAAACAAGTGAACTATACCTTTTAAGAAAGGCTCGTCTAATTAATATCATTCAAATATGATGCCACTTCAGAAGAAGTAAGGGAGAGGTTCTCAAATTGTAGAGGCCACCAAATCACCTAGAGGATTTTTTAAACACAGAATACTATAATCTTGGCCAGAGCCCAAGAATTTCATACCTAATAAACTCCCCAATGTTGTCAGTGAATGCTGCTAGTCCAGCTTATAGTTGCATCATGAAGAACTAAAAGTGTAATTGACTTATTCTATACCTTAATCCTTTTCAACATATTCAAAACTTGCAGGAAAAATCAGGAGGCAATTTAACTGCAGTAGAATAGTGACTTTTTTCTAAAAGGATTTTTTCTATTACTAAGACTCTAAGAACAGTACTTCAAAAACTTAAATATACATGAGAAACACCCAGTAATCTTGTTAAAACTGCAGATTCTGGTTTCACCCGCATGGTGTGTGCCCTTAGATTCAACGCTCTAACAAGCACCCTGCTGATACTAATGTTGCTCCAAGCACCTCACTGTAAGTAACAAAACCTTACTATTGTATTATTAACATATTGTAAAATTTTCTGAGGATGCCACCCCTGGTCTAGCAGTCAAAAGAGCAAAGCCATCTTCAAAAGTTCCATCCTGTGAGCAGGAATCTGCTGCTAGAAATTAAAGCCATTATTTCCAGATTACAAAAAAAAAAAAAAATTGAGTTCCCAGCCTTTTGCATCTCTGCAGTGCACTCACTAGCAAGGACAAAATTAAATCCTGTATTGCCTTCCTCTAGCATCAGTATATCTTTAGGTCAGGTCAATTTAGAACTAGAAGTCCCTCCTTTCAAGAAAAATTACATTCCTGTGGATGCCACCCACAACATGGCAGGATAGAGGCTGGAGTCACCCTCTCCCTTGGAAACAACTATTAAAAAAGACTGATAGGTGCTCCTAGGAAAAGTCAGACATTTCAAACCAGGCACAAAGCCCCAGGACTTTCCAGGAAAAAACCAAGAGTGGTGGCATCTAAGGGGAAAGAATAGAAGGTTGCAAGGGGGAGCATGTCAGGGCTGGAGGTCAACTCCCAGCCACGCCAAGCGAAACCCAGGACATTGCAGAATTTTCCTGACATGAGTGGGCCATGCCCAACGCAGGGCAGTGAACTCAGCACTCTGACCTAGGAAACTGGGAACCCTGCAATTGGGGCGGTGTGCCCACTGAAGGCTCCCTCCCCAGGCTCTCCCAGAAAAGATAAAAGCCAGGCCGAGCCAGGCCAGACTCCATAAAATGCCCAACTAAAAAGAAGGACTTCAGAGCAAACTCACAAATTCTCCGGGAAGGCAGTCCAAGGGCGCGTGTGCTTCCTAGCCCTGCACAAGCGGCAGCGAGGCAAGCGCGGAGCAGGGCGGCCATGGTGGACGCCAGAGTGTTAACTGGGCACACCTGTGTGCACTGCACACCCAGAGCCGCCTCTGAGCCGGGGGCAGATTATTCCGGATGGGAGCCTGGAGACCCGGATATTGCCCTTCCCACTGAGAGGCCCAAGAGTCAAGGATCACAATCCCCGGGTGAAAGGAACACCAGGTTGTTGGGGAGGGAGGTGAAAACAACTCAGCATAGAGTACAGCTTACTGTGGAACAAAGCAAGAGGTAGAGGTGACTAAGGTCACTCCTCAAACCAAGATAGAGTATTAAAGCCCCATCCGACCTCCACCTCACTTGAAGGTAAACTAAGAAGAGGACGAAGATGAATCCCCAGCACATCAATCGCATATACACATATAAATAGCAAAAAACAAGGCAATATACATTCCTAAGAAGCAAGGAACATCTCAACAGAAGATGAAAAAGCAAAACGAGAAGGACAGAAATTCAGGGACAAATATAAAGGAAACAGAAATAGAGAAAGTGTCTGACCATGATGTCAAAAAAACAATATTAGGGCCTCCCCGGTGGCGCAGCGGTTGAGCGCTGGGATGCGAAGCTGCCCGCAGCCTCTGCAGCGCCGGGTCTATCCCCAGCCACCGCGCGAGGGTTCCACCTCGTGCGCAGACCACTCCTGTCTCGCCCACTGCTCCCCTCAGCAGTGTACTTCATCAGTCTGCCTGTTCTGTTCTCCACTCTGTCTCTGGTGAATCCTCCCACTCCCCAGCATCTCTGGCCTGTACCCCAGTTCTTTTTTTGCATAAATAAATCTTAAAAAAAAATTAAAAATGTTAAATGAGTTACTAGAAGGTCAGACAGGCAGGTGCACTTTCTCAGAAAGGAGATCCAGGAACAAAGAGCATTTCATTAAAGAGATGGAATATATAAAAATGATCACAAAGATATTCTTCATGAAATGCAAACAAATTTAGAGCTCTAAATTAATCAAAATAGCAGAATTTCAGCTGTAGAAGACTCAAATGAACAAATTACAATTAAGAAGACGAGAGAACATCATGACAAAGGAAAAAATGAAGAAACTCAAGGAGAAACATCAGACTCAATTACAAGAGGAGACCTAAAAATGATCAGGCTCCCAGAAGGAGAAGAAAAAGAAAGTGGACTAGAAACCCTATTAAAAATAATAAATAGGGCCTCCCCGGTGGCGCAGCGGTTGAGCGCTGGGTTGCGAAGCTGCCCGCGGCCTCCGCGGCGCTGGTTCAATCCCCGGCTGCTCCCCGGCCGCTGGAGGAGGGTCCCACATGGCGCGCAGACCTCTCCTGCCGCCCGCTGCTCCCCTCAGCAGTGTACTTCGGTCCTTCTGCCTGCTCTGCTCCCCGCTCCGGCTCTGGTGAATTCTCTCACCGTCCCGTGCTTCTGACTGTACCCAGTGCTTGTATAAACAAAACAAACAAACAAACAAATAAAAAAAAACATGCCTCTAAAAAAAAAAAAAATAATAATAAATAAATGAGAACTTCCCAAGCCTACAGAATGAATTAAATATGGAAGTCTATCAAGCAAAGTGAGCAACTAAATTCTTAGATGCAAAAAGATCTACACCCAGACATATCACTGTCTATGAAATTATGAAACTATGAAAATTCAAAAACAAAGAAACCACTTTGCAGAAAGCAAGGGGGAAAAAATCAATAACTTGTAGGATTCCCAAATTAAGAATTCCCTGGATTTCATTTTGCAGAAAGCAAGGGGGAAAAAAACAATAACTTGTAGGATTCCCAAATTAAGAATTCCCTGAATTTCAGTCCAGACACTCTCCAAGCAAAAAGAGAGTTGAAGGAAATATTTGCAATTCTAAAAGACAAAAAAGAAATTGAAAGAGTAATAAAATGTCTCTCCAAAAATAAAAGCCTAGGACCAGATGGCTTCACCAGTGAATTCTACCAAATCTATAAAGAAGATCTAACACCTATCTTACATAAACTCTTCAAAAACAAAACTGAAGATGGAGGAAATTTCCCCAAAACATTCAATGAGGCTAACATTACCCTGATCCCAAAACCAAGCAAATATAGTGCAAGAGAAGGAAATTATAGAACAATATTTCTTATGAACATAGATGCAAAAATTCTCAACAAAATTCTAGCAAACTGAATACAGCAAGAAAATCATCTACCACAATCAAGTAGGTTTCATCTTAGAGATGCAAGGCTGGTTCAACATACATCAATCAATTATTGTCATCCATCAGATCAATAAAAAGGAAGATAAAAATCATGTGATCATCTTAACACATGCAAAAAAAAATTCAACAAGATCCAACATTCATTTCTGATAAAAACCCTTCAAAAATGGGAATGGAACCTATCTAAATATTATAAAAGTCATATATGACAAACTCACAGCCAATATCTTACTCAATGGTGAAAAGCTGAAAGCATTTCCACTGAGATAAGGAACAAGACAGGGATGTCTGCTATCACCTCTATCATTCAGTACAGACCTGGAAGTCCTAGCTGAAGCAATTAAGCAAGGAAAAGACATAAGAGGAATCCAAATTGGAAAAGAAGAAGTGAAACTGTCACAATTCACAGATGATGTGCTAATATACCTAGAGAAACCTACAAAAATATTCTAGAAATAATAAATTAATACAGTAAGGTGGCAGTGTACAAAATCAATAGCAAATATCAGTGGCATTTCTATATGCGAACAGTGTATCAAAAGAAAGAAAATAAGGAATACAATTCCATTTACAATCATGCCAAAAAGAATGAAATATCTGGGAATAAACAATGAAGGAGGGCCTCCCTGGTGACGAAGGGGTTAAAGTCTCAGAACTATCAGGCAATCACCAGCTTTTGCAACATCAGTTGATCCCTGACCAGGGAGCTAACCCACATGGTATAGCAGACCTATCCTGTCTTGCCTACAGCTCCCCTCAGCAATGTATTTCAGTAGATTCTCCCCATTCTGTCTGGTGAATCTTCTGAACACCATACATCTGGCTTACACCCCAGTTCTTATATGCATAAATAAATCTTTTTTTAAAAATGGGTGAAGGCCCTCAATAGTCACTTTTTTGCATAAGATATTCAGATGGTGTATATACATATGAAAAAATTCTCAACATCATTTATTCTAAGAGAGACGCAAATCAAAACCACCCCGAGATACCACCTCACCCCTATGAGAATAGCCCACGTAAAAAAAAACAGAATTAACAAAACGTTCACAAGTTGCAGTGAAAGAGGAACTCTCATTCACCATTGTTGGAAATGCAAGTTGATACAGCCCATGTGGAAAATGGTATGGAAATGTCTCAAGATTAAAATGGAAATTGTTTGACCTAGCAATACAGCTTTTAGGTATTTATCCAAATAATATGAAAAAAATCTAATATGAAAAGATCTTTCTACACCATGCACACTGTTTACAATGGCCAAAACATGGAACCAACCCAAGTGTTTTTCACAAATTGAATGTATAAAGAAATGGTGGAACATATATTAAATGGAATATTACAAAGCTGTAAAGAAAGATGAAGCAGTAACATTTGGGACAAAATAAATGGAACTTGAAGTGATTGCGTTGAATCAAATCTGTCAAAAGTGAAAGATTTCAGATGGCGTCATTCATCTGTGGAATATAAATGCTGGGAAAACTGTTACATGCAAACAATGGAAAAAATTAAAATTTGAACTCAGCAAAAAGAAGATAATGGTTACCAGAGGAAACAGGGGAAAGTGTGGAGGTGGGGGGTGGAAAGCAGATAGGTTATGGGCACAGGTGGTTTGGTGGAGGGGAAAAATAGTAATTTTTAAAAAATTACAGTACTATTGGAACAGGTTTATTGTTTATTCCAACAAGCCTCAGAGTAAAATCTGTCAGAGTGCTTCCTGGGTTCTAATTCTCACTTTGATCCTCTAGAAACTCTTTGTCTCACTACCATTGGAACTTTAATTTCAGTTAACAGTGTAATGAAAGCAATATAACCCAAAGGTCAAGAGTGAGGACATAGTATTACAGAGGCATTTCCACAAAAGGGGGAGGTCTCACGTTCCCTTGACCCTGTATGTAGTCACCTTGGACTAGCTACTGGGAACGTAGGGACAGAGCTAAGCGGCCAGGTAAAGCTACATAGCCCTGCAGGCAGGTGGGTGGAGGGAGAAAAAGGGATTTCTTTTCCTTTGGTTGCCTGACTCACACCTTGATACTGCTGGGAAATAGACATGAAAGAAGATACGTGGAGGAAGGACTCAAAGAAACACTTGAAAGAGACATGTGGAGAAGCTGACCATAGCAGTTATTATCTTGATAGGATATCTCTTTATGACAAGCTTTCTGGAATCTGCTTCACAACCCCTTCCCTTTGGTTCCCTGCCAGAGGTGACTTAATTTAGTGGTAAGCTTTTTTACCTCAGTGATCCTGCTTGCAAGCCAACCCTCCTAGTACCTCTTTTGTGGTTAAGAAACCAGGCTTGCCGCAAGATTTGTTCCTCAGAAGTCCTGCTTCTGGCCAAGCCTTTCTGGATGGACATTTACCCACAAGGGGATACAAAATTTTCAGAATTTACCATTACTTGGCAATTCTTTCTTTTTCTTTCTGCACATCAATTCTATGAAAAACCTGCATACTGAGTCTGCTCCCTTTGGCTTTGTGCACGTAGATGGCCAAATTCCTTTTAGAGCATGCACCCCTTAAAAGTTTAAGGTCCATGGGTAAGCCACAGTAGCACACTAACATGACTACTTAAGAGTCTCTGTACCAGGCTTTGTTTTCTTCTGTCTTTGTTTTCTTTTTTTCCTAAATACCGTTTTAAAAAAATTATTTATATTTTACATCATTGTTCATTTTTTTAAAAGATTTATTTATTTTATTTATACAAGCACTGGGCACAGTCAGAAGGGCAGGAGGGTGAGAGAATTCACCAGAGCCAGAGCGGAGAGCAGAGCAGGCAGAAGGACCGAAGTACACTGCAGAGGGGAGCAGCGGGCGGCAGGAGAGGTCTGCGCGCCATGTGGGACCCTCTTCCGGTGGCCAGGGAGCAGCCAGGCATCAAACGGGCACTGCAGAGGCCGCAGGCAGCCTAGCAACCCAGTGCTGAACTGCTGCACCACTGGGGAGGCCCCTCATTGTTCATTTTTGCATAGTATTTGCTTTCTCACCTCAGGCGTAGTCCCCATAAATTTCCCACCACCAATTCATCCATGCACCATCACCATAGTCTATTGTGCTCTTCCCTCCCCTGTTTGACTCCTCTCCCTCCGACCTCCTGCAGAATGTCTCTGTTAATTTTTATTTATTATTTTTTTTCCTGATTCCTTATTTGGCTCTTCTATATTTCTCCTATAAGTGACAAAGTGACACCCTTTGGATTTTAATGGGGAATTATTTTGAGTTCCTGGATTCAAATTCCAACATAGAAGAGGAGTAAGAGGCTTCCCCACACCAACAAATAATTATAGGACTCTAGCATGTTGTCCTATTCTGACACTATCTATCCAGAGGTAGTGTCAGATTCCATAAATTAAGGGCTTAGAACTACAAGACCCACATCAGACACCAGACTCAAGCCAAGGTTGTTACCTATGCTTCTGACTGATCAGCTATAAATCACAGGTTTCCACAACCCCTCCTCAGGTACAATTAATTTGCTTGGTAGATTCACAGAACTCACAGAATCATTTAACTTAATAGATAACTGATTTGTTATAAAATTATATAATGCAGAAAGTCAGGTGGAGGAGATGCATCAGACAAGGTGTGCGAAAAGGACTCAGAGCATCCATGTCTCCTCCAGGATCACCTCTCTCCCAGCAGCTCCACAAGTTCACCAACCATGAAACTCCCAGAATGCTGCCTTGTGGGTTTAAATACGGAAGCAAGAGACCATTGGCGATACAGCCTCCAAGCCCTCTCCTTTCTCCAGAGGCTGGGACTAAAATTTCCAACCCTCTAGTATTCTCTTGACTAGTTCTCCTGACAACCAGCTGGCATCCTCAATGGTTTGTAACTTTATTAACACAACACAACACAATCTTCTTGCTCTTCCTAGGAAATTTCAGGGCTTTTGGGGGTTCTGTGCCAGAAAAAAATCAAGATGAAGACCAAATATATAATTCTTACTATAAGTCACAATATCACAGGAGTATAAAGTTCTGCAAAATAGAAGGTATTTGCTAAATATTTATGAAATGAGAGTGAGTAAATATTCATTAATAATATAGAGATTTCCAGGCAACCAAACCACAGTTGTTATGAGGGTACATTTTGCAATGTCTATCTGCTTCCAAATGTCAGAATGGTAAGACTGTTTTTGTGAGGTTGTCAACATCTTATTGAAAGGGTGATATGGGATAATTGTAGAGGCCTGAAACAGCACTTGCTATAATTCATCATGACTTTGGAGAAATATCCTCTTTTAAAATGACAACATCACAGAGTATCTTTGTAACCAATGGCTTTTTTGCATCTATACCATTCATATATGAGATCATGAGTATAAACACAAAAACATGCTGAGACATTCGATGATTGAAATGACTGATCTGTCAGGTTTTTTTAACATTTTTGGAAAGTAGAGAGGGCATTTGGCCCTGAAAAGGAAGAGAAAATTATATAGAGTGGGAAACACTTTGAATTTGTTTTAGTGACAAATATTCTCTAAATAGAACATAATGATTATTATGAAAATCTTAACTACCTTTTGTGAGAAGTCATTTCCAATGTCTTCAGGATATAAGGCAATGGCTTACAAGAAATCTAAAACCTTAAATTCTGCAATTATAAGGAAAATAAACTTTCCTTTCGAAAACTACATTTATTCTTAATCTATTTCAAGGTTTGATAGTATGACACCTCTGTCAAATAAACAAGGGCATAAAAAAGTAGGCTTTCCATTTGTTTACAAATGGAATGCAATATATTCTGCAAATAAATAGAGATGTGCTTAATGATCTCCCAATATTTATTAAAAGAGAATTCCCAGGAAGTGCCCAATATGGTGGAGGATTATGGGTGATTGAGTGATGGGTATAGTGTGGCAGCATGCATCTGAAGAGGAATGGAATCTGTAAACATAATATAAAATTGGGGGACACCCTGCCCCTGGGTGTGGGGTCAAATCAACAAGTCCCCATGTACAGTTGGGATATAACCCATCTGCACATGCCTGGGTTTAGCGCAATCAAGAACAAGCTATGATGCTGCTCTCTTCTGCCCAGTCCTGTGGATTTGCCCTTTAAAAATTTCCTCTTGGGGCCCCCCTGGTGGTGCAAGTTGTTAAGTCTCAACACTATGAAGCTATCAGCAGCCACTGCAGCACTAGTTTGGTCCAGAGCCAGGAAGTTAAACCACATGGTGCAGCAGACCTCTCCTGTCTCACCTGCTGCTCCCCTCAGCAGTGTATTTTAGTAGATCCACCTGTTCTGTTCCCCACTCTGTCTCTGGTGAATCCTCTCACTGCTCCCCCCCCACCTCTGACCTACACCCCAGTTCATGTATGCATAAATAAATAAATAATAAATATTAAACAAAAAATTTCTTCTTAAATCCCCTTGAGGAGGCAGGCAAAAATATTTCCAGCACTGGTTCCCTTGTGCATAAGGCTCTAATAAAGCTCTAAATGGCTGACTCTCTTGTGAATTCTTTCCCCTAGAGGGTCTCCAGAGCCACACATTTTTGGGGGGAAGGGTCAATAACATAATGACAAATGTCATTTTACGTTTGTCACAACCCATACAATGCACAAAAGATCCCTAATGTAAACCATGGACTTTGGAGTAATAGTGATATGTGAATGTGGGTACATAATTTCTAACAAATGTGCCACTCTAGTATGAAATTTTGATAGTGAGGGAAGCTATACATGGTGGGGGGGCAGAAAGTATTTGCAAAAATCTCTGTACCTTCTGCTCAATTTTATTGTGAACTTAAAACTCCTCTAAAAATTAGTCTATTAAAAAAATGATCAGTCTAATGATAGTAGAGTGCTGTGTGAATATGCATCATAGGCTATGATGCGATACTTCATGAGGAGGAAAAGTAATATGTAATTTCAGTATTTTCCAGGAGAGTTAGATTCCATAACCAGTATGAATGTCAAGTTCTGCCTCTTTAAAATAGTGTAATGAATGTATACTATGTCCATTGATGGAAGGATGAAGGATTATGTATGTAAATCACACAAGTCTTTTTTTAAATATTTATATTTTATATTTATTTATGTATACAAACACTGTGGTATAGGGGTTGAGAAGATTCACCAGAGTGGGGAGCAGAACAAGCAGATCTATTGGATTACTCTGCTGAGGAGAGGAGCAGGCAAGACAGGAAAGGTCTGATGTGCCATGTGGGTCAGCTCCCTGGCCTGCTGCAGTGGCTGGTGATAGCCTGATAGTGCTGAGATTTAACCCTTGTGGCACTAGGAAGGTCCCACATAATAGTTATTTTTTAAAGTTCCGCAGCCCCATTTCTTTACAGTGCAAATTAGACTATTAATTTCATTAGTCTAAAACAAAGATGTGGGCCTCCCTGGTGGTGCAAGAGGTTAAGATGCAACCTATCAAGCTATCCACAGCCACTGAAGCACAAGTTCGATCCCTGACCAGGGAGCTACCCACATGGCCCAGCAGACCTCTCCTGTCTCACCCACTGCTCCCCTCAGCAGTGTATTTCAGTCCATCTGCCTGTTCTGTTCCCCACTCTGTCTTTGGTGGATCCTCTCACCCACTCCCCACACCTCGGGCCTGTACCCCAGTTCTTGTATGCATAAATAAATCAATCTTTAAATAAATAATTACAAAACAAAGATGTACAATTTATAAATCAATTAACTTATAATTAAACCAAAATATTCTAGTTGCCCTTGTGGGAGTATTAAATGAACAAATTACAAGACTCATTGAATTATAACTCTAATACTTGTTTTGAAAACAGTGAGCAGTCTTTTTGCTAAATTGTCATGTGGAGAGCCTGCATGAAACATCAGATGTCCTCTGTAGTACAGGGTTTCTAAACAAGTAAGACCTCAACCTACAGATCATTGGAGTTAGCACATAATAAGTAATTGTTGGTATGCTTTCCTGTTGAGATAAGTTTTATTTTATAGGAGGTTTTCTGAAGTAACAAATATAGTACTCAGGCAGCCATTATTATCTCAGTATCTTTCGGAATCTACAAACTGCCCCTGTATTTGTAGCTTTGTGTTAAATTTTGAGGTATAGACATTTCAGCCAAGGTGATTCTGCATTTAAATGCTCTACCACTGAGCTATACCCCCAAGGTGTGTTTCTGAATTTTCTCTAATTCTAGATAGTCACAATAGAAGCGTCATCACAGCACAAATATACTGTGGTTCTTCCTGACAAATATACAATTGTAATAGGTAATTGTGAAATTTTATATATTTCTTTTATCTTAGGAATATTTTGGAAAATATCTTCTTTTTCCATGTTAACCAATATTAAGTCTTGAGGCAAATAAGCATTTTACTTGAAATCACTTCATTTTTTTTTCCCTCACAACCCTCTGAAATAGATATTCATTACATACTCATTACTTCTTTTTTTTTTCTTCAGTGTGGAAACCAACTGAGAAAAGTAGAATACCTTGCAGGCGCTTAAACAATAAGGATAGAGTTGTGGTTTGAACTAAAATGAAGGAGGAAATAACAGAGGAGAGGAAATGATGAACAAACAATAGAGGGTGACAATGAGGTAGGGGCAAGCAAGGAAGAGAAATGAAATAAAGGACTGAGCATCCTTAGCAACGTGAAAGGCAAAGGCCCATAAAACTATCTACTCTTGCACCAGTCTTGCAATTACCAGCTACACTTGTAAATTCAGAATGTCCATGTAGTAAGTCTTTTCACAGTGGAAGACAGTTATCATGTGATGAGTGCCCAGAAGAAATATTAATCTAAATGACCTAAATAAAGGTGAGCCAGCATTTTCTTTGGACTAGAACTACTACCAAGAAAGAAATGTGCAAACTTCGAAGATCCATGATCGGTCGGAGACCATTACTAAGGTATCTGTCTACTAAAACAAGTCACTCCAAGATAGCTTGATCACTGCAAGGATAGATTTTGCACAAAGTATGATTTAAAACTATGTTCTGCAGATCACAGGGCATTATTACCTACCTCATGGGTAGATCTCAAACAGGCAATTTTTCTTGAAAAATATTAATAAAGTTCCAGTCATTTACCTAAAAAGTAGTTTTCTGAAACATTATTTTTTTAATTATATAAAGCAATATATCATACCAGAATATCTTTTGGGAGGAAAAGCATAAAAATAAAATGAAATGTTGACGACCACAAAGTAGGTTATTAAATAATTTTAATGCTTAATCATTATTACATTTTCAAAATTGATCAACATTTTATTTTAAGGTTTTCTCAAATTTGTATATTTTCATCTACACATTCATTGTACGAGTTTCTTAGGTACATCATGAAATGTGGATGTTATAACCAACATATAGTACTGTAAACTGACCTTTTTCTTCATGAATACTTTCTTTTAGAAAATCCTTGAGGCACAGTTTTATAGCACTAAGTATTTTCGTGCCAAGTGAAATGTCTTTCAAATAGCTGCTCAAAATATAAGTGGATAATACTTCAAAATTTACATTTTGGGCAAGTGCACTTATTCCTTTATATGATAAAAGACCTCCCATTTGCAAAAAGAAACAATCTGTCAGTCAACGATCAGAATTGTGAAGAGTAAGCACACTATAGCTCAAAAATTCCACTACAGGACCTCCCTGGTTGCACAAGGGGTTAAGATGCAACCTACAAAGCAATCCACAGCCACTGCAGCACAAGTTCAATACCTGGCCAAGGAGTTCCCCACACAGTGCAGTAGACCTCTCCTGACTCACCCGCTGCTCCCCTCAGCAGATCTGACTGTTCTGTTCCCCACTCTGTCTCTGGTGAATCCTCTTACCCCTCTCATCTCTGGCCTGTACCCCAGTTCTTGTATGCATAAATAAATACATCTTTAAAAAAAAATCCACTACATTCCTAAATCTTGTTTGGAATCAGTGAGAATTTTAAATTGGATCTGTGTTTTAGCCTTCAAATTTAAATAACTAGGGAAGTATGGCAAGATGAGACTAAATATTCAATTACTCACGGAAACTTAGATTACAATGTTGGATGAGATTACTAGGAAAGGTATGGATTTTTTCCCTCTTAATTTTTGTATGTTTTAATCTATTTCCAACACATACTCAAAGAAGGAAAAACAAAACAAAACACAACTCATTGCATCTCTTGCTGTGCAAAGTGATATAAAAAGTATCAAACACAAGAGTCAGAGCCAGAGAGATCTTGATTTAAATTGTAATTTGGGGCCTCCCCGGTGGCGCAGCGGTTGAGCGCTGGGTTGCGAAGCTGCCTGCAGCCTCTGCAGTGCCAGTTCAATCCCCGGCTGCTCCTGATCACCGGAGGAGGATCCCACATGGCGCGCAGACCTCTCCTGCCGCCCGCTGCTCCCCTCAGCAGTGTCCTTCGGTCCTTCTGCCTGCTCTGCTCCCCGCTCTGGCTCTGGTGAATTCTCTCACCCTCCTGCGCTTCTGACTGTACCCCGTGCTTATATAAATAAATAAATAAATAAATCTTCCAATAAATAAATAAAAATAAATCTTTAAAAATAAATAAATAAATAAATAAATTGTAATTTGACTACCACTGACAAGCTACTGACAGGTCATGTGACTTGAGCAAGTAAATTAAGTAATCTGAGTACTCCTTTTCTCAACTGGAAAACAGAGACTTCACCTCTCCAGCAAGTTTATGGGAAGAGCAACTGAGATCATCTAAAATAAAGTGCTTTGGACATATGGATAACTGAAGAAAAGTTAGAAATATTAATTTGCCTTCTACTTGACAAAGAGTAAAAAGTCTGTACTTACTTGCTTTCCCCCCATACTCTAATTTCTAGGACAGAAATTCTTAGAGTACGTTTATAGATGGTCTTAGTGTAAAGATGACTTTTGTTAAGAGGTGAAGCTTCTGAGTTAAAAAGAACTGGCTGTACATCACACTAGCTGAAAGGTCCATGCAGCAGGCCGGAATGCAGGAGCCAACCAGGAAGCCCACCTGGTGGGTAGGAATGCGGATACCTGCCTGGAGGAGTCAGGCGGTGCGCCTTCCCCCTCCCCCTACGAGTCTCGTCTCAGACAAAGAACCTCTACCTGCCCTACAAACTTTTCCCGCCATACGAGCCCAATTTCCCACCTGACCTCTCCTCACCCTATAAAGCCCTGCTTCCCCCTAACAACGGGCGCGACTTCACTGACCCCCCACCTTGGGTCTGTGAGGTCCGCCCGGGACGCAGTAAACTTTCCCTCCCTTTGAGAAATGTAGCCTGGCTCTCCTTGTCTTTACCGCGCCGAAACTTTCACTAGCGACTTAGACTTTCCAAGTCTCAAAACAACAAATGTGAAAGAGGACTATGATGGTTAATTTTGTTTCACAGGGTACCCAGATATTTTGTTAATCTGTTTCTGGGCATGTCTTCCAGATATGACTCACATTTAAATTGGTACCTTACCAATGCCAGTGGGCATCACCCAATCCATTCAGGATCCAACTAGAAAAGAAAATCTCCCTGAATTTGTTGAGCTAAAAAATTAAACTCCTCTTATCCTCAGACTAATACCATTGGAACTCCTGTTTCCAATTTCCAAGAAATTGGAGGCCAATATCTTATAATAAATCTCTTTATCCATCTATCTATATATAGATCTATATATCTCTATATAAATCTCTTTATATATCATCTATATCTACATATGTATATTATATTGATTATATTTCCTCTAAAGAACACTGACTAATACAATAGTTATATAGTTTGTTATTAAGTGAGATAATTTATGGCATATAACATGCATACAATAAATGTCTACAGAGAATTTATAAACCCTCTGACATGTTATTTATCATAACGTTTTGTGTATCAGTGCATGCTTGCATTTGTAATTATATAAGCATATGTGATATGTATGTAATTATATGCATGTGTATGCATGCATGAGCACAAATGTGCACATGTGTATGTGAATGTGTGTATCCATCACTTTTATCAGATCTTCAAAAAGTACCTGACCTGAAACTGGCATAAGTTGTCTAATTTTATAAAGAAGGTAAATAACATTTTATAAACACACTTTTTGTTTTTGTGTGTTTGCGTGAAAAAATGGTTTATTCTGGCTTAACTCCCTAGTCTGTCCCAAATACCCTGCTTCTATGTAAAGTACATAATCAAATGCTGGGAACACAGAAAGTTTTCATAACAGCAAAATTACAAATTTCTACTCCCAGAGCATCCCAATTTACATCTAAGCAGTTATAGAAACCACAATTTCTAAGTACCCTGAACATTCTCAACATTCTCATTAATCAGTTACTAGGGTCTAAAAATTTGTTCTAGCAGATTAGATTAATTTATAAATGATATATGATTTTATGAGATTTTTAATTGAAGGAGTTTTTAAAGGTCCATTTTACGTAGTATAACACAAATACGTTTTGATTTATAAAAATTAGATGAAATGTTGGAAGAAGCATAAGCCACAGATAATCAAAATTAATGAAAATAAGGTAATTGAACAGAAAAAATAAGTAATAGAACAATATTTCTTTGTCAAACTTGAATTGCAATTCATAACCAACATTCATTTGAGAAACAGCCACTGAGTGGTGTATTAAAAGGCAATGATGTTTTTTTATAGGCTGTCTTATTGAAAACCAAATTTTACTAAATGATGCATTCCACTTCTGCCAATTAACATCACATGTTATGTGAGTCCCAAGGCAGAGGAACATTAGGCCAAAGACCAAAGGAAATCAACTAAGCACTTTTCTGTAGTTATTTTCTTTATCAAACATTGTATAAGTTTAAGGTATATAATGTGTTGATGATACATTTATATACTGCAATATGATCACCACTGTAGTATAGTTTACATCTCAAGGGCAGCACATAATTATTTCTTTTTTTGTGGTGAGAAAATTTAATATCTATTCCCTTAGAAACTTTCAAGTACATAACACAATATTACTGACTACAATCACATGATTATGTTTTAAAGGAACAAATTTTAAACTGGGAAAACAGAAGTAATGCATGGTCTCCGCAATAAATCAATAACTCAGAAAATGTTGAAGAAATGAAAGATCCAAACCGACATTTTCACCACCAGGGAAAAAACTATCAGTAAGTTTTCCATATAACTTACAGACTTTTCTCCTATGAACATATGTCCACTATTAACATAAACATATTTACAAACTGAGATGTCATCCATATGATTTAATTTTATTTTCTACCGAATATATATCTAGTTCATTCTTTTTAATTCACTCTATAATAATTTCGTTTCTTTGTTTCATACTTTAATACCTTTTCCTTAATTTGTTTTCTATTTCAGTATTCCACTATTAAATAAAAACTAATGAATCTAGCTGAATATATATCTTTGCATACTTATTTCCATTTAATAAAATTCTTCAAAATGCAACATCACAAAGGATATGCACATTTTTAAGATGTTTGATACATATTGCCAAATTACCTTCTAAAAAGCTTGCATCAATTTAAACAACCAGCAGTAGTGTAACCTGGGTGGTCCTCATGAAAAGGGGAGGTTCCCTGCCCCACCCAAGGGAGGGTGGAGCTGAGCAGGGAGGAGAAGAAGCTGGAGAGAAGACTGAAGAAGGAAAGAAGCAGGATGGAAAGCAAGAAGGAGACCTGGAGGAGGCACATAAAGCAAAAGAAAAAAAACCATAAAAATATTGTGTTTGCTTTTTAGTCCTGGACTGGTTGAAACAGATGCGGGTGAGAAACACATGGAAAAGTTACCAATGGCAGGTTTTATCTTCATTTTTTAATTTTGATCTTTTCCTCCCAGACTTGTGTGACTGCTTCTAACCCTTTTCAGTGGGTCCCTGCTGAAAGGTGCTTTAGACTTGGGGCAGGCTTTCGGGCTTTGCTTTGGGCCAACCCTGTTTGGGTGGACTTTTACCCACAAGAGGATGGGTAACTTTAAGTGCTTAATTTAAAAACTATATATATTCTTTGTCTTTTCTGTATTGTTCACTAATTGTATTAAAATTCTTTTCCAGGACATTTTTGCACCCAACACTAATGATAAAGGACTGATCACAAAAATCTGCAAAGAGCTGATGAGACTCAGCAACAACAAAGAAAATAATCCAGTCAAAAAATGGGCAGAAGAGCTAAAAAGAAACTTCTCTGAAGAGGAAATGAAAATGGCCAACAGACATATGAAAAAATGTTCAACATCACTTGTAATCAGGGAAATGCAAATCAAAACTACCATGAGATACCATCTCACACCAGTGAGAATGGCACATATTAAAAAAACTAGCAACAACAAATGTTGGCGAGGATGTGGAGAAAAAGGAACTCTTGTGCACTGTTGGTGGGAGTGCAAACTGGTCCAACCACTATGGAGAGCTGTGTGGAGATTTCTGGACCTACTAAACATAGAGCTTCCATATGATCCAGCAATTCCACTCCTAGGTATTTACCCAAAGGACACAGAAACATCAATTCCAAAGAGCACCTGCACTCCTATGTTTATAGCAGCACTGTTTACAATAGCTAAGCTTTGGAAACAACCCAAATGCCCAAAAATAGATGACTGGATCAAGAAGATGTGGTACATATATACCATGGAATATTACTCAGCATTCAAAAAAGATAAACACATGCAATTTGCAGCAACATGGATGGCGCTGGAAGGGATCATGCTCAGCGAAATAAGCCAAAAAGAAAAAGAAAAATACCGGATGGTCTCACTCATAGCAGGAATCTAGAAAACTTAAATAAGGGACCAGGAAAATGAATATAAGAAAGTGAAAATCAAAATCAACAAAAAAACTATGAACCAGAGACACTTTTTGGGGGGTGGGGGCGGGAGGGGAAGGATTGGGGTCAGAATGGGGCGTTTGCAATTGTATGGGGGAATATAAAAATAAAATTTAATATTTAAAAAAAAATAAATAAATAAATAAATAAATAAGTAAATAAAAAAAAAAAAAATTCTTTTCCAGGGCCTCCCTGGTGGCACGAGTTTGATCCCCAGCCAGGGAGCTACCCTTGTGGCTCAGCGGACCTCTCCTCTCTTGCCCGCTGCTCCCCTCACCAGTGTATTTCAGTCAATCCACCTTTTCTGCTCCCTATTCTGTCTCTGGTGAATCCTCTCACGCCCCCCATGCCTCTGGCCTGCACCCCAGCTCTTATACGCATGAATAAATAAATCTTAAAAAAAATTTTTAAAAAGTTATTTTCCATTAAAGGTCTGACAAGTTTTGTCTTAATGTGGCAAATGGAAGAACCTATTTAGAGCAGGCAGGTTTGGGGATTCTGGGGTGCCCCTCTCCCTGCCCTGGAACTGTAGGTTTATAGCAGTGTTCCTTTCCTCATCTGCACTCTAATATTAGATATTATAATTATTTTTAATATTCTATATATTACTCTTGGAGATAAGTTGAAAAACCAAATGTCAAACCTGTATTTGGGCTTTTTTATATGATAGTGTCTTAGTAGTAATAGGTTTAAAAATATCCAAATCGATGTAATAAATTGTGCAATTTCTAATCACTTTGCTTCATTGAGAAAAGAAAAGCATTTTTGAGAAAGTTGCTTGGAACTAACTACAAGGTAATTATTACGGATGCATGTGTACATGGAATAACTGGGAAGATTAAAGGCATTTCTGCAAGCTGGACAGATAGAAATCAACATCATGAATTTTTCATTCAATATTCCATGTTTGAAACCACTTAGAGGATCTAGGGTAGCTGTATTTTCCAGAAATTTATGAGATAACAGTTGTTCTTCTTGTTTTACTGCCCTACACACCCATGCTTTATTCTGATGTGAAAATCAAGACTTGAATATCCTACTTATTTGGTGGTGTTATCTAAAACAGCCCTAGAGCCTCTAAGTGTTTATAAACACAGAGATTACAATACCTAGTGTGTAATAATAGCAATGAACACTCAAAAGAGATTAACAAGAATCAGATAGAAAATTAGAAGAGGGGAGGAGAAATTGAGAATGCAAAATCAAGGCATAAAACATAAGAAAATTTGGGCCTCCCCTGGTGGAGCAGCAGTTGAGCACTGGGTTGCGAGGCTGCCTGCAGCCTCTGCAGCGCTGGTTCGATCCCCGGCCGCCGTCGAGGGTCCCACCAAAAAAAAAAAAAAAAAAAAAAAAAAGTGCAGTAGTAATCACAGACCAACAAGCAGTTATTTTGTGCATAACTGTCTCCTATAGCTTAACTTGGCAAACAGATAAAACGTTGAGAACCTAAAGCTGAGTGCACCAAACAATAAATTTAGAACAATGAAAAGCTTTTAATGCCATGTGGCTGATGGTTTTTCCAAATGATTGTTGGTGTGCTTTCTTTCACCAATAAATATCTTCCTTTGCAGTGACTAAATCACAAAGTTACAAAAACTTTCCTTCTACTCTGCAAAACTGTCTAGTAGCCCACTTGGTATTTTATGGGGAAAATAAAGAAAATCTTTAAAAATAACAAACCAACAAAAAGTCCAGAAGGCCTAACCCATAGAATTACTCTGAATAGTCACTCAGCTTTCTTAGAGGCCACATCAAATCTCTCAATGTGCTAGATTTTATTTATTTATTTTTGTACATGAAACTAGCCCATTTAGAAGCATTCATTTTGAGGAGTGATATTTTTAGGGGCATTTTGAAAGAACAGAAAGGATTGTACAAACATATTATGTGGGAAAAGGGCAACACAACAAGATTCAATTTTTTTTTTTCTCTAAGAAATGCCTCAAAAATGAGCTTGCCATATATCATATACTATAGAAAATGTATCCAAATGATTTAAAGTGGAAAAACCGACACTAAAAAAAAAGATATTCACTTTCAAATAAGCTTAATATGGCATAATGTCTTTTTTAAAAGGTCTAGGTCAAAGCAATAACAGCACATGATGGCTGAAGAATATTTACTGTGTGAAATCTTCCTTTGAAAAGGACATGAAATACAGAGGGAAAGAATCCTCCCAATATGGAATTAGAAATATCAACAAGACTAATTACAAATGATTCAAAGAAAAACACACAATTTTACATAAACACTTTAGATTGACTCAAACATTTAATTTCAGCTTAATTTCTACCATGTAGCCTCCCAGTAATTACTTCTTCATTTCATATATGTGTAATATGCTAGACAGCTGAGACTTGAAAAGGTAATTGGTTCGGTTCCCTGTTTTTAATGCAATAATTCCAAAATTGAGTGTGTATAAGAATCATTCAGGGAATCCATGTGATGATGATTTTAAAATCCTATCCACAGAATTCCATTTAGTATGTTTAATGTGGGACCATGAATTGCATTTTGCACAACCACCCATTATATATTCTGTGTACTTACTTTCTACATCACAAGGAAAAACACTGTTCCTATGAATATCTAAACCATTCAAAACAAATGTTTGTGAAAAAATTTCCAAGGACAGAACTCTGAATCTTTTGATACTTCTGTTTAGGTAGTTAACTTCTCTAAGACTATTCTGTATTCAAAAGCTAAAACTCATACTATCTTTTTCCTTCCTAACCTCAATTCCTTCTTTCATCTTTTAACTACTTTATGCCTTCCTGGAATACCTGATAAGGTTTAGTAAAATATCTGGAAAAGAAAATCCAGGATTTTCTTTACAAATAGTATAACTTCTAAATCTTACTACCTATTGATTGACATAATAAGTGACAACTCAGACGTTTTAAATTTATAAACAACCAGCATAACTTCTGAATTTTAATATTTTCAATGTACTCAAAATATTTCGGTTTGCCATTCCAGATGTTATTTGTTTCTGTGTATTTTTTTTTTCAAAATATAAACTCCCAGAAACATTTTAAAAATATAAAATATACCCAAGAGAACTATGTACAAAAGAGCTAAAAGAAATTTGCTGAAATTTTTGGCAACTCCTGAGAGATATAAAAGCAATAAATATAGTCAACATAACTCACAGTTTCTGCAAAACTTGATAAAGAATGATTTCTAACTAAATTAATAACTAAAAAATTCTTCCTCCGGCTTTATCTGAAAGAGCATTTTGTAATATTGCCATGCATATATGCTGGAAATCTGATTTTTTTCCCCCCTGAAGCATCACAAATCTGCATTTCATGAACAACAACTACTTTTAATATTATACTTGGTAAAATTATGTAAATCCTGAATTCAATTTTGGAGATATTTTTGCTAAGAAAATATTTAGTGCAAAAAGTAAAGATAAAAAATAGTAGCAAAATATAAGAAATGAATCTATTTTTTTACTTAAACCTAAAATGCAATATAGGAATTTATCAATTATTAAGCAGTTAATTATTTGTCTTTCATTTGATCCACCCATACCCCATCTTCCCACACACATGGTTAATTTTCCTGGATCTCTTATAATGTCTTTAAAATAGTCAAAAAACACCAACACTACCATGAAAAAACAAGTGGTATCTCAATTTGTTTCTTTATATGTCTTTGCCTCTAATAAGATGGCTGAGATAGATTAAATAAAGTTAGAACTACTGATTCAGTAATTTATTATATGCTGAAGCTTGCATGGACTTTGAAGGCCACCTTCAACAGTCTGATTTTATGGGTAAGAAAATGGGGAGCTAGAGGAATTAAGTAATAAAGATGTCACAAAGCTAGTAAAGAGCAGTTCTCCTCAAAGTCTCCTCACTCAGTTGAAACCTTTTCCCCTTCATATCATGTCTCATCTGCAGTCATTGCAGAAGAGACTGAACAGGCTACTGATACATTTTAATATTTCCAGTCACTAAATGATCTTTATCTGTAAACCTTATTAAACCAAATTTCAGCTTCTGTAATCTGTTTCATCAAAGTTGGAAATACTTTCCCACCAGTAAAATCATTAATCAATAATCATAATACTGATGGGAAAGTATGTTATTATATATGCGTGAGTACACATGTCAATATTAAAATATAAAATAGCACAGAATTTACATATATGTATATATTCATATTCATACACAACATTTATTAAATATTTATTAAAATTTTTCCTGATAACTCAATTCAACCAGTTCTTTGTGGCAAGGAGTGATAGTGCTAAATTTTGGCAAGTATAGTGCCCTGATGCCCATTTCCACCCAAATTCTAATGTGGGTATATAAGAAACTTGGGGAACTGGGAGGGAAAGTTATATGTGGTTTGAAAGTTCACTATTGGATACTGATTACACATAGATGTGTATTGCTTAAAGGCTTATATTACAACCAACAAAAAGTTCGTTCAAATGAATAGTTGATATCATGGTTTACTGTGTGATTTTCCAAATCAAGGAGGGTTTGTGTAGGAAAGAAGTATGATAGTGAAAATCTCTCTGACAAGGCCAGATTCATTGTTTCACACATAGTTGTGTCATGGTGTTCAAAATTCCCTCAAAGATCCACTCACTGGATTAATATACATTCTCTAAAAGACTTAAGTATAAGAATTTTACTTGGATAGGAATTCAGGAACCTGGCCGAGTCCTCCATTTTCCCTCACTAACACATACTAGAAATAACTGACTTACTAATTTTCACTTTAAGAGGCATACTGTGTGAAACCTGCTCTGAACCAAACAGACTCCACATTGTCTCTAACCGCCATGTTGAGATTTCTGAACGAACTACTGAGGCTGCCTAACTGAGCAAGTGGAACTATGAAAGAAACAGGAGACCAATTGCAAATTGTCACAATAGACTGTTATTGTCTGAAGACATTTGTCAACCAATCCAAAAGTTTCAAAACAAATAACTTCAACTTGCATCAATTCCCTTCTTGGCCCTTTAAAACTCCCCTATCCACACCTTTAGACTGCCCCTTGGTTGTGGACCTATCATTTCTTGATAGATTATCAGTGAGAAGATGAAATCAGGGAATTAGCTATTTCAATACTGTGGGAAATACATAAGCTCACATTTGTGTCTCTATAGAAATTTAGACCCAGGGGATTTTTGAAACTTACCAAAATGTAACCAGTTAGAAGCTACATCAAAACTTTATTGCAATTTTGCCTCAACCTGAACAAGGTTGAAAGTTTTCTTTCTTCATTGAGCAAGATTAACCTTTTAACTTTGCAGAAATTCAAAGGATCATAACATCAGCAACTTGATTATAATTTCAGGGCTGTTCTTCTCCACCAAGGTAAGCAGTTTATTTGATCTAAAGAAAAGCCAGGCCTGAGAATCTCACCTTCTACCTTCAAACATTTCATCATTCAGGGACTCCTTACACTGATCATAGAACAGTTTCTCTAAAGTTTGGCTAAACCTACTAATGACAGATCCATAGTTGAGGAGAAGAAATTTTGCACAAGTTTAAAAACTTGTCTTATCTGATTAAGAATGGACTTTGTTTCTGCTGTCAGAGAAAGTCCTATCATAGTAAGAAAAAAATAAATCAAGTAGCACTGTGCAGGTGGTACTTTGTCAGATGGCTCAGTTCTCAAGAGGGCTTGGAAGAATATGTATTTTATTTGTATTTGTGTAGTGTTTTCCAAATATAGATAATTTAAAATACTTAATTTAGCATTATTTTTACAACTACCTGGGGAGACAATCTGGAACATTCTATCAATCTAATTATTATTCAAAAAAATTCCAAGTAGGGCGCAGTGGTTGAGCACTGGGCTGCAAAGCTGCCCGCAGCCTTGGCAGCACAGGTTTGATCCCCGGCCTTCAGTGAGGGTCCCACATGGCACGCAGACCTCTCCTGCTGCGCCCGCTGCTCCCCTCAGCAGTGTATTCATCAGTCTGCCTGTTCTGCCCTTCGCTCTGGCTCTGGTGAATTCTCTCACCCTCCCACGCTTCTGACTGTACCCAGTGCTTGTATAAATACATAAATAAATCTTTGAAAAAAAAATTCCAAGTAAAACAGCTAATGAATGATAGATTTGGGACTAGAACACATGTCTTTTTAAAACCTAGTTCTTCTCTTCCTTGACACGCTGAGTTTTTTCAAGACAGAAATATAAAGATGCCTCTACATGCAACAATGTTAGGGTCCAGATTATTCAAACCATGACACTAGTGAAAAAAAAGGGGGACATTAAAACTGAGAGTAGAAGAGTGGTCTTTACTTATATTCTAAATGGTCTTCAAGGACATTATCAAGAGAATGAAGGGCTGTTTGTAATTGAGGACAGTGTTAAGGAGGCAATTTACCATTTCCTTCTGCTGAATAGGCAAGAAAGGAGGTGGTACATATGAGGAGCTGGAGCAATGATAATGTCCTGTAAAAATCCATACTAAAAGAAAGTCAATATTACTATGACAATAATATTCAATTCAAAAGCAACCATTCAAAAGCAACCATTCACTGCTATATGTGATTCTTTGCATTTTAGCCATCATATTTTGATACAGAATTTAATCGCATATGCTATTTTAGATCAAAGATTTAGATTGAATACACTACAGGTTAAATATGATTCTTCTGAAAGAAATCAATTTGTTTTTGAATAATTTATAATACACTTGTACTTCACAAGGAGAGAGTGCTGTCCTTGGACCCAAACACCCATGTGTGGTGATAATATTTCCTTCATTTGTGTATACCAAAAGAGAAGCAACCTACCTAGCAGGAATTCATGGAGCTCCATAATAATCTCAGATGTTATAAGCAACTCTTAACCTTGCAAGATAATGAAGAGAAACTATGAGATGCACATTAAATAATGCCCCCTAAATCCTCATCTTTCAAATGGTTCATGGATTTGAATCCCTGCGGCTTAACAGCAGGCATTTATATCTCCTTCTATAAAAGTATTAACTCAGGGGGACTCTCTTGAATATTTTCTATGTGAAAACCTCTTTTTAAAACACAATTCTTAATTTAATACCATGAGATATATGCAAATATTGTATCCGGTTTATATCTTAGAAAGACAAGTTATATCTTTTTTTTTTTAAAGATTTATTTTTTATTTATTTATACAAGCGGTGGGTACAGTCAGAAGCGCGGGAGGGTGAGAGAATTCACCAGAGCCAGAGCAGGGAGCAGAGCAAGCAGAAGGACCAAAGCACACTGCTAAGGGGAACAGCGGGCGGCAGGAGAGGTCTGCGCGCCATGTGGTACCCTCCTCTGGTGGCCGGGGAGCAGCCGGGGATCGAACCAGCGCTGCAGAGGCTGCGGGCAGCTTCTCAACCCAGCGCTCAACCACTGCGCCACCGGGGAGGCCCAAGTTATATCTTAACAATAAAAAAAAAAAATTGAAGAATGCAATTGGCTCTCCAAAAGAACAGATTTTCTATAATAAGAGAATTTAGCTTTCAAAAAATGTAGGGCTGTACTAGTAATGCTAGAGGGGGACACTTAGATGCAGTGTCTTATCTAACTGCAGGGAAGGAAGGGCAGAGCTGAGCCACCAGATGAAATAACGTAACAGCAGAGACAGATGGGGTCTAAAAAGAAGGGGGCTTGCTTCTCTGACTTTTGCTTGAACCCAGGGACTTGGGAAGACTTGAAGGAGTCACATAGAGGAGATGTATATAGAGACATTTGAGAGACGTGGGTGTGAGAAGCAAATGGGAAGACTGTGGCAGAGATCATGGCAACTGCTTTCTGGATTTGTGCTTTGATTCTGCTCCTTTTGTCTCAGACTTGCCTGCCTCTTACTTGTGTTTCTCTACCAGAAGGTCCCTCAGACTTGTAGCAAGTTTTTGGGCCTTGGGAGCTCAGCTTTGAGCCGATGTTGTTTGACTAGGCATTTGCAAATAAGGGGTGGATAATTTTGGGTACTTTATTAAGAAAGTATTATTAAGAATATGCTTTTAGGGCCTCCCCGGTGGCGCAGCGGTTGGGCGCTGGGTTGCGAAGCTGCCCGCGGCCTCGGAGGCGCCGGTTCGATCCCCGGCTGCGTCCCGGCCACCAGGGGGAGGGTCCCACAAGGCGCGCAGACCTCTCCTGCCGCCCGCTGCTCCCCTCAGCAGTGTACTTTGGTCCTTCTGCCTGCTCTGCTCTGCTCCCCGCTCTGGCTCTGGTGAATTCTCTCACCCTCCCGAGCTTCTGACTGTACCCAGTGCATGTATAAACAAAACAAACAAATAAATAAATATGCCTCTAAAAAAAAAAAAAAAAAAAAAAAGAATATGCTTTTATTTTCTCTAAGTATGCCACAAGTTTGTTTTGCCATTGTGCACATAGATGGTTGAATTCCTTTCAAGAGTGCAACTTTGGGACCTCCCTGGTGGCCCAAGGGGTTAAGATGCAATCTATGAAGCAATCCACAGCCACTGCAGCACAAGTTCGATTCCTGGCTGGGGAGTTCCCCACATGGAGCAGCAGACCTCTCCTGACTCGCTCCTTGCTCCCCTCAGCAGCGTATTTCAGTCAATCTGCCTGTTCTGTTCCCCACTCTGTCTCTGGTGGGTCCCCTCACCCCCTCCCACGCCTCTGGCCTGTACCCCAGTTCTTGTATGATAAATAAATAAAATCTTTAAAAAAAAAGGAGTGTAAATTTGGGGGGTGGGGGGGACCTGGGTATTCCTCTCCCAGGGCCTCCTGGGTGGCCTTGGAGCTAAGTCTCAGTGCTACCACTATGACCACCCTCCAGCCCTCAGTAGTGTGCTGAGTTCAATCCCCTGGCCAGGGAGCTAAGCCACATGGTGCAGCAGACCTATCCTGACTCTCCTGCTGCTCCCCTGAGCAGTATATGTCAATAGATCCACCTGTTCTGCTCCCCACTGGGTCTCTGGTAAATTCTCTCCCCACTCCTGCCCTGAACCTCTGGCCTACACCCCCAGTTCTTGTATGCATAAATAAATAAAATCTTAAAAAAAAGGAAAATCAATCCTGTAGGGTAAAGAAAATGTCAGGCTTTTCTGCCCTTCCACCATCAGGATAGATGATGGATCCTTGTCCTGAATGCATGCCTGATGGCGGGCACCTGGAATAGGGTGTGGGCATAGGTAGATGGGATTCAGCTGAGCTAAGACTGTGCTTTTAAGGGTGGCGTCACGGGGGGACGCCAGCAGCCCCAGCCAGCAGCAGCAGAACCTGAAGGAGAAGCCGACGCAGAAGCAGAGAATACCAGAGAGCCCAGATAGAGTGAAGACTTGCTGGGGGCTGGGAGGCCTGCCAGCCTCCCAGCCCCCCAGCCAGCACCCCTGCCTGCCATATGCCTGGTGAACCCCAAATAAAAAACCTGCAAAACTACTGAGGACTCTGACTCCTCCTTTACCCGGTCTGCATGGGATCAGAAAACCTGCACTGTGTCCTGTCCTGCCCCTACAAATCCCAATGAAAGATCATTTAAAATAATTTTTTAAAAGGCAACAACAGTCATTCTACTTTCTACAACTTAACAACCTGACTAAAAAATATGCAACGCTTTCCTTTGAAAGCATCAAATGCCTTTCTTTCCTTCACTTTTTCTGATATACATTTTTCACATCATTAGCTGTGCCCCTGGGTTCATAGAACTGGCACCAAAATACATTTTCCACAAAGCTCATTCAAGTAGATTGGACAGCAGGAAGCGATGTGGAATCCCATTTACACAGTTAGAGACTTTCTAATGCATAGAACGCTCAGCTGGATACTTCCATTCATTAATGACAACACCAATAAGCATAACCATAATCTCTACCATAATAAAAAGGAAGGCACAACCTATATTGGCATTTAGGGAGAGGTGATTGCAAGTTAAGATCCCAGTGCCAGGATTATTTTAAAAGTAAAAGAAGAAAAATCTAATTAAAGACACAAAAAATGAAAAAAAGGAGAGCAAATCATCAACACAGGAACTTTAAGCAAATACTTCATGTTACAAAGAGCTAATTGCTGAAATAATGGGTTCCAATTGATCCTCTTCACAGCTTCTCCCACTTTCCCTCTAAGACAGTCTTTTTGAAAAGCCCAGGAATACATTCATTTTAAAGAAGCAAAACTACTAAAGGCTGAAAAATGTTGTCTCTTTAAATAGATATTTATTTGTGTATGAATGAATTGATAGTCTCACTTCCTAAATCCTGGAGTTTCATCTTTTCATGCTTACAGTCTAACCAAAACATAATGAGTTATATATATTAAGTAAACATTTCAACATTCCTAAATAATAATAGCCACCAAAAGTTTAAAAATGAAAAGCAAACATTTATCTTATTGCATGTTTGACAAAAATTAATACCTTGAAAAAAAACATCCATCAGGGAAGTAAATAAGGGTAGAACAGTCATTTTCAGGCTCAGGTTTAGAGCCTTAGGTCCTGAGAAAGACAGGTAGGAGGCGCCCATAGGCAGGCAGCTTGTTTAAGAACTCCCACCTGCTTCAGTCAAACTGTCAATTGCTTTACGTTCACTGATTTTATGTTAGACTCCTGGGAAAAGCTTTTGTGTGAAGGAGGTATACTCAGTGTATTAAAACAAAAACTGTACTGTTTTAGAAATACCTTTATGGACCCAGAAAGCCATTTGCAATACATTAAGTGACAAAAGCTAATTACAAAAGCTAAATGCTTGATTCCATTTTTATTATGTACACATAAAGAGGTAATTACCAAAAGATGCTAACAGATTATTTTGTTTCTTAAAGGACAAGGACTATCTCTATATTCTAACTTCCTATAATGAAACTTTACTGTTCATGATTTTGTTTTGTTTTGTTTTTTCTAAAGATCTATTCATTTGCAAGCACTGGGTACAGTCAGAAGCGCGGGAGAGAGAATTCACCAGAGCCAAGAGCGGGGAACAGAACAGGCAGACCAAGGAAATACACTGCTTAGGGGAGCAGTGGGCATTGGCAGGAGAGGACTGCGTGCCATGTGGGACCCTCCAGTGCCGGGGATAAGAACCGGCGCTGCAGAGGCTGCGGGCTCCTTCTAACCCAGCGCTCAACCACTGCGCCACCAGGGGAGGCCCTGTTCATAATTTTGTTTTTAAAAGTTTCTGAATGAATCCAAAATTTCTGTCGTTTGTACTCCTTCCTCTCATTATCAGTCTGTTGAGAGAAGACAACACTAATAGCCTTTTAACATATATATATCCATCTTAATCTCAGATACAAACAAAATTATTGCACAGGTATATGGTTTTAGAGTTTACTTTCTGTACTGTTTACTATGTGTCAGGCTTTTGAAAAACTCAGATTGATGAATAGTGTCATCGTCTTATCGCTACATTTCATTTTTAAGTTACAGACAGTTGCAGAGTAATAAGTAGTATATATAAAACATATATAAAGACACAGATGTCAGGGCCTCCCTGGTGACACAAGGAGTTAAGATGCAGCACTATGAAGCTGTCTGAAGTCACTGCAGCAAGAGTTTGATTCCCGGGCAGGCAGATGACCCACATTGTGCAGCAGACCTCTCCTGTCTCACCCACTACCCCCCTCAGCAGTGTATTTCAGTACATCCGCCTGTTCTGTTCCCCACTCTATCCCCACTCTGTCTCTGGTGAATCCTCTCACCCACTGCATCTTTGACCTGCACCCCAGCTCTTGAATGCAAAAATAAATAAATCTTAAAAAAAAAAAGACACAGATGTCAGATTAAAGTTACCATCTGAGTTTCTCTGACTATATGCTAGGTTGCAAATGATAAGACATAGGCAACATATAACTAAACATAATAATATCTTACAGCAATAATAATAGTGCTGACCAATAGAAATATAATGCAAGCCAAAGAGTTAATTTTTGTGTGAGCAGTATTTAAAAAAAGAAAATGGTGAAATTAATTTTAATAATATTTCATTTAACCCAATATATCCACAAGTAATCATTTCAATTTATAAGAAATAAAAATCTTGAGATATTTTGTACCTATTTTTACATTAACTTTTTGAAGTCCAATGTGTATTTTGTATTTATAGCACAACTCAGTTCAGACTAATCACATTTCAAGTGCTTGATAACCACTTGTGGCTAGTGGCTACCATATTAGTCAAATTAAGTTTGCAACATTTTAAACATAAAAAATTATAAATAGCATTTTCTCTTAGTTGCATCTTATCGCAAACATGTTCTTTTATATGTAATTTGATCAGTCTTATCTACCCTTAATGTTTCTCGCTTTTCTTCAAAGCAGACCTCCAAGTTCAGTCCAATTACTTTCCTTAGATTCCTACAAAAATGTCTTCCTATTACGCCTTCTAAATCTCTTCTGTTCTCTAAATCCACAGACATTTCCACTATGGGTTCCCCTTATTCCACAAGTCCTACAACACGTATTACCTACACCATTACTTTTGAGGCTTAATTGCAAATCATGTTGAATTCTTTTTAATTATACTTTTACATTGAATTCTCAGGTTCCTGAGAATAAGGATCACACTTTAAACTTTTCTGTCCCCCTCCAAAGTTATTTAGTATTTTGAATGCAATGAGTTGAAACACATTTCATAAAATCCCTCTATAATTTTTAATTTACTGTCTATCTCAAAGGCATGATTCAGGATGCTTGAACTTGTTAAAAAAAAAAAAAACAGATTGCTGCAAAGGAAATAAGAACTTTCTAAGAAAGAAATGAGTTGGTCATGAGGATTTTATGATTAAAAGTGTTCAAAGAGAATATAGTTAGCAACTTGTTTGGGTATTATAAGGAGAGTTTCTAGACAAAATGGATAGTTGGATTTGATCATGTCTAAGTACCATCCTTTAAGATTCTGTACACAAGAAAGTTAATGTGTGGAAATCCAAATTTAGGAGGCATCTGTTATTTCAGGATCTGTCAATTTGCAACAGTGAACTGGTTATTGCACAGCTATTTAAAGACCTGATTAGGTATTATTCACCCACAAAAAAATAAATAAATAAATTTGGGCAAAGCTAACTTACAATGCTAACAAAAAAGCAGTTATAAATCTCACTCCTGTGCAAAAACTGGTTAGTTATAAAGCATGATTCTTGCTAGACTGTTCCAGAGGGGTGTTTTAGTAACAATATTCTTCTAACTTCCAGTGATTTTAATGCATATTGAGAAGAGGATTGTTTACTAGCTGACAGGGAGAAGGCTTACTTCCCAGGTCCACTCAACAGCCCTAAACAATCTCTCCCTCTTGCTAACAATGGAAGAAAACACAGCCAGAGTCAACTCTCGATGGTTAATATCAATCAGCATTGATCTGCCTCTGAGAGCATGTTAGGTGGAGCCACCTCTCTGTAAGTGTCCAAGGAGAGTATACAGCTCAACAGTTGAGCAACTTCAACCCTGCATTGGCTTGAAATTTCAGAGTCTGGTGGATCTGAAACAAATTCACCATTCAAAATCAGTTAACTCAGTTAATAAGTATTAAAGTCAATTTTTCCCATACTTTGAAAAAGAGATTAGAATAGTAGATAATTCATATGTGTAAGTACTTTTCTTTGTAACAGAGATCAGATTTTATTCCAAAGCATATTTGAGAAGGTTAACATTTTAAGCTGAATTAGCTCATAGTTAACAACAGGGCCTGTGGGGAGCCAGTACATTCTCCTGTAATCAAACACTGCCTTCTTAGTGACAACACACTACAAGAATTAGCAAAATTTCTGGATGACTGAACTAAACTTTATTAAAAGACTTACACTTGCATATTTAAATAATTTATCTGGAACTCATGCTTTCCTCTCATAAAAGGAGGATTGTATCTATCTTCAAAGTAACTTTTTATCTTCTAAGTAATAATCCTCCTTAAATGTCAGAGGGGAATGATGGTGTCCACTTAACCAAAGGGCACTCCTTTTTTTGATAGCAAAACAGTTCAGTGAATTTGGTAGCAGTTCTAGGACTCAGATGGACTCAGATACCTATAAAAATGTCTTCCTATTACCCCTTCTAAATCTCTTCTGTTCTCTAAATCCACAGACATCTCCACTATGGGTTCCTCTTATTCCACAAGTCCTACAACACATATTACCTACACCATTACTTTTGAGGTCTAATTGCAAACCATGTTTGCAATTACAGACTAAAGAAATAGTTTTCTCTGTAAGCAGAAAGACCAAAGCTGTGATCATGAACTGCCTTAAGTAAACTTTGTGGCCTTATTAACACATTCACCTCAAGAAATTTCGGTATGATGTTGTGTAAAATTAGGTTAAGCCACCCATTTGGGTAAGTGCTATTGAGGCAAGTGAATTAAAAGGCAGCTAGCACATGATGGGTCCCCAAAAAACATTAATGGACTTCATGGCACAAGTAGGTAATATTGCCACAGTAGGAGCTGAAGTGGTATTCCATAATGGATCAAGATGGAAACCTGAGGCTTGCTTGAGGCTTACAGGAGTAGATCCAAATAAACACAAGGGACCAAACTGGGTCAGGTTAGAGGAACAGCAATTTAAATTGTCAGTGGGGAATCACAAAATCATAAACAGAAGGAAGAATCAGACTGGCAAACAGATAAGTCACAGAAAATTCAGAGCAGTCATAGAGAGTATATTCTAAAGAATGAATTGAAATAATAGCTGCTTAGGTGAAAGAGAAATTTCCCATTCAGAGTTAAAGGGTTTCTGTTTCAGTGAGCTTAGGATTTATAAGAATTCTGAGAAACTTCAACCACCAAAAAAAAAAAAAAAAATAGAAAATAGTAATAATAACACAACCAGCAAAAGAAGAATATCCATAAGCTTTGTGGAAACATGACCTTACCACGCTATAAACACAGCTGGCAACTCAGATGGTTAAACATATTACATTAAGAAAATCGAATTCATAGTTTACAGTCCATATTTTAAAGAATATATTAATTGAAGTAGTGTTACTTTATGTCAGGATATTCTGAGAGATAAGCTTTTTTACTACGTGACTGAAACAAATGGTTTAAAATTGTTAAAGCAACCTGCATACATTTATTAAGGGGCTACTCTGTGCAAGGCACTGAGCTCTCTATGTGAAATCCAGACCCAGGTAACTTTTATACTCTTTGGCCACCTGTGCATTGATTTTATGATCAGCAGAGTCATTTATGTACTGAGAGAATAAAATATAATCAAATAGATTGGCTTGGTTGTGTCTCATTTATAAAGATAGAACATCTTTGTTTTAACATTTTGGGGACCAGAACTGCTAAAGCAATCTTAAGAAAAAAGAAGAAAAACAGAGGCCTCCGGCACCTTACTTGAAACTATATTACAAAGCAAGGGAAATTAACAGTATGGCATTGGAATAAAAAAGACATATGAATCAATGAAGTAAAATTGAGGGCCCAGAATTAAACCCACAATATGTATAATATATATATATATGTATATATATATTAAGTATATATACATATATGTACTTAATCTGACAAAGGTGATAAAATGGAGAAAGGAAAACGTCTTAAACAAATGGGTCTGAGAAAACTCAGTAGTCACATGACAAAGAATGCAACTGGATCATTCTCCATACACAAAAATAAATTCAAAATGTATGAAAGACCTGAATGTGTACCTAAAATCATAAAACACATGGAAGTAAACATAGGTAATAGATTACATGATATCAGTTTTAGAGTTGTGTTTGGAGATTTGACCCCAATGCCAAGGGAAATGAAAGCAAAAATAAGCAACTGGGACTATTGCAAATTGAGAAGCTTCTGTATGGCAAAAGAAAATACCAGGAAAATGAAAATGCAGTCTATTGAATAGGAAAGATATTTACACATTACAAATCCAGTAAGGGATTAATAACCAAGTTACATACAGAACTCATGCAACAACAACAAAAAATTCGATTAAAAAAATACACAGAAGATCTGAAGACATATTCCAATAAGGACATACACATGAGAAAAATGTTTTTCATCATTTTGTATTGGGAAAATATAAATCAAAACCACAATGAGATGTTATCTCACACTTGTGAGAATGGCATAAATTAAAAAAAAACCCTAGTAATAACAAGTGTTGTTAGGGGTACAGCAAAAAAAAAAAAAGAAAAAAAAAAAGAACGCTTACATGCTGTTTATGAGATTGTAAATTGGTACTTCCACTTTCAAAAATAGTATGGAGCTTCCTCAAAAAACTGAAAATAGAATTACCATATGATGTTGTTGGCATTTAGTATTTAGTATCTATCCAACTGCTATGAAATCTTTAAAGATTTCAAGAGTTACATGCACCTCAAAAGAGTTACATGCACCTCAACATTTATTGCAACATTATTTACAATAGCTAAGATATGGAAACAACCTAAGTGCCCATTGATAGATGACTTGAGAAAGAAGATATGGTACACACACACACACACACACACACACACACACACACGATACACACACGATACACACACACACACACACACACACACACACACGATGGAATATTATTCAGCTGTCAAAAAGATGAAATTTTACCATTTGCATCAAAATGGAAGGAACTTTTATGTATGTGGACTCCTGTGACCCAGCTCTTGTATGCATAAATAAATAAATCTTTTTAAAAATATATCTATAATAGTATATACATCTACACATACACACTGCCTTGTTCATATACTGGTAAAATGCAGCAACACTAGCCTGACAAAGAGTCAAGGATTCCCCAAATGTGGCAAAGTCAAACAAAATACAGCACACACATTTAAAACTGAACATAAAGCAACAAGATAGGTAAACTGTCACATTTCCTATGACTTAAGAAGAAATTATATTTCATTTGTAATTTAATTAAGCACAGTTATGAACTGCTAATTGTTTAACTTCTCTTTGACTCACTAGTTTCTTTTACTCAAGCAACAGATGAAACATTATGTTTTATAGCAACACATAATGGGCATGCATGTGTGAGATAAGAAATAAGATAGATGATGGACAATAAGATAAATAGATAGATAGATAGATAGATAGATAGATAGATAGATAGATAGATAAATAGATAGATAGATAGATAGATGGCTGATAGATAGATAGAGCTATCAATCCATCAGTCTTTGTACCTGATTCCTAACACAGAGCTCCTAAAACACTTGTTAATGAGTGCTAAGAGAATATTTGTTTTAATATTTATTATACTATTTGACCCTAGTTCCTGACACAGAACTCCTAAGTGATAAAAAATTACTAAGTGATTATTATAATTTCCCAAGTGATAAAGAAAAACTTACAAAGAACTCTTAAAGCCCTTACAATTTCCTAGTTGATCAGAATGTCTTTTGTTTTAATGACACCACAATTCGGGGATTCCTTCATGGGGGCTGGTCACCAGAAAGACGAAGTCATGCTTAGAAGCTTGGAACCTTCAGTTGCCCCACCCCACATTTTTTGAAAAGGGGAGAAGGTCCAGAAGTGGAGTTAATAATCAATTATGCCTACATGATGAAACCCCTATAAAAATCCCAAATCATGGGGCTCATAATTACTGGATTGGTAGATACATTGCTGTGCCTGGAAGGTAGTTTCTACCCCTATTCCACAGGGGTAGAAACTCCTATGCTTGACCCCCTTCCAGACCTTACCTTATGAATCTCTTCACTTGGCTATTCATCTATACCTTTTATTATGTTTTATAATAGAACAGTAAACGTAAGCAGTGTTTCCTTAAGTTTTGTGTATCATTCTAGCAAATTATCAAACACAAGAGAGAAATCATATTAACCCCAGTTTATAGCCAGCTGATCAGAATCACAGGTGACCACTTGGACTTGAAATTGGCATTTGAGGGGGCAGGGGGTACAGTCTTGTGGAACTGAGTATTCAGTCTATGGGATCTGATGATAATTTCAGGTAGACAATATCTGAGCTGAATCAAATTGTAGGACACCCAGCTGGTGTCACAGATTAGGTTGATGTATGGAAAATGCACATAATTTAGTGTCAGAAATGCTGTGAAGTGTGGTCATAGTGTGAGAATAAAGAGAAACACAGGAGAGTTTTTCTAAGACAGCATGTCATAGACAGTGAAATCAAACACTGCAAAAATTTCTTAGGCAATGCTTACAAGAATTGCAGCAATATTTAACTTCAAAATCTGCTGGGTGCAAAGAAGAAAAGCATAAGGTTGTCTGAAATTGTACATCTGCACAGGGTTGCCAGATTTGCAAATGAAATACACAATGCACAGTGAAATATAAACTTCATAGGAACTAAAACAATATGTGTGTCCCAAGCAATATTTGAGATTACTAAAAAGTTATTCGTTGCTTATCTGAAATTCAAATTTAACTGGATGACTTGTATTGTTTTTTTCTGATAACTATTTCTTGGGGGACATTGACCTTCTGCAGACTCAGGCAAGATGTCCCTGAGGAGGTGAATTGATGTGGAATGATTTTGAAAGCTTTATGGAAGGAATAAAACGCTTTTGAAAGAGACCCAGAGTGACTGTCTTAATTGTCTGTGTTAAATGAGAAATATTATTCTATGGAGGGCCTGATGTCTGGGATAACTTGATTCCACTATGCTTTGAATCTAATCTGCACAGACTCTTTTCAGAGTTCTTGATGCAGACACATCCTTCTCTATGGTCTACCCATAGCTCCATAATGGACACATACATGTTTTCAATAAATAGGAAAATTATAAACTGTATTTATAGTTAAGTGAACCCTCATAGGTAAAAGCAAAATTGTCATAAAATTAAATACATTTATCCATCTTAATTCCTATTATAGCTATTACTGGCTTCACATCATGCCCACGTAACATAAATTATTCAGATGAAAGTGATAAATATATTACTAGGGTGAAAGTAACTGACTTTCCACTATGGGACCACTCAGAGAATTAGGGCTCATCTATGGAGATTAGGAATCAAATTCTTATTAAATAGAGACATATTTTAATATATTTTTGATCAAATTTATAAGACCCCCAAATAAAGTGCTATAAAGCTTTTGAAAGTCACATAAACCTAATTAAATGCTAGAGATTGACATCTTTCCCATAAGGAGCAGTTTAATATAACAGGAATTACAAATGAAACTTCTAGGGGGAAACAATACTTGGAAAAAATATACTGAGAGGTCAAACTACTGCTCTGTATTTTAATCAGCTATCAGCCAATAGTGCATAACAGCTGGAGCTAGACACATTACATAGCTCTGGTCCTTTGGGCAGCTGCTGGCTCCCGGGACCACATTACTGCAGTTGACCCTGAGCCCACTTGAGCCAGGGCAAGGGCGGAGCTGGGCTCCAAGGTGACCCCACGACCAAAGCCAATTGGCAGGACTGCTCGGGTCAGAAGTACCAGCTCGTGGTCTTCAGCAGGGGACACCGGGGAGGAAGGCATTCCCATCCAGTACAGCCAGTCCTATTTTGTGACTGTGATCTAACAGTCGAGGATTCCTATACAAAGCAGAGGAGCCAGACAAGGTATTCTGGATGCAACAGTATAAGAAGAATTTGGATCTATGAGAGAACTGTCTATGAGAACTGGCTAAGGTCTTTTCATTTCCTGTTGTTTTAGTGGATTGAGGTAATTTGAAGAAATCTATATATTTCCAAGACATTCTCAGAGTAAAAGATCAAGACACATTTACAATGATTTTAACTGGTAATAAAGCAGATCTGAATCATCAAAGACAAGTAGTAAGGGAAAGAGACAGTAGTTAGCACAGCTTAAGGTAACATACCCAGAGGCATCAGCAAAGATTAAGATGAAGGTACATCAAGCTTTCCCTGAATTTGTCCTGGTTATAAGGACATTTCAAGGGCAGGAATGTCCTCCTTCACCAGAACCAATGCCAAAAGAAAAAGACAAGGCTGCCATTATGTCATTTTCTGAGAATCCCTTGAGTTTTAGCTACCAACTACCAGGTAAAGCTCTCATCTCCTTCTCTCCTTATGGTTTAAATCATGTTGATACTTTTCTACTTAGACAAATGATCACATGACACCATAGCCTGAGAACAAAATATTGGTAGTTCTTTCCCTAGTACTAATCCTACGGTCATTTCAAGACAGACTTAGAGGAAGACTCCATCAAAGATTATTTGACCTATTGAAGTTTTCTGCAAACTTCTATTAACATGGCTTATAAGCCTAAAAAATCAGAACTATAGATTTATGGGGAATGATCTCATTTTCTGTTGAGTTCTTATGTTCTGAATTGTCCTTATATCTGCACATTTAGGCATCCCAATAGGACTATTTGTGATTTTTGGCAGAAAGAACAAAAGACTCTTTGTGAGAAGCACTTGAAGGCAAATTCTACCTCTGATCAGCAAGTGGTCTTCTCCAGTAGGTGCACCCCAGAACACCCAAAGTCAAATTCAGAAACAATGATAAACACAACTTGATCCTAAGGAAGAAAGTATACTGATTCTCACCTGGCACATATTTAGTCTAAGTTGATGATGATTGTGGTCTGCAGGTACTAGGTTTGATGTTTGAATTCTTTCTGTATAATTCTAAACTACATCTGAGCAATGTAATAAATTTTTCTTTGTTTCCACCTACATTAGGAAATGTAGACTTCTCTAACAAGCAATAGCCATCAGTCACTCCAGAAAAACAATGACATGTAAAGAGTTGCATCTCCCAGTTAGGGACTGCAACTGGTATAGATAAAAAATGACAGGAGACCTACAGTCCTGAAAAAATGAAGCGGTAACCAGAATAGCTGCCCTTTGAGGTCCAACAAAAGTTTAGGCAACTCAATATCAAAGGTGAGTATAGGGCCTCTCTGGTGGCGCAAGGGGTTAAGACACAGCCTATGAAGCTATCTGCAGTCACTGTAGCACTAGTTCGATCCCTGGCCAGGGAGCTACCCACATGGCCTGGCGGACCTCTCCTGACTCGCCCACTGCCCCCCTCAGCAGTGTATTTCAGTCAATCTACCTGTTCTGTTCCCCACTCTGTCTCTGTTGAATCCTCTCACACCCCACACTTGTGGCCTATACTCCCGTTCTTGTATGCATAAATAAATAAATCTTAAATAAATATATAAAAATATTTTTCCAATGAGTGAGCAGATATTTTCAAAATTATTTGTCTCTTAAAGAGCATATATATGAAATGAAGTGGTGGTAAAGAAGTAATAAATCATATTTTTGGTTTCCATATTCACTTATTTATTTTGGTGTTTTTGGGTTTCTCTTTTTAGATGAGCCTAAATAGAAAGACGATGCTTTCAAAAATCGATTTCCACTATTCCAAGCAAATACTTAGCATTTATTATTTATAATATAAAAAGGTTTCTCTCTTTAGAATGTGCCGCTAGCAGTTGAAAAAAATGTATTGGGTCTCCCTGGTGGCGCAAGGGGTTAATTAAGCACCACACTAGGAAGCAATCCGAAGCCTCTGCAGCACTCATTCGATCAGGCCAGCCAAGGAGCAACCCATATGGCGAAGCAGACCTCTCCTGTCTCTCCCACTGCTCCCCTCAGCAGTGTATTTCAGTCAGTCTGCCTATTCTGTTCCCCACTCTGTCTCTGGTGAATCCTCTCACCCCCTGCATCGCTGGCCTGTACCCCAGCTCTTGTATGCATAAATAAATAAATCTTTAAAAAAAGAAAAAGAAAAAAATGTATTCCCACTAATAGTATATTTATACACTAACATTTAATTTTTATTAAACCTTAGAATTATCTTTCCAGGTCTTTTATTAAGACTGACTAATAAAAAGTCTGCTTTTTTATAAGCATCCTGTTTCCTTAACACCCTGGCAGTTTTAAAAATAAAATCTTAAAATCTCTTAGCTAACCCAAGGTTTGAAACTCAGTTTCCATTATTTTCACAAAACCACTTACAAGATATAGCTGTTTTGTAAATAAATCTTTCATGAAGCTCTCTAAGGGTCGATGTGTTTGTATTAGCTGCCAAATATGCTCAAAATATGAGACAACTGGAAGATCCATGATTAATGTGACTTGGTATTTTTCCTAACATTTACTGTACTCATCAATAGTGGTAATGCAACAGCTTCCAGTAAGCAGTTGCCTTTAAAATCAAAAACATTTAACCATAAAAATCAGTAGTACAGATGTTCTTCCTCCATCTATAAAATGCTTTTACTGTACAAACAAGAAAAATTTATGCAAAATACTAGCAGAATCTGTGTCACTATTCTAACACAAAAATGTGGCAAAATTAGATTAGAGAGATGGCTTGGATAAACCCATGTACAACTGAGAGAAAGGGCCCTGGGCCCTGGTCTTTACTGTGACACTAGCTGTGGGTCCTCTGATTTGTCTTTAACTTAAAATGAGATTTCCTCAGTTAAAAGCAGATTGCTCTGCAATCTGAGTCTAGAGTATGGGGCAAAACTCTAGAGTGCAGGGCAAAGCTCTAGAGTATAGGTCAAAGGTTTGGAACCTGAAACCAGTTTCCATGGTATCAAGTCCCAGATTCTGCTTAAGGAGCTGCATGACCCTGGGCATGGTACTCAACTCTCATTACAACAGTGATAATAGTACCCACTCCAAACTGGTTGGAGGATTAAATGAGGATCCATGGTCTGCCACATAGTAAAAGAGCAAAAATGTTAACTCATCTATTAGTACTATACGTATATCATATACTATGCATTCAAAACATAAATAGTATTGCTACATGAACCATCCCTTCATTCTGAAAAAAAAACTTTGGTAGAGAAAGAGAAATAAGGGTAGGAAGAAGAACAAGCTTAAAACATAATACACTGTATTCATTAATCAATTGATTAGAATATTTGTTAAAGTCACACTTAAGCTAAGCAAAAAAAGAACCATTTTCTAAATATTACAATTTGTATTTTGCCTATTATTTAGAAAAATAAGTCAGAAATTTCAAATCCTTCTTTAATATTTGCTAACATTTAAAGAAATGATAATTTGATAATTATCAAGATTTGAATATATAATGTCATATATTAATATGTCATCCTTAGTAACCGGTAACTAAAAATGCATGTACGTGAGGCCCTCCCTGGTGGCCTGGGGGTTAAGTCTCAGCGCTAACACCTCTACCAACTGAGTTCAATCCTCCGCCAGGGAGCTAACCGGGCATGTGGCGCAGCAGACCTCTCCTATCTTGCCAGCTGCTCCCCTTAGCAGTATATTTCAGTCAATCTGCCTGGTTCTGTTCCCCACTCTGCTCTCTGGTGAATCCTCTCACTCCTGTCCCCACACCTCTGGCTTACATCTCAGTTCTACACAAAATAAAATAAAAATTTAAAAAGAAATAAAACTAGAAATAAATGCATGAGAAACAGAACAAGGTTGGGGGAATAAAAGCAAGGAAAGAGAGAGGGAGAGGTGAGAAAAAAAACTGGATATTTCCAGCAGTAATGTAAACACTGAAGGGATGGCACCTTGGGCTTCTTGGGAAGATGTTACTGGAGCAACAGAATCCCACCAGCTGTCTTGTGCCTGGCTTCCCCATGGGGATTATCAAAAGTGATAATTTCCAAGCTGCTAGTTTCCTCCCCTTGAATAGAGGCCCAACTTTCTACTTCCCTGAAGAAACTGAAAGGTGGCCTTAGGGCAGCAGTAGACACACATGGGCTTCCCATCCCTGAGTAGTTGATCTGAGTTCTAGACTTTCCATCCCCAGGAGCATATGGACACATCCTTGTGGCCAAAGACACAAAATAGCTCTGCTATTATGACTATCCCTAAATTCTCTCCACAAAGAGCCCCCTGTATCAAAAAATAATTTGCATCAGAATTATAGTTTGTAACAACAGTCTGTGTGTGCTCTGGCTTTCCCGGAGAGTTACCCATGTCTGTGTGTCCTTCAAAGAACAGCATTTTAATATTCCCGAGTCTAACCCATTCTCAGGTCTTTCATTTTGCTCTTTTTCCTGAGTGACTTTATTCATGGTTTCACTATCATGTGAAGACCTAATGTCTCCCCAATTTTCCAGGTCAAGATATATAAACCCATACCATGTTTTTCCATCTGGATTTAGTTTCCATGCTTCTGCTCACTATTACCTCAAATTCAGTATGACCCAACTAAAACTCATCACTCACCACACCCCCACACAACTCCTTCTTTCTGACATTTTGGTAAGTCTCTTCAACTAATAAGTTCCAGTCACTTAAAAGTATCTAAGGTTCTCAACTCTTCCTTCTAAGTGCTAATCAAACTTCAAAATGTATTGATTCTTATAATAATCTCCCCAGTATATGCTCTCTTCTCTCATACCATAGCAAGTGGTTGAGTTCAGGTTTTTATCTCTTGACTGCTAAACATCAAACCAAACAGTTGGTTTTGGGATCTCAAGATTCTACCCATTTCATGCAAATCAAAACTACAATGAAATATCATCTCACACCAGTGAGAATGGCACATATTAAAAAAAACTAGCAACAACAAATGTTGGCAAGGTTGTGGAGAAAAAGGAACTCTCCTGCGCTGTTGGTGGGAGTGCAAACTGGTCCAACCACTATGGAGAGCTGTGTGGAGATTTCTGGACCTATTGAACATAGAGCCTCCATATGATCCAGCAATTCCACTCCTAGGTATTTACCCAAAGGACACAGAAACATCAATTCCAAAGAGCACCTGCACCCCTATGTTTATAGCAGCACTATTTACAATAACTAAGCTTTGGAAACAACCCAAATGCCCAAAAATAGATGACTGGATCAAGAAGATGTGGTAGATATACACCATGGACTATTACTCAGCATTCAAAAAGATAAACACATTCAATTTGCAGCAACATGGATGAGCTGGAAGGGATCATGCTCAGCGAAATAAGCCAGAAAGAAAAAGAAAAATACCAGATGGTCTCACTCATAGCAGGAATCTAGAAAACTTAAATAAGGGACCAGGAAAAAGAATAACTATAAGAAAACAAAATATCAAAATCAACAAACAACTGTGAACCAGAGACACTCTATGGGGGAGTGGGGGGTGGGGAAAGGAGGAATTGGGGTCAAATAAGGGGGTTGTAATTGTATGGGGAATATAAAAATAAAATTTAAATTAAAAAAAAAATTCTACCCATTTCTCCTTCCACATTATTGCTAAACTGAATCTACCCAAAATGCAATGTCTTCATGAAACCTTTATGTAGAGATTAATTGCCTAAAGCCACATAACCAATAATAAGTCTGGACTCAATATGAATCAAGCTTCTTGCACAAACCCATGATCTCCAACAAGGCCCTGGGTCCCAGTTTATAAATCTAAGGACAGCCTCTTTCCCTAATGGATAGAGCAGGCCATATTAAAGAAGCAGTATGTGGCTTTTAAGGGACAAACCAGAACAATATCTTAAAAGATCATAACTGTATCACGGACTTTCACAGACGAATGTTTTGGAGAGGGGTATGAGTTAGGAGTTAAAATCTTTAGATGACCATTTGCTTCCTAAGTTGATGTACTTATAACTTTTAGGGAGACAGTTTAATAAACACAGAACTCCAATCTTAAAAACCAGGTAGAGTTCCCTGTGTTTCTGCCCTGTGTCTAGCTGTTGATCTGTCACTGGAAGATAGAATTTTGTCACTGAGTGGCTCTCTATATCTGTCCATCACTTCTTATATGTAAGTGAAATAGAAGAATCCTAGACAACTCTCAAGGCCCACTTCCTTGATGCTTTTGTTCTCTTATGACTGGACAATCTAAGTTGGTAAATAAGGATTTCTCAGCTAAAGGTACGGGGGATAACATTGTGGCATTACACAGTACATATTACCTAGTGTCACAATTCTCAAAGTATTGCCCTAGGAGCACTTAATGCTCCTGAGACATTTTTTAGAGGTCCATGAATTAAAAACTATTTGCATAATAATCATAAGTTATTGTTTGCCCTTTATAGTCTTATTTTCTCATGAGTACAGTATATAATGTTGTTTTGCAGAAGCTACAGGGCATGTAGTATCACAAAAGATTTAATAAATAGATGTGAATAACCAATTGTCTCTGGTATAGCCAAATGTTAAAATAATTTGCAAAATATAAATAATGCCACTTATGATAAAATTTGTTTGGAAAAAATATTTTTCATAAAGACATGTTAACTTCAATAGATTTATTTGGTAACTGTAAATTGTATAAATAGATAATTATTGCCAAAAAATACTGATTTTTAGTTGTAATCTAAATAAACGAAAGCTTTGTGGAGTTTACAATAATTTTTAGGACTGTAAAGGGCTTCAGAAAGCAAAAATGATTGAGGAACTTTTAAGAATAGAATTCAGGAAATGATTAAAGATTATATTCTGTAGCCACCCTCCAGGGTTCTTCTCCAACTTTCCTTCTCTGGGCTAAAATTCCCCTCCTTTTTTCCTTAAGGCAGTTATATAAATTCAATTTCCAGTTAAATTAATTCAACAGTTATTTCCTTGGAGGCTGTTGGGAGCAATACCCATGAAGATGGGCACTCCTGGGGATATAACAACTCAAAAAAGTTATAATAATCTAAGAAATAAAGACATCCACATAACAAAGTTAGACAGTGGTGTATAATAATACACAACTCAGTACCAAAACGAGTAACACAAACAGTAAATGCTGTTAGTTTTGAGATAAGGAGAGAAATGGAGTTTGGAGAATAAGCCTTCAGAGATAAAAATCATACCTTTATCCACCTCTCCCTGCTCACCAAATGCATATATGATAACTTCTAAAATGCACACAGGGAAATTAGACAAAAAAAATAATGAAATTACAATATGTGGGGAAAAGGGATAAAATAATAAAAATGAAACTGAATGAGGAAGTGAGGCTAGGCAGTTTAAAGTCAGGGTGAGGGTTCCCCAACTCAGTGAAAACCTGAATGTGCAGAAAACCGACACAATCCTGAAGCAACAGTGAAGAGCTCTTTGCAGAAAAACAGAACAAAAAAAAAAAGGTGACCAGTGGGCACAAAATGCCAAGGCACCTAAGGCTCATATAAACTATGAGCTCTATGCTCATATAAACTCCTGCTTCTTGGGCCCCCTTGGCGGCGCAAGTGGTTAAGTCTCAATACTATGAAGCAATCTGGAGCCACTGCAGCACGAGTTTGATCCCTGGCCAGGGAGCTGACCCACATGGCACAGTAGACCTCTCCTGTGTCCCCCACTGGTCCCCTCAGCAGTGCATTTCAGTCAATAGGCTTTTTCTGGGCCTCCCCGGTGGCGCAGCGGTTGAGCGCTGGGTTGCGAAGCTGACCACAGTCTCTGCAGCGCCGGTTCGATCCCCGGCTGCTCCCCGGCCACCGGAGGAGGGTCCCACATGGCGCGCAGACCTCTCCTGCCGCCCGCTGCTCCCCTCAGCAGTGTACTTCGGTCCTTCTGCCTGCTCTGCTCCCCGCTCTGGCTCTGGTGAATTCTCTCACCCTCCCGCGCTTCTGACTGTACCCAGTGCTTGTACAAATAAAAATAAATAAATAAATAAATAATAAATCTTTAAAAAAAAAAAAATAGGCTTTTTCTGCTCCCCACTCTGTCTCCAGTGAATCCTCTCACCTCCTGAACCTCTGGCCTGAACCCCAGCTCTTGTATGCATAAATAAGTAAAAATAAAGCTAAAAAAAAAAAAAAAAAAAAACTCCTGCTTCTTGGCCCTTCAGCGGCTATCCGCTTGGAACCCCTCTCTGTTCAGAGAGCTTTCCTGTCCTCCTTCTTATCTGACAATAAATTTCTTGTTTTTCTGCCTAACTCTGGTCGCAATGTTGATTTCTTTCCTTGCCAATTCTTTTCCTTGGACTCCAAGCCTCATTCAAAACCAAAGATTAGGGCCTCCCCGGTGGCACAGTGGTTGAGCACTGGGTTGCGAAGCTGCCCGCAGCCTCTGCGGCGCCGGTTCGATCCCCAGCTGCTCCCCGGCCACTGGAGGAGGGTCCCACATGGTGCGCAGACCTCTCCTGCCGCCCGCTGCTCCCCTCAGCAGTGTACTTCGGTCCTTCTGCCTGCTCTGCTCCCCGCTCTGGCTCTGGTGAATTCTCTCACCCTCCCGCGCTTCTGACTGTACCCAGTGCTTGTATAAATAAATAAATATATATTTAAAAAAAAAAAAAAAAAAAAACCAAAGATTAAGCTACAGTGAAAAAGCATATATTGATGTCCAGAACAGCTATATATTTTACAAAATCCAATGCAAAATGAAAATGCATGGGGCCTCCCCGGTGGCGCAGCGGTTGAGCGCTGGGTTGCGAAGCTGCCCGCAGCCTCTGCGGCGCCGGTTCAATCCCCGGCTGCTCCCCGGCCACCAGAGGAGGGTCCCACATGGCGCGCAGACCTCTCCTGCCGCCCGCTGCTCCCCTCAGCAGTGTACTTCGGTCCTTCTGCCTGCTCTGCTCCCCGCTCTGGCTCTGGTGAATTCTCTCACCCTCCCGCGTGCTTCTGACTGTACCCAGTGCATGTATAAACAAAAACAAACAAACCAGCAAACAAATAAATAAAGCATGCCTCTATAAAAAAAAAAAAAAAAAAAAAAACTTAAAAAAAAAAAAAAAAAAAAAAGAAAATGCAGGGTCCCCTGATCAAAAATAAAGTATTTCAGGATGGTCACAGCAGAGCATTAGCCCAACAGCAAATATAACAAATAATAGAAGTGGTAATTTTTGTGACTATTTAGTGTGCATCACATTGTCCCACACATGTAATATTCACAACCACATTTTGAAGGATGATTACTATCCTCTTAGAGATAAAGAAACTTTTAAAACAGGTAAATAACTTGCATGATGCCACGTAGCTAGAATGTAAATTCAGACATCCTGATTGATTCCTGCTGTTCTACTAGTTCCCATCTTTTTTTCTGTTACACAACATTCTTTTGAAGGACTAAACCAAATCCATAGATTCAGAAACACTGGATAATACAGATCTAGTCCAGCCATTCATCTTACAGATAAAGTGACTAAAAACTATAGGAGAATACATAATTTACTGAGATCGCCAGCAAGAGACTAGTAAAGTCTGATGGATGCTTTCAACAGTTTCTCCCAAACTTACCATGTATCAAAAAAAAAAAAAAGTCACAGGAGCTTTTAAAAATGCAGTGTCCCTTCCAAACCATTGGTTCAGATGTTGGGGGGCCAGCATAGGAGTGAGACCTTTCTAATAGTTCCATATGTGATTTGCAGAAGCCAGCCAAGAATCAATGAACTCTGGTGATGACACTCCCTGCCCCATATTCTTCAGTCATTCCCTCTACGCCAGTCAAAACCATAAACTTATGTAGAATAGGTGGAAATGGAAATTACAACATGACTTCCTGTTACCTAACATTTCTGAACTAGATTAAAATCAATAAACCAAGCGAAACCAAAATCAATGTTCTAATTCTCTGAAATATCTGTCACGTAGGTAATAGGCATTTTCAAGAAGTATCCGTTGGAAAATGATGAAAGGCAGAGAAACGCTCTTTAGGTGGAAGAGTCACACAGAGAAAGGTAAGGAAAAGTTGAAGCTCAGCAGTACTCAGTGGGCATGTGAAGAGGGGATGTGTGGGAAAATAATTTGCAAAGGAAGAATATGAGGGTGAGAAAATCACAACTGATTTCTTATTTTTTATTTTAATTGTTTTAAAGATTTATTTATTTATGCATACAAGAACTGCGGTACAGGCCAGAGGTGTGGGGGGGTGAGAGGATCCACCAGAGACAGAGTGGGGAACAGAACAGGCAGACTGACTAAAATACACTGCTGAAGGGAGCAGCAGATGAGACAGGAGAGGTCTGCTGCGCCATGTGGGTTGCTCCCTGACAGGGGACCGAACTCCTGCTGCAGTCGTTATGGAAAGCCACATAGGTTGCGTCTTAACCCCTTGCGCCGCCAGGGAGGCTCCTGATTTCTTTTATAGAGCCACAAGGCACCCTGGCTTCTCAATTCTAATAGTAACTTTTTCATATACACAGTGCTCAAGTGTATGTGGTGGTAGTTCATAGGTTGAAAGTGTACTGGATAATAAACTTCAAATTGCTTCTTTATAAATATGCTAATGTGTTTATTAGAAAGTTATTAATAACCAAGACAGTAATATATAAACTGCAATATTTAAAGAAGGTGGATTTATATCTGGAATTTACTTTGAAATGTGTAAAAATAAGATGGGCAGATGATCCAGAGGTGGATACGTATATAATAAAGCAAGTGTTTAAAACAAAACAAAACAGGGCCTCCCTGGTGGCACAAGGGGTTAAGCACAGCGCTGTGAAGCTATCTGCAGCCTCTGCAGCACGAGTTCAATCCCTGACTGGCCAGGGAGCTACCCACACAGCACAGCAGCCCTCTCCTGTCTCACCCGCTGCTCCCCTCAGCATTGTATTTTGGCCAGTCTGCCAGTTCTGTTCCCCACTCTGTCTCTGGTGGATCCTCTCACCCCCCACACCTCTGGCCTGTACCCCAGTTCTTGTATGCATAAATAAATCTTTAAAAAAATAATAAAATAAAAATAAAACAAACCAAAGCAGGCCCAAAATAGAGTTGTTCGCACCAGGGACCCCACCAAGACTTAACACTTAACCTAACTGCAATTTCAGGCTCTCCCCAAAGTGGAAATTTGAACTAATCAATCTTGAGTTTCCAGGTCAGCTCCAAAGAGGTCATCTGCAAGATAAGAACCTTCCCTCCTCAAACCTCCTGAGAAAATATGGTTTTATCTGAAATAGTCTTTCTTTTCTTTTTCAAATAACCTTGTCCTGGGTATATTTTCAGTTAATATTTGTTTCTAAGTAAATTGTGGTTACGGGATATGACTGACATCATTTTTTTTTAAAGTTGTTGAGACTTAGCTGAAACCTAGAATTTGGTTACTTTTCACAAATGTTGGGTGTATACTTCAAGAGCAGAAAGTAGGCCTCCCTGGTGGTGCAGGTGGTTGAGCGCCGCACTGTGAAGCTCTCAGCAGCCTCTGCAGCGCGGGTTCAATCCCGGCCAGCCAGCAAGAATCCCACTGGGCGCAGCAGACCTCTCCTGTATCGCCTGCTGCTCCCCTCAGCAGTATCTTCGGTCCATCTGCCTGTTCTGCTCCCCGCTCTGTCTCTAGTGAACTCTCTCACCCTCCTGCACCTCTGATCTGTACCCTAGTTCTTGTATAAATAAAGAAATCTTGAAAAATAATTCATTAAAAAAAATAAAAATTAAAAAAACAAAACAAAACAGCTAATCTGCCTGGAAATTAACAATTGAGTGCTTCCAGGTTTCCACACACAACCCCTAAAGGCTGCCTTTGAGAACAGGCTGGTAGGAATGTACTTTCTTTATAATTCCTACCTGAATACTGTAGGGGAACAAAATCTGCACCAAAAATCTGTTTGCCATAGAATTATTTTACAGGAGGGACTCGGAAGACTGGGTGGAGGTAGCCCTTTTTTTTTTTAATTTTTTTTTAAAGATTTATTTATGCATACAAGAGACAGCAACTTAAATCTGCATAAGCTGCCTTGCCTTGTTGCCTTCCTCCTCTCCAACATCTTTGTTTTTAGCTGAAGTTATTTTGTTACAGATACATTTCTATGAAAAAAGAGAGTACTGAAGGGATGTCATTTTCCCTGGTGGCAAATGCCTTGAATTATAAGTGCCAGTATGGTATAAACAGAACTTTCTGAATGGGCAGGAGTGCAGCAGCTGGAAAGCAGCAAGGTGGATATATAAAGGGAGGCAGACCCAAGAATAGCCTTGTTAGAGATAGTGGCAGCCATTATTATATGGCTTATGTAGTACATTTTTAATATCTCCTTCTGTCCAATTGTAGGGAGTAAAGGATGTCTTGTACATAAATAGATTTTATGGGCCCCACCCCCACCCCAGACCAGAGAGATCCAAGACACCAAGGACTACAAATCCCATGATGTCATCACCACCGAAGGGAGGATTGCTGGGAACTGAGGGTGAAGTTGAGCAGCCAGGTTTGGTATATAACCTGACATGTGGGCCTTGGGGGTCCCTGATTTTTTGCCAGCTTTCAGTGTACTACTGGATTTTCAGTTCAGCGGAACTGGTAGGATGCATTCTCCCTGAGTTATTCCTCTCTTTATTTGTAAATAAACCTTTTATTAACCTTTTCGTGTGTGTCTGCAGTTGAGTCTCATTATAAGTCCCTTTTAAGTGTGCAGGTGAGGACCCATACATAGTAGGGCCAACCCATTTCACATTGGGGTTGCCCTGTAACAACACTAGCTCTCTGGGACTGTTAATGGCAGACAGAGAGGCACCCAGGGACCCCCAAACTTACACTCTGTAAAGGGATTCTGCATCTGCCATATAGACAAAGCATGCTTTTAGCATGTAAAATCTTTTATAGAATGATTGTGCAAAGAGAGAGAAGAGAAATGATATAGTTTCCCAATGAAACACCCAACATTACACATCCCCTCATAGGTACATGCCCAGCCAGAAAGGTTGGCCTTTTGAAAAGGGGCTGCTGGGGCCCAAAAACTTTCCACAAGACTAAGGCACCTTCTGGCAGGAAACCATGGGAAAGGGGAAGAGACCACGCAAACCTGGGAGGAAAGGAGCAAAATTAAAGTACAAATCAAGACAAAGACTGCCTCCCCATGTATCTCTTACCCACCTGTCTCTTCCAAGTGTCTCTAAATGTCTCAATGCCAAGTGTTTCCTCCAAGTCCCCCAAGTCCCTGGTGCAACTGCATAGCCAAAAAGCAAATGGGCCCGTCTTCGCCATGTGTCTTTGTCTCTCTCCAAGTCTTTCCTTCCTGTGTCTCTACACATCTCAAGTTCCCCCTTACCACTCAGCCCCACCCCTCATTAGGTGGGGTAGGGTACAGAGAACCTCCTTTTTTTATGGAGATGCCTCTGATATCAGAACTGCCTAATCCCTTTCTGTGGCTTGCAAACAGAAGGTATCTTAGACCTGAGGCAAACTTTCAGACCTTATTGGCCCATCTTCAGGCTCACTGTTTGTCTGTATGAGTAATTTGGGGAGTTTTATTGGGAAATTATTATTTGAAGTCCTTCTCTTGCTCTCTTTATGCACACCAATTTTATTAAAAATCTTTCACACTGAGTCTGAGTCCTTTGTCTTTGTGCAAATGGATTGTCAGAACCCTTTTAGAGCCAGACCCCTAGCATGTTTGGGGTCTTTGGGTGCACTAACAATTTAAGGAGATGACTTAAGTCATTTTGATGAGTTACTCAGTTTTACTGGATTTTTCCCATATACACAGGAGTTATACATGTATCATTAAAGCATTTTTTTTCTCTTATCAATCTGTCTGATTTCATTTGATTATTTGCCAGACTAAGAGACTACAACTCCTTATTGCACTCAGCTTCTTTAGAACTCCAGAGTTTCCTTGTACATCTCAAAAACCACCCTCACAAATGGTAACAACCATCAGTGCTTCCTGGAGAATCCTTCCTTGTCCCCCTGAGCACATAATGAACTACAGAGGGGAGTGCTTTCTTTTGAATATTCGTGCATGTCTCTATATTATGCTGCTTACCAAGAAGACAAATGGAACAATAGACCATTTTCAGATAAGACTGAACACAATCCTCCTTTTCAATTAGTATTAAACTTTTGGGAAGAGAAGAAAAACAGTGATAACTGGTGCAGATTTTTTCTGTTTTCAAAGAAGACCATGTTTCCATACTTTTGGACCTATTTCACTTCGTGTTTATCTTCAGCAACCATCTTTTAGTGAAAAATTTGAGCATGTTCCTTAGAATAATTCATTTTATTAACACCATCCTTCAACTAAGAAAGAACCAATTTTTTACCTGTTTTATATATCCCTTCTCAAAACCTACATTTAATTCCACATTACATTGATCTAATTGTTACTTACTCAAAAAAACATTTATTGAGTGCTCCTGAGCCAGATGTTGTATAATCACTGGAATATAAATAAAATGAAATCACATAATGCAATATCTCTGAGTTTTAATTCATAGCTCAATGGAGGAAGATATGTAAATAATTCTAGGGTACAATGAGCAAGCATTACCCTAAGAGTATGCTTCCAGGTCTAATTGTATTTTTTTTTTAAGATTTATTTATTTATTTATACAAGCACTGGGTACAGTCAGAAGCGCAGGAGGGTGAGAGAATTCACCAGAGCCAGAGCAGGGAGCAGAACAGGCAGACTGACGAGGTGCACTGCTGAGGGGAGCAGTGGGCGCAGCAGGAGAGGTCTGCGCACCATGTGGGACCCTCACCGGTGGCCGGGGATCGAACCAGCGCTGCAGAGGCTGTGGGCAGCTTCGCAGCCCAGTGCTCAACTGCTGTGCCACCAGGGAGGCCCCAGGTCTAATTGTATTTTAAACAGTTTCTCAAACAGATACAAAGCCATTACTACCAAGCACATTTTAACATTTTCTAATTGCATTTCTTTATGTCCCCCACGAAGGAAATTAAATTAGATCTAACCTGGACTTTTGACCACAGTTATATACAATTATTGATTGAAAGCAAATACCGATAATTTTCATGTTTGATTTAAAGAAAGAGTGTTGGAGCAGGCCAGGGTGGCTAAGCCCTGCATTCTCTGGGCCCCCTAGGAAACACAGCCCTCTTCCCTCAGCAGCAGCAGGTTTCTGTTGCACCCTGAGGCTCCTGTAGCTGCATCTCCACCTCACATCAGCAATCAGTAAGTGGAACTTCTCCCTCCCCCTCTACCATGTTGATTAGAATAAACTGTTTTCCTTTTATCTGCAACAAAACCCCTTTTGGTTGCATTTGTAGCAGTAGGTAGCCAGACACACAACTGAGAGAGGTTCTGACCCAGTGATAATTTTTAGACATTTTTGCCCAGGAAAACTAGTAGCAGGAATACTATTTTTATAATAATAAAAAATAAGCACTAAACCATTTTTTTTAAATGTTATAGAAACCTCTCGCTTATTAGAAGTTGTGGAGTTAAATAACACCACCATCTAAATGCTAAAGTATGCAGGGTTTTGTTTCCTACTAACAATTTGAAATTTTAGAATTTTCTAATTTCAGGTACATTGAAACTATCATTGACACCAAAAGTAAAACTGGAACACTGAAAAGAAAAATAACTACTAGAGGTCATGAGATAAACAAAATATAAAATGCAGCAACTGTAGGATCAAAACTACTAGCATTATTGTTTTTGGCAGTTCACCCATTACACCAGTCACCATAACCACTCAAGGCTGAGTTTAGTATTGATTTGTTTACAATACCCTGTTCCAGTAAGGCCAAAACCTCTACCAAGCCTGTTATTGGAGGCCTTTTTATAAAATCACCCTCAACTAAAAGGACTCTTGATGTTTAGACTCTAGTTCTTGAAGACCCTTGAGGGAGATAAAGTTGCTTTTCAATTCTATCTCATATTGAGGAGTAAAAAAACATAAGATCTAATAAATTTAGATTATTGGCCACTCTGGCAGTAACATCAAGGAAAACCCTTTTAAAGAACATATCTCCCTTTTCATCACATTCCCCCCAAAACCCTGCACTCATCTAAGGTTTTCCTTCAGCATTCAATAATTTGTTTTGAGCTTTCCATATTTTGAGTACATAATGAATCAGGAGTTGGGCCTCTCTAAAGAACCTCCCATCTAGCAAAGTAAACTTTCTTATCAATTCCAGTAAGATGAGATCTTAAAAGTTTCAAGTTCTATTATTTTCATGAGCTTGATGAATAGGTTGTGTCTATTCATCTTGTTTTCAATTTCACTATCAACCAAGGACAGATCTAACTTTCAGCACCATTTACCAAAACCTGTTTTACTCAGATTGTCAATAATTTCTAGTTTCCAAATCAAAATGATTTTTTTCTGCAGTTTCTGTTAAATTTATTTCTGTTGAATTTGACAACACTTCCTGAATCAAAAAGTAATTTGCATTACTTCCTTGAAATCTCAGCTTTATAGTTCTATACCCATCCTTCTGGTGTTACATGTCACCGATTCACAGTACCTTATTAATTATTAACTGCTGGTACATACAAGAGATTCTTTTTTGGTCAATGCCTATTTATATTCTTTTTTTTACTAGAGGCTCCCAAATCTGTATCTTCATGCTGGATTTCTTTGAGTGATATACTTATATAGTGAATTTCTTGTTGTATACACAAATTTATGTTGCTTATGTTAGCAGACTTAAATTGAACTTGTTTTTTTTTTTTATATATTTTTTTTTTTTTATTTATTTATACAAGCACTGGGTACAGTCAGAAGTGCGGGAGGGTGACAGAATTCACCAGAGCCAGAGCGGGGAGCAGAGCAGGCAGAAGGACCGAAGTACACTGCTGAGGGGAGCAGCCGGCGGCAGGAGAGGTCTGCGCACCATGGCCGGGGAGCAGCCAGGGATCAAACTGGCGCTGCAGAGGCTGTGGGCAGCTTAGCAACCCACCGCTCAACCGCTGCGCCATCGGGGAGGCCCTGAACTTGTTTTTTATTCAAATCTATCTTCACTCCTAGATCTCTTTGTCCTTTTGATTCTCTACCTCTAGAAAACTGAATACAGGAAGTCCTGAAAATCGAAATTGCTAAATTTTCTCCAAGTCTATATATCCCTTTTGGGTCTACAAACATTGCTCTAGTTCACGGCAACATTTCTAAAAAATGCATCATGCATCATCTCCCTGGTGGCGCAAGGGGTTAAGGCACAGCCAGTGGGGCTGTCCATAGTCACTGCAGCTCGATTTCTATCCCAGGCCAGGGAGCTGCCCACATGGCGAAGCAGACCTCTCCTGGCTCGCCCGCTGCTCCCTTCAGGAGTGTATTTTATTGGATCTGCCTGTTCTGTTCCCCACTCTGTCTTTTTTTTTTAAGATTTATTTATTTATGCATACAAGAGCTGGGGTACAGGCCAGAGATGCTGTGGGTGAGAGGATTCACCAAAGACAGAGCGGAAAACAGAACAGGCAGACTAACTGAAATACACTGCTAAGGGGAGCAGCCAGCGAGACAGGAGAGGTCTGCTCACCCCCCACTCTGTCTTTGGTGGATCCTCTCACCCCCCGCACCTCTGGCCTGTACCCCAGTTCTTGTATGCACAGATAAATAAAATCTTTTTTAAAAAAATGCATCATATGTGCTAAGGATGGAGAAATTAATAAAAATGCATAACTTATTTGCATCTTTTAAAAAAGAGATGAAAGTTTACTAGACACCATCTAGTCTAGGTCATTTGTAAACTATCTTAAATTAAAATCTTATCCCCAAACTTGAAATAGCCCATTTATTTCAAATTGCTAATCTAAGTTGTTACGACTTTGGGAACATTTCTTCTCAAACTCATTAACAAGTGAATTAGTTCTCAATATAAACCTTATTTATCTCAATTAAACCTCAATATAAAAATTATTTGAAAGATGAAATGCCTTATATTCTCTTGACTATTAGCTGTTCACCCTTCTAAATTTAAATAATCAAGCTTAATTTGTCTCCTTTAAAATTATTGGTTTTTAGGAAATGGTGTCAGTTGTTTTAATCCACTTTTTATCCAAATTGTGTGCTACATGTTTTGTGTTCAGAATTTAAATATAATCAATAATTTCATCTCATTTTAAAAAAAGATACACACACACATATATATATATATACTATATGTGTATATATGTTTATTTAATGGATTGCACAAAAAGAAATTAATTAAATTAAATTAAAAGGTTTGAAAGCCAGTAGTTTCATCTACTGCAATACATAACTTCATGATAGAACACGGTCTCAATGCTTAAAGCAAGATAATAAGAAAAAATAGTTGTTTTCTTTTCCCCCTTCCTGCTTCATATGATTAAAGTACCTCTCTACAAGGTTAAAGTCTAAAATGTGTTCTGTGTAGTCTTTTTTTCTCGGTCATCAGAAAAAATAAATCTTCCAATTGTCATTCATGTTTGCATTTTATTACTTTTGAAGGCCAGAGTCTTTGTAACACAAGCAGTACAAGTCATTAAGCCAGTACAAAGCAATGCAAAGGCTGGAGGTTACATGACTTAAACTATTACTGTTCTAGGTTGAAGGTCTGTGTCCCTGCCTGAGGGTACACCCTTGGAACAGCTTCTGGAACATCCTTTCCAGCTCTAATACTGAAAACCATCCTGTTCTATGTCACTGGTAGCATTTCACTAGAATAGTGAGCTCTTGGGGCCTCCCTGGTGGTGTAAGGGGTTAAGACGCAACCCATGAGGCTAGGCTGTCCACAGCCACCACAGCATCAGTTTGATCCCCAGCCAGGAAGCTACCCACATGGTGCAGCAGACTTCTCCTGACTTGCCTGCTGCTCCCCTCAGTATTTCAGTCAGTCCGCCTATTCTGTTCCCCACTCTGTCTCTGGTGAAACCTCTCACCCCCCCACACACACACCTCTGGCCTATACCCCAGTTCTTATATGCATAAATAAACAAACAAACAAACCAACAAACAAATAAATAAATCTTTAAACAAAAAAAGAATAGTGAGCTCTTTATAAAGGGATTCCAATTGTCTAAACTATAGAATATGTGACACCAGAGTAAACTCTGATGTGAACTATGGACCTTGGGTGATTATATGTCAATGTAGGTCTACCCATTGTAACAAATGTACCACTCTGGTGCAAAATTTTGATAGTAGGAGAATATGCGTATGTGGGGGCAGGAGGCATATTGATGTAAAAACTGTACCTTCTGCTCAGTTTTGCTATGAGCCTAAAACTGCTCTAAAAATAAACTCTAACGAAAAAATAATTAAGGGGATTTTAAGATTATTTGAAGACATTGTCAATTCTCCTTTTCTTTCAATGCTAGTGATGTAGATTGTATTACCTGGACCTTTGGCTTCTCAATATTCCTCATCTTGCCAAAGGCTTTTAGGCATGCCCATCTTTTGTATATATTTTTAAAAGATTTTATTTATTTTTTCACAGAAGAACTGGGGTGTAGGCCAGAGGTGGGCGTGTGTGTGAGAAGATGCACCAGAGACAGAGTGCAGAGCAGGATAGGCAGATCTACTGAAATACACAGCAGCAGGGACAGGAGAGGTCTGTTGTGCTATGTGGGTTAGCTCCCTGGCAGAGGATCAAACGTAGGTCATCATGATGTACCATCAAAGTAGAATGCTGATACTTTAACCCTAGGCCATCAGGGAGGCCCCGGTGCCCATCTTTTGACTTAGCACTGGAGATAATAAATCCGAGTTGAATGCTTGAATTACATATGCTGAGTTTACCTTGAAACTTCTAGCCAAGCTTTGAACATGGGCATGAATTAGAATGTGCATATGAGACACAGAAAAGTATAAAAATTGAAGATGTCCCGTTGCATAAGACCAAAGACCAGTTTCACATAGGCCTAACCAGAATACAGTGCTTTATAAATCATAAATTTCTCAACCTAGAATAATCTTTCAAACATATGAGGAATAAGGTGCATTGATGCTAACAGCTTTGGTAGAATCCCCTTCAGCTTCCCTCCCCCCATTTTATTTTTATGCTAAAAGGCAGATGAGCATAGTTTGGTTTGAAAAGGAAATAAAATGATTTTCTATGAGATTTATAATTCTACAAGGGAAAAAAAAGGAGTTTATACAGAATTCCAAGGTACAATATGTTGAACTACTTTTCAGATTTGGAAAATTTTCTCAACCTTACTTGCAAGCTAACTTTTGGTACTCTGGTCCTTTTCTTCTTGTCATAATGAAACAGCACCTTTTCATGGATGAACTGAAAATGTATATAAGCCCCTGAAAGTTGCACTTTCTCACCCTTCCATTCCATGCCCACAGCCTTTAAGTTTATATAGTACTCTATGTGCCAGGCACCGTCCTGCATCAATTCCAAAGGACAACTCATTTAATCTTTCTAACAAGCCCATGAAACAGTTATTCTAATGTGAAAGAATCCTTCCTTCTCTCCCTGAAGAGCTATGAATTTCCCAAGAATGGGGAGCATTTGTTTTTCACTGTTGATCCAAAAAATATCCATTAGAATTTTATGGTTGTTTGGTGTAGACAGCACATTTCCAGAGATGATTTCAAAAAACTTTCTGTTTGCTCAAGACAAAATATTCCCAAACTGCTTTATAAAAGGAAACAGATAGAAATGAGTCATAGTTCTAATTAAAGAGCAATTTATAAAGGAAACACTCACCTTTTTATGAGCTGGGAGAGTAGGTAAGGAACAAAGTAAAACATTTTTCAAAACCAGCTAGTCTTTGCACATCCAGTCCCAAAATCCAAGGATCAAATAAGATCCCAATGAAGGATAACAGTGATAGAATAATCACTATTCTATTATAAACAGTAAACATTGAAATAAAATAACTAACACTGAATTCTAATAGGGCAGATTACCTAAACTAAGGTTATCTAAACTACTTATTTAGAGTTAGCATAGTATATAAGAAAAAAAAAATTTAGAATCAAAGAATTAGCTTAAATCTAATTTCAATTTTTTTTTAAAGATTTATTTTATTTTTATGCATATAAGAGCTGGGGTACAGACCAGAGGTGCGGAAGAGGATTCACCAGATAGAGTGGGAAACAGAACAGGCAGATTGACTGAAATTCACTGCTGAGGGGGTTAGCGGGTGAGTCAGAAGAGGTCTGCTGCGCCATGTAGGTCAGCACCCTGGCCGGGGATAGAACTCGTGCTGCAGTGGCTGCGGTTAGCTTCATAGGTTGCATCTTAACCCCTTGTGCCACCAAGGAGGCCCTAATTTCAATTTTTTAAAAAGATTTATTTATTTATACATACAAGAACTGGGGTACAGGCCAGAATTGTGGGGATTCACCAGAGACAGAGTAGTGAACAGAAGAGGCAGACTGACTGAAACACACTGCTGAGGGGAGCCACAGCTGAGTCAGGAGAGGTCTGCTGCACCATGTGGGTAGCTCCCTGGCCGGGGATTAAACTCGTGCTGCAATGAACTTCATAGGTTGCGTCTTAAACCCTTGCGCCTCCAGGGAGGCCCCTAATTTCAATTTTCGAAAGCTCTTTAACCTTGGGTAAAATACACAAATACTTTTAGTCTCCTTAATTTTTTTTAATTTTCATTTTTGTAAAATGGGAATATAATCTACATTACAGAGTCATAGTAAGTACTAAATAAATTGACATATAAAGTATATAATTTAGTGTAGATGTTTTATAGATAGTGGTTACAGCTATATTACTTTGTTTTCTTCTCTTAAACTGTCAACATCAAGCCAATCCCTTCCTTGTATTTAGATTTTAGCAGAGGGCTTGCCTGGTGGTGCTGGAGTTAAAGTCTCAGGGCTATCAAGCTATCACCAGCCACTGCAACTGAGTTCCATACCAGCCCAGGGAACTAACTGAGTGTTATTTCTGTGATCCAGCAGTGTATTTCAGTAGCAACACCTGTTCTGCTCCCCAATGTGTCTCTGGTGAATCCTCCCATTCTCCACACCTCTCGTTGAACTCCAGTTCTTACATGTGTAATTAAATGAATCTTTCAAAAATAAACAAATAAATGAACAAATAAATTTTCCAGACAGTCATCAAACAGATGAAGAAAGACAACAGTTGGGGTTTATTCAGAAACTAGAGTTACTGAGCTTTAAAGTTATTCTGGAAATGTGCTGGAGCACATAGAGCTTTTTAATGAATCATTTGGGGTTATATCATTTTTCTTTTCATTCCTTATTTTTTTCTGACACTGAAGGTTGCCACCACCTAGTCATTCCCTTTGCTGTTCAATCTTAAATGAGGGACCCCCTATAAACAATTTCAGAAGTTGGAAAGAAAGTCTGATGAACATTTATCAGGTATCATCCTTTGTGGAACCATAATTGCTGAGTGGACATGCAAAGGGTTATGTCAACACGAGCATGGTGAAAGGTTGTATTCTTTGTACATAAACAGAGTGATTCCACTATTTTTTTGTATCAAGCATTTTTTGCAGGGTGTGTTTTTTATGTAAAAAGGTGTTTTTTAAAATGTTTTCCTACTGATTTCCTTTGAAGTTTATTTTTCAAATAATTTGGGGCATTATAAGCAATGTTTTTACTGGTATATGTATAAAGTGAAACACAAAACTAAAAATTTAGCACTTCCATCTGAAGGTGAAAGGAAACCTCAAATTTAATACACTTCTGAATGATCTGACTAGCACTCTTTAGATTCTGCATCAAGTTTCCCAGGTGACATATGTTATATGAGGTACAGAAAACAAATTTATATAAACATGACCTCTCTTTTCCTTCTGAGTGGTTTTAAACTCAGAAGGCAGTATTTTTGAAATAGGAGAAAAACCACTATTCATCAAAGCTAAACTTTTAAACTGCAGGGAAGACAAGCTATCATTTCTGGTTTTCATTTTAGTTACATGGAGCAATTTAGAAAGAGGCATTTATCTCTGGGGGCACGTGGACTTCATTTGAATTAAATTTCAAATTGGGTCAGTGTTATTGCATACATATGAATGAACACTCTTTTAGGTCTCAATATATTAAAATACAAAAACTCCCTTGGGAATCTTAATTTCAAAATGCAAGAATATAGGCTTAAACAGTTATTTATCCTAGATCAATTGCTCTGCTAAGCTACATAAATTTGTAATCATCTGTCAATGAATGAACTATTGCCCTGAGTTATGAGTTAAAATGCAGGCTAAATGAGTTAAAATGAGGGATGCAGTCTTGAGGAATTGCCTTTATCTTTATTTGGGTGGGAAAGTCTGGGCATCATTCAAATAACATTGGTCCCTATGCTAAAAAGTGTACTTGGCCAGAGCAAAATATTGATGTCAATAGAATCCCAGCTTGGACCTCCCTGGTGGCGCAAGGGTTAAGACGCAACCTATGAAGCAATCCGCAGCCACTGCAGCACGAGTTCGATTCCCGCCAGCCAGGGAGCAACCCACATGGCGTAGCAGACCTCTCCTGACTTGTTGCTGCTCCCCTCAGCAGTGTATTTCAGTATATCTGCCTGTTCTGTTCCCCACTCTGTCTCTGGTGAATCCTCTCACCTCCCGCACCTCTGTCCTGTACCCCAGTTCTTGTATGCATAATAAATAAATCTTTAAAAAAAAAAAAAGAATCCCAGCTCAACACATTAGAAGCCAGTTAGAATGACACACAATGAGACCTGCATATAGATAACTTCCTACTCAATTAATCAGGATTATTATAAGATCGCAAAATATCTACCTTTCAGACAAAGGTTAAAACAGCATATTCTGATATGGTGACTGCTTATTTGCAAATATTTAATTTCATTTAAACAATTTAGTAGTTGCACTCTTCTCAACGCCAAAAGAGTGATCATATTTTCATGAAAGGAACAACTTCTAAACCCAGTGCTAGGCCTCCATGGTGGCGCAAGGGGTTAAGATGCAACCTTTGAAGCAATCTGCAGCCACTGCAGCACGCTTAACCCACATGGCGCAGCAGACCTCTCCTGCCTCACCCGCTGCTCCCCTCAGCAGTGTATTTCAGTCAGTCTGCCTGTTCTGTTCCCCACTCTGCTCTGGTGAATGCTTTCACCCATCCTGCCATGCCTCTGGCCTGTACCCCAGTTCTTGTATGCATAAATAAATACATCTTTAAAAAAAAAATAAAACAAACCTAGTGCTGGTTGGACCACAGAGAATATTTTCATTTGGGTAAATCTTTCTATTTGGAAAGACGTGAATAGGCAGAAGAAATTCTCCTTGTTTATTTAACACAATTTTTTTACTTTCACATAAGTTTGAGATTTCACATTAAAGCAATAGCAATGACATAAATAAGATATAATTCTCTAGTACATCTAGTACATCTACGAAGGTTTTCACAACCCTAGATTATCAACAGCAAAAGGTAGGTAAACTCTAAAGATGAATGTACACATTTGTTTTTCATATCGCTCTATTTGCTCCATGAAAATAAACAAGTTTCCCATAAAGAATTTATGTCCTTGGGCCTCCCTGGTGGCTCAAGGGGTTAAGCACAGCACTGGGAAGCTATCCACAGGGATCTATAAGTTAGATCCCCAGCAGGCCAGGGAGTTACCCGCATGGCTCAGCTGACCACTCATGACTTGCCTGCTGCTCCCCTCAGCAGTGTATTTCAGTCAGTCTGCCTGTTCTGCTCCCCACTCTGTCGCTGGTGAGTCCTCTCACCCATCACACCTCTGACCTGTACCCCAGTTCTTGTATGCATAAATAAATACATCTTTTAAAGAATTTTATGTCCTAGAGCCAAAAGATAGCTTGGATTTAATAGTTTTCTTTCCCAGGGTCTCCCCGGTGGCGCAGCGGTTGAGCGCTGGGTTTCGAAGCTGCCCGCAGCCTCTGCGGCGACGGTTCGATCCCCGGCTGCTCCCCGGCCACTGGAGGAGGGTCCCACATGGCGCGCAGACCTCTCCTGCTGCCCGCTGCTCCCCTCAGCAGTGTACTTCGGTCCTTCTGCCTGCTCTGCTCCCCGCTCTGGTGAATTCTCTCACCCTCCCGCGCTTCTGACTGTACCCAGTGCATGTATAAACAAAAAACAAACAAATAAATAAATAAATAAAACATGCCTCTATATGTTAAAAAAAAAAATAGTTTTCTTTCCCATAGAGGTACACTATTTTGTATTTCTTAATGTTGATGTAATAATATGCAAAATAGTCACAAACTCATTTATATAATGAGAATGTTACAAAGAATAAGTAACCTCATATATAGAGAGAGACATCTATAAGAGAGTAGATATTTAATAAATAGTAATATAATACAAAATTAACAAGATTATGCAGTAAGTTCTTTGAGGGCAGGAATACTTTATTTTCTCTATACCATCTAAAGCATCAGCCATGTTACCTTGCAAATAGAAAGCAAACTGGATTTGAATAATAACGATCACCTGAAAGAGTTCCAGAAGGGAATTTTGATGGCAAACAGCCATCACTGAAAACTATTTCATGAATAATTTAATGTTATTACTTGTATTGACATGAACACTTTAAAGTATAATCCTGCCCTGAAGAAGACAAGGTAAAACGCATGCTCACAGCTAACCTACATTATTAGACATAGCAAAGATGGCCCCTGGAGAAAATGCATCACATCAGATTACATGGTTCTAGAGTGAATTTTCAGCTAAGCATCTATGGTTGATGTTTACAGTTGGATTTCACATGTGGACAATCTGATAATGTAAGAAAACACCACTTGTGATAATGACAGTCTCCACTCTGCCTGAGCTACAGAAAAGGTTGAAATATTTAGGGAAAAAAGCAGCAGATGGTAACAGAGGGTGTAAGACTTGTGCACTAAAGAGTCTCCTTATACTTTGTGTTGCACTTGGATTAGGGGATGCAAGGAGAGAGTTTAGTCTACTGTAGAAAGCAACATGGAATTCACAGCACTTCCCTACAAAAGATTTTTCTGGGTTTGGCTAGGAAGCAACTCTAAGAGGCTCGTCCCTGTTATTGGTGAATCAGTCCCAAAATCTACTTTCATATTTAGCATTGTCCCTGCTCACTCCATTGACACAATTCAATTCTTGAACTTGCAGTACTAAAATGCACTTAATTAACATTAATTGAAATGCTAAAAACACTTGCCAGAAAAATATTGTGCTAGATACAGTTCAGGGACAAAGAAAATGGTTAAATTTAAACTACAAACCCCACCCATCTTCATTGGTCTAATTATAATGCTCATAATATGATTTCCTTCCCAATATCTCATTGAACCTTCACTATGTCATAGCAGTACCATTTTCACCCAGCCCAAACAAATTAAGTCACTTACTCAAACTCATATTGTAATACCAAGAGAATATGGACATAATGATAAAGAATTTGGTTTTTGGAATAAGAGTATTATAGTTTGAAAGTTCTACTGTGTGACTTGGCAATTATGTGATCTTCAGCAAGTTATTTGCACACCAACAAGCAGTATCATGTATCATGGTTTCCCCCAAAGAGTCTTAGTTTATACCCAATTTCCCAGAGTAAGTGTGAAATATTATTTTTTTCAGATTGGATAGGAAGTTTTATAGCTGTTCCACCTCTCAGAATCAACTTTCTATGTGGACCAATGTTAAAATGCAAGCACTCACGACAGTATTGTTGAAAGTCAATCTCATGATAAGATAAAACTCTTAGCATAGCATAAAGAGCAAGCTATTAAAAAATACTGCTGTGCCAGGTCTCCCTGGTGGTGAAAGGGGTTAAAACACAACCTATAAAGCTATCCACAGCCACTGCAGCATGAGTTCGATCCCCAACCAGGGAGCTACCCACATGGCGCAAGTTTTCTGTGGACTATGGACTACTTCAAAAATAATTATCAAATTATACCCTTCCTTCCATCTCTACCACTCACTTCCTGTATCTGGCTGCAACCATCTCTCATTTAGACCATTCCAGCAGCACTAGTCCTCAACTGCTCTCCCTGTTTCCACTTTTGTACCCCAGCCTCAGTCTATACCTCACAGGAGAGAATACTCTTTTCTGTATATTTCCTTTTCAAAATTTTTTTTGGGAAATGATTTTAGTTTTACAGAAAAGGGGGCCTCCCTTGTGGCACAAGGGGTTAAGCATCGCACTATGAGGCAATCCACAGCCTCTGCAGCACGAGTTCCATTGCTGGCCAGCCAGCGAGAAACCCACATGGCGAGGTAGATCTCTCCTGTCTCGCCTGCTGCTCCCCTCAGCAGCGTATTTCAGTTAGTCTGCCTGTTCTGTTCCCCACTCTGTCTCTGGTGGATCCTCTCAACACCCCCCCCCCCCATCTCTGGCCTGTAACCCAGCTCTTGTATGCATAAATAAATAAATCTTTTTAAAAAACTAGTTTTACAGAAAAGTCGTGAAGATAGGAGTTTCTGCACAATCTTCACTCAATATTCCTGACATTAACATCTTACAGTATATTCCTCAAAACTGAAAAATCGATACATTCCTATTAACTAAACGACTTTATTCAGATTTTACCAGGTTTTTTCAATATTATTCTTTTTCTGTCAAGATTCAATACAGTACACTAAATTGTATTTAGTTGTTTTATCTCTCCAGTTTTATCTAATAGGTTGACAGTTTCTCAGGCTTCCCTTGATATTTCTTCACCTTGACAGTTTTGAGCACAGGTGAGGTATTTTATATAATGAATCCCAATCTAGGTTTGTCTGGTGCTTTCTCATGATTATGGATTTGAGGAATGTAAAATTTGAGGAGTAAAATTTCCTTCTCAACACATTATTCCAGCTGTACATAGCTTGATAGAGGCTGCTATAAAAAAATACTGTAGAAAATATACCTTATGAACAACAAAAATTTGTTTCTCATTGTTCTGGAGGCTGAAAGTCTGAGAGCAGGATACAGGATGATTGGGACAGGGCCTTCTAAATTGAAGACTTTTTGTTATATCCTCGTGGGACAAAAGGCATAGAGGTCTATCTGGGCCTCTTTTAATAAGACATTAGTCCCACTCATGAGCGTCTGACCTCATGAGCTAATCACTTCCCAGTGATCCACCTCCAAATACCTTGTGCATTAGGTTTTCAACTCATGAATTTTGGGGGGGAAGTAAAGATTTATACTTAGCAGTACATGGCATTCATATGATTTATATCCAGTGGTTATAGCCTTCATCACTTGATTCTAGAGATTATCTGTTGAGTTTTTCCACTCTGAAGTTACCATTTCTCCTGCTACACCCTCTATTCATTAGAAGGGAGTCACTAAATGCAGATATACTCAAGAGAAGAAGAAATAAGCTCTGCTTCTTGAAGAAAGATCTGTATTTATTGTTTGGAATTAATCTGTAAGAAACATTTATCCCTTCTTCTCCATTTACTTATTTATTCAGTCATTTATTTAATTGTTATAGATTCAAAGATTTCTATTATATAGAGATCATATGCAATTACTTTCTTTAAAATGCCACTGTGGGGGCCTCCCTGGTGGCACAAGGGGCTAAGACGCAGCACTATGAAGCTATCTGCAGCCACTGCAGCACAAGTTCAATCCCCGTTGGCCAGGGAGGTGACCCACATGGCACAGCAGACTCGGCCGCTGCTCCCCTCAGCAGTGTATTTCAGTCAGTCAGCCTGTTCTACTTCCCACTCTGTCTCTGGTGAATCCTCTCACCCCCACCCCCGCTTCTCTGGCCTACACACCAGTTCTTATATGCATAAATAAAATAAAAATAAATCTTTAAAATGAAATGTCTCTATGACTTTCCTTTATGCTACAAATAAAATCCAAACTTCTTATCACTCTGACAAAGCTTATATAATGTACTTAGTTTGAGACCTTGTCTTCACTCCCCGTGCCTGCCCTCCACAGCCCACAGCACAAGAGTTGCCCTGGCCTCTGCTTTAACTTAATCATGTGGCCGCCCTGTTTCTACCTGAAGACCTTGAATTAACTGTTCTCTGTCAGCAATATTCTAATCTCTGATTTTTTGCTTTCAGGTCTAGCTTAAAGTCACTTTTTCAGAGAAGCTTCTTTGATCACCTACTCCAAAGTAACTAATCAGTTACACTTTTCTGATAGCACCGTTATAATTGGAAATTAATATTATTTAATGTAACTGTTGGTGGTTTCCTCCGCTACTTCCTTCATTTCACCACACCCAGCACTCAGAACAATAGCTAGAGCATCAGAGATAATAAATGTTCATGAGTGTATACATAAAAAAATGAATGAAGGGAAGAGCTGAGGGTACTGAGACAAGAAGATGAATTAGAAAACACTGATAACCAAGATAGGAGGCTATGAAGACTTAAATTTCAAAATCTTGTAATTTACTGTCCATGTTACTGACCATAGGCTCATTATTCTTTCATTGCTAAAGATTTTTTCCTACTTACTTGAGGATCATAAATCTTATAATTTAGGGACTTGCCTGTAGTTAAGCAACAAAGACACATATTATATTAGCACAGTGACTAGTTTTCAAAAATAATTAGCTACCATCTTGGCTCCATGTCTCCATACTTGCTTTGACAAATCCTCCTCGTGGCCTCCCCAGACTTCCGCCACTGCTGACAAACTGCTACCTAAGCTGTTCCTCAGAGCTCATCTGTACACAGAAACAGGAACAGATAAAAAGAGAGGGGGTAGAGGCAGACTGAAAGGATGGGGAAAGTCTGCTATTTTCCCTCCATCTGCTTCCTCGGCCATTGTAGGCCAAACTGCTCTATTTTCAGACCAAAGCTCACAGATATGAGGGTGCTTTCATGAGTTCTTTATGGCAATAAATAGCTGAAATCCTATTCACCATCAGACTCCTAACTTTGTGGCCACACCCTCCGCATGATGCCAGCCCTGACAGAATTTTCATACTTTGCAGAAAGTAATATTAAGCAAATCTGTTCTGCCTTTACCACAAAGGAGATCAACAGAAGAGTGAACAGGAAATAAGGTAATAAAGCACTTGCTTCAATTCCTTCTTAAACCCTCATGGTTTGTGAGTACTGATTTTTTATGGGGTATGAAAGAAGTAGTAGGATGCTTAAAATAACACAACTTTTCTCAGCTTTTTTTTTTTTTTTAATTTTTATTTATTTATTTGTTTGTTTGTTTATACATGCACTGGGTACAGTCAGAAGCGCGGGAGGGTGAGAGAATTCACCAGAGCCAGAGCTGGGAGCAGAGCAGGCAGAAGGACCGAAGTACACTGCTGAGGGGAGCAGCGGGCGGCAGGAGAGGTCTGCGCGCCATGTGGGACCCTCCTCTGGTGGCCGGGGAGCAGCCGGGGATCGAACCGGCGCCGCAGAGGCTGCGGGCAGCTTCGCAACCCAGCGCTCAACCGCTGCGCCACCGGGGAGGCCCTCAGCTTTTTTTTTTTTTTTAAGATTTTTATTTATTTATTTATTTATTTATACATACGTACATACATACATACATACATACATACAAGAACTGGGGTACAGGCCAGAAGTGAGGAGGGTGAGAGGATTCACCAGAGACAGAGTGGAGAGCAGAGCAGGTGGATTTACTGAAATACACTGCTGAGGGGAGCAGTGGATGAGACAGGAGAGGTCTGCTGCACCATATTTGAGTTAGCTATCTTGCCTGGGATCTAACTCAAACAGTTCAGTTAACCCCTAGGCTACCAGAGGCCCTTCTCAGTTTTTTAACTGAGGTGAGATAGATTGCTAACAGTCTCACCTGCCACTATCAGAATATTACCCAGGAATGGCCTGCTTGGTGGCACAGGGTTTTACGTCTCAGAGCTATCAAGTTGTCACCAGCCACTGTGGCATGAGTTCTATCCCCAGCCAAGGAGCTAACCCATATGGTGCAGCAGACCAATGCTCCCCTCAGCATTATCTCTCTCTGTTGATCTGCCTGTTCTGCATCCCACTCTGTCTCTGGTGAATCCTCTCACTCCCCACACCTCTAGCCTATACCCCAGTTCTTGTATGCATAAATAAAAATAAATTAAAAAAAAAATGAATATTACCCAGGAAGTATCTGCTTATTAACAGTGTTTTGCTTGTATTTAAATCTGGACTTTCCACATTCCTTTCCTTCTGTCTGCTAATCTCATCTTTATGTTGTTAACTCCTGTTCATATTTTGCATCTTAGTATTGTGCCCTCTGGAGAGTTTTTTAGTAACACCCTTAAAAACCAAGTACCCCAAACCTGTCTTTCTTCTGGCAGTCTTCACAATTTGTTAGTAGCATTTATTTATTTTCTGTATTTCCACTAGTTTCATGGTTTCTTGAGTATTAGAACTGGGTTGATCTATTTATCCCATCTCTTGGAAGGAACTGTCAACTCAGAATATGGTATGACAGATTTAAGCTCTGGGCTATCTAATCAAATGATAAGAAAATATATATGTATGTATATATAATTACATATTAATTTCTACTTTCTTGATTTTTAAAGATTTATTTTATTTATTTATGCATAAAGGAACTGGGGTGTAGGCCAGAGGTACAGATTCACCACACAGAGAGTAGGGAGCAGAACAGACAGATCTACTGAAATACACTGCTGAGGGGAGCAATGGACGAGACAGGAGAGGTCTGCTGTACCATATGGGTTACTTCTCTGGCAAGGAATAGAACTTAGGCTGCAGTGGCTGGTGATAGCTTGATAGTGCTGAGACTTTAACCCACCAGGAAGGCTCCTAATTTTTACTTTCTACAAATTAGTTCCTCAAAGAAGTCACTCTAACTCACAAGATGAATTTTCAATGTGCTGGTCACAATTAATATCAAAGTAATTTGCTAACAAGAACTGGGGTACAGTCCAGAGGTGTGGGGGGGTGAGAGGATTCACCAGAGACAGAGTGGGGAACAGAACAGGCAGACTGACTGAAATACAATGCTGAGAGGAGCAGCAGGTGAGTCAGGAGAGGTCTGCTGCGCCATGTGGGTAGCTCCCTGGCTGGGGCTCGAACTCGTGCAGCAGTGGCTGTGGATAGCATCATAGGTTGCATCTTAACCCCTTGCACCACCAGGGAGGCCATAATTTGCTGTTGTTAAGTCCAACTATAAAAGCTAAAATTCACAGAATGTTTTCAATCTCCACTGGGTTTCCAAATGAATAATTGCTATAATCTGAACTGCTATTACTGTTTTTAATTTTTAAAGTATCTTTACAGATTTATTGACTTAAGGTAACATTTACTCTTGTATCAATTTAAGGTGCACACCATAATGTTTTGATATATGCATATATTGCAAAGTTATTAGGCTATTATGGTTTATGTATGTATTAGCCATGTCTTACCACTTTTTTACTGCCTGTCAGTCTGTTCTTTCTAATGAAGTATGTAGAGGAACAGAATCTAAGCAATCAAACTAAACTTTGAACTCTTATACAATAGAACACATGAAAAATCATTCTCATTTTACTGATCAATCACAATTTTTTGCAGCGTCAACTGTCATTTTTCCTTCTTTGAATCCTTAAACTTTTGGGGCCAATAAAAAATAGCCTGATAAAAACAGATCTGTCATATGATCCAGCAATTCCATTCCAAGGTTCCTACCCTGAAGTATACAAAAACACTAATTTCAAGGGCCATGTGCATTCCTATGTTCATTGCAGCACTACCCACAATAGTCAAGTTATAGAAACAACCTAAGTGCCCAAAGGAAGATGATTAGGAAGATGTTGTATGTGTATACACACACACAATGAAATACTACCAAGTTAAAAGAAGAATTCTTGCTATTTACAAAAACATGGGTGGAACTGGAAGGGATTATGCAAAATTAAGAGATCAGAAGGACAAAAATCACATGGCTTCATTTACATGTGGATACTAAGAAACAAAATAAAGGCTCAATAAAATCTAAACTAACTAGGGCCTCCCTGGTGGCTCAAGGGGCTGGGACACAACCTATGAAGCTGTCTGCAGCCACTGCATCATGAGTTTGATCCCCAGCCAGGGAGCTACCCTTGTGGTGCAGCAGACCTCTCCTGACTCGCCCACTGCTCCCTCAGTAGTGTATTTCAGTAGATCTGCCCGTTCTGCTCCCCACTCTGTCTCTGGTGAATCCTCTCACCCGCCACACCTCTGGCCTGTGCCCCAGTTCTTGCATACATAAATAAATAAATCTTTAAAAAAAAAAAATCAAACATAAAAAAAAAAACCCTAAGCTAGCTGAAGACAAGCCCTAGAAATCTGACTGTGAAACTGAGGATACCAGAAGGGGAGGGGAAGAGTAGATAAGAAAGGAGGAAGGGGTAAAACAGATTATGGCGTGTAGGACTATGGGTGCTTTGGTGGTGGGTGGGGTGTGGTAGTGTTATAGGGCAGCCCCGATACAAAACAGAGTGCCTGACTGTGGGTCCTCACCCGCTCGCTTAAAAGGACTTATCAATGCTCTACTGCAGGCACACGCGAAAGGTTAATAGAAGGTTTATTTACAAGGGAAGGGGAAATGAGGAAATGTACAGCTCAGGGAGAAAAGTGGGAGACAAAGTTTTAAATGCGTCCTACCCAATCCGCTGATCAGGAATTCCAAAATGGCACTCTGAGAGCTGGCAGCGAGCCAGGAGCCGTGAAGCCAGGAGGCGAGCGACAGAGAGTGCCCAAGGCCCACGTGTCTGGTTTTATACCAACCCTGGCTGCTTAACTCCACCCTCAGGTCCCAGCCACCTTCCCTTTGGTGGTGACGGGATTTGTCTTTCCCAATGTCCCGACGGCTTTGGTCTGGAGTGGGGGTGGAGTCCACAAAGCCTGTATGGGATTAGCGCAGGACATCCTTTCCCCCTAACAGTAGCATACACCCAAAGACATGAGATCCTGAATTGCTGAGTCATATATGGTGTTGTCTATCAATGCTACCTTAATTAAAAAATATATATATATGAAAGAAAAAAGAAACTGAGAAATCCTTCATTTTCATGTTGCTATTTACTAAATATTAATTCTCTTATAAAAATATAAATTTTCCTTTATCACAGGATTTTTTAAAGCTTGCTGCAATATTAACTGTAAATAATATTATATGAGGAAAAAAGTTATCACAAAATAGTATCTCTAATTTTACAATGGATGTCTCTAAGGAAAACTGAATTTTGCATAGAAGCTGTTTGTCTAAAACAAATTTATTTTGTTTACAGAGAACTATATTATTAAATATGCTTCCTATGAAATTGGGAATCATTTGTCCTTTTAAAGAAGAAATGCTGCCTAAGTAGGTAACCATAGAGATCAATATGCTGCACATTACACAGTCCTTAGTATTAACAGCTTAACACCTACACCCATGCTGATTCTAATAGTTCACATAGTGCTTGATACTTCAGCCAGCCCACTGAATGACAGCAACTGTTAGAGGGCAGGGAGAGGGGCACCTCAAAGCCCCAAACCTGCCTGATCTAAATAGGTTGTCATCCGCCGCATTAAGACAAAACATATAGACCTTTAATGGAAAGGACTTTAACACAATTAGTGTGCAATACAGAAAAAACAAAGAATTATAGTTTCCAAATCAAGCACCCAAAGTTATCCATCCCCTCATGGGTAAAAGTCCAGCCAAACAGGATTGGCCCAAAGCAAGGCCCAAAAGCCTGCTACAAGTCTATGGATTCAATAGGGTCCCATAGAAAAGGGTCAGAAGCAGTCAGAGAAGGCTGGGAGGAAAAGAGCAAAATCAAAATCAAGATAAAAGCTGCCATTGTTAATCTCCCCAAGGTCTCTCACCCACATCTGTTCCAACCAGTCCAGGACCAAGAAGCAAGCTTCTTCACATGTCATTCTGCTTCATGTGCCTCCTCCAGGTCTTCTTGCTCTCAATCCTGCTTCCTTCCCTCTCCAGTCTCCTCTCTAGCTTCCTCTCTTCCCTGCTCAGCTCCACCCTCACCTGGGTGGTTCAGGGAACCTGGAGCTTCCTCTTTTCCTGGGGACCACGCTGTTACACAACTACATGGAAATGATAGAACCTTAGAGTAGAAAATTTAGGATGGAATGTCTCACAATGACAAGCACCAGAGGTGGTGATAGGGATGATTAAAAAATGTTAACTAGATCCTCCCTGGTGGCGCAAGCGGTTAAGCACCACACGATGAAGCAATCCGCAGACTCTGAGCACGAGTTCGATCCCCAGCCGGCCAGGGAGCAACTCACATGGCGCAGCAGAACTCTCCTGACTCAGCCGTTGCTCCCCTCAGCAGTGTACTTCGGTCAATCTGCCTGTTCTGTTCCCCACTCTGTCTCTGGTGAATCCTCTCAACCCCTCCCAACACCTCTGGCCTGTACCCCAGTTCTTGGGTGCATAAATAAATCAATCTTAAAAAAAAAAAAGTCAACTAAACCAGCTATGCAAGGTTCCAGGAAACTAAGGTGGGGTTAGAAAAGATTATCAGCCAAAGGTGGGGTCAAAGAGGATTAATGATTTTAGAAGAATAACCCAATCTGAACCCAAGTAGATAATTTCCACAACAAATCATCCAAATTCACAACAAAGCCAACAGTATTAAAAAATACCCTTTACTCTGACAAAAATGCAGTTCTTGTTCTTTAAGATTGACTGCCTGTGTTTATGTAGCTGTCCCTTTCTGAACTCCTTCCAAAATGCGGCTTTTGCCTTTTAAGATTGCCTGTCTGTGTCCATGCAAGTGTCTCTCTTTCCTTGTTTTCTTTTCCTGAATAAACTTGTGGTGTGCTGATGAATAGGAATGTTTGCTAAATTCTTTACCAGAAGGACCCAAGAACCCTACTCACCGAACCCCATCATCTGGACTCCAACAGAAACAATGATGTACTTATTTCAAAATGTTCTTATTATTTTACAAAACAATAATATTTTGTAAACCTGGTGATATATATGCTCAATCTGGGAATGATAGGCACTCAGAATATGTAACCTGGAAACTAGTTTCTAGAAGATATCCAAAGTAGAATGTTGGAGCATATTTGGGCAGATGATTAGGTCCTATAACACCAGAGACCACAAAGAGAGCTTGGGAAACACAAATGTACACATATCTGTGCTTAATTTTGCAACATGGATTTCAGAATGGTAGAGAATGTTATGTTTGCAGATAAGCCAAGTTAAAGCCACTCAGATATGCCCCCCCCCACCCCGTGATTATCAGAAACCTAGGTAATTATCTTTAAATTGGAAAAGGAAGGCTTCTGCTTGATAGCTTAACAAAGGGTTTGATTACTTGTACAAGTTTAGAAACTGGTAGAAGCAAATCCACTTCCACTCCCTACAGGGGTAGGAGATGGGAACAGGTAAGAAGCAAGCAGTATTGGGCCTCCCGTGGTGGCGCAGCGGTTGAGCGCCGCACTGTGAGGCTGTCTGCAGCTTCTGCAATGCTGGTTCGATCCTCGCCTCCGGGCGAGAGTCCCACAAAAAAAAAAAAAAAAAAAAAAAAAAAAAAAAAAAGCAAGCAGTATTCATAGCAGGTACTAGAAGAAGAGAATCACTGAAGTATCTCATTTCACCAAGAAACATGACACTATGGGCCCATGAAGCTGCAAAACAGGACAGTTATGATGAGACACGCTCCACACTCCAGTGGCAAAGCCTCAGAATTCATGGGAAGTGAGGTCCGGGAAGAAGAAATGAAACACTTTGGCATCCGAATCATCCCAGTGGGTGTGAACTACCAACACTCACATATCCAATCCAATGAAGGAAAGGTCACATGAATATATATAAAAACATCTCTATTTTCTTTTTTTTTTAAAGATTTATTTATTTATGCATACAAGAACTGGGGTACAGGCCAAAGGTGTGGGGGGTGAGAGGATTCATCAGAGACAGAATAGGGAACAGAACAGGCAGACTGACTGACTTACACTGCTGAGGGTGTTATAGGGCAACCCCGATACAAAATCAGAACATCCTATCCCCCTAATAAGGAGAGCAGGAGAGGACAGCTCTGCTGGGCCAGACAGGAGAGGTCTGCTGCACCATGTCGGTCACCTCCTTGGCCGGGGATCAAACTCATGTTGCAGTGACGACAGACAGCTTCACAGTGCTGTGCTTAACCCCTTGCACCACCAGGCAGCCCCTCAAATATCTCTATTTTCAATTAATATCATTAAAGGCACTATGTAAAGTCTCAAGCATTTTTTTCAGGTTGACTTTTGACCCCAGGGTTCCTTATATCATCCTCTCAGAGAGAAAAGCAAGGAATACCCAGTACGATAAGGAACACAATGAGGCTAGTTCCCTTCCTTTGGGTGGGAGGAAGTCAAAGGGACAGAAGATTTAATACCACTAAACCTAATAGTAATGTTTGCTATTCTTTTTTAAAAAGACTTATTTATTTATGCATACAAGAACTGTGGTACAGGCCAGAGGTGCGGGGGATGAGAGATTTCACCAGAGACAGAGTGGGGAATAGCACAGGCAGACTGACTGAAATACACTGCTGAGGGGAGCAGCAGGTGAATCAGGTGAGGTCTGCTGCACCATGTGAGTAGCTCCCTGGCCGGCCAGGGATCGAACTCATGCTGCAGAGGATGTGGATTGCTTTATAGTGTGGTGCTTAACCCCTTGCACCACCAGGGAGGCCCTATTCGCTATTCTTAACAGATGCTATTTCAAAAGTGGTCATTGTAAATTTGTACCTTTAGACTGTGGAATCAATTAGTCTGTGAAGCAATAATATTTTGGGACACATCAGTCAAATGGAGTATTTCTCAAAGAGAATTCTAGAGACCCCTTGATGGCTTGATTCCAGATGTTCAAATGGAGGTTCTTAGCCTCTGTGTGAAGTTTTTTTATTTAACCTGCCTGAGGGGACCCAAGTATCTATATTTTAGTGAGTTCCTATAACATTTCTTATGCCTGTCAATTTGAATAGGAATTTTAAAAAATTTATCAACTATGTAAGACTGACAAGGTATAAAAAAAATCAACAACTCGGGGGCCTCCCTGGTGGTGCAGGGGTTAAAGTCAGCACTATCAAGCTACGCCAGCCACTGCATCCTGGGAGCTAACCCACATGGTGCAGCAGACCTCTCCTGTCTCCCCTTCTGCTCCCCTCAGCAGTGTACTTCAGTAGATCCACCTGTTCTGGTCCCCACTTTGTCTCTGTTGGATCTTCTCATCCCCTCCCACTCCCACAACTCTGGTCTACACCCCAGTTCTTGTATGCATAAATAAATAAATCTTTAAAAACAAACAAACAATGGGAAGCCTCCCAACATTTCAGGAAGCTGTTTCAAGCAATAAGGATGGTTGTCTCTCACTGACTACAGGAAGGCACTGTGGCCATTCATGCTTTATCTGCCATTCTCTGAAATAGGCGGCCCTTACTGCAGTGTGCAGATTCTGCTGCGATCACATACCTCATTCCTCTATCTTCCCCTCTCTGTCCTCTTTTTCTTTGCCTTCTACATGTTTTTTCAATATTTCAAGAGACAAGTGAGATCTATTTCTCTTCTAAATCTCTATTCTTCTTGACTGCCCTCTTTTTTTTGTTTTCATGCTACTTCTTCTGTGTCCTACATGTGCTTTAGCTTTTGTTTGATTGAGGGTCTCTGCAGGAAGGGAAGGCATGTCTCTCTCGGGGTATAAGTATGGAGTTTGTGGACACTCTTCCTCTGGACAAAGAAATGCAGACATCCAACAGATGAGCAATATGTAAGTGTAAGAAATAAATAATACTGTACAACAGTCTATTAGATTTAAGCAGTTCTCATTTAGATTCTAAATAGCATTTGAAATTCTAAATTATGTTTGGATATCTTTTTCTGAAGAGATGTTGGAAGCTGTTTTATAATACTGCTATAACATATAAACACTAGCCAGAATTTATCCTTATAAGCCAAACAGTCATATGCATGATATAAACCCATATGAATCTCAAGGGCATTGTATTATTTTAGAGTCTGAAAAAACTTCCACTTTCATCATCTTAGCTTTCAAGCTAGAAAATGTTCAATCTATTTTAATATCCTATTGATAAACATTTCCTTTTGAACTTCCAAACTTGAAATTTTCCATTTTAACTGTCTCTCTTGACCAATGAATCATATATCTCTTACTCTACATGTATTTCTTTTTCCAGCCTGACAGTTTTGATGTGAAACAGCCTAAATTGATAGCCATTTCTGTTTTACTCTACCCCTTTGTGAAATAATTTAAGTTTCTGGGCAGTCTGTTTTTATAAATAAGCAACCGTGAAAGATTAGAAAAGAATTCAGCACAATGAATTTTCGAGGCAAAATAATATATTAACTAAATGGTGTCTATTAAATCACCTGGGACACTGGCAGCTGGTTTTACTGCTATACAATAAACGGCAAAAAAAAGCCTTTGTGAGGATTTTTCAATATTCTGTCATGTGGTTATAGATTTCAGAGTTTCTTCCTGTCAGTTTTATGCTGCATTTCTTTACAAAACTGACAGGCAGCTGACAAGGCAAGAAAAGTTAAAAAAATTGGCTGGTGGTGAAACTGAACAGAATTTTTCCTTTGGAGAAGGAAACATTTATTCAGGGCCTCCCCGGTGGCGCAGGGGTTGAGCGCTGGGTTGAGAAGCTGCCCGCAGCCTCTGCAGCGCCGGTTCGATCCCCCGGCTGCTCCCCCGCCTCCGGAGGAGGGTCCCACATGGCGCGCAGACCTCTCCTGCCTCCCGCTGCTCCCCTCAGCAGTGTACTTCGGTCCTTCTGCCTGCTTTGCTCCCTGCTCTGGCTCTGGTGAATTCTCTCACCCTCCTGCACTTCTGACTGTACCCAGTGCTTGTATAAATAAATAAATAAATCTTAAAAATAAATAAATAAATTCTGTCTTCCATGTTACACTTCAAAAAAAAAAAAAAAAGGAAACATTTATTCAAAGTGCAGAAAAATAAATTAGCACTTTCAGGAATTAACTATTTCCATTAGTCAGACTGCTTGAAGTCATATTTTTTTATTTCTTGCTATAAAAGAATGGGCAAATTATTGTTCACCCATCAAAAGCCCTCCTAAGATATTGTGGGTGTTGAAGGAGCAATTATGTACAAAGCACACAGTATAGTGCCTGGAACTATAATTGTAATAAACAGTAATAGTGGGTATTCAAGTATCTCTCCTTTAAGTTGTATGATGAATGTTAAATAGTATTTGAGAGCATACATTTATAAAAAGACACCTAGAGTTGCATTAATTGTACTTCTGTATATTGAATTCTTGGTTTCCAAATAACATTGTGAATAAGCATTAATGATTTGCAATAATTTTAATACATGAATGGAGATAGAAACACCACTTATAAAGATAAGAACAAAAACATATAAACCCATATCTGCTGTGGTTTAATGTAATCATTGTCATTCTGGGTCTATTCATTAAAATGCTTACTTCTGTCTTCACTCACAGCTTGCTCTCCCCTAATTTAACATTTCCAATAATCCATTTTATTTTATTTTTCACTCAACCACCCACAATTTCTGATGCTGCCTCCCACATAAAGAAAAATTGCTGGTCTCTTCTAAGCGAAGTAGATAAAAAAAATTTTGTCTGTTTTGCTTTATTACAGAGTTGAGATAAGCAATCAGAACTGCCTTAGAGCTACTAGGGAGGCAAAGGGCTTCATTTTATATCCTAAGATGCTGTTCTTTCTGGGAGCACTGAATTCATCTATTTAGACAAGAGGCGACATATACATTTACACGCTGAGTGAAAGGATTTGAGAACTGGTGGCACAAGGGATTAAGTCTCAGCACTATGAAGCTGTTGGCAGCCACTGAAACACAGGTTGATCCCTGGCCAGGGAGCTACCCACATGGCACAGCAGACCTCTCCTGTCTTGCCCACTGCTCCCCTCAGCAGTGTATTTCAGTTAATCTGCCTGTTCTGCTCCCCACTCTGTCTCTGACGAATCCTCTCAAACCCAACCTGCCACCTCTGGCCTACACCCCAGTTCTTGTATGCATAAATAAATACAAATAAATCTTTTTTTAAAAGGATGTGAGAACTTAATGAACGTATTGGACAGAAACTACAAAAACAGGACAGAGCAATTTTAAAAAATTGGGGTTGTAACAGGGTGGTCCTCATGAAGAGAGGAGGTTCCAGTTTCCCTGCCCCACCCAAGGAAAGGAGAAGCTGAACAAGGAAGAGAAGAAGCTGGAGAGGAGACTGGAGAAGGAAGGAAGCAGGATGGAGAGATAGAAAGAGACCTGAAGGAGACACATGGGGTAGAGACATTGTGAAGAAGCTGCACTTGCTTCTTGGTCCTGGACTGGTTGAAGCAGCCATGGGTGAGACCTGCGGGGAGGTTAATAACGGCAGCTTTCATCTTGATTTTGCTCTTTCTGTACCAGATGTGCTGGACCCTTCTTGCCCTCTCCTCTGGGTCTCCACCAGAAGGTTCCTTAGACTTGTGGCAGGTTTTTGGGCCTCAGTGTCCCTGCTTTGGGCCAATCCTGTTTGGCTATGCATTTACCCATGAGGGGATGGCTAACTTTAGGTGCTTAATTTGGAAACTTTATTCTTCCACTTTTCTGTATTGTACACTAGTTATATTATAGTCCCTTTCTATTAAAGGTAATACACATTAGAGATGGTTTGTCTTGATGCAGTGGATGGCAGAAGCTATACAGAGAGCAGGCCTGTTTAGGGGTTTGGGGGTGTCCCTCACCATTCCCTGTAACAGGGGGAAATACTGAATGTGGAAGTCCATCTTAAGAAGCAATGTCCAGGCCTCCCTGGTGGCATAAGGGTTTAAGTCTCAACACTATGAAGCTATCTGCAGCCATTGTAGCACTAGTTCCATCCCCGGCCAGGGAGCTACACACATGGCACAGCAGACCTCTTCTGTCTCGCCTGCTGCTCCCCTTAGCAGTGTACTTTGGTCAATCTGCCTGTTCTGTTCCCCACTCTGTCTCTGGTGAATTCTCTTACCATCCTCTTCCCCAACCTCTGATCTAAACCCCGGCTTTTGTATGCATAAATAAAATAAATCTTTAAAAAAATAAAAAAGCAGCGAAGTCCTCAAATAGCATCACTACTTTCTGACTCTCATGAAACAGAATGATGTATAGGGGCATCAACAGTGGCAAGTCAGCAAGCTACTGTAACACTTCACGTATGAGTAGGCTGACAGTCTGTCAAAGATAAATTCATATTTGTGTCATTTGCTTAAAGTACAAACAATATTTGAATTTAGTTGCTATACCTAATTTAAGTATAGGCCAAAATTGGTAATATTTTCATTTATTGCACCTAAATATTATTCTCAAGAAATCGTGTTTTGTTTTAAAGTTAGTGTTTAAGGGGCCTCCCTGGTGGCTCAAGGGGTTAAGCACAGGACTGTGAAGCTAACACAGTCTCTGTGGCAGGAGTTCGATTCCGAGCCAGCCAGGGAACTACCCACATGGAGCAGCAGACCTCTCCTGACTCTCCTGCTGCTCCCTCAGCAGTGTATTTTTGGTCAGTCTGCCTGTTCTGTTCCCCACTCTATTTTTGGTGCATCCTCTCACCCTACCACCCCCCACGCCTCTGGCCTGTACCCCAGTTCTTGTATGCATAAATAAATAAATCTTAAAAAAAAAAATAAAGTTAGTGTTTAAGAAGTCCAATCAGAAAAATAACAAAAGCTCCTCATTGAATCAAGGGCCTGGCACCCATGCATTATGCAACAAGAAGCAGGCTTCCTTGTACCCTCTGCTGCTATAGACAGGAGTAGAGGGTTGTGAGAGTTGAATTACACTGGTTTTGAGTTGAATGTAATCATTTATAAGCAATGATATCTGTCCTCAGTATATGTAGGTGATTATAGATCCTAGAATGGTAAAGAGAAACAGCAGTGCTTTTCTCAGTAATAATGAAAAACAAAAAGCTTTTTCATCTTCAACCTCAGCAAACAAGTCAATGGGTAAAGATCTGTTATAGATTCACTTTCTATATACCTCTCAGGAAATCAAACAAATAACAATGCACATTTAGAAACATGCGCTCGTATCCTGTATTCTCTGTCTTGTCTGACAGTACCGGAACTCTCTGCAAGCACAGCTGTTTTTCTGCCACAAACTTGAATCACAGCACCATAAACTCTCAGCACAAGTCTAAGAGAAAAGCTAATAAAAATTTCTAGTGAAAAGTTCTACAGAAAGTAGGATTCGGGCCTCCCTGGTGGCGCAGGGGTTAAGACGCAACCTATGAAGCAATCCGCAGCCTCTGCAACAAGAGTTTGATTCCTGGCCGGCCAGGGAGAAACCCACATGGCGGGACAGACCTCTCCTATCTCACCTGCTGCTCCCCTCAGCAGTGTACTTCGGTTACTCCATCTGCCTGTTCTTTTCCCTGCTCTGTCTCGGGTGAATCCTCTCACCCCCATATCTCTGGCCTGTACCCCAATTTTTGTATAAAAATAAATAAATCTTTAAAAAAAAGAAAGCAGGAGTCACAGAAGTGCACATATGAGACCCCAATGTCAGACTTTCTACCTTTCAATAGCACATACTCAATAATTATTTGCAAAAAGATCTTAAATCCATTTTAATTGAATGAATGGTACTGAGGAAAGCTGCCTCTGCTGAGGGAGATCAGTGAGAAGTCCTGGCTTGGTACAGGTCACGGCAGGCAGGAAGTTTGCTGCCCTGCAGAGGGACAGAGTTGGTGAAAAGAAGCACCTGTATAGTCACAGGTGGGCAGACGGACTGCTGCCCCGAGCCTGTGCAAAGACTGCACTGATATAGTCTTTTTCTCTTTGGGAGGGGCTCACTCTTTTGTGTAGTGGCCTATTTGCTGCTGATTTTGGATGACAATGAGAATCCAAAAGGGACTGGAGATTCTAGGATGGGCCCAATTTCTGTATCTTTACCCTCAGGTCTGTGCTCAGGACACTCCCTATAGTGTCTGATACCAGCTTGGGTCTTATGCCTTGTGATAAGGCACTGGCCCCAAAGGATCATGATTTGTATAGCTGGGTTAATGGTCACATTAATCCCCTTTACCCCCATCTCCTTGTGTGAGTCAGGTTTTAGTCTTGTGATGCCTCCTTTAGGTTTTCTATTCTCTCCTCCATCAATACTACTCCTAAAGAGTGACATGCCTTTGCTGATCTGAGATGTGTAAGTTTCCATCCTGCAGGAGATGCACACTTTTCTTTCTCCCCCACTTCCATCCCATTTGCAGACAGCTGCTCTCAGGACAATCACTAGGAATCTGGCCTCCCCATAGAAGTCCCACAGGTGAGAATGAATGCCAGCAACAATCACTGAATCCTGGGACATTGGCAGCAAACTTCAGACCTCAAAACTGGCAGGGAAACTTCTATACCTTCTTTATTCTCCCTGCAGGCATTAGTTTCTCTTTTCCTGGACCCCTCTTGCGCTGTGAGCTAACACACTCAATTACATTTTCAAGGCTAACAAAAGACTAAGCTCCAGAGGAATAGGTCATTTGCACTTCCCCATTTCCCTGCAGCCACTGGTATTGTTCCCCAGAGCAGGAGGGAATTGGCAAACACCTGGAGGTGAGTGAGAGCAAATCCTTTCATTGTATTTGCCCTGTGAGAAGGTATGTGTGGGGCTATTTCAAGGTAAATGTCAGATGACAGTGATGAAAATGATAATAAATGGAAGAATTGTTACTATTTATTATACCATTACACTGTCAAGAATAGAATTATCAATATTTTTATATGACGGATAGAAGAGGTTGGCATTTAAAAATGTATAGTTTATCCATCATCAGGAATGTCATATATTATATACAGTGTAAGCTTTCATTGTTGCAGAAATAAATTCTTGCCTTTTACCCAGGCAGGGGAAGAACAAGCGGTACTTTAGGAATGGTGAGGCCAGGAAAGTTTTGTCATTCATGCATGAGGTCCCAGACCTGGGTAGTCCCTTAAGGTCTGAGCACTGGTCTGGAGACAGAGTTTCTTTTAGACACAACCATTTTACATTGATAAAGTTGGTTAGTTAGCATACAAATTCTTGACACAGGAAAAGAGGAAGGATGCAGATCTTCCAGGATGGCCTGGGAGATCAATCAGCCCAGCAGGCTGCCAGACCTTGTTTAGATATGCTTATGAAGGAAGCCAACTTATTATTTACTTTACATTTCCAGGTCTATGACTCTTTAACAGGGAAAGATTTCTTTTTCTTAGCAGTTCCCTTTCGTCATGATTGACTAAACATTTATTTACTGTTTTATCCAATACCGTTTTTCTATCTGTAAATCAACATTTAAAAGTTTTTATGGGAATTACCTGTTTGGGGGAACTATTTTATTTTTACGGAAATAGAGGGAATTGTTACAGGACAGGGAGAGGGGCACCCCAGACCCCGCAAACCTGCCTGCTCTAAATAGGTTCTGCCATCCGCCTCATTAACACAAAACATGAGACTGTAATGGGAAGGAACTTTAATACAATTAGGAAACAATACAGGAAAGGCAAGGAATTTAGTTTCTAAATCAAGCACCCAAAGTTACCCGTCCCCTCGTGGGTAAAACTCCATCCAAATGGGATTGGCCCAGAGCAAGGCCCCAAAGCCTGCCACAAGTCTAAAGCATCTTCCAGTGGGGACCCACAGAAAAGGGTCAGATACAACCAGACAAGCCCGGAAGGAAAAGAGCAAAATCAAAATTAAGATAAAAGCTGCCATTGTCACCTCCCCACGGGTCTCACCCACATCTGTGTCACCCAGTCCACGACCAAAAGACAAGCGCAGTTTCTTTACGTGACTCTAGGCTCCATGCGCCTCCTCCAGGTCTCCTTCTGGCTCCATCCTGCTTCCTTCCTCAGTCTCCTCTGTAGCTTCTTCTCTCCCTGCTCAGCTCCACCCTCCCTTGGGTGGGGCAGGAAACCTGGAACCTCCCCCTTTCCTGGGGACCACCCTGTTACTGAATGACTTACAGTAATGTAGAAAAACTCTCACTGCTAGTGGACAAATTGTGAGTGAATGGCCACCTATCTCATTTAGTTTCTTCCTCCCCAACAAGGGTAGGCCACCAAGAACTGCTTTTGGAACTCACAGTCAACTGGGACAGACATTCAGCTTTTACCAGGATGACTGCACTAAGTGGTTAAAACAATTAAAAATCTGGGCCTCCCCGGTGGCGCAGCAGTTGAGCGCTGGGTTGCGAAGCTGCCTGCAGCCTCTGCAGCGCTGGTTCGATCCCCGGCTGCTCCCCGGCCACCAGAGGAGGGTCCCACATGGCGCGCAGACCTCTCCTGCCGCCCGCTGCTCCCCTCAGCAGTGTACTTCTGGCCTTCTGCCTGCTCTGCTCCCTGCTCTGGCTCTGGTGAATTCTCTCACCCTCCCGCGCTTCTGACTGTACCCAGTGCATGCATAAACAAAACAAACAAACAAATAAAAATAAATAAATAAAACATGCCTCTATTAAAAAAAAATTAAAAAAAAAAACAATTAAAAATCTGTACCTGCTGACAAATAGCCACTGCCCTGAGTATCTAAATGCCCCTGTCTAGAACTCTCCATTAACCAGAAAGTAAAGGAGGGTAAGTCCTAGCTTTGCCAGTGTCTGTAGGTGTAACAGGATGGTCCCCACCCGAGGGGCAGGGAACCTGGAACCTCTCCCTTAGGGACCCACCCACCAACCAATTGTTAGGATCTTGAATAGATTCACTATCATCCAGGCCCCCACTCCTTCCTTTGATCTACTGAATTAGATCATGGCTGAACATAAGAATGGAATTGGGTCTTTAGATTCTCCGAAGAATCTGAAATCAGTATCCAGACAGATAAGTCATTCTTCTGAACAAATTTCAAGTAGCAAGTAAGTCAAAAATCTGTAAACCTCTTAAAGGACAGGCCTCCTGTTGGTGCAAGGGGTCAAGCACAGCACTATGAAGCAATCCGCAGCCTCTGCAGCATGTTCCATTCGCCCGCCAGCCAGGGAGCAACCCGCATTGCACAGCAGACCTCTCCTGTCTTGCCCGCTGCTCCCCTCAGCAGTGTACTTCAGTCAGTCTGCCTGTTCTGTTCCCCATTCTGTCCCTGGTGAATCCTCTCACCCCTGCACCTCTGGCCTGTACCCCGATTCTTGCATAAATAAATCTTTTAAAAAACAACAACATAAAACCTAAAGGATAATGGAATAATTAGTAAAATCAGGCAGTTCTGTTTCTACAACAGAGAACCACAGGTTTGGGGGTCCTGGGTGTCCCTCCCCCTGCCCTATAACATTACTGCCTGTCATAGATTGGACTGTGTCTCCTTAACGACCAATTCATATTTGAAATCCTATCCTCCAATATGACTTATTTGGAGACAGGCCCTTTAAAGAGGTAATTAAGGTTAGAAGTCACAAGAGTGGGTCCTAGTCCAACATGATGGTATCTCTAATAAGAAGTGGAAGAGACACCGGGGGTTTGCACAGAGGAAGGAAAGGCCACCTGAGAATACAGCATGTGAGTGGCCATCTGCAAGACAAGGAGTGAGACTTCAGAGAAAGCAGACATGCCAGCACCTTGATGTCAGACTTCCAGCCTGCAGAACTGTGAGAAAATAAATTTTGGTTGTTAAAGGCACCCAATCTGTGGTATTTTGTTATGGCAGCCTAAGTGGATTAATAGACTGTCCTGTGAATCTTCTGAGGGACTGCAGAGTAGCATTATGAGCCCTTCCTCCACTCACACTGTTTGCATACCATGTGTGGTGTTGGCTTCTTTACTTATACCAAAAAGTGCTAGCTATTATATTCCTATTGAATTTTACATTTTTTATCGAATTTCTGTCTCTGGGGCATCTAATTGTTTGATGACAAATTTGAACCGGTAATCTGATGTAATGGTTTTCAAGGGTCATTCAAATGTGATAATGAATCCAAAATTCATTCTGTCGCACTGTTTTTTATTGGTTTTGTTTTGCATCATCCGAGCCCTCAATCAAATATCTCAGAAAGGCCTCTTTCCTGCAATGTGGTAGAAATATAGGCCCATTCCATAGACTCTGCTATCCCCCAAGCTCAGAACAGGGATAGCAGAGTAACTTCTGAAGTAAATAGTTCAGACATGTCTCCGAAGATGGGTATTGGATTGTTCTGGCCACAGAAAAAAAGATTCACAATTTGTTCATCTTAAACAGGATGTCTTTATTCAGAACCTCATTTCAGGACTTGTACTTTTCCACAGTTTATGGGGATACTTCCTTTCTTTCTCAGTGTTCTTTCAGGTGACAGCCTGAAGCAAGAAAAAGGGAGCTCTGCTTCTTGTTATGCTTTTCTGTGTTTGAATAAATGGCCTATGTCTGCCAGTGCACACTGGAAAGTACTAGTCCTAATGACATCCTGAATATGATGTCAAATAAGCATCCTGTGTGCTAGACCAAGGCAGGGCTGTGTAAGCCTGATTTCTCCAAAGTCAGAGTTCAGGCAGGCCCTTTTAATAAAAATGAATAAGTGAAATTTTCATCAACTAAATATTAGAAGAGCATTTCATGTTTTAATATAACAATAAGAATGCAGTAACAATCTCATTGAAGTGTCCTATGAGATTAAGCCTAAAAATTATTTATCTTCAAACTATACATCCACCACAAGTTAAAATGGTTGTCTCTGTGCAGTTTTTCAATTATATAGTCTGACAACAGATCATTAATTCATCCAGTCTAACCTCTTCAAAGATAAAGATGCAGGGGCCTCCCTGGTGGCACAGGGGTTAAAGTCTCGGCACTATCAAGCTATTGTCAGCCACTTTGGCATGAGTTCGATTCCCCGGTCAAGGAGCTAACCCACATGGCACAGCAGACCTTTCCTGTTTCTCCTGCTGCTCCCCTCAGCAGTGTGTTTTAGTAGATCTGCCTGTTCTGCTCCTCACTCTGTCTCTGGTGAATCCTCTCATTCCACACACCCCCCAACCCCCCACACTTCTGGCCTACACCCCACTTCTTGTATGCATAAATACATAAAAATAAATCTATAAAAATAAGATAAAGATACAGAATGAGACTTAAAAACAAACAGCATTAATAAATACCATTAGACGATTTCCACTTAAGATGATGCACCTTCATCTATTACTAATAACAAATGTAGACTAATAATTGTATTAATTACAAAATAAAAAAAGATGGAAATAAAGTGTCATGTATTTCATGCAACAAATTCAGTACGGGTGATATTATTGCCATCTAAGTGATGCAGAAATGAAAGGACAGAGATGTTATGCAATTTGTGCAGGCTAGTTATCTGTTGAACTAGGCAGTCAGCCAACATGAGACTCCCAGTCAAGTCTCTACACTTAATTCCTTCACTCAGAAGTGCTGAGAGCATACTCTATAGCAAAGTCTGAATATCTAATTCCCTTTATGGGTTGGGTAGATCAGTAACTAGATCTGACCCTGGTCAAGGTCCTTGCCTTCTATGGGCCTGATTTTGTTTATTTAAAAAGGATGATGAACAATACTATCCCTTCCAGAGAAAACCTTTGGCTCTGACCAGCCTCTAGCCTTGGAATGGCATATTCCCAACAGTTTCAAATTCATGTAATCTTTCTCTTGACATTAAGTGATTCATCTTGTACATATAAATGAATGAAATTTGTGAGTTAATCCTCTACATATTATTTTACACTAAATACATTTAATTTGAGAAAAATGCCATGGACCAACCTAATTTTGGGTTTGAAAAATTTAAGCCCTTTCATTTTATGGAAAAAGCAATCATTACTGGATGATTTTTTAAAATCCTTAGGTGATGTTTAGCCATAGTTTTTGCAAAATGAAAAAGAAAACATTTTCTCATTGCTTCAGTATTTATACCGTATAGTCCATCTGTTGCCACTATAGTAATTGTGATGTCAAAATTGCAATTAGTTGTACTCAGAGACAATCAGGAAACAGGCCAAGGGAGACTATATCCAGGCCTCAATAACCCATTATTACTGTCTAATTATGAAATAGAAAGTTTACAATCAAGAGACCTGGTTTAAGGGCTGTAGGTCTGTCACTAGCTCTGTACCTTTGAGAAACTCATTTAATGGAATAATAATTTAAGAGCTTGAGTTCTTGTGTCAAATAATATGTGTCCAAATCCTGGCTCAGCCATTTAAAAAGAGCATGATAGTTAACTTCTTAGTGTCTCTGTTTCTATAGCTATAAGTTGAGACACTATGACAGTCTATTTCAGAGGGTTGTTGGGAGGATTGAAGATTATATTTTATAAAGCATTAATCAAAGTGCTCCTTCCAATTAAGTGTTCTTTTCATAGCTTTTTTGAATAGTGCTGGTATTTTGAGTGAACCCACTATTAGGTAAAGTTCTATGTAACAGTTCTCCAAGTATCCACATCTTTAAAATCAGGAAACACATTGCATATATCTCACTTGATCATTATCAAGATCATCTATGGGAACCCAAAGAAAATGAAAGGAGGAGAGGGAATGTAACAGGGTGGTCCCCAGGAAAGGGGGAGGTTCCAGGTTCCAGGTTCCCTGCCCCACCCAAGGAAGGGTGGAGCTGAGCAAGAGAAGCAGCAGAAGAGACTGAGGAAGGAAGCAGGATGGAGCTAGGAGACCTGGAGGAGGTGCATGGAACCTAGAGACACGTGAAGAAACTGCACTTGTCTTTTGGTCATGGACTAGGTGACAATGGCAGCTTTTATCTTGATGTTGATTTTGCTCTTTTCCTTCCGGGCTTGTCTGGTTGTTTCTGGCCCTTTTCTGTGGGTCCCCACTGGAAGATGCTTTAGACTTGTGGCAGGCTTTGGGGCCTTGCTCTGGGCCAATCCCATTTGGATGGACTTTTACCCACGAGGGGACGGGTAACTTTGGGTGCTTCATTTAGAAACTAGACTCTTTGCCTTACCTGTATTGTTTCCTAATTGTATTAAAGTTCCTTCCCATTAAAGTCTCCTATGTTTTGTATTGATGCGGCGGATGGCAGAACCCTACATAGAATAGGCAGGTTTGCGGGGTTTGGGCTGCCCCTCTTCCTGTCCTATAACAGGAAGAACGAGAATGAAGACAAACTGCAGAAGGTAATAAATGCAGGAAAAACAACCACTACAATTTACATTAAAAATTATAATGGGGGGCCTCCCAGGTGGCGCAGCGGTTGAGCGCTGGGTTGCGAAGCTGCCCGCGGCCTCTGCGGCGCCGGTTCGATCCCCGGCTGCTCCCCGGCCACCGAAGGAGGGTCCCACATGGCGCGCAGACCTCTCCGCCGCCCGCTGCTCCCCTCAGCAGTGTACTTCAGTCCTTCTGCCTGCTCTGCTCCCTGCTCTGGCTCTGGTGAATTCTCTCGCCCTCCCGGCTTCTGACTGTACCCAGTGCATGTATAAACCAAACAAACAAACAAATAGATAAATAAGACATGCCTCTAGAAAATTAAAAAAAAAAAAAAATTATAATGGGGACTCCCTGGTGGCGCAAAGGTTAAGATGCAACCTATGAAGCTATCCACAGCGACAGCAGCACGAGTTCGATCCCCAGCCAGGGAGCCACCCACATGGCACAGCAGACCTCTCCTGTCTCGTCCACTGCTCCCCTCAGCAGTGTACTTTGTTCAATCTGCCTGTTCTGATGCCCGCTCTGTCTCTGGTGAATCCTCTCACCTCCCACCTTTGGCCTGCACCCCAGTTCCTGTATGCATAAATAAATAAATCTTTAAAAATAATTATAATGGATTAAAAGAATAGTGCAATTGCAAAAGATAACACTGAGAAGGATGGGATAAGATCAGTATTCTTAATCCTCTGTCATCATTATTTTACATTCACATTTCAGAAAGCAGGAAGAAGACATACTGACACACACACAACTTTAGATTCATGAATCTGAACTTCAGAATCTTTCATAATTCATCTTAGAAAATAACATTCTAGGGCCTCCCTGGTGGTGCAAGGGGTTAAGATGCAACTTATACAGCTGTCGCAGCCTCTGTGGGCAGGCCAGGGAGCAAACCACGTGTTGCAGCAGACCTCTCCTGACTGGCCTGCTGCTCCCCTCAGCAGTGTACTTCTCTGCCTGTTCTGTTCCCTGCTCTGTGTCTGGTAAATCCTCTCACCTCCCAACACCTCTGGCCTGTACCCCAGTTCTTACATGCATAAATAATAAATGAATCTTGGAAGGAAGGAGGGAAAGAAGGGAAGGAAGGAGGGAGGAAGGGAGGGAGGGAGAGCAGGAGAGAGGGAGGGAGGGAACAAGGGAGGGAAGGGAGGAGTGAAACTAGAAAATGTTCTCTGTCATCTATGGTATCAGGGGTTGTGAGTCTGCCCTCCAGGCACTTTTAATCTGCTTGATGACTCGGTATTGTAATTAAGATCAAGCCCTAGATCCCCAGTCACAGTTTCAATCTTATCAATAAGGTGTTCCCCTGATGAGTTTCTGGGGTCCCTGGTCTTACATGATCCTCAGCCCCCGGGGCGTTCCTGGACATAGCTTACAGTGCATACACTTCCCAGGGTGATCAGGCTTTCTTCTCTTGATTGATTTGAAAGGCACCTTGTAAGATTTAGCTATGACTGATTGACCGGGCAGTTCTGACCTTGTATAGGAATGCAGAACTACAGGTAACAAAACGGTGGCCAAACAGGCCGCTTAGGAGTAACAGACTCACAATGCTACTCACCAATTCTGTTGTTTTTTCTGAGGGTATCAAAAATATTAGCTTCCAATTTCATGCTTTGGCTATTTATACTCCTGGCTTATTTTCCTCATCTTAAATCCCAGTTCCATCAACAAGCCTTTCTGGAAGATCTAGACCTTATCACTCTATCCCATCTCTACATACATCCTTTTATATCATTTTTATCCCATTGAAACATGGAAGAGGGCCTCCCTTGTGGCACAGGCAGTTGAGCCCAGCACTATGAAGCTGTGCAGCCTCTGCAGTGCACGTTCTATTCTGGTTAGCCCGGGAGACACCCACATGGCACGGAAGACCTCTCCTGTCTCGCCCACTGCTCCCCTCAGCAGTGTATTTCAGTCAGTCTCCCTGTTCTGTTCCCTGCTCTGTCTCTGGTAAATCTTCTCACCCTCCCGCACATCTGGCCTGTACCCCAGTTCTGGTATGCATAAATAAATAAATCTCTAAAGAAAAAAAAAAAGAAACATGGAAGAACTATCACTGACCTAGGTATAAAATGACAAAGGTCATGACAGTAGGTCCCCATTCTGATTTTCAGCATGTTATTTGATGATAAAGTTTTGCTCCTGTGTAAATAAAGTGTGTGGATTAACTAACTCTAGGGTCACTGCCCTTCCCTTCATTCATTCAACTTATAATAAGTACCATCTGTGCTCATCTCTAGGCTAGATGCTTAGAATGTTTTTTTGTTTGTTTGTTTGTTTTTTGTGGGACCCTTGCCAGTGGCTGGGAACGAACTGGCGCTACAGAGACTGCGGGCAGCCTCACAGCCCAGCGCTCAACCACTGTGTCACTAGGGGAGGCCCTTAGAATATTTTCAAAGAAGACAAAGTGTCTACCCACCTACCTATTATCATCATTCATCATCTATTAATGATTATTATTATTTTTTTATAGAGGCATGTTTTTATTTGTTTGTTTTTGTTTTTTTTTGTTTATACATGCACTGGGTACAGTCAGAAGCGCGGGAGGGTGAGAGAATTCACCAGAGCCAGAGTGGGGAGCAGAGCAGGCTGAAGGACCGAAGTACACTGCTGAGGGGAGCAGCGGGCGGCAGGAGAGGTCTGCGCTCCATGTGGGAGCCTCCTCTGGTGGCCGGGGAGCAGCCGGGGATCGAACCGGCGCTGCAGAGGCCGTGGGCAGCTTCGCAACCCAGCGCTCAACCACTGCGCCACAGGGGAGGCCCCCTATCAATGATTATTTTCCCTTCATTCAGTGGTTCTGAAACTTTACCCTGCCTCAGAATCACCTGGGAAGCTGTTTAAAGTACAGATTTCTCTGCACAAACACACACACACAGACACACACAGAGTTTCAGATGGCTGCAACAAGTTTAGATAGGGCCCCGAACTGTACATTCCTAAATGTTTTTATGTGATGTTTATGTTACTAAGAGGAGAGTATTTATTTGATCTATTCCTTAAAGCACTCATACAGTTATTTTATTTTATTTATTTATTTTTTTTATAGAGGCATGTTTTTATTTATTTATTTATTATATTTGTTTGTTTGTTTTGTTTATACATGCACTGGGTACAGTCAGAAGCACAGGAGGGTGAGAGAATTCACCAGAGCCAGAGCGGGGAGCAGAGCAGGCAGAAGGACTGAAGTACACTGCTGAGGGGAGCAGCGGGTGGCAGGAGAGGTCTGCGCACCATGTGGGACCCTCCTCTGGTGGCCGGGGAGCAGCCGGGGATTGAACCGGCGCCGCAGAGGCCGCGGGCAGCTTCGCAACCCAGCGCTCAACCGCTGCGCCACTGGGGAGGCCCTCATACAGTTATTTTAAAAAATGTCTGTCATAACCGCAAACATTTCAGTATCTTTCATTGAAATATGTCTTCTTTTTTTTTTTTTTAAAGATTTATTTATTTATGCATACAACAACTGGGGTGTAAGCCAGAGATGCAGGGGGTGAGAGTGATACCGGAATTGTCAGGCCTAGTCTCCCAGCCAGGAAGGGATCCCAGGCTGCAGGGCAGCGCTGAGCCCCAGCCACTAGACCCCCCACGGGTTGGTGTCTCATGAAGCAGCAGCAGGAACTTCACAGACGCTCAGGCAAGCAAGCGAGAAGAGGCAGGGCAGGTTTGTTTAGAAAAAGTTTATGGAGGAGGAAAAGAGCAGAAATAAAGTGGGACTCCCAGGCCAGGGAACCAGGCCTGGGAGGGGCAAGGAAGCCAAAGTGAAGTCGTGTCTCAGGGAATATATACTTTCTTTCCCTGATTATTCTAAAGCTCTACCAGTCTCTTTGTGATTGGTCAGTTTTCGGCTGTCTCACTTAATTTGCTACTGAGTGGGAGATCTTCACATTCCTTATCTAACAGGTCTGTCTTTCCCCATTTGTTATATCTTTATTTTTATGGTCTAGCCCTCCCGGTGAGCACCTTTACACTTTATCTTATCATCTGAAGAAAACCAGGACCATCCTTAACAAGATTATTTGTGGTGCTGGGATGTTTGTTTTTCCCAGTGGAATTGGTTTCATTTCCTTGCTTGTCCTTATCTCTGAAGCCTTCCTGAATTCTTCAAAGGTCCCCTCCTGCACTGTCCTAAAACTGCCTAATAACCCTAGCTTGCCCTGTCTCAAGAGGATTCATTAGAGAGAGTGGTGAGCACAACAGGCAAATCTACTAAAATACACTGTGCTTGTTTGCATTACCTGCAAGTAAACCTCGGTACTCACTATTGATATAGTCATTGGACTATAATATCCAAGATACATAATACAATTTTTTAAAAAAAAGATTTATTTATAAATCAGTCAGAAGCGCGGGAGGGTGAGAGAATTCACCAGAGACAGAGCAGGGAGAACGGGCCGATGGACCGAAGACACTGCTGAGGGGAGCAGTGGGCGAGGCAGGAGAGGTCTGCGGTGCCATGTGGGTTTCTCCCGGGCTGGCCAGAAATCGAACCTGTGCCGCTGCACCACCAGGGAGGCCCCATATTACTGAAAAGGAAGTGCTAAGAAAAAGAAATCTTTCCCTGTTAAAGAGTCATAGACCTGGAAATGTAAAGTAAATAATAAGTTTGCTTCCTTCATAAGCATATCTAAACAAGGTCTGGCAGCCTGCTAGGGTGATTGATCTCCCTGGCCATCCTGGAAGATCTGTATCCTTCCCCTTTTCCTGTGTCAAGAATTTGTATGCTAACTAACCAACTTTATCAATGTAAAATGGTTGTGTCTAAAAGAAACTCTTTGTCCCCAGACCAGTGCTCAGACCTTATGGGACTACCCTGGTCTGAGACCGCATGCATGAGTAATAAAGCTTTCCTGACCTCACCATTCCTGAAGTTCTGCTTGTTCTTCCCCTGCCTGGGTAAAAGGCTAGAATTTATTTCTGCAACAGTACAATTTTTGATGAAACTCCTTAAAAGGTGTATTTTGCCACAAATAAAATATCATTTCAACATACAAATACTGAAATATTTTGCATTTTTATTTTTAGGCTTCAAAATATTGCAAGTATTTTTACATGCATAACACATTGTGCTGAATTTCAACTGCAAATACTTGATTTTTACTTAGATTTAATAAAATTTATCACTGTAAAAGTTGATTCCATATTTAAAATTTCTAAACATGTTGAAAAGTTTTCCAGTAGCCTACCTGAATATCGGGTTTTGTGTTTTAATTTATAAAAAAATCAAATTGTAAGTTTAACTTCTTCACTAATCACTTTAACGAACTCAAGAGCTATAAGTGGATATGTGACAGACCAATGTGGCTAAGAATTCTGATTTTGCCACTTACACACTGGTTAGCAATTTATTCTCTCCTAGCTTCAGTTTTATTGTCTTTCAAATGCGGACGCCTCCCTGGTGGAGCAAGGGGTTAAGCCACTGCAGCACAAGTTCAATCCCCCTCTGGCCACACCCCAGCTCTCGTATGCATAAATAAATCCTTAAAAAATAAAATAAAATAAAGGGAGGGGTGACTCGCCGCTTCAGGTTTCAACTTCTACGGGTAAAACTGGCAGAACAGAAATAGTTTTTCCCTTCATAAATAGGGATGAAATAATCAGTTTAAGAACCAATGAAATGCCAACACTTTAACATTAAATAAATGTAATTCATACTCTGCAGTCCTAAAATACTATTACTAAACATTACTCAGTATAATATCAGTTAATACAATTAGGGGAAAAGCGACGAGTATCTTGGCTGCTGCCTGTGCGTGGTGGGGTGGCAGTTAGTCCCAAACTGCAGAAGGGGGCAGGGAAGGAGCGGGCACAAGCGTTCCGTTTACATTTTCTGGGCAGTTATATATTTCTAAAAAGAATCTACTTTGTATTTTAAGGAGTAAATCCTAAACCTGCTCTGGAACCATCACACTACTTCATAGTCTAATGTGTAATATTAAATATAATTTAAATATACTATGCTAAAGGGAAACAAATGGCTGAAGTGAGTACTCGCATCAGGGCTAGAAAAAACCACTTTGTCTCAACCAGCTTTCGGTTGGCGGTTTCCCGCCCGGCGGACGGAAGCAAAACCGTCTTTGACGTCAAACCGGGAGGCGGCCCCTCCCGGTTACCAGGGTGAAGTCTATGCCGCCATCTTTACTGTGGTCAATTCGTACCAAGTCTTTCTAACGGGGGCGGTGGATTCGACATGTACAATCTGCGGAATAAGATACAGGAAAGGAATCATGTGTCCTGGTAATAAACACGTAACAGAACCACGAAGGGGCAGGTTTGGAAAGCATTTCGCTAATTTAATCAGTGTAACTGAAAGCTGCTTATTCCGCGAACAAACGGAACGAATCAAGCCTACGCCTGAGGTTTCTGCCCGATTCTGAGAGCCGCTTCCGTTGCTCAGCGGAAGTGCGGGTCGCAAGAGGACGACTCTCAGAAGGATCCGCTACGGCGGTGTGCACGACCGGAATCATGTCGAGTTTGGCTGTGAGAGACCCCGCAATGGATCGATCCCTGCGTTCGGTGTTCGTGGGGAACATTCCGTATGAGGCAACTGAGGAGCAGTTAAAGGACATTTTCTCGGAGGTTGGTTCTGTTGTCAGTTTCCGGCTGGTATACGATAGAGAGACGGGAAAACCCAAGGGTTATGGCTTCTGTGAATACCAAGATCAGGAGACCGCGCTTAGTGCCATGCGTAACCTTAATGGCCGGGAGTTCAGCGGGAGAGCGCTGCGGGTGGACAATGCTGCCAGTGAAAAGAACAAGGAGGAGTTGAAGAGCTTAGGGCCTGCAGCGCCCATCATTGACTCACCCTATGGAGATCCCATAGATCCTGAAGATGCCCCTGAGTCAATTACCAGAGCGGTCGCTAGTCTTCCTCCGGAGCAGATGTTTGAGCTGATGAAACAGATGAAGCTTTGTGTCCAAAACAGTCACCAGGAAGCCCGCAACATGTTACTTCAAAACCCACAGCTGGCTTATGCCCTGTTGCAGGCACAAGTAGTGATGAGAATCATGGATCCAGAGATTGCTCTGAAAATTCTGCATCGCAAGATACACGTCACACCACTGATCCCAGGCAAATCTCAGCCTGTCTCTGGACCTGGCCCTGGGCTCTGCCCAGGACCTAACGTTCTGCTAAACCAGCAAAATCCTCCACCTCCTCAGCCTCAGCATTTGGCTAGAAGACCTGTGAAAGACATTCCTCCTCTGATGCAGACCCCTATACAGGGTGGAATTCCAGCGCCTGGGCCAATGCCAGCCGCAGTTCCTGGACCTGGTCCTGGTCCCTTAACTCCTGGTGGAGCAATGCAGCCCCAAGTTGGAATGCCAGGAGTTGGTCCAGTGCCTTTAGAGCGGGGTCAGGTACAGATGTCTGATCCTAGAGCTCCTATACCTCGTGGACCCATGACTGCTGGTGGCCTGCCTCCTCGCGGACTTTTAGGAGATGCGCCAAATGATCCACGTGGAGGAACTTTGCTTTCAGTCACTGGAGAAGTAGAGCCCAGAGGCTATTTGGGCCCACCTCATCAGGGTCCCCCCATGCATCATGCCACTGGTCATGATGGTCGTGGTCCTTCTTCACATGAGATGCGGGGAGGGCCACTGGGAGATCCCAGACTGCTAATTGGGGAGCCCAGAGGACCCATGATTGATCAAAGGGGTCTACCTATGGATGGCAGAGTTAGTCGAGATTCTCGAGGGATGGAGACGCGAGTCATGGAAACTGATGTCTTAGAGACACGAGTAATGGAGAGAAGAGCAATGGAGACCTGTGCAATGGAAACCAGAGGAATGGAAGCGAGAGGCATGGATGCAAGAGCAATGGAGATAAGGGGCCCTGGCCCCAGTTCGAGAGGCCCTATGACTGGTGGAATCCAAGGCCCTGGCCCCATTAATATGGGGGCAGGTGGTCCACAAGGACCCAGGCAGGTCCCAAGCATTTCAGGAGTGGGAAATCCTGGAGCTGGCATGCAGGGGGCTGGCATGCAAGGAGCAGGTATACAAGGAGCAGGCATGCAGGGAGCGGGCATACAAGGAGTGGGCATGCAGGGAACGGGCATGCAAGGGGCAGGCAAGCAAGGTGGAGGTCAGACTAGCAGTTTTAGTCCTGGGCAGAGCCAAGTAACTCCACAGGATCAGGAAAAGGCAGCTTTGATCATGCAGGTTCTTCAACTGACTGCAGATCAGATTGCCATGTTACCTCCTGAGCAAAGGCAGAGTATCTTGATTTTAAAGGAGCAAATCCAGAAGTCCACTGGAGCTTCTTGAAAGGTTTTTGAAAGTTCTTTCTAAAGTAGTTGCAGAAAGTTTTTCTATAACATGGAGAAGGGGTGCAAAAAGCTGACTTTTGCATCCCCATGCTTTAATGGTTAGAGGTTTCCCTCTTCCCAGAACCTAATGTCATTTCTTGTCATTTTCTTTTTTCCTTTTTATTTTTATTGGTGGGTAAGGGGAGGGAATGGGTCTGTTCACTTTAGTTTACTGTGTACAAAAGTAACTGAACTTGATTAGTTTATACTCCTAAGATTGCAAAAAAATACGCAGCAATATTAAGTCTGCAATGTTAAACTGCATTTTAAAAGTATTGGTATGACATTGTGAAAACTGCACAAAACTAAAATGTGACTTGCTCACATGGTAATGTACTAAGATACTTAACGATTTTTGGTTGTGTAAGAAAGATGTTTTACCTCAAAGTTATAAGATATATTTTTTGTAAACGTTTTAAAATATAAATCCTATTTTGGGGGCAATAGAATGCTGTGTTCCTCTAAGCATTGTTTTAGTGTTTTGGAATTTTGAAACGTTGTTGCTAACAGGAAAAGTTTAAATTTGTGGTAGAGAAATCTTTTTTTTTTTTTTCTAAAACTGTGCTACCTAAAAAAAAAAAAAAAAAATCAAGGAATGCATCTGGCTTGATGTTGTTTCATTTATCAGGGACCAGTAGTACTCTGGCCTGAATCTGACTAATGATTTTGCTGGGACAGTTGTAGGATCAAACAGTTTACTTCAGTCGGCTCTGGTAAGACTCTATCTCTCAGTACCTACCTATTTCTCAATAGTCTTTAAACTCTAGATAGTAATTTGAGTAATTCTGTCACATTCTTCCCAAAAATCAGTGTCTAGGGGCCAGTTGATCTGGATGAATTTTACACAGCATTGGGCTTTTCATAACTAGTGGAGGGCTTCATTCAGTAAATTTCTCAGTTTGCTGGTAACTAGCTTCTGTCTATATACAGATGGTATCCATCTGGTCAACCAGAATCAGGAATTAAAATCTTAGTCTCAGCAACATTTAACATGCCTTTTCTTATTTCAGAACATACTTATCTGTCACTACTTATTCCTTAACCATTTTATCAGAATAATTGAGGCCCAGGGAGACAGAGATAATATCCTCATAGCCGGAATTCTCTGCTCAGTTGGTTATTACTCACTTTTTACAAGTAATAAAGCTATTTAGTTTAATAAACATATCCATGAGACACACTTAAAAATCAATAGGAAGGTAGGGCTTATCACTTGTCCTTTAGAGCTGCTACCTAATTTATTTTTAAACCTTGAATAGAAATAAACATTTGTAATCAGAGACTAAGTGGTAATTAACAGATATAAACACCCAAATAACCTGGTGATCTTATTCTGAAAAAGAAAAAACAGTATTTTGTTACAGAAGAGGAAAAAAAAAAAACAGAGCTGAGACTTGGAAATTATTTTCCCCTTGCAAGTTTTCTGTATCTTAAGTTGGTAAATTCACTACAAAGATTCTATCCCTGTTCTTGCTACTTGTTCTGCCCATTTTTATTGTTCACACTTAATTTTCCTAGGTTTTTCTGTATTTCCCCCTATTGGAGGGGATGATTGTCTTTTACATGTGTGATAGTTCTGGTTAATACTAATTCACAGAGTTGACTTTATTACTTTGAAATTAGACTTTATCCCAAGGCTTTCACTGATGAGCTGTAACTAAAAACTGTTAAATGTTATGTTCTTTGTGGTAAAAATCTCTTGAGTTGTTTAGTATGGACTAAATAAAAAGAATGTACACTCAAGACTGACTTTAATATCTGATATGTTTGCTTTTAATAAATGCATTATTCAAAAGTTATTCTTGAGAGATTCTGGGGACCTGGACACTTTTTTTAATTTATTTATTTTTTTTTTTATAGAGGCATGTTTTATTTATTTATTTGTTAGTTTGTTTTTGCTTATACATGCACTGGGTACAGTCAGAAGTGCGGGAGGGTGAGAGAATTCTCCAGAGCCAGAGCGGGGAGCAGAGCAGGCAGAAGGACCGAAGTACACTGCTGAGGGGAGCAGTGGGTGGCAGGAGAGGTCTGCGCGCCATGTGGGACCCTCCTCCGGTGGCTGGGGAGCAGCTGGGGATCGAACTGGCGCTTCAGTGGCTGCGGGCAGTTTCTCAACCCAGCGCTCAACCACTGCGCCACCGGGGAGGCCCTGGACACTTTTTTTTAAATTGAAAAAGGAAAACTAAAATTACAGTAATGGATGGATATCCTTTTCTTAGATTCATTATCTATATAGTCCTATAATTGAGATAACTATAAAGATGTGTTACTCTGTGGTTGGTGTTATTACCAACATCTTGGTGGATACTCTGATGCACGGCTTTATGTTCCCAAAGAGAATTCTCTGTCCCAGGAACATAATTGCTTCTTCATTACTGAGAGCACATGTTTATGCATGTGTGTGTGTGTATATTTTTGAAAGATTTATTTATGCATACAAGAACTGGGGTACAGGCCAGAGGTGTGGGGGGTGACAGGATTCACCAAAGATAGAGTGAGGAACAGAACAGGCAGATTGACTGAAATACACTGCTGAGAAGAGCAGTGGGTGAGTCAGGAGAGGTCTGCTGTGCCATGTGGGTAGCTCCCTGGCCAGGGATTAAACTTGTGCTGCAGTGGTTGCATCTTAACCCCTGTGCCACCAGGGAGGCCCAATATATATATATATATATTATATATATATATAATATATATGTAATATATATATTTCCTTAAAGATTTATGCTTGCAAGAGCTGGGGTGCAGGCCAGAGATGTGGGGGGGTGAGAGGATTCACCCAAGACAGTGGGGAGCAGAACAGGCAGATCCACTGAAATACACTGCTGAGGGGAGCAGCAGGTGAGATAAAGGTCTGCTGTGCCATGTGGGTCAGCTCCCTGGCTGGGGATGGAACTTGTGTTGCAGTGGCTGCAGATAGCCTAATAGTGATGCATCTTAACCCCTTGTATCACCAGGGAGGCCCCCCGACACTTACTTATATTGCAGTTTTACCCTCTTCTACTTTTGATAGAGCAGGAACTCTGAATATGTACTATTTTCTTTATTTTTTCACGTTCTAGGGCAAAAATCATAGGTAAGAAGAATAAAACATCTCTTGAGACTTCATGGGAAAAATCTCATTAAGAGCATGTAAATTTCCCCCCCAAAGGATTTACATTCCACACAGAACAAATGAGCTATAACAACTGTTAGCATAAGAAAAATTTTAAGTTAGATAATAGAATTTCCTGTACCTTGGTAAACTAATAGTTTCTCCTTGCTTCCAATTCACTGTCCTACTCTTATTGTAGAGAATACAGAGTCTTATTTCACTAAACAGTGATGAATATAAGCAAGACGCGTGTGCCTCAATCAGAACGTTACGTATTTACTACATAATTGGTTACCACTGGCATCCTGCTACCTCCCAAATACGGAGGATTACAAATGAAATCATGAAATCACAAATCACAAATGAAAGTGGGGTGAAACACTGATTTCCAAATCCCTTTTTAAGTCCTATTCCTCTTGGGCAGTATATGTTTTTTTTTTTTTTTTTTTTTTTTAAAGATTTATTTTTATTTATTTATACAAGCACTGGTACAGTCAGAAGCGCGGGAGGGTGAGAGAATTCACCAGAGCCAGAGCAGGGAGCAGAGCAGGCAGAAGGACTGAAGTACGCTGCTGAGGGGAGCAGTGGGCGGCAGGAGAGGTCTGCGCGCCATGTGGGACCCTCCTCTGGTGGCCGGGGAGCAGCCGGAGATCGAACCGGCGCCGCAGAGGCTGCGGCAGCTTCGCAACCCAGCGCTCAACCGCTGCACCACCGGGGAGGCCCCCAGTATATGTTTCTTAGAAACATTAAGTGATCAACTTTAATCAGTGCCCACTAATAGCCCTCTCCCTCTTAAACTACTGATGATTAATAGCAAAATCAGTTTAATGTCTGTTGATATCTCAAAACTTGTGATTTCAGAGTATTTGATGAGAGAAGCCAGTGTGAATCCCAGGGGAAGGTAGGATAATTCAAGTGATAATACATAAGATTTTTCAACTATACTTCAGATTTCTAATGGTAGAAAAGCATTCATAAAAGAACCTTAGTATAGTTACAGCTCGCTTTAACGTGTTGTGACTTGACATTAAGCACACACAACCTCATTTCCTACGGTGTGTCAGGCCTTTCAGGTCAGATGAGGTTTATAAATATTTATGTGCAGGGCCTCCCTGGTGGCGCACAGGTTAAGACGCAACCTATGAAGCTATCCACAGCCACCGCAGCACCAATTCGATTCCTGGCCAGCCAGGGAGCAATCCACATGGCACAGCAGACCTCTCCTGACTTGCCCTGCTGTTCCCCTCAGCAGTGCACTTTGGTCAATCTGCCTATTCTGTTCCCCACTCTGTCTCTGGTGAATCCTTTCACCCCCCCCAATACCTCTGGCCTGTACCCCAGCTCTTGTATGCATAAATAAATAAATCTTTAAAAAAAAAACAAAAATAAGAATAATTATGTGCAACAACCTACTGTGGCAGAAAAACTAAATTATCAGTTATATCTGAGTTTTATAAAAACTATTGATGCTCACTGCTTTATATTAGCTGATATCTAGACAGTCTCCTGGTTGGAGCTTCCTTTGATCATCAGTCTCTTACCCAGAATGCTGCTGAATATTCAATAACTAATTTTAAAGTTATTAACATTTAACAATGTTAATGTTATTAAAGAATAATATGACTTTACATAGCAATATATTATGTATATGCTAATATATTTAATATAGGCATATTTTAGATCTTAATCAGATCTTACAATATTTTCACTTGAGCTTTTATGTTTCCTGAAACAAAAGTTTACTCCATTGTTTGAAAATTCAATTTCACAGATACTCTTATTACAAATTACCTTTCTAATGACATGTCAGCTTGCTGCTTGATATTTTCTCTGCCACAGTCTCCGAGAGAGGTATGTATTGTCTCTGAAGTGGCATTTGGATAGCACTGTCAGAAATAACACTTAAGTCTTACAAAACATACCTGAGGTTTATAAAAATACCAAAGTGCCCAGTAAAGGAAATGACATTCTTTTGGTTGTCTGGTTAATGACAACTCCTTTATAACTAGAAGTTGATTTAGGTCCCTAAGGAATGTAAACTAATTAACAAAGAGTTAGAATAAAATAAATAATACTCTCAACAGTAATCAATTTTGTATGATTCAGTGTGTATAAAATATGCAAATAATCTCATGCATAACAGAAGTTGGTCATTTGAAAAAAATTCTTATCTGGGTGATTATTCTCTTACAAAGTGATAACCTTTTGGGCATCAAGTAATGAAACCAATACTTTTCCCCAAATTATTTTTTCTATTTATGCATACAAGAACTGGGGTATAGGCCAGCGGTGCGGGGTCTGAGAGGATTCACCAGAGACAGAGTGGGGAACGGAACAGGCAGACTGACTGAAATACACTGCTGAGGGGGGCAGCGGGCAAGTCAGGAGAGGTCTGCCCCGCCATGTGGGTTTCTCCCTGGCCAGGGATCAAACTCATGCTGCAGTGGCTGGTGTTAGCTTCATAATACCACCAGGGAGCGCCCCCCCCCCATCAATTTTATCAAATTTTTATCCTGTAGAAGCTTTAAATGTCTGGACAAGGAACACAAAACATGAACGGTGGGTCAATTGATCTGTAGTAGTTTGACCAGCCCAAAGATCTCAAAATGAATTTGAATGCATTTAGGTACAGCATATTCTCCAATTTGGCCAAGGGTGCAGATTCTCCCTTTGGGATTATGCTAAGTTTGATTACACAATTATTTGCCAGTCCCTGAAATACTTTTGATTTTACAAATCCTGCTTTTACTCTGTATAAACACAACTCTTAGCTTCAATTGATATTATTAGTGACACATTTGACAGATGTGAATTAGAAAAGTTGGCTTTGCACCTGTCGGAGCAAGTATATTTCTGCAAAGCCAACCAACAAAATCCCAGAACACAAAAAATGCATTACACATTTTTATTTATTGCTTTTTATGCAGTATACTGAGCAAAGGAATGTCCTAGAACACTATCCAATGAGTTCATTTCTTCCAATTTTTTTTTTAAGAAATAGTAAGCCAAAATAGGCAGATCTGTTTTTTTAATTCAAAAATATATTTATAAAATGAGAAATTACCATATCATATTAAGTGCTAACAGTTCTACAATAGATTTATGTATAGTATACATCGTAGAACAGAGTTCTTGAAATTATCTCATATTTAACAATTTTATAAAAGGTCCTCAATATAATTTCCACAATTGCCACATGATTTCAGGGGAAAAAAAAACCCACCTTAATCAGATCACATCGTCTCCTTATTTAAAACCTTTCATGGCTTATTGCTCTTAGAATAAAAATTCCCTATCCTTAACCATGTCCTATAAAGTCTTAAGTAATTTGGTTCTTCCTAACCCAATCTTATATCTCTCATGGGCCCGCTTTACTTAATATGATGGACACTTCTGGCCTGGCTTCATTTCTTTGAATTTACCAAACTCATTTTCATTTCTGGGCTTTGTATCTTACAGTTTCCTTTGCTCTTTGCTCACTTTCCCCAGGCCTTTGAATGGCTCCTTGATTCTCTCTACTCAAATTTCAAGTTGTAAGTTACTTACTCTGAGAGATTGTTCTGTAATGGCAATATAAAATGGCCTCTCTACCCACTCTCATCACCTTTTTTTTTTTTTTTAGTAGTAGCCATTTCCTTAAGCACCATTTAAATATTAATGCATACTTTTCAATCCCTTCGTAAAGCACACTGTTATATGCACAAGGCAAACTTGATGATTGTCATTAATGTGTTACTCTGTATTATTCCCATTTAGATTTATTTACACTATTACTGCAGTATGTAGCTACAGATATAGGGTTAGATACAGGTGTATATATATGTAGTGTGTGTGTGTATATATATATGGGATAGCTGCAAAAATAATAGGTTATTGCTATGAAAACTATGCTAACTATATATTCATCATGTCAACTGTTTGTTCCTAAACCATACCTCTAATTCCTGTAGTGATAAACTAAGATATATTATTAATATGAGTGTGAAAAAAGGTTATTCCTATGAAAATGATGTTGAATATTCTGAAAAAATTTGATAAAGGTGAGTGTCTAAAAGTGTTTTTTATTTTAATTTTATGGGGGCAAAGTATTGAAAAAAAGACTTTAAAAATCATTAAAATCTAAAATTACATACTCAGATTACTTTGTCTAAATCCTTATCTCACTTAAAAGGAATTTAGAAATTGGTACTAATACACGTATTGTTTTGTTGGGGGTAAAGGGTGTCCTGAACAAATTCAACAAATAGGTTTTATGGATTCTACCCCCATCCCAGACCAGAGATCCAAGACGCCAAGGATTACAAATCCCATAATGTCATCACCACTGAAGGGAGGATTGTGGAAACTGAGGGTGGAGTTCAGCAGCCAGGACGTGGGCCTTGAGGGTGCTTGGTTTTTCGCTGTCTTTCTATTGAGTGCCAGCTCAGCAGAACTGATAAGATGCATTGATCAATTTTTCTCTCTCCCTTTCTCCCTGAGTTATTCCTTTCTTCATTTCCCCTTCTGTAAATAAACCCTTTATTAACCTTTTTATGTGCGCCTGCAGTTGAGTCTCATTATAAGTCCCTTTTATTTCTTTTTAAAGATTTATTTATTTATGCATACAAGAGCTGGGGTACAGGCCAGAGACATGGTGGGGTGAGAGGATCCACCAGAGACAGAGTTGGAAACAGAACAAGCAGACTGACTGAAATACACTGCTGAGGGGAACAGTGGGCAAGACAGGAGAGGTCTGCCTCACCATGTGGGTTGCTCCCTGGGGATCGAACTCATGCTGCAGAGGCTGTGGATTGCTTCAGAGTGCGGTGCTTAACCCCTTTTGGAGGACCCTATATGTCCCTTTTAAGTGCATGGGTGAGGTCCCATAGTCAGGCCAACCCATTTCACATTGGGGTTGCCCTGTAACAGTTTGCGATGTGAAGACAGTTGTTACAGCTATTTCGAGTGGCTGCCTAGTGTATGGACACCTAGAGAATCCTGAGCTTAAGATTCTGGGCACAGGGCCTCCCTGGTGGTGGCGCAGCAGTTGAGTGCTGGGTTGCGAAGCTGCCCGCAGCCTCTGCAGCGCCCGTTCGATCCCGGTCACTGGGCGAGGGTCGCACATGGCATGCAGACCTCCCATGCTGCTCCCTACTCCCTCAACAGTGTACTTCGTCAGTCTGCCTGGTTGCTTTCCGTCTGGCTCTGGTGAATTCTCTCACCCTCCCACGCTTCTGACTGTACCCAGTGCTTGTATAAATAAATAAATCTTTAAAAAAAAAAAAAAAGATTCTGGTCACAAATTCCTGCTACTCCTTTTCCTAGGGCACTATGTATGTATGTATGTATGTACGTATGTATTTTTATTTTTTTAAGATTTATTTATTTATGCATACAAGAACTGGAGTACAGGTCAGAGGTGTGGGGGGTGAGACGATTCACCAGAGACAGAGTGGAGAGCAGAACAGGCAGATCTACTGAAATACACTGCTGAGGGGAGCAGCAGGCAAGTCAGGAAAGTCTGCTGTGCCATATGGGTCTCCTCCCTGGCCAAGGATCGAATTTCTGTTTCAGTGGCTGCGGATAACTTCATAGGCTGCGACTTAACCCCTTGTGCCACCAGGGAGGCCCCTCCTAAGGCACCTTTTAAATGAACAACTTGGATTCAGCCCAGGAAAAGTCAGTGACACCACCCCTGACCCAGCTACCCCATAAGTAATAGATCTGCTCTATCCCTTTTCCCCCACAGCCGCACCTTCTGGAATAAATCTTAAGACTACATCTTTGTGTGAGTTTAAGGTAACTGAGCTTTTAATCAAAATGGCCTCAGGGTTTTTACTTCTCTTCAAGGAGCTCAGAAAACTGTTGAGGGCCTGTGGGTCAACACCAATACCTCCTCACCCAGCAGGTCATAATCTGAATGTTTTTAACACAACAGCTAAGCCTTCCCCTGCATAGAATTATGTCACAACTTTCTATTTTTTTACAGAAATTTTTCAGGTAATGGAAGAAAAAAAAAAACTTGAGGAATTTTATCTGAAGTTTGATACTGCCTTAGTTGTTCCCCTTCCATCTCTAAGGGGATAACCACAGGAAGATGCTGGCCTATCTCCATTCTAGTTCTCCTCCCCCTACCCCACAATGTTATATGCTCAAGGCAAGGAATATGTTTTAAACTCTTGCTAATTAAAATACAGTCCTTGTACCAGCAGCATCAGTATCATCTAGATGCCTCTTGGGCATATAAAATCCAAGGGCTCACCCTAGATCCGCTGAATCAAAATTTTAATAAGTTTCCCAGGTGATTTACATGCAAATAAAAGTTACATGCAAATAAGCACTGCTTAAAAGTAATCCTGAAAGAAATAAAATCCCAAAACAAAACAAAAAAAAAGGATCTTAACAATTAATATTGTGACACATAGAAGGGAATTTTAATTTCCCTCTATTGGCACAGAAGATGAGGAATTAGCAAAAATCCCCATCCAGTGTGAAGTCAGTAAAGGGAACATGGAAATGAGTAGACAAAATGTCTATGTCTTCACAGATAATCTAGTGAACATTAGATTTCATGGGTAATAAATACCATCATTGAAATTGTAACAGGGTGGTCCTACAAAATAACTATTGTTTTGGGAAGTCATCTGAGTTTGCATTTAGTCTACGTGTGTGATCCTTTTTTCCCTTAGGGATAGAAGGGAAGTGTATCAAATTAATTAGACACAATACTTTTATATATATCATATATTATCACCAGAAACATCGCAGATCAAAATTGTTAAGCCAAGTTCTGACTAACAGTGACTCTCTGGACTGAATAACCCCTCAAAAAAAATGATCTCATAAAACCTGAATTATTCTCCAATCTGAAAATCTCAGTCCTTCTTGTAAGATATTTTACCCAGATAAGAACGTTGACTTTGAAATAGGGTACTATACTTCCTTTTATAAATCTCTCTACTTAGGGCCTAGGAGTATTTCCTAACTAACTAACCCTCACAAAATTTCTCATCTGGGCAACAGAAGACATCTAGAAGTCATAAAACCAACATGCTAATGTTTCAGTAAGAAAAAACCCTCAATGGGGCCTCCCTGGTGGCCCTGAGGTTAATTCTCAGCATTACCACCTCCATAGTCCGTGTCTGATCCCCAGCCAGGGAGTGAACCCAAATATGGCAGCATAGACTCTCCGATCTCACCATTGCTTCCCTTAGCAGTACATCTCAGTAGATCTGCCAGTTCTGCTCCCCACTCTGTCTCTGGTGAATCATCTCACCCCCAGCAACTCTGGCCTACACCCCAGTTCTGCTATGCAAAAACAAACAAACAAACAAACAAATAAATAAATCCTCAATAGAATTCTGCTAAGTACTTTTGAAATCTCATCTGAGTATTTTTTTCTTCTGTGCTGCAGGGGCTGCACACAGCTTCATAATGCTGCCACTTAACTACTTGTGCCACCAGGGAGGCCCTCATCTAAGTATTTCTGAAAAGAAAGGACCAACATGACAAAAGCAGTTAAAAGTATCTACCCACTGTGTTGTTAGTTTATTTTCAGTAGATTTATTGGACTTTATGTCAAAAGTCTATGCTACAATCTATGCTTTTAAACTTTGTGTTTGAACCGGATCATAATTAAAAGTACAAATTATGAAAGTACAAATTAAGCATATTTGCATCTTTTGCCTTAAAGAAAGTCTACATTGGGTTTAAGAGATTGACCTCCAACCATTTCTAGCAAACAACAATTTAAATTCAAATCAAAGCCTTTCAAGTAATGACATCAAAACATCTCTGTGAGGCTGTGAGGATGACCTTGGAACACGAAATCTCTTGTGTTCATAGGTGTTCAGGCTATTTGTATTCCAGTCCTAATTTGGGGTTTTGTTTGCCTAATGGGGACAAAAGATTGGCTTGATTGGAATGCTTTGTGAATTGGAAATGAGGTGATTTACAGGACCATTGTTTGGTGGGGGTTCCTTGTCATTGTTTTCACATTTCCCCTACTTGGGTGCCTCTGCTGGGAACTGCAAATTATTTGATCCAGGAGCAATGATAATCTTCATTTAAGAGGCCCAAACCTGGGCCTCCCTGGTAGCGCAGCGGTTGAACGCTGGGCTGTGAAGCTGCCTGCAGTCTCTGCTGCGCCGGTTCAATCCCCGGCCACAGGCGAGGGTCCCACATGGCGCGCAGACCTCTCCTGCCGTGCTCGCTGCTCCCCGCTCCCCTCAGCAGTGTACTTCCATCATTCTGCCTGTTCTGTTCCCCGCTCTGGCTCTGGTGAATTCTCTCACCTTCTGGCGCTTCTGACTGTACACAATGCTTGCATAAATAAATACATAAATAAAATCTTAAAAAAAAAAAAAAAGTCCAAACCTGTCCCTCCCGAAGAATTAGAAGTGGATTATCCTGGGTGGAGGAGACAAGAGATTTTTCTGCATCTCCTGATCATTCTCCCTTTCACCCAGGATTACTGACAAGGAGGTAACACCCATGGGCTGGTCACAACACAGCCGACATCCACCAAGACAGAGTGTGAACTACATTTTCTATCAGGTCAGCCCTGGGTGAAGTCCTGCAAATTATCGGGACTGGAAAGTGGTGTTTCAGAGCCAATTCACATATCAAGGGGGAAAGGAAGAAATAAGAAAGGGGGCGGTGTTTAATTTTTTTCACTAAGTCTCCCCAAAATACAGATCTATTCCATGTACATGACCACAGCTGCCACCCTAAGAAAGGAGTGCTCCTTCCCGCTCCTTTTCAGGCACCCAGTGTGTCTTACCTGTCATACCACTAAAGGCTTTTTTGGTTTTGTTTTAAAAAGGATAGGACAAAAAATTCACTTACATTGGTATAGACATAAAATACAAACATTTCAAACATTTTTACTCTAATTGCCATTTTCTTATACACAGTGATTACATATTTTGAACTGATGGAAGTAGACCTTAATAGTGGAATTGCAGACATAAGACCCAAAATTCCGGGTAGAGGAGATACTTGCTTTGAGGAAAGATGGAGGTGGTAGTAAGACTAATGCAGACATTGTTTCAGACTAATGCAGACTAATGCAGACTAATTTCAGACTAATTTCAGACTAATTTCAGACTAATTCTTCTTTTGGATGATTAATATACCAAGAATTTTATTAAATTCCAGATACTTGACATGCATCATCTCTAATTCAACTAAAATCTGGAGATAGTATGAGGTTACATAGGTTATAGAAGGTACAGCCACCAGTGAACTGAGTTTGATTCCCAAGTTCTTACTTGCCTCATGACCTCATTCTGCTTTAAGAAGATGATGAAAGAAGGCAGCATAGTTCTCATTGAATGGGAAAGAATATCATGCATCATTTCCACTAAGTGGGGAAGTTTATTGCAAGTTTAGAAGTGATTTTTAAGCAACAGTGAGAGATTCATAAAATCGATCTTTTGTTCATGCATGTTATTTTTTCCTCCCAAGAACCTACTACTAAAATTGGGTATTGGCAGAGTAGAGAAACAAAAATGAAAATCAAAATTTAGGATGGAAACCTTTATATAGAATAAGAGATCACAAGAAATCTACAAAACTGGATAGTTTCTGGATAGTTCTATTCAATAGCTAATTTAAATAATACTGTTAGCAATTTTTCGCATTTTTATTAATATATAATTTATATATCATAACATTTACCCACTTAAAGGATACAATGCAATGGATTTCAGTATATTCATATTATTGTACGAATATTATTACAACCTATCCAAACATTACAAGTTTAGAACACACTCCTCATCCCCAAATAACCATGCACTAATTAACATTCCTCAATCTACTCTTCCTAAGTCATCTCTAGGCAACCACTGATCTGATTTCTGTTTTTTTTAGATATTCTTAATATGATTCCAATATAAATGGAATCATACATTTGTGATTAGCTTCTTTCATGAGAAATGTTTCCTTTTCTTGAAATATATTTATTTATATATTTTCTTACAACACTGTTTGATTGCTCCTCTCAGGTGTAATCCCCATAAATTTCCCGCTAACAAGTTATCTGTGAAACATCTCCATAGTATATTGTGTCCTTCCCCCACACAGTTTTGGTCTCTCTCCCTCCCTCTCCCTGCTATATGTCTCTGATTTATAATTTGTCTGCTAGTTTTGTCTTTTTTCCCCTCTGATCCCTTGTTAGGTTTCCCCATATTAAAAAACTGACAATAACAAATGCTGGCAAGGATGTGGAGAAAAAGGAACTCTCCTATACTGCTGGTGGGGATACAAACTGGTTCAACCATGATGGAAAGCTGTATGGAGGACCTTCAAACTACTAAAAAACTACTATGGAGCTGCTATATGACCCAGCAACTTCACTTCTAGGAATCTACCCAAAGGACACAAAAACATTAACTCAAAAGGAAACCTGCACTCCTATGTTTACTGCAGCACTATTTATAATAGGTAAGATATGGAAACAACCTAAAAGCCCAAAAACAAATGACTGCATCAAGAAGATGTGGCATATATACACAATGGAATACTACTCACTAGCAATGTTTTCAAGATTCACCTATGTTGTAACATGTATCAGTAATTCATTCCTTTTTATTGCCAAATAATATTCCAATGTATGTCTCTACTGCTTTAATTTAGCCACTGTTAAAATAAAATGTTTTTAAATGGAGTTCTCTATGACAGGTCCCATCCAGTCTTAACCCCTAATGGAAATGCAGTTTCAGCCTCTCCTAAAAAATTCTAAATCAATAAACCTGGTTTCCTGGTTAGCAATGGAGAGGCATTTTGCATAGTGGAATACCCTTCCCTTCTCTGGAGAGAAGGTGGGTTTTGTCTGAAACAATCTTTCTTTTCTTTTGCTAATAACGTTGCCCACCCCCTTTCTAACAGGATTCTTCCCCCTGGCAGAACCTTTCTACTTGCCAGATGGGATGCTGCCAGATTCATGAATTATTTAATAAAGGCAATTAGGTCTCTAAATTTATTTTGTTTTCTAACATCATTCACTGGTTCATAGGTATTTGTGTTGTTTCTACGTTTGGGTTATTATAGCTAGAGTTGTTATAAACTTCTGTGTGCAAGTTTTGTGTGCCTGTTTAATTTCCCTGGGATATTACCTAAGAGTGGGATTGCTACAGCTTATGATAGCTGTCGTACTCACATCTCTGTCAATACTTGTTAATTTCTTTTTTTTTAAAAGATTTATTTATTTATACACACAAGAACTGGGGTACAGGCCAGAGGTTGGGGGGATGAGAGGATTCACCAGAGATAGAGTGGGGAACAGAACAGGCAGATCAACTGAAGTACACTGCTGAGGAGAGCAGTGGGCGAGACAAGAGAGGTCTGCTGTGCCATGTGGGTAGCTCCCTGGCTGGGGATCAAACCTGTGCTGCAGAGGCTGTGGACAGCTCCATAGGTCGAGTCTCAACCCCTTGAACCACCAGGGAGGCCCCCAATAACTGTTAATTTCTTTTTGATTGTAACCAGGCAAATGTGTGGGAAAAGATATCTCCTTGTGGTTTTGATTTGCATTTCCTTGATGACTACAATAATGTTTAACATCTTCTTGTGTTTATTGGCTATTCCTTTATTTTTGGAGAAATGTTTGTTCCCTGCAATCTTATTAAAAATGAAATAATTATGGGACCTCCCTGGTGGTGCAGCAGGTTGAGTGCAGCACTGTGAAGCTGTCCGCAGCCTCTGCAGTGTGGGTTTGAATCCTGGCTGGCTAGGGAGATATCCACATGAGGTGGCAGACCTCTCCTGTTTCTCCCGCTGCTTCAGCAGTGTATTTCAGTTAATTTGCCTGTTCTGCTCTCTGTCACTGGTGAATCCTCTCACCCTCCCTCGCCTCTGGCCTGTACGCCAGTTCTTGTATAAATAAATAAATAAATCTTTAAAAAAATAAATAAAATAATTACATAAAATGAACTTTTTTCATGATGTCAGCATTTCTGTTTTAGGTTGCAGAGAATTAGATGACAGATTCTGTAAAGCATGAAAGAAATTAGTTCTTTTGTGATTTTTTTTTTAATAATAAATTTTATTTTTATATTCCCCATACAGTTGCAACCCCCCCTTTCTGATCCCAATCCCTCCCCTCTCGCCCCCACCCCCCCAAAAGTGTCTCTGTTTCATAGTTTTAGTTCTTTTGTGATTTATGTACTGACCTGAAATACAAGTTGAGCTGCAGTGGTAGAAGAGAGGGCTATTACTATATTCTTACATTCTTCAATTATTTTCCTTTAGGAAAGAGTAATAATTTTTTTAAAAAAGATTTATTTATGGATGGTCTCACTCATAGCAGGAATCTAGAAAGTCTAAATAAGGGACCAGGAAATAGAATAACTATAAGAAAGAAAAAAAATCAAAATCAACCAACAACTACGAACCAGAGACACACTATGGGGGGGGGCGGGGAAAGGAGGGATTGGGGTCAAAATAAGGGGGTTGCAATTGTATGGGGAATATAAAAAATAAATAAATTAATAATTAATAAAAAAAAGATTTATTTATTTATACAAGCACTGGGTACAGTCAGAAGTGCGGGAGGGTGAGAGAATTCACCAGAGCCAGAGCGGGGAGCAGAGCAGGCAGAAGGACCGAAGTACACTTCTGAGGGGAGCAGCGGGCGGCAGGAGAGGTCTGCGCCATGTGGGACCCTCAGCCGGCGGCCGGGGATAACCAGCGCTGCAGAGGCTGCAGGCAGCTTCGCAACCCAGCGCTCAACCGCTGTGCCACTGGGGAGGCCCTATTTTTAATCTCTTCTTTAAATATAATTCTATTTAATTTTCAAACCCAGCAGGGCCTTGTTGGGAAAAATGGTTTTCAAGCTTTTCTGCCCTCCCACTATTAGGATTGCCCTGCCTGATGGGGCACCTGCAGTTGTTACATTGTTGTGTTGTTTACTTCTGTGGGCCATGGGAGGAGTATTGAGAAAGTCACCTAGGGAAGTAGGAGAAGAGGCAGGAGAGAGAAGGGGAGAAAAAAAGCCAGACAAGAGAGAGAGAGAAGCCCAGAGTGAAGACTTGCTGAGGGCTTGGAGGCCTACCAGCCTGCTGGTTCCCCCCACCCCTGCCTGCCATGTACCTGGTTGCTGCTCTACATGTAAAAGCTCAATAAAAGCCTGAGAATGCCACTGAGGGCTCCAAGACTCTCCTTTACCTGGTCTGCTTGGATCATAGAAAAACTGCTCTGTGCCATTCCTGCCCCTACAGCCTTAAGAGGGTGTAGGAAAGTTTTTCCTCCCCTATGCTATGAAGATGTTAGTTGAATCATAAGGGAAAAGAAAGTACATTTCCAGAGAGGCTTTTCCAGCTTCATAAAAAAGACCATGGCTTCTGCCTGTGTTCCAGTTCTGGTTATAGCTATACCACCTGGGTGACTCATTTCTACACTTTACTTTCAACATGGGTACCCTGAACTACCTTGTAGAGTAGCTGAGAGGATTGTTTGGTGCTACACCTTGCACCATGCCTACATATAACGATCTTGGCATGTGCCAGATATTGATTTAATTACTAAATTAAATAAGAACTGTTGACATAGCTGTCATAATAGCAACATGAAAACACTAGCAAGCTCTATTTATCACTGTATGTTCTGAAAGTAACAAACAGCTAAGATATGGAAACAGCCTAAATACCCCCAACAGAGGAATGGAATAAGAAGGTGTGGTATGTATACATACTGGAATAGTATTCAGTGATCCAAAATGATAAAACTCATGCATTTGGGGCAACACAGTTGGAGCTAGAAGGGGTTATTCTAAGCAAAATAAGTCAGAAGGAAAAAGACAAATATTGGATGGTATCATTTATTTGCAGAGTATGGAGAGAACAAACAAAGGGCCAGATAAAACCAAACCTAAAAACTAACTCTTGAAAGTTGATTATAGAAGTCAGGAATAAAGGTTTTACCTGAAATAATCAAAATGCAGAGGAGGGGGGTGAGAAAAAATGGGGAGGGAGCATAATGGACCATTGTGGAGGTACTTTGGTGGAGGCTACATTATGGTAATAACACTTGAAGCAGGGGACTCTCAGCTCCCAAAATGCAAACAAGGATGTAAACTAATACTGCCTCAATTAAATAAAAAAATAAATTTAAAAAAGCAAAAAAAAAAAGAGAGAGAAGATAGGAGGAATAAGCTCAACTATGAGACTTCGATTGCAGGAGAGTAAAGAAAGGGGCCCCCCAAAAAAGAATATTGCCATAGAAGAAAACATTTTTTTCTCTTTTTTTAGATTCATCCACATGGTGTGTCAAGCAGTAGCTTGATACTGTCTGTTGCTGGGTGGTATATTCTATGGAGGGGGCAGTTTGTTAATCCATTTGCCAGTTACTTTTTTTTTTTTTTTAACTACAGTGGTCTGTTCCTGTTTTGAAGGAAAAGATCACAAAATCTGAGCAGTGAAAGAAAAATGCTACCTCTCTTCTTCACCATTTCCCTTATATTTCCTTATGCAATAAAGCTGTACTTTGTACCAGAAGAAATCTAATACAAAGTTTACAATAGTGAAGCTGATACTATGTTGAAAAATCCTCTAACAGCTGGCTGTCTGACCCAAGAGGTTATAAACTCCTGAAATCTTGTTTCAGACAAACCAATAGAAATGTTATCAGGGTTTATCTAGCTGGAGCTTTTATGGTTTATATATATTTCCTATAGCTTTCTACAGTACAATACATGGCAGATTTTCAAAAACATGTTTCCCTTTATCTGAAATAAACATTAATTATCCAATAAAAAAGTTTGAGGAAATATTTGCACTATTTGTTATGTTGGTATACATAGGGTACATATATTTTATTTTTTTTTTTTTATTAACTTTTTTTTTTTTTTTTTTAATAGAGGCATGTTATTTATTTATTTATTTGTTTGTTTGTTTGTTTTGTTTATACATGCACTGGGTACAGTCAGAAGCCTGGGAGGGTGAGAGAATTCACCAGAGCCAGAGCGGGGAGCAGAGCAGGCAGAAGGACTGAAGTACACTGCTGAGGGGAGCAGTGGGCGGCAGGAGAGGTCTGCGCGCCATGTGGGACCCTCCTCCGGTGGTCGGGGAGCAGCCGGGGATCGAACCGGCGCTGCAGAGGCTGCGGGCAGCTTCGCAACCCAGCGCTCAACCGCTGCGCCACCGGGGAGGCCCAGGGTACATATATTTTAAATATATGTTTCATGAATTAAGTATTCATATACAACTCTTTCATGCTCTCAAAGATAGTACCTATCAAGCTACGGGATAAACTAAAATTTTGAGAATAAATACATCAAAATGTCATGATTAATTAATTCTTAATTAGTAATTTGTGTTTTATGCATATCTAGTGGTTTAAACCTGACTTAGGAAAATTATCCTGAAGAAATACATCTACTGGGAAAAATTCTTACAAAATGTGGCCAGCTTAAGTGAGATATGCTAACATAACATAAATCCTACAAATAAATTATTACTTGAAAACTATTCAGAATACTGAATTATATTGAAACTCAAAGTTACAGATCATTAGTGAAAGGCAAGTTTTATTTAGGAAGTCTTAATGAGTATTTTCTTTATCATTTCGCTTGGCATTAATTTAGAAAATACCCTATGTTTTCTCTATGTTGATTTATGCAAAAGTACCCATCATGTTTTGAAGTGTTATTAACTATATTTCCTCCTCTACTTTTCAAATGAAAAATTAAAGTATTGCTAAAAATAGAAAAAAACTGGCCCAAGATGGAATCTCTCATCTCCGGACCCCCTCCCAGACTTAACCTAACTGCAGTTTCAACCTCTCTGAATCCTAAACCAATCAATATGAAGTTTCCAAATCAATGCTGTAAGAGCCCCTGCCTGCCCCTAATCAAAGAAGGTTTTACCTGAAATAATCTTTTCTATTGCTAATAACCTTATCCCACCCTCTTTTTGTCTATAAATATACTCCATTTTGTGTAATCCCTTGCAGTATCTAGATGGGATACTGCCTGGTTCATCAAGCTTTTAATAAAGCCACTTAGATCTCTATATGTGTGAATTCTTTTTTTTAAAAAATTAATTAATTAATTAATTTATACAAGCACTGGGTACAGTCAGAAGCTCAGGAGGGTGAGAGAATTCACCAGAGCCAGAGCGGAGAGCAGAGCAGGCAGAAGGACCGAAGTACACTGCTGAGGGGAGCGGCGGGCGGCAGGACAGGTCTGCGAGCCATGTGGGACCCTCGCCCTGCAGCCGGGGAGCGGCCGGGGAGCAGGGGGGATCGAACCGGTGCTGCACAGGCTGCGGGCAGCTTCGCAACCCAGTGCTCAACTGCTGCGCCACCGGGGAGGCCCTGTGTGAATTATTTTTAACAGGGTCAATTTCTAGCATATGAACCTATCACTCTATATTTATTTTATTTTTTTTAAAGATTTATTTATTTATACAAGCATGGGGGTACAGGCCAGAGGCGTGAAGGGTGAGAAAATTCACCAGAGATAGAGTGGGGAGCAGAACAGGCAGAGGGACCGAAGACACTGCTAAGGGGAGCAGCGGGAGAAATAGGAGAGGTCTGCCTCGCCATGTGGGGCTCTCCCTGGCTGGGAATCGAACCGGTGCTGCGGAGGCTTCAGACAGTTTCACAACACTGCGCTCAACCCGCTGTGCCACTGGGGAGCCCTATATTTAGTTTAGATCTAATATTTTATATCTATGCTTCCAGTATGACAGCCACTAGCAACATATGGCTATTGAAAACCTAAGTTGTGACTAACGAGACTGAGAAATTGTCTTCTTAAATATCTTCACATTTAACTAATTAATTAGCTGATTATGTCTCATGCAGGGCTAACAGGTAGCTTACTGGGTAGACCAGATAAAGAGGATGAAAGTTACATTATAGTTAGATATCATTTTGGGTAGTGATTCAAAATCATAGATGGACTAGGAATTTCCATTACTAATTTTCAGTATTAGCATCACTAAAACTGCTAGCCAAGTGCTAGTGCTTATGTACTTAGATAAGTAAATACACTTTTTTATTTTAAAACAATATTTATTTATTTATTTATGCATACAAGAACTGGGTAGTAAGCCAGAGGTATGGGGTGGGAAGGGGGGACAGTGAGAGGATTCACCAGTGACAGAGTGGGGAGCAGAACAGGCAGATCTACTGAAATACACTGCTGAGGGGAGCAGTGGGTGAGACAGGAAAGGTCTGCTGCACCATGTGGGTAGCTTCCTGGCCAGGGATTGAACTCGTGCTGCAGTGGCTGGCAATAGCTTGATATCACTGTCTTTAACACCTGCGCCACCAGGAAAGCCCGAAACACTTTTTTTCAATAGATTCTTACATAGTATGTTGTACTCAAAAGATGAAAAATGAAAGTATAACTAGCTAATTTTATTACATTCAGTGAGCATTTACCTAATATATATTATGTGCCAGGAATGAGGATTCAGCACAACCAGAAAGACCCTGTTCCTATTGCTCTTTCATTTATTCATTGTCGACTTTGTTCCAGCTACTCTGAACGTATCCCTTGCTCTGAAAGAGGTTAGATGGTCTGAAGGGGAGAGCCCTCAAAGTACATGACTCTGTGGTACCATAGCAGTACAACTAAGAAGAATCTGAACCTGTAAGCGATTATAACAGAAATCCCATAAAATGGTGAGGTTCCTTGTTCCCTGCCCCACCTACAATGAGGAGTAGAGTTGAGCAGCCAAGTGAAGATATAAAAGAATTGGAGGAAACATAGGAGGAGAGACACATGTTGCAGAGAGACATCTGAAAGAGGGTGTTCTTGTTTCTCAGTTTTGGAATTGCACCGGGACTTGGTGGACCTGGAACAGAACCTTGGAGGAGAGACATGTAGGGACACTTGAACGAGACCCGTGGATGAGAGACAGGTGGACAGACAGACAGTAGACTTTATCTTGATATGCACTTTAATTTTTTTGCTCTTTTCATCTCAGACTGGCCTGGCCCCTTCTGCCCCTTTACTATGAATCCCGACCAGAAGGTACCTTAGACTTGTGGCAAGAATTTGGCCTCAGCCGTCCTGCTTCAGGCCAATCCTGTTTGGCTGGCCATTTACCCACTAGGGGATGGTCAACTTTGGGTGTTTATTTATTTATTTATTTATTTATTATAGAGGCATGTTTTATTTATTTATTTGTTTGTTTGTTTGTTTGTTTTGTTTATACATGCACTGGGTACAGTCAGAATTGCGGGAGGGTGAGAATTCACCAGAGCCAGAGCGGGGAGCAGAGCAGGCAGAAGGACCGAAGTACACTGCTGAGGGGAGCAGGGGGAGGCAGGAGAGGTCTGCGTGCCATGTGGGACCCTCCTCCGGTGGCCAGGGAACAGCCGGGGATCGAACCGGCGACGCAGAGGCCGCGGGCAGCTTCGCAACCCAGCGCTCACCGGGGAGGCCCAACTTTGGTTGTTTTTTTTTTTTTTTTTGAAACTTTTCTTCTCTTTTCTTTTTAAAAAATACTTATTTATTCATTTTGTAGAACTGGGGTGTAGGGCAGAGGTGCAGGGGGTTGCGAGAATTCACCAGAGACTGAATGGATAGCAGAACAGTTGGACTGACTGAAATACACTGCTAAGGGGAGCAACAGGTGAGACAGGAGAGGTCTGCTGTGCCATGTGTGGGTTAGCTCCCTGGCCAGGGATCAAGCTCAGGCTGTTGGGGTGACAGTGCTGAGACTTAACCCCTAGGCCACCAGAAGGCCCACCTTTCTTCTCTTTTCTATGCACATTGATTCTAGTAAAGTTCTTTTATACTAAGCATGCTTTGTCTTTGTTTGCACAGATAGCTGGACTTCTTTCGAGTGTGCAGGTTTGGGAGTCCCTGGGTGCCCTCCAGTCTGCCAGCTAACACAATCAGATATTTTCTTGGAGCAAGAACTTAGTTTTGAAGACTAAGAGAGTTAGTGCTGGTCTGTGCTAGGCAGAGGAATTCTAGTAGTTAAGAAACTGGCATGAGGGCCTCCCTGGTGGTGCAGCGGTTGAGCGCTGGGCTGCGAATTTGCCCGCAGCCTCTGCAGCACCGGTTCGATCCCCGGCCACCGGTGAGGGTCCCACATGGCACGCAGACCTCTCCTGCCATGCCCGCTGCTCCCCTCAGCAGTGTGTTTTGTCAGTCTGCCTGTTCTGTTCCCTGCTCTGGCTCTGGTGAATTCTCTCACCCTCCTGAGCTTCTGACTGTACCCAATGCTTGTATAAATAAATAAATAAATCTAAAAAAAAAAAAAGAAATTGGCATGAACTATGAAAACATTATATAAATAGTTGGTTTGGTGAGGAGGGGAGTATGAAGGAGTTTCATGAGATGAAAGGGCCTAGATCCCCAGTGCTTCAGGAGATAAGCTATCTTTGTACTAAGAGAGATAAAGAGAAACTCAAGGGTACTAGTGAGGAAAATGAAAAGTTCAGAGTGACATTTGACAAAGATGTCTCTGAAAGAGATCAATTATTAAAAAAATTAAATGAATCCAGGTGGAAAATCCCTCTGTGGCTCATAGAAAATCATCAACGAGACCTTCCTGGGTTCTAAAGGGGAAATTTTCTTATTTCTCAAGTATGAGACATTCAGCAATTCTAGTTATCAAGAACTGAGTCAAAAGCCAATAAGAAAAAGACAAGAAAAAATAAAGAGAAAACCAATGGTCTGCTTCCTAGGAGCTATGCTTGTAAAACAGATCCTTTTTGCAGAGACTGCTGACTTGGAACTGCATGTAAAATACAGCTATTGATTTAACTAGATATATTTTCAGCAGATATATGTCAGTAAAAGAGAAAAAACATTTGTAGGAATAAGAAACAATAGTCGAAAGTAGGGGAAGATTAAGATCTAAATAACAGAAAGCTTACTTCACTGTTGTATTTCCAGCGTCTAGACAAATACCTGGCAGAATACCAGTGCTCAATAAATATTTATTAATATTCATACATATCAATAAGTAAATGCATCAGAAAAAAACAACCAGATAGAAAATTACAATATTTAGATTGATAATTCATCACAGCATTATCCAAAGCATTAGTATTTTATATCCTTATATATTAAATTAGTAAATTCTATCATTATATCCAGCACATGACTGATTTTCTTCCTGAGACCCTGGGACTAGGTTGGGTTGAAGAGTCACTGGGTGAACTTAACACTACCAGACGCACCTGTATCTGTTTGTTCTGGAGCTCTAGGGATCTATGTCTGCAGCTTGAATCAGCTGCCTCTAAGTAAGACATTTATCTATGACACAGTCTCTTTTCTGGTGAATGTACAATAAAGAAATGAAAACCACAAACTCATTTTCTTATGCAAAGTCACCTCTACCTACCAACTCCTTATAATTTGGATCAAAGATACATCAAACATAACCAGACTCTTTAAAGGAATGGTTTTCACCCCTGACTGCATATGAGAATCTCTTGAAAGGATCTAAAATCATGGATTTCTGGGCACCATCCCCAGACATCTAGACTCAAGTTGATCTCGGTTCATGGTGGGATGTACTAAAGATTTTTATTTATTTAAATTAGCATTTTTTAATATCCCTAACGCCAGTCTTGCTTGGACATTAGAAATATGTACATGATCCAAATATATTCTATTCACTCAGATAGATGGCAAAATTTACATATAATTGACTTGCTTTGGTCAGAAGCCTTCCCAGAGTCTCAGCATCAATGTCCTCCCTTGCAGGAGTCCCAGAATGTCAAGAATATCCGGTGAGCTTAATTGCGTAGGTGTTGCCCCTTCTCTTTGTTCATGATTATTTTTAAACTAAGCTTTGAAACCATGCTGAGAAAGCAAGACCTCTTTCTCCTGAATCCATTCAGTTTTTCATTTTCTAATTAATGTCTTATAAAACTGCTATGGCTAAATGTAGCAGTAATGAGAACAAAAGACTTCTCACTGATCTTTATTTCTCTCTTCTTTCTCCTTTGCCCATTCACAAGGCAGAACATAATATTTGTCCAGGCACTATGCTTCAATATTAAAAAAAAAACACAAAAAACAGCAAACCAAAAACCTCTTTTCAGAGATTGACCATGAAACAGAAATATGGGACTATTATAAATGCACCTCCATGAAAGGGTTGCACCATTTTTCCTCGGCCCCTCTTACATGCAGCCACCTTGGACTTCAAGTGCCAGAGAACCATGAACTGGACTTTCTGAGTGGGGAGTAGCTTGGAAGGAGCACAGTGTCTATATTAAGGGAGGGAGAATGATTAGGGAAGGAGGAGGCACATGGAGGAGAGACATGTACAGATACTTGGAAGAGGTACAGGGAGGAGACGTGAATGAGAGACACATGGGAGGTTGCTCTTGATCCTTGGCAAAGAAAATGGCAATTATTATCTTGACATTATGTTGTATTTTGTGGCACATTTTGAATTTTGAGGTCTCTTGACCCAGCTCTCTGGGACTTGCCCAACCTTGTTTTGTCTTTTATCTTTTTTTATTTTATTTTATTTTTAAAAGATTTATGTATTTATGCATACAAGAACTAGGGTGTAGGCCAGAGGTGTGCGGCAGTGAGAAGATTCACTAGAGACAGAGTGGGGAGCAGAATAGGCAGACTGATGAAATACACTGCTGAGGGGAGCAGCAGGAAAGACATGTCTGCTGCACCATTGTGGATTAGCTCCCTGGCCAAGGATAGAACTCATGCTGCAGTGATGCTGATAGCTTCAGCAGGGAGGACCCTGTCTTGTCATTTATTGCCTGAAGTTACCTTAGATTTGTGGAAAGCTTTCAGAACTCAGTGGTCCTGATTTGGGCTGAGCCTGTTTGGCTGGGCATTTACCCAGAAGGGGATGAGAAATTTTCAGTATTGGGGGGCGGAGCAACATGGCGGCGAGGAGACGCTGCAAGTAAGATCTCCCATTAAAAAAAAGTTAATAGGGAGGAAAAGCGGCAGGTCCCAGTGAGAACTGTGACACGGAAGATAAACGGACGACACCAGCAAACTGCCCGAAGAAGAAAGTTGCCATAAAAGAGGACCAGAAGGCAGGGAAGCGCAGAACCCTGCTCCCCTCCCCCGCCCACAGAGGCGGCACTCTCCGACCCGCAGAGAGGAGGAAAACGACACACTAAAACTGCCAACAAGAACAAAGGACGCAGCAAGCGGGACTGGGAGTGGAAAGGAACTATTGCAGCCACCACACCCTGTGAACGGGAGCTGTGGAGAACCCCCGCAGGATCCGCCGCGGAGGTGAGCTCCGCGCGCCATTGCAGAGAGCCCCGCCCAGGAGGAGACCAGCCCCAGCACACAGCCCCGGCCGCCCGGTAAGCCTGCGCGGAAGCGGCGCGCCGGAAAACAGACGCGGAGCGGGATTGCGCGGGGAAAGCGGCGCGGATTGCGCGGATCGGATCGCAGCTGCCCAGGTCCCCGCGCCTGCGACCTAGGCTTGCCGGGAGACGACCTAGGCTTGCGGGGAGACGCGCGGAGGCCCTCCCGGAGTGAGCAGGAACCAGGCGCCCAGGCAGGGGAGCGGGATTCAAAAGGCGCCATTCCCGCGACACTGATCTGGGCTACAGCCCGCGTCCTGGAACTGAGGGCTTTGGAACTGAGACCCGGGGCACGAAATTAGGGGCGTGGGTTCCGCACGACCGTGGGGCACAAGGCAGACACAGCACCCCAAAGCCGTTGAGGTGTACCCTACCATCCCCGCTCTGCTCCCTGTCCCACGGGGTGGAAAATCAGCTCCCCAAGGGCTCTAGGAGAGATCTCTGGCGCCACCTCGCGACTTGTAGCCAGCACAGGCTCCTGAAGGAGATAGTGGCCAGCTGGGGAGTTAGCCCACACCTGGCCCCTTCCGACCAGTAGTCTGAGCCCACAGGGGGAGCGAGCGCCCACAGCGGGGCAGACCAGGCACGCAGAAGAGTGTGCCTGACACCGTACGCGCAGGGAGTGTGTCCCACATCACCATTTTAGAACAGGGACATTTCTTCAGTAAAGACTACCTGCAGAAGGCTTCCTCAGGAGCCAGAGGTGAGCGGGGGAAGTTCGCCCACGCCAGACCCCCTCTGGCCTGCAGTCCAAGCCCAGTGGGGGAGCAGGAACCCACCGCCGGGGCAGACCAGGCGCACAGGGGAGTGTGTCCCCACATCGACATTTTAGGACAGGGACCTTTCTCCAATAAAGACTGCTTGAAACTGACAGATGACTCCTGGAGGAACCAGAGGGGAGCAGAGAAGCTCACCCAAGATGCCGGCCAGTCCCAACTACACAGTGTCCCAACGCATACGGCAAATTAGAAAACAGACAGTAGGGAGGAGAAGAACCACACGCAACCTAGCAACTCTCCAGAAAAAAAGCACACCACAAAAAGAAAACCAGCCCTCAGATTGCAACGACAGTAACTTGGAAGAACTTCTGAGCCTTCCAGAAAGAGAATTTAAAATTGCCGTGATTAAAAAACTGACAGAAGTCATAAAGGAAAACAATGATAAGGGAAAAATAATCAACGATCAGAAGAATGAAATTGAGTCCCTAAAGAGGGAAGTAAAAGAAATGCAGGAGATCAAAGAATTAGTGGAAGAACTAAAGAATTCTGGGAAAAGCAATGAAAGCAGAATTGATGAAATGGAAGAACGAATAAGTGCTCTTGAAGACACAGAAATAAAAAGAACCAAAACAGAAAAGGAAAGAGAAGTACGAAGGAAAAAGAATGAAGAAAGACTTCGGGAACTATCTGACTCCATGAGGAAAGGAAATATAAGAGTTATAGGAATACCAGAAGGAGAGGAGAGAGAAGTAGGAACAGAGAAAATATTCAAAGAGATAATTGAAGAGAACTTCCCAAATGTGAAGAAGGAGCTGAAAATTGATATACAAGAAGCAAGAAGAACACCAAACTTCCACGACGAAAGAAAAAATACAGCAAGACACATAATAGTAAAGCTCCCAAGAATCCAGGACAAGGAAAAAATAATGAAGCTGGCAAGAGGGAAGAAACAGATAACATTCAAAGGAAAGCCAATCAGGCTGACATCAGACTTCTCCGAAGAAACACTACGGGCAAGGAGAGAGTGGAGGGACATAGTCAACAGACTCCAAGAAAACAGATGCCAACCAAGAATACTCTATCCCGCAAAGCTCTCCTTCCTCTTTGAAGAAAGAATATGGACCTTCCCAGACAAACAGAAACTCCGGAATTTCATTGCAACTAAACCCCCACTCCAAAAAATACTACAAGGAGTCCTAAAGCCAGAACCTCAGAGGGACGAATAACAAGAAGGCCAAAAAAAAAAAAAAAGTTATTAAAAGAATAAATAAATAAAATCAAAGGAAAGACAAACACAATGGCAAATACAGATGTTAACATATCAATATTAACTCTAAATGTAAATGGACTAAACTCTTCAATAAAAAGACACAGAGTTGCAGCCTGGATTAAGAAACAAAACCCAACCTTTTGCTGTCTACAGGAAACACATTTAGCTACAAAAGATAAAAATAGGCTCAAAGTTAAAGGATGGAAAACAATCCTACAAGCAAATGGGCCAAAAAAGAAAGCAGGAACAGCTATACTTATATCAGATAAAACAGATTTCAAACTCAAAAAGATAAAAAGAGACCCAATGGTCACTACATTATGATCAAGGGGACAATATTTCAAGAAGAAATAACACTCATTAACATATATGCACCAAACGAAGGAGCACCAAAATATATCAGACAACTGTTGTCCTCTCTGAAAACAGACATCAGAGAAAACACATACGTAGTGGGAGACTTCAACACACCACTATCAACAATGGATAGATCAACAAGACAAAAAATAAGTAAAGAAACCAAAGCTCTAAATAAGGACCTAGAGCAATTGGGCTTAACAGACATCTATAGAACACTAAACCCCAAAAAAACGGAGTACACATTTTTCTCAAGCGCACACGGATCATTCTCCAGGATCGATCACATACTGGGGCACAAGACAAACATCAACAGATACACCAAGATTAAAATCATATCAACCATCTTTTCTGACCATGAAGGCATCAAACTAGAAATAAACCATAAAAAGAAGGCAAGGAACTTTCCTACCTCATGGAGATTAAAAACCACACTACTGGAAGACCACTGGACTAATGAGGAGATCAAAGAGGAAATTAAAAAATTTTTGAATTGAACGACAAGGAGGACACCAATATCCTAAATGTATGGGATGCAGCAAAAGCAGTAATAAGAGGAAAATATATAGCAATAGAAGCTCACATCAAGAAACAAGAAAGAACTCAAAGAAACAACCTAATCTCGAAGCTCAAAGATCTAGAAAAAGAACAACAAGAAAACCCCAAAACCAGTAGAAGAAAAGAAATATAAAAACCAAAGCAGAAATAAATGAAATTGAAACTAAAAAAACAATCCAAAAGATCAATGAAACCAAGAGCTGGTTCTTTGAAAAAATAAATAAATAGACAAACCCCTAGCCAGGCTCACAAAGGAAAAAAGGGAGAAAGCACAAATAAACAGGATCATCAATGAAAGAGGAGAAATCACAACGGACACAGCAGAAATCAAAAGAATAATCAGTAACTACTATGAACAGTTATATGGAAACAAGTTTAACAATCTAGAGGAGATGGACAAATTCCTACAACTCTACAATCACCCAAAGCTAGATAAAGAAGAAATAGAACACCTAAACAGACCAATTACAATTAGCGAAATTGAAATGGTAATTAAAAACCTCCCCAAAAACAAAAGCCCAGGACCTGATGGATTTACAAATGAATTCTACCAAACATTCAGAGATGAATTAGTGCCTATCCTTCACAAACTCTTCCAAAAATTGAGAAGGAAGGGACAATACCAAACACGTTCTATGAAGCCAACATTACACTAATACCAAAACCGAACAAGGACAACACAAAAAAGGAAACTACAGGCCAATCTCCCTAATGAACACTGATGCAAAAATCCTCAATAAAATTTTAGCCATCAGAATCCAACAATGTATCCATAAGATAATTCACCACAACCAAGTAGGATTCATTCCAGGGGCACAAGGATGGTTTAACATCCGAAAATCAATCAACGTTATCCAACACATCAACAAAAAGAAATATAAAAACCATATGATAATATCAATAGATGCTGAGAAAGCTTTCGACAAAGTGCAACACCCATTCATGATAAAAGCCCTTGAAATTCTTGGGATACAAGGAACATACCTCAACATCATAAAGGCCATCTATGACAAGCCAACAGCCAGTATCATTCTCAATGGTGAAAAGCTGAAAGCAATTCCATTAAGATCTGGAACAAGACAAGGATGTCCACTCTCACCACTGCTTTTCAATATAATACTGGAAGTCCTAGCTAGGGCAATAAGACAAGAGAAAGACATCCAAGGAATCCAAATAGGAAAAGAAGAAGTCAAACTATCACTATTTGCAGATGATATGATATTATACATAGAGAACCCAAAAACTCCACAGAAAAGCTAATTCAACTCATCAATCAGTTCAGTAAAGTGGCAGGATACAAAATCAACACGCAAAAGTCAGTAGCCTTCCTATACACAAACAATAAATCTGAAGAAGAAGAAATCAAAAAAACCATCCCTTTTGTTATTGAAACAAAAAAAATCAAATATTTGGGAATCAATCTAACAAAAGAGGTAAAGGACCTATACAAAGAAAACTATAAAACACTGTTAAAAGAAATAGAAGAAGACACAAAGAAATGGAGAGACATCCCCTGCTCGTGGATTGGAAGAATAAACATTATTAAAATGGCCATCCTTCCAAAAGCAATATACAGATTCAACGCTATTCCAATCAAAATTTCAATGTCATTCTTCAAAGAAATAGAACAATTATTGATGAAATTCATATGGAATCACAAAAAACCCCGAATAGCCAAAGCTCTCCTGAAAAAAAAAGAAGGGAATGGAGGCATCACACTCCCAGACTTCAAACTCTACTACAAAGCCATAATCATCAAAACTGCATGGTATTGGAACAAGAACAGACATACAGACCAATGGAATCGAATAGAAAATCCAGAAATAAACCCACAGATTTATGGTCAACTAATCTTTGACAAAGGAGCAAAGACTATGCATTGGAGCAAAGAAAGTTTGTTCAATAAATGGTGCTGGGAAAACTGGGTCGCTACATGCAAAAGAATGAAGCTTGACCACTACCTCACACCATACACAAAAATCAACTCAAAATGGATTAAAGAACTAGACATAAGACCTGAAACCATAAAATATATAGAAGGAAATATAGGCGAAACACTACGTGATTTGCACATCAAAGACATCTTTACAAACACATCACCAAAGCAGTGATAGTGAAGGCAAAGATAAACAGCTGGGACTACATCAAATTAAAGAGCTTCTGCACAGCAAAAGAGACAATAACAAAAACAAAGAGAAACCCCACCAACTGGGAGAACATTTTTGCACCCAACACTAATGATAAAGGACTGATCACAAAAATCCGCAAAGAGCTGATGAGACTCAACAACAACAAAGAAAATAATCCAGTCAAAAAATGGGCAGAAGAGCTAAAAAGAAACTTCTCTCAAGAGGAAATGCAAATGGCCAACAGGCATATGAAAAAATGTTCAACATCACTTGCCATCAGGGAAATGCAAATCAAAACTACCATGAGATACCATCTCACACCAGTGAGAATGGCACATATTGAAAAAACTAGCAACAACAAATGCTGGCGAGGGTGTGGAGAAAAAGGAACTCTTCTACACTGTTGGTGGGAGTGCAAACTGGTCCAACCACTGTGGAAAGCTGTGTGGAGATTTCTGGACCTACTAAACATAGAGCTTCCATATGATCCAGCAATTCCACTCCTAGGTATTTACCCAAAGGACACAGAAACATCAATTCCAAAGAACACCTGCACCCCTATGTTTATAGCAGCACTGTTTACAATAGCTAAGCTTTGGAAACAACCCAAATGCCCAAAAATAGATGACTGGATCAAGAAGATGTGGTCCATATATACCATGGAATATTACTCAGCATTCAAAAAAGATAAACACATGCAATTTGCAGCAACATGGATGGCGCTGGAAGGGATCATGCTCAGCGAAATAAGCCAAAAAGAAAAAGAAAAATACCGGATGGTCTCACTCATAGCAGGAATCTAGAAAACTTAAATAAGGGACCAGGAAAACGAATAACTATAAGAAAGTGAAAATCAAAATCAACAAAAACTATGAACCAGAGACACTTTTAGGGGGGTGGGGGCGGGAGGGGAGGATTGGGGTCAGAATGGGGGGGCTGCAATTGTATGGGGAATACAACAATAAAATTTATTATTAAAAAAAAAAAAAAAAAAAAAAAAAAGACTGTTCTAGATCTAAATCAAAGTACATGAAACCTTAACTGTCTTAATATCAGTATAATTTTCTGTAGTAACATTTTGGTTTTTAATTGTACATGCCTTAATTTCTGTAATGTCTACTACCTTTATTTAGCAACTCTGGCTTTAAAAATATGTCGAACAATTCTCTGATTTCAACTTCAGGAAGAGTTCGTAGATATAACCTATAGTTTAATAGATTGGAAAATACTCATGTTTAATTTAATTTGGATCGGAGCATTTAATAAATCAATTGTGGTTTCATTGCTTCAAAAAAAAAAAAAAAAAAAAAAAAAAAAAAGAAATTTTCAGTATTATTAGTAAACTATTATTTGAAACCCTTTCTTTTTTTTTTTTTTCTCTTTCTCTCTATGCACACTAACTCCATTAAAAATCTTTCACTCTAAGTGTATGCTTCCTTTACCTTTGTGCACATGAGTGGCTGGAGCCCTTTTAGAGCTTGTACCCTTTTACAGTTTGTGGTGCTGGTAACCCCTCAGTCACACACTGAACACTCAGAGAACATTGCTGAGTATATTTGTTTTGTTTTTTTAAAGATTTGTTTATTCATTTATACAAGAACTGGGGTACAGGCCAGATGCGCGGGAGGGTGAGAGGGTTCACCAGAGACAGAGCGGGAAACAGAACAGGCAGACTGACGAAATACACTGCTGAGGGGAGCAGCAGGCGAGGCGGGAGAGGTCTGCCGCGCCATGTGGAACTCTCGCCTGCCGGCCAGGATTGAACCCACACTGCAGAGGCTGCGGACAGCTTCACAGCGCAGCGCTCAACCGCCTGCGCCACCAGGGGAGGCCCTGAGTATATTTGCTAATTGCAGAATTCTCACAGTTCCATTGTGGGGACTGTTCCCAGTCCAAACCAGATGCTCCTAAATACTGCACTATCCTCTTCTAAAACAAACAACCCTCTTTGCACATTTGCATTTGTATCAATGGGACAGCTGTTTTCTGCTCCAAGGCACTTCTATTTTAAAATTAAGAAAAAAAAAAAATAGAATCAACAGGAAAAGCATACCTGCAAAAGTACACCAAGTAAATTAAAAATACAAAAATGTTCACAACAATCCAGAAACCCAGATGTCACTCAAAAGTAGGTGGATGCACCATGTTATATTCACTCTATGAAATTCTAGACAGCAAAAGAAATGAAAGAATATGACTACATGTGATGTGTGTCAACAACATTATGGTAAGCCAAAGAAGGTTTAAAAAACTCATATTGCTGGATTTTACTCCAAAAATAAGACAAAATAACAATCAGTGTAAGAATTCAGGGTAGTGGCTATTTCTGAAGAGGAAGGGAGGGGTTTTTATTTTGAGGGGGCACTTAGAGAACTTTGGGGGCTTAAATTGCAGGGACTTGCACAAATATATTCACTTGGTGTTATGAACTGAGCTGTGCACTTATAATTTGTGTATTTTGGGCATATTTTATATATACATATATTTTATTTTACTTTATTTTATTTTTAAAGATTTATTTATTCATTTATACAAGAACCAGGGTACAGGCCAGATGTGTGGGAGGGTGAGAGAATTCACTAGAGACAGAGCGCGGAACAGAACAGGCAGAATGATAAAATACACTGCTGAGGGGAGCAGCAGGCGAGACAGGAGAGGTCTGCCGCGCCATGTGGGACCCTTGCCAGCCGGCTGGCATCAAACCAGTGCTGCAGAGACTGCGGACAGCTTTACAGCGCAGTGCTCAACTGCCTGCGCCACCAGGGGAGGCCCTGTGTGTATATATATATATATATAAAGATTTATTTATTCATGCATACAAGAACCTGCGTACAAGCCAGATATGTGGGAGGGTGAGAAGATTCATCAGAGACAAGAGGGAACAGAACAGGCAGACTGACGAAATACACTGCTGAGGGAGCAGTGGGTGAGTCAGGAGAGGTCTGCCATTCCATGTGCTGCAGAGGGATCGAATTCGTGCTGCAGAGGCTGCGGACATCTTCACAGCGCTGTGCTCAACTGCCTGTATTTTAATACAGCATTTAAAATTGCTTTGAAGCTCATTTACTTCAGAATGATCATTTAATTACATTAGCCTTGAATCAATTCCAGGAGATAAGAAAAAGAGCACAGACAACTTAGATTAATCAGACACTTGCTATTACTTTAAAGTAGGTGTTGTCATATAAATCTCTTCAGTTTTCTGGCTCATATGTGACCATAGAAAATAGCACACTGGGCCTCCCTCGTGGTGCAAGGGGTTGATCACAGTGCTGTGAAGCTGTCTGCAGCCTCTGCAACGCAAGTTCAATCCCCGGCCAGGAAGCTACCCACATGGTGCAGCAGACTTTTTCTGTCTCATCTGCTGCTCCCCTCAGTAGTGTACTTCGGTCTATCTGCCGTGTTATGTTCCCCACTCTGTCTCTGGTGAATCTTCTCACCCATAACACCTCTGGCCTGTACCCCAGTTCTTGTATGTATCCTTAAAAAAAAGAAAATAGCACAACTGTGTTAAATATTAAAAAAAATTAGCATTTCAATTTTTCAAAACTTTGCACATTTGGGCAAATAAAAGGAAATGGAGGTAGAGTTCTCTTCAGAAAAAATAATTCTGATAGGTTTCACAATTCCTTTGCTTCTCCTACCTGATTTTTGATGATTCTTTGCTCCTGTAAGCAGTGGGAGAAAAATGTTGAATTGAAGTAGACTTTTTTTGTTTTAGTTCATTAGTAACTTTACAAAGTGAGCAACATCTAATGGCTTAAAAGAGGCTTCACAATGCTCATAAATTCTAGGCCAAGTGTGGTTTGGTCTTTAATTTGAACCAGCACTTCCCAATAGAATTTTCTGAACTAATGGAGAGTTCCTCTATAATTATTGTCATATCCGTTAGCCACAGGGCTACTAAGCAGTTGAAATGTGGCAAGTTGACTGGGGAAATGGATTTGTATTTGAATATCATTTAAAATCAGTTAAATATAAATTCAAATAGCTACATGTGCCTAACTGTGATTTCTTCTGGACAGTATAATCCTGGATGACCATCTGGTCCCATCGTCTTACATAAAGTACATGAGACTTTCTGAAATGAAGAAGGAATGTTGGACTGACAGAAGATTTCAGAGAAGCAGCAGCTAAGTGTTCTTTACTGCCTTGAACAATTACCAGAGGGAAATGGATTTCTTGGGAAAACTCATTAGAGAAATACAGATTCTCAGAATCTCTCGAAATAGTAAATGGGTCCTCAGGATAAACAACTTTTAAATTTTAAAATGTATCCAATTTATCAAACTTGAATTACCTAAATGTAGGAAATAGAAGGCTAGGACTAAAAACAATGTATTGAACACCTTTGAGGAGGATCTGGTTAACTGGCCTGGTCATGCTGGTCATCTTTTGATCTCCACTTACTAAATGCTTTTGCGTGAGCTGTTACTAATACCCTGGTGCCAAGGAAGCAGTAGGCAGAGAGACAGCAGGCATTCCAGATACACTGGAAGAAAACATTTTTTATTTTTTGGACTTAACAGTTTTTAAACTTTTATCTTAGTGGATTATATCTTGACCTGAGCAAAATTGCCATTTTACTTCATTTTATTAATTTGCAGAAATTAGTCTTTCTCTACAAGGTCAGCAAGCTGTAAGTTAATAGCTCAATTTTTATGATTCCTGTGCCAGTATAGTGTCATGGTGTACTTACGTCACAAGCATTTTTTGGTCATCTCTAAAATATTTCAGGACATCGTGGACTTAATAGAACAGTGACCTTTGAAACCTTTATGTTTTTCAGGGTACTGTTAAGATTCGCCCACTTTCTAACAATAAATTTGATGTACCAAGTATATCTGAAGGTTTGCAGCTATAAAGTGACCTGAAGAATTTCTTTTTTTTCCCCCTGAAGAACTTCTTTTTTTTTTTTTTTTTTTTTTTTTTATAGAGGCATGTTTATTTATTTATTTATTTGTTTGTTTGTTTGTTTTTGTTTATACATGCACTGGGTACAGTCAGAAGTGCGGGAGAGTGAGAGAATTCACCAGAGCCAGAGCGGGAAGCAGAGCAGGCAGAAGACCGAAGTACACTGCTGAGGGGAGCAGCGGGCGGCAGGAGAGGTCTGCGCGCCATGTGGGACCCTCGCTGGTGGCCGGGGAGCAGCCGGGGATCGAACCGGCGCCGCAGAGGCTGCGGGCAGCTTCGCAACCCAGTGCTCAACCGCTGCGCCACCGGGGAGGCCCCCCCTGAAGAACTTCTTATAAAAATTTTTCCTCAGTGAAAACTACTCTTTCTCTCATACAGCAGAAATATACTAATCTTCCCTTTTTTACACACTTATAAGACATTTGCTTCACAGAAACACACACACACAAAAAGTGGAATAAATTTAAAGCCAACTCTGGATTAAAAATCCCATTTCTTCAACTCTAAGGCCTCCTCACTCCCCTTTAAATTCACTTATTACTATGTTTGCATGAAGATATATCTTAGAATTAATGTGGAAAAGAAGCTTGACAGTCTCCAAGTAAAGAAGTCAGTTTTGAAAGAATTGGTATTGCCAAACTGGTTAATTATATTTTAGCTATGCTAGGCTATCATGAGCTTATTCATATTGCCACTTCCACTTAAATACTTACATTGGAAGTAGCACATTAGTTAAATCTCAACATACATTTGGATTTCTAGTTGTTCTTTAACAAATATCTTCAAGATTACACTGCTAAGCAGTGTTGAAATGTGTTTATTCCTCACTCAAACGATAACCTGTCATTCAGCAGGCAATGTAACTAAAAGCATTAGACCCTGTCAAATTTCTCAGAAGTTATCACCAATTTTTTAAAGTTAAAAGAAGTTGATATTACTAACTCATATACCCGGTGGAACCTCCACCAGGTGCAAATCATCTGTTTAAAACTTTCAGCTCACTTTTAAGAGAGACCATTTAGATTCTAACACTGCACCATTTAATTAGGAGAATAAATGAAGTTATATAGTGAATTAAATAAGAAAAGGATATTTTGGTGTTCTTCAATGTGCCTTTTTATGTTCAAATAACTCTGATAGCACAAAAAGGTCAACATCACAGTACAGGTTATAAAAAGCAGCTGATCTCACAAAGATGCTATGAATAGTTGTTTATGGCCAAAAAGGAAATATATATGATTAAGGAAAAATAAATGATTAAAAGTCAAATATCAAAAACATCTATTCTTGATTTTTGATCATACATAATGCAGACAAAAATGGGATACAATTAGTAAACATTTGTGGATTTCTACTACTAATGGACCATGTGTGATGAAAAAAAAAATAGTACATTCACATATATGTAAAATAAAAAAGAAATTCCTTCAAAAACAGAGTGAAATCACAAGATGAGAAGAGAAACTGACAGGGCTTCCAAACAGAATTGTAAGACATATCACATAATTTTTTAGATTAAAACACACCAGTAGCTCTGATATCATTCAGTATATAGTATAAAATAAAAAGATTTGACAATGGTCTACAAGATTTTTCATGATCCTCCCCTTCCTGAAACCATTCACCATCTCCAGCCCATGCCATCTCCCTGATTTTACCAGTAACTAACTCCTCTTTGTTCTTAAAATAGCTCCTATTCAGGAATTTGTACCTGTCCTTTTGCTCAGATATCCACCTCAGAACTCCCTCACTTTCATTGCTTATGATACTGTCCTTTTCTGAGCAGCCTTTATAAAATATCATTACTCTTTATCTCTTTCGCTTTGCTTTATTTATCATCACAGCACTTGTCACCACCTTTCATATTTTTTTTTTATTTGCTGATGTTCCAATGTGTGCTGAGTGTTGTTCCAACAAGATATGAGCTAAATGAACTACAAGTTCTGATTTATTTTGTTCCTGGCACCTGGCATGTTCTCAACATATGATCATTAAACAAAGGAAAGAGTAAAATTAAAGTGATAAATAAGAAATGGTCTTGTGATTGCTCTGGGGGTTTTCTACAATATAAGAACCAATGCAAATCTTGGGTCTTAATAACAACATGATGGATGCGAGACAGCCTTGGGCCTGTGCTGAGTGGTGAAAGTTGTAAATGAGATCCTGGCGTAAATTCTACAACTGGGATTACACATCAGGGTAAAGGTGAGGCTGACCAATCCATCAGCTCTGAAGGGGACCAACAAAGTAACTGATTATGTCTTGACTCAGGATAAGCACCTTCCTCCAATGGGTCAGTTTTTTTAAATTTTACTACTTGTGTGATTTGAAGGCAAGGTATCTCATGTTAGTATTGACCTCAGTTATACAAAAATAAATTCTCTCTTCAGAAGGCATCTAAAATCCAGGTAACTGTGATTCTACAGACTAATTTTAACCAAAAGTCATTGCACAAAAGGGAGATCAGAAAAAATAACAACATAGAGTCCAATTATCTTTAGTTATTGGACTTAAAAGACATGAATTATAGACTAAAAACATGAACTATAGAATAAAAATGCTTATAATGTTTATAGAAATGGAAACAAAAGCTACTTAAAACATCACAAAAATCAAGAAATATAAAAAATGGCCAGACAGATTTGAAGACTATAAAAAAAACCTCTAAAAATAAAGAGCATAATAATCAAAATTACAAACTGAATGATTTTAAAAGCATATTAAATATGAGAGGGGACTTAGGAGATATGGAAGCTAAGAGTGGGAACGTTTAAAGTAGTTTAAATAGTTTATCTAGGAAGAGAACAGTGGGAGACTAAAAGGAAAAGCTACTCAAACCAAGTTGCTAAAGGCTAAAAATTTTAAGAGTTGGTGAGACATAGGTAAAAAAATTTTTTTTGAATGTGATCAATATAAGGAAATGCAAAAATAAATGTCTATACATATAATATGTATGTATGTATATGTAGAAATGTCTCTGTGTGTGTATATACATATACACACATATATATGTATACATAAAACATAATATCTACATCATAGTGAAATCACAGGGAATCCAAGAAAAACAGATGGGTTTAAAACAGCTATAGAAGTCCTCCCTGGTGGCGTAAGGAGTTAAGCACAGCACTATGAAGCTATCCCCAGCTTCTGCAGCATGAGTTCTATCCCTGGCCTGCCAGGGAGCTAGCTACCGCATGGCGCAGCAGACTTCTCCTGTCTCTCCTGCTGCTCCCTTCAGCAGTGTATTTCAGTCAATCGGCCTGTTCTGTTCCCCACTCTGTCTCTGGTGAATCCTCTCACCCCCCCATACCTCTGGCCAAGTACCCCAGTTCTTGTATGCATAAATAAATGAATCTTAAAAAAAAAAGACTATTTAAAAAATAAAATAAAATAGCCATAGGGGGCCTCCCTGGTGGTGCAGAGGGTTGAGCGCAGCACTGTGAAGCTGTCTGCAGCCTCTGCAGCGTGGGTTCGATTCCTGGCAGGCCAGGGAGATACCCACAAAGCACAGCAGACCTCTCCTGCCTTGCCCACTGCTACCCTCAGCAGTGTTTTTGGTCTGTCTGTCTGTTCTGCTCCCCACTCTGTCTCTGGTGAATCCTCTCACCCTCCCACACCTCTAGCCTGTACCCCAATTCTTGTATAAATAAAAATAATTCTTAAAAAAAAGAAATTTATTAAAAAAATAAAATAGCCATAGAAAAAATTACTTTCAAAAAAGTACTAGGTTTAGTAGTGTCACCCCAAAATTCAGGTCCTTCCTGGAACCTCAAAATGTGAATTTATTCAGAAATAGGATCTTTGCAGCCATAATTAGTTACAGTAAGATAATACCACATTGACGTAGCATAGGCCCCAAATTCAAATTTACTGGTATCTAAATAAAACTTTACTGGCATTATAAACAAAAAGTAGAGAGAGAGAAACACACTAAGGACAGATGACCATGTGTATACAGAGGCAAGGACCGTAATGATGCATCTACAGGTCAAAGAAGTGCCATGGATGGCTGGTACCACCACAAACTAGGTGACAGACATGGAATAGATGCTTCCCTAGAGACTTCAGAACAGCATCAAGAGACAAACACCTTGATCTTGAATATCTAGCTTCCAGAACTTTGAGAGAATATATGTGTGTACATATCTACATATGTACGCACACCCATAAACACATACACATTAGTTTATTATTTTATGCATCAAGAAGGTAATATTTCATTATAAAATTTCTGAGAGTCAAGATAGAATTATGAACAAATAAATAGGTAAGCATGTAAAAACTCTAGACAAACACTGTATAGAACAACAAATACAACACTGCAACTTGGGAATGAAAATAAGATATAACAAAATGTTGAAGGAAGCAATCAGATTAGATCGTTCATATTTATTCAGGAGTACAGTAGAAATAATGATAAAATTGAATTTGTTGATTTTAAAATGCCTGTCACATTTTCAATGTTATTAAAAGAACAGGAATAGAGTGATAACAGACAAAATGGTAGAGAAAATTAATGGAATGTAAGCAAAAACATGTATGAAATGAACATAACTAGAGAAAAAGCACGGCCAAGATAAAGTTGAAAATAATACCATAGAAATAATTCTAAATACATTGATAATCACAGTAAATAAAAAAGGATCAAGCACAACAGTTAGAAAACAGACTTGGTGATTTTAAAAATATGCTACGTTATGGCAAGTGAAGTAGCTACAGTTCAAAGACACGTGATTGTTAAAAATAAAAGGATGTAAAATATATCTCAACAAATAATAATAAAATCCATAGATATGTTAATATCAAAATACAGGTCAGAGTGCCCAAATCATACCACCCCGTTTCTCCTCAAGACACCCTACTTTGGCACGTATTTTGAGTTAAAAGCAATAAAATCCCTTGAGGCTGAGAAGTTTCTGTCCTTGACTAAGTTCTCTGCCCTTTCCTAATGAAAGAAGAAATTGTCTTGTCCTAAGCTTCTGACCTTTTCCTAATTGAAGAAGCAATCACTGCTCCCCCTTTCATGACCTGGAAGAAGTCATGGTGGGTGGGTGGTCTCTTCCAGTTGTAGATTTATCAGAGAACATTGTCCGCCCTATTTAAGACTCTCATCTTTACTTTCAGAGTAGGGATGAGGTCAGTCAGCCTTTCTGGTCTGCCATGTAAAGTTCCCCACTCCCCTGGATGCCCTAGGTCCCTAAACACAGGATAAATATCCTTGGTCTCCATTATTCTTTAGAATTTACATTCGTGTAACTTCTCCATAGGTATGTTATATTGATTTTCTTTTGCTAAACCCATCTGATATGGTTCCTTATCCAGCCTGAGAAGAACCCAGAGGAGTACAAGATGATTCCTCTATGCTCTGACATAGACTTGAAAACAAAGAAACATTGAAGAGATGGAGGATCACTTTACAATGATAAAGGGAACAATTAATAAGTAATATATATCAGTTCTAAATATTTTTACATCAAATCATGTAGCCTTAAAGTATATAAATATATAAAGCAAAAATAAAAAAAAATCATAGGAAAATCCATCGTCATAATAGAATATTTAATTTTCTTTTCTGTCATGAAAATTGAGAGATCAAGTAAGGAAAATATTTACAAGGTCATAAAATTTTTAAAAAAGGCTTATTTTTATCTATGTATTCATACAAGAACTGGGGTGTAGGCCAGAGGTTCAGGGGGTGAGAGGATTCACCAGAGACAGAGTGGGGAACAGAACAGGCAGACTGACTGAAATACACTGCTGAGGGGAGCAGTGGGCGAGACAGGAGAGGTCTGCTGTGCTGTGTGGGTCAGCTCCCTAGCCGGGATCGAACTCCTGCCACAGTAGCTGGGAATAGCTTAATAGCTCTGAGACTTTATTCTCTGAGCCACCAGGGAGGCCCAAGGTTATAAACATTTTAATAACATGATTATTAAGCTTGATTGCATAGTTGGAAACAGAACATCACTCAGAAATTAGGAACTTTCTGCTCCTAAAGTATACATGCAGGGCCTCCCCGGTGGCGCAGCGGTTGAGCGCTGGGTTGCGAAGCTGCCCGCGGCCTCTGCGGCGCCGGTTCAATCCCCGGCTGCTCCCCGGCCACGGGAGGAGGGTCCCACATGGCGCGCAGACCTCTCCTGCCGCCCGCTGCTCCCCTCAGCAGTGTACCTCGGTCCTTCTGCCTGCTCTGCTCCCCGCTCTGGCTCTGGTGAATTCTCTCACCCTCCCGCCTTCTGACTGTACCCAGTGCATGTATAAACAAACAAACAAACAAATAAATAAATAAACATGCCTCTATTAAAAAAAAAAAAAATAAAGTATACATGCAACATTTATGAAAAGTAGCCAAATTCTAGGTTTCGATTAAGTCTCAGCAACTTACAATAAAATGGTGTCAGTCATATCCTGTGACCACAATTTACACAGAAACAAATATTAACTGAAAATATGCATATATTTTGAAAATAAATTCATAATACCAGGATCAATGAAGTGAGTTTACAGTTAAAATTATATAATATACATAATTAGATACTATTGTTAGCAATTTAAAAGTATACTTCACAATGTGGATTGATCATGAAAATATTATCTTCTCATATGCAATATCACTTGGAGAATCAGTGTCAGGAGGTGTATGTATACACTTTTCTCTAAAGCTAACTTTATTATTTTTGAAACAAAATATGATCCTAAGGCCTCCCTGGTGGGCTAAGGGTTAAGTCTCAGCACTATCATTGCAAAGGCCTGAGTTCAATACCGGTCAGGGAGCTGACCCACATGGCGCAGCAGACCTCTCCTGTCTTACCCTCTGTTCCCCTCAGCACTGTATTTCAGTAAATCCACCTGCTCTGTTCCCCACTCTGTTTCTGGTGAATCCTCTCACCCCCATACCTTTCATACTCTGGCCTGCACCTCAGTTCTATGAAAAAATAAATATTTTTTAAAAAAGGAAATAATTTAAAATAGTATGATCCTAAAAAGACAGATAAAACTAATTGACCTTTCTAAACCTAATAATAGGTTAGGATCAACTGAGGAGATAAACCCTATGATTTTTTTGAAGTTACCATAGACTCATAAATCTGAAATTCAAAAAGAATCTTGGTTGTGGAAAGATTTGTAATGTTCCACACCAATAAAAAAAAATGATGACTAATCATTTCTTCAGATCTTATTAGGAACTGATTACTTACTATTTTATCCTCACCATATCTTTATAATAAGGTAGATAGTGGGCCTCCCCGGTGGCGCAGCGGTTGAGCGCTGGGTTGCGAAGCTGCGCGCGGCCTCTGCGGCGCCGGTTCGATCCCCGGCTGCTCCCCGGCCACCGGAGGAGGGTCCCACATGGCGCGCAGACCTCTCCTGCCGCCCGCTGCTCCCCTCAGCAGTGTACTTCGGTCCTTCTGCCTGTTCTGCTCCCCGCTCTGGCACTGGTGAATTCTCTCGCCCTCCCGCGCTTCTGACTGTACCCAGTGCATGTATAAACAAAACAAACAAACAAACCAGCAAACAAATAAATAAAGCATGCCTCTATAAAAAAAAAAAAAAAATAAGGTAGATAGTACCTCTGCTTTATAGTCAGAGAAAAATGGAGACCTAATATACATATATACACACACACACACATACATACATACATATATAGAGACACACACATATATATTTCTTGCATATATATAGTACAGCATACATATACATATACACAGATATTTTAATTTGGGGATTATACCTTTGCAATTCCATATGTGCACATGTTCTACTCACTCTCCACAAAACCACCCATGCTAGAACCCCCATCCCCTCCTCCTTCACTCTGTTCCCTCTGATAAACATTAAGTTCTTTCACTGAGACCAAGATTTAGACCTGTTTTTGTTAGTGCATAAATTTACTTATTTATAGTCCACAGATGAGTGAGATCATTCAGTATCTTTCACTTTCTGACTTATTTCACCTAACAATCATCACAAAGTTCATCCATTTTGTCCCAAAAGTCACTATTTCACCTTTCTTATCTTTACAGGTGTGTAGATTTTCACTGAGTTGACAGTCCACAATTTCTTTATCTGTTGAAGGGCATTTAGGTTGGTTCCATGACTTGACAATTGTGGACAGTGCTGACATGAACATAGATGTATAGAAGTCTTTTTGTATTAGATTTTTCATATTTTTTGGATAAATACCTAATAGAGGTGTTGCTGGATAGTATGGAATTTTCATTTTTCTTTTTATAAATTAAAAACGTTAATTTATTTATTTATTTTAAGATTTATTTATGCAAGCACTGGGTACAGTCAGAAGCTCGGGAGGGCGAGAGAAATCACCAGAGTCAGAGTGGGAAACAGAACAGGCAGACTGACGAAGTTACTGCTGAGGGGAGCAGCGGGTGGCAGGAGAGGTCTGTGCGCCATGTGGGACCCTCACCCAGTGGCTGGGGATCGAATTTGTGCTGCAGAGACTGAGGGCAGCTTCACAACCCAGCGCTAAACCGCTGCGCCACCAGGGAGGCCCTAAAAATGTTTATTTTTTTTAAGATAAAATTTCCCCCAAAATATAATCCAATCACAATTACAAAAGGTGATAGGATTTTAAAAAAGAAGTTAGCAAGTTAATTCTAATGCTTGTATGAAAGATCAACTCTATAAGTGCATCTAAAAACATTCTAGGAGAAACCAATAAGGAAGTATTTGTTCTACTACATCATAATTTAATTGTTAAAGATAGTAATTTACCACACCAAAAGCATCTGAAAAAGTGTGTGACCTAAAACATATAGTGTTGTAAAAAAATATTAATTCAAAAAACAAACAAAAAAAAAATCAACAGAGACATGAAAACAGATGGAACCAGGGCTAAGGTTAAGCAGGTGAGTTCAGACTTCATCAGCATATGGAGGAAATCTATTTCTAAAATACTCAAAAAGTGAAACTGAAAAAAGAAAAACAATGAGAAAATTCACTAGCAAGGCCTCCCTGGTGGTGCACCGGTTGAGTGCTGGGCTGCCAAGCTGCCCGCAGCCTCTGTAGCACCAATTCGATCCCCTGCAGCTGGCGAGGGTCCCACATGGCGCAGACCTCTCCTGCCGTGCCCCCTGCTCCCCTCAGCAGTGTGCTTCGTAGGTCTGCCTGTTCTGTTCCCTGCTCTGGCTCTGGTGAATTCTCTCACCCTCCCGTGCTTCTGACTGTACCCAGTGCTTGTATAAATAAAATAAATAAAAATCATTAAAAAATAATAAAAAAAGAAAATTCACTAGTAATTGCTGATGTTAAAGTTCTGGAGACATTAACCTCACAAGAGCAATAATTTGCCTGAGAAGCCAATAAAAATTAATCTCAGAAAATCAAATATGTAAATACATACAGTAATTTAAATAAGGTAAGACCATATCAATATGTCTGTGATAGATAATCATTAAACAGATCTTTGTAAATATGTGAAACTGGATAAGGATAAAAACAGAATTTTAAATCAGTAGCAATATGGCTCTTTTAAAGAGTAATCACTTCAAGAATACCTCTGAGTCACAGGACCAAGATTACCACTGATTAGTAAAGCACTAAATATCCTACAGGATATGTTTGGGGAATTGTCTCTTTGGCTAACTTTATATTTTCTTATTTATTTATTCATTCATCCACCCATTTATTTATTTATTTATTTATTTATTTATGTATACAAGCACTGGGTACAGTCAGAAGTGCGGGAAGGTGAGAGAATTCACCAGAGCCAGAGTGGGGAACAGAACAAGCAGACTGACGAAATACACTGCTGAGGGGAGCAGCAGGCGGCAGGAGAGGTCTGTCGCGCTGTGTGGGAACCTCACCGGTGGCCAGGGATCGAACTGGCACTGCAGAGGCTGCAGGCAGCTTGGCAGCTCAGCGCTCAACCACTGTGCCACCAGGGGAGGCCCTCTTTTTTATTTTTAAAAGTAGTAATTCTTAAAATTGTTGTTCATTTTTGGACAATATGATTTCTCCCCTCAGGTGTGCTCACTAGTTCTCCCAGGACCAAAGTACCCACAGTCTATCACCATATTCCCTTGTGCTCCCCACACCCTCCTTCCCCTTGCCCCTGTTTTCACCCCTCCTTTATCCCAACCCCTCCTGGATGCCACAGATCTGTGGTCAGCTTTCAAGGTTTGTCATTTTCATTTTCTAAAGAAATCTTCATACCATTTTCCAAAGAGGTTGCACCAACTTGCATTCACCAACAATGGATAAGATTTCCCTTTTCACCACAAGCTTACCAACATTTGTTGATTTCACTCTTATTTTATTATTATTATTATTTTTAAAAGATTTATTTATATGCATACAAGAGCTGGGGTATAGGCCAGAGATGCAGGGGGTGAGAGGATTCACCAGAGAGAGAGTGGGGAGCAGAACAGGCAGACTGACTGAAATACACTGCTGAGGGGAGCAGCGGGTGAGACAGGAGAGGTCTGCTTCGCCATGTGGGTTCTCCCTAGCCGGCTGGGGATCAGTCTCGTGCTGCAGAGGCTGCAGATTGCTTGGTAGTGCAGTGCTTAACCCCCTGCGCTACCAGGGAAGCCCCCTCACTCTTTTTTTAATAGGCCATTCTCACAGGGGTGAAATGATAATCTCATTGAGGTTTTGATCATGTATATTTTTTAACTGTTTATTATGAAAAAATTGTATACTTAGGAAAGTTGCAAAAACAATGCAGGGAGTTCCCATACATCCTTTAGTAGTATTCCCCAATATTAACATCTTATATAAGCATATTAAAATTATTATAACAATTAATATTGATAAGTATATTACCTAATCTATCGACCTTATGATTTTTTAATTTATGTTCCAATCCTGTCCTTTCTCTGCTCTAAAACTACTTCCAGGATTCCACATGATATGGAATCCAGACTCTTCCTGTCTTGGGCTTTCATGATTGTCCTTTGTCTTTCTTTTTTGTATTTCACGAGTATGCCATTTTTAAAGATAATTGTCTAATATTTTATAAATATCTCTCAATATAATATTGTTTAATATTTTCTTTCTGTTTGATTAGTAGTATACAATTTAGGCAAGAATATCATGGAAGTTAATCCTTTCTCAGTGTATTATATTAGAGTTACATAATGTCAAAACATCTTGGGCCTCCCCTGGTGGCGCAGTGGTTGAGCGCTAGGCTGAGAAGCTGCCCACAGCCTCTGAAGCGCGGGTTTGTTCCCGGCCACCAGTGAGGGTCCCACATGGTGAGCAGACCTCTCCTGCTGTGCCCGCTGCTCCCCTCAGCAGGGTATTTCATTGGTCTGCCTGCTCTGCTCCCTGCTCTGGCTCTGGTGAATTCTCTCACCCTCTCGTGCTTCTGACTGTACCCAGTGCTTGTATAAATAAATTTTTTTAAAAAAAATCTTACTGCTGGTGATATTGAGATATTAATTTGATCATTTAATTAGGGTGGTATCTGCTAATTTTTTCCACTATAAATCTACTAATTCACAAGTAGCTTGCAGTAGGAGGATACTTTGAGACAATGCAAATATCTTTCTATAAAATATAATTTTGCTAATAATTTTATTATCTTTTACAGATTCTAACCAAAAATAATTATTCTAGTTTGCCAAATTGCAATTATTAACCTGCATTTTTAAACATTTATTAATTAGAATTTTACTGTAAGTAAAAGTTTCTTTTGTACTATTTTTTTTTTTTTTTTAAGATTTATTTATGCATACAAGAGCTGAGGTACAGGTCAGAGATGTGGGGGGTGAGAAGATTCACCAGAGACAGAGTGGGGAACAGAACAGGCTGACTGACTGAAATACACTGTAGAGGGGAGCAGCGGGGAGACAGGAGAAGTCTGCCTTGCCATGTGGGTTGCTCCCTGCCTGGCTAGGGATTGAACTCGTGCAGCAGAGGCCACCGATTGCTTCATAGAGCGGTGCTTAACCACTTGCGCCACCAGGGAGGCCCCTCTTTTGTACTATTTACTGTATATTCAATTATTTATTTGCATCAGTATGGACTCATGCACATATACTTCATGTTATAGGTTATAATTCATTACAGTTATTATTTATTTCATCATTTGGATTGTCCAAGATTTGGCCATTGGAAGCTCTGTCAGGTGTTTTCCAAGTTATTCATTCTGGCACTGCCAGGTTTTAAAGCATTTCCTTACTTTCTGGCCATAGGAAAATTTCAGGCTCATCTTCTATTTTCTTTGGACCTGCACAAAATCTACCATTTTTCCAATGAACCTTGGTTGCCATTACTGGAGAATAGTATTGAGAGGGGCTTCCCTGGTGGTGTAAGGGGTTAATACGCAGCACTATGAAGCTATCCACAGCCACTGCAGCATGAGTTTGATCCCTGGCCAGGGAGCTACCCACATGGCGCAGCAGACCTCTCTTGTCTCACCCGCTGCTCCCCTCAGCAGTGTATTTCTGTCAATCCGCCTGTTCTGTTCCCCACTCTGTCTCTAGTGAATTCTCTCACCCCCACACCTCTAGCCTGTACCCCAGTTCTTGCATGCATAAATAAATAAATCTTTAAAAAAAAACAATAGTATTGAGAAACCAAAATCTGGGTGCTAGGTATACTTGTTACAATAGCCCATTATATTTCAAAAAATAAAAACAAAATTTACTTTTTTTTCCTGTCAGCAAGGCCAACCAACAATGATAGAAGTAAATAGAATGACAGCTGTTAACATGCAGAAAGCAGAATTCATTCAACTGTAACTTTTGGATGAACCAGGGACTATATATCTGGTTGTGTGCTGGCCGTGGAAAGTTGAGAAGCACTGGGCATTCTGCTCCTGTCACTTGACTTGTTTAAACAAACCATGGACTCTAGTTCTTGCTCATAAATCATTTCTGTGGAGTCAGAATAATGCCTTCTATATTTAAACCGCCAAATAGCCTAAGTTCTAACCTATAACAGGTGAGAAAAAATTTGGCAAAGAGGCTATCTCTTATCACTATACGTAGTTTCTAATTCAGCCCTGAGTCAGAAGACAGAATGCCAATTTAAACTCATTAACCTTCCTGACATGCTCTCTTCAGCAGAGCATAAATAATTTTGACTTTGAGTTGAAGTTTCCGATGCCAGATTCTCAGCTTCAGCTCACTAACTGTAGGCTAGTACTCTCTTCCAATAGCTACAAGCAGGAAAATGGTAGCAGATTTGAAATTTAAATGACCTCAGGCAATGTGTTGACCTAAATTTTATGTCAGTGATTTAAGAGACACTCAATGGCTCTAGGCAGGAACAAAAAAAAAGAGCTGAAAAATTTCTCCCCATGAATAATCTCAAACAACTTCAGGGCCAGATTTTGGCTTCAGCTCTCTGCACATAACTCAGTTATGTTTTCATCTTGGGGAAATCAACAGGACTCCTGCACTATAAACATAATAGTGAGTTCAAAATAGTCAGTGCTTTGGAAAAGACAGATGATACCAGAGTCTGGAGTCTTTTGAAAAATTTATCAAATAGAGAACAGTACTTTGGAGACTCACAGACTAGGCAAGTAGATCTTAATAAATTTGAGGAGCACAGGAATATAAATAACATGTGGATCAGAAACCTAGATGAGTAAGATCAATACTCAGAGGGACTGCTAGAATGTTCCATAGGGGTGTTTATAGTCTTGGAACTCTTAATGATAAAAGAAAATCTGAACTGCAAAATCATGGTTTGTGAAATGCAACTCTGTTTTTGGTTGTTGTTCCTCAGTGGGGAGTTTGGCACATATCTATACTCCTAAAAATCATTATTTTACACTACTATAACACTTGCTAAAAACTCCAACTTAACATAAACAAAACTTTCTTAATTCTAAGTAATAGAACATAGACTATACACATCATTTATATTTTCCTTTTATTCTACATTGGGCTTATTTATATATATGAACCACATTCTCAATAATATGCTTGAAAAGTAAAAGAAATATTTTCATAATATTCACTAGAAAAGTGTGCTCTATTTCCTGCTGCAAAATAATTGACTTTTCATCATCATCCTTGAAAAATAAGGTGCACTAATAGGTATTTCGGGTATATAATTATACTTTTCAGTGTTTAGATATTAAATATTATTTTTGCTATAACAGAAGTGAATGTTCACAAGAATCCTATGGAATTGCATTTGGTGGCACAGGGGGTTGGGCATGGCACTGTGAGGCTATCCGCAGCTTCTGCAGCATGAGTTTGATCCCCAGCTGGCCGGGAGCTACCCACATGGTGCAGCAGTCCTCTCCTTTCTTGTCCGCTGTTCCCCTCAACAGAGCATTTTGGTCAGTCCACCTGTTCTGCTCCCCACTCTGCCTCTGGTGAATCCTCTCACCCCCTGCACCTCTGGCCTGTATCCCAGTCCTTGTATGCATAAATAAATAAATCTTAAAAAAAATCAACCATACCATTGAAAGAATCAGCCAGAACCATGAACTCCTAGTCTCATGAAATGACTGGCCAACAACAGCATCTACTACGTGGGTGGATTTATGATAAGATTTATTCTCTCAGCAAAGCAATGTACTAGCAGGTATTTCACTTTAAGGGTAAGTACCATTTATGCTACATTATTCCACTGTAGTGCTTCTTTGAAGGAGAATAAAAGGTGATCTGTCCATAAAAACCACCAAGTAAGTTAAGCATAATGAAATAAGGAAAAAGCCACTCATTTACATCAAATTTGTGTCACAGGTATTCACTTACTGTTGCTCTTGAAGACACCAGAGAATCTTAAAAAGGAGTCATTTTTAACTTCATTCCCAACCAAAGTCATCTATTCTCATGTAAGTTTACTTATATATTCATATTCTTTCTTATTTGTCAAATGCCAACAAGTGGTCAAGTATTGGACTTGTGGTAGCAGAAAAGCCAAAATATAGTTTTGATTTCTATTTATACCTGCATGTAAGCAGATATAAATATAAGCAGTTCAAATTTTCCCCTGCCAATACTTTTCAGACCAAAGAGAAACTAGGGTTCAAGGGACAGGACATAAGAAACTTATTCCATATAATATGAATAAAACTGAATATTAAATGATAAATTAAAGTATGAGATATTTATTTTCAATTCCTTGCTTCCCAATGATTACTCTATCTTCAAAATTGTTGATCCTTTAACATAACTTAACAGCTGTTTTTATTTTTAAATTACAGATTTGCTGCTGTAATCACAGTTTCTCAGGATATTGTTCTTCTTTATATTGTTATACACACACACACACACACACACACACACTCATACTCATAAGTATCTCTAACTCAATCAATCAATGGATAATATTTGTTCTGTTCTACTAGAATAGTTATCTCTTACACTTTTAATATTCTCCTTAGACTAGAAGAGAATTTTATTAACATAGTAACTTTTATAAAGCAGGCATTGAAATGCTGATTTATTTTATTATTTTTTTTTTTATAGAGGCATGTTTATTTTATATTTATTTATTTGTTTGTTTTGTCTATACATGCACTGGGTACAGTCAGAAGCACGGGAGGGTGAGAGAATTCACCAGAGCCAGAGCGGGGAGCAGAGCAGGTAGAAGGACCGAAGTACACTGCTGAGGGGAGCAGCGGGCCGCAGGAGAGGTCTGCGCGCCATGTGGGACCCTCCTCCGGTGGCCGGGGAGCAGCCGGGGATCGAACCGGCGCCGCAGAGGCTGCGGGCAGGTTCGCAACCCAGCGCTCAACCGCTGCGCCACTGGGGAGGCCCAATGCTGATTTATTTTTAATAAAGGAAGGGAGAGGAAGAAACAGAGGATAGGAAGAAAGAAAAACTGATAATACACATTTCAAAAAAACCCACAAAATTCTTTTGCTAATCTCATTTCTTTATATCTCCTGGACATAAAACATTTTACCAAAAATGTACTTGCTAAGGCCTCCCTGGTGGCGCAAGGGGTTAAGACGCAACTGATGAAGCTCTCTGTAGCCACTGCAGCATGAGTTCAATCCCCGGCCAGGGAGCTACCCACATGGCGTAGCAGACCTCTCCTGACTCTCCTGCTGCTCCCCTCAGTGTACTTTAGTCAATCTGCCTGTTCTGTTCCCCACTCTGTCTCTGGTGAATCCTCACTCTCCACACCTCTGGCCTGTACCCCAATTCTTGTATACATAAATAAATAAATCTTTAAAAAAATGTACTTGCTAAGTATAGAACAGAATCTTGGCTATAAAAGACAAAAACATTAACACATTATGCTTGCCTTAAAATTTCTTCTATAATTGAATAATGCTTTATTGATCACATGATCTTTAAATCAAGATTCAGATGATTAGACAAAAGGCATAATCAAATATAATCAGTAAAACAGGCAGATTGACTGAAATACACTGCTAAGGGGAGCAGCGGGCACACAAGGAGAGGTTTGATGCGCCATGTGGGCAGCTCCCTGGCCAGGGATCGAACTAGTGCTGCAGTGGCCTCAGATAGCGTCGTAGGTTGCGTCTTAACCCCTTGCGCCACCAGGGAGGGCCCAATACTACATTTGTAAACAAAAATATTTTTGGGTTATTTTTTTTTCATTTTTATTTTTTTTTTTTTTTTTTTTTTGTTTTAAAAGAATTGTAGCGGGCCTCCCCGGTGGCACAGCGGTTGAGCGCTGGGTTGCGAAGCTGCCCGCGGCCTCTGCGGCGCCGGTTCGATCCCCGGCTGCTCCCCAGCCACCTGAGGGTCCCACATGGCGCGCAGACCTCTCCTGCCGCCCGCTGCTCCCCTCAGCAGTGTACTTCGGTGTTTCTGCCTGCTCTGCTCCCCGCTCTGGCTCTGGTGAATTCTCTCACCCTCCCGTGCTTCTGATTGTACCCAGTGCATGTATAAACAAAAACAAACAAACAAACAAACAAATAAATAAAACATGCCTCTATAAAAAAAATATATATTAAAAAAAATAAATAAAAGAATTGTAGCTTATTAGTCATACATTTACTCTAACAGTCTTAAAAGCTAATGACTGACCTTTTCTTTTTTTTATATTTTATTTAAATTTTATTTTTATATTCCCCATACAATTAAAACCCCCTTATTTTGACCCCAAGCCCTCCTTTCTCCGCCCCCCACCCGCCATAGAGTGTCTCTGGTTCGTAGTTGTTTGTTGATTTTGATATTTTCTTTCTTATAGTTATTCTTTTTCCTGGTCCCTTATTTAAGTTTTCTAGATTCCTGCTATGAATCCGGTATTTTTCTTTTTCTTTCTGGCTTATTTCGCTGAGCATGATCCCTTCCAGCTCCAAACAGCTGGGACTACATCAAACTAAACAAAAATATTTTTGTTTTGAAAATATGGCTCTGCAAAATATTCATGAATTGATGGACTATACAACAGAGGTAATGTTATTAATTTCATTTATTTTTATACATGATTTTTTTCAGGTTTTCCCTCAGAATTGATGATATTCTGTCAAACTGTGTATATTGTTAAATTGGATGAAATAAGATCCCTAGTAGTTCTGAAAATATTGTGCTTTAATTTCACAATTTACCTTATTTAAAAAAGAAAATAGGAATGATATGCCAGCAAAATGAACTCACTGATGACTTATCTCAAAGATATTAATAATAACATTTGTCTCTATTTAAGACCATTAATTTTTTTTTAAAGATTTATTTATTTATTTATACAAGCACTGGGTACAGTCAGAAGCGCGGGAGGGTGAGAGAATTCACCAGAGCCAGAGCGGGGAACAGAACAGGCAGAGTGACGAAATACACTGCTGAGGGGAGCAGCGGGCACAGCAGGAGAGGTCTGTTGCACCATGTGGGACCCTCGCTGGTGGCCAGGGATTGAACCAGCGCTTCAGATGCTGCGGGCAGCTTTGCAGCCCAGCGCTCAAATGCTGTGCCACCAGGGGAGGCCCTCAGTAGGAATATTGATTAGGCCTTCTCTATTTGCTTCTCTTGTACTTTGCTCATTCCATATATTACACTTTCTATAATCTGGTCATATACTAGTTGTACACAAGTTTCCTTAAAAGCAAGTAAGTTGAGAAAGTCTTTTTTAAATATATTTCCTCAAGGCCTAGCAAAGTAACTGACCCATAACTTATATTCCACACATGTTTCATAACTAGCAAATTAAACCACAAGAAGATTGAATCTTTTTTTTTTTTTAAAGATTTATTTATTTATGCATATAAGAGCTGGGATACAGACCAGAAATGCGGGGTGGGGGGGTGAGAGGATCCACCAGAGACAGAGTGGGGAGCAGAACAGGCAGATTGACTGAAATACACTGCTGAGGGGAGCAGTGGGCAAGATAGGAAAGGTCTGCCTAGCCATGTGGCTTTCTCCCTGGCCAGCTGGTGATTGAACTCGAGCTGCAGAGGCTGCAGATTGCTTCCTAGTGCAGTGCTTAACCCCTTGCGCCACCAGGGAGGCCCTCTTCTTTTTTTAAGAGTGAGTCTTATCCCATATATTTACGTCAGGTCATGCAGCACATAATTTTCTCTGTGTGTTCATTTTAGATAAAGGGCAATATATATATATATATATTTATTTATATATATTTATATATATTTATTTATATATTTATTTATATATATTTATTTATATATTTATATATATTTTATATATTTATATATATTTATTTATATATATTTATTTATATATATAAAACTTTTTGAAAGGTTATTTTTTGTTCTATTTTTCTCCTTAAGAAAAGGACATAGAAGACCATTTCCACATAATTCATAATGACCAGTTTTGTGTTTTTACATTCTCATCCTAACAAACACTTGATTAATCAGTTTAAAGACTTTGAAATGCTAAGTAAAATAGGAATTTCACTGAAATGGTCAATTTCATCTAAATATCCAGATACAGGACTCAAACCAGGCTTTTTGTATTACCTATAAGTAGTGGAAATTATTGCTATCCATCCATCATCTTGCCATCCATCTCTGTGGTATTTATTGAGTGTAAACTATATTCAAGACTCTGGCCTGATTATGGAACATGGTGTCATATATCTGAACTTTCCTTTATACATGGACACACTCAGTTTGCTAAATCAACCACTTATTGGAAAATGCACTCCAACTCCAAAAACAAAACCTTTGCTCACAGAATGAAATGGGCTCATTTGAATCCTAATGTGTTGTAGACATTCCAATTAAAATAAAATTTTATTTTCTTGAACTGAAATAAATTAGAGGACTGTAGCAATAGCAAAAGTGAGTAATATTTGCAACAATAATAAGAAATGGTCTTCTAAAAAAATGGTCTTCTCATTAAATGTTTTGCATCACAGAAGTCATGAAATATTTCAAAAACTTCACGCCTCTCTTTTCAGCCACTGTCAGCGATAGTATACCTCACTAACCCTGCCACAGGCATAAAGATATCCAATTTGGCAGTTTAAGAATGATCATTTTTCCTTTCTAACTGTGAAACTATATCACAATGTTCTCAATAATAATGTTTCAAAATTTTTTCCAAATGCATTCTGAAGTTGCTATGGCATCATATTTATCATTATTCAACTGGGATATCAAGAATCAAATAATCCTACTCTCCCCTCCCCACTGTGGTGTGTCTTTGGTTTATAGTTGCTTGTTTATTTTTATTTTTACTCTATTATAATTAGTCTTTTTCCTGGTCCCTTATTTAGGTTTTCTAAATTCCTGCTATGAGTGAGACCATCTGGTATTTTTCTTTATCTTTCTGGCTTATTTCACTAAGCATGATCCCTTCCAGCTCCATCCATGTTGCTGCAAATGGCATGAGTTTATCACTTTTGATTGCTGAGTAATATTCCATTGTGTATATGTACCACATCTTCATGATCCAGTCATCCATTTTTGGGCATTTGGGTTGTTTCCATAGCTTACCTATTTTAGTGCTGCTATAAACAAAGGGGTGTAGGTGCCCTTTTGAATTAATGTTTTTGTGTCTTTTGGGTAAACAAGGGGGAGTGGGAATTGTATGGGGACTATAACCAAGATGAAAATGAATACATTATGCAAAAATGAAAAATGATGTAAAAAATATATAAAATTTAAAAAAAGAATCAAAAAAGAGAGAAACACTCATTATAAGCCCTTAATAATTTAAACTAAAAAAATAAAAACACTGTAACTACTACTTTAAGGGTGATCTATGTTTTAAGTACATCATGGCAACCTTTACATGTGTGATGTCTTTCCATTTCACTGTCTACAAGTAATCTAAACCCACTTTATTATCCATCACATTCAAGTTCTTATCTATCCTCCTGAAATTGCCAATTTCACAAGTGGAAAACAAAAAATGATGGAGAGGTGGACTGGGATGGAGGGTTGAGTTGGAGGAGGAGGAAGAGAGGGGTAGTAGAGGGTAATATGATGATGGTGGTTATGATATAATGGTAATGGTTGTGACATGGTGGTGGTGGCAGTGACTTTTCAGTTATGATTCTGATAAGGACAACTCTCAGTCATCATATTTCTCTTTAACCTTGTGTCATTTGTCATGGCTGTCATACTGATCTCCATTTCTTATTTTTCCACATTGCCTCTTTTGAAAGCATCTGTCTTTTTATTGCAACTGTTTTCAGAGACTATTCTGACTTCTTTTCAGTAGTACATCTCCAATTTTAATGTGCATAGCTGAAAATGCATAGCTGATTCAGTAGGTCTGAAGGGAGGGCTGAGATGCTGCATTCTAACCAGCTGTCAAATGAAGATGGTGATCCTTTTCCACAGAACACCACTGAGTGGCAGGGCTCTAGCCCTACATGCTTCAATACTGTGACTTCTAGACACGTGAGACTATGCAACACTTGCAGTGTGGCTTGTCTCAACTGTCATCTGCTCTCTCTATAAAATACCAGGACTCAAAGATGTACTAAAAGAAGAAAGGAAATATCCTATTAATATTTCTAAGTTAATATTTCAGACATGTTGAATTGAATGTTATAAAAATTTCACACTTATTTTTACCTTTTTTAACATGCATAATCAAAGTATTTAAATTCCATATGAGGTTCATATTATTCTGTTGCTCAGCCCCACTCCAATCAGAGGTGAATATTTGAAAAACTGGTGAAGCTTAAAATTTAGGGTCTCTTGCTTACTTGACCCCTTTCTAGGCCTGTGATGGGTTCTAGCAAGTTTGCTTTTATAATTTTGTACGCCTTTCTTTCAGCAGAACAGCACAGATTATATAGGCTTCAAGCCTCATAAACCTGAATCTGCTTTGTTGACTACACATGTGATAATTCACTGCTGGGACTTTAATTCCTGATACTGTGCAGAGAGATAAACAATACACATACCCGTAAATTTCCCCTGCTCCTCAGGCTCATATTTCCCACTCACTGAGTCATTCCATTTAGTCATCACATTATAAAAAACCTTTATTCTGCCCCGAAACAATTATTCTATTTTGTGGTAGATTATTCATCTCCTTGTATTTGCTCATGCTATTCTCTCAGCCAGATGGCTCAGCTCTTCCAGGTCTATAGAAGTCCTACTTATCCTCTGAAGGCTACCTCACGACTCATCTCTGAAATGCATCTGACTATTTCAGATCACAATAATCACTCCTGTAGTACTTCTCTGTGCACTTTCATTCTTTGTGTGTGGTGGTTTTTTTTTTTTTGGAGGGAACAGTATCATTTTAGGGTATATCTATGCTTATTTTCCTCTGTGTCCAAGCTTCAAACTCACCTATTTTTCTAGGACATCTAAGATTATTTAAATTATACAAGTACACTTATAAAACCACTTTATGCCAAATTTTACTTTATGCAGAACTTCAGCGGAAAACAATATAAAACATTCAAATCGAATGTAAAGTGGACAGGCTGCAAAATAGATGTGGATAATTCCTTGGCGGTCTCATTCTGGAAGACTCATTGCCCATGTTGCTTTATGCAGTGGTCCAAGAATATGTGGCCAGGACACCTGCTCCTGGTGTTGAGCTCTTAGTTCTCTATGGTTGGAGTTTCTTCTCTGCCCAGTTACAGTTTAACAATTATGTGTTCTCCATGTGCCAACATCCACTCTCTGCCAACACAGGCTCTGTCTCTCTGGTTCCTCAGGCTGTGCTATCTTCCTTTCCCACATTTTGTGAAGCTACAGGCCAGGCAGTCGTTATTGCTCACATAGCTGGCTCACCACCAACAGCACAAAGTCACAAACAAACATCATTCCTGCTGGAGCATGAGCTCTGAGACTGTCTTGTTTTCCATGTTAATCTCAGCGTTATCTTGAATGACTATTGGAAGAGCACCCATCATAGCTGCACTAGTAGCCTCTAGCTCATCTTTGCTTCACTTGTTCTGCATCAGTGAAGCCCTTTGTGTTCTTGTATGTTTCAAGGATCCTACATCACTTGTATCCTGTCATGTCACATTGTCTATTATAGTAAATTGACTTCTGAGTCTAAAAATTTTAAGCAGTGTTTTCTTATATTAGTTTTCTCTCCCTCCATAGACATTAGGCTTAAGAAAGACAGGGCCGACTGTTCTGCTCCCTGCTCTGGCTCTGGTGAATTCTCTCACCCTCCTGCACTTCTGACTGTACCCAGTGCTTGTATAAATAAATAAATAAATAAATAAATAAATAAATAATCTTTTAAAAAAAAAGAAAGACAGGGCCGAAGTCTGCATAACTTGGAATAGGGTGGCTAAGAACTTTAGTATCAGGCGACCTAAATTTAAATCATGACTCTGCCATCTGCAAACTATTGACTTAGGATTAATGCTAGATCACCTTTAAAATATGATTTTTTTCCATCTGTAAACTGGGCATGAAAATAAAACCACCTTAAAGGATTTTTGTGAGGATTGAATAAAATAATGAACAAAAAATATTCAGTATATTGTGTACATTACGTAACCGATATGTAATAATTATTCCATAAATATCAGTGTCTATTATGTTTAGTAACAATAAAAGCACCTGGCAGAGGCCTGGGATATTAAAAGTAGTTCAATAAATTATTGATTGAGTAGTCTGAATTGTCCAAATGTGGGTACACTGGTATATTGCTCTCCATCATCAATTCATTAAGTTCTTACTATATCCAAGTTGTGTGCTCTATATGCATGGAATGATACACACAAACTATGTATCTCCGAAATCACCCATTCTGTCATTCATCACAGGAACATGCACCAGTCAAGTATACATAATTCTAATATGTATATTCAATACTGATTATCTGCTATTTTTAATTTTTTTACTAAAAGGAACATATGAAAATAAGCCATTAAAGCAAGAATATAATTTTGTAAATAACAGCACATATAAATAATTTGGTTTACTAGGATGTGCCCTTGGAGTGCCTAACATATGGAGAAGCACAGCTCTTGTTAATTAGCTGAGACATTAGCTGCAGCAAGAAACTGTGATTCAGCCTGCTATGTCCTTAAGAAGCCATCAACATGATTTAAACATGCTTTGTGAAGTAAATAAGACTTCAAAAGAGTTCATTTACCTATGTAAAAAAAAAGGAGATATCAAGGAATAGGGGCATTGTAAATATCACTACTCTATTACTTAAGATAAAGGACCACAACAAAGATAAAAAACAACACACACACACACACCAAACTATCAGACAATAAATGAGATTACCTTTGTAGGAAATGGTGCATTATAATTTTACTATCAAATTTAAACCCAAAATAGTAGGGACCCCACACAAAGCATTCAAAAGAGAATCATATTAATATTTAAATGGAAAAATTCAAAAGTTTATCAGTCTTCAGTTACTGAGAAAACCATTTGTGGTTATAGTTTATCTCTGATAGATTCGAATACATTCTATTTAAAGAAGAAAACATGATTAAGTGGATTCCCCAGGCACTAAAACTTTCTGGTGTACTTTTAGTTCCATTTTTCTTTTCTTTCTTTTTTTTATTTTTTTAATAGAGGCATGTTTTATTTATTTATTTATTTGTTTGTTTGTTTTGTTTATACATGCACTGGGTACAGTCAGAAGCCAGGGAAGGTGAGAGAATTCACCAGAGCCAGAGCAGGGAGCAGAGCAGGCAGAAGGACCGAAGTACACTGCTGAGGGGAGCAGCGGGTGGCAGGAGAGGTCTGTGCGCCATGTGGGATCCTCCTCCGGTGGCCGGGGAGCAGCCGGGGAGCGAACCGGCGCCGCAGAGGCCGCGGGCAGCTTCGCAGCCCAGCGCTCAACCACTGCGCTACAGGGGAGGCCCAGTTCCATTTTTCTAGAGTCCTGAGATATTTTGTAATTGAGAGAAGTCAACTTTTGCTTCTAGCAGACATGACACTTGGGAGAACTGGGAGTTGATGGGAGAGGAAGCACACATCTCCAGTTGCCCCTTGAAGGGGATTCTTCTCACCTTTTCTGGAAGTTATGCAAATTATGCTTTATCTGTCAGACAGGAAAAGTCTAAAAAAGGTTCTGCTTTCACTTACAGAACACATGGATGGGAAATCCTGCAGTGTCAGATTGCACAGTGAGTATAGACAAGGATCATGAAGATCAGGAAGAATTTCTGATTCTATCTCCTCAAAACTGCTCTAATAAGTTGCTTCTCTTTTTTTCCCTAAGATTTATTATTTTAATTTATTTATGCATACAAGAACTGGAGTATATGCCAGAGGTGCTGGGGGGTAGGTGGGTGAGGAGATTCACCAGAGACAGAATGGGGAGCAGAACAGGCAGATTCGGGGGACTCCCTGGTGGCTCAAGGGGTTAAGATGCAACCTTTGAAGCTATCCTCAGTCACTGCAGCACGAGTTCGATCCCCAAAAAGGGAGCTACCCACATGGCACAGCAGACCTCTCCTGACTCACCCGCTGCTCCTCTCAGCAGTGTATTTCAGTCGATCTGCTGTTCTGTTCCCTATTCTGTCTCTGGTGAATCCTCTCATCCCCCTACACCTCTGGCCTGTACCCTAGTTCTTGTATGCATAATAAAATAAATAAATTAAAGAAAAGGCAGATTCACTAAAATACACTGTTGAGGAGAGCAGTGAGTGAGACAGGAGAGGTCTGCTGTGCTACATGTGGGTTAGATCCCTGTTTGGGAATAGAATTCAGGGTGTAGTGGTGATAGTTCTGATACTTAACCCCTAGGCCACCCAGGATGCCCTCATTAATATTTCTTTATGCAACCATCTATATCTTTTTTAAGCTAAAAGAAGAACATATGTCTCTAACTCATCATTACTATCTAGATAAATTTAACCACATTTCTTTGTGTATCTGTAAACTCTCGCTCTTAATTCTGACAAATATGGCTTAATTACCTGCCATTCATCTTCTGAACTGTCTAATCCCAAAATACAACTACAAGTATAGAGGGATCAGAATTATTAAACTGTATCTTCATATCTTCTTCCTTCTTTTCATGCCATAAAGTGGTTGAAAAATACAAGATTTTTTCATCCTTTATCCTAATAATATAGTATATGCAATCCCAACTAAAGTTTAATTAGTGTATTAGTTGAAATTGTCTGACTCTTGCTTATGAAGATCATTTACTTGCACAGTCACCATTATTTTTAAAACTGGAAATTTACTAAGCCTTTTCCCTACCCTTAAATGGCTTTTCCCACCGAGAGCTAGACAGAAAATGCAGAAAAGAATTTGCTTAAATTTATGAACAAATTATGAATTTTCTTTAAAATTATGAAAAGAGTGGGAGATCTAAGACTCAAAACAATGATAATCTGCACTATCAGTTAGTTGCATTATAATTTTGAAAAACAGATTAAAATAAAATAGAAGGGGGACAGTTTTAAGGTATTTGTTTATCTTTCTAAGGTTGAGCCATGTTGGGTTCCTTTCATCTTTCCCATGACTATACTGAAGTGTTTGAAGAGATAAAAAACCAGCATTTCACTTATCATTACCTTTCTAATTGTTTCCTTTATGAATCAAGAGAGGGTGGTGGTGTTGGACACTATAAAACAGATCTGGTTTCAGCATAATACACTGAGCTTTAGAGAATTTAACAAATATCTGAAACATGGGCACTGGCCCTCTAATTTTGCTGTGCATAAAATGTAAAAAAAAAAAAAAAACAAAACCCTCTTTAAAATCAAAGTAGTTTTATCTTTGAAAAGATAAATTCTTTATCTTTATCACGAAGTGAAAGTGTTATAAAAAGAAATACCCGCGAATCAGTATTACTTTTGTTTTGGAAATCACCTCTACCACACTATTTGCTAGGTTTAGAAATCACATACCTAAAGGACCTCCCCTGGTGGCTCAGCAGTTGAGGGCTGGGCTGCCAAGCTGCCCGCAGCCTCTGCAGTGCCAGTTCGATCCCCGACCCCCAGCAAGTGTCCCACATGGTGCAATAGACCTCTCCTGCTGTGCCCGCTGCTCCCCTCAGCAGTGTATTTCGTCGGCCTGCCTGCCTGTTCAGTTCCCTGCTCTGGATCTGGTGAATTCTCTCACTCTCCCATGCTTCTGACTGTACCCAGTGCTTATATAAATAAATAAATAAATCTTTAAAAAAAAAAAAAAAGAAATCATATGCCTACAATAAATACATTTTAAATGCCAATACTCATGTATTCCTATGTTTTTTTTTAAAAAAATTAGACTATCTTTTTATTGTATGCTACTACCTGTCTACATATAATAATGATCCTTGTGAATAGAAATTCATGAAAATTCAATTAGGTAGATGTTAAGGACTGACAAAAATAGAAGTTTCTATAGTATGGAACATCTCATAAGGATAAGCTTTTTTACAGTCTTCAAATTCAGTTCTCCTTTGAATATTCAGTAGTTCAGAAAAAGTGGTTTCAAAACAGTCCAGAGATTCATTGTACTACAAAAAGGAGCAATCTTTCAGGGGTCTGAAGGGACTTGTACTTGAAGACACTAGGCAGCAGGGGGTCATGTTGAGCATTCTACAGACAGAACTGTGTGAAATCTGCAGCTGCTTGGGAAACCTTCAGAAGGTTGAGCCCAACCTCCAGCTGGAACTGCTGAACCACTTTCTTCACAGTGAAGACGCTGGAGGAACCAGATATGGCCCAAGTGAGAGCAGGCAGATTTGTGTTTTCACCTTGCTTATTTTTTTTTTTTTAAAGATTTATCCACTTATGCATACAAGAGCTGGGGTACAGGCCAGAGATGCAGCGGGTGAGTGAGAGGATTCACCAGAGACAGAGTGGGGAACAGAACAGGCAGATTGACTGAAGTGCACTGCTGAGGGAAGCAGCGGGTGAGGCAGGAGAGGTCTGCTGTGCCATGTCGGTTGCTCCCCTGCCGACCGGGGATTGAACTCGTGCTGCAGAGGCTGCAGACTGCTTCATAGTGTGGTACTTAAGCCCTTGTGCCACCAGGGAGGCCCCTCACCTTGCTTATGTTTATGTAAGAAAAAGATTGGATAAATTTTCTCAGCCCAGGTCCTCTCATTCAACTTTCCTGACTCTCTCCAGCTGCTAACAAATTCCATCCACACTTCAGGATCCAGGTCAGTCCATGATCCTCCAAGAAACTTTTCTTATTATTTTACATCACTGATCTTTCCTGTCTGGAAATATCATCACTGCAATTGTCTGTTGTATTAAGTATGATGATTTTGCACAGTTCTATTTCATGATATGAATGTTTTAAGATTTTTTTTTTTCTATGTGTATTTGTTTTTGTTTTTTTTTTTTTTTAAGATTTATTTATTTATTTATACAAGCACTGGGTACAGTCAGAAGCGCAGGAGGGTGAGAAAATTCACCAGAGCCAGAACATGGAGCAGAGCAGGCAGAAGGACCGAAGTACACTGCCGAGGGGAGCAGCGAGCCGCAGGAGAGGTCTGCGCACCATGTGGGACCCTCCTCTGGTGGCCGGGGAGCAGCCGGGGATCGAACCGGCGCCACAGAGGCTGCGGGCAGCTTCGAGGCTGCGGGCAGCTTCGCAACCCAGCGCTCAACCACTGCGCCACCGGGGAGGCCCTGTTTTAAGATTTGACATGATTTAAATACCAAGGAAGAGAATGGTATTGTACATTAAACACCCAAAATCCTGTCAATTTCATAGGAAGCATAAATACCAAGAGATAAACAACTGTAGTAGTTCAAGTGGGTATGATGGAACAGGATTAAAAAAACAACAATGCTTTAAAATGTTCGGGAACTTCAAAAACTGTGGCAAGCCAGAGAGTTCTTCCTGGAGAATTATGGCTAATAAAAAAAACCCAGATAATTTATATGCTAATGGTGTCACTAGCTATGGGTAAGCTTCCTAAATATCCCTCTGTCAATTCTACTCCTAATCTATGCTCACACTTGTATTTCAATCATTTTTAGTTACTTTCTTCTGACTTGACAATCTACTCTTAAATGGTACTTTGGCAACATGAGAATAGAACAGATGAAACATATACATTTATGAGAGTAAGATGGCTCTTTGCAGTAAAAAAGAAGATTTTATACCTGGACTGCTAGGTAAATGAATGTCTCAGGGAGAGAGAAAACTAGGATTTCTTATTTTTTGTTAGTATTTCAAAGAGATCCTAGTTTCTGAAAACTATAAGAAGAGATGAGTTCAGTATATTAAAAGAAATACACTGTAGATAGTGATGGAGAAAAAAGTTACAGCTATTTTTTTTTGAGGGGGAGGGGAGATCAATTTAACTTTTTTCTCTGTTCTTAGCATCATGTTTTCTAAATATAATTTTGAGCCCTCACAAAAGGTTGTGAGAGCTTCATGATACATCAGTTGTACACTTTTTGAATCCTCTGCCCTTCACCCCTACTCCCCAGGATCTGAAGCGGACAGTTTGTCCTGACCTGCATCCATTGTCTTTTCTCACCTCTGGTAAATTATGCCTGCCCTACTGTGATAGTCCTGGAGAAATGAGTGACTGCTTTCCACTCTGAGTGGCAGAGGGACAAGATCTTGCAAATGGAAGATCCTCTTTGCAGAAGAGATGAAGAATGGACACATAACTTATACTTGTCACAAAGAGATGTTTTCTTCCAAGAGATGAATCTTGATCCAGTGGTATAAGAATGAAATAGTAGGATATAATTAATCTCACTGTATGTCAACAGGATGCTTTCTGTGACTGGACATCTCCATAATTCCTTCTTGTAAGGATCTCACATTTATTTTTTGTTTCATTTCATTCACAAACTTGTCTCCTAACCTGTTTTTGATTCTATCAGTATTTCCAATATATTCCTTATGCTTATGAGCTAGAGTTAACTTCTGTTTCTGAAATCAAGAAACTTATTTAGTCCTGACTTCAACCTATGCTATAAAACTGTAGTAAAGAAAACAGAATGGTAGAATAAATGAATAGAATGGAAAGTAAAATATCTTCACCAAATGATATTGGAAACACTGGATAGCCACATGCAAAAGAATAAAATTACACCATATATAAACTCACACCTTATAAAAGAATTAATCCAGAGTAGATTAAAGATTTGAATATAAAACTTGTGACCATAAAATACTTGGAAGATAGCATAGGCAATAAGTTCCTTAACAACGTCTTTAGAGATATCTTTGGTGATTTGATTTCAATGGCAAGGTAAAAAGCCAAAATAAGCAAATGGGACTATAACAAACGAAACAGCTTTTGCACAGTGAAAGAGACCATTATCAAAAATGAAAAGATGGGGCCTCTCTGGTAATTCACAGGGTTAAGCACTGCACTATGAAGCAATCCACAGCCTCTGCAGCACGAATTCGATCCCTGGCCAGCCAGAGAGCAACCCACATGGCAAAGCAGATCTCTCCTGTCTCATCCACTGCTCCCCTCAGCAGTGTATTTCATTCAGTCTGCCTGTTCTGTTTCCCACTCTGTCTCTGCTGAATCCTCTCACCCCTCCCCCCCCCAACACCTCTGGCCTGTACACCAGTTCTTGTATGCATAAATAAATAAATCTTTAAAAAAAAAATGAAAAGACAACATAATGAAGGGGAGATGATGTTTGCAAGTCATATATTTAACAAGGGGTTAATATCAAAAATAGTTAAGCAACTCATACAATACAATGATAAGAACAACAAAATGTAAATGAAAAATTGGTGAGAGTATCTGAACAGACATTTCTCTAAAAAACACATACAGATGACCAATAGGCACATGAAAAGATATTTATTATAACTTATACTAGGGAAATATAAATCAAAATTTCACACATGTGAGACAGATATCACCTCATACCCGTAAGAATTGTTATCAAAAAGCAAAAGACAAGTTTGGCGAGGGTGTGGAGAAAGGACACTTTCTCCTTGGACACTGTTACTGGGATATAAACTGATTCAATCCCTGTGAAAAACAATATGGAGATGGCAAAAAAAAAAAAAATTAAGAATAGAAGTACCATTTGGTCTAGTTAGTTCACTTTTGGATGTTTGTTTGTTTGTTTGTTTATTTATTTATTTATTTATATAGCACTGGGTATAGTCAGAAGCACGGGAGGGTGAGAAAATTCACCAGAGCCAGAGCGGGGAACAGAACAGGCAGACTGACGAAGAAATACACTGCTGAGGGGAGCAGCAGGCGGCAGGAGAGGTCTGTTGCGCCATGTGGGACGCTCTCCGGTGGCCAGGGATCGAACAGGTGCTGCAGAGGCTGTGAGCAGCTTTGTAGCCCAGTGCTCAATCGCTGCTCGACCAGGGGAGGCCCTTGGGTATTTATTTGAAGAATAAGAAAACACTACTTTAAAGAGATAGATGACCCCTATGTTCATTGCAGCATTATATACAATAACCAAGATATGGACACAATCTAAATGCCATTGATTAATGAGTGGATAAAGAAAATGTATATACACATAATGGACTATGCACATAAAAAAAGGAGAAAATGGTGCTATTAGTGATAACATGGATAAAATGTAAGTGGATTGTGCTAAGTGAAATACATCAGAGGGAGAAAGAAATACCTCGTTATTTTACTCACATGTTGAAGATGAAGAAACAAAGCAAACGAACAGAATAAGACAAAAAAACTCTGACAACAGAATGATCGTTACTGGGGAGGATGAAGGATGGATGGTGAATAAAGGGGAAATGGTGGATTGAAACTAGACTACTGGTGGTGATCATAATGTAGTATACATAGGTGTCAAAAATACAAAGTTATCTGAAATGTTATAAATCAATGTTACCCCAATTTTAAAAAAAGACACTTTTTTATATCTCTTTTCTCTTCACAAATACTTTGTTAGCTTTTCACTGAGGTACAGTATGGTGGAGTCTGTAGGCAATTAGAGGTAATACATACTTCCTTGCTAAAGAGGAGAGTCCCTTCTCAGGATCTCACTAGGGAGTCTCTGTGTCCTTCTCCTGTTGGAAGCCTGATGAAAACCAGGTTTCTATTGGAACTGACACCTGAACATTTCTTCACAAACCAGCTCTCAATGAATCAAAAATGTTCTACTCCATTAACTGCTCACCAGAATGCTGAGTGTTTGAGGAATGGGCCATAATTCTCAAGGTTAAAGAAAGACACATTTAATTGTCTCTTTGACCACAAAATAAAGAATGCTGATGACACTTTACTGCAAGGCCCTCTGTGTATTTCCATGATCCTGTGGCACAAGGACAAGTCAACATTTTTAATTGTTAAGACCAATACTAAGAGATTGAAATTCTGCCTTTTCATGTCACAATCTTTCATTAAGCATCACCCTGCATATCATAAATAGTGTTATTGGTATTTTTCCATGAACCACAAATAGATCTCTGCCTCTATTTCATCTGAAAATACCGTGATTTTTATGATGAGATTAATTTTTGTGTTACTGTGGTACAGGTAATTTAGTTGTTAAGAGTAAAGACAACAGCTAAATCAATAAAGAGATCATTTAAATTAGTTGGAAGAATAGGTAAAATTCAGACAGGGACATAAAACAATGGGGGTACAGGAATGATGTGACTTCCTCTCTAGTGGAAAGGACAGGAGCAAAACTTAAAGGGAAAATTAAAAATAGTTATTGCCGAGTGCTTCCAGATTTACTCTAAATGCTTTATGTACATTGATGCATTTTATTAGCCAGCTCTGCACAAAAGGAACATTATCTTTAGTTTATAGATGAGGAAACTGAGTTATACAATGCTCAAGTAACTTGCCCAAGTTCTCACACAGTAGGAAAATCCAAAATTTCATAGTCAAGAAGATAGGCTTCACAATCTATACTATTTTTTATAAAGATTTATTTATATATGCATACATGCATATTCACCAGAGACAGAGTGGGGAATAGAACAGGCAGATTGACCAAAATACACTGCTGAGAGGAGCAGAGGGCAAGACAGGAGAGGTCTGCTGTACCATGTGGGTAGCTCCCTGGCTGGGGATCGAACTCGTGCTGCAGTGGCTGTGGATAGTCTCATAGGCTGTGTCCTAACCCCTTGCACCACCAGGGAGGGCCCAGAATCTATAATTTTGAAATTATTTTATCCTGAACTAACCAATGTAGTCACTACTGGAGTATAGAGCGTGTGAAGGGAGATGGGAGTATAGAGCGTGTGAAGGGAGAAGGGGATTAGGTTGGAAAGACTTGTTGGGTTCATATTATGAATATGAATAATATCCTGAATATGAATAATATTTTGAAGTCATGGAAGGTCTTTTGTGTTGTAGATGACATGACTAGAACTATATTTTAATAAGAATCTGTCAGTGGTAGATGATGAATTGAGGGAGATTAGCCATATGAGCATGAGTTGGGAAGCTATATTCATAAGTAAGACAAGATTGAGAGAGTTTGATTACATAAATTATTTGAAGTAAGAGTAAGTTCAGGGAAACAAATATTGAGGCCTTTCAATATTCCAGGCACTGGATACAAAGATGAATTTTGCCTAGCATCCTGATAGACCCTCAATACTAAGTTTGTTGAATGAAAGCAGAAACACACAGAGGATATCCAAGAGCATGGCTAAATGTGGTCAAAAACTATATATTTATAGATAACATCCATTCCTCCTACCCTTTGGGTCATTAATTGCCTACAATATGTGCTGGATTAAGGGTATATAATATAATTATATTTTGATATTTCTGGGGAAAAACTCACTTGCCTAGCATATTTAATCATGTCTCATTAGAATCCTGGAGTTCAGAATTAAGTCTGTGGTTGGCAAAATTTTATAATCTACTGTGGTGGTAAAATGCTTAAATTTGACACAGATATGGTAACTGGTCTCATGTTTTACATGCAAAACCTCTGTACCAAGATGTACTTGTATTCTATTATATTCAATTGTCTATTTTCTAATGTTGCATATATTTATACCTAATTAAAATAAAGGAATTGTGTCTCCAAGTCTACAAATTTTACAGTGCTTGAAAATTCAAAGAGGATTACTAAAAGAATTAAGCAGCATTTATTTGCCCTTACTCAAAGTCTGCCCATTATGTACCACAATTCACAATAGGAAATTGCTTTTCAAAATCTTGCCATGCTTATAATCCAGCAGTGAGGGGATAGCTGTCTGCAGTGAATAGTCTTATCAAAGTACTTATCACTAAGGAATTGAGAGTTTTCTATTTGTTATTTGATCCAGTTTTCCTTTAAATGCTAAATATAGAAAGAAAACAAATAATATTCATAGGCGTTCCCCCATTTTTAAGTTAAGAGACATAGAGAAGTTAAGAGTACAATTACCTAGAAAATGAAGCCAAGAGCAGAATTTTGTCATTTACAGAATTATGAAGGCACAGGTTCTGTCTTGGTCTGCTGTGCTCATTTGAAATATCTTCAGTCTTTCTCTTCCTGTAATTCCCAAATACAGATTTCTATAAAATATGTATCCAGTGGAACTGGAAACTTGAATTTGAACAAAGTAAAGTCCTTCCAGGCTCACTGCCTAATTCCAATTAAGCCCTCCTTGATTTAGTTTAGATACTGGGCATGTAGCCCAGGACTTAATTTCATGATTATATCAAATCACGTGCATCATCAGCAGTTTCCTCTTCCATACAGATTTGCAAACTTGTATAGAGACTAACAAGGAACCCAAGAAGGAAGGAAAAATACAGGACTCCTAAACTGTGCTGAAATAATTTCCACACTAATTGATGGAAAAACTTACTGTTTTGTTTTTAATGAGTAGATATGCACCCAGGAGGAGAGCATTTGTGTACATGATTGGCTTCCTTGTGTTTAAAATGTGGGGAGAAATTTAGAGCAGTAAACAGGGATGCAACCAAAATAAAGAAAACTTTGAAAATCAATCAAAGTATTGGAGATTATCCAAATCTTAGCAAAGGAGTACAAAGGTGACATACTAACTTTTAAATATGTGTCAAGTATGAAGACCATGTCTGCCAACATTATAATTTTAACAGATGTAACTAATATAGGTTTAAATTATGAGAGATGACCTAAGAAAAACATTCTGATTTTTAAAAAAAATAGTAGCTTTTGGTTATTAAGCAGTTTTCTGAGGTGGCTGTTTTTTTCTGAAAGGAAGTTAAGAATAAGATATAACTGAAGTTTTGATTTTTGCCTAGAAGTGACATAATTCCTAGCTATTATAATCTCACTAGGGATATCACTAGGGATATTTTCAATTTGTGGAACATGAAATAATTTAGTGTTACAAATTCTTGTTAGATAAGTGCCCATTTTCAAAAGATAATCAAATATGACAAAACATTTTTAGTTCAGATGGTTAAACAGCATTTTTGTGAATTTCAGCTGACTTAGAACATTGCTATTGAAAGGCCAGTAATAGGATAAACAGCAGGAATATCTTGGGGAACTTACTAGAAATGTAAATTAGGGGAGTCCATCCCTGACCTACAGCAATGCAATTTTTAGGAAACTTTGTGATTCTTATACACACTCAAGTTTGTGAAGAATTGTTTTGGAAGGTCCAAATGATTGGATCACCCAAGTCATATTCAATTCTGTTAGAATCTATTTTTATTGCACTTTGGAAATTTTCAAGATCGACTGTTCACTTGTACTCACTTTGCTAGGAATTGATCTGTATATAGTACACTTGTGGTTTCCACATCATAAGTTCTTCAAGCCAAAAAAAAAAAAAGGATTTATTTAACATGCACTACTATTTATTTTCCAATACATAACTATTTTTAGAATTAATCTGAGACACTTTAGAATGTGATGTCATTAGGTTGATTGCAGCTGTACCAAAATACAATGACCTTTGCAGTGCAGTCTAGGGTCAATAAGCAATAGTTGGTTAGAAGAACCTAAATGGACCTTTTATAAAAGATTTAGTAGACCTTTGTGATTAGATTTTGTGCCACACACTTCAGTAACCTCTGCATTTTTTTTCTTTTTTCGACTTTTAAAACTTTTTAAACGTTTACCATTTTGATGTATAAAGTATACTAAAATACACATTTTTAAAGTGTAAAATTTCTCTTGACATGTACAATAGTAACCCTGTGACATAAACTTTGATAACAGTTTCATCTAAGTTTTATGGATGCATCAGGCTAAAATAGAGTGTTATTGATGATCAGATTATATTAACAAAAGTTACTATATATTTTGGTTTAAAAATAAAAGGAAAATCGGTGGCCATTTTGTAACTTAAACATTAATAATGAAATGGCCTACAGCATCAGAATTTTTATTTCCAGAAGAAACCTCAATGATCTTACACACATTCAAGTTTAGAAAGCACTGACTTGAAAGGTCCCAATGAGGATGATTCATCTAAATGGTTGAACAGTGATAGAAAACAGTAAGGCAAAGGGTACTTTTTGATAGTCAACACCACATTCTATAGTACCCTAAGATTCAAGTGTAATAAACAACTGTTGGCCATATTGCTAATTAATTCTATCAATGGTTCTACTTCTCAGTGCAAGGATACTATGCTGCTATACGAAGGACAGAGTAAATCTAGGCTATGTACTCTTGTCAAGAAGTTTACATCTTTGGGATGAGGAAACAGTTATATGAAAAATTGCAACAATGCAAGATAGAAAAGATTCCAACTTAACGTAAAGCAACAGATTCCCTGACATGGTTCATAACAAGTGGACTAAAGAGAAAACTTCAGATTCCAGAGGAGGGTTGGATGGATTTACTCTTGGGCACCCATGTGGTACCAAGGCTATGTTACATGCTAGTGAGTCTAATTCTTGACTTCGAGGAGTTGTTGGTTTGCTCCACTTTCACAGAAGAAAATGATTTTGAACTAGCTCCTGAGATATGAGCAGTGTCAGATCTAGAGGAGAGGAGGTACTAGATCCTGATTCTAAGGTTGGCTTAATGTGCACGAAACCTGTACAATCTCATAGGACTCACACAGAAGGGTCCTGTGCTTGGATTAACACTTTGCTATGCTGTCTTACAGCTCTTAATAAGTTAGGAAACAGAAGATGCATAATTTTATTTATTTTTGTTTTTTTAAAAGATTTATTTATTTATGCATACAAGAACTGGGGTACATGCCAGAGGTGCAGGGGGTGAGAGGATTTACCAGAGACAGAGTGGGGAACAGAACAGGCAGATTGACCAAAGTACCCTGTTGAGGGGAGCAGCGGGCGAGTCAGGAGAGTCTGCTTGTTGTGGGTTGCTCCCTGGATGGCCAGGAATCAAACTCATGCTGCAGTGGCTGCAGATAGCCTGATAGATTGCGTCTTAACCCTTGCGCCACCAGGGAGGCCCCATAATTTTATTTTGTACTTAGTCCTACAAAACATATAGTCATTTCTGCCTCATCACCTCTTCTGCTGATTATGAACAGACATTTCTTATGCAGGGTTTATTTTCCTTGATAACAGAATTCTTCAGTTCATATGTTAGGTACTCCCTTGAATGTACCCTAATTAAGTGTTAATTTACCTACAGACTGATAGTGCAGGAAGGAATATTTTACTTATCTGTGGGGAAACAAATTTAGTAAGCATGTTCCTTAGCAGCTAAAGAGTTCACCTTATACTGAGAATGATATAAACATACTTCAGGGGTTGCTGTTAAGAGAAAAAAGTTTAAAATCATTAAGGTTAATTTAAATAAGATTGGATGTAGAAAGACACATCCAAAGTGCTTAATATATTAATAATAAATGTACTTTCTAGTGATTATTTCTTCTCTTTAAAATAGGAATGACTCATCAGTTTCCTTTCGTTCCTTACACAACGCAAGTAAATTACAAATTTCAAAAAACAAAGTAGCAGCTCCAATTTTTATGGCTACTGTCAAATGAAACTTGAAATCTGCATTTTGAATCCTGTGAGGATTCAAAAATGTAAGAAGCTGGTAATCATCACCAATTGATATGTTGATGAATTAAGCTTTCTGCAGATAATACAGGCATTCTTGCCTTTAGACATAATTTATTGCAAGTATCAAGAAAAAATGTATGTGCTGAAATATTACTTCCAGTAATATTCAGGATATATAACACTGTTAATGTCTAGAAATGCTCTGGTTTTCTTCTTTGTTTCACAACTTATTTTTGGAGGAAGGTAGAAGGTATAAAGGAAAGGAGGTATAAGAGGCATAGGAAATACTGAATTTCCTATAATTGGATAACTTTACTGAACAAAACCTTATTGATAATATTATTCAGCAATCAAAAAAGATAAACTCATGCCATTTGCAGCAACGTGGATGGAACTAGAAGGAATTATGCTTAGTGAAGTAAGCCAGAAGGAAAAAGAAAAATATCAGATGGTTTCACTTATAGCATGAATATAAGGGAACCAAATAAGACATCAAAGTACAAAACAATACAAAACACAACAAAGCAAAAATGGACAATTATAAACCAGAGACATACTGCAGGGGAGGAGGAGGGAGAGGGATCAGAGGGAGGGAGGGATGAGCACAAGGGACCGAGGTGATGGTGCACGGGTGCATTGGTGAAGGAAACTCTGGGGACTACACCTGAGGGAGTGCAGGGAAGCAAATATTGTTTAAAAATGAACAATGATGTAAAAAATAAAAAAAAATTAAAAAACCAAAAAACCTTATTGATAAAACAGAGGCCACTTGAACTTGAGCGTTCAAGGAAAATACTCAATGAAAAGTATTTATAGGGCAAATTGACATTTTCAGCTACTGTAGGTCCAGAGGAATACTATATTAAGAGAAAAAAATGTAGTACCATATGTTCCTTTTGTTCACAGCAAAGCTGTGAAGGTAAATTAATACCACAAGTTTCATGGAAAAATGGGGAAACAACATTATTACTATTACAGTAAATGAAGGATATACTCCTAAGATGAATTTTTATTACTTGATTATGATTTTCAGTGAGTCCAGACAAAATGGGAATATGACGTGATCTAGCATCACAGTTTAAATTCAGAGTTAATAGTTTGTTGAAAATAATTCTGTTTCATAAAGAATTCATGATAATTTTGAAATCTACTTGGGGCAGGAGTGGTAAATAGAGATATGTACACTTCATTTTGTTGCCAAGACTGTAACTTTTCTGAGTGCTCGATTTATGTATATTTCATTTTGTATCCCCAAAGTTCTTAGAATTGGGTCTTGCTCAGAGGAGGCACTTAATAAATATTTATTGGATGATAAATGATAAACATAAGTAGAAGATTACATAATTTTAAAATAATCATGGTACATTTAAAAACATTTCATATAATTATGCAACCAAGAAAATGATTCCCTACAATGTGACCTAAAAGGCAAATTATTTACTACAAAGATAATGTTATAATTAAATTAAAATGAAATTTATATAAAAATAAAACATGGACTTTCAAATCTAAAATGCATACATCAGATAAAGACATCTTGCAATGTATCATTATGACAAGTTATAAATCATAAAATCAATTGGATGAACACTGGTGTGATTCCATGTAACATTCCAAAATAGTAAGCAATTAAATATTTCAGATGCAGCAGAAATTAAATATTTCTTTTAAAAAGGATTAAAAATTTTATTATTTTTTTTTTTTTAATTTTTTTTTTTTTTTTTTATAGAGGCATGTTTATTTATTTATTTATTTTGTTTGTTTGTTTTGTTTATACATGCACTGGGTACAGTCAGAAGCGCGGGAGGGTGAGAGAATTCACCAGAGCCAGAGCGGGGAGCAGAGCAGGCAGAAGGACCGAAGTACACTGCTGAGGGGAGCAGCGGGCGGCAGGAGAGGTCTGCGCGCCATGTGGGATTCTCCGCCGGTGGCCGGGGAGCAGCCGGGGATCGAACCGGCGCCGCAGAGGCCGCGGGCAGCTTCGCAACCCAGCGCTCAACCGCTGCGCCACCGGGGAGGCCCTAAAAATTTTATTATCAAGAGTTCTCTCTTTACAAAGACCAAATGGAGCTATATAGCAACAATGAAAATTGTTTGAATGTCAGTGAGCTCCTCCTGCAGTTAGTAAAGATTTCAGATTGTATTAGATTGAAGAGATTGTACGCTCTATTATATAGCTGTAACATTATCAAATAATTTGATAACTACTGAATTTTGATTTGGACAAAACAGTAATCATTAATAGCACTACTCTCCTTTTCAGATTAGTTACTGGAGACACAGTAATGGTAAATAGTCAAGACACTTGGCTCTTTATTGACTGAGCTAGGAGTATTCTTGCCCCTCCTACATCCTGAAACACCTCCAGTCTTTCCTTGTTCTTAGAAAATACCTCTCTTTTGTGTCTTCAACAGATGGCTTTCTGTTGACTCCTTCCCATTAGATTACAAACTTTTCCCAGGTTCTTCTGTCTTAAACAACTCTCCCCTAATCCCTATATACCATTTGAACCATGACTCTATTTTTATATTTTACTTCAAAAGAGTTTTCTGTTTAATCACTGGTTCTCCATCCTACCTCTTTAACTTGTTGCTTCACAATCTTTACCTGTAAGATGGAAATAATGGTATTTACTTTGTAGGATTGTTTTGAAGACTAACTATATTAATGTCTGCAAAAGACAGGAAAGTACTTGAAACAATAAGGCTTAATGAATATTAGCTACTAATATTACCACTTACATCACAGACTATTTCTACTCTCAGAAACTTGCTGAATTAAGTACATTTACAAACAGACTCATTGTCATATAAGAAATACTACAGTGGGATAATAATCAAGACATGGTCCTCCCTGATGGCGCAGGGGTTAAAGGCAGCGCTATCAAGCTATCACCAGCCATTACAGCACAAGTTCTATCCCTGGCCAGCAAGGGAGCTAACCCACATGGTGCAGCAGACCTCTCATGTCGTGCCTGCTGCTCCCCTCAGCAGTGTATTTCAGTAGATCTGCCTGTTTTGCTCTCCATTCTCTCTGGTGAATTCTCTCACCTACCCCTCAATTCTGGCCTGTACCCCAGTTCTTGTATGCATAAATAAATAAATCTTTAAAAATAATCAAGACATAACTAATAAAAATAATAATAGCTTATTATCTTTGGTAAGTGTTTATGCTAAGAAAAATGATGTCCTCATTTTTTTTCTTTCTAATCAGCCACCTATGGGTATTCAGTATTGCTAACTTCATAGATGAGGAAACCAAGACACATAGAGTCTACAACCCACAGCATTTATTTATTATATTATTTATTTATTATATTACATTTACTCATTCTCCTCATTCTAACCAAGAAGGAGAGGAAAAATATAAACTTACTAAAATATCAATGAATATAATACATTTTGGTCTGGCACCAAAGTTCATCGAATATATACTGTTAATGTAGGCAGTTCAAATACCATAATTAATCCTTATTAGCCCCCTGTAGTATTTTTATCTCTATTTTATTGATAAAGAGTGGTGTTGGGAAAAGTTAAGTGGAATTTATTTAGAACAAGCTCTCACTTCATTAGGCAGAGTTGAAGGTTTTCTCAGAACTGTTTGACCCAAAATTTTTTTTTGGTTAATATCCTTTATACCCATTTCACCATGCTTTACATCACTCTTCATTACTCTGATTCCACAATAGCTCACAAGTTCACCACTCCTCAGGTACATTCATTCTGTCAGTGTGCAGATAGCAGATGAATACTATAGGCTAGGCAAGCCACTCAGAAAAATAAAAGGAATTTATATTTAAATTCTAATAACTAATACTTTACTTAAATTAACCTTTTTGAATATTTTTGATATTAAGTGTGACAATTATAATCTACAAGAAATAAGGTTCTAGTACAGAATTTTATCAAATTCAGTGGGTTAGTAGAATAGATAATTTATGGCAATCACCTTATGTAAGTACTTTGAATAAATTCACACTTATTTCATCCATTTCTTCCTAGGGTGGTCTGTTTAATCTATTTAATTATTTTTTCAAATTATACTGTATTTATTTAAAATTTATTTTAATTTGTACCATTTGTTTGCTTCATTTTATGAAGGAGGAGAAAGAAGATAAAGAGAAAGAAGAATAAGAGGAGAAGGATTAGAACTACTAACCTATAAATATTCACCATGCATCAGGCCTGATTTTCACTTAATTCCAGCAATCATCAAAGATATATGTTAGTATAATACTTATTTTATAGATGAAGAAATTGAGATATAAAAATATTAAATAATTTATTCAAGGATGTACTAATAGTGCCAGGATGAAAACTGGTGGCATGGCCCCACAGTCCATGTTTTCAGCCAACAAATGATGATAATCTTTAGAGATTAACATAACATCACACACAGATATGCCTCATTTCCCCCCCCCTCCAGTGGCTGAATAGAATTCACTCTCCAAACCCAAAAAGACTGTTTTGAGTTCAGGCTTCAAAACCCTATTATAGAAGCCAGATGAAGGACTTGCTGAATTTTTAAAAAAAATTCTATCTAACATTAATTTGCTTCGATCGTATACCATCTTAATTGCAGATACCCAGATTCAATATATACATTTTTTCTTACCCTTTAAATGTAGAAAACCTAATAGATAATTCCCATTAATGCTAGTCTTGATATCAACATATCTGAAACATCACATTCATATTTTATCAGGTTCTCAGAAAATTTTGAAGGGAAAATAATAAGCATTTGTTTTTCTTCTGTTTTCATTTGTTTATTAACTGGTGCTTCTCATACTGTAATGCCCATCAAAACAAGTTTTTGCAAGAACACCATGACATAGCTATTATCAGTTAATCAGACTCCGCCAAATTAAGATTTCACACTCTAATTAGAAAAATAATGATTAATTCGTTAGTGGACTCTGATTCACTAATATATTCACATCATTATTAAGCTACTACGCATTCTTCACCATATAAATATATTTTCTAGAAATGAATCTCAGAAGAAATTGAACTGAAAAGATTGCATATTTATATATAGTTCAGATAGAAAATGTATGAAATATTAAACATGTAAATGCTTCTGCAAAATGGTTTACTATGACCCTAAAAACTGTCTCCTATTGGTGACATTCCCTTATAATGAATCCCCTTGTGAAATGCAAGTTACTTTAAACTTTTCTGGATCAAATAAGTCTTACAAGCCAAATATGTACATGTGAACAAGGTACAGAATTTTAAAACTTTTTAAAAAGAAAAACAAAACTAAACTAAATGCAAACAAAAAATCTACCACCTATCCATTATACCCCTTTCATACCTGTAAGAGGAATGAAATGATGACCAAATTCTCTTTACCCTCATTTTCCTCTATTCACCTCATAGCCTTCTCAGAGTTAAGCATATAACTAGTTTCATAGCTATTATTCCAGACATAATCTAGGAAAGTGGGTTGTTTATTTTGTTATTAAGTTGGATGCCTACTTAGTGTACATCGGATATTGACACCTTATGGACTTTCTGATATGCAAATATCTTCTCTACTCACTAGACTGTCTTTTTAGTCTGCTGCTATTTTTTTTTCACTGTGTAGAAGCTTTTTAATTTGTGATAGTCCCAATTGTTTATCTTTGCTTTCATTTCCTGTGCCATTGGGGTCAAGTCCTCATAAACATCTCTTATCATTCATGTCATGGAATTTATTACTTAATATTTTTCTAAGGATTTTATGGTTTCAGGTCTTTATTCAAGAGTTCAATTCATTTGAATTTATTTTTGTGTACAGAATTAGAGAGTGATCCTTTTTTTATTGTTTTACACGTGCTGTCCAGTTTTTCCAACACCATCTATTGAAGATATTTTCCTTCCTCTATTGTATGACCCCTTTGTCATAATTACTTCGCAATGTATGTGTGAATTTATTTTGAACTCTTGATTTTGTTCTGTTAATCTGTGTCTGTTTTTATTTTCAGATCATACTGTTTTAGTTACTGTTGCTTTATAGTATAATTTAAAATCAGTGAACATAATGCCTTCATTTTTCTTTTTTGCTCAAATTGCTTTAAATATTCAGAGTCTTTTGTGACTTAAAACATAAAGAATATTTGAATCCATAAATTTCTTGGTAGAAGTAGCCTATGTATAAAGAATATTAGAATTAGAACATCTGAATTAATGTAAACACTGAACATCAACTGCTGTTAATAGCACATGCTCACAAAAGACAGACATTATATGCCTCCTAAAAGGAAGAACGAACAGTTATGAAACAGTCTCACACACAAATCAACCTGAATCTCAGTGCGGGGTCTAGATCCAGCTTTCTACAATGGAAAACAAAGAGGTAGGTCAGAGTTTATGTTGCACTATGTCAAGGATCTTGAGATTTTTGAACCTTGACTGAAAATTTTTAAGAATTAGCTATACTTTGGTATCGTGAGTACTTTGGGTTAGAGAATACCTTATAGAGACATACTTCAAAAAATATTGATTTGATATTTGGGATTTGTTTCAAAGCACTATGAGAAATGGGGGATGTGGATGGATTAAGATTAACTCTTTTTTTTTTTTAATATTTATTTATTTATACAAGCACTGGGTACATTCAGAAGCGTGGGAGGGTGAGAGAATTCACCAGAGCCAGAGTGGGGAGCAGAGCAGGTAGAAGGACCGAAGTACACTGCTGAGGGGAGCAGCGGGCGGCAGGAGAGGTCCGCGCGCCATGTGGGACCCTCCTCCGGTGACCAGGGAGCAGCCGGGGATGGAACCGGCGCTGCAGAGGCCGCGGGCAGCTTCGCAACCCAGCGCTCAACAGCTGCGCCACCGGGGAGGCCCAAGATTAACTCTTAATGATTATTGAGGATGGGTGGTGAACCATGAGGCAGGGTAGGAGGGGAGGTTGTATGTCATTTTCATTTTGTTTTTATCAGCAGCATTGAGGAAAGATTTACCTCAGCATCAAAATCTTTGGAGATTTAAAAGAAATGCTTGTTTTTATGTGCACCAGGAATTACTCAACACCAACCAAAGTTTTTATTCCCCAAAGCACTCAGCAGTGTACTTTTCTGAGCCAGGGCAGTTAGTTATCTCTTTCCTTGTCTGTTGGATGTAGCTATGTCAAATTTGCCATTCTTCAAATATAAGTAACACTTGCTTTTAAAGTCAATTAATAAAAAAAAAACCAAACCCACCAATTCAATTGAGCTGTATGATATGTGAGTATAAATGATTTTCTTCCAATATTTAGCAAACACTAAAATTTTAAAATATCAGATCAAAATTTCTTAGATATATTTATGTAATAAATTAAACATGCTAAATCAAAGAGGAGAGAGTCAACATATCTTAGGATGCCTAACATTTCTACATTGGGGCTAAATCTTTTTGGCATAAGATAATGTATTTTTATTAGGTGAAATAACATGAGAGGAGAAATAGAAAGGGGTAAAAATGCTGTTGCTAGAATCAATGATGATGTACACTTAATATGACAATTGTGACTAGAAGACAGAGAGTATGCAGTATTCCATTGTTTAATTTTCTCCCCAAACTCAAGCATGAACACTTAGTAAAAATAAAAAATAAAACTGCAGTTTCCATCATTAGATCTGAGAGATTCTAAAATCCCTGGGCATTCTTACCAGAATGAATTAACTGATGACTTAAAAAGATGAAAAAAAAAAACAAAACCCTAGCAATATTAGAAAACAGAGATTTAAGATAAGAACCTGGATTACTTTGGTTTCAGAAACAGTATTTTTTTCTTTGTGATTTCAGGGAGTGCAAAATGCAATTTGGATTGAAGATAACTAATTCTTTCAGGGTCAGACAGTAATGCAACATTCCCAGACAGCTCTCAGTTTGTTCAATCAATAAATTCTGGCTGGTCCCATTGTGATAGCCATTTAATTTGATTTATATCCCACACCATTGTTTGTCATAATATAGCCCATTGCTAATTATTCTCAGGTGAAAGATAACCCCCTGGGGCCATTTACAGCTCTTTATGAACTATCATGTCCAAAAAAATTACCAATATTTATAAATCAATAGATCCAAACTTCCAAGAAAAGTCTTAGGATTAATCTTAGACAATATTATACATCAAATTTGACTAGCTTACAGAAGATCTTAAAAACTTATTGGGATGACTAGCAGAAATGCAGATTAAATCTTATGTGTTACCCAAAGAATGGGAAACTGACTTCTTTTTTTTTTTTTTTAAAGATTTTTATTATTTATTTTTATAGAAGAGCTGGAGTACAGGCAAGAGGTGCGGGAGGGTGAGAGGATTCACCAGAGACAAAGCGGGGAGCAGAACAGGCAGACTACCAAAATAAACTGCTGAGGGGAGCAGCGGGCACTACAGGAGAGGTCTGCCATGCCACATGGTAATCTCCCTGGCCTGTGGACAATTGAACCAGCACTGCAGAGCCTGCGGACAGCTTCACAGCACTGCATTCAACCTGCTGTGCCACTGGGGAGGCCCAGGAAACTGATTTCTTAAATGGCAATTATCAATGGGGGGATTAATAAAGTAGAAAAAGTGAGGAGAAAAATTGATGACTGAATGATGAATAATTCCTTGGAGGAGATACTAGTATTGGATTTTGTAACTCCTGAGACTAAAGATGAGAGAGTCACTTCCCCAATATCACAGAGTTAGGGAGAGGTCAGAAGCAAAGAAAATGCATACTCTTAAATAGAAAAATGATTTACGAGGTACTGCCAAAAATTATAAGCTCTATTAAATAAATCAAATGTTTCATTATGAAAATACCACTTTATAATTAGTTTTAGTAATAATTTAAACAAAAATCCTTACATTAACTCTGATTTACAATTCAGTAGCATAAAAATGTTTTTTAGGATTAACTGATTTGTCCCTTTAGTTGACAAATGAAAGGCAAGAACTAAGTTTTCTTTTTTTAAAGATTCATTTATTTATTTATACAAGCACTGGGTACAGTCAGAGTGTGGGAGGGTGAGAGAATTCACCAGAGCCAGAGTGGGGAACAGAACAGGGAGACTGACGAAATACACTGCTGAGGGGAGCAGCGGGAGCTGCAGGAGAGGTCTGTGCGCCACGTGGAACCGTCGCCAGTGGCCGGGGATCGAACCAGCACTGCAGAGGCTGCGGGCAGCACTCAACCGCTGCACCACCAGGGGAGGCCCTAAGTTTTCTTTTTTAAAGGAAAATAGTATCTTAATTGTGTAGAAATAAATTTTAATGTTTTTAAAACTTGGTTTCTAGGAATCTCAGAATTACCCTTAGCTTCTAAATATTGTTTTCTGTTTCACCCCAGTCTTTTTAATTTCTCATATCTTATGTATAACTTATATTAAGCATCAGTCATCACCTCTCCTATTCTAAAGTCTGATAAAATGAATTTTAAGTACAACTGTTAAAAAAAATAAGGCAATTCGCTTAGGGTCCATTCACGGTCTTATCCTATCATGAGTAAGGGAGCTGCTGTCTCAAGAACTTACATAAGATAATGTAAGTTGGCATAAGATAATGTATTTTTATTAGGTGAAATAACATGAGAGGAGAAATAGAAAGGGATATAAATCATTGAAGAGAACGTCTTTGTCCATCCTTGTAAACTATTTAAGGTACTTCTTTGATTCATTAAGAATGGGCATGTCCTTATTCTTAACCTTAATTAGCTATGTTTCTTTTCTTTTCATTCTTACTTAATTGGGGAATAGTGCTTCCAATGTGTCATTGTTATTATATTGAAATAGAATATATTCCAATTAATTGAGATGAAAAAATATATTTTGCTTCCTTCTTGTCACCATGATTGTATTCCAAGAAGAGAACACTCTCCTGCCCATATCACTCACATTTTAACTCTTCTGTTTGTATTATAACAGAGTTGTTTGATTATCTTAGATGATTTTATGGAATATCTGTAGTTTGATTTTCAAGATGACAAAGTACATGAAATCCAGACAGCTTGATATAAAAAGAATCAATGTCCTGTTTCTCTTTGCAGTTTCTAGATAATAGCATTTGATATGATTATGAATTACAATAAAACTCAATCATATTGGAAATATTGAAATATTAACAATATATCTTCCCTTATGACTACTTATTTCAATTGCTAAGGAATCTTTCCATTCACCACCAAGATATACGTACCATATTCTCACTCATTTAAGAGACTCAGTCAGCACTTCAGGGATTATGTGACTGTGTGTTTACTATGTTCAGGATTTCAACAAAAGGCTTCTATTATCATTCTAAAAAGAAGGGCATCCAAAATGGAGTATTAATATCTCTAATAACACAATATTGCTTGTCATTTTTTTTTAGAAACTTCAAAGACAAGGCAACCCAGCAAACCTATACTATACCTTATGAAACTGTTAACCTTGTAAATATTCATTAGTTCTAGACAACAGTTATTGACCGTAGTTCAAAATTGTCATGATCACTTAGGAAATATCTACAATCCTTATATTAAGACATCAGTGATCATTCATCTGTTTTTTCCCTTCTCACCAACCAACTCTTAGCTACCTTCATTATTTTGCTTTATAAAATCCCAGGATGACAATTACCTTTTATTGAGAAGGTTTTCAGAAGGAAAACCTGAAATATGGACCACCCACCATTTATCCCTCTTCTAAATGACGCACTGTCTATAGCCAATCTGATTTGTTGCTGCCTAAGGACTCAGCTATGGGTAGCTTGCTCTGTCTATTCAGCATTTTCTGTGAAGACTAGAACTCAAGGGAAATCATCAAGTAAATCAAACTGCTGTCCCCACATCAAGGACTTTGATACAGATGGAAATAGTATGGGAGAAAATAAAAGGCAAATTTGATTAGTAAAATGTCACAAAGATCAAGAAACAGTACAGGAAAACAGGAATGGAAAAAATAGATCCTTGGGTTTTGGCAAGACAGGTGAATTAAATGAAAAATTCCTTAAATTTGTCCAGATGCAGCCCTCCCAAGTTTTTTTTTTTTTAAGATTTATTTATTTATTTATTTATATTTATTTCTTTTTTTAAAAAGATTTATTTTATTTATTTATACAAGAACCGGGGTACAGGCCAGATGCGTGGGAGGGTGAGAGGATTCACCAGAGACAGAGGGGGGAACAGAACAGGAAGACTGACAAAATACACTGCTGAGGAGAGCAGTGGGCGAGACAGGAGAGGTCTGCTGCACCATGTGGGTAGCTCCCTGGCCAGGGATTGAACTTGTGCTGCAGTGGCTGTGAATAGCTTCATAGGTTGCATCTTAGCCCCTTGCGCCACCTTGGAGGGCCTCCTTCTCAAGTCTTAACCTAGAGACCAGAGCTTAACATTCAAACTGTAATATCCAAATCACCTAGGTTTGTTTTTTTTTTGGGGGGGGGAGTAAGGTGGGGGTTGGCCTAGATTCATTAGTTCATTAAATATTTATTAACCACTATTCTGTGTCATAGTTGTGTTCTCATGGAGATGTTTAACATCAGTCAACTTACTTTAGTGCTCTCACAAAAGTAGAGTACTACCAATAAAAAAAGCATAACATGAAGAACTAATTATATGATAAATAGAAACCAAATATTTTTTCATCTAACTCTGTTTAGTTACAGTATTTATTATAGAGAGTCAATTGGTTTGCTTTGCTTATGATTACTGGAGAATCTAAAGGGAAAAGCCATGCTACCAAGGTTCCTGGGTAGTGCTGATTTCTCTCTTTTAAAATCAATGGTAAGGGCCTCCCTGGTGGTGCAAGGGGTTGGGACACAACTTATGAAGCTATCCGCAGCCACTGCAGCACGAGTTTGATCCCTGTCCAGGGGGCTACCCACATGGTGCAGCAGACCTCTCCTGTCTTGCCCTCTGTTCCCCTCAGCAGTGTATTTCAGTCAATCTGACTGTTCTGTTCTCCACTCTGCCTCTGGTGAATCCTCTCACGTCCCCGCACCTCTGGCCTGTACCCCAGTTCTTGTATGCATAAATAAACCAATCTTCAAAAAAATTAAAAAAAATTAAAAAAAATCAAAGTTAAATGTATGAATAAGATAACGAGAAAGGTATGGCCATAAAAACAGGAAAATTCATGCATTAAACACTTTTTCTTTCTATATAGAAATTTAAGCAGCTTATAGTTTTAAAATAATGGAAATAAGACTAAGTCACTAAACAGAAGTTTCCCATCTGCTCAAGACAATGAATTATTTCTCCATAAATGTTTGTGTTACCATTATAGATTCCCTGATTTATTTTCCTTGAACTGAGGTATCTCATAGCTTAACTAAATTTACTTCAAAACCCATACATGAATTAATTTTCCTATTGCTCTATTAACTATACAAAAGATTAGAAGCTAAAGTTTTATCATTTTTTTCTTTTTATTTTGTGTCCTTGGACTATTTATTCAATATTGCTTAGCTAAATTGTTTCCTTGCCTCTAAGTATCTAGTGAGGCCAGACTGAGCAATTGGAAAGTGATTAATTTAGGCCTATAATTACTACTGAATTGATGAACAGGAGTCACATGCATTTTACACTGTGTTTCTTGGAAAAGAAAAATAATGTGTTAAAGTAATTCACATTATTTCATACATTGTTTATATGAATTGTGCCAAAACTACCATCTGTCTAGGACTTTTTTTATGTAATTATAATTTGGCACATTGATTGGTTTTTCTTGACCAACACCCAAGTATTGGTCAACAGGTGTCCTTCATGGCACATTACCCACAAGTGAATTTTGACTACCGGTATTTTAGGAGTAGGAGGGCAAAAAATAAATCTGTTTCTCAATACTAATTTAAATTAGTATTTTCTGTATAATCTGAGATATTTTTTTCAAAATTGTGGTTTTATTCCTTATCTTGAATAAATATTTTAACATTAAAAATGACACTTATTAGTTTATATTTGCACATTACATTTTCATTCCACTTTCATATTGTTGGTAACTGCATACAACCTAATCACTTTTTCGTTAAAATAATTAAGGTCACCACTACATTTTCTGTCCAACCTATTTCAACCTAATTCCAACTAATTTATGTTTCCATGACTTCCATTAGTTGCTTCCAACAGACATTATTATATTCTCTGCACAGAACTGAAACATAGGACAGGCTGTGTTCTGCACACTAGTAAAATTCCCAGTATTCTGATCATCTCCTGAGAAAACACTGCTTTGTAGTCTGAAACCTGAATCATCTGAAATCATAAGGTTATACTTTATTCTGACCAGTGCATACTAGTTTATTAGGAGTTGTCAGTGCCTCTAGAAGTCATAATTTCTTAGTCAATACCTGAGTAGGATGCCTATTATAAACATCCTCTCAGAAGTGACTTTCAATCACTTCAGGGAGACCCACTCCAAGTTTTAGGATAAGAACCCACAGATCTGATCAGATCAGATCAGATCCAATCAGATTATATTGTCTCTTCCCTCGTATAAATCCTGGAATGTCTCTCTTTAATCATTTTGTCTTAAATCTGTAGACTGGTTTTCCAGATCCCCCTCAGTCTGGTCCCAATATATTTCCTTATATATCTAGCCACCAATCATATCTCATTATACCACTTCAAGACATATCAAAGTCCACAATAAAATAATAAGAGTTGCTCCTATTTTCCCTCTCCTTAACATCCTCCTCTTTCCATTTCTGTTTCTCAAAATCTCATTCATATTCCATAATCTTATAAATTACCACTTCCTCTGTGAAGGTTTTTTAGTTCCTCATTTAAGTTGATCACTCACACAGAGATCACCCACTGTCTCATTAAAGCATGTCTATCATGCTGTCTTAGTTGTAATCTCCTGTGCTTCCTTTTCTAATCTAAGTCATATGTGATTAGACACAGACTCATGATGAGCAACACTCTTTTAAAAATAAAGTCCCAAGGATGGTACTTCCTTTAAAGAGGGGTCCAGAATACTTCACAATGATTAACCTTATTAACAATGAAAAGTTCCATTTGTTCTTGGAAAATCAACCTCTAAGTAGTCAGCCATTGACAACTGATAGGTCGAGTTTAAAGACAAATTGTATTTGGCCTGCATAGTGTCAAAAAAAAAAAAAAAAAAAAACAGACAAACAAAAAAAGCTGAGGTGACATTTTTAAGCCAGGGGTTTTCTTGTTAAAAATATGGACATCTGGTCCCAACCACAAAACTGTGAAATCAAGTTGAATTTATGATTATGAATATAAATATGGTATCATTCCCTCTTGTGATTTTTTTCCTAGAACTGATGTATACCATTGAACTTGCTAGAGGGCTTGGCACTATCCTTTTGCTGCTCGTTTGTTTGGTGACCATCTATAAGTGCTACAAGGTAGAAATCACGCTTTTTTACAGGAATCATTTTGGGGCTGAGGAGCTGGATGGAGACAACAAAGATTATGATGCCTACTTACCATACACCAAAGTAGATCCCGACCAGTGGAATCAAGAGATCAGGTAAGAAGAATGCTTTGCTCTTAAAATCCTACCTTATATGCTTGAAAAGCATTCTGGATATAAGTTGTTTATACCAGAGAGAGATTTGATCCCAACTGGAATGTACATTGAATATGTGACAAGGTGTGTAGATCAAAGCAAGTGACTGATCATTGTCATGACCCCAAATTATGTAGTCAGATGGAGCTGGGGCATCTTTGAGCTGACTTTGAAACATGCTGGTGACTGAAGAAATTAAAGTGATACTGATTGAATGCAGTGAGCTTAGAGGAATCATGAACTACCAGGAGGTAGAGGCCCTTATGCATACTTATCAAGCTCCTGACAGACATTAAATGGCATGGACCAAAATGCAACAAGTTGAACTCTAAGTTCTGGAAATGTTTACAATATGAAATGCCTTTTAAGAGGATATAACCCATTACACATGAGCAGGCTTTAGATGTTAGTGAGCAGGGGTCTTTTGATGAGCTGCAGACTGTCTCGGCCATTTCTATGGCCGCGGCCACCTCCACAGCTCTAGCCACCGCCCATCCAGATCTCTGTTCCACCTTTCATAACACCTACCATTCACAAATGCGTTAGAAACACTACTACCAAAGCTATGAGTACAATGTACCTCCTACCGGCACCCTGCCTCTTACCTTCACAGGAAATCAGTATACCTACTCTAACATCCCTATGACACTCATCTATGGGCAGCGGCCACAGGCAAAATCAAGCAGGGAACAGAATCCAGATGAGGCCCACAAACAGTGCCATCCTGCAACTGTTACCAAGGGAGACCAGTATATCCAGTGTGATTTGGTGACAGAAAAGCAAGGGACAGCCCGTCCCTGGGACCTTGAGTAGAGTCTGCAGTCCAGTGCCTGGAACAAAATCCTCGACTCCTGCTATAAAAACATGCATTACAATCTCTAGACCATGAGAAAAAACAGGGTTTTGTACATGTTTTTTGTGATTTCTTTGTAGCATCAGTATCTTCCTGTTTTACCATGTCTCTCGCCATTACATATTTTGACTTTGTTTTCTAGATCAAAAAATACATGGATTTGAGTTCTGAACAAAAATCGAAAACCACTACGCCTGACTTCCCCAATGACAACCATGTGTTGGAGATGAGCGGTAGAAAGGGCATATGTATTCCATTTTATCACAGACTACATCCATAATGAATGGATGTAGTATCATAGACTACTTCTATCCCCATAATGAAAATGTAAGTTTCCATTTATTTTCATGTTTACACTTTCACTTTTTAAGAGTACATAAATATTTCACTGTAACTTGAAATTAGTTAAAGGCAAAAAAATAAAAGCTTGACCAGAAATGTCATGTCTTTCACACAGACCAATGGAATCGAATAGAAAATCCAGAAATAAACCCACAGATTTATGGTCAACTAATCTTTGACAAAGGAGCAAAGACTATGCATTGAAGCAAAGAAAGTTTGTTCAATAAATGGTGCTGGGAAAATTGGGTCGCTACATGCAAAAGAATGAAGCTTGACCACTACCTCACACCCTACACAAAAATCAACTCAAAATGGATTAAAGAACTAGACATAAGACCTGAAACCATAAAATATATAGAAGGAAATATAGGCGAAACACTATGTGATTTGCACATCAAAGACATCTTTACAGACACATCACCCAAAGCAGTGATAGTGAAGGCAAAGATAAACAGCTGGGACTACATCAAATTAAAGAGCTTCTGTACAGCAAAAGAGACAATAACCCAAACAAAGAGAAACCCCACCGAATGGGAGAACATTTTTGCACACAACACTAATGATAAAGGACTGATCACAAAAATCTGCAAAGAGCTGATGAGACTCAACAACAACAAAGAAAATAATCCCGTCAAAAAATGGGCAGAAGAGCTAAAAAGAAACTTCTCTGAAGAGGAAATGCAAATGGCCAACAGGCATATGAAAAAATGTTCAATATCACTTGTAATCAGGGAAATGCAAATCAAAACTACCATGAGATACCATCTTACACCAGTGAGAATGGCACATATTAAAAAAACTAGCAACAACAAGTGTTGGCGAGGGTGTGGAGAAAAAGGAACTCTTCTGCACTGTTGGTGGGAGTGCAAACTGGTCCAACCACTATGGAGAGCTGTGTGGAGATTTCTGGACCTACTAAACATAGAGCTTCCATATGATCCAGCAATTCCACTCCTAGGTCTTTACCCAAAGGGCACAGAAACATCAATTCCAAAGAACACCTGCACCCCTATGTTTATAGCAGCACTATTTACAATAGCTAAGCTTTGGAAACAGCCCAAATGCCCAAAAATAGATGACTGGATTAAGAAGATGTGGCACATATATACCATAGAATATTACTCAGCATTCAAAAAAGATAAACACATGCAATTTGCAGCAACATGGATGGCGCTGGAAGGGATCATGCTCAGTGAAATAAGCCAAAAAGAAAAAGAAAAATACCGGATGGTCTCACTCATAGCAGGAATCTAGAAAACTTAAATAAGGGACCAGAAAAATGAATAATTATAAGAAAGCGAAAATCAAAATCAACAAAAAAGTATGAACCAGAGACACTTTTTGGGGGGTGAGGGGCAGGAGGGGAGGGATTGGGGTCAGAATGGGGGGGTTGCAATTGTATGGGGAATATAAAAATAAAATTTATTATTAAAAAAAAAGAACACACAAAAAAAATTGTTTCACTTTAAAAATTTTCAATTTTAAAGGTGTTAAAACTGAAATCTAGAAAACTTGAAGTAACTAATAAAATACAGTAAAAAAAAAAAAAGAAATGTCATGTCTTTTTGTTTTGATTCATTATTTTAAGCTATCTGATAAATACTTTTGAATTTACAGTAATTGATTTATATTTTCCCTTGCCTCAGAATTTCTGTTGAACCATTTCATTTCAGGGGTAAAAATTTGCTCACATTAAGAATAAGTCTACCATCATTGTCAAGTTGGTAGTATAATGATACTAATGTTTTTTTTTCTTCATAAGGTAAAAAATAAATAAGTACACAAGATAGGTGAAAAAGGATTCTAAATATGTGAGTGATTGTCTGTAGACTCTCACTTAGCTCACCGAGAATTAAGTCAATGCTTTCTAGGCCTTTGACTGCCAACAATAGCAACCTCAGAACCATTGTTAAAATCTAAAGGTATACTGCCAGCCAGAATTATTTACTAATCTTTGTAAATACCAATGGTTCAAGTCTAGAAATAAAAAACTAACTCATGATTTCATTAGTTTAAAAACAAGATCTATTTACTTTGAGATAGTCTCTAAAACAAGTAATTTTGTAGAGATTGGTGATAGAAATTGATAAAGCTTCAAACAGGACCAAGAAACTGTTGTTTTAACAAAGGAAAGAAACATCTACTCTTTCTGTCATTTAGAACTCACCATGTCCTGAATTACTTTTTCCACAAGAGACACAGATCAGCAGGCACAGCTCCGCCACAAGACAACCAGAGACCCTTACATAAAACCACCAGCCCCAATGCAACCATTAAAGAGAGAACATTTATAGCTACAAGCATAACGTTGCACTCAATTTTGCTTCCCATCTAAAACATTTTATTCTCAAAGTAATTAGAAAATGCCTTACAGTGAAGGAAAATATCTACTCAGTAGGGGAGTACAGACAGATAGGATTAAACTGACTGCCCTGAATAGGCAACAATTTGAATGGATGATAATGTAAAAACAGTGGGAGCAAACAATGTTTGCTTCCTCAGCTACCCACTCCTAAAGACAGCTATTCTTACTGTGTTGGGTGTAAGTGTGTACATGCTCACAAAAGCAATGGAAAAAAGTGACCTTTTTTTTCTAAACTCCTTTCACATACCTTAAAGACCAAGTAGGTTTCAACTGTCAGCAGACAGACTTTGAATGACAGTATTTTCCGCATCACATCCTAAAATCAAGCTATATAACCTTTAAAATCATGTGTGGTACATCTTTAAAACAAACTTGATCTCTCTCTTTTTCTTTTAAAGATTTATTTTTTATTTATATAATAGCTGGGGTACAGGCCAGAGGCGTGGGAGGGTGAGAGAATTCACCAGAGACAGAGCGGGGAGAAGAACAGGCAGAAGGACCGAAGTACACTGCTGAGGGGAGCAGCGGGTGCAACAGGAGAGGTCTGCCACGTCATGTGGGAATCTCCCTGGCCAGCCAGGAATTGAACCTGCACTTCAGAGGCTGCGGACAGCTTCACAGCACTGTGCTCAACCGGCTGCACCCCTGGGGAGGCCCATCTCTTTTTTTAATCTGTTAGATTTTATGCAAATAGTACAGCAATCTGGAGTTTTGATGCAAATAATGGAGAATGTTCTAATACTTGTATTTCTATCCCTTTGGAATAATCACCTTTCAACTTTTTTGTCCAAGACAATAAACTTTAACTAAAAAATAGGTATTTTTACTGAATCTTCTATGCTCCTGTATTTTCAATAGCAAGCCATGCTATTTCATAAAAATAAGAGTGCTGGTTGTATCCCCACTAAATTGATTCTGGGGATCATGAATACATCACAATTTACAATTTGAAAAAATATTAAGATTTTTGCTTTCCAAGGAATTTACTAGCAATATTCATTCAATTTCCTAAATAATAGGGGAAAGAAATAGGAGGAACTTAAAGATGATTAATAAAAGTATAAATGATAAAAATGTATGTCAGAGCTACATTGAGAGAATACACATATACTAATTTTACCATTGAAAACAAGATCGCAGAGATTGTGACTTTTAGCTACCATTTCGGAAGTCTTTCTAGGTGCTTAGTACCCTTCTAACCACTTCCATGTCTTCAAAGTCTCACAAAAACACTGAGTGATACGATACAATTATGCTGATTTGGCAGATTAGAAACAGAAAATGTGCAGGTTGGACTTCACAAATTTACTTAATCAACTACGATGGTGTTCTGCTTTTTACTTGCAACTGGCATACTCTAATGATTCCAGCAAATAACTATATGATGAAATATACCTCTAAGCGTAAACAGTTTGAAACATTAACAAGAGACAGCCATTTATCTGGGCCACAAACTAGGTTTTAGAACTTTAAAAATAGATCAGAAATTACTCAGGAGGATTTCTTAACCCTTAATCAGAAGAGATGTCCTACGGAACTTAGACGTTTCCACCAGCAGGGAACACAAAGCACTAATTAAATGCTGGCACACTGCTGCCTGCCCTCTCTCCACCATGCAGGTAAGGAAGACAGGGACAGCGTTTATATCAGATGCCCCAGCTTTTACCCATAACATTTTTTTTCCCATTTACATTACTCCCTAGTCAAATTGAACTATTTCAAGTTCCTGAGCACTCCATGTTTTTTAATGTATCTATAAATTTGCAGTAGTTTTGTTTGCTACATCCTCCCTTTTCCAATTGACTGATTTCCTAAAGATTGAATGGAAACACCACTCAGCAAGTCATCCCTGTCTTCTTTCCTTATCTGCTAAGTGTCCCCCATTCCTCTTTGCTTTTTGTCCCTCCATAATAGCACTCACTTACCATAGTATATTTTCATTGTCAGCCAATTTATTGGTGAATCTCTGGAGGCTGATATTTTGTCTTTCCTTTCAATACTTAGCACTACCAGGTTGAGCTGATCTGGTAGTAAATAGCAAGGAATGAAAATATTACAGAAAAATAAAAGAACACTAAAATTGGCCTTAAAGAGGGGGTGGATTGTTGCTATATAAAATTTCAAAAATAGGAGGAACATAAGTGTCTGCAAATTGTGATGCTCATTAATGTTTGTAGTTTTTATTGGTTGTTGGAATTAATGTTTAAAAATTAAAAGAAATTTAAGGAGAAAAAAATCTATAGAGATGTCACACAATAGTTTTCAATCATTATTTTTAAGCCATTTTAAACCATTAAAATATAAATTTGTTTCTTTAGCTACATGCAAGTAGAAATTTTCAGGCAATATTTGCTCTTTCATGAACACAAGACCAAGAGATATGGCCTGTGAGAGGGTGTTCCTCATTGCCAGGATGACAAATATGTTTTCTTAAACAAAAATTTGCATTTCATGGCCTCCCTGGTGGTACAGAAGTTAAAGTCCTATTGCAATCAAACTCTTGCCAGCCACTGAGATGTGCTTTGGCTCTCCGGTCAGGAGCTAACCCTCATGGTGCAGCAGACCTCTCCTGTCTTGCCCGCTGTTCCCCTCAGCAGTGTATTTCAGTGGATCTGCCTGTTCTGCTCCCTACTATGTCTCTGTTGAATCCTCTCACCCACTTGCATCTCTGGCCTAGACCCCAGTTCTGGTACACATACATAAATATTAAAAAAACAAAAAAACAACTTAACAGTTTTTGGTCTAACCACTATGGAAGGCTATGGGGAGGTTCCTCAAATTACTAAAAATGGAGCTACCATATGACCTAGTAATTTCACTCCTAGGAATTTACCCAAAGGACACAAAACATTAATTCAAAAGGATACCTGCACCCCTATGTTTATTGCATCACTATTTACAATAGCTAAGAGATGGATACAGCCCAAATGCCCAAAAATAGATGACTGGATCAAGAAGATGTGGTATATATACACAATGGGATGTTACACAGCAATCAAAAAAAGATAAAACTCATGCCATTCACAGGAACATGGATGTAGCTAGAAGGGATTATGCTCAGTGAAATAAGCCAAAGGAAAAAGAAAACATCAGATGGTTTTCACTTATAGGAGGAATATAGGGGAAGCAAATAAGGGATCAGAAAAAAAATAAAATTAATAGGTAACTATAAATCAGAGACATTCTGCAGGGGAGGGGGAAGGAGAGGGATCAAAACAGGGGAGGTAAGAGCACAAGGGACTATGGTGATGGTGCACAGGTAAATTGGTGTTGGAATTTTATGGGGACTACCCCTGAGAGGAGAAAGCATACACTGTATAAAAATGAACAATGATGTAAAATATATATAAACAAATTAATTAATTAAAAAAACAACGGTTTTACTGAAGCATAATTTCTATACCATAAATTCCACCCATTATTGGTGTATGAGTCAATGATTGTAATAACTCCACAGTCATGCAAGTATCACAAAATCCAGTGTTAGAACACACCCGTCACCTAAAGATCTCTCCTGCCCATTAGCAACTAAATTCCATTTCTGTCTCCAGGCAATTATTGATATTCATCTCCTTTCTGAGTCATCATCACATAAATTGAATTATATAATATGAGGTTCAACCATTGAGCTCCATATATCAGTAACTCATTACTTCTTATTGACAATTAATACTCCATTGTGTCTGAATACTACAATTCATTCACCAGCTAATGACCATTTGGATTATTTCCATTTTTTGGCTACTATGAACAATGCTTCTTCTACAAGTCTGGACTTTTGTTTTAATTCTCTTAGATATCTATAGGTAGAGGGCCTCCCTGGTGGTGGAGGGGGTTAAGACACTACCTATGACACTGTTCGCCACCTCTGCAGCACGAGTTCAATCCCCAGCTGGCAGGGAGCAACCTACCTGGTGCAACAGACCTCTCCTGACTTGCCCGCTGCTCCCCTTTTTTTCTACCGATACATACAAATTTTAATATAATTTCATATACCACTAAGATTATGATTAAATGCTACTAAGAATCCTCATTTTATTATAATACAATAAGAACATTTTTCACACACATAAATTAAATCTTATTTTGAAACACTTTTTAAAAAATATTTATTTATTTATGCATACAAGAACTGGGGTGTAGGCCAGAGGTGTGGGGGGTGAGAGTATTCACCAGAAACAGAGTGGGGAACAGAACAGACAGATCAACTGAAATACACTGCTGAGGGGAGCAGCAGACAAGACAGGAGAGGTCTGCTGAGCCATGTTGGTAGCTCCCTGGCCGGGGATTGAACTCGTGCTGCAGTGGCTGCGGATAGCTTCATAGGTTGTGTCTTAAGCCCTTGTGCCACCGGGGAAGCTCCATTATTTTGAAACACGTTAAAGACTGCATACATTCTGTCATCGGGATGTACCATTATTTAACCATTTTTCTTTATTCAGAATGTTCTAATTATTCACCTATACATGTGATACTCTGAGGAACATCTTTGTGCTTACATTTGTGTCCCAAATCCCATTCGAAGAGAGATTAGTTAGATAAGTTAGAACTTATCTAAGTTGATAACTAATAGAACTTATCCATCAGTTGATAAGTTAGAACTCTTCAAGATAAGAACTGGAGACTGGAATTATTGAACTGAAAAAGAATAGACTTGAAGGATTATGCCAGATAGAAAGATTTGAGGTAGTAACATGAAAGAGGAATTAGAGCCCAAGAATCTTCAGAGGTAAGAAGCAAAAACAACAATATTTGTTATAAGGGGCTAAATTTCTGGTCATTATAGAGAGCATGAACAGCAACAAAACCAAATGGAAACATCTACGGAACACATGACTTAATTGATTAGCTTCCTTCCTCCTCAATTTTGCTTGCATTTTTTAGAAAATAGGGCCTATTCTCACTCATAATCCTGAAAGAACACTTCCTTCCAAATCACATCACAACAGGAATTGGTCTAACAAGAAGGTTTCATCAATCACTGGCCTACTTGAGCCTACTTTATACCACTTCATGCTGTAATTCTTTCATGACAAAATGAAATTCCAAATATATTATAAGTTAAAACAAATAGATTCCCTAACATATAAATCAAAATTAGACTTGGTATAGTAAGGGAGTCAATTTTCTGTCATTTTATGACAGAACATGTAAGTGCTTGGTTGACTTGTCATGAAACTCTTAAGTTTCTGAATCACTAATCATTCATTGAGGTCCATGGTTTGTGAAATAATACCCAAAGGAAGTAAAATAAAAATAGAAACTATATCGTAGTGTTGCTTTCTCAGGGTACTAGAATAACACAGCAACACAACTATCTGGCAGACTAGCCACCAGTTTCAGAGATTCAAAGATAAGTATAAACTCTGTAGAGTGAGAAGATGTAGAAGATTAAAAGCAACTTTGATGAATTGACTTCACTTTTCATCTCTTTTGACCTTTCTTTAGCAATAGGATATTTTACATATGTCATTGTTCCACAAGCAATTCCACAGTTTCCTCTTTCTTAAGCACTGGGATTCTATCAGAAAAAAAAAAGAAAAATGATAACAACTATGGCTAGTTAAGACACCATTTTAGGTACCCAATTACTAAATGCTTGCTTCTAGAACTGAAAAGGCTTCAGTTATAATATTGTGTTTAAAGCAAAGGTATCTCTGTCTCCATAGAACCTTTTTTAAATTTATTTTTTATTTTTTAAAAAACTTATTTATTTATGCATACAAGAACTGGGGTGTAGGCCAGAGGTGAGGGGGTGAGAGGATTTATCAGAGACAGAGTGGGAACAGAACAGGCATATCTACTGAAATACACTGCTGAAGGGAGTAGTGGGCGAGACAGGAGAGGTATGCTGTGCCATGTGGGATAGTTCCCTGGTGGGAGGTTTGAACTCATGACTCAGTGGCTGATGATAGCTTGATATTGCTGTGTCTTTAACTCCTGTGCAACCAGGGAGACCCCACAGAGCATTTTTTTTAAATACAAGTAACATTGGTTTATAATATTATATAGGTTTCAGGTACACAGATTTATATGTCAATATCTATCTACCTATGTATCCATCATAGTACTATATTACACATATAAACTATATACATATATAACATATACATTATACTCATCACAAAAAGTTTAGTTTTCATTCATTACTCCATATAGTTTTTAGAAACCTACAATAGCCAAGAAGATATCAATGTTACATGTAAGACCTCTACAAGTATGGAGAGATAGCTAATGTTTACACATAAGGCAGACAACAAACTTGTTTCTATTGATTATGATGTATTATTTGGTATTTTTAACTAAGGAAAATATGTAATTTCCCTTATCATTTACAAAGTCAATCATGTGACTCAATCTCTGTTTCATTTATCAGTTTTATTTTGAAGGAAACACATTCATTTCAAGTAATAGACAAAAAGACTCTCAACCATGTTGGGGAAACAGGGTAACAAAATAACACTGAAAAACTAAGGATGTTTAATAACTTAGTTTGGGGAAGTGAAACGCAAAGTAAATAATTGCCTCAAAAACAGCTGTTTGTCACTCTGATACAAATCAGATAAAAGCAAGAATTTTTCTTGTCTGTTCTTTGGCAATTACAGTCACATTTTCTATTTACATGTCTTTGGGGAAGGAAAATACTGTAATTCTCAGTAAAAAATTGTCATATTGAAATCTGGTACTTATTAATATCCTATTTATAAGTTATACTTTACTAATTTATCTCAGATACTAGCATAATATTTTATTCCCATGACCATTTTCATTTAATAACTGTGTCTACACAGGCAAGTGATTCCAATATAGACTCCCTGGGGCTTCTGTTGAAAGTTGAAAGTGTTAATGACTATTCATGTTCAAATAGCTGCCAGAGAATTTCTAGTCTTTCAAGTTGGGAGAAGTCTGGTGTCTGCTGTGAACAGGCAGTTCATAGTATCTGATCAGGATTCATTGCTATCTGAAAATTCAGATAGGGAGGATATTTTCTCAGGGATGTGAAGAAGCCTTCTCTCCTTCTCAGGGTGGGTGAGGAGTCTATGTCTGTGAAGACATAGGACTCAGGTCTCATTTTTTCTTTCTTCCTGATTCAAGCTGTTTTTAAAATTTATTTTATTTTATTTTATATAATTTTTTACATCATTCTTTATTTTTATACAATGTATACTTTATCATCTTGGATATAGTCCCTGTGAAATTCCCCCCACCTATGGTGATGGTACATGGGTGATTCAAGCTGTTGAAGGTGACTTGAATCTTAAAAATCATGCTCACCCTCATTTTCAAACTGATGTGACATAGCAGATGACAATATGTATCATGGTGTGGATGCCTCTGAATGGATTTTGTATATTTTCTGCAGACATTCACTTTACTTGAAAGTAAAGATTTGAAATAGCCAGTGGCTTCAGATTTGGCAGATGACAAATAGTTCGAAAATAAGCAAATCCAACATATAGAGACTGAAGAGAAGTGGGAAGGAATATTCAGGGCTGATGGCAACAGAAGACACATTTCAGTCACCCATGATCCTGTTCTTAAGCAATAAACTAAATCAAGAGCCCAAGTTTGACTTAGCAAACTATTTTAATAATGAAGTCCAGTTAACACTATTCTACTTTTCCAACAGACCGCAAAGAAGATAGACGTTGACCAGATCTTAAGTATAAATAACCTAAAGGTGAGAATTATTCATTAGTGTAGTTTATCTTTCCAGGAATCAAATAAAAATAAACAGAATATTTAAAGCAACAGATCATATCAAAATGGAATATCAAAACTCTCATTTTAGAACAAAATGAGAGTAACAGAGTCAACTGATTAGAGAGAGAGTCAACTGAGTGCGAGAAAGAGAGAGCGAGAGAAAGAAAGAGAGAAAAAGAGAGATTTAGATTTTCCCTCATTTCAAAGAGAGGGCTGTGTCTCTGAAGGAAAACTTTGTAAGATACTTTCATTGCCACTCATTGTGTATACTGAACAATTCACTTAGTAGTCTCTCAAAATTTCAAATGTCTTCCCAAGACAATGCATCAAGGAGGGTATATAATCACATATGTATGATAAAGACACAGATGTGAAAAATGATACCTATAACATCAAAATCATTTTTAGGTTCTCAAAAACTTGTGCTGCAAAGGGATACTATGACCAACAAATTTGTGAACTGCTGATCTGTACTTCAAAACGCCCTTATCCCTGACCTTATCCACACAACAGATATAAAATAATTCAATTTAAGTTGCAACCAGTCTGATACTAGCTGAATGCCTTTGAGAAACAACTGATGTTGCACCAAAGGGCTTCAAACTAATGATGCATCATTCACAGTAGGATTTCAGTCAATATCAAGGAAAAGTAGAAGTCAGTTTAGCATAATGGTTCACGGCACAGTCTCTACAATTGGAATGGGTTACAACTCCCCATCCATAGTGTCAGAGAGGAGGTTATGTGGGTCATTTCCCCAATTTTACTAATTATGATGGCCAGACACCCTGATCCAATGCTTGCAGTGTGGTTCTGAATAAGTTGTGTAGCTTCTCTGTGTTTCACTTTCTCTGAGGTGAAATTGGGAAAATAATAGAACCTAGCACAAAGAGTCATTTTGGGGAGTAATCCACTCATTGAATGCAGTGCCTGGCACCAAAGAACTTAATAAGTATAAATAACCGAAGGCTTAGAAGTCACAAAGTAATGATTAAGCATGACACTAGTCCTAGAAATTATGGCCTCATTAATATAGCTTTATAAGCCTGAAATGGCTTCAAGGAGGAGAGACAATAGCTACATCATCACTTTCTTTCATCACTATATTAATTTCTATATTAATTTCTATCACTATATAATTTCATCACTATATTAATCATCACTATATTAATTTCTTTTATCTAAGACAGCACCAAAAATGGAACAGAGAGAATGCGTCCTCTTGTTTTTATTATTTTTTAAAGATTTATTTATTTATGCATATAAGAACTGGGGTGTTGGCCAAAGGTGCAGGGGGTGAGGAGATTCACCAGAGAGAGCAGGGAGCAGAACACGCAGATCCAGTGAAATACAGTGCTGAGGGGAGCAGCAGGTGAGATAGGAGAGGTCTGCTGAGCCATGTAGGTTGCTCCCCGGTCAGCCAGGGATCAAACTCGTGCTGCAGTGTGATAGCGCTGTGTTTACCCCTGCACCACCCGGGAGGCCCTGTCCTCTTGTTTTTAAATCAGGCACAAGGAAGTAGTCTGTGACCATGTGCTCTTTAGCATCTCTGAGTGAAATGAGAATTAATGATCATAGAGCTGTTATTTTTTTTAAATTTTTACTTTGATGTTTAGATCTTATTATCCAAAGGTAGATCTTGTGAGTTGCCTCAGGTTATTTTTTAAGACTCTCTAAAATCTTCATTTCAGTTTTACAAATATTTATAGAGCCTCTACTATGCCAGGTATTATACCAAAATTTGGAATACAAATTCCCCTATAGTTCCAATTATCTTCAAATTATGATCTACTTGAATCTAATTAAGTGTGAAGTATTTGTTGAGCCATAAGGGGAAAATAGCATCTCTTAAACACAGCAGTCCTTCAGATGCAAGTTTGTCAACTTACAGGAGCCATGAAAAGATTTCGACTAGGTATTCAAAATCCACAATAAAAAAAAGTTCCAAAATTAAAGTAATAACTACAAGACTCAGATAGAAGCAAACTCAACTGGTGCTTCTCTTGCAAAAATCTCACTAGATGATAATTTACTTCTTCTCTTTCCTCTCCTTGGAAACATCATACATGGGAGAGTGAGCCAACCCACTTGTACAACTATGACTGTGCTCTGGAATAAGCCTGATAACAAATGGCAAATTACCATTATCTCCAAAATCCTTTCAAGCTTGATTGAAGAGAATATGTAAATGGTTTCTTTCTCAAGGCCTAGAGGGGGTTAGCTGTCCTGTCTAGGATGATAATGCAATCATCTGTGGAAAACACAAATTCCATAATTAACATTAGAGCACTAGGAAACTTTGCTTAGGAAAAAGGCAAACCCAGGCAGGTCCCTACATAGCTATCAAAACAAGAGGGTCTGGTTTGATTGATTTGATTGAATCTTAGTCAAGTGTCTTATTTCTTCTTTCTTACTTGCAGAGAGTCAAGGAAAGCGTCCTGATTATCTTTGAGGGAATCTTCCCCAGCCTGTCTCCAATCAAACAGCAAGTGGACAAACACAGTCAGACTCAAACTTCCTTCCTAGGAAGATGGAACACGCTATTGTCAGGGCATAAGTCAGAGGATTCATGAGACTGAATAGGACTATGTGCCCACTTTCTGTCCTAAATATGTTATACATGAGACATACATGCATCTACATACATACATATAGACCACTTGTGATACTGACTTCTTTGACCCCTTTTTCCCAACTCAATTTCTCCCACCTGTTCATTTCAGCAATTTAGCAAACAAAAACTGTCCTTTTTTCTCCTCACCACTTCCACATTTTTTTTAAAAAAAAAAATCACATCTAGTGCTATTTCATTCTTCTAGTCTCCCACATGATTTTAAATGCCTAATAATGTGAAATGCAGAGAAGACAGTGCCATTCCCTTGTTTAAAACATTCAATGGCTCTCTATTGCCTAAAGCTCTGTATCACTCAAAAGTCCAAACGCAGTTCTTTTGTCTGAAATAAAAGTCATTGTATTTTTCAGAAACACTTGAAAGAGCGGGATTATCTCATATGATCTACCTGTCTACATCTAAATATACAAGATAGAAAGTGGGCATGTAGTAATGTCCAGTTTATATATACATGTATATATATATATATATATATATATATATATATATATACATACACACACACATCACACACATATCTCCTGATCATGGCAATTTACAGGGTTATTACAGAACTCAAAAAATAAAGCCCAATAGTCCTGTGAAGTCAAGGTCAAAAGTGGCATAAACCCCAAATATAAAACAACCCCAAATATAAAACAAGCTTTCTGCACTTTCTTCTTGCCAACAACATCCAAGTTTCCCTTAACCTCAAGGCAGAAGTCTGTTTTCATCAGTGACTTTTCTATAATTGATTTTCTATAATTGATTGATGACTTTTCTATAATTGATTCTGTAATTGTGACTTTGAATCAAAAAAGGAACTTCCTCTTATAAAGATGTAATTGCAATAAGGATAGAAAGTGCATTGGTTGAAATATACAAAATTCTAGAACATCAGAAGCAGGCAGAATGAATGATGGTTCTCTTCCCTAGTGTTGAAATATTCTGTTTCTGTGGTCTCACATTGGTCTGGATAAAGGTTTAACCTCTTAATTTTTTAGCTGGATGGTTTACACAATATAAACATAACCACAACTTTGTTTAAATGAACAAAGAATACAAACAGGAGATAGAGGATGGGGGGAGGGAGGTTATTGTTTCATTGAATTCAAAACTTTTGGATCAAGCCACTTTGTCTTAAGTCCTGGCATTAAAAAAATAAAACATTCAGGGCCTCCCCGGGGGCGCAGCGGTTGAGCGCTGGGTTGCGAAGCTGCCCGCGGCCTCTGCGGCGCCGGTTCGATCCCCGGCTGCTCCCCGGCCACCGGAGGAGGATCCCACATGGTGCGCAGACCTCTCCTGCCACCCGCTGCTCCCCTCAGCAGTGTACTTCAGTCCTTCTGCCTGCTCTGCTCCCCGCTCTGGCTCTGGTGAATTCTCTCACCCTCCCGCGCTTCTGACTGTACCCAGTGCATGTATAAACAAAACAAACAAATATAATAAATAAATAAATAAAAACATGCCTCTATAAAAAAAAAAAAAAAAAAACATTCAGATGCAGCATTTCATGGATAGCAAATAGGGGGTGGAAGTGAATTTTGAAAAGGTCAAAATGAAAATAAGTTCTTAGCAAAATATTTGAAAATGTTATCTATATTTCTATTAATTAAGGCAACACTACTTAGAAAAAAATCAGAACCAATGATATTTTAGCAGTTGAGTAGCCTCAATACAAAAAAAAAAAAATAATGTGTAGTTACTATTATACAAATGGGTTGACTCTATATGTCAGTTATTTGGGCTTATAATTCTTCCCTCCCCAACTAAAATAATGGGCCAGATATCAAGGCACAAAGAAACCTAATTTCAAGAGTGGATACCAGGCATTCATCTCTCTTCTCAACCTCCTTGTAGCGGGAGGAAGGCACCGTGCAGGATGGATAAGGGAGAGTCCTGGAGCTCTTGGTGGCTTTTCAGGCTTTTATTGCCACTTAACCAGGTACACAGCAGGCAGGGGTGCTGGGGGGCCAGGAGGCTGGCAGACCTTCTAGCACCCCGTGAATCTTCACTCTATCTGGGCTCTCCAGTTTTCTCTCATGTTCTCGTTCTATCTCTTCTGCTGGTTCCGTTCCACTTTCTTGCTTGTTCTCCTTCTGGCGGTTCCATTCCTCTGGCGTCTGGTGACGCTGCCCTTATGAGCCCAGTCTCAGCCCAGGTGTACCCACCTACTATGCCCACACACCACTCCAGTGCCCGCCATCAGGCATGCATTCATTGTAGGGATCCATCATCAATCCTAATGGCGGGAGGGTGGAAAAGCCTAACAATTATTTATCCTACACTCATAATCAGGGGATAGGAATCCAACTGGGTCAGAATCACTGGGGTACTTCCTGCTGCCTATAATGGGAGTATTATTTGCTAGAGATGTGAAGGAAGACTATAAGGGTGAGATGGGACATGTGAATGACAGCCAGGGTCGTCTGTAGAGGTCGACAAAAAGCAGATTTTCCCAATTAAGCACTGTCTTCATTCTCACCTAGGCGGTACTGTGAACCTGTTGCTTCCAGGCAAACAGAGCAAGGCAGTAATCCCTCTTGTTTTATAAGTACATTCATCCTAATCTTCAATTTTGCCTTTTATTCTCCAAACTCTAAGATGTTTATTATCTGGCTCTTTACCAAAAAAGTGCCCAGCCTTGGCATCAACTTTAGATCAAATACCCAAAAGACAGTAAAAAAACCAACCACATCTCTTTCTATATATTGCTGCAAATAGGGAAAGGCTATTTAAGGATCAGCACCAAATTAGTACTGCAGAAATGCCTGTTACTAAGGCATCTCAGTGAGAACCTACTAATTGGCTATGCATATTTAAAGGCATTTAGCATGCTATGGCAAAATTTCAGATCACTTTCAGGATTACTCGGCATTTCATCGACAGAGCATAAAGGGAAACACTACACCTAGATGGTTCTCTTCAGAGAGCTGCAATACTCCACCCTCCCACAGTAATCTGGGCCCATTCAATTACACAGAGGCAGTACAACAGCAAGCAAGAAAATTAGCAATCAGCAGACTATTAGCACAGGGTACCTGAGCACTTCCTACCAATTTGCAGTTAAGCTACTATATTTTATTGATGACCACTCTCTTTAGGTCACTCTTCTGAATATAAAATTTCATTGTAGGAACAATTATTTCCCTAGGAGCACATGCAGAAAAAAACTACCATAGTGTAATGGCAGGAAGACACAGTGCAGGTTTTCTATGATTCTATGCAGATGGGGTAAAGGAGGAGAGAGTCCTGGAGACCTCGGTAACTTTTGCAGGCTTTTATTGGGATTTTCCAGGCATAAGGCAGGTAAGGGTCCCGGGGGGCCAGGAGGCTGGCAGGCTCCCAGCCCCCAGCAATCCTCACTCTATCTGGGCTCTCCAGCGTTCTCTGGTGGCCTTGTTCTCGTGGTGCTTCTGCTTCTGCTCCTGCTTCTCTGCTTCTTTCTCGGCTTCTGCTGGCATTCCCTCGACGCCGCCCTTAAAAGCCCAGTCTTAGCCCAGGTGAATCCCATCTACCTATGCCCACACCCTATTCCAGGTGCCTGCCATCAGGCATGCATTCGGGACCACAGGGTTCCGTTATCTATCTTAATGGTGGGAGGGCAGAGAAGCCTGATACTTTTTCCCTTACCCTACACTTAGATTCACTCATTTAAGAAATGATGGTAGAAAGTGTTCTGACCATATGAAACACTTCTCTCTAGCTTGTTGTCAAGAGTATATATTTTTCTCAACTAAAGTACTAAACAGACACACTTTGATTTACATTCCAAACACTGAATGTTTTAAAATTCCATTTCATTCAAATTACTCCCCTAGTTGCTGATTTGCCCCTTATAGATGAGGTCAATTTGTGACTAATTGAAAACTTCAGCTGACCTTCTGTTATCGAAACTTAGACACAAAGATACTATTAATTTTTTATAGGGTCTGACTTGTATAACTATTCTGTCTTCAACTGGAACCTTCACTCCAATGTTGACAAGAGTAAAATAAAACTCTCTCTCTATTTCTCATCTATTTATACACCAAACCGCAATACAAAATACAGTGAGAGCTGCATAACAAACCTCTCAGAAGAGCAACTTTCTTAGGTCTCAGAACAAGTTACCAGTTGACAACCAGGCACACAAGATTTGAAACAAGATTTTAAAAGTTAAAAAACAACACTTTAAAATATTTAAATGGTAAAAAACAAAACAAAACAAAACAAAACAAAAATTGTTCCTCTATTTGTATGGAAAAAATCAGTTTCACATGGAAAGTAGTGACTTAAGATGTTACTTAAAAAAAAAGGAATTTGAAAGGAAATCATTACAGCATTAAAGAACCACAGCCCTTTTAAATGCTTGAAATATCTTGAGGAAATAAATTCAGTATTAGTGGAAAATAACATGTAAGAAAGTTGTGTGGTTGGGAGGACAGTGGTTGGGAGGGCTTGGAAATAAACGTCAGGGACCAGATTGCCCTTAAACCTGGGCGATGGGATGTTTCTCATTTTACAGGTATTCAGAGAATTAGGATTGGAGCCCACATCTTTGATTCATAATCTAGTGTTCTTTTATTGTACCATCCTAACACAACAGGTGGTAATTGAGCATGGCTATCATGAAGTTCACATGGAACAGAGATAAGAGTAAATGCTAATGTGAGGTCTTTCAAGAGGCCTCACTGACCAAATCCAGTCACTCTTCTCCCTTCTTCAGTCACTCTGTCATCATATCACCTGGTAGCAATGTGCAGACATTCAACACACATTTACTCATTTATTATTTATCTTCTTGCACAAGAACACATTAATCCCACAAAGGCCTTGTGTTACTTATTCATGGCCATATCCAAAATTTCCTGCATTCTGAGGTGCAGAATAGTCACTCACATATTTGGTGAATGAATGAATGAATAATTAAGCTTAATCAACCAGCTCTCAGGCAGAGTCATCTGACATTGCACAAATGACATAACTTCCTTCTGTCTTACCGGTAAATGAATGAAGTTAGATTGATCTGTGGATTTCCAAATAATCTGAGAGTTCTTCAATCTGTACTGTCACCACTGAGTTTCAGGTTACACTTTCTTTTGAGAACTTGCTAGACTGAAATCTGAAAATAACTGAACTAGTTGATTTCAAAGTCTCTTTCATAGCTAAAATTTCATGTTTTGAATGTCATAGTCTAAGCAGTGACCATCTGAATTCTTTCAGCCTAAGAGTTAAAGGTAGCCTTTAATAGTATTTTTCATTTCTTCAAGGAGCTCCACATTTACACACACACACAAAAACACACACACTCAAAGAGAGAGAGAAGCAAACAACTAGAAACAAGAAAGTATGTGATTCCAATTCTATCTCAAACTTTGAAGTAGGTTCAATTAGCAATCAAATTCTTCTTCTTCATCTTATTAATTATCCTTCCCTGCCTATTTTGCAGTAAAAACAAAAAGAATCAGAAATATATATATCCAAAGTGAAACGGGGGGGAGAAAAAACACAAACAGTTAAGGTATAAGCACAAGCTATGGTGTATAACATGAAGGATTTCTGAGTCATTTCTTTTAATACCCAGTATTAGTCTATATAATTTAGCGTCTGTAGGCAAACAAATTCCCATGGGGTAGGAATAGTTCCATTTACCAGCTTAGACAGAAATGATATGATCATAAAAGCTTAAGACTCTTCCCACCTAAAATACATTCTAATGTTTGCATTAAGCAACCTCCTGAGCTAGTGTAGAAACATCTTTACTGCAGAACTCTAACTGTAACAAGGATTCCAAAATCACTTTACATCTTAAACTCTGAAAGTGAAATGTGTTGAATATAATTCCAATTTACAAAGGCTAAAGAGATATGAAATGTCAGATATGATGTTGTATTACTGAAAAGAGGTTTAAAAAAATCTGTGACAAATGATGGGGACTTCTCGAAATGTTTTGTAATGTGAAGAGCTGTCAACATCAAACATTTTCCTTCACAACAGAGTTACCATCTGCAACTTGATTTAGGAATCTACTCAAATTGTCACATTTTCTCTTATTTTCCAAATCAGATTAGACCATCCAAATCTCTGTATTCCAGGCAAAATGGCTCATTTTAAAGACCATCCAAGACTCCACTTTATTTCTAAAATAATGGTGATAAAAAATGACACGTGGTTAGAAAGAAAACAGAAACTTCCTTCACAGAACAGGCTACCAGCATCACATGGCTCACTCTGATTTGGCTTCTTCCAAATGAGAACAGGCAGGAAGGAATGGAGAAGCAGCAATGTGATAAGGGATCTGGACATACCAATGATGTCCTGGTAACATCACCTGCAGTGTGGTACCAAGACAATTTAAAGCAATTGGTGCTTCTCCTTGATTACTTATAGACCAAAATCTTCAAGCAGCAAGAAAAACAACATACTGGGCCTCCCCAGTGGCACAGTGGTTGAGCGCTGGGTTGCGAGGCTGCCCGCTGCCTCTGCGGCGCCGGTTCGATCCCCGGCTGCTCCCCGGCCACCGGAGGAGGGTCCCACATGGCGCGCAGACCTCTCCTGCCGCCCGCTGCTCCCCTCAGCAGTGTACTTCAGTCCTTCTGCCTGCTCTGCTCCCCGCTCTGGCTCTGGTGAATTCTCTCACCCTCCCGCGCTTCTGACTGTACCCAGTGCATGTACAAACAAAACAAACGAACAAACAAATAAATAAATAAATAAATAAACATGCCTCTATAAAAGAAAAAAAAAAATTAAAAAAAAAAAAAAAGAAAAACAACATACTGAGAAAGAATAACAATCTTTTTTTTTTTTATGGTATCTCTTCAACTTAGACACTCTTTTATTCATTTCCCTAAAGCATGTATCATTGGATTCAAGCTATTTAAATTGTCCCTTTGACAGAAAATTTCTCTTTTTTGGATTCAATAACATTTGATAGGAAAGGGGATTTAATTCAATAAATATGTGAGGTGCACTTAATCTGTCCCAAACATTTCCTAGGAGGTTGGGAATAGTAACACAAATAACAAGTGACATAAACGTAGCAGGGCACTGTACTGCCTAGCTGACTCTGATATTTCCCAATTATAATAAAATTAGATGATGGATGAGAGCAAATAATAGCTGGAGAGAACTTCAAAGGGAATATTCATTCTTCCTTCCCTCCCTCTCTTCTCCCCTCCTCCTCATAATTTCTTCCCCTTGTTCCTCTGCTCATCCTCCTCTTCTCCCTCTCACTGTTTTTCTCTCACCTGCCCTCCCGCCTCTCCTAAACTGTAAAAAGGAGTTTTCCTAATCAATTCTATATTCTTGAAACTTCACAAAGGACACAGAACCTAGTAACTGACCAACACTGAAAAATATTGTTATGTGACCAAACTGGACAGAGATGTCATATGTGGCCACTCAGTATTGAAATTCATCAAAATGAAACGTGCTGTCATTTCACAGAATTCCCAAGACAATAAATTAAAAGAATGTAAGGAAGCCCCCATTAATATTTTTGAACATTTGCATTTTGACTTGAAACCTGTATAGTATTTTATGTTAATTATACCAAACACAAAAATCTATATTTTGAAATGATATTTTGAATATATTGGGTTTAATAGTAATTATTACGATTCATTTAATCTGCTTATTTTTCCTTTTTAACTGTACTAGTAGAACATTTATTTATTTATTTTTTTAAAAAATATTTATTTATATAAGTACTGGGTCACAGGCCAGATTTGCGGGAGGGTGAGAGTATTCACCAGAGACAGATCGGGGAGCAGAACAGGAAAACTGACAAAATACACTGCTGAGGGGAGCAGCAGGCGAGACAGGAAAAGTCTGCAGCACCATGTGGGACCCTCGCCAGCCGGCCGGGATCAAACCGGCACTGGAGAGGCTGCAGACAGCTTCACAGCACTGTGCTCAACTGCCTGCGCCCACCAGGGGAGGCCCTATTTATTTATTTTTAAAGATTTACTTATTTATACAAGAATTGGTGTACAGCCCAGCGGCACAGGAGGGTGAGAGAATTCACCAGAGACAGAGCGGGGAGCAGAACAAGCAGACGACCAAAAACACTCCTGGGCGAGACAGGAGAGGTCTGCAGCGCTATGTGGGCCTCTCCCTGGCCTGCCAGGAATCAAACCCGTGCTGCAAAGGCTGTGGACGGTTTCACAACACTGTGCTCAACCCGCTGCACCACCGAGGAGGCCCTGTACTATCAGGACATTTAAAACTATCTACATTGCTACATTTTCTTTCTAGTAACCTGTACTTCTCTGGAGAGATAAAAAGGCTAGCAGCAGCAGCATATACAGCACATCATTACAGAGTTAATACCAGAAGCAAAGTATCCTAACTCCTGGGCTACGAGCTTTTTTTTTTTGTTTTAATTTTTTTTGGAGATTTTATTTTTACTTTTGCATAGAAGAACTGGGGCGCAGGCCAGAAGTGCAGGAGGTGAGAGGATTCACCAGAGAGTGGGAACGCAAGAGGTAGATGTACTGAAATAAACTGCCAAGGGGAGCAACGGGTCAGACAGGAGAGATCTGCTGCCCCATGTGGGTTAGCTCCCTGGCTGGGGATCGAACTCAGGCTGCAGAAGTGGGCCTTCTCGGAGGTAGAGCTGATACTTAACCTCTAGGTCACCAGGGAGGCCCCCTATTTTTTTTTTAATTTTAATGAGACTCTTAAAAATGGAATTCTTGTTATTTACTGTTATATAAAGACTGCTATCAGCAGTGTAATCACCCAAAATGATGACTTTATTAAGCTACAACATGCTTTCATATGTTGATCCCTCCAAGGCAGAGGTACAAACTTGTTGGAGACAGGAAGACACTATAAGATGAAGACATGAAAAGTAAGTCAAGAAACCAAGATTCAGAGCCTCTTATTAAGCCATTATGTAATGTGAAGGAAGAAAAAGTACTGTTAATCTGAATTTATCCATCATTATGAGTATCAATTTAAGAGTGATAGTATACACTTTAATTTCCATCTTGCCTGTAGTGATTTTAGACCTTGGTTTAACCACACTGTAGACTCCATAAGACACATACTTCAAGAGAAGTACACACTTTTGCCTGCATGTACACACATATATTTTGAAAGCAAAATTATAAGGGGAAAATGCTTGCTGGAAATAAAGCAGCATTTTGTAGTCATAGCAACTCCGACTTTTTAAAAGCAACATTAAGGCAAGAGGAGCTCATCAAGAGCTATAGCCAGTTGTTATAGCAACCAAAATATGGCTTTATAGAAGTAAGTTTGTATTAAAATAGCCATAGGGTTATAACAGTAAATGACTATTACAAAAATATATCTTCGGAGACAAAAGTTTAATTTTTACCTTGTTTTGATCAGGACTTGAGTCCTCTGCTTTATTAGAAAAAAGCATTTCTCAGGAGATTCTTCTAATAAACATATGGCTGCTGTGGCAACCAGAAAGGGTACAGGTTTGTTATATCTGATAATAATCAGTAAGGCCAAAATTAGAACACCAGTACTACTAATTTGATCCATTCTGGTTGATGATATATATAAAACAAAAAACAATAAAAAGTAGTCAAATGGGATTGTCTAGAAGGACTTAGGAAGAACAAATTTGCCAACTTTGGCACTATTGACATTGTTGGAGCCTTTAATTCTTTGTTCTGAGTACACTGTCTTGTTCGGTTGAGGATATTTAACAACAGCCCTATCCTCTACCAACAAATATACAAGTAGTAGCCATCCCATTAATATGACGACCAAAAATACCTTCAGATACTGCTAATCCCTGGGCAAGAGGCTACTAGCCAAATCATCCATGGTTGACAACCTTTGCTCTAGAAATATTTCAGCCATATTGTTCCAAAAGTCATGGAAATGAAACAAAAGGGGAAGAAATTAAGCTGGTGAATCAATTCTATTCTCCTTTGAGGGTAAACTCCCCAAACTCCTATAAATCTCTGGACTTAAAGTCTCCTAGCTTATCATCTTAGATCAAACATTTTATTGTTTACTTGAACTCTCACGAGCTCTGACACAAGATGTTTATCTTCTGAAAACCCTCTCTCCCTCCTGTTTCACTGGCACACTCAGAGGTAAGCATATGGTCTTCTGTATATTCCAGACAGGAAACCTCACACTTGGTCCATTCCTTCATCACTTTTAATTTTCACAGCTGTTTCCCATCATAATATGTTTGATTAGGGATAGAATTTTACAGTATCCCAAATGTCCAATTGTCCTTTGAGTCAACTGCCAAAATTCTTCACAATCTTTCAATAAAGACCAAAAATCACTTAATTGCCACTGAGCACTTAATATTCTTTTTAGATTAAGCATCAGATAGTTTGGGATTATTTGATATTTTATTGAAACATATTTGGTCAACCTTTATTGAGTGACCAAACAAGAAAAATTTTAGGATAAAGATGTGGCTTTATGCTCAAGGCATGAAGTCTAACTACTGATGCTAAAAGATGGACACTCTACATGATAGACTCTTGAAAGTGGGAGTATTTCTGCTTTCTTAGAGGCTATCAGGGCATCTGACTCAAAGGACCAGTCTCTCTGATTTAAGGTATTTAAAGTCTATACAACTACTTAAACTCAGTTTTTGAGTTATATAAATTGAAGTCATTATCATTAGTACAAATGGCACGTGGCTAGTAAGATTTTGGGGGTTTATCTTCTTTCAGCTCTTACCATCAAATTTATCTTATCTTCCATCAATTTATATATAATTAAAAAAAATTCTGGGCCTCCCTGGTGGCTCAAGGGGTTAAGACGCAACCTATGAAGCTATAAATAGTCATTGCAGCACAAGTTAGATCCCTGGCCAGAGAGCTACCCACATGGTGCAGCAGACCTCTCCTGACTCACCCGCTGCTCCCCTCAGCAGTATGCTTTGGTCAATATGCCTGTTCTGTTACCCACTCTGTCTCTGGTGAATCCTCTCACCACCCCACACCTCTGGCCTATATCCCAGTTCTTGTATGCATAAATTTTAAAAAATCTGAAAAAAAAAAAAAAATTCCATTTATGTTATGTTTCTCACTGGTTTTCTATAAAACCCTATTCTTTTGAGGAATGTCCGAATAATTCATTTGGTTCCTATAAGTTTATATATATATATATATATATATATATATATATATATGTATGTATTTACTTTTTTTTCATTCTGTTTTACAACATATTACTCATACCTCTGTGACTTTCTGGAAGATCACACATATTGTTGCAAACCCTTGTGTCTTCCCATGTGTATATCCACTATTGATTTTCTTGCCAAAGAATTCTGTGAGAATTGGCATTAACCTGCATGGAAAGCTTTTGAAAAGTAAATAATGAGTTTCTGTGTCAGCCTTTTCCCTTGGAAAAACTGACAAACAGCTGACTATTCAGAAACTTTATTCAGTACCATTTAACAACTGAGTTATAAAGAAATGTCAGATATTCCAAGGGATTAGTCAGGATATAGTACTCTTAAATGTTCCATTAGTTAGTCAAAACAGATCATTCTCTCATATTGAAACTACTACTCTTGATAACACTTAAATAAATTAATCCTTGAGAACTAGAGTAGTCCCATGAAACTTTAAAGGGAGATGTTGGATCTTAATGTGATTGGTAAGTATGCATGATTGGAATGAGAGCATACAAACATTTCTAACTCACAGACATAGGTTAATGGTTTGCTAATGATGAATTCACAAGGTGATATTTAAAGGAGAGTGCAGTAATATGTCCTTTTGATTTTGTCCTTATAATAAAATTATAATTTTCTGTTAACACTAGAAGTTTAACTTAATATTCTAGCATAAAAATAATTCTATCCAAGTAGGATAAGAGTGAATTTGTAAAGAAACTGAAAAAAAAAAAAAAAAAAAACCAAACAAAACATTTTTCTGCTAGACCAAGATAAGTTGCATTAAACAAGGCTGATTCACTCATCTCTTGCTACAGGGACAACAAATGTTCCTTACTGCTACCAAAGAAAGTAATCAATCTAAATGTATAAGTAGTCATTTTTTCATACATTACACACACCAAACAGATTGCTTGCTACAGCCTGGCACTGCCTTTGGAACAACACTGACCACTACTAGTTATAAATCCAACTCGAATAGAACTTTTTTATCTCCTTTGTAAAAGGGCATTGGAGAAGCAAATTCAAAAACTAGCTGGTGGTATTTACTTTGACTTTATTCTTTTCTAAGATTTCAAATCATCAAATTGAGTATTGCCTTGAATAATATTTCCAGCCTAAAAAACTGAGATAGCACTGTTTAGAAAGTCAAGTGGGAGAAAAAAAATACTACATTGGATAACATCTTAAATATCTTAAAAATACCCCAGAAATGTATTGAAAAATAAAGCTCTGGACCTAAATTATAAATAGAAAAGGGCAAGGCTGAGCTGTTTGAAGGGGGGGTGGGGAGTGAGCAGGAAAGGGAGGCAGAGACTCAGATCTTTGTTTGCCTCTTGCACTCTTCTCAATGCCCCATGAAAGAGTTACTGGAAGACTAGTGACCTAATGTAATTTAAAATTATGAGGTCCCTGGTTTCTCTGCCATTTTAGGTTTTCATGGAAAAATGGTTTCCTAAGACCTATAGTGATTTCAGTGTGTCATATAAACCGAAGAGAAGGAACTGCTGAGAAGGGAGTGACACCACAGATGAGTTACTGGATTCGTGTCCATTCATTCTTACAGTCATTCATGCAACAATCATTATTATTTATTTTGTGTGTAGCAACCTAACGCCAGATATTGTGCTTGATCTGATGAATAAAATGCTGTGCAAAAAGATTCATGGTTCCTGTCCACGAAGATGTTATAATTTACCAAAGGCCAAAAAATCTGTTGCATAATCAAACAAATAAGGAATTTAGATTACAGCGAGGTCTATGATATATATATATGTGTGTGTGTGTGTGATATATATATATATATATATATATATATATATATATATATATATGCCATTTCCACATATCTAGGAGTTCTGACTTGTTCCCTAACTATGAATCATTTTAAAACTGAAAGGCACTTAAAAACAAGATGATCAAACATTTTAAATGTTTTTCCAATCCAAGTTTTATAATTCCACAGTCATTTCAACTGAGTGTAGAATGTAGCCAAGGCATTCTATGTAGTTACTGCAGCTCTATATTCACTCTACAAGGTGAACATAAAGTCTAAAAGATGCCACATTTGACCAGCGAAGTGATGAAATAATACTCCATTTTACAAGTAAGAGGAAGTCATTTGAGAAACTCCAATGGCATGACAAACCATCCTTCTTGGCCAGAGTGGTATTGGAACAGCTAAATGACAATTTGCAAAACTGACTGGATGACTTGGCAGTGTGGATTCAGCTAAAGGCACAGGTTTATTTAGTGAAATCTGAGGAAACACACCATCTGAGGCAACATTTCACAGATGTATGTGCAGAGAAAGATGGAAATGTGGTACTAATACATCATGTTCACTGGAACTGTACACTCTGCACTAAACTATACATTAATAATGTGGGACACTTATTGAATATAATATGTCATGATGTAATATTAGCATGCCACTTATTATTTATGTTTAGCTGTTTCAAGATTTTATTTATTTATTTTTAACTGTAGTAGTAACATTGGAGTACCCCCATCAGGTATTACTACCATAGTGCATCCACCACTAACTCCACCACCGTAAGCATTACATTTCTCTACCTCCCTGTTCTTTCCCCAACCCCAACCTCCCTCCCTTGGTATCTCAGTTCTGAAGTCACGGTTAGTTTTTCAGCTTGTCTTTATCTGACTATTAATTTATATTTCTAGATTTTATATAGCCACCTATTGAAGATGTTCAAGAGTAAGACGTCACAGGTTTTCAGTGATGACACTGATTTCTATTTGTAACAGAAATTTTTCAGATCATAGGCAGGGTTCCTTTAACTTACCTTGTCGAGCTCAAATGTAAATGAATTAGCGGACTCTGATGCCTTCATGATGTTGAATATTAATTTCCTAAGATGTCTCTCTAACCACCTGCATCTGAACCATTTGAGATTTTGGTTAAAATGATCCAAATTACTCAACCAGCAGTTTGAAAGTCACACAATACACTAAATACTAGTTAGTTTCATAATCAATCCAGGCCATGTTTGGCAGAATTAGGCATTGGACTTGCTGGTGTAAACATAGTGTCCAGGCTCCCTGATTCCCCAGAGATGCTTGTTTGCCTCCTTTAAAGAATGGTAATTCTGCCTTGGTTTCTGACTAATACTCCAGTTGTGCTCCTAGAATCAGGGCTGCAGCCACATTAGCTCCTAAAAATTTCACCTGTCCTCTAGGCACCTTGCTACTCTGTGATTATACAGCAAAGTGAGTAAAATTCTGCTGAGCTAGAAAGGCTATGACAAGCATTACAGATTTATAATTCATCCATTTGCTAATCAATGTGTTATCACAGACCAGCAGCATCAACAACTTCTGGAAAAGAATTAGAAATTCATAGTCTTTTTTTTTTTTTATTTAACCCTTGAACAACTTGGGTTTTAACTGTATAGGTCCACTTACATGCAGAGCTTTTTCAATAAATACATTGGAAATTTTTTTCATTATCAATATGTATGTATTTTTCACATCTTTTCATTTTGATGTTTACTGTAGATGTATATACATCTACAGTAAGAAATTCATAGTCTTAAGCCCCACTTCTGATCCACTGTGGTAGGCTGATGTTGATTCCCAAAGCTGTATATATGTCCAAATCTTTAGAATCTGAAAATGGCAATTTATATGGTGAAGTTTTCACAGATGTCATTAAGGATTTTGGGGTTATCAGATTACCTGATTGGGTGCCAAATCCAATCATAAGAATCTTTATAAGAAAGGCAGAGGGAGATTATACACACAGAAGCAAAAGGCAGTGTGATGACAGAGGCAATGATAGGAGTGATGTGGCTACAAGCAAAGGTATGTCAGCAGCCATCAGAAACTAGAATGCATTCTTCACCATAAAACCTCCAGAAGGAGTGCAGCCCAATTCATACCTTGATTCCAATCTAATAGGATAATATTAAAGCTGGGGTCTTGGGAGCTGTTAAAGAATAAATACCTGATGTATTAAAACTCATATGTGGCAACTATTACAGCAGGCATAAGAAACCAATAAACAATTGAATCAGAGCTATATTTTTAAAAGATCCATAGGAGACTGATGTATACACTGAAATTTGAGAATGAGTGACCTAACCATATCAGCACTTACCGCCACATTGTCCTCCACTCACTTAAGGAGTAGCCTCTTTAAATGGTCTGCAGTTCATGTCATCTGGAGAGCCAGACTCTTTCTCTGGGGTCTAAAGTTAAGATCCATCTTATGGTTCAGTTTTGTCTGGTCACTGTAATTCCACTTCCCACTTGACTACCATTTGTGTACAAACATGACTGCAGCTAATCTTGCCTCAAATACAAGAAAGGAAATACCTGTAATCAACTCTCAATTATCAATTGGAGTTTGAAATTAGGTTTAGTTTTGGCCTCAATATAGGTATTGCCTCCCTAAGGGAAATCAGCATTTCTTTTGAAAATGCATCAACAATTGGCTTCAATGTACTATTAAAAGGCTGCTTTAGTGGAAAAACAAAGGCAAAAAAGCAAAATGGGATGATGTTATAGTAGAAGAGATTTTGAAATTCCCAGTAAACTTTTTGAAATTATATATTTTTTTCAAGTAGAATCATGGCATTCTTCTGCTTAAAAAATTCTTATTCTGGCCTCTCCTGGTGGCGCAGCGGTTGAGCGCTGGGCTGAGAGGCTGCCCGCAGCCTTTGCAGCACTGGTTCATTCCCCGGCCACTGGCGAGGGTCCCACCAAAAAAAAAAAAAAAATTCTTATTCTCTATTAAGCTGAAACAATTTTTATCTTACAAAGGAAGTATATAATATGCTCATCTATAGTTAATCTTTTTTCTTGTAAGATTTATTTATTTATGCATACAAGAGCTGGAGTACAGGCCAGAGATGCAGGAGGTGAGAGGATCCACCAGAGACAGGTGGGGGACAGAACAGGCAGACTGACTGAGATACACTGCTGAGGGGAGCAGCGGGAGAGGCAGGAGCGTTTTGCTGCGCATGTGGGTTTCTCCCTAGCCGGCTGGGGATCGGACTCGTGCTGCACAGGCTGTGGATTGTTCATAGTGCGGTGCTTAACCCCTTGTGCCACCAGAGAGGCCCCAATATGTTCATCTAAATATTGTTGATATTAACATCAATTTTTGATACTGGTAATGAAGACAATTATTAAACTTCAAAAGGCTTATATAAGGGTCAAAGCTGTTATACTTTATAATAAAAAAAATTGCCTCCATCCAAGTAGCTAAGTCCAAATATTTTCACCCTAACTCTGAAAATTGTTAGTCAAATCATTTGAGGGTCATCTGAAACAGATATATTTCCTTTATAAGGTGTAATACACAACTGGTCAGTGTATTTGAGTTGGATGCCAGTCAAGATTAAATTTTTAAATCTACTCTCTGTGCACACACACAATAGCCACTGGTAGCAAGTTCCAGTATATGCACTTATTAGCCAAGTTAGATTAAAAATCAGGATGGGATGAAGAGGAGGTAGTCTGGATCTATTGTGGATATTTAGCACCTCCTGTTTTGTCTAGTCCCGGCCATGGAATCCTTTTATAGATATTAATCAATAACTACTTTAGGGCTTCTCATCATCTCTGTCAATAGGTAGGTATTGATTGATGGACACCATACAACTGGTAGGTCTTCTCTATGGAAGTTGGCACAAGCAATAGTGAAGCACAAAGATCCTCTTCCCAAAGAGGCTACCTATAGTAGGAGATATGAAATTTAACACCCCAAACCAAGGAGATACCCAGTAGCTCCCATTTGGCACATGCAGGAGTAAATATGTGTTATACACATTCAAAAACAATGGTCTGGGGCCTCCCTGGTGGCGCAAAGGGTTAAGCACCACACTATGAAGCAATCCACAGCCTCTGCAGCACGAGTTCGATCCCCAGCTGGCCAGGGAGCTACCCACATGGCGCAGCAGACCTTTCCTGTCTTGCCCGCTGCTCCCCTCAGGAGTGTATTTCAGTCAGTCTGCCTGTTCCGTTCCCCACTCTGTCTCTGGTGGATCTTCTCTGCCCCCCTCCCCCACATCTCTGGCCTGTAACCCAGCTCTTGCATGCATAAATAAATAAATCTTAAAAAAAAAAAAAAGGTCTGAAGGATTCAGACCATTCAGTTTCATCTTATCATGCAATCTTCTCAGCAATTCTTAAAATAGAACAGGACAGCCCATTTATTTCCTCAAACCTTACTCATCTCTAACCTTCAATCAAATGAGCAAAACTCTTTAGTCAATATTTCCCAGTTTGAGTCCTATCCCAAGAGCCTCTAGCTACAGAAATGTGTTTCTTTGTAGACAAACCTCCTGTTAGAACTGTCCTGTAGCTCAAACTACACTAATTAAAATTAGCAAGGCAAATTGGAAGCTATATTGGAACGTATTTTTTCCCTAATAGGGGGAATAGAGGTTGTTGGGTTACTGTTTTTTAATTTGCTTATGATCTTAAAAGGGTCTGTTAGATGTAAAATGAAAGCTTGTACCTGACCCAATGCAATGCAATCTAATACAATTTTCTGGGCATATTTAATTACTGGGCTTCCTAATTACAAAATCAGAAATGTTTTTCATGAGTGGAAATTTCTGCATCTTTTTTTTTTCTAATTGAATATCAGGTCATTGGTGCAAATGTGCATTGAAATAAATACTCAAATGGGAATGAAAAATGAACTGAGATGAATTTTTACTGAAACAAACTTCGTAATTACCCCTTACAGGCTACATGCCAGTTTGGACATCATATCACCAAGCATTCCCAGTTATTGGGTACGTCCCCTCTTTCTTTAATTAATCTGGACACTTTCTGCAAGTGCTGGTGACTACTTACTATCTTTACTTTTAACAAAGTGTTAAAACCTGTCACTGTTTAATGAATTTTTACTGATCAGATGGATATTTATGAGAATATCCTCAGAAATAAAAAGCTTAATGCTTTAAGTAGTCTAGTTCTCTAGAAGGTTTTCATTTTGTCCAAAGGCAGATCTATCTTAAATTTCTTGAGAGATTTTATCAGGTAAGGTGTCTTCAGCTGTGGTAATGTGGAACTATTCCAGGAATAAATAGAGACCAATTAGTAACCAGTAAGTTTTATCTCTGATGGAGAAGTCTAAATTTCCTCTCTAAAAGTCTTTTCTTGGAATTCAAATATGACAAAATTGTTGTACACACACACTTTTCTTTACTATCTCATACCTAGTCATCCAACCAGGCATGTATTTTTTTTTATTGTCTCTTCTGTATAATTTGACAGCACCCCACTTTCCCACTTATGATCACTAATGTCAAACCATTTACCATTAGGAACTTTAAAACTCAATATGCATGATACACCCTGACTCTCAGTTATTTCAGGGCTGGCAATTGCCTGTGCCCATGTTCCTGGCATCTACCAATATTTGACACAAAATAAATGTTCAAATGCAAATCAAAACCACAATGACCTATCACCTCACATCTGTGAGGCTGGTCCATATCAAAAAGACAGAATCTACAAGTGCTAGAGAGAATGAGGAGAAAAGGAACCCTCTGACACTATTGGTGGGAATGTAGACCAGTCCAGGCTCTATGGAAAACAGTGTGGAGGCTTCTCAATGGAGCTGTCATATGACCAGCAATTCCACTCCTAGGTATTCAGCTAAAGAGCACAAAAACACTAATTTGAAAGGAAACCTGAACTCTCGCTTGCAGCTGCACTATTTACTCTAGTCCCAAAGCTGACAAGTAGATTAAGAAGATGTGGTATATATATATATATATACACACCATATATATATATATATATATATATATATATAAAGAAATACTTGGTGATCAAAAAAGATAAATTCATGCCATTTGCAGCAACCTGGGTGGAGCTGGAAAGGGTTATGCTTAGCAAAATAAGCCAGAAGGAGAAAGATAAATACTAGATGGTGTCACTATGTGGAATGTAGAGAAACCAAACAAAGGGTCAGACAAAGACAAACTCTGAAATGAAATTTTGGAAGTGAACCATTGATATGTGGCAGGAAGGGGAGAGAGATGGGTAAGAACTTGGGGGAAGGGGTAGCACAATGGACTACATCAAAAGACTATGGGTGCTTTGGTGGTGGAGTATTACTGGTGACTACACCAGAGGACATACGTCCTATACTTTTAAAACACTAGCAAGGATATAAAATAATGGCATTTCAATTGAAAAAAAAGTTTTAAAAGAATGAATAAACATACTTCATTTCCCTTTCTCTGTCATTCTTACTGAGGCTCTATTGACACTCCACCTCCTCAGATAAATGTTGGGGAACAAAAAGGAAGAGAAGAAAAGCAGAATGCCTAGGGAGCTCACAAACCGAAAAATAATCAGCCCTAAAATTTAAGGCATGTGATCAAGCTTTATAAGCCTTTGTGTTTGATGACACAGCATTAGATTTCAGCTTCACACCCCGAGTGCTGACAGATATAATGGCTGAGCAGTATTATAGAGAGTAGAATTGATTTTACTAATGCATGAAGCAAGTGCTGCATTTTTATGCTAAGCAATTAGTTTTTGGCAAGAAAATCTCTGTGTAGAAAGAGGAACCTTTTTTGTAGTGACAGAATAATTTTCTTCATTGGAGTAAAATATTCTTTGCACAATCTAAATGTTTGGAGAATGTATGAGAGTAACAAGGACAATAATATCTTCTTCATATGACTTATGACACACAATTGATGGGATGTCTGAAGAGGACGGAATATTAGCCAGAGAATCATTGATTCTATTTACACATATGCCATAATTCTTGAGTGAAAATGGTGGTGGAAGATAATCTTCCAAAGCCTCAGTTTCCTTGTTTGTAAATAAGAAAATAGGTAAGGAAATGTCTATGTTAATTGAGGTTTTCCTGCTCTTCTACTAAAACCTGTACCTACAAGTTTGATCTTCTGGATTTGTTTGCAACAGATGCTGAAGATAAAATAATCTCTCAAAATCAGCAGTAACTATGTTGGGCTTATCATCACTGAGCAGAAAGGAAATCACAAGAACACAGAACATTTAAGGGCCTGTGAATTTCTAACCTATCTTTTCCTTTCACTAAGCAAGACCAAATCTAAATCATTCCTCAATGATTTTATCTCATTCTATTCCCAAGTAATTCAAGTGCATTTCACAACTCTACAACTTTCCTACTCAGAAAATTTCTTTCTTGAATCGGAATTCAAATTGCAACTCTAAGTTCTACAATTTTCTCTTCTTATGATGAATTACACCATTTTTCCTCTTTAACCACTTAACTTTCATTTTGATTTCTTAACTCCCTTATTAGTTTTGCACTTGCATGTACAAGAGTATTTCCAAAGGGAAAAGGAAAGCCAGGGTATCCAGTCTGGTAAATGTCCATTCTTTCTAAATATAAAAAACACAAAATAAAGTGTTCTATTATTCTTTTGTTAGATAGTACAACACAACTTATTCCACTGTAGTTAAACAAACATTTTGCTATAAAAGGTGACTCACATAAAGGTGTTTTTTTTCTTGTTTGTCTCAAATTACAGTCTTCACCAGCAGTAGTTACCAAAGTGACAAGTACATCGCGGTTAGTTAACTTGTACTTGATAGTTGACAGACTAATAGTTAGAACACACTCGCTCATGAATACTTAGCCAGTAACTCACCAAAAAAAAAAAAAAACCAAAAAAAAAAAACCAAAACAAAACAACAAACCAACACATTTATCTCTAGCCTTTGTAATGACAGAGAATGGTTTTGAGACAAAGTAACAACACTATTACAGTTGTACTGCCATTAAGTTCATACCTTACACACTTAAACAAAACATATAAAGTTTTTTTTAATAAATTTTATTTTTATATTCCCCATACAATTGCAACCCCCTTATTTTGACCCCAATCCCTCCCCTCCCCGCACCCCACCCCCCATAGAGTGTCTCTGGTTCATAGTTGTTTGTTGATTTTGATTTTCACTTTCTTATAGTTATTCATTTTCCTGGTCCCTTATTTAAGTTTTCTAGATTCCTGCTATGAGTGAGACCATCCGGTATTTTTCTTTTTCTTTCTGGCTTATTTCGCTGAGCATGATCCCTTCCAGCGCCATCCATGTTGCTGCAAATTGCATGCAAAACATATAAAGATTTGACTTAGAATGTAATTACAAAGTTTTCCTACATCCAAAATGTCCATATTATCATTGAGAACAAAGGGAAATAGCTATGTCCTTGAGATACTATGAAAAGATGGTTGTTATAATGGATGAAAAAGAAATCACCCATAATTTTTACATACAGTTCCCTTTGTCATAGTTAGTAAAATTCATCTAGATAAGAATACTCTGGTTTTAAATATCTTGGTAGAACTAAGAAAAAATAGGTTTATACTAGCTTGTTGATCAGAATCTCCTGAGCATATAGTTATAAGGCCTCCCCCTGGTCCCTATCTCAGAATTTGAAGTACTAGCTATAGCTATTTGAAGTACTAGCTAGAGTCCTATAGATGTAGCTATAGGGCTACATCTCAGGAAATCACATGTTAAACTGAAGGTCATTCTTATATTTACAAATTTACAAATCTTTGTTCTGAAATGAAAGGTTCAAGGTACTTTGACCCAAAGGTCAGATGAGATTGATAGGATTAAGCCAAAGGAGAGAATGATAGTCTTTTACAAAATGTTCCCAAAACAAAGAATCATGCTGGAAAAAAAAAGTACACTGTATTCTCAATGCCTAGGGTAATGGCCAGCTCACATGAGGACTCAAAAGATGTTTGCTGGTTGAATGAATGAACATATTCTAGTTTCTGATGTCTGTCAAGAATCAGTCTCTGCAGATGGCTAATAAACTTGGGACTTACTTCAGTCAGCATCTCTGAATCATTCTGTCTGACTTCTTATTAATTTGTTACCTTGGGGAAATTAAGACAGTAAAATAATCATACACATGGAGATATTTAAAGCAAATATTCTGGGTGTATTTGAACCCATTATATGTTTTGTACAATTAGGCTAATACATGAAGGGCATTAGCAGTTTATGAGTTTATTCCTCTCTTGGTTTTGTGTCCATTTATCTTGCAAGTAATCCTCAAAAATCATTCCCTGAAGTAGAAATAACTATCGTTCCTCTTTTTGTATGAAGAGACTGAGGTACAGCGATGTTTTGAAACTTATCCAGTTAAAATCTAAAGATCTAGAGTCAGGAATAACAGATTCAATTTACTTCAAAGCCATTCATCTTCTACCATGTTGTTGGCTAATTTATATTTAAATGAAAAACAAGACATGTGTGGCAGATCCACTACAGGGGAGTGATTCTACAACCCTAAATTGTATATTACTTCATATTCAAGTAATATTAAACAAGTATTATAATTTTTAATATTGGAGTCTAGTTGTGGAGAAGCTGTTCCAAATCTTCCCTACTTTACTTTTCAATATAAAACAAGGATTATTTTAGAAAAAGAGACTCTCTATGGACTCATCCTAATAGATATTTGTTTTTTGGTAAAGAGCTATAATCCTGACCCAGAAGGAGGATTCAGAGTTTTGAAATGGGTCACTTACTTGTTGTAAACTATGTAAATGCACCTTAAGGAAGATTGTAAGTGCTGCTATTCATTATAGCTTTGCTTTAGGGCAATTCCCTTTCTGCAGTTGGATTCCTTATTTCTCCTTATGGAAATATGACTCACCATGGTCTTTATATTTTGAAGAAGTGGATTTAAATCCTAGAAATTTAGGATATAGGATTTAGAACCAGGTCCCATTTTTTTCAGAGAACAAAAATAAGGCCTATGCAAACATAGAAAAAGACTTAGTGAATGACTATTGAAAGATTAAGTGAGACTCTTTATTGTGTTCTTTGAATCCAGGGCTTGTGAATTAATGAGTTGACTCAGCTCATACTCAGACTTATAAAACATGCTATACCTAAATAATTTTATATATTTTGAGAAAATTTTCACCTATTTTTGAGACAAGAATAATGATAAAGGTTAAGAAGAAGGGATCACAAGTACATTCCTTTTTTTTTTCATGCTTGAAACAGTTGCAAGAAATGTAAATATGTTGACTGAATTCCACTAAAGTTAGGAATATATATCATTAAGTGTCTCTATTTTCTGTTGCTAATATTTAAGCTGGCTGGAGAATATGAACATAACTGGGTATCAGACTGGAAAACAAGCACAAGTGTAATCTGCTGTCAGTAAGAAAATCTCTTTCTTTTTTTTTTTTTTTTTAAAGATTTATTTATTTATACAAGCACTGGGTACAGTCAGAAGCGCGGGAGGGTGAGAGAATTCACCAGAGCCAGAGCGGGGAGCAGAGCAGGCAGAAGGACCGAAGTACACTGCTGAGGGGAGCAGCGGGCGGCAGGAGAGGTCTGCGCGCCATGTGGGACCCTCGCCAGCGGCCGGGGCTGCAGGGACTGCGGGCAGCTTCGCAACCCATCGCTCAACCACTGCGCCACCGGGGAGGCCCAAGAAAATCACTTTCTTTATAAACTTATGCTCAGAAATTTTTATTTTTTTATTTTTATTTTATTTTTATTTATTTGTTTGTTTTGTTTATACATGCACTGGGTGTAGTCAGAAGCGCGGGAGGGTGAGAGAATTCACCAGAGCCAGAGCAGGGAGCAGAGCAGGCAGAAGGACCGAAGGTCACTGCTGAGCGGAGCAGCGGGCGGCAGGAGAGGTCTGTGCGCAATGTGGTACCCTCCGCCGGTGGCTGGGGAGCGGCCGGGGAGCAGCCGGGGATCGAACCGGAGCTGCAGAGGCTGCGGGCAGTTTCTCAACCCAGCGCTCAACCGCTGCGCCACCGGGGAGGCCCGCTCAGAAATTTTTAAACAGAGCTACTTTTAACATTTACAACTCTGACCTAATCATGGACAGAATCATCTTTCTTGAGGTAACTTAGCACAGTTGAGGAAAGTTAATACTGTAAGAAAGAAATCAATCAATATAACAAAACAGCTCAGAAACATCTCTGAGCTGAGTTCTTCCTCCTATCCTCATTCTACCATTTTACCATAGCTCCACATCACCTTCTGCCTAAAACACTACAGTAGTATCTTAGTAAGTTTCTTCCATTTCTAATCCACATGCTATCATTTCTATACTACCCCTTTGAAGCTACAGTTTTGGAAAGTCTATGAGCCATGAGTGGCTTCTCAGAGCCTAACAAGTTAAAGATAAATATTTTCTCAACTTTGCATTTAAGGCTTCCACATTCAAACAGCATGTCTTTCCTACTTGTTTTCACTTCACTTTTCTGGGTCAACAGGAATACTTACTCTTATTTGAATGATTTTTCCTTCCCTGCTGGTCAGAGCTGCTTATGCTATTCTCCTTGGTTAGACCATCCTGCTATTTCTTTTTTTTCTAAGATTTTAAAATCTATTTTATTTACTCCAATTTGCCCAATTTTTATCATTTAAACATAGAATCAATATAAAATAATGATGAGATATTTTGCATTTCTCTTTTTGTACCAAACCCTCTTCTTGAAAATACTAGGCACTTTGCCAGTCTTTCAAGGCTATCATTCTTTGAAATACTGTTAAATGAATGTTTTTGTTACCCAGGCATTCAGACGGGCAACAGAAGCCGCATTGTTTTACTCCTGTATTTCCAGATGGATAGCAACTAGAAAGTAAATATTGTATGTATGAGTTGAGTGATGGGCCATAGACATAACCTTACTTGGGATGCCTTCCTTGCCAGGGGCTTGATTTCCAAAGTTATAGGCAGTAAGAATAAGTATTATGATAGGGAAGGAATGTCCATGACAATGTGCCTCTTCATTTAGGTAATTTCTGTCCACTAGAAGCAGAATGTGAGCCATGTATATAATTTCAATTATTTTAGTAGCCTCATTAAAAAGTAAAAGGAAACACAGCTGAAATTAATTTTAATATAAATTTTAATCCAATTTGTCCAAAACTATATTATGGAATCATATAATCGATATAAAATATGCATGAGATGTTTCACATTGTTTAAATATTCTAAGTCTGATATCTGGTTTGTATTTATATTTACAGCACATTTCCATTTGGACTAGTCACATTTCAAGTGTTCAGTAAGCACAGGTAGCTGGTGGCTACCATATTAGCTGCTCAGAGCTGGAGCACAGATAACCACGGCACTGATAAGTCAATTTCTCATTTTAAGAGAGATTGCATTCTCCTTTTTATCCTTTCCAAATACCTTCTCTTTAGACAGATATGGAGCTAAATTTTCTGCAGTATATCCTGGCATATGTAAGCTAGTTTAGAAAGTAACTCCCAGAATGTGGGCAAGTATGTACAAGATACATGTAATGAAACTTCCTTAAGTAACCTTAAGTCATTTGTAGTCAATATTAAAACTAAAATTATTCATTTAGTTTTGAGTGAATGAGGCAAAAAAACACAGAATTGGTACTTCTTGAGAAAAATCAGTGTTACCATGCAAATTAGATCCACATGGGAAACAGATTCTTATAGGAGTTTTGTATAATTTTACCAAAATGTTTGGTGTTATAGATGTAAATATTATTCTTGCATAAGTTGTGCAAAGGAACATAATCCTATTTTAATCCAACTTTATTTTCTTTAACAAACTACCCTTTGAAGAAAGAATTTAAGTAATAACAAGGAAAGAGAGAATAGTCATGAAAAAAATTCATCTCGAATTTCACTGCTGACACTAGTTTAAAATTGTTGATGTTTATATATGTCCCACTTTTATATGTTAAGACAGAGACCATGAGTCATGTCAAGTGGTGATCTGACTATTGTATAACATACTGACAAACAGGATTCATTCTATCACATCTATATTCTTAGGCTCACTGGGGATGATCATGCAATAAAGAAAACTAATTAATAGAAACTAATGAAATCCTACAAAACACCAACATAAGCTCTTGATGTAGTATTAGATTGCTATTATAGATTTCTTTTTAAATCAAGTGTGATGCTACAGAAAGAAACTTTAGAAAAAGAAAACTTTAATTGTGTCCCTTCCATACCCTTGCTGAGTCCTTTCCCTTCTTTTTCTTTTCTTTTCTTTTTTTTCAAAGATTTATTTATTTATACAAGAACTGGGGTACAGGCCAGAGGCATGGGAGGGTGAGAGGATTCACCAGAGACAGAGTGGGGAACAGAACAGGCAGGCCGATGAAATACACTGCAGAGAGGAACAGTGGGCAAGACAGGAAAGGTCTGCTGCACCATGTGGGTAGCTCCCTGGCGGGCCAGGAATCGAACCGGTGCTGCAGAGGCTGCAGACACTTCATATTGCTGCACTCAACCCGTTGTGCCACTGGGGAGGCCCATCTTTCCCTTCTTTGAGCCTGTTTCCTCAACTGTGAAATATAAACAAGTAAATCTGATTTGCAAAATAATTATTAGGATTAAATAAGAAAATATATAGACATATAAATGAAATTTATTAGAGACTCATCAGGGATTTGCTCCTATATTCCTAGGTGTGCTCCTTTCATTTTCCCTCATTAACTCCATAAAAAATGTTGTCTTTGCTGAGTGTGATCACTTCTGAAATCACTTACGACTTAATAGAATCTCCTGAAAACCAAGAAATATTCAGTATTGGGGGCAAAATAAAGTAGACTTTTTGGGAGGATGCAAGTAACTTCCATCATAGTAACTGCAAGACTGAAGTTCTGTTGAACTCTGGTATCAATTACCCTAGCACTTTCCCTATGGCTTATTCATATTACATGCTATGGAAGTTTAATTATATATTGCATTCTTTTCAGATGATCTTGTAAGTTACTTTTTTCTTCCCAATTAGATTTAAAAGATTGTTAATGTAGCAACCCAGTAGTCTACTCCTGAAGTCCCTATAGGGTTCTGGGACACAACGTGACTCACAAGGTAGGCATTTAAAAACCACTTGAGTTAATTGACTGACATTAACTGAAGAATTCTATTCATACAATGACTATTGTATTACACTTGGCAAACAAGGTCCACACCATTACAATGAGTTACTCTGAAGTCCAACAGTTATTAAAGCAATAATGGAAACAAATTAATTAATGAAAACTAATTAATCCTCTAATAAGACCTGAAAAATTTTATTTAAGAGTCGGGAAAAAAGGAAATGGAAGAAATTTCACTATAGATGTCTAAGTAAGTACTAGAGTCAGGTGCAGAATGTGCTCCTTGGAATTCTAGTTCTTTAACTATAATTTTACACCCATCAAGACTAGCAGGTGCACATTTCAAGCAACAGACAGGAAAAAATACATAAAATGTTGAATAATATTGTGAATTAATTCTACAAAATATAAAGAATTTAATATAAATTCTATCCTCCAATTTAACATATATGCAAGCCTCAAGGGCACCTGAGGAATAATTCATCCTACTATACTAAAACGATTTTGACTCAGCAACATTCCAGTAATTGCTTCAGAATTAACTTGACTTTTGCTCAATGAAAGTTTAAGTCATTGCAAACCAGGTTAAATGGCACATTCTGTGCAGCATCTTTCACTAACGGAAAACACATCTTTATCATCATCCCCACTGTGCTTGTCTCTCTCATTTTAAGTTTGTGAGCTACATCTTCTTGTTTAGGTCATGTTTTGTGCCAAAAAATTCTCAAAGATGCTATCAATATCTGATGATACTATACAATATATGATCAACTATGGATCAACAATCCTTAGCAGTTAGCACAGTTGCTTAAACACACACATACAGAGTTATAGCAAATCATTAGCACCTGGGGTCTCCCTGGTGGTGCAAGAGGTTAAGACGCAATCTATGAAGCTGTCCACAGCCACTGCAGCATGAGTTTGATCCCCAGCCAGGGAGCTACCCACATGGCACAGCAGACCTCTCCTGACTCACCCGCTGCTCCCCTCAGCGGTGTTTTTCAGTCATTCTGCCTGTTCTGTTCCCCTGTCTCTGGTGAATCCTCTCACCCCTCACACCTCTGGCCTGTACCCCAGTTCTTGTATACTTAAAAAAAAATTTAAAAAAAGATCTCAAGTGCAAAAAAGAAAATTATTAGCACCTATCAATAATTTCCACAGTTATATACTGAACACCTAAGTGTAAGCACTGTTCTCATGATATGAACAAAGTTGACTAGATTCTGCTTTCAGGGTACTTATTTCCTTATTTTTGGGGCAGGTTATGCTGGTGGAAATAGAAACTATATTAATAGTAATAAAATAATCAACATTATTTCTGTTATTAACAAGTGTTGTAAGGAAAATGAGAGAGGACAATGTGCAACAGAGTGACTTGTATTAGAAAGGATTAAATTTTTTACATAGTGTGGTCAAGGAAGATCTCAAATCAAGATAACTAAATTTAGAAAAGAATGAAGAGAGGCTCACCATGAGAAGGTAACATGAGAAATTATATTAAGAGGTGGAAATATTTTGAGCAAAGGCCCTGAGGCAAAGGACAACACAAAGAATAAGGCGCAAAGTATGGGCCTCCCTGGTGGCGCAAGGGGTTAAGATGCAACCTACAAAGCTCTCTGCAGTCACCGCAGCACAAGTTCAATCCTCGGCCAGGAAGCTACCCACATGGTGTAGTAGACCTCTTCTCACTCACCCGCTGCTCCCCTCAGCAGTGTATTTCAGTCAATCTGCCTGTTCTGTTCCCCACTCTGTCTCTGGTGAATCCTTTCACACCACCCCCCACACTTCTGGCCTGTACTGTGGTTTTTGTATGCATAAATAAATCTTAAAAAAAAAAAAAGGAATGAGGTAATATAAGGGAACATTAAGGGGAAGAGGGGCTGTATATAAGATTGAAACTCATAGATCACCCAAGGGATTTCAGTCTCTGCAATGACTAAACAGTCTTATGCAGGAATTAGGATTGACAGAATTTATTTTAGAAGCTCTCTCCACCTGTCATGTAAACATTGAGGACCAGTGCTCAGTAGTCAAGGTTCGGAAGGTGGTGCTTTGGATAGAATACCTAAGTGTACATAGAGAAAAGTGAATGTGTTGATGATACGTTTTGGTGGACTGGGTTTCACATGTCGAGGGGGAAAAACAAGAAACAATAATGATTCTTTGGTTGTCTGGACTATAGGGCAGATGATATGTCTATTTCATGAGATGTGGGAGGATAAAAGAGAAAAAGTCTCTTTTAGGAAAAGGATAGATAGGAAAATACAAGATAGAAGTCGTCAATTCTTCTTTGAAGTATTATTTGCTAGTTTATAGGTAGAAAATTGAGGCTCAGAAAAGTTAAAAATTATCTGAATACATTTGAACATTTGTAAAAACAGGTTTTCTTTTACCAAAAATGAGGGCAAAGAAGGTCAGAAAACTAGAGTAAAAAGTTGGGGATTTTAAAGGCAGACACTATGTTTAAAATTTGGTTTTAAAATTAAAAATAATAAAAGCATAAGAAGATAGCATTTCAAATCCATCATATTGAGAAAAAGTTAGGTAGCAAGTTTTTATCCTGGCAGTCCTTAACAATAGGCAAGTTTTCTGAGATCGTGAATAGATGATATTTTCATAATTTCATACTGTTAGTGAAATCTAATCAAAATGCTGTGGAGATTTTCTTTCCTATTTATGATTTTGTATACCAAGTTTAGTGCATTCAGATAAAAATCAATGAAGATGGCATAAGTAAGACATAATCTTTTGTTAAAAGATGTGTTTAATTTTTAGGCATTATATGTTAGTCTTTCTGAAACTTTATTTTCCTTACTATAACAAAATCACAAATTTTAATGCCAGGAAAATTTTTGTTAATATTTTATACACAGAAATAATTAATAATGATGTCCATATGTACTGATGAAAAGATCACAATTCACCTTTTCTATGTGCATTAATTCCAACTGCATTCCACAAACTACTCCTAGATTACCAAGCAATCTATTATGATAAAAAAAAAATCAACTGAATTGATCCCAAATTATTCTGGGGAAAAAAAAAAAAAACTAAATGGCAACAGAGGGACAAAATAACCACAAAATTTCTTAACACAAAACTCATTTGAATATGCTAATTTATCTATGGTCAGTCACAATTTAAAGCATAATTTAAAGATTTCAAATAAAAAGTAGAAATAAATTAACATTAACTTGCATACAGAACTAATACAAACAACACAACTTCTTCTAATAGCCTCTTGAACATTTTGACATTAATAGTTCATTTCAAGGCAACAATTACAAGATTTTAAAGGGTAAATGGAACTTTTATTCAATTAAATCTGTCACTTGAAAGAATCAGCCTTCTCTGTTACACTAATCCTGAAGTTGTTGGCTCTGTTACCTTTTCACCACTGCCCAGCAAGGGGATTTTAATCTGTTTTAGGCTGTTCCTCTAAACCTTTGCACTAAATTTATTCATATTGGAGAAAACTCTGGGTTGTGAAAATATGAGGATTAGAGAGAAGAATATCTTTAAAAATTAGAAAAAGACCAAAAAAAGTGATTTTCTTTAGAAAGGATTTTAAGCGTGAATTAAAACCTGAAAACAGACTTTTTCATTCACATTTTTTTTAAAAACATGGCACAACTTACAATACATAAGAAGGTTCCATGATGAGAACATGCTGAAGATTTAGTCACCTCCTTTTTCTTTTTACAAAGGATTTAGAAAGGTTTTTATTACATATAGGTTAAACAACCTTCTAGAAGGAGGAATTTAATAGACTAAAACACATAAGCCTCTGGACATACTATCACTGAAGATGAAGGTGATAGAAGAATCTTGAGCACTAAATCTATCCATTTCAGTGTGGCCTGACAGTCACACAGTTTACAGGTAATTGAGCACCTTTATTAAAAAACCAAAGCAGAAAAATTTGGATGACAATTGAATATACTGAAAGATATTCCAGAGGTATGGAAATAAATAGGAAAGGAACTAAGCAAGTAACCAATGATAAAATGTAGCTTAGACAAAATATAGAAAAAATATAGGTAATAGAAACTAAAAGAAAATATTCTATAAGGTCAAGTTTTGCATATTTTTGTTTATAGGATGGTATAATTTGACAACTATCTTGTTTCATAAAGACTAGCAGGCTCACAACATCAACTTATAAGTGATAATAAGAGTGATAGAAATGGAAAAATTCAAAACTACTCACCCATTGGAACCCTCTATCATAATAAAATTTCAATAATGTGCCTATTTCCTTTTAAGTGTCAATAGCAGCATCATATTTAGTTTCCATAAATACAAAAAATAAATGTACAAAATGTAGGAAACCCAAACAAAATTAGTACTATTCAAAAAATGGTAAAATAATATGGCTTTCTTGAAAGCTATTATCTTCACATTTATGTTTTATCTAGAAAAACTAGCAAGGTATTAGTTTTTAATGGTAATATTATATGGGAAAAGTTTCATTTTGTTTTGAGTTTTTAATTATGTAGATCTACAGATTTACATGGAATAAAATTTACATGGAATGAAAGAAAAAGCACAATGCTAAGGCATCTGGAATTTATTGTTGTATAGCAAACAACCTACTAAATATTAGAAACCATTTACATTATATTCCAGGAAAGGATTTTATAGTCAAAGAAAACCACAGTCCTACAACATTTTAATGCCATCTCAGAAACTTTGACAGCCTTTTAAAAAAAGTTTTAAAATGAGCAATATAGTGAAATAAAAAGGTATACAATTTGCTAATACCATAGGATTCCAAAGGTTTGTTAGCAAAAATATTCATTCTGATGGTAAATTTACTTAAAAATGTAAATTTATTAACCTCTCAGGCACAAATAACAACAAACATGAACATCATTCTAATTTTAACATACAATCTTATTGACCAAGTTTAAAAAATATTCATATAGTTTAAGTTTGAAAGGATATTTAAGAATGGGATACTGCTTTCTTATATTATTGGAGGAAAACTTTGCTAAAGCTTTCTGTTTGAAATCTGACAATGTATACAAATGTACCATGGTTGTATCCTTTGTCGCACTAATTCTAGAAGGAATTACCCTAAATAAAATCTCATTAATGTATAGAGACATGTAAAAGGATGTTTTAGAGGATTTACCTATAAATAGGATGAAACACATATTCATTTATAGGACCCAGCCACTTTTATAGAGTGTATTACACAATCCTTAAAAATTATGTATCTCCAATCTATATCCTTTTGTTATACATAGGAAGAATCCTACAATGCATTATTGAAAAAAAGATAGGTTCAAAACCACATACATATTAAAATCACATTTATATAAAAATGTGTATCTATATATGTATATTATATACAAATATTTGTAATGTTCTGAAGAATTTTTATAGGGTGTTATGAATTCAGGATGAATTTGTAAAATACAGTGTAAAGTTACAGTTTTGTATTCAGACTGCTTAACCTCAAATTTCAACTTCATGGGCCTCCCTGGTGGCACAGGGTTTGTTAAAGTCTCAGTGCTATCAAGCTATCACCAGCCACTGAAGCATGAGTTTGATCCCTGGCCAGGGAGATCACCTACATGGTGCAGCAGACCTCTCCTGCTGCTCCCCGCAGCAGTGTACTTCAGTAGAGCCACCTGTTCTACTCCCCACTCTGTCTCTGGTGAATCCTCTTACTCCCTGCACCTCTAGACTACACCCCAGTTTTGTATGCATGAATCTTTATAAAAAATTTCAACTTCAGGGCCTCCCTGTTGGCGCAGCGTTTGAGCGCTGGGTTGCGAAGCTGCCCGCAGCCTCTGCGGTGCCGGTTCGATCCCCGGCCACCAGAGGAGGGTCCCACATGGCGCGCAGACCTCGCCTGCCGCCCGCTGCTCCCCTCAGCAGTGTACTTCGGTCCTTCTGCCTGTTCTGCTCCCTGCTCTGGCTCTGGTTAATTCTCTCACCCTCCCACGCTTCTGACTGTACCTAGTGCTTGTGTAAATAAATAAATAAATCTTAAAAAAAAAAAAAATTTCAACTTCACTATAAAGTATTTGACTATGTGCAAGTCAACTCTTAACGCTCCTATTTTCTTCTTATCTGTAACATGAATATAACAACAAAACCTATATAATGATACAAAGATTTTAACCAAATAGCTTGTATGTAGTGATATATAAGTAAATGTTAGTTGTTATATTTATATTCTTCTTTATTGTATTATTTTCATAATAATGAATAACTACTACTTTAATACAATCTAGCTTTACATTTTTATTTAAATACAAATTTTTTTTTTTAAAGTTTTTTTTTTTTTTTAAAGATTTATTTATTTATTTATACAAGCACTGGGTACAGTCAGAAACGCGGGAGGGTGAGAAAATTCACCAGAGCCAGAGCAGGGAACAGAACAGGCAGACCGACGAAATGCACTGCTGAGGGGAGCAGCGGGGTGGCAGGAGAGGTCTGTGCACCATGTGGGAACCTCGCCCAGTGGCCAGGGATGGAACCGGCGCTGCAGAGGCTGCGGGCAGCTTCTCAACCCAGTGCTCAACTGCTGTGTCACCGGGGGGGGGGGGGGGGGGCGCTATTTAAATACAAATTTAATGAAAAATTAAAGATTATATTTAACTCTAAAATGTCACCATATCTGTTTTTAAATTATTTTAAAATTATTCTTATGACTGATTTTAGGTATATTAGGATTAATCAATTATTAGTATCTGAAATGTCCCCATTGTCCAAATTACATGTTCCTTAGCAGTTGTAGAACAGTCTCGATTGAGAAAATTATGATGTCACTGAGGAACTTACCTAGGAAATGTGCTCATTAACTATGATCCAATAAAGTTTTAATATATTACTTGACCATAGTTTTCCTGGTAAACAAGGATACATGGAACTAAAGAGGATAAATGGAACTAATTGCAATAAGTTACATACTCATTTTATGTAAAAAGAGGAATCAAGTCTTTCGATTGGCCAAATTAAATTTAAACCACCTCAGATTAAACATGAAACATTTCTACGTGGCATTTTGTAAGGACTATCTCAATCCAAGAAGTAATTCCCATGGAGGAAATTTCAGTTATTGCAAGTAAGCTGTTAGGTAATCAAACAACAGTAATGAAACTTTAGCAGAGTCAGGCAGCATACCACAAACTGCAGACTTTGCCTTTGTGGAGCACCGGTCTTATTTGAAACTTATGCTAGAATATTACTTTGTGGAGAGGCTTAACCAAAATTCTAACTTTGTATTGAATAAAAATAAATAAACTTGTGAGGAGAAGGCCATGAAAGCAGTTTAATCTTAAATTGTGATCCCTTTTATCAATGTAATGAAAAGCATAAATCTTTGTGTGCTTCACAGCCTTGTACACTCTGCAGTAATACAGGCAATCTATATTTGAATACATTTCTAGAATCCAGCTTAGCTTCTCATGTGTCACTGTATAGTACTCCTTTGGGGATCCACAGCTCTCCCTTTTAACTATGAATGGTAGGAAATTTAATGAGTTTCTAAAATAAAGCATCAAGACAGAATGCAACCTATTCATTGTAAGTGATTACATCATCTAAAATGTTATCAAGAGATTGGAAGAAGAATATGGCAATTAGTTGTTCCTCCTTCCACAGCTACCCCAATATTGTCAATCCCTATAGAACTCTTTACTCTTTTGTTATCCAAATATAGACAAGTATAGGCAAGAAGTACTTTCATTTTCAACCTAGATGCCCTCATGTTATCTCATGCATACAAAATGTGTTTCTACACTGAGAAAATTATAATGTATGTTTCATATACTTTTAGTATTTATTATAAGCTATGCACCAGGTACTAACATCTAAGTTTAATATTAAAATTTGAGGCTGAGAGAGATTAATTAACATGGACAAGGCAACAACTCATTAACAATAAAGTCTAGGAAAGGGAGGAGTCTAAAGTCCTAAACATAATAAATCTAAAGATTCTATATGTTGACACATGTGGAGTTTATCAGAAAGTTTAGTGTTACCACAATTGCTACTATTTAGAGATACTACATGGTTTATTTCTTCCTCATAACTCTTCTTCCATGGCAATGAATGATTTAAAATTATTGCTGGCAGCATTTCACTTTTAAAATGTCAAGAAGTCCACAGTAATCATATAATCCTCCCATTGGAAAATTTGAAATAAGTTATATCCAAAACAACTTAAGTTATGAAATAAGTTATAATAGCCAAACAACTGGGCCATATTTACAATTGAATCAGTCTTTTGTCTCCTTAATAACAAAAGAAACTATTCTTTTACTAAAGTGAAGATGTAAATCAGGCTGTCATTCCAATGCATCAGAGATGTAAACCCCACAAACAAATCAAAGGCATACCTATTCAACAAGCATTTGGCATTGACTTCAGCAATGAATCAAGATGCTTTCTCTTCAATTATTTTAGACTAAAAAATGTTTTTGAATTCCAGGGGCCAGAACTGACCAAAAATAAAGTTGCCCTTCTTTTGAAAGCATTTGCAGACTACATTTGTGTGTGAATACATACTCCATTCCCTAATATTACAGTAAGCTACTAAGTGCTGCTTGTCTATTGTTATTCAAGAGAAAAAAACCTGACAACCCAGTCTAATGCTAATCCAAAGCCATGAGCAACTGTCAAGGCACTTACACAGAAACAATTTCTCTCTGCTTTAAAACTGACATGGGTACTCATTTTGGTTCAGTGTTCACTGAACAAAAGGCTTTTACTGGGTTCAAGATGTAAAGTACTTGTGCCCACTGACTGAGTACCTAACACTCCCTAGTCATCAAAGGATTTAGATTTTGTGGGGCCTTGATTGTATACAATTTGGGGGACCCTCTTTAAATAAAAGAATATAAAATTATAAATCCAAAATTACACACTGGGTTTTAGAAAGGCCTCTACAAGTGAGGGACTCTGAATTTAGGTTTTATTAGCTTCACGGAAAATTGGCTTCTGTCTCCAGCAAAAATCTCATTGTATCTTCTCATACTCACTAATGAAAAATGAGTATCTGACTTATTTGCAAAAGAAGCATTACAATTATTTTATTGGACAATTATACTGACTCAGTAAATCAATTCAAACCAATCAAGAGGCCAATTTGCATATTACTCAGAGTTCAATAATCACAGTCTACTTTTAGTGATCAAATACAATATTATTTTTTACTTGTTCCATACTCAGCATTCTGAAACATACATTAAGAATTTTGAGCAATGTACGTAAGTTTATGGTGTTCAGGGTGCATTTGCACTTGCTGGTTAGGTGAAAAATGTAAAGGATGCTTCATCCTATGTTTACCAGCCTTAGCAGTTGTTTATGAATCTGATGCACGGTTGATCATTTAATCAAGATGTTAGAACTTTTTCTAAACAGGGGAGCAGTAGTAAGGCAAACCTCATTCAAGAGAAACTAGGAGTCTTAGAGTTCTATAAAGTAGGGAAATGAGACAATGATCTGCATTGTTAAAGTCTTAAGAACACTTTTGTAAAAAGATCCTCAAGTCATACAAAGGTATCTTTAGGTCTATATTACCAAAAAAAAAAAAAAAAATTCCTCAGTTTCCCCACTATGTTTGGTACTTGTGTACATAATTGAATTTAGAGTGTCTTTTTTTTTTTTTAAGATTTATTTATTCATGCATATAAGAGCTGGGGTACAGGACAGAGATGCGAGGGTGGGGGTGGGTGAGAGGATTCACCAGAGACAGAGTAGGGAAGAGAACAGGCAGACTGACTGAAATACACTGTTGAGAGGAGTAGCGGGTGAGACAGGAGAGGTCTGCTGCACCTTGTGGGTAGCTCCCTGGCTGGCCGGGGATTGAACTCATGCTGCAGAGGCTTTGGATTGCTCCATAGTGCGGTGCTTAACCCCTTGTGCCATCAGGGAGGCCCTAGAGTGTCTTCTTACCCTCAATTTCAAGGGAAAAAAATATGATAGAAAAGAAAAACAGCCAGGTACAGAGGGAAAAAGCACTGGAATAAGTTTTAGAAAAATTAAAATATATAGTGGCTCTCACGCTATAGAGCACATCAGAACTAACTGGAAGGCTTGCTAACACATGATTGCTGGCTCATCCTCAGAGTTTCAGTAGGTCTAGGGTGTAAGGCCCAAGAATATGCATTTGTAATGTGTTCCTAGCGTGATAGCAAAGCTGGACAATCATTGACCTTGTCCATTGTGCGTCTTCATTTTCTGACCTGTAAGTGAGAATGTTGACTTGAATTATAGCTAGATACTTTCCAGTATTTTATAATTTCCTGATTCCAACAAACTTTCTAGATCTTGACCCAGGAATCCCATGTTTATGTGTGTTTATTAAATTTTCCTGGTGCACTATGCAAAAAATATGGGGCATCACTGAGTCTTAAGCTGTGTTACATAGTACTTTTTGTTATTCTATAAGAAGGGTATTTAAAGCATTCTGATATATACTTTCATTCATTGAAAAAGGCAATATAAATGCATAATATCACATAGCAGTTTATATGGGTTGACATAATGATTTCTGATGGATAGCTCAGATTTTAAGACTGGAAGGATTGTCAGGAAGCATTAAAAGCAACAGACTTAGAAGTTTATAAAAGTAAAAATGGAAATCATGAATATAGCACACTATTTTTTGAAAAAAAAAATCAATTTTATGTTTTCAATGTGATAATCTCAAACTACTTTATATTGCTTTCTCTTTTGCTAGAAAACAAGCAAAAAAAAAACCACCTTGTTATTGTTCTCGTTTTCTCCTTTTCCTTTTCCCTCCCATTCCTACAATATCGCCTATGAATTTCAGTATATAAAATTTTATGCTTGCAGTTTCCTTAAGGCTTTCAGTGTGTGCCACCTGGAGGTGCACATTTCTCTGAAAACGGAAAGTTTGAGAATAACACAAATACGATACATCTTGTTTTTTTTTTTTAATAGAGGCATGTTTTATTTATTTATTTATCTATTTGTTTGTTTGTTTGTTTTGCTTATACAAACACTGGGTACAGTCAGAAGCGCGGGAGGGTGAGAGAATTCACCAGAGCCAGAGCGGGGAACAGAACAGGCAGACCGATGAAATACACTGCTGAGGGGAGCAGCGGGCAGCAGGAGAGGTCTGCGCACCATGTGGGACCCTCCTCCAGTGGCCGGGGAGCAGCCGGGGATCGAACTGGCGCTGCAGAGGGTGCAGGCAGCTTCGCAACCCAGTGCTCAACCGCTGCGCCACCGGGGAGGCCTACATATACATCTTATAGAGATTAGATAAAGTATCAGTGAAAGGTCAAGCTCTGCTATACAAAGAATAAGTTCTCCTCACTCAACTATAAGCTGCAATCTTTATTATTCAACCATGTTTATTTACAAAGAGCATATTACATTTCTTTTTTTTTTTTTTTTCTTTTTTTTTAAAGATTTATTTATTTATTTATACAAGCACTGGGTACAGTCCGAAGCGCGGGAGGGTGAGAGAATTCACCAGAGCCAGAGCGGGGAGCAGAGCAGGCAGAAGGACCCAAGTACACTGCTGAGGGGAGCAGCGGGCGGCAGGAGAGGTCTGCGCGCCATGTGGGACCCTCCTCTGGTGGCCGGGAGCAGCTGGGGATCGAACCGGCGCTGCAGAGGCTGCGGGCAGTTTCGCAACCCAGCGCTCAACCGCTGCGCCACTGGGGAGGCCCATATTACATTTCTTAAGTACAGTTGACTCTTGAACAACATGGGCTTGAACCGCATATGTTTACCTACATGCAGGGTTTTTTTTTTTTTTCTTCAAAAAACCTATTTGGCCTTCTATACCACAGGGTTGCCATGATTCAACCAACTGAGCCATTTGAAGTATGAATGGATTTTTGGTATCGTGTGTGTGTGTGTGTGTGTGTGTGTGTGTGTGCGCGGTGGAGGGGTGTCCAGAAACCAATCTTATGAAAATAAAAAGGGATAACTGCACTTCAGTTTTGGGTAAGTCAAAAGGTATACATGGAACTGTAACGGTGCAGAGATTGGTTCCCCTAATTCCCCAGGTTTTAAGTGTTAACTGTAGTTATGAAATTTCCCATATTACCATGACTATTCTTTTCCCATACTGTCTCATTTTCACAATGAATGCCAGTTTTCTACTGTCTACTTCCAAGACCTCATGAAATTATCTTGTTATTCTCTTAAAAGATTGTCCTATCGTCCCAGGAACATTCCACCTTTCTTTCTTTTAGTCTCATTATTTGATATAACACCAATATCACTTTATGTCTGCATAGCACTTGGTAATTTGCACACCACTTCCACAAATGGCATCTTACTAGATTTTCAGAGCAATCTAATGAACAGTCATAATTTTCCAAATACTGATGAGTAAAATCATAATTTTGAAATATCATAAAACTTAGAGATTAAAGATTCACTTATATATTAATTTTGTTTCAACAAATTTCCCATAATTTGAAAAAGAATAAGTATGACAATAATTTTGGTAATTATAAATATCAATTAATATTGATGAGAATTCTTAACATATCAGGCAGATAAATTCTAATCCTCATAACAACTCTAGTTATGTACAGACTGATCATCTCCATTTTGCAGGCAAACAAGAGCAAAGAATCTATATCACTTGCCTAAGAGTACATGTTAGTAAATGGTGGAACCAGATTCAAATTTCTGATAGGGCTACCTCAGAATTGGTCTAGGAAATATTAATTATGTTATCTAAATTGTAATTATATTTAGACATATATCGCATATACAAATATACATGTAACCTTGCAAAGTTGAGATATTCCAATGTGGTAGTTTCAACTTCTATAAAGAATACACCTAACTTCAATATCATAGAAAAATTGTTGGCTTGCTGTTGTAAAAGATGAGAAATGAAACAATTTTTCACAGAAGTGATCTCTTTTTTTCTGGTTCTATTTTGACAACTCATACATTGATTTTGAAAGAATATTCATTTCAAAACCTATTTTTATAATAATCAGGGATTTTTTTCCCAACAGGCTTCCTAAAATATATACTTAAGAGAAAATTGAACAGGGCAAAGTAGCAATGGGTTAAGTATGTAATTTAACACCTGTAAGAAGAAAATAAGCACAATACATATCAACATATGCATATACATAAATACACATATGAATTAAGCATGCAATTTGATAATAACTGCATATCACATATCCTTACAGAATATGTACTCCAGTTTGGGTGATCTTATCAGGATTAGGATCTCAGTTATCACATAATTTAATCAACTCAAGGGAAAATTTAAAAGTTCTAGGGGCCTCCCCTGGTGGCACAGAGGTTGAGCACTGGGCTGCGAAGTTGCCTGCAGCCTCTGCAGCACCGGTTCCATCCCCTGCCACCAGTGAGGGTCCCACATGGCGCGCAGACATCTCCTGCTGCCTGCTGCTCCCCTCAGCAGTGTACTTTGTCAGTCTGCCTGTTCTGTTCTCCGCTCTGGCTCTGGTGAATCCTCTCACCCTCCCGCGCACTTCTGACTGTACCCAGTGCTTGTATAAATAAGTAAATAAATCTTAAAAAAAAAACCTTTAAAAAAATAAATAAAAGTTCTAGAATAATCACAGCTTCAGATGAACAACTGCCAACTGAAGGAGTGGTAATATAAATATACCTCACTATCTAGTCTTAGTAGCTTGCCATGTGTTGATATGTACCTGTGCTTATTTTCTTCTTACAGGTATTAACTTCATACTTAACCCATTGCTACTTTGACCTGTTCAATTTTCTCTTAAGTATCTATAGTAGCTCATCACTGCTCATCACTTACATATATTACTCATTTAACTCACTTACATATATTACATATTTAGCTCATCAATTACATATATTACTTCTCTTAATACATCACTCACATCATCAAGGCTTCATGGTTTGATCAAGACTATATGGTTGTATTTTGGGTTGCTAAAATTCAAAGTGCTTTGAACTGAAACCTGAACTCTCCATTTACTAGGTGAACAAATCTGTGAATTGCCATATTTGTGGATTTATGTTTTTTCATCTATAAGTACCTGAAACTTCTGCATGCATTGTGATTCAAATTATAAATGAGTTAAAGTATATTAAGTATATAATATACCCAGCAAAGTGTTAGGCACACAGAAAGCATTTTACAAAGAGCAATATTATCACTATTATAATTTTAGGATTCATGATTTAGTCCAGCATAGAAAACAGGTTTGTCATTCATGTAATGAACAATTACTCCAAACTTGAGCATTTTTCTCCTCATGTCTTTTGCTGTCCTTGGAAGTTAAGACAAAGTATACAAAATAAACCGATTTAGAAGAAGTCATCCTAGAGAGGCAATTTTTCATAATTTTGCCAGAATAAAAAACTTCACTTTAGCTTTCAGTCCCCACAATTTTCCCTAATAAAGCAAGTGGCTATGCTTTCCAAATATTTCATTAACTCCTGGCATACAGTATGCATGGGTTTGAACAAGAAAACTCAATATAAAAATCAAGAGTCTTCTAAATACATACGAATATGGATACATGACCAACAGTTCTTAAGTTGTGAAAAGTCTATTATAACTGGTTTCTGAATTATGCTATTTTTCATCTCTTTGCCATAAGATCCACACCCAGAATTATCTAGTCATCTGCACCCAGCATCATTACCTCCTCATCTTGTAGCTGACACTCCTTTACCAAAATTTGCTAAGTTAACCCTTTACCACCTCTAAACTACCCTGGATACTACAAGGTGACCGAAAGTTTCCTAGCTACCAGATAACACTAGCTCTTGCAATCTCTATTTTCCTTGCATTTTACAGAGCGTAGGTGAGGAGAGCCAATAAGCAAGGATGCTGCTAGAAGTGGTCAAAATAGATTATCCCAAGATTCTCAGAGTTGGTGTCCTCAAAATGCCCTGTGGGCATGCAGATTATTCCAAATTGTGAGTAATGAAAGTCCTGGAGGCTGAGTTCTTGCCTTTCCCCTAAGCCTTTTGTCCTTCCCCTAATGGAAGAAGCCATCACTGTTCCCTTTAAGGACCTATAAGAAAGTAGTTTCACCTGAAAACTATATAATGTCATAAAGAAATGTTACTTAATTTTAAAAAAGCTTATACTGTTCTGGACATTTTTTGTTTGTTTTGTGTAGGGACATATTGAAGTAAAAAGCATCTGCTATACATTTTGAGCTTAACTTCTGCCGTTTAAGACTAGTTATAAGATTATTGAAATATAAAGACTCCCTATGTTCCAATAGAAAAGTCAAACATTGCACAATCTAAATTTACAGTTGAAAAATATGAGGCAATAGGATTAAAATTGTTTCCATTGTATTCTACATGCAGCCAGTTATTCCTCATAGGAGGTGGTGAATCACAGGATCCTCTTTCATCAAATTAAGGAATGGGTTCCTTACAAGTGTACTTGTAAGGAAATGTTGCAATCAGGAATGTTGCAAATAAATTGTGATCCTGTGCCACTAACTATAATAACAATAGCCTAATTGATCACAGAGGATGAAGACTATTCACAAATGGAAGAAATTAAAAATCGGTAAGTCCTCTTTCCAAATTTAGTGAAGTATTTTTTCTTGGGAGGAAAAAAACATGACTCAACTTAATCATATATTATCTCTCTAGATTAGCAGCCATTACCATTTTTCCATAGAGAGAGCAAAGAAGAATTTCCAACAATGATCCATCAACAAATAAGCTGAAAAGCAAGAAAGCATCCCCAAAAGTCTTTAAATCCATCAAGTATAAGGTCTACTATTTGTTTGTCCTGGAAAAGCTTCAGATAAAGTATTTTTAAGATAAAACTGTGCTTTATTTTTGCTTTTTAAATCAGTAAATGGTAATTTGCACCATATCAGGCTGATGTTGTAATGAAATAATTCTTACTTTCTGCTTTAAGAAGATGTACAGTGCCAAGTAAAATCCCATTGGGTAATGTGGTCTCTCCTGAATGTTGTAATGCATAAAATTTAACACAATGACATGACTGTTTCCTAGAAATCAGCCCTTTCTTATTCAGAAAAGTGTCCAGGAAGGTAGTTGGGTTTGTATAGAAAAAGTAAGTCATCGCATTTGCACTCAGCAGTCTGACACAGTGAGCTCAGGCAACTTTCTCTTTATTTTTTCTTTTGAATTTTTCCTTTTTTTTCTCTCTCTTTTTAAAATTATTATTGTATATATTTTTTTACATCATTCTTCATTTTCATACAATGTATGCTTTATCATCTTGGGTATAGTCCCTGTGAAATTTCCACCACCAATTCACCCGTGCACCATCACCATAGTCCCTTGTGCTTTTCCCACCCGTTTTGACCCAGCTCTCTCCTTCCCCACTGCAGAATGTCTCTGGTTTATAGTCCACAGGCAACTTTCATTTGCTTCTAGTGTTGCACCCGTAAGCATGAAGTGGCTCATCTCTCCTGTCCCAAACACCAGTCTACTAAATACATAAAATAAGAAGGGAGGGACACATATGCAAAAAATGAGCAGACTAGTAAATTTTAGCACAAATAGATAAAGATTTAAAGACTAAATTGGATTTATAAAAACCTTACTTTAAGTTGCCAATAGTATTCTCCACTTTTTGGGTTATTTTTTGTTCAATGATGGCCCTTTTCCTAGAAGTATTGACTTATATCAAAGGAAGAAGAATGAGCTCACAGAACAAAACCTAGTTCCTAATTCTGTATACTTATTGAAAAAATTACTCTCCAAATACCATTTCCCCTTACCCATCTGTCTAAATCCTATTCATCTTTGTATGGGACACTATTGGGCCAAATATGGTCTCCCCTCTCACTGTGCTTGCTCATTCACGCTGTACCAATCTACCACCTTGTTACAGCTCCAACTAGTCAAACTTTCATTTTCTTTCTCAGAGTTTTTGATTCTTATATTCCCTCTGCAGGGAGTATTTTTTCTATTCATAGTGAGCTCTTTATAATTTAGTTCTCTGTGTAAATGACAACTCTTGCTACTGCTCATTCTCACCCCATTGCTCTTTGGTCACTAAGAAAAATTATTTTAAATAAATATAAACTCACTGTGTATAACAGTCACTAGCATAAGATTTCTATGATGTTAATGGGTTGTATGAATTTTGCCCACCAGTTGGTTCTTGGTTCCCAACATCCAAATCAGTGCCTGGGACAAATAGGCATCCATAATGCTTGTCCAATGGATCCATGACTGAGTAAATAAAAAGAGAAATAAACTACATGGTCTAACTATGGAAAGCTGTGTGGAGGTTCCTCAATCTGCTAAAAACAGAGTTTCCATATGATCCAGCAATTCCACTCCTAGGTATCTACCCAAAGGACACAAAAACATTAATAATTCAAAGGGACACCTACACCCCTATGTTTATTGCAGCACTATTTATAATAGGTAAGCTATGGAAACAATGCCCAAAAATAGATGACTGGATCAAGAAGATGTGGTACATATACACAATGGAATATTACTCAGCAATCAAAAAGATAAACTCATACCATTTGCAGCAACATGTGAAATAAGCCTCAGTGAAATAAGCCAGAAAGAAAAAGAAAAATACCAGATGGTCTCACTAATAGCATTTAGAAAACCCAAATAAGGGATAAGGAAAAAGACTAATTATAATAAAGTGAAAATCAAAATCAACAGTCAACTATAAATCAGAGACACACTAAGGAGTGGGGCAGGGGAGGGGTGGAGGGAGAAGGGAGTAGGATCAAAATGAGGGGGGTGGGAATTTTACAGGGACTATAACCAAGATGAAAATGCATACCTTGTACAAAAATGAAAAATGATGTAAAAAATATATAAAAGAAAACAAGAAAATTAAAAAAAAAATAACTACATGGACTAGAGCTTAAGAGAACCTAACTGTAGTGAGTCTATTAATGTGCAGCTTTATGTATCTGGGCATTCTCATTTCTGTGCAATGAGATGCTGGTTCAGATGGTCTCTAATGTCTTTTCTACCTTTGACATGGCCATGAATCAAGTCACATATCTAGAGAGAGAAATTTCTAGGAATGATCAGTGTGCCATAATTTCTTCATCCTTGGAACTTAAATTTGCATTTTCTACATTTGGCAACTAAGTATTGTTGTAGTTTATAATGATAATTAATTATCTCTTAATCTCTTTTACAACAGGCCTTATAGTCTCAAGGTACACTCTTATTTTTTTTTAAATAATAAATTTTATTTTTATATTCCCCATACAATTGCAGCCCCCCCATTCTGACCCCAATCCCACCCCTCCCACCCCTGCCCCCCTAAAAGTGTCTCTGGTTCATAGTTTTTTGTTGATTTTGATTTTCACTTTCTTATAGTTATTCATTTTCCTGGTCCCTTATTTAAGTTTTCTAGATTCCTGCTATGAGTGAGACCATCCGGTATTTTTCTTTTTCTTTTTGGCTTATTTCGCTGAGCATGATCCCTTCCAGCGCCATTCATGTTGCTGCAAATTGCATGTGTTTATCTTTTTTGAATGCTGAGTAATATTCCATGGTATATATGTACCACATCTTCTTGATCCAGTCATCTATTTTTGGGCATTTGGGTTGTTTCCAAAGCTTAGCTATTGTAAACAGTGCTGCTGTAAACATAGGGGTGCAGGTGTTCTTTGGAATTGATGTTTCTGTGTCTTTTGGGTAAATACCTAGGAGTGGAATTGCTGGATCATATGGAAGTTCTATGTTTAGTAGGTCCAGAAATCTCCACACAGCTTTCCATAGTGGTTGGACCAGTTTGCACTCCCACCAACAGTGCAGAAGAGTTCTCAAGGTACACTCTTAGATAGAGGACTGTGACTTTTTTTTTTATATTTACTAGTGTTAAATAAATAACAAGTTGAGTACCTAATTTGAAAGAACACTGAGAATATTGTTGACCTTTCTTGAGCTTTATCTTGTCAGATAGCTGACATCATTATCCTCTAGTCTTCTAAATGGATTAGTTATTGAAAGTTGGAGCCAGTACTCCATGTATTTTGATTTATACCTGGTGAGTTTTGCACCAAGCACAAAAGCAAATGTTTCATTATTCAACCAGTACTATGAGGTTTATTTCCATTTAGTCTGAACAGTAACTATTTCATAAAATGTATAGGAACAAGTGTTTTTAATTTTTAAAAGTAATTTTAGAAACTGTTAGATAAATGTCGATAATTAGTTTACACACTGGATATATTTTTATCACAAATTCATAACCAGTTAAAATGTTTAAATTACTGGCTAACTGCATTCATCTGAACCCAATAGGATAATTCCACTTCAGGTTTCTAAACCCAAGGCCTGTCAATGTAGAGACTAAAATGAGCATAGAGGGATTTGAGCACTTTCAGGATGAACTGTTCTGTTCGGTGTATGTGCTGTATGTTACCACTACAAACACAAGGAATACTGCTAACAGTCCCCTTGGTGCAACAATTTGAGGGTCTGGGTATGTTGTCTCTCACTTGGAAGGTGTGGGGGTTCTCCCTCGCGAGTGCTCCATAGCCAGCATGAGAGGATAATTGGAAGAAAATAAAGATCTTTATAAAAGTATGACCTTATCTCCTGTCACCAAAAGCATTAATTACTACTTTACATGTGATTTTCAAACTTTAGGAATAGAATGAGTAATACCAACAGATAGGGCCTCCCCGGTGGTGCAGTGGATTGAGCATAGCGCTGTGAAACTGTCGCAGCCTCTGCAGCACAGGTTCGATTCCCTGTTGGCCAGGGAGATTCCCACATGGCACAGCAGACCTCTCCTGTCTCGTCCGCTGCTCCCCTCAGCAGTGTATTTCAGTCCGTCTGCCTGTTCTGCTCCCTACTCTGTCTCTGGTGAATCCTTCACCCTCCCGTGCCTCTGACCTGTACCCCAGTTCTTGTATAAAAATAATTTAAAAATAAAATAAAATTCTTAAAAAAACAAAAACCCAACAGATAAAGTAACATTGTTTTTTGAGATGCAGTATATCGTACCTTAATATTATTGTGCCTCTTTAGGCTAAAATATGAAATCTCAAATTATACAGCAGTTGATTAAGAAGAAAAAGATTCTGAATCCCAAAGCAACTAGATATCTAAGAAATTCTCATTTAGAATTAACGTTAGTGCATTCTTTGCCTTAGAAATGTACTTTTTACTTAATAAGCAGTATGGGAAGAAACCTGTGAAGATTTTATCCAAAGTATTATGCTTACATTTATAGACAACCTAGACAAACCTGGATTGTTCTCTGTACTTCAAATGGACAACAGCTTCTTATTGGAGTCTCCAAATTCAACCAGCTATGACAATGGACAGAGAAATTACAGTAATCAAAGAGCAATAATACATTTTCAGATGTTGTCCTCAGATGTGTTTATCTTGTCACTCCCTAATCAAGAAAGAAATTCAGGGTCAGGAGTATAGAAGTGCCCCAAACATCTAATTTCCTATCTTATACAACAAGGACACACATAGGTATGCACTACTAAAAATGGAAAACTCTCCTACTTATTATTTACTTAGAAGTCTGGCTAATGAAATCTCACAACTTTGTTAATAAAATAATAGAATAAATTTTCAAATGCAAAATATAAATTATTCAGTTTGATACAATTTTTAATCTCAGTTTCATTATAAATAACTGTCAAAAGCATGTATGTTCTTGTAAAAAATGAAAGCCTCGTGATAAGAGCTTCATTAACATTTTTCATACTTTATGGTAACCTTTGGTATTAAGCCAGATATATATCACTTCCCTGACATAAACCTGCTCATGACCTAATTTTAAAAGTAACCTAGATTTTTTTAAATGGTAATTTTGACCAATCTCTTTTTTTATATAACACAAACATGACAAAACACTCCACTCCACTAATCAGGTCTAGGATCTAAAAACTAAAATCTCCTGTTAGGATCTTGAGACAGTTCTTTATGCTTTAGGAGATTATTTCCCCTAGATTTTTTTTTTTTTAAACTCTGTATTTCACTTACTGGCTGTGTAACCTTAAGCTAATTACTTTGTCTTGCTGAGTTTCAATTTCCACATCTATAAGCCAGGGATAATGCCATCAACTTTGCAGGACTACTGATAGCATCAAAGATAATATGTGTCAAGCACCTTGGAAAATATCTGACACATAGTAAATCCTCAGTACAGGGTACTTACTACTGAGATGATTGACCTTGTAAGATGATGCTTAATTTTTTCATATGTCAAATGGGAAAGTGTCTTTGTTTTCAAGGCTTTCTAAACGCAGTGATTTTCCCTGGAGAATTATTTTAGAAGTCATACTTTAAAGCTGAAGTAAATATAGTATTAAAATGAATGGAAATACAAGAGCATTTAGAAAGCTGTTGCCTATTAAATACTTTATGAAGTCACCTACACTGAAGCATAAATATCATTTCTGATGAATTGGTATGGAATGCTATTCTTGCTACCTAAGTTTTCCAGTGGTGCTTTGTTTAAAACTGAGAAATAAACATTTAACTAATTATATATAACTTATTTTCCTTTCACACTAATGATTTTTTTAAAATTTCAGAACTGGATTTTATATTAACAAAAGGGGAACAGGTTGTGGGTACTATAGGAGCACTGTCATTTCTTTGCAACTTTCCTGTAAATCTATAATTATCCTAAAATAAAAAGATATTTAAAAAAAATCAGAAGTAACTCTAACCTAACCAATCTCTAAGAGGCAGTCTGTCAGAGTGTCAGTGAGAATTTAGAAAACGCTTTCAGAAGTAAAATGCTCCTATCTACTAAATCAAAAGTTTACCTTTTCTTACAAATTCTAAGAATTAACTTGGCTTTTGTATAGAGTCCATGGATTTCTAGGTCATCAACTTTCCATTTATAAATCTCATACACCCCATTGTCTTAACTGAAAACTTCATCAGGGCTCTGTGCTTTTGTTTTGTTTTATTTTTATTTATTTATTTTTTAAAGATTTATTCATCTATGCATGCAAGAACTGGGGTACAGGCCAGAGGTGTGGAAGGTGAGAGGATTCACCAGAGACAGAGCAGGGAACAGAACAGGCAAACTGAATGAAATATACTGCTGAGGGGAGCTGCTGAGGGGAGCTGTGCCATGTGGGCAGCTCGCTAGCAGGGGATCGAACTCACGGATTGCTTCATAGGTTGTGTCTTAATTCCTTGTGCCACCAGAGAGGCCCAGGCTCTGTGCTTTTGGACAGATCACTAAAAGGGAACGAAAGAACATAACCTACCCACCAAGATGAACTGAGTTTCTTTCATCATTGAAAATGCTCACTAAAGTCCTAAATTGAATGTAATACAGGAAGCTATTGGAGACAAAAGGCTACAAAAATAGAATATAGAAGAACCAGTGGCCCTAAAAGTCGTCATTCTTTTGTTATGACAAAGTGAAAGTGTGTTTCTGGTGAAGATTCTATTGGGAGAAAAAAACAGTTCAGTATTTGGTACATCACATTCAAATGTGGGATCAAGGGGAAGATAATCTTGATATTTATCAGTAATATGGAATTATAAGGAAGAACCATCCTGCTTTACTGAATGTATACCATGATTGTGCAATGGAAGTTATAATAATGATTAAGATACATGGTCTTCTCCAGACTACACAAATTACTGATACAATCACATATGGCTTGAAACATCAGTAAGTATATAATTATCTTATCTAGGTTAAAAAAGATGTAACAGATTTTAGAAGGATCACAGAAGACAATATACTATTCCTTCATGAGGACCGTTTTACGTTTCCCCTGTTTAATAAAATTTTCATGTGTTAAAAAACTTTTCATTTGTTCCATCAACTATCTTTTATATTTTCAAAATGCAAAGGAAGGCAATTCACAAGGCAAGCTATGAAGATGATTTTGTTTGGTCTCTGGCCCTTGAATTTTCCCTCTATGACAGTCATTAGGCAAAGAGACTATGCAATCTGGAACAGCTCCTCAGTCTCTAATGCACTAAAAATGCCTTTTGACTTATTCATGCAATAAGGAGGAAATCACCTCTAATACAATCTGTTGTATGCAATATTTACACCCTCGAGTGCATTAACAAGGAATACGAGGATATAGGGAAAAATCAGTGGAAGTCTGCTTACTTTTCTGTCCTGTCATATCATTGTTGCAAATTATAGCACATACAATGCATTTTCCCTGATGAAGTAATACATGTGGTGCTTTCAAATTTCAGTATGTATATTTATTTCATTCTCTCTCCAACTCCAGCTCACTGATATGTCCTAATGTGATGCTGAAGACATGTAAAGGTTCTTATTTACTTCTTTGTCCAGAAGTCAGTTTCAAAAATATCATTCTATTACAGTGACTTTCTTTACTAATTCTTCCTCATCTTACTTGTTTCTTCAAATAGTAACAAGAATTCGTTTTTCTTAAACCAAACACAATTCTATAATTAAAGCATTTGTATTAAGCATTGAGTTATTTTGCTACTCTACTTTAACTGCCCCCAACATTTGCTCTCTTTCTACAGGGCATATACCATTTAGGCCGACTCAACTGGCTGCTAATGTCATTCCATGTTTATTCACTAATATAGAAAGAGAAACACAAGTCAGCCAACTATAGGGATAGCCCTGGGAACAGAATATTGTAGTTTAAGAAGATAGGAATAAATAAATAAAAATTCTCTATTTTCTTTTTTACTAAGTGTGAAACACATTTAAAGACAAATTTTCTGTTAGAATATTGTGAATTAATTTGAATGTATTTCTTGTTTTTTGTTTTTGTCAAAATTAACACATTCTCAACACAAATTGGCTAGGTAAAATATTCCTTCAAATACATATATAGTTCTAACAAATCTTTTTTCACTTCCTTTATTTTCTCAAGTTGAAAACACCCATACAATTGAAAATGATTAAAACAAATTATACTAAAATTTGTTATCTGCAAATAATCTGACACTGTGAATATAGAAATTCAAAGATTTGGAATTGTAGTAATTGCTAGTCACGAGTTAGGGATCAAGAAACAACTCACTCATCATCATTTTCTTGCTACATGAAGTCTCTGAGGTTGAAGGAATGAATGTAATCTCCCCAAATCACACAGCCAATTAAGAGTTAGAATTGGAATTCCAGGAAAAGAGAACAGCAGAGCCCATATTCATAACCATTTCATAAACATTTTTCTGCTACTCTAAAATAAAGGATTCCAACCTCTTTCTCTTTCACTTAAAATTCATGGAAACAAGAGGTAGCCTATTATCATGAGAACTATTTTTTGTAGACATTCTGATGTCCAGAATATTAATAAGATCAGTATCTACATTGTAAGAATACTCCCTGACCAACCTCTCTCCTTTGCTCTTATGAAGCTGCCTTAATTGTTTATCCCAGTAGCATTTCTTAATTTGTAATATAAGGGATATTATAGAGCCTCTTGCCTTACATTAGCAGTTGTAATGATTGAGGACAACAGAATAAGGAATAAGGAATAAGGAATAAGGAAAGGAATAAGGAATAAGAGGGAGCTGGAGAAAAGAGGGCAAAAGCATGAATATTTATATACATTTGTATATGTGTGAGATTGGGCAGGAAAGAAGCCTGTGATATCATCTGATAATTGAGAGAAGAGTCAAAAGAAAGTAAATTATCCAAGTGGTAAATTAAAGAGAGAGATGGAAAGAGAATAGCATTTAAATTCCATAAAGGTCAAAATAACTGAATGTTTGGTTAAATTTGAGCTTCCCAGCAATATTTGCATGTAAAAATAGCATCACAACATGCAAAAAACTTACTTTGAAAGTTTATAAAAAAAGTACTTGAAAAATTTATGTAAATTACTTTTCAAATTATTTATAAAAGTTCATTACACAGTATAAATAATAAGTGTACTTAAATCTCACAGTGTTATTCTTATGAGCAAGCAACTCTACTTTTCATATTCTAAGACTGATAATCTGCTTATTATTAATGAACCAAACTGATGAATTGAAGATGGCATTATTAGCAAACTTCTTTACTTCTTTAGGGTTGAGAAAGGCTGCAAGAGATTTTGAGATCTCTCCTCCTTTTTTCTCTCCCTCCCTTCTAACTTTCAGAGGTGCTTTCATATTTTCCTCCCTCCACTTACTCTTTTGTCCTTTTTTTCTTCCTAGCTGCAGAAATAGGTTCTGTTGAGGTGAGAGAAAGTAGTTGGCTATATTTAAAGATACAAAGTAGGATTGTTTAGTATCAGGTAATTTCAACACTAAGGGGTCTCAGAGAACAGCAGCCTTGCCCTTTTGTTATACCAATGAAGAAACAGACGAGGAGCAAAATGTATAACCCTCTCTGCAACTCCCATGTCTCAGTTAAATCATCAAGTCAAGAAGCAGAACATAATTATTCTAGTTTTTAATCCACTGACCTTTCCAATATACTTGATTTTATTCTGAACAACAACTGCCAAGAGGAAAAGGGTATGTACTCAGTATCTTATTGCTACTTCTTTCAGAATTAGGTTTCCATTATTTCAGCTCAAAACTTAAAACCTGATAAAACAGAGAAAGTTTTAGGGAAAACATTCTGGGAGATGACAAATTATGTGGTCTCCCCCAATAAGTTAACTTGACTTACTGCTTTATAACACAGTAAAAGTCATTTTTCTTTTTATTTTTATCTCTAATTTTTCCCCGATAAGACAGTGTCAAGTTGTCTTTTTCTCAAATTTGGTTTCCTAAGTGAACTGAACATCCCCAAACAATAAAACTTCACTCTACCAAATAATAAAAAATATATAATACCAAAAATGTCTCAAAAATAGAAATACATTCTGTTTCAGGATGTTATGTTTTGGGGGCAGCTAATCAATTTGATTAGTGAGTTTTGATTTGAAAACATAATGGTAAGGGAATAGTCTTTCTGATACAGCATTTAGAACAACAGAGCTATATAACATAAAATTAAAAAATGACAAGTCTGTTGTGTTTCTCTACCAAGAAAAATCTAGAAATCTCAGAAAACATGAAAAAAGAAAAGATATATCAACTTCAGTCTATTTTCTTCTTACTATTTTCACACAATTACAAATCTTTATATATTTCCTGCAGAAAGAATCCATGTAATACCAACACTATCACCTTATCTTTGCATATTTTTTTTCTTTTGAATATATCAAGCAAATTTTACACTGCCCTTAACGGTTACAACAACTCACCTAAGGCAAGGATATTTCTTTTACATTTGAAAACAGCTGAGACTTGAAGGTTTTAAGGAGTGTACTAAAGGTCATACAGTGAAATATTGTTAAAGCCTTATTTGCATGTAGAACTCCTTCCATTCACAGATTCAACAGGATTGTTCACTGAGGTATCACTACATGCAATTTCAGGTAAGTCTTGGGCCCCTAGAATGCAGTGATAAATTTAACACTTTCTCTTTAAAACACATATAGTCTAATGGAGGGAGAAACACAAGTAAACCAATGATTGTAGGACCGTCTGGAAAACACACTAGATGTTATTAGGTCGCAGAAAAGTCATCAAGATGGTGCCTCTTGGAAAGCTTCCTCTAAGATACTATTCACGAAAAAATCTTGAAAGATTGTCAAATGAATAAATGATCAGTATTTAATCAGGCAGAGAACATAAAGGAAGATTTTAGAAAAGGGAAAATAATGTCCATAGGTGTCAACAAGAAGATGCATATGAGCTGGGATGAAGAGGACCCTATAGTTGGCTAAAGGTAATACATTATAAAGGACTTTGTATTCAGAACCAAGGAGTTTGCAGTGTTCCCTAACAACCATAGTAAACCAAATAAGAATTTTAAGAAGGAGTACCATGGTTAGCTTTACATTTTCCAAAGATCACTTTGGCTGTCTTTTGAGAGGAAATGGAAGGAGGCAGGATATGAATCAAGAAATACATTTTTAGGAGTTTCAAAAAGAAACTAGGTGATCCAATGATACAAGACTATAGCTTATTACTGAAGATATTTTATTCTTTAACCAATTGTTTTCCAGTGATGCTTCTTAAGTATGATGGTTGGCACATGGAGAATGCAAGACACCTAGATTATTCTTCCATGGTCCAAAAACCAATTAAATAACTGATTCCAGAAGCTGTTGTTTTGCTTTCTGTCACAGCAGGAGACTTAAGATGAGATTTTTATCTGTCAAGTTACAGCATTTATCACCTTCTTGTGACTCTTTTCTTTCCTGTAATTAAAGTGAAATACCAAATGAGAACAAATAAGAATTCAGCAAAAAGATTTTAAATGTCAAAAGTGGTTCAACAAAATAACCAGCTTCAAGCAGAGTTAATTTTTACTGTTCTTATATTATTTTGTATTCATAATTTGCTGATTTTAGATATGTAGTCCTCTTCAGTAGACTTAGGCTAACAAAATTTGAAATAACTTTAGAACTAATTTGGTTTTGAAGTGTCTACAGTCTAGTTGCTGACAGTATTCACAATAACATACTTAGGTTTCTAACAGAAGACGCACTGCAGAAGAAACATCATGATAGTAATTGATGAGATTATCACAATACCCAAGATTGTCAAAGCAGTGAAAAAAGATTTGATTTCAGAGGAATCTGGATTGCATGAAAAAAATTCATGACAGTTTCCAATTGATAAATCTACACTGGGTGAAAATTAATTGGCATCTTCTATTATTCTTACGAGCTTAGGGAGTATGGTCACAAGGAAAGGGGGAAGGTTGATTTAATTAGATAAAGCAATTTCAAGGCAATTTTCTTAAGTAAGAGACATTTGGTTTTGTGAACATAATATTTGCCATTGTGATCTAGGTTTAATGACATTGAAAATACTGTCTGTTATATGTGAAAAGAAGCACAGAGCTGGAGAAAGCTGCCTTTATTGATGAACTGGCATCCCAGAAAGGCACGTTAGAACAAACAGTACCACCAACAAAACAAAGATGTAACTTCTATTATTATCTATCCAAGACTGAATATTCTTGCTGTTTACTAAATGTATATAAATAAAAATAAAATAGATACATTAGAGGTGTTTCTCTTTATGATTTTTTTGGTTTGTCAATATTTATTATGTCAACCTAATTGGAATGAGAAACTTTGGAAGTGGCTATATTTTCTTTTTTTTTAATTGTTGTTATTGTAGTATCACTATTTTAGATCCTTGCTAGTGTTCTGACAGTATAGGATTCCTCACCTCAATGTAGTTACCATAGCACTCCCATCACCAAAGAATCCAGTGTCTTTCACCAGGATCCACTGTGTTCTCACCCATTCCCTTGTTTTCTTCACACTTCCTCTCCCTGGATAAACCTTTTTTTTACGTGCCTTGTGGTCATCTGTATGTCTTCTCTGGAGAAATGTCTATTTAGCATTTAGCTCCTCTGCATGAATATATATATATATATATGTATATATATATTGTCTATGTATATATTTTTGTTCAATTGTACAAGTTCCTTTTATTTTTTTCTTTCCTTTTTCTTTTTTTTATTGAAATAACATTTCACTACAACATTATGTAAGTTTCCAGTGTTCATTATTGAGAATCAACATGTGTATATCTGATATTAAGCTCACTGCTATAAGCCCAAATTAAGAAAACATACTGCTGGACTGAAAGGAGCCCAATCAGAATGACTTAAGGATTCCTTAATGTAAACTGGTGCAATCATTATGGAAAGCAGTATACAGATTCCTCATAAAACTAAAAATAGAAATTCCATATGAACCATTTATTTCACTTATGTATGTTTACCCCCAAAACATAAAGGGGGCAGTTCTGGAGGCCAAGGTGTTAAGTCTCAGCACTATCACCATGACAACTTGAGTTCGATTCCCTGGCTGGGGAGATGACCCACATGGTGCAGCAGATCTCTCCTGTCTCACCTGCTGCTCCTGTCAGCAGTGTATTTCAGTAAATCTTCCTGTTCTGCTCCCCACTCTGTCTCAGGTGAATCCTTTCACCCTTCACACCTCTGGCCTATACCCCAGTTCTTCTATGCAGAAATAAATAATTGTTTAAAAAAAAACAAAAATGCCAATGCAAAGAAATACATGCACTCCCCATATTTATTGCTGCACTGTTTACAATAGCCAAGGGCTGAAAACGACCTAAGTGTTTACCGACAGATGATTGGATAAAGAAGGTGTATTATATATGCACAATCGAGTATATATACACTAACTACTCAGATATAAAACAAGATGAAATCTTGCCATTTGGAAAAAAGGATGAAAGGATCTAGAGGGTATTATGTATAGTGCAGTAAGTCAGAAGGAGAAAGATAAACACTGCATGTTTCACTCATATGTGGCATATAGAGAAAACAAACAGATGAATTAAATGAAACAAAAATAAACTTTTAGGCTGTAAGATCAATTAGTTGTTACCAGAGGGAAGGGGGGGAAGAAGGGGGTAAGTCAGGTAAAAGGAAACAATTGTATGGTGAATGACTGAGTTGAACTTTTAGTGGTGATTGTAATGTAGTATTATATACATGTTGATTTTTAGTGATGTTTATCTGAAACCTACATGTTATAAAGTTATTTTAATAAAAAATAGGGAATGATTCCCTACAGTGCTTTTATAATATATCCTTAGCAAAATCACTGTCTGAGGTAAAATTGGTAGTTGTTTCTTCTTTTTAAAGTAAGAATCATTGGACTTACAAGATATATATTTTAACAAGATATAATATAAACTATTTCTACTCAGTCTTAAATGGAGAAAATGAAATCTGACCAAATACTAAGAATTATTAGCCTATCCACAAACTTATTATGTTTCCCTTGTTAATAAAGAGAAAATTGGTCCTTAGATCATTGTTAAGGGAAGAATAAAACATGCAATGGCTAATTTAATAGCTGAAGCCAAGGCACAATTTTGTTTTTTTTTTTTTTTTTTTTTAAAGATTTATTTATTTATTTATATAAGCACTGGGTACAGTCAGAAGTGCAGGAGGGCGAGAGAATTCACCAGAGCCAGAGTGGGGAGCAGAACAGGCAAACAGACAGAGGACACTGCTGAGGGGAGCAGCGGGTGCGACAGGAGAGGTCTGTGCGCAAGGCACAATTTTGAAAAGTGAACTAAGGCTTTTACTATGGTTAGTCTCCATAAAGGAAAAATAAATGTACTTCAAATAAGCACATTAAAATCTTTCATTATTAAATATGAAAAATAATTATGCATGATACAGTTGAGTTTCACTCATTTATTATTTTTTCAATGAAAAAGGAGGTAAAGATAATCATAGTTCACATGTATCAATGGTACCCTCTCCTAGTTTCCAACATATATCATCTTAGAATCCCTCTATCACAAAGTATATAGTAAATATTTATCTGCTATAGTAAATGGAATAATTCCTCGCTGTCTAATAATTTAGCTATAAAAACATGCATAGTTTAATTAGTTCTATTAGCAGCTTCCTCCGCAGACTTACAAATATTTATGAAAATATTTAAATTTTGTTATCCTTATATATCAATAGCTGTATTACATAGGTAGCTTAGAGTAATCATCAAGGGTCATTAAATAAAAATTTTAACAGGGCCTTCCTGGTGGTGCAGCGGTTGAGCGCTGGGCTGTGAAGCTGCCCGCAACCTCTGCAGCACTGGTTCTTTCCCCGGCTGCCGGTGAGGATCCCACATGGCGTGACAGACCTCTCCTGTCACGCCCGCTGCTCCCCTCAGCAGTGTATTTTGTCGGTCGGCCTGCTCTGTTTCTCCTGTTCCCTGGCTCTGGTGAATTCTCTCAACCTCCCGCGCTTCTGACTGTACCCAGTGCTTGTGTAAAAAAAAATTAAAAAAAAAATTTAACAGAAAGCAAAAACTATTTTAGAGTTTCAACAATAATTTCCTATAATTTAAGTAACTAGCATTGCTAAAATAAATGGAAATTTTTTTGACAAAGGACCCTTGAACATCAATCATAAGTGAGGTCTATATATTCGGGGTCAATACAAATTATCTTTAGAGGATATGTAAAGTTGTCAATGTGAAATGTATATTGGTTGCAGTAAACATTTAATGTAAGGATATGCCCTGTGATGAATTATTGAATCGTTATGGCAAAAGGTATGCTCACTGTTGGAAAATGCAAACATTTTTATTTTATTTATTTATTTATTTATTTATTTATTTTTAAAGATTTATTTATTTATTTATACAAGCACTGGGTACAGTCACAAGCCCGGGAGGGTGAGAGAATTCACCAGAGACAGAGCGGGGAACAGAACAGGCAGACCGATGAAATACACTACTGAGGGGAGCAGCAGGCACTGGCAGGAGAGGTCTGCGCGCCAAGTGGGACCCTCGCAAGCAGCCCGGGAAGGAACACCGGCGCTGCAGAGGCTGCAGGCAGCTTCGCAGCCCAGCGCTCATCCCCTGCACTACCAGTGGGAGGCCCAAATGCAAACATTTTTAAAGCGGAGGGCTAGTAGTAGTGTTTTGCTGCTATCAAAGGGGCATCTGTGCACATAATAATTTCACATGCTTTAATTTCACTAATAAAAGTTTCAAGAACTCAGAGATTTTTTAGTTTAACCCAATATACACTTTGCAACAAAAATATGTTTAGTGTGTGTGTATTTAGGTTCACATTTTCAAAGTTAGATTTTTTAGCATCATCAATTTGGGGTTCATAGTCTGAAACCTTGTTTGCATCGGATTTTTTTAAATGCAGCATATCTCTGTCAACTCTTATAAAGATCTCTATGAATCTTCAGTTCTTCCTGCTTTGCAGAATAGCTCATATCTTACAGATGTTCAAATACCCTTTACTTTGAGAATTTTGGTTGCATTTGAGAAAGTCCATTTTCTGCAGTTGGTTGCTTCATTGTCTTTTTGCTGTTTCAGGACAGAGACCCTAAATTAGACTTTGAGAGAGAATCCCTGAAATTCTACTTACTATTCCAGAAAGTGATTTTTTATAAGTCATGGAACCTATATTTTAATACCACCACAAACATACCTTAAAATTTTGTGAAAATATGTTTAACCATCCAAAATTAACATTAACTATTTTAAGTAGAGGCAATGTTGGATAATCACAAACTTGAAACTAACTTGGATTCTATATTTATAATAAGCTTACTCCTAGACATTTGTAAAAATAAAGAAATAAGGACCATAAGTATCATGGTCATCCCAGACAGTTAATATTTATCTCAAAATAATCTCCTTTTGGCATTTGCATTAATTAGAAAAAATTTAATAGAGCTTTCATATGAAAACTAATTTAAATGAAAGAAAATAGCAAAAGAAAAGACAAGCATGGCATTAGCTCAAATCTTGTTTTGAAAATGACTTCCTTAATAAAATGACTTTTTTTCCTAACTAATCTAGACAGGAAAATTTCTTTCTAACTACAATTGGGACATGACAGGAATTCTGAAATGGTCAGAGATTTAAAAAACTTCATAATTCCCCATGTTCAAGTTTAATAAGATAACAATGCATTTTGTAAATTTTATGTTCTCATAGTTCCTATCAGAGACCTACTTTTGTGACACAACTTGTAGGATCTGTGTTCCTTTGATGACACAGAGGGAAGGAGTCTACTATGACTAAACGTGACAGTAATGCACAGTATTGTTTTCAAATAATTCCTATAAAGTCTGGCAATTCAATACTGTGGCTCTGAAATAAATAATAAGTCTGAATTAAAAAAAATAACAAAACCCTAACCTTACTTTGTAAATACATGTCCCCCCTATTAACTCAAAGATTATGAAAAGCTTCTCTTAGATCTGGACAGGGCACTATGCCCTTATCAGAAGTCTAAATCTCCCACCTACTTTGAAAAGGTCAGTAAGGCCACTTGACAGAGCTGACATAACCTCAGCCTCATCATTCTAAACTTAAGAAACTTTGATACCTCATCATTCAAATAGGGAAAAAACACAAGTTAATGATACTCCTTTAGACAAACAAAATCAGCTTAATTAGGTCGCAAGAAAATATTAGAAGTAGATATGCAGTATTTTAAAAAGAAATTCTGATTTTTCAAAATAGCTGTCCATTGTGAGGACATTGCAAAGTAGAATATTTTGGAAGTGCAACAAGCCTTTAAAATAAAAAAATACATATTAAATAATTAACCCATAGCACCTAGTAGTTATCATTATATAGCAGGAGATGCCACAATAGGCACATCAAGTTGAGTGAATATTATAAGTTTGGGGAGAGGATGGAAGGGAGTTCAAAATGATGCTCTACTTAAAACAGGGCAGGATAAGAGCACAGTGGACTATGGTGGAGGACTATGGGTGCTTTGGTTGTGGGGTGTTGTACTGTGAGTATACCTGAAGGGGTGACCCTATACTTTCAAAATACAAAGAAACTGATATAAAACAATGGCACTTCAATAAATTTTATTTAAAAAACAGAAAAAAATTTGCGCCCCAAGCACTGAAGGATAAAGAAATCACATATCATTAAGCACACATCGTGAGGGGATCTATAGCACATTGCTATACAAACTCTTCAGATGAAAGTGTATTTGCTTCTTGAAATAAAATTCTGCAACAAAGTTTTCTATCAGGTAAAACTAAAGAAGTATTTTGGGAAGGTGTGATTTTGGGCTTTCACACACAAATAACTGAGATTTATACAAGATTCCACTAAACCAACAAACTCTTGCAATTGTATGTGAATCAAAGGACTGAGACTCTGGAGATTTGTCTACAACTGAATACTAAGTTTCAAAAAAAGAGTTAAAATCAATCTTAGGACAGCATGCCCAGATGGAGACCAATGTAAATAACTCAAATACTTCAATATATAAGAAGTAAATGCTGAAATGCTTTTAAAGATGGTTTATTGAGAATTAACACAACATAAAGTAATCAGCTGAGTATTTCAGGCTACAGTAGATATTTGGAGCTAATATGAATACTACTAAGCCACAAAAGAGGATAAAAGAGGAAGAACAATCATAACTGATTCATTAGTGATTTTTGATTAGCCAGGATTTAAGACCTTTATTATTTTTTTTTTCAATTTAGGTTTTGGTAGGATGCAACTTTTCTGGTTTGTGACATGCCAAAATACTTTTTAGGGCAGTCAAATGAACCTGAATTAGGGTTTAGAGTCTGTTCTTTCCTTTCTATATCTCTTTTAAAGAATTTCCAGTAAAATCACCAAAATCCTTAACTTGTCTTCTCCTTTATAAATCCAAACATAAAAACATCACCTCAATCTACCTCACAAAGCTGTTATAAGGAACAATTAAAAATGTAGATGAAATTTGCAGCAACATGGATGGAGCTGGAAAGGATCATGCTCAGCGAAATAAGCCAGAAAGAAAAAGAAAAATACCGGATGGTCTCACTCATAGCAGGAATCTAGAAAACCTAAATAAGGGACCAGGAAAAAGAGTAACTATAAGAAAGAAAATATCAAAATCAACAAACAACTATGAACCAGAGATACACTATGGGGAGTGGGGAGCGGGGAAAGGAGGGCTTGGGGTCAAAATAAGGAGGGTGCAATTGTATGGGGAATATTAAAATAAAGAAAAATTTTAAAAAGTAGCTGAAATTTTCAATTTTATACAAGTCCATTATAATGCATCCAGAAGATTTATAATGTAGACAAGATTTATAATGTAGACATGCAAGATAAGGATATAAATCCAATATGCTTTTTTAAATGAAGGTTTTTTTGTTTAGTAGTTAAGATGTAGAGTCACTATGTTCTCTTTTCTGAAGACAGAAGTCTTTTGCATTGTTCTCAATCAAAAAGGCCAGCAATATGCAGCTGATCATCAGAAGGGCAATAAGAAAACATCATCTTAATCTTGAAGGGACCTATGGGGCATCAGCTACTGGAACATTATGTCTTATTCTGGCCACTGTTCCTCCAGAGGGGCAGGATGGAACTGAAAACAATTTAGCCTAAGAGAATCATCAGGGAAGGCAGAATAGTTTCTTTGTGGATAATATCAACAAAGCAGTCTTATTTTGCCAGGGGAGAGAATTTGGGGAATTAAAGGCTAAGAAGACAATTTAATTAAGCCTTAATAATCAACAAGTGCATGAATATGGGGTATAATAATTTATTCACCAAATTTGAGCTTGGTTCATTGAGAGGAGGAACAGGATATTTGCATGCAGAAAGTTTTTAAAAACTGTTAAACCTATTAACTTATGAGGCAACATAAGGCACATTAACAGGTTTGGGGGAATTGCAGAAAGAGATTATACAATTATAATGGGTTTGTAAGAGAAGCTGGGGTATATCTTGACCTTTTCAGATTTATTTTAAAAAGACCATCACTTACTCATCAGCTATCACTAGGAACTACCATTAGAAGCTGATGTTGCAAGGACCCATATTCAAACAAACTCAGTCATAAAGCCATCTAGACAAGAATTCAAATTCTCAGCAGCCTAGAAACATCAAACGTAATTCATGTAGGTGACTGTAACTTCCATAAAGTTACCCTCTAATATTCACTACATATCCACAGATTTTGGCAAGTATTAGGTTAAATCATATGAACTTTCTAATATTCAACCATATTTGAACTACAAAATTTGCAATTTTGTATGCTTTAACCTTAGAGTAAGAGCTTGAATTCCTATTATTTAAAACATTCTGAGTAAGTTAACCTAGATTTTTTGACTGATATCTTTCATAAGATACTCAAAATTTTGGTCCTCCCTGGTGGCACAAGGGGTTAACTCTCAGCACGGTGAAGCTATCAGCAGCCACTGCAGCACAAGTTCGATCCCCAGCCCGGGAGCTAACCCACATGGCACAGCAGACCTCTCCTGTCGTGCTCACTGCTCCCTTCAGCAGCATATTTCAGTAGATCTGCCTGTTTTGCTCTCCATTATTGCTGGTGAATCCTCTTACACCCTGCACCGCCAGCCTACACCCCAGCTCTTATATGCATAATAAAATATTTTTTTAAAAAGATATTCAAAATTCTGAATGATAGGGAAATACCCTTATAAATGTGAATATTTTTATATGCTTAGAAGCTCTGCTTTGATCTAGCTAGACACTTTCAAGTTTAAAGCCTTCCAAAGTTATATAAATCATTTATTCCATATCCATGCATACATCTTAGGATGAATAAAAAACTCATTTGGAATGGCTATCATAGTTCTCAGGTTGTTCTGCCTGTAGAAATATGACCTGTGCATCTGATATAAGCAAGGGTATTAAGCACTATTATCTGTACCCACATGAAGCTAGACAAGGAAATTATCAGTTTGACTTAAATAGACTAAACAAATTTTCATAGAAAACACAGAATTTTAACTTGTCTAGATCTATGAGTACAATTTGTAGATGGAATGTAAGGGGTCAGTATTTGTTGCATGATTAAAGAATGAGCATATATCCGGGGTTTGCCCATGAAGCAATTCTAGCCTTAAGGGAAGTTTTGTTTTAAAGAGACAAAGAGAAAACATTGAATAAGATGACATTTCTGTACAAAGACTCTAATTCCAGGTTTGTAACAGAAAACATCAGAGATTTATGATTAGAGGATGCATAGAAAACAAGTGGAGGTTTTAAAGCAGGTGATAAAATGAGTTTAAAGATTAAATTATTAAAAGTCTACACTTCCTAAGATAAAGCATTTGTAGAATATATGGAATTGTATCAGTTTAAATGACAATTTTTAAATTACATTTTTATGCTTTTATCAAAGCTTAGAGCACACACAACATTACTAGGATTAAAGTAATTATGTACAACAGATGGTAAACCATAGTAGTAAAATGCTTAGCTTGGTTGTTAAATATGATTTGAACTGAAAAGGAAAATCTCAATAGGTGTTAGTTCATTTTTGTACTACCTTCCATGAAGACTGCTTGATCAGTGAGAAAGCAAATTAAATATTACTTTGTGTAAATTTATGCACAGCATACACAAACATACAAATGTTTATATTTATCTCACATTTTCATGGAAATTATGCCAATGTTGTCAATTATTGTGCTTTCCAGAGAAGGCCCATGCATATATATTTTAAAATAAACCCATGGATAGTTAAGATGATTTCACAAGTAACAGTTGTGAAATACATTAGAAAAGGTCTGAAAAAATTCTGTGATGCCCAAACCACTGGAAAAAAAGAGTTTAACTACTGAGTTTCTAAATAATATACAGACATCATTAAGCAACTTCTATTAAGGTAAATAGGAACCATGCAGCTAAACCATTCTGCTTTTGAAAAACTGTGGCAATTAAAAACTAAAGGGGGCCTCCCTGGTGGCACAGGGGTTAAGGACAGTGCTATCAAGCTCTTGCCAGCCACTTCAGCATGAGTTCGATCCCCAGTCAGGGAGCTATCCACAAAGCCCAGGAGACCTCTCCTGTCTAGCCTGCTGCTCCCCTCAGCAGTGTATTTCTGTAGATCTGCCTGTTCTGCTCCCCACTCTGTCTCTGGTGGATCCTCTCACTCCCTGCACCTCTGGCCTATACCCCAGTTCTTATATGCATAAATAAATAAATATTAAAAAAAAGAAAAAGAAAGGACACTCTGATATGAAGAAAACCAATATTGACATTTTATGTTGATTTGGGAGGTTAAAAATAATTATTAAATCACTTTTTCTTATATTTTTCACTACATGAACAGTATATTTCAAGACTGTAGTACAATTTAACTATAAAGAAATCCACATGTTTAAACACTTGGAAAATGCAAAGCCTATCACAATTCCTTTAATATAATTTTTTATGACAGAACTTATTACGCAGATATTCATTTGGCAACAAATAATAAAGGCTGCAAATGAATTATCTTGCTCTTGTGCTTCCATTTAATATGTTTTGCTTCTTGTCACAACTTCTCAGAGATAGAATTCCTCCATTTATTCTGATTAAGTGTATTCCTGGAGGGGACAGAGGCAAGGAGGCCCTGCTAGAGAGGAAAAGGGCTAACTATTAACAGAACGATGAAGAAACTCTTATGGCATTTCTAGTTGTTCACAAATTCCCAGAAAGACAAATTCATTACTAATAGCGGGCCAAGATGCCATACCCATTGCAAAATTGTAATAATGAGATGAAAAGAATCTCAGTTTAACAGGTGAGATTTAATTTCAAGAAAACTGTTGAATTTGATCTTTATCACAGCAGATCCTTTGGGGTGGGGAGAAGATGACATTTTTATTTTAAGGAGATTGTATACAACATTTATTGATATTTCAATTGAATCTTTATGATGCATTTTCATTTTATTTTGGCCCATTGTAGACATACCAAGGGCAGAGATAGCAAGCAAACCTGAGTAGTACCTGCCAATAGAAAATACATAGAGGCAAATACTGCATCACTGAGATAGAAATGCAAAATACATGGGAGATTAAAAACAGACTTCAAAATGTTGATCCTATGTTTGTATTTTTAATAATGTGCCATTGGATAATGTAAGAAATGCATGTAGCTGGATTATCACCATCCATAATCTAAAATAACTGCCTATATAGCCTGCCAGAGGACAGAAGGACCCATACTCATGACCTATGTGATGGTAGTTCTCCAAGTCTCTGAAGATCACTTCTCTGGGTATTGCTTCCTCATTCTTTTAACTGTGTTTTGAAGAACAGTTTCCAAGTCCATGTCTATGTTAGTAGTAATCTCAGAATATGTTTTGCTTTATTACCATGTCTTTTCAGTGAGCAATGGATCTGTATTTTGGTGCGGCAGCCTCTGCCGCTGAACGCCAGTGAACTTACTGGAAAGAGGGAGGCTTTCACTCAGACACATCAGAGTGAGTAAGACCCCCTTCCCCTGTGCGCTGGACTGGACAGTCAATGACGGGTAAGATCGGGGGCAGACTAAAGAAGGCACTGGCCAGCCTCATGTCTGTGACTCCTGACGACCTAAGACAGGCGCAGTCCCCGAGGGGCTTCATCATGATAAACTTTGGCGTTCAGATCAAACAAGGCACACATGCCTATAAGCCTAATTTAGGCAACAAGCCCGCAGTAATTAACCCCTCCTTTGATGGAAACAAGGCTGCTAAGAGCGTCACCTGCAAACAAGCCTGATGGAATTACCTACAAAGCAGTTTTACCATTAATCAGATAGCCATTGTTTTAGAATAAGTAGCAACCTAGCAACCTGTCTATAATCATACTATTTTTCACTTACTTTGCTTTTTCTTTATATGTGTACAATCAGTTTCAGGAAATGCATGATAAAGAAAATAGTGTGTGGCAATAGTAGTTTTATAATAATCATAATACTTCTCACATGAGACAACACCATAAAAATCAAAATGCTTACGTAGAAAATATATTGCTCGTGATCACTAAAAGTAGAAGGTGCCAGTAGGTAAATATCAATGTTTTTGATCATTGTGGTTTTGGGATACGAATCAAAAAAAGCTAGCTTAAAGAATGCTGTTCGGTGTAAGCAAAAATGATTGTGTAGATTCAGTACCTTGAGATTGTTTACTGTGCCATGCCATGGAACAGCGATCACATGCACATGAATAATAAAGTAGATGTCTTATGCCTTACAAAGTATTTTATGCTGAGAAAAAATTAAATTGTATGAAATCATCCATTGTTAAAAAAGGTATAAAAGTGTATGATGATTTTGAGCAAATTACATTCAGATCTTCACTCTTGAAGTGTCTGTCTGTCATTTATGTGTCTGTCTGTCATTTATGTGCCGATTCCTTGAGCATCCTCACAGTTTCTCAATCCTGAGACAGTCCTGCAAGTCTACCGCTGCGCTGGTCCGCGGCATTTTGGGTATAGTTAGTTCTATGTGGTTCACATCTACTCTTCACAACAAACAGACATTCATGATCACTCAGTCCTCAAGTGGTAGAGAGACAGAAATTCTACACATTTGGTGGATGCTTCTTTTAGTTATGCTTCATCTGCAAACATTTTTGTAACTACCATATAAGATTTGCCTGTCAAGAAAATACTGGGGAAGCAAATACTGAGATCCCCTACTCTATTTACATCATTATATGGCTGTGTATAGATACTATAATTCCATTGTAGCCTAAGATTATTGTATAGATTTCAAATATGCTCCCCACACTGATAATGAATAGTGAACCTGTGTCAATTAAAATGCTATTAGCAAATCTTTTCCATAGTGTTCATGCAAATTATATCAAATTATATCACTGACAAATACAGAAGTTTTTTTTAAAGATTTATTTATTTATGCATAAAAGAGCTGGGGTACAGGTCAGAGATATGGGGGGGTGAGAGGATTCACCAGAGACAGAGTGGGGAACAGAACAGGCAGACTGACCAAAGTACACTGCTGAGGGGAGCAGCAGGCTAGACAGGAGAGGTCTGCTGCACCATGTGGGTTGCTCCCTGGCCTGCTGGGGATCAAGCTCATGCTGTGGAGGCTGCGGATTGCTTCATAGTGCATTGCTTAAACCCTTGTGCAACCAGGGAGGTCCCCAAACACAGAAGCTTTATTTACTGAAATCACCTTATTCATTCATCCCATTTTTCAAAACTTTTAAACTTTCATTGTTTCATAGATGACATTAAGAATTGCTGCAATGTTTAGACTTTCATCAACTTGAAAAGAATGCTATATCCTTAGGTATGCTACTGCCGAAGATGTCAGGGCAGGAACAGAGCAAAATTCTGTTACTTAATACTACAGATCAACTCTCTAACTTCACTGGAGTTGACAGTGAACCCAGAAGAGACCACTCAATGTTTGAGTGCCTGGTTGAGGAATTAAGAGAAAAAGTTTTTAATTCAGCTGTGGTACTCTTGTGTATGTAAGTAAGGGTGCGCAACAACAACAAAGATCTTCTAACTTCTCCATACTTCTATTTGAAAGACAGAATCATAGAAACATTAATGTTTTCAGGGTCATGGGCCATTATGTAATCTAACACTCTTTTTACTTCAGATTTGGGAATGGGTTTAGGAATAGGTCCCAAATAAATATATAACTTGTGTAAGGTCACATAGAAAGAGAAGACTGGGTATTCTTCTCCTTCTCATTTTACATTGTGTTTTAGTAGAAAAATTATGAAAATATGAAATGGTTTGCAGATTGTTTTATTTTATTTATTTATTTTTAAAGATTTATTTATTTATTTTTAATTTAAATTTTAAGTTTTATATTCCCCATACAATTACAACCCCCTTATTTTGACCCCAAGTCCTCCTTTCCCCACCCCCCACCCCCATAGAGTGTCGCTAGTTCATAGTTGTTTGTTGATTTTGATATTTTCTTTCTTATAGTTATTCATTTTCCTGGTCCCTTATTTAAGTTTTCTAGATTCCTGCTATGAGTGAGACCATCCGGTATTTTTCTTTTTCTTTCTGGCTTATTTCGCTGAGCATGATCCCTTCCAGCGCCATCCATGTTGCTGCAAATTGCATGTGTTTATCTTTTTTGAATGCTGAGTAATATTCCATGGTGTATATGTACCACATCTTCTTGATCCAGTCATCTATTTTTGGGCATTTGGGCTGTTTCCAAAGCTTAGCTATTGTAAACAGTGCTGCTATAAACATAGGGGTACAGGTGCTCTTTGGAATTGATGTTTCTGTGTCCTTTGGGTAAATATCTGGGAGTGGAATTGCTGGATCATATGGAAGCTCTATGTTCAGTAGGTCCAGAAATCTCCACACAGCTCTCCATAGTGGTTGGACCAGTTTGCACTCCCACTAACAGTGCAGGAGAGTTCCTTTTTCTCCACAACCTCGCCAACATTTGTTGTTGCTAGTTTTTTTAATATGTGCCATTCTCACTAGTGTGAGATGTTATCTCATGGTAGTTTTGATTTGCATTTCCCTGATTACAAGCGATGTTGAACATTTTTTCGTATGCCTTTTGGCCATTTGCATTTCCTCTTCAGAGAAATTTCTTTTTAGCTTTTCTGCCCATTTTTTGACTGGATTATTTTCTTTGTTTTTGTTGAGTCTCATCAGCTCTTTGTAGATTTTTGTGATCAGTCCTTTATTGTTAGTGTTGTGTGCAAAAATGTTCTCCCAGTTGGTGGGGTTTCTCTTTGTTTGGGTTATTGTCTCTTTTGCTATGCAGAAGCTCTTTAATTTGATGTAGTCCCAGCTGTTTATCTTTGCCTTCACTATCACTGCTTTGGGTGATATGTCTGTAAAGATGTCTTTGATGTGCATATCATGTAGTGTTTCGCCTATATTTCCTTCTATATATTTTATGGTCTCAGGTCTTATGTCTAGTTCTTTAATCCATTTTGAGTTGGTTTTTATGCATGATGTTAGGTAGTAGTCAAGCTTCATTCTTTTGCATGTAGTGACCCAGTTTTCCCAGCACCATTTATCGAACAAACTTTCTTTGATCCAATGCATATTCTTTGCTCCTTTGTCAAAGATTAGTTGACCATAAGTCTGTGGGTTTATTTCTGGATTTTCTATTCAATTCCATTGGTCTGTGTGTCTGTTCTTGTTCCAATACCATGCAGTTTTGATGATTATGGCATTGTAGTATAGTTTGAAGTCTGGGAGTGTGATGCCTCCATTCCCTTCTTTTTTTTTTTTTTCAGGAGAGTTTTGGCTATTCAGGGTTTTTGGTGATTCCATATGAATTTCATCAATAATTGTTCTATTTCTTTGAAGAATGACATTGAAATTTTTATTGGGATAGCATTGAATCTGTATATTGCTTTTGGTAGGATGGCCATTTTAATGATGTTTATTCTTCCAATCCATGAGCAGGGGATGTCTTTCCATTTCTTTGTGTCTTCTTCTATTTCTTTTAACAGTGTTTTATAATTTTCTTTGTATAGGTCCTTTACCTCTTTTGTTAGATTTATTGCCAAGTATTTGATTTTTTTTGTTTCAATAATAAAAGGTATGTTTTTTTTATTTCTTTTCTTCAGATTTATTGTTTGTGTATAGGAAGGCTACTGACTTCTGCGTGTTGATTTTGTATCCTGCCTCTTTACAGAACTGATTGATTAGTTGAAATAGTTTTTCTGTGGAGTTTTTGGGGTTTTCTATCTACATTATCATATCATCTGCAAATAGTGATAGTTTGACTTCTTCCTTGCCTATTTGGATTCCTTGTATGTCTTTCTTTTGTCTTATTGCTCTGGCTAGGACTTCCAGTATTAGATTGAAAAACAGTGGTGAGAGTGGACATCCTTGTCTTGTTCCAGATCTTAATGGAAATGCTTTCAGCTTTTTGCCATTGAGAATGATACTGGCTGTGGCTTGTCATATATGGCCTTTATGATGTTGAGGTATGTTCCTTGTAATATCATTGGGATACATTTAAAGTGCTGAACAAGGTACCTAGAAGACACTGAGCATTTCAGACACTTTAGCTATTTTTATATTTTTCCTCGTGCAGGCCTTCCAACCTCTCTCTATATATATTCATATTATTCACATACGCCAGAACCTTTTTCTAGAAAGAGGGGATAATGTACATAACGGCTTAATGAGGAAAATGCTCTGTGCATACATAGAAACATGATTTCCTGAGGGTTGAATATATCAAATCAATAGTTTCAAAAGGAGATTTGTCTCATCTGTCATCTAACCCACAACTGTGATTACTAATGAAGACCCTCAGCTGACAGGGGTCAAGAGGCCAAAGTGCAGAATAATCCAAAGCCAGCAAAATTTTTGCAGGATGTCATTACCAATAAAAAGGCTATGCAAAATTAGAAGAATTTTAACCATAAGCACTACTGTACATTTTACATTTATAAGGCAAAAAGAGAGAGCTTTTAAAATACCAGTTAAAGAGAGCTAAAGGGGAACAAGTTGTCAGATAAACGGCATTTCTGAGCAAAATGCCTGAAGATTATTCTACAAAAAAAAGGCTTAATACACTATTCAAAAAAATAAAACTTCATTGTCTTTCTTATTATGCATTTAAAATGGAAACTATAGCAACTATGAAAGATCAATATGAATAATAGTAAGCAATATGTCAGAATTTTAAACTAAGTGACAAATTTGACTGATTTTACTTGACTATAACCTCTTTTCCTATTGCTTTTCTTATTGAAATTGTTTTAAATCTCTGAATTGTAATCATAATCTATTTGGTAAGAAAGTCCAAAAGAACAGCATAAACAATCAGATATTGATCCATGCACCCATGATCCACAAAATGGTTTACTCACTTAGCTAGTCTCGTTATTTCTTTTTTTTTTTATTTATTTTATTTTATATAATTCTTACATCTTTTTCACCTTTGCACAATGTATGCATTTTCATTTTGGTTATATTCCCCATACAATTGCACCCCCCCCCCTTATTTTGACTCTACTCCTTCCTTTCCCCGCCCCTCCCTCCCCCACCCTCAATAGTGTGTCTCTGGTTTACAGTTGCTTGTTGATTTTGATTTTTACTTTGTATCGATTAATCTTTTTCCTGGTCTCTTACTTAGGTTTTCTAAATTCCTCTATGAGTGAGACCATATTCTAATTATTTCTTTAGCATAAGCATCCACACAATTACTATATCAAAAAAATTAAATAAGGTTAAGTATAGATTCAAACAATAATCATGATGGCCTCAAAATAAAAAAATGCTATACTATTCTAAATGTGAAATATCCCTAAATATAGCATATACTACATATATATGTGTACGTAATCTATCTTTCTAATTTATTGAAATGAAATAATCAATTAACTTGACCAAACTATCATACCTAAGGATAATGTCATCACACAGTGGTTGTCACTATAACTTTGCCAATGTATATTGTGCTTTTAGCCAATATAGAATTAGTCTGATATCATCTTAAAAAATTTCAGTTGACTTGACTGAGGTGTTAACAGTCTCCATTGATGTGAACATAAATGCTTTATAATAGCATTAGCAAAAGTAGCTGTTAGGTAACATGCTCATGTTCAGAGGTAGCCTTTTTTAAAACTAATGAGATCAGACCATCAAATTCTGGACTAATCATTAGCTTCCAGTCACATTTTATGGAATATGATGACAACTTTCACCAGTATCCAGTACTGTGTCCTATTTGTACACACTATAGTGTTGTAACCTGACACCTTTAATGAATGCCTAGAGTTACAACAAAGAAAACTCTCTGTCCCCACTCCTGAGTAGGGTAGCAAACAGATCACTGACTTCTGTAGAACACACATATTATATTGCTTAATATTTCTTCAGCTGACAAAGGAACAGATTTTCAACAAAAATCAACTTCATAGAAATAAAACCATCTTGGCTCAGATGAAAGAAGAAATTGTCAGGAATAACTAAACAAGTTAAAAAGGCTTTTTACATGCTGACATGATTTTTATTAATTGTATGGACTTCTGTAAGCATTATATATAGGAAAACGATTAAACTTTCAAATAATAGACAAATCATCCAAAATTTACTTGGTTGAGTAAGTTTGATACAGGCTAAAAAATACCTTTATCCTTCTAAACTGTGATATTTTGACCCTATCTCTCCTGAGGTTTATATTTTCTGCCTTCTCTCCATAATACACTGTCCTGACAATCAGTGTCATCAGCAATATGTGAAGTCTGTAAAAAGAATTTATTAGAATATGTAAACTGGCTTTAATAAATAGAGTGACTTTTTTTTTTATTTTTTTGAGTGAATTTTTAGGAGCAGCACAATTATTGATGAAATAATTAAGGTCTGTCTATAGTCCCAATTGCTTTAGAGCAACATATCAACTTTTAACATTAATCTAGCAGAGATGACTAAAACCTTTTCTTATAAGACAATTTTGGCTCATGTCCAAGCATATTAAATGGAAGGATTCCAGCTTATGCATGTTATTTCCTGAGATAACAATATGTTGAAATGGAGAAAATATTTACTTTGGAGAGACTCCTTTACCTGTTTTTTAGGTTCACACTGGGAGAGTGATTATGGAACTAGCATCACTTTTTCACACTGGAATGAATAGATAAAATCAAATCCTAACAATGAATCTGGCAAGTTGCTACACTGTGAATATTACATTACAAACAGAAAAAAAATATTTCAAGTTAAACTTTTAATGAACAAATCTTTTTCAGATTCAATTATACTGTATAAATAAAGGAAACAAAAAATGGATAAAACTAATTTTCTCTATAATGCAATACCAAATCAATTTGCAACATCTAGCTTTTCAATTTTAATAAACTAAAAGTACATTTGCTTCTATTTATATATGTAAATACATAGAGATGGAATCTATTTGATAGAGTAGATTTAAAAAAAACCCACAATTACTGATATAGACACATTATTATAAAACAGTGTCCAAAGTCAGAAAAACTGATACATGCAGATATTTCTATAATACCAGCAGTTTATATTAAGAGAAGATAAAAATATCAGGTCAACTAATTACTTTCTTCTTCTCTTTTCTCTCACCATTAACTGAAACACAGTCATCAGACAAAACTATTAAGAGGATGGGTTGTTCTTTTCATTGTTAAGGAAACAAATGACAATTATGTTCAGGAGATTTTAACATTATGTCACAGTTAGGTATGGTGAAGTTTTTAGGCATTCATCATCTTGCTTGTCCTCCAAAACAGTCAGCTAATTTAAAAATCAAACTAACTCTCTATTAGCTTTGTATGAGAATCTAGAGTGATGTATGACATTATATAGCAATAATCCTATTTTCTATTACAGTCAGCTAATTGTATCATACAAGTTGCAAATACTTAGGAGGGTCATGTTTTGTACTGAACATACAAAATAATAAATTCTCTTCTTTGTCCTCAACTATTAGTTAAGCTTGGGAATTTATGCTGTATGTACAGGCTACATTATTGGTTGCAGCAGCTTTCACTTTTTCACATAAAGCATTACTAAGAGCCTGAAAGAAATGGTGCCATGTGAGATGGAGAGAGTGCAGGGCTAGTGGAAGAACTGATTTTCAGTCCTAGCTCTGACAATTTTTTAGAGGTTTACTATTAGACATGTAACCTGTCTAACATTCAGCTTCATCATTTGGAAAATGAAGACACTGAAGCAGAATATTTTCCTACACTTGACTAGTTTAAAACTAAGAATATCTTTGCATATGAAAAACATGTGGAACTTGCATCTAAATCAATGATTCTCAAACTTCACTGCTCTTGTCCATTACCCAAGATTTAAATATTACTTTTCCTTGTGATTCAGTCCAAAACAGTAAAAAATATCCCTGTGGGTGTGAGTTAGGTATTGGTATGATTTTAAAAATCCCTGGGAATTCTGTACCAAGGATAGAGAGTTTTGTGCCCAGAACCCATAACCCCAGCACTACCCCAAGGAAGGGCCAACCAGGCAAATGCTTGTATTTAATAATAAAGGTGTGTATAATGGGTGATCAAAGTTCTAAATATCTTGATAATGGGATTTTAAAGACATAGTTTTTTTAAATTTCCTATTAAAAATCCAAACTATGCTGTTAAAAACTAAATGTAGGCATTTTTAGATATATGTATTAATAAAGAACACGCATAAGCAGATACATATACATTAAGGCTTCAACAGTGAATTTAGACTTGTTTGACTTTTCAGTCTTTGCACTTGGTAACAAATTCTACTGCCATTATTTAGGATACTTTTATAACTGAATAGTTGTATATGTTACCACATTCCCTAACATTTGAAAAATACAGTGATTGCCTTAAAACCTTCCATGCTAATGATTTCTGATACCGGTTAAATCGCTTATTGCCATCACAAAGCCAACATATCAGTAACTCTTTTATAGTACCTTAAAACATTTTTTTGATTTAAAATATTAAAAGTCAAAGAAAAAACACATTTTAAAAAATCATCAATCAACTATTACACACTAGTCACAAAATTCTACTCAAAATGGATCAGACTAGGATGTAAGAACTGTAACCATAAAATACATAGAAGACAACATAGATAAAATGCTCCATGACACTGGATCAGTGATACCCTAGTGGATTCATTTCCAACAGCAAAGAAAACATAAGAGAATATGAACAATTGGGACTATATCAAATTAAAAAGCATCTGCACAGAGGAAGAAATTGTCACTCAAACGAAAGGACACCTTACCGAAAGGGAAAAAAATTTGCACACCATATATATGTCAAGGGACTGATATCAAAGACCTACAAAGAACTCATACAACTCAACAAAAGGAAAACAAACAGCCCAATCAAAAAAAAAAAAAAATAGGAAGAAGCACTAAATAGACACTTACCAAGGAGTCATACAGTACTTGTCACAACTTATCATCAAGGAAGTTCAAGTCAAAACCACAATGAGCTACCACCTGTGAGAATGGCCCATATCAAAAACACCAGTAACAAATTTGATGAGGATGTGATGAAAAAGGAACACTTGTACACTGTTGGTGGGAGTACAGACTGATCTAGTCTCTATGGAAAACAGGATGGAGGTTTCTCAAAATATTAAAAATGGATTTACCATATGACCTGCCAGTTCCACTCTTAGGTATCTACCTGAAGAATACAAAAACACTAATTCAAAGGGGTATATGTGTGCCTGTGTTCACTGCAGCACTATTTACAATAGTTAAGCTATGGAAATAACTTAAATGTCCAAAAACAGATGAGTGAGTCAGGGTCATAAAATTTATAAACTTATAAAAAGGCAGAATAATCTCACATGAAGTAAAACACTTCATAGAGTAGTAAAAATATGTCATTACGTGCTGTCAGAATGAATGATTCCAACTGCGCTTAGAGGGTGAAAAAAGCAGAGACAATTCATATATTCTGAGAAAAGTCCTCTTTAATATTATTTTCCCTTAGGGTAATAGTTCTTAAGTGTGCATTAGAATCATCCACTGAGTTTGAAGATAGATTGTTTTTCCTACCCAAAGGGTTACAGGTATTGTCCCTCTGGGGTAGAGCTCAAGAATTTGTATTCCTTTCCTTCCTTTCCCTTCGTTTCTCTTCCTCCCTCCCTTCCTCCCTCTCTTCTTTCCTTCCTTCTTCTGTGAATTTATTTTTTTTAATTAATTTATTTCTGGGCCTCCCTGGTGGCACAAGGGGTTAAGATGCAACCTATGAAGCTATCCGCACCCACTGCAGTACAAGTTCGATCCCTGGCCAGGGAGCTACCCACATGGTGCGGCAGACCTCTCCTGACTCACCTGCTGCTCCCCTCAGCAGTGTTTTCAGTCAGTCTGCCTGTTCTGCTCCCCACTCTGTCTCTGGTGAATCCTCTCTGCCCGCCCCCCCCCGCACTTCTACCCTGTACCCCAGTTTTTGTATGCATAAAATAAAATATTTAAAAAATAAATTTATTTCTTTTTAACTGAGTTAATATTGGGGTACCCCCATCAAGTATTACCACCATAGTGCACCCACCACCAGCTCACCCATATTCCACCACCATAGATCATTGTGCTTCCTTCTCTCTTTGTTCTTACCCCTCTCCTACTCCCTCTGCCGCCCCCCACACTCCTAGGTGTTTCAGTTCTGTAGTCAAATTCTCGGGTGATATTGATATTTCTGGTAAGGGACCACAGTTAGAGCATCATGTCCTACCATAACAATGAAATCTATAAAGGGGAGGTTCCACATTCTCTGCCCCACCTAATGAAGTGGGGGGGTGAGCAGTGAGGGGAGGCTAAAGGGGCCTTGAGAGAGCAGACATAGAAAGGAGACTGGGAGGAGGCATGTGGAGTGGAGATATGTGAGGGAAAATCTGTACTTACTTTTTTGGCCTTGGACTTGCACCAGGGACTTGGGGGACATAGGAAAAGACCATTGGAAGAGGCATGGGTGGGAGATCTGTGGGGAGGCTGACAATAACAGTCTTTATCTTGACTTGAACTTTGATTTTGCTCCTTTCCTTCCAGAATTCCTTAGCCCCTTCTGCCTCTGTCCTCTGGTTCTGTGCTAGAAGGTGCCTTAGACTTGTTACAAGTTTTCATACCTTAGCAGCTCTACTTTGGGCCAACCCTGTTCGGCGGGGCATCTGCCCATGAGGGAATGGGTAACTTTGGGTGTTTTTTGGGGGAAATTTTATCTTTTCTTCTGTCTCTATAAAATGCATACTAAACCTATTAAGTTTTTTTTTTCTATTAAAGCTCTTATACACTAGGGATATGCTTTGTCTTTATGTAGCAGGTGGCAAAACCTATTTAGAACATGCAAGTTTGGGGATCCCAGGGTGTCCCTCAGTCTGCCAACTTCCATTCTTTCTAGAAAGGAGATAAATAAAACAAGGGAAGAGTGTTCTCTACTAATTTTATTTGTTCATCTTTTCTAGTTCGCATGAAGAGAATTTTTATCATTAAATGGATCTAATCAAGAGATATTAAATTTAGATGGGCTCTCCAGTATATTGCACTGGTAGTATTACCAAGTCCTATTGAGTTTGGTAAAAGCAGCTAAAAATAAGCTAAATCTAATTTGTCAATTTTCAGTAATAATAAACAGACAATAATGCATACAAGAGGAGTGGGAAAATAGGTGTTTAATTGTGATTTAACATTTCCTATGTCTAATTCCATTTTTATTATGAGAAGACACCATATAATTACCTACCCAAAGACTACTAATTACATCACTACATTGCTTTGCCATTTAGAAATATGTTTATCTAGATAAATTGGTTTGACTAAGCATTTCACACTCAGGTTAAAAAGGCATATATCCAAAACACTCCTCCCACCCTGAGTCACGCCAAGGAAAATTTAGATATTCTGTGATAATTTATACCCAAATAAAAGGCACATTTGTCATTTTAATCAACAGTGACAAAAAAAATCAGTTAACAATGGAAGGGGAACAATATATCACCCAAGATATGCCTTTCTGGCATCGGAATTATTTTAAGCTTGTTATTATTAAGAGACAGTAAGTATAGGCACAGCTCTGAAAATCAATATGTTACCTTTTTGCAAGAGGATAAATCTCTGCTTTTAAGGGTGTCTCCCACTCTATACCAGGAAATGCCTAAATCTCTAGAAATTCTTGTCAACGGAGAAGACAGTCACATAACTTCAAAACAACAACACTCTTTCATTGTGCTTTCCCTGATAAAACCCCCAACTGGATATTCCTTCCACCCCAACATTCCCTTTAGTCTTTGTAGATAGTATTTAAAGTGGAGGTTTGGGGCATTTGGGGGGAGTTACTTTATATACAGAGTACATGGAAAACTTCTGTTAGTTTTTATCCTATTAATTGTCTTTCTTTGTATCCAAGAATCTTAGATGAATAAAGTGAACATTATTTTTCCTCCTCTACACTATGTTCTTACCTGTTGGTTGCATGATACTGATTTATAGGAGATCTCTGTATAACAAAGTTAACAATATTCAATCAAAGGTTTATTCTGAAGTGGTATATGTTTTAAATCAAGCATAAACCTGTAATATATTTCACAAGTGCACCTTAGGTCAAATTAGACATTAATTTCTTTAATACTTGTAAAAAATAAAATTTCTTCCTCTTACTCTTAGCTATTTTACATACAGTTATAACCATGACCTTATGGAGAAGAGTAGAACTGCCTTCATTTTCAGTTTTTCCTCCATGAGTACTTATAATTTCTCATTATGCAAATTCCCTTTGTATTTAATAGAAAAGCAATTAGTCTTGAAATTGATTTGTAAGTTTATTGGTTGTATATTTTAATTATTAGAAACCTTCCTTTGCTCACATACATTAATGAACAAATAGATCAACACAATTACAACTTTATTTTTTTTAAGATTTATTTTGATTTATTTATTCATACAAGAACTGGGATATAGGACAGAGGTGTGTGTGTGTGTGGGGGGCAGTGCATGGATTCACCAGACACAGAGTGGACAGCAGAACAGGCAGATCTACTGAAATACACTGCTGAGGGAAGCAGTGGGAAAGACAGGCGAGGTCTGCCGGGCCATGTGGGTTAGCTCCCTAGGCAGGGAACAAACGCAGGCTGTAGTGGTAATAGCACTGAGCCTAACCCCTGAGCCATCAGGGAGGTCCCACAATTACAACTTTAATTGGGCATTGGTAATTCCTTCCAATGATTTTTTTTCAGTCTTATCTATAAGGGATCTTAACAGTCTGCTGGGATTCTAGCCATCTTCCTGCAGTCCCTTCCTTTGAGTCCAATCTCCTTAATCTCCCACAAATGAATTTTATCCAGTATTGGGCTATAGAAAAATTTATCTAAGCTTGGGTAAGGATTTTTTTTTTCTGTAGCATTATATCCTTGGACAAATCATTGCCCATTTCTTGTTCTCAGTTCCCTCATCTGTAAAACAGCAGGGTTGAATTTGATTGGCAGTCCTTTTAGACTTCCAATTCTAAGGCAGAACAAATATTCTAAAACGATTCTCCAACAATGCTAGGGAGGTCTTTATCCACAGTGTAACTTATATTGGTAAAGAATGGAAAAGTGCTAATTAAGGGTAAATTAAATTTTTCAGTCACTTTAAAATACATGTGGATACAGTTTACTCCAGAATATACAGAAATAACTAAGAAAAATATGAAATTTGTTAGAGGCAGTGGCATATTGGTACAAGTTGGACAGCCAACATAAAAAAAAAAAAAAAAGACTCAAGGCTTAAATACTCCTACAACTGCCATATCAATGAACACTGAATATGAAGTTGAGTTGAGATAATGGGCAGAATTGGCCAGCTGGTTCGTGTCAGTTCTAGGACATGGGGTCCACTGAGACCATAAACACTTGGGGTCAGGACCTAGTTCCAAAATTATATCTGTGTGTGGATTATAAGCTAGTTATTTGATCTTTTGGGACTCTTACCTAAAATAATTTCTTTTCTTTCAAATTTGAGAATAATTTATTATTTATCAAATCAGAGACTAGCCCTTGTTCTATTTTCTGCGGCCACAAGGACTTGGTAGATATAAAAAGGATATGAAAAAATCGAACTCCTTGGCAAATGCAAATTATAGCTACTGTTACTTTTATAAGAAGGGAAAATTATATTCAATAAATGCATTTAAAATTAACTTTCAAGAAATTAAAGCTACCAACTTTTCCAGTTAAGCTTCTTCAAGTTACAAGAAACAAAAATTAACACTTAACAAGTAAATTCAAAGAAAATTATCAATTTTTGTGTCACTTGAGAAGTTGAAAACAGCAGGGATTGATAGCAGTCTTATCTACTCAAAAATTTCAAATTCTCTAAGTCTGACTTTCTCCAGTCTTCTTTTCTATGCATATATATATATATATATATATATTTATACACACATGCACGCACACATACACATATTGTATTAGACTGGTCATTGGTAATAAGCAACTTTCTTGCACCCAAGCTTCTCTGCCCACACAACCTGATCATGGACTCTGTTAACTCAACTTTAAGAAAGAGGGATAGATTTTTAGGAATTGGGAAGGATGATCTAGATGTTTGCCCACTCAAATTCAATGTATTTAGGAAAGGTGTATATATCATCAAACAGGTATGACCAGAGCAAAGATTCACATGAATCAAAGAGCTCTCATCTAGTTATAACAACCACACAAATAACATAGTACACTTCCTTTTAATGAAAAGTGATGTTAAAAATCAACATTACTTGGGCCTCCCTGGTGGCTCAAGGGGTTAAGTCTCAGCACTATGCAGCTGTCTACAGCCACTGCAACATGAGTTCAATCCACGGCCAGGAAGCTAACCCATATGGCACAGCAGACCTCTCCTGTTTCGCTTGTTGCTCCCCTTAGCAGTGTATTTTAGTAGAGCCAACTGTTTTGCTCCCCACTCTGTCTCTGGTGAATCCTCTCACCCCCCCACTCCCCCTGCACCTCTGACCCACACCCCAGCTCTTGTGTGCATCAATCAATCAATCTTTAAAGAAATCAACATGGGGCCTCCCCGGTGGTGCAGTTGTTGAGCGCTGGGTTGCAAGCTGCCTGCAGCCTCTGCAGCACCAGTTCTATCCCAGGCTGCTCCCCAGCCACCGGAGGAGGGTCCCACATGGCGCGCAGACCTCTCCTGCTGCCTGCTGCTCCCCTCAGCAGTGTACTTCGGTCCTTCTGCCTGCTCTGCTCCCTGCTCTGGCTCTGGTGAATTCTCTCACCCTTCCGTGCTTCTGACTGTACCCAGTGCTTGTATAAATAAATAAATTAAAAATCTTAAAAAAAAAGAAATCAACATCACTTATTATTGGTCAATAATTGAAAATCACTATAAATTCACTAATGTTTTCTTGTGGCCAAGAGCTATTTATAACTTGTGAGAAATCCACAGAAACACCTATTTAGCATCAGCTTTGCTTGGTGACAATATCAAGGTCCGCAAGACTCAGCTGAGGCATGATGTTGCCTAGTCATTTCTAAAAAAATAATATTAAATTTTTAGCCAAATACGGTAAATTCCTTTGAATCTTACATCAATGGGACTGACAAGAGAACCAAATTTTAAGTCTCATGCTTTAGTGAGTCAATGGATAAAGCTTAAATAGACTGGAAAATTGTATACTGAGAGCATTTGCACAAAATGCTTAACAGGGATATGTTAAGTTGCAGATTCACGAAAAAAGAGTAGTGTCACCTGAAATAATAGAACCTTTGTACCTCACGCTTTATTAATCAGCACTTTAAACTACGACCCAATGAAACTATAGCCACCTACAGTTAAAATTACAGCTGAACTGGGAAAACAAGGGCTGTCAGTTGGGAAAGCTCCCAAGCTTCTGCTACAGCTTTTAGCAGTCTACATTGGAAAAAACAAACAAACAAACAAACAAAAAGCAGAAAGAAAACAGACAAGAGAACCATAAATTACGAATATACTGACCAAAACTGAGAGTAAGTGGTTTCTAGAAAAGTGGATTTCATCTAGAAGACTGAGGCTAGCAGGAATTGCATGTCCTACTCATCATTTTTAAAATGCTCTTCATTGAAGTTCAAAACAATCCCACAAATCAAAGGGGTAAATATGATGATAAATGGTAAATCTGCATGGGTATATAAACAAATTGTTTTAGATGTACAATTAAAAATGTAGGTCAGTTAGAGATGAGTGGAAGATACTTTTAAATTCCAGGTATAATTTCTTAATAGTGAAACCACATACGAAATTCAGTGGAGCAGAGGATTCCACACCAGCAGCGTCAGTGTTTTATTTATGTTCAGTGTTTCATTTGAACAGCTTTATATTGCCATGAAAAGTTTGGTTATTAATATCAAGATTATGTCCAAGTTATCATAGTTCCTTTAGATTTGTGACTTTTGAAGATTCACTGCATATTTCAACTGGAAGGAAAAACGCTGTGTACAATCGAGAGACCATTTGCAAGATGGATGCTCAACGGTAGTTTGATTTTTATATTGAGGAGTGAAATAGAAAAAGACGGTGGAGGGATAATATATTGTTTTATTTACCTATGTTTTTCTCTTCTCAATATTTACAATCTCTTACCCCAGTTCTATCAGAGAATAGGCCCTGTGCTCACGTAGTTTAAAGTGCTAAGAAGAGGGACCTGCAATTCTCTCTGGCTTTGTGAATCCAAACTCCAGACCCCTAATAAAAAGAACATTTACGGAATTGGTAAGAGAAATAGGGTCAAGATTGAAAGCAAACATCTTGGACAAAAACCAACATGGGAGGATTTTCCCATAGGATTGAAAGAAATTTCCTGGGCTGGGTGGAGGGGTATATATGAGATAAGAGCAGGGTGTTTTGTGGACAGCCCTGTACCCTGCACAGCTTACCCCCCAGGCCCTCGGGCATGGAGACCAACCATGGAATGGAACCCAATTCAGCCTCAGGACCTGAATAGGGGATGCTGGGCAGTTTTATGGTCTGGACCTGATATACTGAGCAAGGGGGCTGCTGGGAAGGGGTCAAAGAAAAGTAGGCATTACTTTGGTGTTGCAGACAGAACAGCCAATGAAGTTTTCTGCCATTAACGAAGACTTGGAGTCTACATGAATTTGTAACAGGGGGAGACTAGGGAGAGTGCCATCAAGAGCACCTCTGCCTTTCACTCTCCCAGCCTAAGCTTTTATTAAAGATATGAACAAGGGAACAAGAAAATAACATGCAACTGTGTTTTTGCTTATACAGATTAATAAGTTAACTGCTGAAAACAAGCTTTTCTGTTGAGTAGGGAACAGGCGCACAAGCCAGTACATCCTCAGAGAACAGGAGTCAATTCTGGGAAGAAGTTCTGTTTGCAGAACTAACATCCTGGAACTCCATATGCAGAGTAAACAGGTAATCTCCAAAAATTCCATTTCCCTTTAGGGCAGCAAGCTCCCAACACTCTGGGAGCCTTTCAGAGGGATCAAGATATATGGGCTCATTCTTTTCTGTTAGAGTTGCTTCAGAAGGAAGCAGCCCCACTGACCAGTTGGGCAGTAGGCCTTTACTCCAACTCCCTGGATGGACCTCTCCTAACTCCCATATCTCAGCAGCTGCTGGCCTCTGCTGCACCCTGCTGCCCAGTGGTGGCAGGACTTGTTTGGTAAGACTGCTTTAGAGTGTTAGCGGCTCAGGCTCCAAACATGGCAGACCTAGCCATACCCTCTGACTCCTGCAGCTGCAATTCCACCTGGCATTTGTTGGTAACTGGACATTTTCCCTGTATCTATAGCTTGCTACTTCTCTCTCTCCCTCTGCCCTGTTCTTTAGAATAATTTTTATTTTTCAAATTTTGGGCTGCACCAAAGGCCCTTTTGTTTTCATTTGTGGTAGAGGGTGGCCAGACCCAGAACCATTGAGAGGTTCTGACCCCATTACATTGTTTTTAGATCTTTTGCCAAGTTATAGTTTCATGGGCCCTTGGGGTTTGCTGGTGGCATGGCTAGAGACAGGAAATAGCTGTGTGTTATATCTTCACATGGCCCCATGAAAATATCAAAGAGTCTGTGTCCCAGCATGAACTTCAAGAGCTAGTGGTGACTAAGATGATGGTCATCTTAGTTGTAACTTATGTGGGCAGATGGTTCAAACACAAAATAAGAATGCTGATAGAGATTAAAGATATAATGAGATTTGAAGTATATGGCACGCTAGGTGTTTGAAACAAAAATTATTTTTAGTTACAGAAAATTAAGGAAGTACAATTTATTACCCACAGAAGATTGTGAGATGTGATTAGCATTTCCTTTGTAATGTATGATTTTATTTTATGAGGAAACTGAAGGGATAAACTTCCTTTAATAATTTTAAAGTAACAAATCAACAACATGCTGATATAATGGAAACACTGTTGAGACATCAAGGGACTTGCATACTCCTGGGAGCCTGAAAAATAGTCATAGTCTTTTTTTTTTTTAAAGATTTTATTTATTTTTTATTTATTTATACAAGCACTGGGTACAGTCAGAGGCGCGGGAGGGTGAGGGAATTCACCAGAGCCAGAGCGGGGAGCAGAGCAGGCAGAAGGACTGAAGTAAACTGCTGAGGGGAGCAGCGGGCGGCAGGAGAGGTCTGCGCGCCATGTGGGACCCTCCTCCAGTGGCCTAGGAGCAGCCGGGTATCCAACCAGCGCTGCAGAGGCTGCAGGCAGCTTCGCAACCCAGCGCTCAACTGCTGCGCCACTGGGGAGGCCCAATAGTCATAGTCTTATGAGCAATATATTATTTAATTTCAATGTACTCAATAAACCACTTGAGGATATGTATGAGAAGTATATGAAGGCTAAATTTTTTCTTACATTCTTATTCTTGCATCATAATGTTATGATTTTAAGGATGCACAAAAAAGTATTACTATCATGGAGGGAGAACTAAAAAGTTAAATAGTATTATCCAAATAGCCAGTAACCAATTATCTCTAGATTATTTATAAAAGAAAGCAAGTAAGGGAGAGATAAGAATATTTAAATTAATTAAACCAGCAAATGCTTCTTGACTAATAATGTCATTAGACTAGAAACAAAAGGGGCAAATGCCACTATAATAACCATCCCTCACATTTAAATGGAGCTTTATAAAGTACTTGTACATGTAAGACCTGTTTAAATCTCCATAACTTCATGAAATACATACAGCAGCTATGTAAGCAGATAATGTAATTTCAAGTGTTAAGTGCTATGGAGAAAAATAACAGGATTTGGGAATTGTATGTATGTATGTGTATGTTTGTGTGCATTGTTGTTTAGTAGTCAGGAAAGAAGTAACATTTGTACAAAGATCTGTGTAGGTGAGCAAATGTTGCCTCTTGCAAAAGATGTCTCTTAGCATAAAGATTCTTTCATAGGAGGGATTCTGAAGGTTGCATGGAGGTTGCCTTTTTGTAAGAGACATTTACTCCCCTTGTAAGAGTGTCTCCCTCATTGTTCCTGGAAGACATAATCTCTTTTATTGATAACTCTTAACAATGGGGAAGGCAGCAACTAAATCTGCATTAAGGCTGTGACCTTGCTTACTGGCTTTTCCAGGTGACTTTCCATAAATGAGTCACATACCCGCCTCCCTATCTCCTTTGTTTCAGATTATTTAAGGTGATGACTTAAGTCAAATAGGTGATTCAGTCTTACTGGGTTGCTCCCACGTATGCAGGTAGTATATACACGTTATTAAACTTTGTCTTTTTCCTTTGTCAATCTGTGTGATATTTATTTGATTGTTTTACAGTTAGAGGAATGCAGAGGTGCAGGGGAGGATGTTTTGATGTACCACCACAGCTAAGTACATAGAACAGCAATAAAAACAAATAGTATAATTTCGGTAGTATTAAGTGCTATGAAGAAAATAACAGAAGATTAGGGGATCATGTGAATGTGTATGCTGTTGTTTTAGGGGTCAGGAAAGAAGTGACATTGATGTAGAGACCTTAGTGGGATGAGAGGGATATCATGCAAAGATGCATTAAAGAGAGTTTCAGAGAAGGACTAGTTAAGCACATGGTCAGGAATTCCAAGGAAAGTGAATCAGGCTGTAAAGAAGTGAGTAAGTTGTAGGTCATGTGGTTCGAGAGCCCATCCGGATGGCCTTGCACATCAAATTTGTTGTTTACATTTTATTTTTTTGAAGATATGAATTAGTCACCAATTTTATTTATTATTTATATCTATTTATATATTTTTTAATCACTGTTTATTCCAAATAAGACATCAGGGGAAGAAAATAATAACAATACAAAACACAACAAAACAAAAACAGACAATTATAAACCAGAGACATCCTGCAGGGGAGGAGGAGGGAGAGGGATCAGAGGGAGGAGCACAAGGGACTGTAGTTTACATTTTTTTTTAAAGATTTATTTATTTATACAAGAACAAGGGTACTGGCCAGACATGAGGGAGGGTGAGAGGATTCGCCAGAGACAGAGCAGGGAACAGAACAGGCAGACTGACGAAATACACTGCTGAGGGGAGCAGCAGGAGAGACAGGAGATGTCTGCCGCGCCATGTGGGTATCTCCATGGCTGGAGGTGATGGAAGTGGCACTGCAGAGGCTGCGGACAGCTTCACAGTGCTGTGCTCTACAGCCTGCGCCACCAGGGAGGCCCTGTACTTTAATTCCATTTTAATCTGAGTGAGAAGAGAGTGGTGGAAGAAGGCCTACAACTATGGAACAAGATTGGAATTAAAATTTTAAAATATGACAGGTGGTATGTGAAGTCATTGTTTTGGAGTTGTTGGGTTCAGAGTGTGGGGTCCTTGGGTTCACTCTGAGAAAGGTTTCACCAGAGCTCCCCTTTCAGCGGCGCGCGGCAAACATCCCAGGTGCATTTCTCCATGAGACAGATGTTAGTTATATCCAAAAGAATAGGTTTATTATGAAAAAGGGAGAGAAGGAAAATGGATACTTGCATAGACACAAGTGGGCAGAAAGAACTGCCCTTTGGAAGGGAAGCTTTAGGTTTCATTGTCCTCTTTCGGTGGGGACAGGCTCATCTCCATGGAGTGGTTTATTATGTTGATTTTGAATAACTGTAGAATTTGAAAAGAACCAGAGAATCTACAGTGACCCTCAGTCTCCATATCCTCACCTCTGGTCTGCGCTCCTGGCACTCTCTACAGCAGTCTGACACCTGCTTGGGTCTGTGCCTTGTGATCTCGACATTAGTGCCTAAGGATTTTTGCTGTTGTAGCTGAGTTCATGGCTATATTAATCCCGTAAACCCACACCTCTTTGTGTGAGTGAGATTCTGGTCTTGTGATGCCTCCTTTTCAAGTTTTCCATTCTTTTCCTCCATCAGCATGGAGAAGCACGAGTAGGATGGCTAGTACAGAAACAAGGAAACCCTGCAATCATATAGATGAGAAAGATGGTGGCTTGAGTAGGGGGATGTCAGTGGAGGTAAATTGTAGCCATTGTGGAATATATTTTTTTAAAGATTTATTTATTCACGCATACAAGAACTGGGGTACAGGCCAGATGCATGGGAGGGTGAGAGGATTCACCAGAGACAGAGCAGAGAACAGAACAGGCAGACTGATGAAATACACTGCTGAAGGGAGCAGCAGGCGAGACAGAAGAGGTCTGCCACGCCATGTGGGACCCACACCAGCCGGCTGGGATTGAACCTGCGCTGCAGAGGCTGCGGACAGTTTCACAGCACTGTGCTCAACCGCCTGCGCCAGCAGTGAAGGCCCCTGTGGAATATATTTTGAAGAGTCAACAGGACTTGCTGCTGTACTGGACAGGGCAGGGAACAGGGAGTTGAGAGTATAGTCAAGGATGGTTTGGGGCCTAAAAACTGATGACTTGTAGGGCCATCTACTAAGATAGAGGAGATTTGGAGGTTGAGAGACAAACCAAGAATTCTCTTTATCTGAATCAGAATTCTCTTTCTCTTTATCAGAACCAGTCCACTGTGCACTTGGCTTGTTAATTCCAATGCATTTAGGAGAAACACTCCCCAAATTTTTATTGATTTTAATATAGTAGTTAATAACTGTCTATTAGGTAATAACCATAGTATGTAATAGCTGTCTGTGTTCACTCATTCTGCTGACTAGGTATGCAGAGTTATCATTTCAAGACTTTTTTCATTGTTTTTTGAAATTCCCTTTAACTGATTTATTGACTTTGGACTTCCCTACTCAGGGTTACGGATCCTCCACTTGTGGTTTTCCTCAGCAAGTCTGATGCACTAACTCACATGGACTTAATTAGCCCTCTTGCAGGGTCATGCACTCCTAGGAAAAAAAGGATAGCTGTGCCTGTCCAAATCTTTAAATCCTTCACTTGTACACCAGAACTTTCATCTCCAAATGCGATTTTTTTTTGCCTTATTGAAAGCAGGTTAGAAAAACTATGCAGGGAAATCTAATGTTCCACTTAAGCCAAGGTGACAATTTTCCTTCAAGAGATGATAGCAGACAAATTTTAAAATGTCCTACCAGTTTTTCTTAAAACTATTCTTTCTTGGGGGCGGGGATAGATTCAGACCAAATTTCTCTAGGTCGTGACTATATTGCCTTTACATTTTGCTCATACATTACTTACATTTAATAATTTCTGACAATCAACTAACTTTTTAATATCTGAAAGGATATTTTCAAACCAGAACTTTTATATCTTGGAAATTCACGGTGATTTGTTATGAGAGGCGGCTGTCATGGTTTTAATATTAATACAATGATCTAACAGACTCAGGCTCCCTGTCGTGGTGACCTTGCCTGTGTAAGCAGAGTAATTTTAAAAAGGCTCTTCTCATTTGTCTCTAGGTGATTTTGAAATCTTTCTTTACTGACTTTGTATAATATGAAGTTCAAATTGCAAAAGTTCTGACTTCTACTAGAGTGGGGAGACTTCACTTACTACTCAAGCCAATCACAACATGATTGTATTGGGAGGAATCCACATTCCAACAACATAAGCATAAAATTCAATTGTCAGTACAAGCAGGTGGGATGCAAAACACCCCCAAGGTATTAAAAAAACATTTGGAAAGTTTCAAGAAATCAGGGGTACAAAGAGTGGGCTTTCAGCCCCTGAGGGATCAACATATGAGAAAGAGGAGCACTGCTTCCCCTGGAAAGAGCCTCTGGCAGCTGTTACGAAAATTTGGAGGTTTCAGAGACTGGTGAGCACAGAGTTCAAAGCATCTCAGATTGGCTTAATTTGGCTCCTTTATACTACTTTTCAGAGGTAGATTATCAGGATCATCTTTTAATTTGAATTTGGTCTTGGCCTCTGTGCACAGCCAGGAGACTCTCACTGAACGTGTTTATCAGTGTCTTCAAAAACAATTTGCTGTATTTTAATTGATAACTTAAGTCAAATCATCTGAATTTCCCCTGCCTCTAGATCAGCCAGGATCTTTACAATATCAATACAATTAACATTTTGTGCCTATGAGCTTAAAAGTATCATTCAAAATTAGATTATGGGAAATACTAGGCAAGCTACTGCCAGCAAGGTATGGGCTTGGTAACCTCAATTTGTAAACTGCTAATGGCAAGCATTTTACAGCTGGGAAACACTAGATCAAAAATTCTTCAAGTTCAGAACTTTGAGAGAGCTAAATTCGTAGTGTGATCATTTTACAGATGGATGTTAGGATTAGCTACTCTGCATTTAAGTAGAGAGGTGTTTGCATTGAGTAGTCAGAAAAAGCAAGCTTGAAGATCTTTTTTTCATGCAGAAACAACTTTCCATAGGGCAAAGAGAATAAAAGAGCTTGTATATTACTACTGCTATCTTTTGGATCTAAGTACAATTCTCAAGAACTTTGGTACTATTGTTTAGTAAAGGAATTTTGAAATCCCTCCACAATGTTCAGAGCACTTTTGTTCATGATGTCTTGTTAATGAGTATAGTGTCCATTTCACTCTATGCATTTTAATAAATGCATATTTAATAAATATTGCTTATGTACTTTTTTCACTTGAAATAGACCATACACTTCTTTAACACTTTGGTCATTCTTATCCATTCTTGTAAAACTACGTATAACTGCCTCTGTTAATTTCTCTGACCTATTCACACTCTTGCAACACTTAATGTCCATACTTCACAATTTGATTATCTTTTATGTGTTTACATCTTGTCAACTCAAATGGAATATTATGGCTATCTAGTTCTATTGAAAATCTGCACCTTTACTCATGAATCTTTTTTCTGTTAAACATTTAGATTATTTCATACAATCATCACAATCAGCTATGATTGTATAAAGGAACTATGGAGAAGTTGAAACAAATAATTATGTTCCAGAGAACAAGGGCAACATGTTGGCAATATTGTAGACTAAATCTAGAGAGAAATCTTTCCTACTATCTGAAACCTGAAAATGCTAGATTAGAAAATACTTCTAGAAAGTACCATGACTGAGATGGTATTAAAGAAAAACATACGAAGGTCAGAAATGGGAAGTAGACATAAGCAAACACTGGAGTTTATGTTGTTACTGGGGATATTGGCAAAATGTGATGTTAAAGATTAAAAAGCAAACAACATAATCTAGAGACATATTGTTATATATACTGACATTATAATGATCCTGGCTGATCAAGAAATAGGTGTAATTGAAATAGGGAGATATAAAATTAAAGTGACAACTTGCTTATAAGACAGTTATAAGTAGACATGTGAGACAAGGATAAATAAAAATCTAGGTGTTTCAGGAGGCCAAGTCCAAATATAACAAGTGGCTATGATAATATACTTCTGAAGCAGTATATATCCACAGACACACTCATATACACACATGCACTGCTTAGAGTAGGAGGTTAAGAAGGGCTCATAAGATTCAAGTGTAAAATAATCCTCTATATGACCAAATCAAATATATGAGCCACAAATGCAAACAAAATATATAACTGAATGTGCAGGTAAAAATAAACTTTCTTTTAATAAGATGTAACCTAATAGATCAAAAACATTACCAATTAACATAATCATAAAATTACTTTGGATAATTTCTTTTCTTTTCTTGATACTCAGTCTATGTGGGCTTGTCTGTTTTACTTACAGCACATCTCCATTAAAACTAGCCACTTTTAAGTGAGCAGTGACTACATGTGGTAGCTACTGTTTTATACTTTTAAATTGGTGGTAGGTAGAGGGGAATTCATTTTATTCCATAAACTGTGCACACCTTCTCTATTAATTACACATCAAATTAATCTGGTTACAGAGGGAACACCCACACTTAGAGTGATTTAAAAATTAAAATGCTCTTTTTCTCTAAATTTCTAGGTGTGTTAATATGATTATTCTATTCCCTCTCTTTCACTGTCTTTTCTTCCTTCCTCCCTTCCTTCCTTCATTCTTCTTTCTGTCTCTCCCCCTCACTACCCACCTCTTTTTATCACAGTTTCACATTCTTTGTGTCAAATGTTTTGTATCACATCTTTGATTATGGATGATTCTGACACATTTCTTAGATCTGCTATTCTAATGCCCTTCAGAAAAATTCCTTTTGTTTACTTGGCACAAAATAAATTCTTCATCAACTAACATGGGCTTATATTTTCCAAGTTAATGGCATGATTTCAAAAACACAGTCTTAAAAAAAGTATTTTTAATGTAATTAAAATATTACTTTAAAAGTTGAAAAATAACAAACAGCTTCTGTGTGAGGATTTTTAACAATGATGGTAGAGTATTTAAAATACGAAGTTGGTTAGAGAAAATACAGTGCTTGTATATTGCGTGTAGTAAAAGTACTTCCTTTATTTTCCATTTTAGTCTCAGTTTTTGCAAATATTTCTGAAAAATCCAGTTTTGAGAATCTATATGAAGCAAAAAAAAAAAAAAAAAAAAGAATGCAAAAGTGTAGAATAGAACTGAAGTACTGAAGTTGACTAACAATCTTCGGCTTAAATAAGAGGTCGGGGCCTCCCTGGTGGTACAAGTGGTTAAGACGCAGCACTATGAAGCTATGGGCAGCCACTGATTGCAGCACCAGTTTAATCCCCAGTCAGGGAGGTGACCCACATGGCACAGCTGACCTCTCTTGTCTCACCTGCTGCTGCTCCCCTCAGCAGTGTATTTCAGTAGATCTACTTGTTCTGCTCCCCACCCTGTCTCTGGTAAATCTTCTCACTGCACCCCCAGCTCTGACCTACACCCTAGTTCTTGCATGTATAAATAAATAAATCTTAAAAAGATCAGAAAAATAAAATAACTACAGTCAGTGGGACACATCCAACTCATCTCTGTACAGCATATGTGACCAAGGATAGTTTCTATATTGATTAAATGGATTTAAAAAAATGAGAAGAATATTATCCTCTGACCCATGAAAATCATGTAAAATTCAAATTACACTGACCATAAATAAGGTTTTATTGGTACACAGTGATGTTCTTTCATTTAAATATTGTCTATCACTGTTGTATCCTACAATAGCAGTATTGACTAGTTGTTATAGCAACTGGGTGGCCCGCATAACTTAAAATGTTTACTATTTGGTCCTTGAAACAAACATTTTCTTGGCTTAAATTACCATTTTTTTTTTTGCAGAAGATGAATAGTTTTCTATATAATTACCAAATAAACAACAGGAGACAAACTTTCTGAACTATGGGAACCGTTAATAGAATAGTAGAAATAACTGAGTATTAAATGAGTTTATTTTTCGGGTTCATGCTTTGAGCTAATGTCAGTTATCTTGGATTTGCACAATTTGGAGAAAAGAAAGACTAGATCTGGTCACGGTCTGCTATGTCTGGAGTCAGTCTCTGGTCTATATAGCAAAAAGGTGAAGTTAGATGATAGGCATGGTTCTCTCTACTAATTAGGGAGAGAATTAGTTAAGAGAGAAGGAGAAAAAATAATGGTTTGCACTTTCAATATTAGATTAGTTTTGTGCACTGGGCTACCTGTCTACAGACTTGGGCAAGTACCTAACAAGCCTGTGATACATTCAATGAGCTATGTATTGAAGATTTGCTTCATGTAGAGTAAGCATTTAAAAATAAAATGCATCTACTGAGCACATAGATGAACTGCAAAATCATGGACACAGTCATCCCTATTATTCTTCTCATCACCTCACAGGGATTGATGCAGAGATGTCACTTATTTGACAGCAAATGGAGATATTTCCACCTAAGTACCGGTCCCTTGACAGAATGGCAGTGGCATGCCTGCTTTTGTGTTACCATAAGGATGGAAAGACTGAATATAGGTTTCTGATTCATAACATTACTATTTTTTTTAGATATTTATTTGTTTATTTATACAAGCAGTGGGTACAGTCAGAAGTGCGGGAGGGTGAAAGGATTCACTAGAGCCAGAGCGGGGAGCAGAGCAGGCAGAAGGACCAAAGTACACTGTTGAGGGGAGCAGAGGGAGCGGCAGGAGAGGTCTAGCGCGCCATGTGGGACTCTCGCCAGTGGCTGGGGAGCAGCCAGGGATCAAACCGGTGCTGCAGAGGCTGCGGGCAGCTTCGCAGCCCAGCGCTCAACCGCTGCGCCACCAGGGGAGGCCCATAACATTACTATTTTTAAACACCCCTAAGCAACTGTCATGTAAGAAGGAAAAAGTGTCCTCCAACCTTTTTGTAGTTTCTGCTTTATCTATGTTCCACAAGAAACTGTAAATCATGGAAAATTTCTGAGCAAAATTATTTACAAATAGTTCACATTAAAGATGTAATTTTGAACATAACAAAAGTAAAAGTATATAAAAACTCAAAACAAAGTAGGTATATAAGGAAACACCTCAATATAATAAAAGTCATATGTGACAAGTCCACAGCTAACATGGTACCCCTTTAAGATGAGGAACAGGACAAGGATGCCCACTCTTACCGTTTTTATTTAATATAATATTGAAACGCCTATCCAGAAAAAATAAGCAAGATAAAGAAATAAAAGTCACCCAAGTTAGAATCGAAGAAGTAAACTTGGCAGTATTTGCAGATGATATATTGTATAGAGAAAACCCTTTAATTATATATAGAAGACTCTACCAAAACATTAGAGTAAACACATTCACTGAAGTTGCAGGATACAAAATTGAATTACAAAAATTTATATCAAACTATTAGGAAGAAAAATTAAGGAAATTACATAATTTACAATTGCATCAAAAGAATAAAATACAAGCATAAATTTAACCAAGGAAGTGAAACATCTGTATCCTAAAATCTATAAGACATTTTTTAAAGAAATCAAGAAGACACAAATAAATGAGATGATAGTCCATGTTCCCAAACTGGTTAAAATGTCCATACTACTAAATGTAATAATCCCTATCAAAATCTCACTGCTATTTTTCAAATAAATAGAAAAAAATTAAATTTGTATAGAATCATAAATAAGAGACTTTAAATAACCAAAGTAACCTTGAGGAAAATGAATAAAGCTGACATCATGTGCCTTGACTTCAAACATGTCACAAAGCTATTGTTAAAAACAAACAAACAATCAATCAATGTATGGCTTTTGGCATAAAAATGGACACACAGATCAATGGAATAAAATAAATAACCTAGAAATAAAACCACATTATTTATTTATTTAAAGATTTATTTATTTATACAAGCACTGGGGTATAACCAGAGGAGTGGGAGGGTGAGAAAATTCACCAGAATCAGAGCAGGGAGCAGAACAGGCAGAATGAACCAAATACACTGCTGAGGAGAGCAGCGGGAGAGACAGGAGAGGTCTGCTGCTCCATGTAGAAATCTCCCTGGCCGGCCAGGAATCGAACAGGCGCTGCAGAGGCTGCGGACAGCTTCACAGCGCTGCGCTCAACCCACTGTGCCACCGAGGAGGCCCTATTTATTTATTTTTTAAAGGAGTTTGTGTATTTTTTTTAAGATTTATTTATTCATGCATACAAGAACCAGGGTACAGGCCAGATGTGTAGGAGGGTGAGAGATTCACCAGAGACAGAGCGTGTAACAGAACAGGCAGACTGACTGAAATACACTGCTGAGGTGAGCAGTGGGCAAGACAGGAGAGGGTTGGAATCGAACCCTCACTGCAGAGGCTGCGGAGAGCTTCACAGTGATGTGCTTACCCGCTTACGCCACCACGGAGGCCCCAAAACACATAATTTACACAGTTAATTTACAACAAAAGCAATAAGAATATAAAATAGGGGAAGGACAGTTTCTTAGATTAATGGTGCTGGGGAACAGGACAGCAGCATGCAAATGAATGAACCACTAATCACATGTCATACACAGAAATTAACTCAAGATGGATTTAACACCTGAAACCATACACTTCTGGAAGAAAATATAGGGCAGTAAGTATCTTGACATGGGCCTTAGTGATGATTTTCTGGATTTAATACCAAAAATCTAAGAAAACAAAAACAAAAATAAACAAATGGGAATATATCAAATTTGAAAGTTCTGTCCAGCAAAGAAAATTATCATTAAAAATGAAAAGGCGGGGCCTCCCTGGTGGCGCAGGCAGTTGAGCCCTGCTCTGTGAAGCTGTCCGTGGCCTCTGCAGTGCAGGTACGATCCTGGCCAGCCAGCAAGAATCCCACATGGTGAAGCAGACCTCTCCTGTCTCGCCCGCTGCACCCCTCAGCAGTGTATTTCAGTCAGTCTGCCTGTTCTGTTACCCGCTCTGTCTCCTGTGAATCCTCTCACCCTCCCGTGCATCTAGCCTGTACCCTGGTTCTTGTATAAAAATAAATAAATCTTAAAAAAAAAAGAAAAGGCACTTACCTAGAAAACATGAGAAAATATGTACAAATCATAACTCTAATAGAGTTAATATCCAAAATATAAAAAGAACTCATAAAACTCAATAGCAAAAAAAACCAAACAATCTGATTAAAAAATGGACAGCAAATCTCAAAAGATATTTTCCCAAAGAAGACATAGGTGGCCAATAGGAATATGCAAAGGTGTTTAACATTACTAATAATCAGGGAACTGTGCATCTAAAATGCAATGAGATATCTCACTCTTGTGAGAATGGTTATTATCAAAAAGACAAGAAATAATATGTGTTGGTGAGGATATGAAGATAAAGGAATGCTTGTGCACTGTAGGTGGAGATGGAAATCTGCGCAACCATACTGAAAATATCAGTATGGAATTTTCTCAAAAAAATTAAAGATAAAGGGCCTCCCTGGTGGTGTAGGGGTTAAGTCTCAGCACAATGAAGGTACCCGCAGCCACAACAGTACAAGTTAGATCCCCTACCAGGGAAAAACTGTCCTTTCCCTATTTTGTATTCTTTTTGCTTTTGTTGTAAAGTGACTGTAAATTATGTAGTTTGGGGCCTTACTGCTGGTGCAGGCAGTTGAGCACAGTGCTGTGAAGCTGTCCTCAGAGAAGCTGTCCATAGCCTCTGCTCTGCAGTGTAGGTTTGATCCTGGACGGTGATGGAGCTACCCACATGGTGCAGCAGACCTCTCCTGTCCGACCTGCTGCTCCCCTCAGCAGTGTATTTCAGTCAATCTGCCTGTTCTGTTCCCCACTCTGTCTCTGGTGAATCCTTTTCATCCCTCAAACCTCTGACCTATACCCCAGCTCTTGTACACATAAATAAATAAATAAATCTTTAAAAAAAATTGAAGATAGGGCCTCCCCTGGTGGTGCAGTGGTTGAGCACTGGGCTGCGAAGCTGCCCGCAGCCTCTGCAGCACCAGTTCTATCCCCGGCTGCTGGCGAGGGTTCCACATGGCAGACAGACCTCTCCTGCCGTGCCCGCTGCTCCCTCAGCAGTGTATTTCGTCAGTCTGCCTGTTCTGTTCCCCACTCTGTCTCTGGTGAAGCCTCTCACCCCCAAAACCTCTGGCCTGTACCTCTGTTCTTGTATGCATACATGAATAAATCTTTAAAAAAAATTGGTAGAGGATGGGATAGAGGGAAATGATTTCACAGAGAACAATCAATTATGGGGAAATCTGAGATTAGAACTGATTCATGATAAACTCATTTTTATTATTTTCATCTGATTTCTACATATAGTCATTCATAAATACCCTTCATTTTCCCCAAAATTTCACTCAAGAAGAAAGTATTTGGGCATGATGGAAGACTTAAAAAAACTACAGAATTTGTCACTTGGAAGATTCTCACCAGACTGCTTTCTCTCACTTTGAATCTCATAAAGAAGGTGGAAATCAGCTTCATTACCAACCAACATTTTTCATCTCAATCCCCTAAACTACTCAGCATCAGATTAAAATTTTTCCATGTACTTGGTGACCAGTCTATCTCAATCTATGTGATATTTAAAAGTTTTATTTGGAAAAGAGAATAGGAAATGTTTCCAACTTGGAAAGAACATGCCAAATATGAAACACAAAGACTTTGTAATAGTATTGAATGTATTATAAAGATTTCCCAATGTTTAATGTTTATATCATAATGTGAAATTGAAAATATTTCTAAAATTATCCATTGTTTTAGATCTATAGAATTAAGAATGCAGCCATTGATTCTTCTAAATCTTTTGAAAGGAGTGGATTCAACTAGGAATAACTATAAGTAATGATCCAAAAAGGGACTGGAGGGCCTCCCCGGTGGCGCAGCGGTTGAGCGCTGGGTTGCGAAGCTGCCCGCAGCCTCTGCAGCGCCAGTTCCATCCCCAGATGCTCCCCGGCCACAGGAGGAGGGTCCCGCATGGCACGCAGACCTCTCCTGCCGCCCCCTGCTCCCCTCAGCAGTGTACTTTGGTCTTTCTGCCTGCTCTGCTCCCTGCTCTGGCTCTGGTGAATTCTCTCACCCTCCCGCGCTTCTGACTGTACCCAGTGCTTGTATAAATAAATAAATAAATAAATAAATCTTTAAAAAAAACAAAAACAAAAACAAACAAAAAGGGACTGGAAATTCCTCTACTCTTAAGACCCAATTTGTTGACTAGAAGCTTATTTTTCTGCTTCTTATCCTGCATTAAAATAAAGGTACATTAATTAAACAATAAAAAGTAGTTCTGATATTCTACATACCAAAAGGCCCTAAAGGATTTTACAGCCTTATGGTAAAAGCAGAGGAGTATAAAAAGAGCAACTTAAAATATTATTCACACCATTTCATTTATTGTATTGAAATGACTAATTACTTGCCATGTTCTATTTTATAAAGAATTATCTTCAAGGCACAAGATCTTTAATTGATCTTTTCCATTTTGCAGATGTAAGGTATTTGTGAAATTAGAATTCCTATCAGAAAAAGTTAAAGGTTAAAAAAAGTGGACTAAGTCAGCTGAGTAAAAGGTAGAACTTAGGAAAAAATGCATATGTATTCTGTGTTTTTACCAATATTCTGTGTTGTTCTGAAGTATGTTTTGGGCCAGTGAAAAGTAACTCACAATTTCAGTAATGAACATTTTCTTTTTTTTAATACGGCTTTATTGAGATGTAATTGATATACAAAAATTGCTCACATTTAGTATAAGATATGATGAGTTTGGATGTAGGCATTTCAACAATAAACAACAAAATTCATTCAGCCCAACAGTTTAGTCAAAAATTCAGTATTAAACCAAAAATTGAGTTTTCCACCTTTTTTCATCAATCATAAAGTTGAAAGAAATTTTGAGGGAATACTTATTCCATTAACTTTTTTCCAGTCACTAATTTACTATGTATCAATTACCTACTATGTATCAGGAGATGTGCTAGATTCTGTATTTCAATAATTAGCAAAACAAACATGATCCTTATTCACATTGCACATTTGATTATAATCTCATTAAAGTATCTAAATTAAAGTGACCTCCCCTAACTTTATGTGTCTAAAAAAGATTCCACATATTTCAAAAGTAATGCATCTCAATCTCAATGTTAACAGTCTTCCATAGACAGAAAGCTCTTCCACATTTGGCATTAGTCTTTTAATCTACAATTCCACGTAATCCTTCCTGTTGGTCATGCCACTGACATGAGGAGTAGGTCAATATGGTAAGAATATTCATAGAATTCTGGAGTATTATATAATTAATTGTTCTCCAAGCTTCTCTTCTCTAGATATCAGGCTTTCTAATTATCACTTTGACTTTCTAGAAAATCTGGGGTTTTGCCTGGGTTTTCATCATATTCTAGTACTGGTCTTATTATGCATGTTAGAAACTATTATAGACACTGATGAGCTAACTTATATGATGTGGGTTGATATATCAATGATAATCGTTTCTCCTTATGTTGATAAAACAGATTTACTTACACTATTATGATCTAAACTCCCTTATTCTGTTTTATTGCCTTCTTCCTTATATTCTACTTTAATTATATATAATATATAAAGAATATATAATATATATCTCAAATATATATCATATATTGAATTTTATGTATATAATATACATAACTTTATATATAGCAGTTACATAGCATAATTTTAAATTTAATACAATGTTTAACTCGTGAATTATACTTAACTAAACTTATATAATTAAGATATTGGAGTTCTAGGCACAAAAGAGTTTATCATCAGGTTCAGAATCAACTGCCCCTTACCAGCATGTATGATTTTTGACTTCTCTGGATCTCATCTGTAAGAATAACTCATACCGGGTCTCCATGGTGGCGCAGGCAGTTGAGCACAGCACTGTGAAGCTGTCTGCAGCCTCTGTAGCATGGGGTCAATCCCACCCAGCCGGGGAGATACCCACATGGCATGGCAGACCCCTCCTGTCTTGCCCGCTGTTCCCATCAGTAGCATATTTAGGTGAGTCTGCCTGTTCTGTTCCCACTCTGTCTCTGGTGAATCCTCTCACCCTCCCACTCATCTCTCCCATACCCCAGTTCTTGTATGCATAAATAAATAAATTTTTTTTTAAAAAAGGAATAGCTTATACCTTGCAGGTTTGTTGTAAGGATTAAATGAGATAAATACTAAGTGCCTAGGACAGGGAAAAATTCAAACAAATGTTGAGTGTTTTTTTTTTTTTTTCTTTCCTTTTCTGTCTCTGTGGATAAGACTAGAGCCAACTGTGTACGCATATTGTCATCTGGGTCAGATTTCTACCAGTTTTGCTTTTGCATACTGTAGAAATTCTTATGTTCAGAGAAAGAATAAAAGAAAGGTGATAGAGTATTTTAAAATAACTGGTTTTGCTGTTTCTGTATTAATAATGACAACAGGCATATTACAATTTGGGGGGATGAGATCATACATAGAGTTTTGGAAGTATATAATGAGATGCCTCAGGATTCAAGATTATAAGAGAATAACTACACTATACTCTCATGCATGAACATATTACATAACTGGGAAAGAAACAATTGCCATTATTTTTCATTTTCTATGTAACAACATGGAATAATGCAAAGTCTTGTTCAAGTAAATTCAAATAATCCAAGCCAAATTTTCCCATCATGTTCTCCCAGCTTTTCACCAAATGTAAGACAGTTCTTAGGTTTGTGATATCTTAGGAAGAATAAACAAAATAAATAGTCAGCCATCAGTTCTGGTTCTGTCATTTACTAATTGTGCAATTTCTGTAAGCCCTTGCAACTTTTTGAGACTTGGCTACATAAAATATGGAAAATATTAACCTTACTTCTGAGGTTAATGAAAAGGTAAAATGAGAATGTACATAAAGCACTCAGAACTCATCCCTAGTCTATAGCAAGCCCTAAAAAAATTGTCACTTTTCTCAATAATAAGTATTTATTTAGAGTAAATGCCACCTCTCAAGTGCATTATTAATGGTGCATATTAGAATCCTTGTTCAGACTCTCCTCAAGTTGAATGGCTCAACTTTATCCATAAAATATTGTTATGAGAATAATAATGAAATTTTGGTTTTAAATAAATTCTATACTTCTTGAGTTATGGAAAACATGGTTTCCTTTAACAAGATCACTCATGAAGATTTAAACAAACTATTATTTGAACAATGAAAGGAGATTAAAATGCATTTTTCTTTCAATCCTTCTAGCCAAAAATAATAGCTAAACCATGAGAAATTTGAAAGAGCAGATTATTTTGTTTGGTAACCAGTCATCCTTGAACAGCCTTTAAAATTATGAGGGACATAGAATTAATGAGCCAATATATCATCCTTACTTTGCCACGCCAATAAAATTTAAGAGATGTTGACAGCTAAATTTTCCATTTGCCATTACTTCAAATACACCCCCTAAATATTTCTTGCTACTATTTCCTATTCTGCATCCTATGCTCACTGCCGTAAGTTGGGTCTTCATTACCTCCCACCTGCAGGCCCCAAAGTGAGGGATTCCTTCCCCTGGTTTCTTAGCATCAGTATTCAAGCTCTTCAATCAAATTTTTACATCACTGAGAGTAGAGTAAATTTCTGAAAGACATATGAGATTTTGCCAGAGATATGAGGTAACTGAAAAGTCTTCATTACTTTCTATAGTAACTTCACAACTGCGTTCAGTAGGACAAGAACCAAAGCTAGATAAGCCAGAAACCAGAAGACCAACTTTTGCCAAGTAAACCTGACTTTGTACTGTTTGAGTCTTTTGAAAATCCCTATGTTAATACCCAGCATAAAATAGTGACCAATGTTATGAAAGTAGAAGAGCATTAGGCAGTCACACAACTTTGTGATGACATAAAGTTCATAGCCTGCTAAGAAGGAGGTATACTGGCAAACACTTTCTTTCCCCTGCAAATTCTAAAGGCTACTGCCTAGCTGAAAGAAGAGGTAGAAACAGATCAGATCTTGCAACAGTGGAAACCCAGCATGAGGCAGCTCAGCCTCTGATTAGGTTAGATTGACTTGCCTTTTCTCTAACAATCTTCCAGATTAAGTGAAAATTTTCTCTGGAGGAAGGAAACATTAATTAGAACTTCTGAAATACTTCCATATATAATAGTGAAAAGTCAATAAAATATTACTAGACATGGCAGAAAACAGGCTCAAGAGAAAAAGTATATATAGAATATATATCTATAAGTGGGCTGGGAAATAGTTATAAGACATAAACTTGACATAACTGAGGTTAGTAAGTTCAAGAAACAGAAATAAAATAGACAAAAAAAAAATTAGTGTCCTTCTATGCAAACCCAATCCTGTCTCAATCTTGTCAATCTCCATGAGATCTACCACCATTTAATTAAGTCAAACCCTAAAAATCATCCTTTGATACATGTTTTTGCCCCAGATTCAATACATCAGTAAGTCTATCTAGCCCCCTTTTAGGTACATTACTGCAGAGAGACAGAGCATTATGGTAACATACCTGAAATGACACAGAAGTCATTTTGAAACAGAGAAATAAGAATTTCACTATTGATGTTAATTCCATAAATAAAAACATAAATTGTTTTAGGTTGAATGGGACTGACATTTTGCCAGTGATGCAGTGTAATTTTCAACAAACATTAACTATATTATACGACAAAACAATAATTTGTCCATGCTGCAGACTGTTTGCAGACTTAGTTCAATTATGCTGATAATTCTCCTTCTTTATTAATAAAAATGGTCCATCTAAAATTTAAGGATAACTTAAGTCTATTAGAAGTAAACCAGGATATCAATAATAGAAATAAAGTCTGTGACTATCTTATGAACAGAATAAAACTACTTATCTCCTATTTTGTCTTCCTCATTTTAAAATATAATCTAAATACTTTATGTATACCTAATATAAAATGTATATAACTGAGGATATAACAAAGTTACTTCTTGTCTTCCTTATTAGTATCTAAATCCATTTAGTCTCATGGGAAGAGATTTTACATGCTTTCTTCACCAAGAAACACATTTGCCAATGTCTGGAGATAATTTTGGTTGTAAGAACTAGGGGAAGGATACTACTGATATCGAATGGGTAGATGCAAGAGATGCTGGCAATGTATTACAATGCAGAGGTCACCTGCCACAACAAAGAATTAACCAGCCAAAAATGTATAGTGCTGAGATTGGGAAACTGAGTTATCCACAAGTTTGAAGTGTCTAGACTTAAATTCCTAAATAAATTCCCAACAAACAGAAGTCTGCATCCAACTTCTGAAGTTTGAAAACCTAAGAACATCCTTCCCCTTTCTGCTATATACTCTTAGACATCCTTTCCTGAAATAACTAAGAGTCATCTAGATTTAAAGTGTGTTCAGACCGGTCACCCTTCTGCTTCTTGGCTTCTGTAATGACTAGAAACTATAGTATTAGTACATGTGACCTCAGCAAATAATCTTTGGAAGTCAGTTCATGACTTCATCAGGAATACATAGACCATGCTATGTCTTTATATGTGGGAATAAACTTCTTGCCTTTCTTTGAACTAAAAAGAGATCAATAAATATTTTATGTGGATGGTGACATTGGAGCAATACCCATGTTTGTTTTTCCCACTAAATTGCCTTTTTAAATTAATTTCTAAAAAGCATAACTAATTCACACCAATGGGCACTCACATAAGGGAATGATTCCAGGAATTTTGAAGAGAAAAAAGGCATAAGGAACATCTACACCAAGACATAGACTTATGTCATAGGAGTAGGTAATTCCCCTGTGTCCTCATGGTCACTCCCCTCAAAAGCTAACCCCTACAATGACCACTATGCCCATAAATTAATTTTGCCTATTCTGGGAATTTTATAAATGAGACCATATGCTGTACATTTTTTAAAAATTATTTTATTTATTTTTTATGGATTTTTTTTTACAAAGATTTATTTATTTATTTATTTATTTATTTATTTATTTATTTATTTATTTATTTATTTATTTATTTATACAAGCACTGGGTACAGTCAGAAGCACGGGAGGGTGAGAGAATTCACCAGAGCCAGAGCAGGGAGCAGAGCAGGCAGAGGACTGAAGTACATTGCTGAGGGGAGCAATGGGAGCCGTGTGGGACCCTCGCCCGGCAGCCAGGGATCAAACTGGCGCTGCAGAGCTTTGCAGCCCAGCGCTCAACCGCTGCGCCACCAGGGAGGCCCATGCTGTACATTTTTTTATGGCTGGCTTTTTTTGCTCAATGTTATAATTTTGAGTCCCTGTGTGTCACCACACATATCCCTTCATTAATTTTTATTGCTGTACATTAGCTCATTTTGTAAATACACCACAATTCATCTATCTATTCTACTGCCATTAATAGATACTTGATTTACTTGATGTGCCCAAAATATGGCTATTACGGCAGAGATATTTTCAATACTGTTGGGTATGATCTTTGTTGGACATATGTATTTTTGTCAGTATATGTCCAGATTTAGCAGATACTGTCAAAAGGGTATATATAAATGATTACAACAATTTACAATCCCACAAGCAACGGATGGGTTTCAAGTTACTCCAGTTCCTCATTAGTGTTCCTCATTAGTGTTGCTAATTCATTCTATTTAGCTATTGTGGTGTTACTATGTTTATAGTTTTAATCTCTATTCTCATTATCACTATAAGGTTACTCACCATTTCATGTTTACCAAACATTTGTATATTCTTTTTATAGAATATTTGTTCAAATATTTTATTCTTTTATATTAGATTATCTCTTTCTAATCAACTTGTAGGACTTATTTACTGTTTTCTATATGTGTCCTTTTAGAAAGTAAGTAGTTCAAATACCTTGTGGATTTTCTTTTCTTTTTTACTTGTGACTTTTGGTGAACAGATTTTCTAAATTTTAAAATGGTCCAATTTATCAATCTCTCCTTAAAATGTGTTTTTAATCATTAAAAGCCAATGAAAACTGAATCTTGGTGCACATTTTATGATACCTTCAGGGCTGATTCATCACAGCATGTCTTATTTTATGCATTAGAAGTACTATAATTTTCTAAATCTGCCAACATATTATGCTCAAAAGCTATAATATTGAACACAAAATAGTACATTTTAACTTCAATATATTAAAGAAAAGCTTGAAAATTCCTTTTCAGAGAGTATAACAAGGGAACACAGATGTAATACTTTAAGTCATTTGTTTTTGATTAGTATTCCAGTACATATGCACATGCAGTGATTAGGTACTTTCACTAATTGTGTGGTAAAATTAACTTAATCATAAAAGTAACATTAGTTTATTTAAACTTACAATGCTCTTAAAATCTAATAATCAACTTGTTTCTTGGGGAAAATAATTAACTTGCAGATGTTTATAGTAAGCGAAGAAACATTACTTTAAAAGGCAGGTATCTACTATATTGACAGTTAGGGAAGCCCTCTTCCCCACTGCAGAATGGTAATGCAGAAATAAGTAATACAGGGTAACACGTTAAGCCAATTTGTTCATACACACAAGCACATACTTCCAATCACATTTTGTCAGTGGATTATGCACTGATCTTACTGTCTTTCTTGGGCTGATCTGGATCTGATATTATCTGTTAAATATGTCAAAATAATTTTGGTTTTCCTTTATCATTTTTCATCTCCGTGTAATTTGTATATTTGCATATACACACATGTACATGAGCGTGCGTGAGCGCACGCGCGCACACACACACACTCTTCTTTGCTGTATCAGCAGTAGACTTACAAGCTAAGTTTGGGTCCCATTAAATTATGGAAATGGAGTCCTTAACCATGTTTCTTTAATAACATCATTAATTTGTAATTACCTATTTCTCTATTACAAAGTTAAATTTTAATTATTATTTATTACATACTGCATGTTACTAGTGAAATCAGCATTCAAACAAATTTGTGTTTGCTACATATAATGTAATCATAACACCCAAGGGTTCTAACCAATTAAAATGAAGAGCAGGAAATTCTTTTCCTAATTTTTCAAATCATCCTTAGCGCACGGCAGGTTACTTCTATATTAAAGTCTGTCATAGTCTTATCAAATGAATTTGAGAAAAATATATTGGCCCTTAGTTTGGGTAGATATTAAAGAAACCCTTGGGAATTTCATATAGAACATGAAAATTTCTGAGTTGCCCGGTAATACTTTTTCCTTCCTACAGGCTGTATATAAAATTATTAAACTGAACAGTCTTTTGGTGTTTTTAAACAAGATATCCTCAAGTTATTTCCTGTGAGGGCCTGCATATCTAAAAGAAGGAAGAAAAACATGCAATATTTTCAAAATTACAAGACCTTCATCTTAAAGCCTCCTTACTAAGACTTGTGATTATGATTACTTTTACCTATTTCCAAAATTTCATAAGAATTTTTTTGTACATTTGTTTTCTAAATAAAGTACAACAAAAGAGTGATAAGCACCACCTTTCTGTTTATAAAGCTACAACCAAAGGGTATCAATACCTGCCCTGGCTTGGTAAATTTTCTCATTCAAATTTAAGGTGGCTGTGCTACAGGTTCTTCTTGACCACAGACTCTGTCCATCACTTAGCTATTCACATTCATCCCAGTGCTAAACTATTCAGAAAATTGAAGAGTACAACCTTTAGCTAGAGGTAGAGTTGAAGTAGAGAACCATATTGTGTGACACTGCATTTGGTCATAAATAAAGAAAAAGAGACACTTTGTACTTGATTTTTTTATTTAGCATAATTTATCTCACTATAATAATAAAAAAAAAAACTATGTGTGTAGTAAACCAGATAGATGAGATCCACTGTCTGGCCTCAGATATAGATTAACTATTAGTAAACATGAATCTAACAGAATTTAAAATACATGTTCATCTGATCAAAGATTCCAAAACTTTTCACTGAAGTCCCCTTTCACAAAATGTGCAGTTGCAGTTTTGTACTATATTTACATTTGTCTGTGCCCCTCAATATCAGTATATGGTAATATGACTTTCTGGCAATGACTGCAATGGCTGATGAAGGTTATGAGAAGACAAAAAGTCCGAAATAGACAGGCTCCCACCAGCAACTTTTGCCTAGTGTCAACTATTGCCAAGTGACCGTGTCTTGCTATTGAGCCTGATCTATAATTTACCATGACTTTTAACGCTGTTAGATAATTCAGATTCAGAATAGAACAAATCAATTGAAACAGAACCCCCTAGAGAAAGAAATGAGAGGAACTATCTAGGTCAATGACACACAGGCTCTGGTCATAACACAGTTTTATCACATTTGTGACCATCAGCAATCCTGTATGAGTTATGCATGTTCTAATCAGAAATAGACCACTGTGTGTGTGTGTGTGTGTGTGTGTGTGTATGAGAGAGAGAGAGAGAGAGAGAGAGAGAGAGAGAGAGAGAGAGAGAAGGAGAGAGAGAAACAGAGAAGAACAGACTACTAACTGTGACATGATATGACTTTGGAGACAGACCAGCGTTCTTATATCCAATCTGCCATTTAACAACTGCATGCCACAGGGAAATTATTTATTCTATTTGATTTCAGTTTTCTCACATTGATATGGTATTTTTGATTTTACAAAGTTGTGAGGATTAGATGTGATACTATACTTGGAAATGTCTGATGCATGGAGAGAATTCAAATGTTAGTTTTCATTTTCTGAATAAAAGATAAGGATCGGCTTTGTCCAGAGTGAGGTGATCAGATTACTGAGTGATACATATTTGTGTATGTAATATTTGTTTTTTAAGATTATGGAGCTGATCTTAAAAATAAAACAGAATTGGAAGGCAGAATTAGAGAAAGAGAAATTAACAACATCTCTCTGTAAGTGTGGTTCAAGTTTCACCAAGTTACAAAACAAATGAATCAAATACTGCAAACCTAAATATTTTTAGAACTCTACGTTTTACTCCTTGCTCCCAGAAGACACCAGCAGCTTATTTTATAATCAAGTCATATCTAAGAGCATAATTATTTATACACAGTTCAAAATATAATCATCAAATGTAAAACAGGTTTATATAAACATTTCCAGAAACCATGCCTGTGAATGTAATATACACATCGTTATTACCACAAAGAACTCAGAGTTCCCTGCATGAAATGAAATTATAACAATTCATCAGCTTTTGTTTCTTCAAGCATTAACATTCCAGAAGCACTGCAACTCATTTTGGCACGCAGCATCTTCATTTATTTCAACTTCATTTTTAAAATAAGAAGAGAAACAGATAATAGGGGATGATGGAAGGATTCAAAGGTTGATGGTCTGATCCTTTCCGAGTGAAGGCTTTCTGCACCTGTTGCTTATATTACTAATGGAAAATATGAGGCTGACTTGAACATAAAGTTTCATTTCTAACTTCATCAAGTGCATATACATTGATGTGTTATAGAGACAGTTCCCCGCTAGCATGGTGATAAACATATAGCTATCAATCAGAAGACATTGCATATGCACATAAATACATACTATATATGTAAAATGTGTAATATGTATATTTGTATGTATGTGTAAAGGTGTGCATATGCTTACAAAAACACACACTTCTATCTATTTGTCCTTTGTCACCTATGTATAGTATTTGGGGGAAAAATAAGAGTTCAAGCCCTAACTTCCTTTAATAATTCCCCACTAGACTATAATCTCCACAAGGACAGGTATGCTGTACACTCTCTGCTCACTGTTTTGTCTTTTGCAGCTGGTGGAATTTTCAAATAACTGTTAAAAAATTGAGTGAATAAGCAAGAATGAATTTATAATGTCTTCTTTTTAGGTTCTGTGCCAATATCTTAGATAGGTTTTTACTTTTGATTCTTAAAACCATATAATAAGGTAGATTTATTCCCATATAAAGGCAACTATGGCTCAGAGAGACTGAAACAAATCATACCAAAGGCCACAGAGTTTAATAAGTGGCAAGCTTCCTTTGGTTTTGATTTCAGCTCCCATAAATCGGGAATGACAATGTGAGTCCCCTTAGGTGGTGCTTGTACCCTTAGGAGGAGAACATTAGATCAGCAATGTGCATATGGTCTGTAAAGAATAAGATGGCATGCAGCTAGGAGTGTTATTACTCTAACTTCACCTGCTCAGGGCCATGAGATATGATCAGCAAAGTCAACTTCACTACTGGATAAATTCAGAGAATGGGTGCCTGACAGGGAGAGCTTTAGAATCTGCTCCGCATCCAAAAGGCAACACGATAAACTCACATAAGCTCATGTAAGAGAATCTTGGAAATAATAAATCCTTGACATTTGATACAATTAATTGGTCAACTATGCAACTAGAGTTAAACTATTTTTTTTTAAGATTTATTTATTTAGTAGAAGAACTGGGGTGTACGTCAGAGGCCTGAAGGGGCAGCGAGACAGTTCACCAGAGACAGAGTAGGGAGCAAAACAGGCAGATTTACTGAAACACACTGCTAAGGGGAGCAGTCAGCCAGACAGGAGAGGTCTGCTGCACCATGCGGATTAGCTCCCTGGTGGGGGATGGAGCTCATGCCTCAGTGGCTGCAGATAAGTTGATAGCACTGACTTTAACCCCTGTGCCACCAGGGAGGCTCTGAGTTTAATAATTCTTAGGCAAACATAGGAATTGTTTTGTATATGGTATCAATAAATAATACTTTGCATAAGAAAATGGATTTTCATCTTTTGATTAGCACCTTTCTATGACAAATGCTGTAGGAAGTGTAGGAGAGTATATCAAAAAAATGGTAGGGAGGAAAGTTACCACAAGCAATATCTTTAATATAAATTATAAAATTACTTTCCACAATAATAGTCTAGAGATATAGAACCAGAAATGTTAGGCATAGTTAAGAAATCTCTTCGTGGTTTTGTTCAGAAGGTGTAAGCCAAGGAAAATGTTTTTTCCTTACACATCACATTTGCATGAGCAGTAGAAGGAGAGAGAGGGAAATATAACTTAATTCTTTCAGAAGATAAAACAAAAATGTTCTTATTATATTGCAGACTATCCCATGCACCCCCATATTCTGCATCTTAGTCATATCCTCTATGTGAAATGGTAAACAACTTGAAGCAAATTCCAGGCCTTTTAACCCTATTTGAACATCAGTAACATCCATGCAGCACTCCATGTTTAACAAACCCCAGAAGCATTTGATATAATTCAAAAAAAGTCCACACTTGAACCTAAGTCCTTTGCTAGAACTTTTCATTGCCTTGCTATGTGGAAATGACGTAAGCATTTCCTTGTCTCTGGTTCCCTCATCTATAAAATGGAAGTGAAGCCACCTTTCTAATAAGAAGAGCGAACACAAATAAAACAACGTGGTGGGTGCTGCTGCCCGGAGATATGGGTGCCATTTCATAACCCCTGCCACCATCACTCTTTCATTTTATAAGTCTCATTTCATCATGATAATTGTCTCTCTAGACACATTTATGGCACAAAGTCTAATTTGGAAAAACTGAAACAGTGATGTTGAACTTAAGTGATAAAATTAAGACTTGAATCTATATTGTAGATTTCTCCCATGTATCTCCTTAGAAAACTAACCACATCTGTCACCATACTAGGTCCTAACAGCTGAAGTATATTCCTAAATATTTATTTACTCCGCCCAATATACATGCATACATATTTATTTTGTTTCTTGGTGTTGCTGGGCTTCTTTAATGATTGTGTCAACCAGGGCTTATTGTAGGAATATTCCAGTAAACTGTTTGAAATAAGTATTCAAACCGTTATAATGTTGCAAAGGAGTCAACAGCTGTAACATTACTAATGAATTTAATTTTTTATTTTATATTTGGCTGTCACTGAAATAATAGCAGTTGTCATGTAACATCAACAATTTTAACAAGGGTACTCTGAAAAGTCATTTGAAATATGAAATGCCCTCTAGATTATAGTTTGTGGTCAACACACAGTTATGGAGTCATCTGTGATGAATATAAGCCAAAGCAATACAACTGGAATAACGTCATAATAAAATGGGCTTTAAAAACAACTCATTTCCCCCTTTCATTGCTTTCAGTTTTATAGGAGGTAGACTAAATGCCTTCTAATCTGCTCAATTTGGGTAAAGAGATCTTTAAGAACAAATTTCATTGCTTTTCAATCACATTGAATGAAAAGAGCAGAATTGGAAAGGCGTACAGAGAACTATCTAAACAAAAGCAGCATGTAAATGCCAAGCTATTTTTCTGCTATTTGAGAAAGATCTATTATAAGAATTTATGATTTTTGACCGGTTCCACAAGGGTGACCTGATCATTCAGATGTAGCAAAATCTTCAGGACTTAAAAAAAAGTCACCCTCACAAGACAAAACGTGACTGCTTTATAAATATTTCAAAACAATCTGTTGGTTTTACACTTCTATGCCATCAAAATTAATAGAATGCTACACACATCCTTTGGTAACTCATCATTAATGCCTAGAGTAATCATACACCTGGCCAGAGTTTTTCTGTACAGCTTAAGCAATTGGAATTACTTTGCAAAATATTAACATGAAAGACTCTATTTACTAAGGCAGATCACGTGTATACTCTTGAATATAGAAAAGCAAAAACTAATAATAAATGGTATACTATGTAGTAATTACCCCCTCTTGTGAACAATTTATGCTAATAATATAAGTAACAATAATATCAGTAAATGATATCTGTAACTAGTTTTATTTATTTTTATTTATTTATTTTTAAAAAAGATTTATTTCTTTGTTTATACAAGCACGGGTACAGTCAGAAGCGTGGGAGGGTGAGAGAATTCACCAGAGCCAGAGCGGGGAGCAGAGCAGGCAGAAGGAGCGAAGTACACTGCTGAGGGGAGCAGTGGGCGGCAGGAGAGGTCTGCGCGCCATGTGGGACCCTCCTCCAGTGGCCTAGGAGCAGCCGGGGATCCAACCGGCGCTGCAGAGGCTGCGGGCAGCCTCTGCAACCCAGCGCTCAACCGCTGCGCCACGGGGGAGGCCTGTAACTAATTTTATTGAGCATTAACTATTTTCCTGGTTCTGTTTAAATGCTTTACATGTACTCTCTCATTTAAGCCTCAGCCTAGTTCTATGCAGTTATATCAACATCTCCACTTTACAGAATAGGAAACCTGAGCCCATGTAGCAAATGACAGTGCTAGAATATGAATCTACGCTATTAGACTTCACAGTACACACACTCAACCATTACTATTGCTTCTCAATAGTATATTTAGCATACTTTGTTTTAACTATTTAAATGGAAAAAAAGTACTTTTCCTCAATTGTTAAACTTTTCAATTCCTAAAGCAAAAAGAGGGGGCATTATAGGCAAAACAGGATAGGCTGTAGGAGCCTATCTTCAGGAGAACTCTCAGAAGCATTAATGATCAGACAGAACACCCTGGATGGAATAACTGAAGGAATTCCTCCAGGGCATAAGATCTGACACCAGTCTGACTACGCCAGTCTTCTCACGGGGGATGGAGGGTCTGGGTAATGGATTTGGACCAAGTCAGCTATTTTCCCTTACCAGTGCACACATGATGGGGGAGAGGTAAGTCCTTAACAAACCTAGTGTAAAAATTCCACCAGAGTCCCAGAGAATGGTAAGTGCTGACATAATCTTTAATTGCAGCTGAGTACTCTCCACTTCTGAAACACCACAGAAGTGAATCAAAGCAACCCAACCATACAGGCAGAATTTTATGGAAAGCTAAGACATTGTTAAAGTACAGAATGTGCGCAAGAATTACAAGCAAGGACACAAACAAGAATTACCAGGCATGTGTTTTGTTCAAATAATTAGCTCATTTAGCCAAATGTATCTGCTTTGTGAATAACAGAAGACCTGAATTTCCTTTACTCAATTCTGAATTCTTTCCAAATGCTTGGCACATCAAGAGGTCTATGCCAATTGATCAGATTATTTGCACCTTTAAAATCCAGGAAGCAATTTTTTTTTTTTTTTTTTTTTTGTGGGACCCTCGCCCGGTGGCCTGGGATCGAACTGGCACTGCAGAGCCTCGCAGCCTCGCAACCCAGCACTCAACCGCTGCGCCACCAGGGGAGGCCCCAGGAAGCAAAATTTAAATAAAGGAACTGAAGAAAATTCCATTACTGTAGTTCTGGGTCCATACAGTAGAATAATTAAAGGTTTCTCTTCCTTATTTTGGTGGACTCCAGTTTGTAATAAAATAGTATTACCCAAAGAATCAAGTTTTGCTAAAGTAAAAATCTGTAATCTCCTTGCCTTTTTAAATTTTTTTTGGAAATGACACAACAAATATATGTATAGTATGTTTACTGTAGGTTAGTTCTCAATCCTAACTTCTAAAATATTAGTTTGTTTGAAATTCCCAAATGATTTAAAATGATTATTTTTCTGTCATATAGCCAACATTTCCCAACAACATTAAAAAAGCTCTCTTTTAGGCTAAAAACATTACTTTCTTGATAATATTTATATCCACTTATGAAAAAAGAATAGCAAGGATTAGCTAACTGAGTTCTGATGATAAACTAAATCCAGATGTACTGTTTTCAAGCATCACACGTAAGTTTAAAAAAAAAATCTGAAGATTCAAATGTTTTCTAAGGATTTAGTCAAGGTTCTATTATAAATTAGACTTTCTGACTTGGAGAGGCTCAGAGAACTCTTCTAAATGCCTACCTCTATACAGGCCTGAGTATGAGGGTCTCCTGAGCAAATTCTTTAGTCAAATTAATTTACAGAAAACATGTAAACATATTTTTCAGTGTGGTCTTTTTTAAAGTTCTGCAACAGAAGTTATCTCACTGAACTTTCACAAGCTGTGTGGGTTGCAGGGCAGGCAGTCTGGGGTTTTTGTTATTGTTTTTTTTCTTTTTTTTTTTTCTTCCAATGAAAGGGAAAAGAGTACAAGAAGAAGAAAAAAACTGAATTTCATGGAAGAAGGCACAGGGGAGACAGGGTAGTGGCAGAGTATGGATGAAACAATGGCAATCAAGAAAAATTCTCAGCAATTTTTGGACAGTACAAACTACATGTTCAATCATAGTCACTTCCCTTCCTCCTGTAGAAGAGGATGCAGTAGGACCTTCCTGTGGTTTGCCAGAAGTTAAGAAATTTCAAAACTGAGACTGAAAAAGAATAAAGCTGAATGTGGAGAACGTTTCTATAAAAATCTACTTCTTTCTCAGGGGGGAGTTTTTATCTGTTGGATTTCAAATGCACTCATCTTTGCAAAGCAGAAATATGCATATAACCTTAAAAATGATTAGAGAGTCAGACAGCAGGGACTAATAATCACCAGACCTAGCTTTGTTGTTGAGCTTGTTAGTTCAAGAAAGAAGAAAAACACTTGAATTTAGAATTCAACACTAAATTCTAAACTTGATTATTTCAAAATGCATAATGCAACATTTGCTGTTAATCACTCAATATTTTATAGATCATATGCATGATTTCATAAAGTATCAGAGTAATTGTGGGATTTAGGTAGTATCATTTCCCCCATCTTACAGGCTAAGGAATTTAAGTTCAGAGAGCTTGTATAAATCACTCAAGGTCACGCCACCATTATATCTATGAAGATATTGTTTCAGTACTTCAATTCCAAATACTGTGCAATTTCTAAACACTAGGGAATTTATGCTAAAGAGTTTAGGCATAGAAACCCAAACCCATCCCTCGAATCAGTAAACAACTCATAATACATGTTCTATAATGGCAAAAAATACATTCATGTATAACCTGAAAAGTTCAAGATAGCAATTCTGTGTTCCTCAGAGCTTGCACGTAGCAAAACAGAGCACAATATCCAATGCATTGCATGCCTCTGAATGTGCTTGCCTGGCATAAGGGATGAGATTGTTCTGACTGACCCAGTTAACTGGCACACACCTACCTGGTCAACAGAACCAGAATGTGATCTCTCAGAGTACGGTTGCTCAGCTCTTATCCAGTGGAACTGGAATGATTTCAGGTCTGGGTAAGATTCACTTATTCCCAGAATGGACTCAGAAAATGAATACAGTTTTCAAGAGAAGTTAAGTTTGTAAATAGGTTTTTTTTTTTTTTTTGCTTATTATGTTTGTTTTTTATTGTTGTTATTTTAAGATTCATGAAACAATGGCAGTCTGATAAAAATCTGGTATCACACCAAATAATGCACAAAATCGCTAAGAAATTAGGGACCTAGAAAGCCTATATGAGTACCTCCTTTTTAAGGATAAGCAATTTTGCTATAAGGGAGTAAAATCTGTGCCCATATTTGGTCAAGGCACAATGACTCTGTACTGGTGCTTCAGAAGAGCCAAAACTTATCAAACAAACAGAACTAAAATTGGGTAAATCAACTTTCACACAAAGAGTCTTCTGTTCTGAAATCTTAGATGAAGAAAGACAGTTCTGTGAAGGAACTAAAAGAAAAAGTTTGATAGGAATGTCAAGTCAAATAACAAGTACTATGTAAGCTATCCTGAAAATTTTACTGAATTGGAAAATGGACAAGGAGCCAGACAAACAAGGTAACAATATGAGTAAACAGAGCAGCACAGATAGAGGAGGTGTGGATGTCAGCATACACATCAGTCAAGACACATGCCAGCTACCATTGGAGAATGTCATAAGAGCCCATCCAGCAGTTATACAACACACCCAAGATGAGATGTATGCAGCAGATTCTTGCACAAAACTCACCATCGCTGAACATCTGAACCATGATAGGTTCCATAGGAGCACTTCAACTGTACAGTCGGATTCAGGGTTATCAAAATGCAATTTATCTGATGGTTTTCTTCAACAAAACAAACTATCTGAGCAAAGGAGAAATAACTGTAGTCTCTTGGGTTCCCCAAGTTTATTATAATCTTTCAGTTACAAGCAATAGAAATTTTAGTAGACTTGAACAAAATTTCCTCTTATGCAAAAAGAAAAGGATTTGTTGCAAGGACATGACATGATTCAGAATCACAAGAAGACTGAACAACGCAGGCATGTAAAGACAGGAACTGGGGAAGTTCTGGGCACAAAGCCACATAAATCTATGGACAATAACCTTGAGGAAAATTGCAACTCGTAATTGCTTTCTGTCATTGAGACTCACTGTTTAAGATTTAAGTTGAGAGGCAAAAGAATCTATAGGGCCGACCTTGGGTCACGTGCTTACCCTTTGACTGAGGAAGATGTTTGAATGACGGCTTCATCAGGACTTCATGGAATGAGACACCATCAAATGAAGAAGTGTTGCATCAAAACTTGGTAGGCAGGGGCCTCCCTGGTGGCGCAGGCAGTTGAGTGCTGCATTGTGAAGCTGTCCGCAGCCTCTGCAGTGCGGGTTTGATCCTGGCCAGCCGGCGAGAATCCCACATGGCGCAGCAGACCTCTCCTGTCTCACCCTCTGCTCCCCTTAGCAGTGTATTTCAGTCAGTTTGCCTGTTCTGTTCCCTGCTCTGTCTCTGGTGAATCCTCTCACCCTCCTGCGTATCTGGCCTGTACCCCAGTTCTTATACAAAAATAAATAAATCTTAAAAACAAAAAACAAAAAACTTGGTAAACAGAACACCAAAATAAATGCAGAAATGTCTTACTAAGAGATAGGGTGGATGCCTCTTGAACACTACCCAGGCTCATTTGTAATACTATCAGCTCCAGTCAAGTTAATGCATTTCCATATTGTCTATTACCAATATTTACTGTATAGCTCAAGGTTTTCTACACACTTTTCCATACACAATCCTAGTGACTCACAAACAACAAAATATGATAACAAAAAAGGTGACACCTGCAGAAGAGTAGCTACAAGAGAATTTAGAATTGTGGCTTTAAACAGTATGTTTGTTCTAGGGCATAGATTATAGGAAGAATTGCATTCCTGCCAAGATTAAGCTTAAACTTTATTTCAGAAGAATAGCCAGAAAAAGGAAGCTTCATGCATATCATAATAGTTATAAGGAATTAGAGTGCTTAATTTCTGACGTGAAATCAAGAAAAATGTCAATATTGAGGAAAACAAGTTAAAAGTTTATAGCCTCTTACTAGCAATAGCATGATAAAAACCTGGCATAAATAATAAAAACAATACTAAATCTGATGGAAGCTACTAGAGAATTGTTTGCACAATATTCAAGATTGGATATAATTAGCAGGAAAGGGAATTATTCAATGTGTCTATAATGATATCTACTACCAAAATTTTAGGGGTAAATTATTCAATTTGTATTAATGAGCTTACTTTCCTGCTGTCCACTTTCACACTGAAATGAACATTGAAGGTTATAGATATATGGATTTGGCCCCTATTTTTAAGGGCAATAAGAAGGTGAAATTGCATAGTCTGAAATTTAAAACTCAATTATAATATAAAAATTATTAATCCCTTTTCCAAATGGCTCTCATGGAAATCTTTCATCTCATCTATCTTATGTTGTGATTGTTACACTGGAAGGCTATGAAAGCAACTTTTAGTTAAGTCTAACAGATCCTATCATAAAGACAAATATAAACTATATTAGTTCTCCTTACAGTCAGGCAACTGTTCTTCGTGCTTTTTGTACCAGCTGACCCCTGCACTCAGATGACAGATGACTGAACAAGGACTAGGTACTTGACTAAGACCTGTCCATAGGTTAACTGTTAGTTCATAATGCAGACTTATCTCAAAAGGATTTGACAAATATATATATCTTCTAGGAGTTTTAAAGTGAGACATCATTAACAGATGGCAGAGTGGCCAGGACGAATGTGCACACACACAAACATACAAACACATATACATACACATATATGGGCAATATATACCATGATGTAATAAAAGCTCTGAGGCGGAGACCAGCAAATTATTGATAATAGAGTAGGAAAATAAAGCAGACAGTTAACAGAATGACAGTGATATGGGGAGATAGTGAACAATGAGGGATTGCTCCTGAGGGGCCCAATGAGATCCATGGACTGACAGGACATAAATATATCTTTTAAGGTATTCCAGTTCTCCTGGATCCTAGGACTAAAAAGTTATGGTTTGGATTCTAAATGATTGTCTCATCTCCAGGAATCCCAGTTTAGTGGAAGAGGGGATTGCATCCTGCCTCTTTGACTCCCCCATGTAATAGCCTTCCTGAAATTTTTCCACAGTGATTACAGACATTATAACATGAATGAAGTCTGCAACATGGAGCATGTTTAGGGAGAGGTAAACTTGTTACACTGAGCAATAAGGCAAACATAGAGGAGCAAGAATAATAAATACAAATAGTCAAAAACAATAGGGGCTTCCCTGGTGGTGCAAGGGGTTAAGATACAACCTATGAAACTATCCATAGCCACTGCAGCAAAAGATCAATCCCCGGCCAGGGAGCTACCCACATGGTGCAGCAGGTCTCTCCTGACTCACCCACTGCTCCCCTCAGCAGTGTATTTCAGTCAATCCACCCTTTCTGTTCCCCACTCTGTCTCTGGTGAATTCTCTCACCCCCCACATCTCTGCATGTACCCCAGTTCTTGTATGCATAAATAAATAAATCTAAAAAAACAAAAAAAAGTATATTTCTGAGTATTTAATTTAAAAATGTAAAGTGTAAGACTTAAGGGTTTTGGTCATCCATGTTTATAGTAACCAGAGGTGAAATAAAGAAGGATGTTGATTGTATCTAATATTTAAGACACATCTTTCCCAAAACTTTGACAGAAAGTGAAGTCCTTAGAGTTCATAAAATGAAAATTAACAAGGAAATGAACTATTCTTCTAAAAAAATTCTCTAGGATATAGTGAATGCAGTAAGCAGCCTCTGTAGTTATATATTCTATAATGAACTGTTTATAAGCAAATCATAAAACCATAAGAAAGAAAACTAAATCAAGTTCTTGTAATGAGGTGGAAATTATTACAGCAACAATACTGGAAAGACAGTCCAAAAAACCTTTGTCTCTACTGTATTTAACTACATACTTAAGTTTATATTTCTTCATTTTCTATCACTTGAGAATATAGTTATCTTTTCAAATATTGTCAAACCTAAAATGATAACATTTCACAGGCATAGGCTTTGTCCTGTGTCAATGGCACTTAAAATTTAGTGCTTCTTTGGGACTAAAAACTGCATTAGGGCTTGTTACCTGCCATTGTGTTTAATTCTTAGTGTATAGTAAGAGGTAGAACCAGTGTTTCCATATTTCAGATGAGGGTCAGAGAGATCAAGTGACTTGTTCAGGGTCCTATAGCTCATAACTGCACAGTCAGAATGCACACCTAGGCTGCGATGTCCAGTCAAGACTCCAACTGCATTTCCCATCTTCAGAGTAAAAGCCTATAGAAGTGTTTCAGGGTACAGCACGATTGCATCAGGGGAGAATGGAGGGGCTAAACCCACTGCTTCCCAAACTACAAGCTCTGAAGCAGAGCTGCAGCAGCCTGAAAGAAATGGGGCATTTTCCTTTGTACAAATATTCTTTGCTTAATATGTCTCAAAAGATGCTTTCTTCTATTGCATCCACCTTGAGACAGTGCCATGTGGATTGTCTGTTGCCTCTACTTGAAGGGTGGCCAAGCATCTCTGAACACCATGCTGATCTCTTCACAGAGTTTTGGCCCGAGATCTCAAAGGAACTCTAGAAGGTGCCCTTAACTTATGTCCCTTTGGTTTGTCTTCCATGAAACAATGCTCCTGATCTGTAAAAGTACATACAACTGTTCTTTCAACATTCTAAGTTAACTTGCTGATCATTTTATCTTTTAAAATTGAGATGCCTTTTAAAAGTCTGAAACTCCAATTTATCATTCAAATGCTCTTTCAGTAAGAACATGTTTTTAAATACAAGCAAATGGCTCACCCTGATAAAAAAAATAATAGATCCATTTAACTATATTGACCTCATTTTTCTAAAAATAAAAAGAAATTAGTGGCGACTGGAGGAACAGAGTGGTGGCTGACTTTCTCTAATGGATCAGGTTTGGGTCTTTAAGGCCAAAAAGCCTTTTTATTCCTGTATGTGTGTGTGTTATTATAAATGACTAGTAAACAGATTCAAGAAACAGTGACTAAAGAGTGGGAAGAAAATCAAGAAAGATTATAAGGTAAAAGAATTCCTCTATTGCTAGAATCCAGAGAAACAGCCTTAGGAGTATAAAGACCTACTTTCAACCTTTGTACATTATATTTAAAATGTCTGATAGAGTGTCCTCAATCAGTTAATAGATTTAATAATTCAGTCAAAAAAAATTCCAGGGAAAGAAAACTGGTTTATGCTTTACCTACATAACACATGTTGTGTTAACCAGGGTTTATAAGATCTCATTCACCAATTTGAAGTATTAAGTGCAGTGTTAGAAATCCAGCTTCGGTAAAACTTTACCTTCTAGAGGTAAAGTTCTATTTCTTTTGCTGAACAAAAACACAGATCATCCCAGAGATCTATTTAAAAAAGGTAACATTGGCTTACAGCATACTATGTGATTCAGAGGTATAGGTTCACACATCTTCAAATCCTTGCTACTGCACCACACCCTCCACCAAGGCACCCATGTATTCCACCACAGTCCATTATGCCCTCTTCCCCATCTGCTTCCCTCAATATTCTACAGTTTGGTTTCTAGGGTTTTCTTTTGTTTGGTTTATTTGTTCCATACACAATGTTATATGTCCATTATGTCTCAAAAAAAGGCAGAATCAGAAATAAATATTTCTTTGTTTTCTCAAAATCTACAAACAAGGGCATCAGTAAAGTTGCTAGACAATTGGGCTTTGAGATCTTTAAATTCACGAAATATATTTTAATAATCCACATATCCTTTAATTCCAGTACAGTAATTAGCACCTCCAATTAGGGCCTCCAAATATGTGTTAAACTGAATAGTACCCTGCAAGGACAAAAACCTTAGCATTCCATTGTTTAAACTTAGTCCTTGTAGTCCAAATACATTCTTACCCAATCTGTCTAGAACCAGATTCAAGAAGAACAAACAAGTAGTCCACTAATTTAGTACGAGACTTATTGGGAAAAAGCTCTCTTTGGAAGTGCATCGAGATGCAACCATGCCTAGAGTTTCTGCATTATTATTTTTTCCTGTAATATTGAAAAATTTCACATGAAGCCACTGACAGTCACGTCTGAGTCAATTAGGCTGCCTTTCCTAACTGTAAGCCCATGAGAGCTGGATCCTATCTCAAATAATAAGTCACTATTTCTGCTAAGGATTAACGTCAGAGAGCAGCTACTGGGCAAGACCCTTACCTCATCTTCACTGTAATTGCACATTTTTTCCCATTGCTCTTCTCTATCAGTAACATCAACACCTACTAAAGACATCCTTGTAACACCCTTGTAATTACCATCTCTTTGGGAAAGTCTCTCATAACTTATTATCATGGTACCATGTTACTTGATGGCATTATACCTCATAATTGTAACTTTATGAGACATGGTATGATGCTTTCATTACTCTTTGTTCCTCCCATTAGTCTAGAAGTGGAAGAAGGGCTCTTTTACATTGCTGTTATTTTAGCACCTGATGGAAAGAAACATTTATTAAATGACTGGATGGATAACTCATCCAAAAAGTGTTAGGTACACAAGTTACATAAAGATATAAGGTAACACTTTGTCATAAATAAGGAAACTCTGATGACCAAAGTAAAACCCTGTATTTCACCAGTGATGAAACTAAAGTTCAGAGAGGTAAACTGATGTTACATAGTTATCACAACTAGTGGATGTGGACATGGGTCTGAAACGCCAGTCCCTTATTCAAATACTCTTTCCACAAGATCATGTTTACAAACATAAGCAAAGAGTCCACTCTGATAAAAACATTAGCCCCATTTAACTATATTGAGGTCTCGTTGCCAAAAATAAATAGAAATCAATTGAGATTGAAGGGCATATTCAAAAGGGCATATGCTAGCTCACTTCAAAAGAGCTTATTTTTACAAAGAGTCGAGAATCTTACATCTGCATATTTGTTATGATCACAAGCTTAAAATATGGCTTCAAAGTAAATTACAAAATTGGGAACAGTAGAATTAACGGGGCTTTACTAATCCAGAGTACATAGCAGTCAAAATGAATTATTTAATAATTACGATTATTACTACACATTGTGACACTTGTAGAAAGCAGATCCGAGAAAACAGATGATTTGGATGAACATGGTAAATAGAAATGGTCTGAACACCGAGTGGGTCTTTTTGGTGAACTATTCTCTTTGCAATCCTATTACAAATGATCTCAAAGTAGTTTGATTAAGCACATAAGAAATTCAAATATTTTCCTCTAATTGTGCAAAGGAAACAATTAGAAAATACAGTGAACTTTTACCCTGCCACAGAATACACTCTTCTACTTACTCAGGCAAAAGATGAAATTTCAACAAGAAAGAATAAATGTCCATAGAATGACCTTACCAGCCCCAAGAGCAAAACATCACTTTCTTCATTCTTAAAAGTTGTAGTAGTTTTACCTCATGTATCATACAAAAAGTGATGTCTAGAATTTCCAGGATTCTCTCCTTGTACACATGTAAATATGCTGGTAAAAATAATAAATCCACAGTACTTCTGACCTAACTTTAAAATGCATTAAGCTTTAATTAATACAAAAACAGTTTAAAATCTGTGTACTCTATTAATTTATTTTTTAAATTTCATCACACAAAATCTGAAATGGATGGACAAAATAACAACTATCCTGATTCACACTTATTTTACCACTGAGACAAAATTATTACTTTCCTCTTATACTTTCTGTTGGCTGAAATGTGCTGTTGTAAGCCAACTAAATATACATTTACTATCTTAATGAGGACATTTTTACAACATTGCCAAAGTATTGCATTAATGCTTTAAATTTCTTTTTATTATAATAATAAAGCAATTCATTTTTGGAAGAACCAGCACTTAGTAATTTATATCTTAGTCCATATGATAATCCCACTGGGAGAAGAGATATCAATGATATATAAATTTGTCCTTTCTTTTCAATTTTGAAATATTATTTGAATCCCATTATCTCATGGCTTTCATAAATCTAGTGGTAGTACTTTCCTTGAAGTTATTGCCCTATATCAAAAGATATTTTTCCTCATGTATTAATTCAAGTTTGAAATGAGGCTCTAGAAAAAAAAAATTCTAATAGTAGTTTTAAAGTTCAAAGTCACCGTGAAAGATTCAGATATTACTTTTGTGTATTCTATGGCCTTGAACAGTTAATTTTAATTTGGTAAAACAAATTAATAAAAATGATTTCCCCATCAAAATCTTCACCTACACAATGAAAAAGCCTGACTTTCAGCAGAGGTCAGCAATATATTTTACCAAGTGGTTTAAGGTTAACAAAATGTGTGTTTGAAGAGTAATTGCAAAGTATAACCTGTTTATTCTTCCACAGAAATGGCTAATTATAAATAGACCAATAGAAGTAAAACTATAAAACTGAAACCTATCATTTTTCTAAGTCACAAACACCATGAGTAGAAAAATAGTAAAGCCATATATGTTTTGAAGTATACTAGTAATGTCTTGGTTTCAGACTTAAGAAAAACCTATCACATTTCAAATGGAAGCTCTTAGTCTAGTTAACTAGTGAGTAAATTAGCTTGAAATTACCATTTTTTCCTGTCTAGCAATATTTACCATCTCCATTTGATCTGGACTGTTAATTATATTTTTTTGCATCTCCATTTTCACCAGAGCAGTGGGAGGCAAAAAGTTTTATTTCAGGGCCTTCCTGGTGGTGCAGGCAGTTGAGCGCAGCGCTGTGAAGCTGTCCACAGCCTCTGCAGAGCGGGTTCGATCCCTGCCGGCCTCAGAGCAAACCACGTGGCGAGCAGATCTCTCCTGTCTTGCCCGCTGCTCCCCTCAGCAGTGTATTTCAGTCAGTCTGCCTGTTCTGTTCCCCACTCTGTCTCTGGTGAATCCTCTCACCCTCCCGCGCATCTGGCCTGTACCCTGGTTCTTGTATAAATAAAATAAATCTTAAAAAAAAGTTTTATTTCATATCTATGTTTAGTTTTCCTAGAACTCCCCTACTATCATTGATACTACTTTAGGGTTCCTCTGCTGAAAGGTAATTTTATCAATAGTTAATAATTTATGAAAATATTTACCATTAATTAACATGAGAATCTTTTTTCTTTTGCATCAGTAGCTATTCAAGAAGATACTATGCAGGAAAAAAATGTATCCTATAAAGAGGAAATAAGAAATGGATTTGAAATAATTTTCATTTTTCTTCTGTGCTTTTCTAAGTCTTAAATCAAAGTAATGGCAAATGGAGGGCAATTTTGAACTCTGAAAAAATTTACAATATGAGCTGGCATCTATTCCAACACGGCTGTTCAAAGTTGATTGTAGAAGTTTAATAACCAGAAATAGAGAGACCTTGTAATTCTGTGTTAGTTCCCTAGAGATTTATTTTAAAATGCCTGAAAAGTCTTTTAACAATGGGCTATTCATTTAACAATTTATTGAGCAAATGATGACATGTTTTCTAATAGAATTTGAAATCTAGTAGGTAAAACAGGTAAGACATGAATAATAAACAGCTGCCTGCCTCCGTCTTAGACAGATTCGAGACTATCAAGTTTGAATTCTGTGGCTTTAAGAGAGAGACCTCTTAAATCTTCTCCAGGCAGCTTCACTTATGATAAGAAATATACCCAGATCCAGCAGCAAGTAAGCAAGGAGAATATTCTTTCTTTTTTTTAAAAAAAAGATTTATGTTATTTCTTTATACATACAAGAACTGAGGTATAAGCCAGATATGTGGGGGTGGGAGGGGGTGAGAGGATTCACCAGAGACAGAGTGGGGAACAGAACAGGCAGACTGACTGAAATACACTGCTGAGGGGAGCAGCTGGTGAGACAGGAGAGGTCTGCTGTGCCATGTGGTCACCTCCCTGGCTGGGCAGTGGCTGCGGGTAGCTTCCCAGTGCTGAGACTTAATCCCTTACGCAACCAGGGAGGATCCTTCTTTTTTTTGACCAAGTTTCATTTTTTTCCCAGAATCCAAATTTTTTTTTTTTTTTTTTTTTTTTATAAATTTTATTGTTATATTCCCCATACAATTGCAGCCCCCCCATTCTGACCCCAATCCCTCCCTCCCGCCCCCGCCCCCTAAAAGTGTCTCTGGTTCATAGTTTTTTGTTGATTTTGATTTTCACTTTCTTATAGTTATTCATTTTCCTGGTCCCTTATTTAAGTTTTCTAGATTCCTGCTATGAGTGAGACCATCCGGTATTTTTCTTTTTCTTTTTGGCTTATTTCGCTGAGCATGATCCCTTCCAGCGCCATCCATGTTGCTGCAAATTGCATGTGTTTATCTTTTTTGAATGCTGAGTAATACAGAATCCAAATTTTTATATCATGAAAATAGGGAGCTATTTGAGGAAAAAGGTGGCATTTATTTCAACACCTGGTGAATTTCTTTACTCTTCACGTCTATTGCCTATGGCAGTCAAAAGCAGTACCTTCATTCTTTTTTTTTGAAATTATCAGCTGTTGCCTGATCAAAGTTGTTTGGTCTGCCTTGTTAACTTTATTTTATCTTTATAGGATGTAATAGCAACAAAAAGAAATGGGATTTTACCTAATCTTAGTCTTCTGAATTCCCCTGGGCTCTTCTGATAGCAGCAGAATTCTTTTGTAAAAGTAAAATCCTGTACTTGAAGAGTATCTCTGGATTTGGGAGAAATGGGTCCAGGACCCAGGGTGAAAGTTAAAAGTCAAAGTTTCAGAGTCAGAGGCAAGAGCTTTTAAGAATGATTAAAAGTTTGAAAACAGAAAAAGATTAGGGACATTTCAAAGTTGTGTTTTGTCTTTTTTTAAAGTTTTTTTCTTTTTTAATTTATACAAGTGCTGGGGCACAGGCCAGAGGCACAGGAGGGTGAGAGGATTCACCAGAGACAGAGTGGGGAGCAGAACAGGCAGACAGACCGAAAGCACTGCTGAGGGGAGCAGCGGGTGAGACAGGAGAAGTCTGCTGTGCCATGTAGTAATCTCCCTGGCCATCCGGGAATCGAACCTGCACTACAGAGCCTGTGGACAGCTTCACAGTGCTGTGCTCAACCCACAGCATCACCCAGGAGGCCCTCAAAGTTGTGGTTTTTGACAGATATTTAATGTTACATTATTAGGGAACCCAAACAAATCAATAAACATATGTAGCAAAGACTGCACAATTCTGAACTAAGGAGACCACCAATAAAATCCAGGAACCGCTGAAGCCTGACTTGCTAAGAACCAAACATCTTTTCTTTGCTAACTTTCATTCAATTTCCTGTGATTTTCAGTGGCATCATCATTCCAAGAAAAGAATCTTAGCTCATATTCACTCAAAGCTGAGCAGATTAATATTATGTTTGTGCCTGATAGGCAGCTAACAATATTCAGTTAATAGTAAAAAGTTATTGTGGTGTGATGATACAAATGGGAAAATATCATTGAGAGGCAATATGGTTGCTTCATCCCATAGTAATACAGTAATGGAGAGAACTTATTTTAAGAAGTCCCAAGAATGCACTTACAAATAATCCACTAATTACACCCAGTAACTCCCTTAAATATAAACACCTTGAATTCTCAAATTGGTTAAAATCCATATTTAATAGAGTAAAACTTTTCTTTGTGTGCGTGTGTTTTTTTGGTATTTGGGAAATGAGAGGCCAAAAAAAATTGGTAATTCTATTTTGAGATGAAATGTAAAACAATTAGAAGTCCTGTCTAAATATTCAAGGAGCGTAATAACAGGAACAGGATTAGGGAACAAATTTATAAATTATGACTAAGCTCCATTCTAATGTGTCAACATGATAGAACCTGATTTTAATTTTCTGCTTAGCAAATGGAACTAACATTTTTTTGGGGAAAAAAGAGACAATATAGGTAACTGAAGAGAATCCAACTTTTTTTTTTAACCTATTAGGTAATTTTCAAGTGCACAATTCGAAGGTCTGAAGTACACTGAGGATATTTTGAAACCATCGCTACTATTTCCAGAATCTTCATCATCCCAAACAGAAATTCCATATCCATTGAACAAACAGCTCCATTACTCCCCTTCCTTAACTCATGGTAACCATTAACCATTGTTCTACATTCTGTCTCTAATAATTTGCCCATTTTAGGTACCTCATGCAATTATTCAATGGTTTCACAATTCACCCATGTTGTAGCACATTTCAAAATTAGAAGGAGCAGTCAGAAAGATGTCTTACTTTTCTGGGCAAGGAGTTCACAAGAACAACATTATCTCTAAGTGACATAGTTAGAAAATCAAACAGACTTACTGTAGACTACTTTCTTAGCAAGAAAATAAAGAGATAATAGGTGGCCTAAGAGAAGTAGGCTCTCATTAAATTATTGGTTTGAGGAAATTTATATAACAATCAATGTTAACACATTTTCTGTAGTCCAAAGTAATTAAAAGATCTAATAAACTTTTATCTGCTTGGCATATAGTCTAACACTTGCTACCTACAATAATTACAACAGAGTCATTCAAAATTAATTCAAATTTTATGTCACCTTAGAAAAACTGTAAAATACACATCAGGCCATATATCATTTGATCCCATTTGATTTCTTATAAATTCAAATACCTCTTGTGGAAATGATTTGGTTATATTAATAATATTTAAGGCTTAGGGTTCTTCAATCCATTTGTTTGGATTACTATTACTGTCTATGTATTTTTGTCTCATATTTAGTCAAAGTCAGATGAGAATTATAAAAATGTAGAATTAAATCAGTATCACAAAAGACTATATTTACATAGCATAAAGGATGGTTTAAAGGTGCTTCCTTTATGATTAATTTGAGTAGTTTAGAATGTTTAATCACCTATTTTGGACACTTAATCATCTGATACTTCACTGATGACTTTCTAGGTCAGGTGCAAATAAATCATTTCTGCCATGTGTTAAAATAGAGCCTCAATATTTAATAAAAAATAAACTTGGTTTTCCAAAGGTGAATTGTTTGCATTAGAGTATATCTTCTAATACCATCTTCCTTAATAAGAAAAAATAAAACAAGTGTTAGCATCTGTCTCTCCAAACACAGAGACTTCTCAAAGCAGAATTTTATTCAACTACGTTCATTGTTTTCTTTTTTTTTTTTTAAAGATTTTTATTTATTTATTTATGCATATAAGAACTGGGTGTAGGCCAGAGGTGGAGATGAGAGGATTCACCAGAAACAGAGGGGGCACAGAACAGGCAGATCTACTGGAATACACTGCTGAGGGGAACAGCAGGCGAGTCAGGAGAGGTCTGCTGCACCATATGGGGTTAGCTTGCTGGCCAGGTGGAACTCATGCAGCAGTGGCTGCGGATAGTGCTGCGTCTTAACCCCTTGCACCACCAGGGAGGCCCCTTGGATCATTGTTTTCATCCATCCACACTCAAAACTCCTATAAACAAAAATTCATATGTATGGAGATATTCAAACGAATGTGGTCCTTTGCTTGCAATTTTAAGCACATCACACACATCATGGTTGAAAAAATTGAGGCCAAGAGATGAATCGATCTGACCTGGACCAGATAAATATTTACTGAATTAAAACTGGCAGAGTTAGGTCTTGTACAATGTTTGGAATCACTAAACAGTAATTCTTTCTCTAGGAGAACCATTGCTTTCATGTCACATTCACCACAAGAGGTAAGTGTTAAGGGAAGTTAAGAAAAAAGATAGAATGTTTTCTCCAAGTATTAGTCTATATAAAATTCAGAATGCAAATTCTAACAATAATAATTTTTAAAAAATTAGCTGCAGTTCATTCCATGTGATTTTATGAGAATGTGATTTGGAAATGTTTTCAAATGTTGCTGTCAATTTGATACTATCTTTCACATGATTCTTGATTCTTCACAGAATATGAAGAGTTAAACAGTAGTTAAAGTCATGTTCAAATCCATTTTAAAGGTCTTGAATAAGTCATTGACTTACATTAGCTCTCAGTTTCCTCATCTGCAAAATAGATTTACAATCTTTTGTGGATTTCTTAGATTTAACGTTTATAACTACCTTTAATCCTGGGGAATGCTACAATTTTAGCAGTATTCATTCTTTCAGATCCACACTTCTTAAACATTCCTACTCAGGTATATTCCATGCCTAATGGCAGAGAAAAGGCAATTTCCCCTGGGGAGGCCTTATCTCAAAATGATCAGAAAGTGTTTTGAAGCATCACCTTATCTTAGCCTTACATGCTCTCATCTTTTACTAATAAAATATCTATGTGTAATATAAAATCAACTTACCCCAAATCATCAACTAAAATAGGTCATTTAAGAAGATTCATCAAACATACTCTGTCACTTAGAGTTCTTTACATTCTCCATCTAAGAAATCATTTAGAAGGATTCTCATGCTGGGCCTCCCTGGTGGCCTAGGGGTTAGGTCTCAGCTTTATCACCTCTGTGGCCTAAGTTCGATTCCCAGCCAGGGAGCTAACCCACATGGCACAGCAGACATCATCTGTCTCACCCACTGCTCCCCTCAGCAGTGTATTTCAGTAGATCCACCTGTTCTGCTCCCCACTCTGTCTCTGGTGAATCCTCTCACCCCCTGAACTTCTGGCCTACATCCCAGTTCTTCTACACAAAAATAAGTATTTTTTTTTTTTTTTAAAGAAGGATTCTCATGATACCGTATCATCAGGCTGTGTTTTCCAAGGATCAGTTTAATGCCTCCCCTGATAGCTGACTGGTTGAAAGGTATATTATAAAAGAAAAGGACATGGGTTTTGGAGTCTGCTAGAGTTCATATTCTAAATCTAACATTGCTGGTGAAGATAGTCTTCAGCAAGTCATTCACTCATTCAGTGCCTCAGTTTCACCAACTTTAAAATTGAGGTAAAATAGCCCTGATCTCTCAGATTCATGTGTCTATGAGTTAACTTCCTACAGTGTCTGGATGTAGAAAGCACTACATTAGTAAAGTCATTATTATTGTTTAAAAAAATTCAAACTATCACTGAAAAGCAGAAAAGTAGACTTTTTCTACTGTTTTTCTGTCCCCACCTCCAATTCCTACAATGGTATAGGAAATGAGATAAGTTCATACAAAGTAAAGCAAATAAAATAAAGATACCCATTTAAAGTACAGTACTAAGCTTAATAATTTAAGGTAGAATGGCATTGAAAAGGATAAGAGAGATTTCAGAAGATGTTTAGGAATACAAATATAAAACAAAATTATGACTGAGAATGGTCATGTTTTTTATTTAAAATATTTTTATTTTTTATTTATCATGGAACACCAAACCTGGTGATTCTTTCAATAAGATAATCAAATTAGTCTTCACCAGGCCTAGGACCTTTGGAATAACTCAGTTTGATTTCTATTCTAAAACAGAAATCATACAATATCAATTTCCATGCAATTCCCTAGTCCTGATTTGTTAAAATATAAAGTAGCTACTTTCTGTCCTAAGACAGAAAACTTAAATAGATGATCTTTAAGAGATCATATTGGCTTATAATTTAAGCACAAACCAGGAGAGTATTTCTAATAACTAAATCTCAAAATTAAAACATTTTTTCTTCCACAAAATAACTATAAATATACACTTTGGACTAGTTCATTAAACTGGATATTGTTATAAGAGTAAATTTTGCTAAAGAAAATTCAAAAATTAACAATATAAAGGTAATTTAATCATCAATAATTTCACTTATAAATAACATGTTTGTATACTTCCTTTAAGTTACCACATGTATTTTTTCATTCTACCTACTTGCATATGTATTAGTATCTAACTATTCTTTCATGCCAGACATGAAATTAAATGTTATAGGGGAACTAAATATGTATATATTACACTTAATAAAATGATATTTTAAAAGTTTTGTTTTAATGAATTTATATAAATGGCATGTCTATATAAAACACATAAAAAAATCTGCATAGCTGCCAGATACTGTCTTAGTTTTATAATTTTTTCCCTTTTTGAAATATTTCTGAAAAACATCTGTATACATGTTTCTTAGCTGCATCTCAGATTATTTCCATTGGTTAGGTTCAAAAAGTGGAGGGAGTTTCTGAATCAAACAGCATGGGTACCTTTATGCCTCTGTCTAGATACACATAGACAATTTCTTTCTTGAAAAAAAGTACCATTTTATATTCCACAAATACTATATGAGAGCTCATATATTTCTGTACCTGCAGCAATACTGTCATGAAAACTCTTTTTCAAAATGATCTATGAAAAATGGGTTGTATTTTCTTTGACTTTCTTTTAGACATTTCTGAAGCTTGAACAGTCTCAGTTACTTATTAAAAGTGACAGGCTGGTTAGTCTCTTTAGTCTTCAAATTCTTCATTGCTATGAAAAATCTACTCTCATGTAAAATTGCAATATTTTATACTGGTGTTTTGAGGATTAAATGATAATGTAGGCACTGACTACAGTGCCTGACACATAGGGGCCAGTGAATGGTTCTTGACACCTATTGTCATCATCATCTTAATTTGGCATTTTTTTTTTAAAGATTTATTTATTTATGTATTTATTTATTTATACAAGCACTGGGTACAGTCAGAGCGCAGGAGGGTGAGAGAATTCACCAGAGCCAGAGCAGGGAGCAGAACAGGCAGAAGGACCGAAGTACACTGCTGAGGGGAGCAGCAGGAGGCAGGAGAGGTCTGCACACCATGTGGGACCCTCTCCTGGTTGCCGGAGATTGAACTGGCTCTGCAGAGGCTTCGGGCAGCTTCGCAACCCAGCACTCAACCACTGTGCCACCGGGGAGGCCCTTGGCATTATGTTTAAACTAGGTGACAGAGGACTTTCATGTAGGTTACTTCATCATAGTAAATACTAAATATGAATCACAAATACAGTGAATCAAACATTTTGCAAAGACCATAAATGTGAAATTACTAGAATAGTTGCTAAATAACTTCCTATTTGTTTTGTATATAGAATCAAAGATATAATGAAATTGTTGAGTATACCATGAACACAATCCTTTTTGCTCTAAGTGTAATTCTGTTCAAATGAATCAGAGACTGTAATGGGAATTCTGGCTGGAGGCCGGAGGAAATACTGTGATATAACCCTGTCTGAACACTGGAGACAGCAGTCTAACCAATTGTTTCATTTTTCCCAGAAAAGAAACTGACCACTAGTACAGCAGGTACACTTAAACTCTGATTATTTTTGAAAGAAAAGTTCCTGTGGTTATCACTAATCATGGATCCAAGGGTGGTAGGAGGGGTAGTGATGATCAATGAGCTCTTAACGAGGTTGAACAGTAAATAGTTCTAGAAGGCCCCTTAATCATGTGAAAATAAGTAAGCAGCTATTGAATATTTTTAATATCCTTACTCACTGCATCTCTTTAGTTCACCTAACTTAACACAACAGCCTCATAAGCATTTTCCAATATTATTCCCTATTTTCCATCCCAAACCTCCAACCATCACCATACAGGAGTTAATTTATTCTCTACACTGCTTCCAGAGAGTTACTATTTTTTTTTCTCTAGAGAGCTCTTTTGATAAAAACCAGAATCACTAAATGTCATTTTCCTGTTTGAAATCCACTGACTTTGGGAGAAAAAGAATCTAATCCTAATAGTAGAATAATCTAGTCCTATGCTGTTTTGCTTGTTTTGGTGTGATCAGAAGCAACTGAAAAACTAGGAAATCTTCTGAATTAACTAGGTCTGGTTTGTGGCTGTAGAATTTGCATTTCTAATGAACTTTCCAGTGATGTGATGATGTGATGATGCAGGTAGTTGAGTATACACTTGAGAACCAGTGATTTAGCAATTCATGCTTATACACTGTGCCTCATTGCTCAACATGGTATCTTTCAAATACTTAACTGTTATAGTTCTCCAAATCCATCATGCTCTTATGTGTTTCTGCACATGTTAATTCTTCGACCAGGCATGCCTATTACCTCTGCCAACAGGCTAATGACCACTAACACCTTCTTTGTTCCTGTGATACCATGCATTTCCTTCTCTCCCGCTGTATCTTTATCACATTGTATTACAATTATTTACACTCTTTGATGAGGCTGTAGAAGGCTAGTTGTCTCTTTTTGTATACTCACTACCTAGCAAAATGCTTGATGTATGGTAGGAAGGCATTCAATGTATTTTCAATGAATGATGGCACAAATGACTGATAGAGAATCAGTATCCAAAACAGTGATTTCTTTTTTAATCCCATGTCCCCTCGATGATAATTGGGAACATTCTAAAAGAAAATGACTCATGCTTGTTGTCTGGAATGAAAACAGAAGTTCACACCAATCTCACACCAAGTTTACCAATCTCAACATATTAGAGAGAGAACCCAAAGAGGATGAGTGAGTAAAATAATGCAGCCTGACACTCCGGAATAACCAGAGGTAAAATAAACTGGGAGCCAGTCAAGGTCTAAGTTCTAGAAAGGCCTGTGGGGGGCTCCCAGGTAGATACTTTTACTCTTTAGTTCATCTAGACAATATTTGTATGTGTTCAAATTTTTAATGCTACATAAATTTCACCCAGTCACACTCTGCCTGGCACTCTGCTTGGATAGAAAATTCAAAGATTAGAACCTTTGTTAAACACATCAAGAAATGATTATATTTCAATTCAAAGTGAAGGTCTGCACAAATAGTATCTAGCAGTAAAATAGAGATGTCAAAATGTACCTCGTAGCTGGCTTATAGTGCCATCATAAGTCAAATAAAATACTTCCATTCCAATTATATTTAAAAAGAAAATCTAATTCCTGAAATTTAATGAGTTTTTCATAATTCCAATGCTAAGAACTTTATGTTAAAATGTCTCTCTACTGTTAAATTGATTTAACTACCTAAAAGTCAGTAAAGGGCAGTAGCTAAGAGTTAAACGCTGTAGTCCACTTAAAAACATAAGACACCAAAGTACATCTATAAAATTGTCATTTTAAAGTGTTGCATGCAAAGCAAAACCTCCATGTATTAAGAAAGGATCCCAATGTAAATTTCAGTTTTTAGTAGACTATTCATACTACTGCTAATATTTCACACATTTAGGTTAGACTGGACTCACAGGTCACTACAGCAACCAGACCTTATTTCACATTTATCAATAGTATTATGGAGAATTCAAATTAGATTGTGAAAATTTTCACATGGACGCCATTGATAGAAACATAGCTTTCTTTTAATCCTAGAACCATGAACTATCAACCTCTAGTAGAAAACAGGTGCTCAATAAATGTAGTTGAATTAAGAATATAATAAATTTTACAATTGAATTAATATGGTAGACTGTTCAGCTGTTTCTGATTCATTATCTCTGCAGTCATCTAATACTAGGAAAAGAAGTAACTAAAAGATGACTCAAATGCTTTATTATATTTTTATGATAAGTGTCATAAAGTGATTCAAATTTGTTTTCAATTAAATGATTTAATTTGACCAGGGTATATGCTCTGAGATATTATGTCAATAAGTCGTGAGCGTCTTATTGTCCAGACTGTCTTTGGCTTAGCTTCTCCCCATTGGTGAGACAAACTCCTTAAGGTTATTTTAACATTTTCTTAAACCATGTCAACTGAAGTCTAATTCTTTTTTGTTAAATATTTTATTCATTTATGCACACAAGAGCTGGGGTGTAGGCCAGAGGTGTAGGGGCAAGAGGATTCACCAGCGACAGAGTGGGGAGCAGAACAGAAAGACTGACTGAAATACACTGCTGAGGGGGACAGCAGGCGAGACAGGAGAGATCTGCTGCACCATGTGGGTAGCTCTCTGGGTGGGGATTGGACTCATGCAGCAGTGGCTGTCAATAGCTTCATAGTGCTGAAACTTAACCCTGTGCCACCAGGGAGGCCCTTAGGTCTAATTCTTTCATTTAATTTCATTGAAGAAACATTGGTTTACAACATTGTGTATCATTTAGGGCACTATGGTCACACTTCCTTATCCCATCCCTACCACAAAGTACCCACTGACCACCGGTGGCCCCCTCTGCCCTTTGTTTCTCCCCCACCACTCTTCCCCTTCTAGTGGCTGCCTCAATTTTGCAGTCATATTTCTAGGGTTTGTTTTGCTTTAATTCTATCAGCTCTTTTGTTTCAGTTCTCTATATTCCACACATGAGTGAAATCATGCAGTATGTGTCTTTCTCCTTCTGACTTCTTTCACTTTGCATAATCCCCTCCAGTTCTATCATTGTTGCCAAAAATGGCATGAACTTGTCTTTTTTTAAATAACAATAGTATTCCATTATGTATATAAAACAGTATTCCATATCTTCATAATAGGTCTAATTCTTCTTTCACTTTTTCTGTTTTTTATTCATTTGAAGCAAGTCAATAGGTCTAGTCCATAGTCATGGGGAGGAAATTATACAATGGTGTGAGGATCAGGAGTCAGGAATCATTGAGAGTCAAACCTTATTCAACTATATAACCCCCTCTTGATTTTTCATATCTTTTCTCAGACGCCTACTAATTTCTTCTTTAAGGTATTATTTATTTTGTATGATAAAGTGATTCTCAGTTATAAAAGACAATTGAAGACAATTCAATTACATATATTATACTTATATGTAAATAAATGTAAAATACAAAAACACCCCACAACCCACAAAAAAAAATTCCCCAACTCAAAATCTGGTAAATGAGCATATCCTCTAGAAAAAACATGTGAGACTTAAGTTCATATTTTTCTAATGCATTTTTACTTTTTTTTTAAATTTATAGAGTATAGGGATTTAAAGTTTTTAAGAATGTCTGTAACAGGTGTTACTAATCTGATTATGTTTATAAAGTTAATGAACTTTTAAATCATCTCATTTTTCCTTTTTCAACCTACTAAATCAAGTTATGGATTCAAACACTCCTTGCATCTAGCAAATGTTCTTTGACACTTTCTCAGGATCTAATGGTGCCCTTAACAAATGTGGAAATGAGTTCTAAGTCTTGTAGTGATCTAATTATTAATTGAAATTTCAAGGCAGATCACTCCTGGAAGAATAATATTTTGCAGGAAACAAAACAAAACAAAACATGTCCCTGCAACATTTAAGAATGACAGTGAAAACAGTATGGATGAATTGATTTCAGAGATGAAATCCTTTTAATAGAGAAAAATGTGAATAATCTAATTTAAAAATGGAGAAAGAGCCTGAAGAGACATTCTCTAAAATTACATATGAATAGTCAACAAGTAAATGAAATGGTGTTTGACTTCACTAATCATCAAGGAAACGCAAATCAAAACCAAAATGATATCACTTCATCTCTGCTGGCATAGCCATCAACAAAGTGACTGGAGATAACAAAGCTGGTGAGGATATGGAAAAAAGGGAACCATTGCGCATTGTTGGTGGAAATGTGAATTGGGGCAGTGATGATGGAAAATATGGAAGTCCCTCAAATAATTAAAAATAGATATATCACGTGTTCCAGCAATTTTACTTCCAGGTATTTATTTGAAGAAAATGAAAACACTATGTTAAAAAATTATCTTCCGCTATATTCACAGCAGCATTATTTATAACTGCTGGACGTGGAAACAATCAAAGCATCCATTGATGGATAAATGAATAAGGAAGTAATGGTGTATATGTTTATGTCTATGTATATTATTCAGCCATAAAAAGAAGGAAATTCTGTCATTCGGGCCAACATGGATGGAACTTGGGGACTATACGCTATATGAAATAAGTCAAACAGAGAAAGACAACTATGATCTCAGTAATATTTGAATCTAAAAAGAGCAAAAAAAAAAGATACACAGGAAAAGATCAAATTTGTTGTTACCAGAGGCAAGGTGTGGATAAGGAATTGAATGTAGATGGTCAAAAGTACAAACTTGCAGTTGTAAGGTTAGTAAGTACTATGGATGTAATGCAATATGATAACTATAATAAACACTGTTGTGCAGTATATTTAAAAGTTCTTAAATAAGTAGACTGTAAGAATTCCCATCACAAGGAAAATAACTTTTTAATCTTTGTTTTTGTATCTTTGAGATGATGGGTGTTACCTATAATTACGGTGCAAACTATTCATAATATATGTAAGTCAAATCACTGTGTTGTACACCTTAAACTTAAATAGTGCTGTGTGTCAGTTATACCTCAATAAAACTGGAAAAAATAAAACTACCAAAAATTCCTTTAGTAAGTAAGCATGCAATTGTTTCAAGCCAATGTGACTTAAATGGTTGATATACCAAATAAAACTCAAAATTTCATTAATCAGCATTGAGCTGAAAACTAAAAGCTTAACTAGTCCTTAAAGGGAAGGTTTATGCAATAGAGAATGGATTGAGTTTCTCCAAAAAGATATTTTAATTTTGAGATTACTAAAAGAAAACTGGAAATGTCGCTCTCCAAGCAAGCCACTGTCAAAACAGGGTATATCTATGAATGGTATATGTAAGAACTAAAAACCAAGTCACTTTGAAGAGGGTTTTCAAGAAATTGGAGGAATACACTGATAATGATGGAAACTGACATGTTTGTAAAATGAAGAGATGAAAAGAGATGTGTTGTTCTCATGAGTTCTGTTGCCTATGGGGAAACCTGGTTGGGGAGCTCCCCTCCCCTGTCTTGCATGTATTATTAACAGGTGTGAATTTTGCTAACAACATAAGTTGTCACTGTTAGCAAGCTGTTACATTATATTATAGCACATTTACAATGTAACATGACACTAATAGTGTCTACTCTTTTCTTTCAAGCATGAAAAAGTGTGAACATAGTTCAAATCAGTCTTGAAGGGAAAGAAAATGTGTTTCCATGCCTCCATTTGTTTCCAAAGAGGACCTTTTCCAGCTCAAAGGCTGTTCAAAAATTAACAAAAGCAAACAGTGCAATTTAACATGTTCTGAATTTATTTAGTGGTAGTACAAAATTTTAATTATAGGTAGATGCTTAGGAATCTTGCCTCACTGGAACAACATCTTTAATCACTTTTTATTATTCAAGGGGATTTGTATGTGGGCTATCATTCCTCGTAACATAATTTTCTTATTGTTTATTTAAGAATCCATATACTGAGTGAGGCTTGTGAAACTAAGCTATGAAGCAATCTAATTACTTCCACAATCTGATATACAAGCATTTACTGCAAATGATTTCTGTCTAACTACCTTCAGGGGAAGATTTGTTATTCAAAACAAGAAAATCCTCAAGGCAGGTACCTTGATGTCCACTACTCCTGGGAAGAATTCCAAGTGATTTCTTTGCAATAATTGGAACCTCAAAGGAAATTTTCTGTATTTTTATCATTGTTATGGGTTAACCAAGGATAGTAACTCTTTTCTTTTGGTTGATACAACAACCAACATCTACTATGTGGCTAATAGGCATTGCTTTATTATTAAGAAAATCAGTATTACTATAAACCTTAACTCAGGTATTAGATTTTCTCTTTGTCTGAGAAAACTGTTGACCCTATTCTCTGATATTCTGGGACAATATTAAGCTCAATTTCCCTAAAATTCAATGCTTCTGATTTTGCAACGACCTCCTTAAGATTATTGGTACATATACCTCTTATCAGCACTAATGATCTCTATCTTTAAAAGAAAATGGTAATATTCTTAGCGAAGCTGAGAGACTTACAAATAAAAGAACAATAAAAAAAGGGATTTCAGTAACAAATAAGGCATGACTTTCTGTACAAAAAAAAATTCAGGCATCAAAATTCGTATTTGAAAAGTATTCTTTCAATTTAAGGAACATATGTTTATTTGCTATATTCATAGTCCTTTGGGATTAATTCATAGGGGAACTCTCTGTTTAGCAGTGAGTTTCACATAGGGGTTTCTAGACTGTAAAATCTATATTTAATGACAATGCAAATATTAAAATTAGATTAAAATACAGTATGTATTAAAATGTCACTAAGGAAGAGAAATTGTGATTTCTTTTTTGAGAAGAAAATGGATGGCCTTTAGAAAAAGACAATGAACACTTTCATATGAGGGGACTGTAAATAGGGCTGAGGTGACGGCATCAAGATTTAGCAATTTGTTATTTCCTATTTCTGTTTCATGCTGTGCCTACTTCGAGTAAAGGTTTTATATCATTAGCAAGTCAGTCAGCTCATTCATCTGAATTACTCTGACCTTATCATGTCATGCATCCACACAGTATTTTCAGCATCACAAGAGTATAAAATGAAAACAAAGTTTAAGGATATATATTTACAGCTCCTCCTCCATTTCAGTGGGTCAAAGAGAAGTCTTGCTTATCAATTTACTAAGATTATTAGTTTTCATTTAGCTTAATTCAAGATAAGGAAAGGAAACCTTAAAAGTATTATTAAAACTAAAGTGTATAAATGAAAACATTATCATGCACCTGCAGATATCTCCTTAAGATTATTTGAGTTCCTACAAGAGCATTTTATAAAGCTGTAAGAAATATTAATGTATACTCCAAATACATCATTACAAAATCTGGTTTGTTTGCAGGAATGCCTTGATAGTACTTTAGTTTCCAAGGAGCCAAAATCCTTGAAGGTTGTCACATATGGAATTCTTCATTCCATGACAGCTGTGTCCAGCCTCCAAGCAGTTCAACACAAGTTTCTTGAGAAATGTGGAAAATGGAAAGTAGAAATGTGGATATGGTAAACTGCAGCACAGTCTGCATGTATGAGAAACTGACAACCTCATGATGGAGACACTGCCACCTTTCAGCCTGAGATATAAATGATGAAGGGTTAGAACAAAGGAGGAGAAAATAGAGAAGGCCCCTTGAAAGCAGAGATTTAGGTGGAGATTAGACAGGGAGACATTTTTAAAAATGTTTTATTCATTTTTTTTACATCTTTGTTATTTTTGGACAGCATTTGATTTCTCTCCTCCTGTGTGGGGTCTATGGTTATCCAACCACTGTAGCACCTGTGATCCATCACCACAGTCTAGATAGGGAGATATTTTTACATGGCAGGCTTTCTAAATGAAAAGATACCCTGCACAAATGTACTGAAAAGAAGAGGTTCAGGGAATTTAAGAAATTTGTTTTTCAAGACAATTAAGATGGTTATCCTTGGCCAGGAAGTCAATATAACAATGGTCATTTATTATAGGATACAATACTCCACACTGGATATACATTGCCCTATGTAAGTCTCACCACAACCCCTGTAATTTACCTTATTGTCCCTATTTTATGATTGAGGAAAGTGAAGGTTAAGCAAGTTGCTAAGATCCAAAGCAAAGGCAGTGCTCAGTCTTCATGTGCTGACTCAAGCCCACACTTTGCTGCCTTGCCTAGGGGAGATATAAAAGGTTGAAGACACAGGTTGGAGAATTCTGTGCATATACTGGCAAGTCAAAGTGAATGATAGAATCAGATGATTCTTTTAGACACATTAGAATGGAATGAAGTTGGGCATGCTTTGATTACATGCATCTGAAGAGAGGTGAATCCCTAAATCACATTCAATGTTGTAAATCAACATTATCTCAATAAAAAAAAAATAGAAGCAAAAAAAAAAAAAACCCACAAAAAGTGAAGAAATGGAAATTGAGGGAATGAACACAGGTTTCAGGATAATGTCTACCTTGAGTGGGGGGAGAGGTAGGGAGATAAGACTGTCCCAATTCCAGTTCAGTTTACATATTATGACTGTAAGTTTTACAAGATATTTCTAAGAATTCTGCAATAGTACTTTTGTTTAGGGTCATAGTAGAAAAAGCTAATTCATATTCTACATTATGCAACAGATTATAGAAGGCCTTAAAATGCTTTTTAAAATAATACATAATTGTTTTTCTTTTAAAAAGATCCTTAAATGCCTATAACTTTCTGTGATTCAAATGAACATAATATTATATGCACAATTTGCTAGGATACTTGAAAATCATCTCAAGATTTCATTTAAAATATTAAGCAGAGCTCTTTCATCTGGCTGCAAACATGTCATCCCCTCTGAGGAAGACCAGGCAATTTCGAGGCCACAGATACATTGCTTCATTGGCAAACACTAGAAGCAACCAGAGGACTAGGATAATACTGACAACATGTGCCATCACAGGATCAACTTCAGTCAACATTGCGCAGGGTACTTTGGGAAAGTTGGTGTGAGGCACTACTGCTTAAAGAGAAACCAGAGATTCTGCCCAACTGTCTACCACGATAAACTGAAGACCTTGGTGTGTGAGCGGGCATAGCTAAATGCTGCCAAAAACAAGACTGGAGTTGCTCCTACCATTGATGTGGTATGACCCAGCTAATAAAATTCTGGGCAAGGGAAAGCTCCTGGTGCAGACTGTCACAGTGAAGGCCAAATTCTTCAGTAGAAGAGTTCAAGAGAAGATTAAAGCCATGTGAGGGGAGGGACACAGGAAAGGACTGTGTCCTCATAGCTTGATGCCACATGAGGGAAGATTTTTAAATGCTAACAAGGGTTTTTTTTCTTCTTGTCTGTGTGTAGGTTATTTGAAAACTCCACCTCCCTACTTCAACATTAAAACACCACCTAACAGGGTGGGAGAAGTATGAGGTTTGAACTCCTCTGCTTGTTCACCGCAGAGAGAAAGTATGGAAAGATTCTATGAATACATAGAGGACTGGACCAGTTAGTTACCTAACCTGAACCTTTTCACTTAAAATTGAGAAAGATAACTGTTTATAATGTTAACTAATTTGTATGAAACACTGAAGGTACAGAAATGAACAGTGTGTTAAGATTCGGACTGAGTGTGAAATCTAGATACAAGCCTAACAGCTGTGACACTTAGGCTTAGCCCAACTATCTCATCTTTAAAAGTTAGGTAGGGCCTCCCTGGTGGCACAAGGTTAAGCACAGCACTGTGAAGCTATCTGCAGCCTCTGCAGTATGAGTTTGATTGCCATGACAACCAGGGAGATACCCACATAGCACAGCAGACCGCTCCTGTCTTACCCGCTGCTCCCCTCAGCAGTATATTTCAGTATGTCTGCCTGTTCTGTTCCCCACTCTTTCTCTGGTGAATCCTCTCACCCCCTAGCCCTCACCTCTGGCCTGTACCCCAGTTTTTGTATGCATAAATAAATAAATCTTAAAAAAACAATAAAAGTTAGGTAAAGATACCTACTTGAAGACTGTGGATTAAGTAAAATGGAAAACATTGACTAAAAAATATTAAGTGGAAAATATTAACACTAACCAAAATACTGAACTTTCTTTAATTTTTAGTGAGTTCCAAAGTTACTATGATTTCTCTCAAGAGAAATTGTAATTATAATTCTCTTAGGAGAACTATGCCAATAGTGAGTTACTTACAATTTAAAACTTCAAGTAAACCCATAATTAACAAAGAATTTGCTAATCAATATATACTTAATGTATTTGATTGAACCAGTCTGAATAGTAAAACAGTCTTATACAAATATTCAAGATTCCATTTTTCCTTTTCTCTATAACACTATTTTACATAAAATTGATTACTTCAAAAATAGATTAATTCTACTACATGTGAGTTTTACAAAATGCTATATACATAAGACATTATATTTGTTTCTTATCTTGATTGTTTTCTTAATTTGGAAATGCACCTATATGTTTTTATAATACGTAGACCTCTCCCTTTATTTTCCAATTCTTCATGTAGCAGGCCAGGCACTGAAGGAAAATGTTCAGAATATGTTCCACATTTTTTAGCTCTTTTCAACATTTAGATAAACTCAGAGTCTGACCTCCATGGGAAATAACTGAATTAATTTTTTTAAATAAAAATGTCTTTTATCAATAAAGATTCACTTTTATGTTTATATGTCTTGGTATGTCTTCAGAAATTTGCCGTTTCTTTTTCTTCTTTAAATATCCATTTGACTTCAAATCCAGAGCAGCCATTAAATTAGGAAATTTTAAGACCCATAACCCAGATCACAAATCTTCTCATATTATCAATAACCCCAATGGATATCTTCTTTTCAATATTCTCTATGGTTAAATACTGTGTTGTTAAAAATAAAATAAGCTTTTGAATATAGGACCAAAGTCAAAGTTCATAGCTACTCCAACATGGCCAAATCCAAGACTCTTATCCACTGGTTTTGTGTGATTTACATTTTCAGCTTTTCTTTTAGGTCACAAGGAAGTGATCCTAACTACCAGCTGCTTCAAAAGGTGATATAGAAACTGTGAAAATGCTATGCAGAACATACTGAGCATGATTTTTTAAAATTTCAAACCCAAACTAAAAGCCAATTTCAAACCCAAATTATGATTTGAAGGGTCTATGTGTGTGGAGGAACAATTCTTATTGATAAAAGAAGGCAAAGAAGTCCTCTAAATGGTTAAGAAATGACTTAATACATTTTCAAAAGAACTGTTATAACAGAAGAAAGCTTATCTGTACTGTAGATAGCAGTTTATGGAAAAAAAATGGAAAACTGTCCTATTGACTTAGCTATCGCATGGACTGACACAATTTCCCACTACAACTGACAGGCAGTTTGCAAGAGAAGCAGTGCTATCTCACTTACCTAAATGCTGCCAACTTATATCTTTTAAAAGCTCATCTGGAAGAGAAATGTAGTATCTACTTAACTAATATTTTATGATGTTAATGTCATTGTTCTATATAAATCAAGCTTGAACACATTTAAATTTTTTGAAGTGGTTCAGAGTAATTAAAATCAATCAGTATAATTATTCTAATTATTCAATAAATTTTAAGCTACTAGTAACTCAACTAAATAAAATGTCTTAGTCCTAAAACAGAATATATTATTTTAAACACTGAGAAAAACCTAAAATTCAAATGCTCAGAGATGTGCCAAATCAACCACTAGATAAGCATTACCACTGAATACATCTGCAAGAAAACACCAATTCTCTCATCTCTACTTGCTATTCCATTTTAATCAGTCCTTTAACAAAGGGCATGCATAACAGCTTTTAATTCAAAGTATGCATGAAACATGAATACAAGCATTAATATTCTAGTTCAAGTCACCAAGTTGCATAGACCAAGGAGAACATGCACATCAAGAGCAGGAAAGACATCATTTTTAAAGGCAAAACTTGAAGAAAAAAACCTGGAAGACAAAGAGTACAAGAAAAGACAGAATGATGTTGCCATAAAGTGAAAAGCTCAAAGGCAAAATGAAAACAAAATCTAGCCACAAATACCCAGAATAAAACCTGAAGGAGGACATTCCAACTATGAAATGATTAACATTCAGAATTGAACATGCAAAGAACTAAACAGTGTGATTTTTACCTTAGAAAACATCCAGGAAGAGAAAGTGCAAAATGTTCAAATTATTCTTTCTGGGCAGTGGGGTTATCAATGATTTTTAAAAATTAATGAAATGTCCAGAATAGACAAATCTATAAAGGCTGAAAGTTAATTAGTGGTGGATAGGGGTGGGGAGAGGTAGGAATTGGGACTGAGGGCTAATAGATATGGGATAACTTTTTGTAATGATAGAAATGTTCTAGAACTAGATAATGGTGATGGTTGCAATTCTGTAAACATACTAAAAACCACTAAATTATAAATACTAAAACTGCTAACTATATGATATGAATTATATCTCAATACAGCTGTTATTTTTCTAATAGTAATATTTAAATATGAGCTCATTCTTCAGTCAACTTTGTCTCCTTGTTCATAACCTTATATTAATTGCGTGTAATACCTTTAAATACATTTTTGTCATTTTGCTTCTTATTAAATTATATGTTTATTTTTACATAACAAATTAGTTTGCAAATGAAAAATATTACAAATATTTGCTATATTTATTGATGAGTAGAAAAACATGAAATAATGTAAAAGACATGTTAAATTCATTTGATTAAATACAAGGAAAGAATGATAGAGAAAAATCTTCCCACAGCTTTTAAATTACTTACTATTGTATATGTCCTAAGTTGTTCTGAGTGATAAACATAGAGCACAAATAGGAGAGTCAGAAAATGAGTTTTATTTAGTATTTTCTCCCTTTGTTAAAAATCTAAGACTCTTAAACTATCTTGATCTATTTATAAATAGTCCCCAAACAGCAAAAATTATAGACAAGGGTATTTAATTTTTGACATCTAATGTCTTTTTTTCCCCAAGTCAAATTGAATTTCAAAAGATGTCTAGGGCCTCCCTGGTGGCACAAGGGGTTAAGATGCAACCCAGGAAGCTATCTGCAGCCACTATAGCACGAGTTTGATCGCTGGCCAGGGAGCTACCCACATGGCAAAGCAGACCTATCCTGACTCGCCTGCTGCTCCCCTCAGCAGTGTATTTCAGTCAATCAGCCTGTTCTGTTCCCCACTCTGTGTCTGGTGAATCCTCTCACCCCCACACCTCTGACCTATAGCCCAGTTCTTGTATGCATAAATAAATAAATCTTAAAAAAAAATACCCAAAAGATGCCTCACTTTCAGAAACTATATTTTTTTAGTATCTTAAAATCTTAAAATTTCATAAGTTACATTTTGATATATTCAGGCCATTTCATGTTGCTTAGATTCCCTTTTCTTCCTTCTCTTTTTAGTTTTTTGAGCAGCTCACACTGTTTCACGGCATGCTCAATTTTTATGGATAACTTTCAGGGGCTGCATGTTAGTAGCAAATTCCACTTAAATGGCTAGATTTCTACCTCAAACTATTAAATGACAATGAAAGACAATCAAAATTAACAACTTTCCAAATTTGGGTAACTGTCATATTAGGGGATCTAGGAATTTCTAAATTTAAACCTGAGAGGAAAGGCCACAGCTTTGGTCAGATAAGGAGCTTGGATTTATTAAGAGGCCAGGATTGCAATCATTCTTATGAGAACTGTGGTCACATTCATCACCTTTATTCTAAAAGAATATTAGGAAAATAGAAAAGATTAGCGTTTATTCCTACAGCAATCAGAGGAGACCAATACACTGAACCCCAGAAGTCTTCAATTTCTAAGTTGCACCTTAAGATAAAATCTGTAGCTGTCATTTGTCTGAAATATTACTTTAAAAAACTGACAACTGAAAAGTATACTCTAAATGTCATCTATCCTTAATTTGTCCAAGACCATGATGCATTTAGTGTCAACTCAAGTGCACACGCAGCTCAGACAAACAAATCACAGAAGTCCTGAGAATTCCTGCCAGGAGAGAAGTGATTAAAAACATGACTTCAACTAACACACATCTTTACTTTTACACAGTGCAAGTCATGCTTAGGGGCAGTACCATTGCACTGGAATGCATGGCCTGAGAATCTAATCACTGACTCCTATATCCTTACCTGCAGTTTGGTTCAGATATCAGTGCTTGTTGTACTAGTTCATTCAAACTACACATCTGAATCAACTTTGCTGGATAATGGTTGTGGTGAAAGGAGAAATGCCTCAGGATGTGAGGCCTTTCCAGAAACCTCAGTCTCTGTACCTATTTCTATACCTATAGATTTCAAATCACACTCTGATTTCCTCAATAATACTTCTCAGTGTGTAAATAATGAAGGTCTCATTCCCTAGAGAATTCTTTCATGCTTAAATAGCTTGTTGGTTGAGATAACAACAACTGTAGCAGAACAGGAATAGATTTCGTACTGGTTTTTGCACCTAGTAAGTCTTTCAGACATTCCCTTAATCTTTACTAGTCATAAGGCAGGTCCTTACCATTTTGAAGGTAAAAGAAATTAGACCCAGGGACATTAACTTATTTTCCCAAGGGCATATAGGTCATTAGTGTCAAAGAATCTGAATGCAAACAATATGATTCCAAATTGCACTCTAATTTTGGCATAAGTAAATTTCTATCTCCTTCAAAACCTGTCCATGCCTGTCCGAAGCATTTCTCTCTCCCTCAAAATTCTTGTTTCTCTAAGTTTCTTATTTGCCAAGAATTTCTTATCATCTTTCCATCTTTATCCAGTTTCTCCAAATAGATTATTATTAATTGTAGGGATATGCTCTCTCTCAGTGAAAGTCCCCAAGGCATTTAGCAGACCTTCACAATTATTTGGTATAAATCTGAGATGCTCTTGATGAATGACAGTATAGAACTGAAGTTGGATCTTTATCAAGTGTCAGAAACAAAGGTTGAGATGAGATAGTTCACTGTCCTACTGGGGACTGCCAAGGAGAGTGGTATGGTTTAACAATCCAGACATGCGATCTTAAGACAGTTCCTAAAGCCCTCGAAAGCTCGGCTGCCTCACCTGTGCAATGGCATTATTGATTCCAATGATGCAGGATCATTGTGAAAGTCGGAGACAGCCATACCTCAGGTAGTTAACAGGTAGCATATAAAGAGTTAGCACTACTTATTCAAAATAACCTTGATTTCAACTAGAGCAGTGGCTTTCAAACTGTTATAGTAAAATGTCTCAATATTTTGTTGTAGAGTAAAAGTAGTTTAAAATGCCATAGAAGTACTTAATCCAGGGAGACGAATGAGAAGGAATGAAGAATAAGGCCATACAGGGCTACCAGAGATGGTCCCTCCACTCTGTAATCAGAAAAGTCTGTTCTTAGAAACTTCACACACCAAAAACACTCCATGAGATTTTGTTTTGGGAAAAACAACAAAAATCCTCGGGAGGATAGTTTGAATAACACTGTTTTATTCCACTCAAAAAACTACAGACAAATTTTTCAAGTCAATAAAAAGTTTCTCTGTTAAGAGTGGAAGAGATTATGAGGGTAGAATGTATGTATTAATGAGGCAGACATATTTTTTTAGAGAAAGGAAATAGCAAAGCTTAGCTTTAGAAGACACTGTTTAGTTCAAGCCCATATAATTTCTCAACACTTTCCTCCCTGCCTTTCTGAGAAGCCATTACCAATTTTTTAAAGCTTTACTGTCACCTTCACAGTGAAAACTCAATTCTTCAAGATACCTGCGGAAATGCCTTGCCTGTTATCGTTCAACACTCCAGGTCGGAGAACTCTCTACAAGTCTCATTTCCAAGGAACTTCCCACTTCTTTCTCAATGACCTTGATACATGGATGTCTTTTTTATCTTCTAATTATCAGAAGCTAAGAGAAATGCAATCCATCTAGGGCTGCCCGGACCTCCTTGATGAATGAAATCAATGGTTAACTATGCTCACTGTAAACGACCATGGATTGGATTTAAGTCACCAATGAAAAACATTGCACTTATTGAGACATCATCAATTCAGTTGTCCTCTTAAAAATGTCCATTCACATTTGTTTTCACCTCATCTAAACTTCACTCATTTCCATGAAAAAGAACAACAAAAATCAAATGAAACTTTTTCTTCATTCTGTTTTCCTATCAACATCTGAGCCATCAAATTCAATAAATCTAAAGGTTATTCTTGTTAACAACACGTCTCAGTAGCCCATGATTTTTTAATCCTTTCTTCCCCTTGCAGCAGCCTGTTCTTCTAATTTTATTTCTCACTGTTTTCAAAAGAATATGTTAATAACCTGCATAATACCAGTACTCTTCCACTAATGCTTAAAAGAAAAATGCAAATTTTCTTTAATAGCTCTTCTCAAAAGAACAAACCAATAACAAGTAAAAATTGTTATTATTTAGTCTTTTATGTGGCATCACTGGTATCTAGTGAATTGATTCTTTTATTAAAGACATTTATCTCTCAGGGATTAAATAATTGGATTTATGTTACCAATTTCACAGTATTCCTTAAGAGACAAATGTGATAAAAAAAATTTTGCTAAGAGTATTGTCTAATGAATTTACTAAGCAAGTATACCTGTTTTCTGATGATGCCCTATTTGCTTCATTGTCAAGGATGATAATTCCTTGGAAGTTATGGAATATTTTTTATCTAATCCATGTATATTTCTGGACATGGTTAGCCTAATTTATTTTGTGTCTCTTTCAGGATTCTTGATAGAAAGCATGCATTTGACTGGGAGAAAGCAAAGCATGCATCTTTTCAATTTGCTTTTCTTCTCAAAGGAAGGGCAGAGATGGTCTCATTAACAGAGCATTTCCTCTGCTTTTGTGGTATGGCACAGGGAGCCTGGCAGTATGTATTGCTCCTGCTCATTAAAACCCCAGGTAACAACTGCCTATTCAACAATTCAACAGACAATATTGCTTCATCTTCACATGTGAATCTATCTTCATTGTAGATATGCTGCTTTATTGAATTCTATAGTGGTATTTCCTAAAAGGCATCTAATTGCTTCCTTTTTGATTCCATTACCTTAAGATGACTATAAGAATTCCATCTATGATTCCTTTAAATTAAGAATGTAATTCCCATTATTCATTCCCTTTGTTTCTTTACCATTAAGAATCACTGCTAAAATCAAAACTACCATGAGATACCATCTTACACCAGTGAGAATGGCACATATTGAAAAAACTAGCAACAACAAATGTTGGTGAGGGTGTGGAGAAAAAGGAACTCTTCTGCACTGTTGGTGGGAGTGCAAACTGGTCCAACCACTGTGGAGAGCTGTGTGGAGATTTCTGGACCTACTAAACATAGAGCTTCCATATGATCCAGCAATTCCACTCCTAGGTATTTACCCAAAGGACACAGAAACATCAATTCCAAAGAACACCTGCACCCCTATGTTTATAGCAGCACTGTTTACAATAGCTAAGCTTTGGAAACAACCCAAATGCCCAAAAATAGATGACTGGATCAAGAAGATGTGGTACATATATACCATGGAATATTACTCAGCATTCAAAAAAGATAAACACATGCAATTTGCAGCAACATGGATGGCACTGGAAGGGATCATGCTCAGCGAAATAAGCCAAAAAGAAAAAGAAAAATACCGGATGGTCTCACTCATAGCAGGAATCTAGAAAACTTAAATAAGGGACCAGGAAAACGAATAACTATAAGAAAGTGAAAATCAAAATCAGCAAAAAACTACGAACCAGAGACACTTTTAGGGGGGCGGGGGTGGGAGGGGTGGGATTGGGGTCAGAATGGGGGGGCTGCAACTGTATGGGGAATATAAAAATAAAATTTATTATTAAAAAAAAAGAATCACTGCTAAACTTATAGGTAATACATTTACAGCATGTAGAGATATTTGAGTAAGAAATTCTAGTCAAATTACTTTTTTTCATTCTAGTGCTAGGTTTTTGAGAGTTGGTAGATTTGTCTTAGTTTGAATGTTTGAAACAGAGCTACAAAGAAATGTACAAGTCATTTCATTGCATATACTCAGATTTATTTTAAAAACAAAAATAGAAAAATGCAAATTCTTTTAACTCTGTTTTTAAAATGTCTCTGACATAGTGAGATACCTTACATAGTCAAATTCTCCCTTTAACGTATCCTCGGAAATCTTCAACATGAAAACTAGAAAGTATTCAAACTAAGGCAAAAAAGTAATTTCACCAGATGTTAGCAAAATCATCAGTTTATCATATTTCTTGTAGGATATTTAGACTGTTCCTGTATTAGTACTGGATATTTTAACACTGAGGAATTTTAAAATGCTTGCTATAAATAATCTATGAATAATCATTCAGATATTTTTCTCAAGTCAATTCCTAAAAAAAGGCCTCTACTGCCACCACAGACATACTTTGCAGATAGCTTCCTGTTGTGATCATATTGTGATCACCTGATATCAAGATGTTTTCCTACAAAGAGACAGAGTCCTATCTTCTTGGGTTTTTACTGGAATCTGTGAATGAAACTGAATAATAAATTGCCTAAAGTTTTCAGCATTGTGAGCTAGAAACTAAAAGCAAGAGGAACAAGCTTCAATTTAGAATCTTCAGGCAAAAATATCCCAATTCATGTACAACTGAAGTTGGAGTAAAGAGCTATATGATTCAAACCCTAAAAAAAATTCCTGTGTAATTTTGAGAACTGGTTCTGAAAAATCCAAGTAAAACAAGATAATAGCATAAATATCCTTGGAAATGTATAGACACGGTGACATGGAATCATTCTCTTATTGTAAACTAAATGTCTTTTCCATTCTAATTTTAAGTTTCAAGTAACTGCAACTTATCCATTTTTGAGATTTTAAAGAACCTTAGGCAGAGCAAGGTAAGAGGCCTAGGATGAGTGTAAATTGATATTGCTTTCACCGTGAGGGGAGTGAAAGTGAAATCGCAACCAGGTGTGACACTTTAGGAAAACATGATAATAACATGCTTCCAGGTAGGGGAATTGAGTCAATGGACATACTAGAAATTCCTATCTCTTTGAGGTTTTAAAAACGGATACTAAAGCTCTCTTTCATTTACACAATCTTAAAATATTTAGACAAAATGTGAAATTCAAATAACATTGGAGATGGTCATTGTTTAATACTGTGGAAACCAAATATAAGAATTGTTTTTTCCTCCTCATGGCATTTGGAGTACTTGGTATTGGATAGACACAAAGTGGCTGTTTTCTTATCACAGTTAATAAAGAAAACTTGAGCAGATTTAAGTCTTGAATAACCTTGCAATATTTGTTAGAATCTTGTTTCCAATATAACGTCAATTTTATTATTTTTATATCCTCATTCCTCAGGGAAAAATGGCTCTATTTTTAAGAGAGGACTATAAATACAGATTTTCTACAACATACCATGATATTTTCTTTCCATGTCCGTATGATTTGATTTTTAAAGATGATTCTTCCTGAACATGAGAACATTAATTAGAACACATGTATGTATACCTATGTTCATTGCAGCACTATTTACAATATGGAAACAATTCAACCACCAATTGAATAAGTGGATAAATTAAGAAGGTATGGTATATATATATATATATATATATATATATAATGGAATACTACTCAATCATAAAAAAGAAGAAATGTTGCCATTTTTAACAATATAGATCAACATTCAAGGAATTATACGAAGTGAAGTAAGTCCAAAGGGGAAAGACAAAATATATAATTTCACTCATTCGTGGAATACAAAGGAAAGCAAAAGCCATCAAACACACACACACATACACAAAACTTAAGTCTGTCAAGAAAAGATTGGTTACCAATGGGGAAAAAATAGCTTGATGGAAGGCGGTGACTGCACATTTGATATTTGATGGTGGGTACGTGTGAAATACAGAGTTGCTGAGGTGAGAAACTATACACTAGAAACATGTCTATGTTTCAGTATTGTAAACTAATGTTATCTTAATAAAAAGAAAAGAACAACCTTCTTGGTGCTAGTGGACTATCAGAATTCTTCCTGGTACTATCATAATATTGTATGAACTTATTTATTTTCAGAAGAATGCCAACTGATTTTTTCCTGATGAAAAGCAAAAGACTTGCTTAAAATTACCATGAGACTTCTTTTAGTTGGAACATTATAAATAAGCTTGTTATATTTTATAGCATGTCAAACCATAGCTTTAATAGAAAACTACTTTTTGATACACTAAATTAAAAAAACAAGCAACAGGGGTTAGGATCACATTTACTAGCAAATAAGTAACTAGTATTTATGTATTCATGGTCTGATACAATTTCAAAAAGTACTCTTGTCAATAAGAAACTACTCACATACATTGAAAAGCTCTTGAAAGTCACCAAGGATTTAGTTACGTCTGTGAAATTAAAAATGCATTAAATGCTAGACAGCTTTCCAGTTGACTTATAACGAATGAATTGAGAGAATGATCATCAACATTTTCTATCATCAAAGAATATGGAAGATGTTGGAGGAAAAGTGTCAAAAGCTAAGGTAAGAAGGAAAAAAAAATGTATGGCTAGACAAACTATTGAATAGGAAGGGCACTCTGACAGACTCATACACTCAAGTGGACCAATTCATTTTGAATCTCACTCCAAATAGTGATCACTGGCAACATGATAGTTAAGAAGAAAGGGAAAAGAGTCAACACACCCATGAATCCCAATAAATAATCCAATCCAAAAAAATCCAAAGGGCATTTTGAAACAGCACATGTAAAAAATGAGATAGCATTGGGGTTATATTTTGCAGTCATTTGATAACAGTTTCATTGATAATGGAATCTAATCAAAATTATAAAGATCAATCTGAGGGTATAATTTAAACATAAATTAAAAATGGTATTTGACTTTGCCAGTCATAGGTACGATCTCCCTGGATAGCACAAGAGACAGTACAATTAGTCACAACTAATTGTTCTTATACAACATTTTTAGAAGGAACACTTATTAATTGATATTATTACATAAACATTTACAAAACCACTGCACCTATAAATGCAGATACATTGTACACCATCACCCCCCGGTAATTTTCTCAATATAACCACCATATTTAAAGTAGACAATATAAAGTGACACACACAAGCACACACTGAGACTTCTCCCAGTCTGTGCTAAAGAACATACTCTGCCATTTATTTCCTTTAATGATGGAGATGCTCTATCCCCAAATAGGATTGTAATTTGCCTCCAATCCCCAGTCTTCTTGCTAAATCAGATGCATAGTATCTATTTAAATTTACCAAATACGAAGCTAGTGCAGGCAAATACCATTTTACAGAAAACTAATGAAATAATTGATTTTATAAAGCAAAATATATTACGGAAAGTATTTTGCTTTAAAGTCTAAATACACTATTAAATCCATTTAAAGTACTTAATAATAATTCTGTATTTCAAAAGATCAAAAAGATTACTAATATTACTTCTAATTCCAGGAAATTTTATAGTTTCAATTAGATTAAATGAGCAAAATACAAGACAAATATTTTGAACTACAGAAAGTTTTAAAATTAAAACATTACTGTTCATAATTCTGAGAAAACCTGTTAATCAAAATACTTTATTCTGGCTTTTTTTTAAGCTCTAAAGAAACACTTTCTTGTGTAAATGAAGCATGATAATAAAGTCTGTTTCATTTAATAGAGTCATGACTACCTTTTTTTCTAGTTAAGGCACTTCCTAAGTGAAGTGAGTTAAAGTTGTGGCAGATTCTGTTATGGTTCACTTGGATTCATTATTCTTTGAGTCATGTAACTAAATGATCACATAAAATGAAACCAAGGCAGTGCCTGTCAATCAAAAAGAGTTCTGTGCTTTCAGAGATCAAGAATCAAATGCCAAGAAGGAATCATCCTATAAGAGCCCCTAACTCAATTGATGTCACAGCGATTACAGTGAATAAAATGGTGATTCACTAAAATAAGATAACTAAAGCAATTTCTGGAACTCTAATTGTCCATGTATTCTTGAATTCATTGCAATCTAAGTTCTAATATGACACTGTTACTCATATGCCAAACTTCTGAAAAAGAAAACCAAGATATGAAACATCCAGTGACATCCAGATAAAACTAACTGATACTAACCATTCACGCATCATTTTGCCAATAGCATTAAAAAACCAAACAAACCCAACCTCGTCAATGTGACAGCCATTATCCATAAGCCAATGCAGAAACAGACCTTTTCAAACATGAAATACATACACCTGCCGCAAGTTGTAATGGACCTTCCATTGTTGACTTATGCATTCTGCTCTGTTTGTTAGCACTTATTACATCCTGCTGTCAGGAAGGAGTATTTTAAAAAAAAAAAAAACATTTCCCCCTCTAAATATTGCAGCTGCTTCTAAAAAGCAATAAAAGTTGCTGGAGAAATCATATATATACATACATGTAAAATTAGGGAAACAAGCTGCTTTATTGGCCCGATTTAAAATAAGCTTAATCAGTAGGAAAGAAAAATGCTATAAAATACAGCTTGATGAGCAGCTGAAGACAAGAATATACTTTGACACAGTTTTAGAATTCAGGATATTCTCACTCAATGGTGTTTGAATGAGACAAAGGACATTTCTCATCTTAATTTTTCTAAAGCACTAAATGAACAGTGGATTTATGTGGGCAAGATAACCAAAACTAGACACATATGCAAACATTTCTTAAATATGATTCTGAGACTTTAAAGACAGAAAATAAAGGTCTTGCTTCTGTTTAATTCTAATTTATGAAGTTATATCATTTTGGAAGTCCTTTCATAATAAGTCTAGGTTAAAAGGATACTATAAGTCATTAGTAAAATTCAAGTTATGTATAACTGATTGCTAACAACCATCCTCTCATAGGAAGACAAATACAGCATGTGTTTTTCACAGCAAAATTTAAAAGAGAAAATAAAAAAATTACAGATTTAACCAGAAGTATTTGATAAATATAAAAACAACCTTACTTTTGACGGTTGCAGTCCGGGTACAGTTGTAAAGAATAGCCAACTCCCCAAACACTTTTCCTGGACCCATAGTACACAGCTTCACACCTTCCTTTGTAACTTCAACCTTACCATCTAAAAAGGAAAAGGAAAACCCATTACTTTCATTCTCACTCATACTTCATTTCATTTGTTGTATTTCCTTTTTCTTCTTTTAAAATTAAAAAAAAATTATTTTTCACATTATTGCTCATTTTAAATCAATATTTGCTTCCCACACCCCTCAGGTATAGTCACCATATAATTTCCTTCACCAATGCACACCTGTGCCAACACCTCAGTGCCCTGGGTTCCTCCCTCCCTCCCTCTGATCCCTCTCCCTCCCCCTCCCCTGCAGGATGTCTCTGATTTATAATTGTCCGTTTTTGCTTTGTTGTGTTTTGTATTGTTATTAGTTTTTTTACACTGATGTCTTATTTGGTTCCCCTATATTCCTACTGTAAGTGAAACTATCCGATACTTTTCTTTTTCCTTCTGGCTTATTTCACTGAGCATAATTCCTTCTGCTCCATCCATGTTGCTGCAAATGGCATGAGTTTATCTTTTTTGATTGCAGAGTAATATTACATTATGTATATGTACCACATCTCCTTGATCCAGTCATCTATTTTTGAGCATTTGGGTTGTTTTCAGGTTTTACGTATTGTAAACAGTGCTGCAATAAATATAGTGGTACAGGTGTTCTTTTGAATCAATGTTTTTGTGTCCTTTGGGTAGATCCCTAGGAGTGAAATTGCTCGGTCATATGGTAGCTTCATTTTTAGTAGACCGAGGAACCTCCAGACAGCTTTCCATAGTGGTTGGACCAGTTTGCACTCCCACCAGCAATGACAACAAAGTTGTCACCAAAATGCCATGTAAGGACTCAATAAAATATGTAAGTTAAGAAATCCACATGCTTTCTTAAATTAATTGTTGATTAGAAGATTTGAAATGAGACTGAAAGAAGGCACCAGAAAATGATGGAGACAAAAATGTAAACATGACAGTAATCCAAATGCTATATTAAAAACTAAATACCAATGTTGGTATTATTTGGAATCTAAAAGAAAAACTGAGTAAGTGGGTACATTATAGCACATTTTGCACTTGGAGATTCTCATTTTTGTCAGGAAGCTAGTAAGGAAAGGGAAATTACTTTGACTTTGGGGCATTATTTAATTGCATTTCATGGTATCTTTTGTTTTTAAATACTTTATCTGAGTTGGGCAATACTTTTATCTGCTTCACAGTCCTGCAATGTTGACTGTGAGAAAAACAAACTAGAAGGGTTGGGGGATACAGAAGACACTCAGAGTTCTTAGTGTTCCTCAAAGGACTTGGAAAATGAAATGCTATGAAGGAAAAGCTAAGGAAACACCATAAACCGGATATGCCTTGTCTGTAAGAAAGGAAAATACTGCTCTGAGGGAAACAATTTTTTTTTTTTAATCATAGCTGTGAACACTAAGTTTTCCATCAACTAACACAACTAACACAATGAACACTAAGTTTTCCACAACTAACACACACAAAAAGACAATACCATCTATTCTAGACTTAAGTGATGCCTGTAATTCCTCCAAGTTACTTATCCACTGCCCACAGAACGAAAGCCTAATTCTTGGCATAGACTAACGCTGTCAAGATTTTTCAGGCATCAGACCTTCAGGCATTGACATCATAGTTATTCCTATATCTGCTTCCTGTAATATTTATTTTTTTAATTTTGATTTTAAATTCACTTCCTTTTTTAAAATTTATGCGCAAACTCACTTCTGGTTTCCTCTCATTATCCTGAACTTATTTTATTCTTGCCTAATTTTCTTAAGTCTAACTCATTTTTAAAAGATGGGCATAAATAATTACATATATACATGAATAATTAGTGTTGGTAACAGAAGGTTTTATTGCATATTAATTAGAATAGCTAAAAATAAAGGCTTGCTGAAACATTGTGTTTGAGTAATAGAACTCTGGATATAAAACATTTTCTCCAGGTTAAGCTAAACATTACAGATTCAATATATTCACCACAGAAAAATAATGGACCTGATCTGTACTATTTTATAAAAAATGAACAGAAAGATCTATTTTGAAATAAAATTCTACTGAATTACCATTGGTTTACAGTACTATATTTCATGAGAATAGCTTCTCAACTCTATAAGGAATAGACAACACCACCCAAACACCCAAATTTTAGTGCCATTCACACTATCACATTGATTCTCTCTATCCACTCCTCCCACTTTCCTTTCCCTTTACCTCTGGTAACTGCCATATTTTCCATAGTCTAAGGCTTATTTTTATTATATTTTGTTAGTTGATTTTGTCTATTTGCAATTCACATGTGAGACAAACAATCCAGTAATTATCTTTTGCTTTCTGACTGATCGCTTAGCATAATCACTTAAGGTTGCACCCATGTTGTCATACAAGACACAATTTCACCTGTTTAATAGCTGAGTAGTGTTCTATTGACTACACTTACATCACAACTACTTCAACCACTCATCCACTGATAGACATTTAGGTTGTTTCCATGTCTTGGTTATTGTGAATAATGCCGCTATGAACATATGGATGCATGAATCTTTTTGAATTAGTGTTTTCATATTCTTCAATACTTTATAGTGGTATTGGTAATTACATGGTATTTCTATTTCTTTTTAAGGAAAGTTCACTCCATTTTCCACAAAGGCTCCAATTTACATTTCTGTCAACAGTGTAAGGGTTACTTTTGCTTCAAAACTTCACTAGCACTTGTTTTATATAGTCTTTTTGATGTAAACCATTGTCACAGGTGTGAGGTGATATTTCATTGTTATTTTGACTTGCATCTCCCTTATATAAGGTTAAATATTTTTTTGATATGACTATATGTCATCTGTATGTCTTCTCTCAAAAGTCTATAAAAGATTTCTGACAATTTTTTGATTGGGTTGCTTGTTCTTTTGTTGAGTTGTATGATGAATTTGTCTATTTTGAAATATTAACCCCTTTTCAGACATAGAATATACAAGTATCTTCTATTCTGTAGTTGGTCTTTTTGTTTTTGTAGTGGTTCTCTTGCTGTATAAACCCTTTTTAGTTTGATGTAATATCATTTGTTTTCGTTTTTATTTCCCTCTTAGCTAAATCACCAACTCTGCAGTTGATGTCCTGGAGTGTATCATCTGTTTTCTCCCATGTACTTTATGTTTTTCAGGCCTAATATCCAAGTCTCTAAACCATTTTAGTTGTGTATAGTGTTAAATAATACCATGGTTTCATTTTTTCATATGTTACTCTCCAGGTAGCCCAACATCATTTGGTGAAAAGGCTCTCCTTTCTTCCTTGTATGATTTTGGCTACTTTGTTATAATTTAACTGGCTTGATGTATGTTGGCTCTGGGCTCTAAATTCTATTTCATTGGACTAGGCAACTGTTTTTGTAGTAATACCAAGCTGTTCTGAATACTCTCATTTTGTTAAATATTTTGAAGTCCAGGATTATGATACCTCCATTTTTCTCTTTTTTCTCAGAAGTGCTTTGCCTATTCAGGGTCTCTTGTGATTCTGATTTAGAATTATTTGTTGTATTACCTTGAAGAGTGCATTGGAATTTTGATAGGGATTGTGTTATATTTGTAAATTGCTTTAGGTAATATAGCTATTTTAAGAGAGTCTATTCTTCCAATTCATGAATAAATGAAATACCTTTCCATTTCCTGTTTCTTCTTTTTTTTTTTTAAAGATTTATTTTATTCATGCATACAAGAACTGGGGTACAGGCCGATGCACTGAAGGGTGAGAGGATTCACCAGAGACAGAACCAGGAACAGAACAGGCAGACTGACAAAATACACTGCTGAGGAGCATTGGGCTAGAGTAGGTCTGCTGCTCCATGGGGGCAGCTCCGTGGCTGGCCGCCATAGAACCCGCGCTGCAGAGGCTGCGGACAGCTTCACAGCGCTGCATTCAACCGCCTGCACCACCAGGGGAGGCCCTTCTTTAATTTAACAATATGTTATAGTTTTCAGTGCTTAGGTCTTTCACCTCCTTTGTTTAGTTTATTCCTAGGAGTTTTATCCTTTTTGATGCAATTGTAAGTGGGATTATTTCCTTAACTTTTCTTGTCTATAACATATTGAAAGGCAACCGATTTATATTCATTTTGTTTCCTGCCACTTTACTGTACTCATTATTTCTAGTTGTTTTTTTCGTGTGGAGTCTTTAGGACTTTCTATGTATATTATCATGTCTTTTGCAAACAGAAGTCATTTTACTTATTTTTCAACTTACATTCATTTTATATATTTTTTCTTCTCCAGCTGCTCTGACTAGGGCTTCCTGAACTTCGATGAGCAGTCATGGTGAGACTGCTCTCAGATTGTTAAGGGAAAAGCTTTCAATTTTTCATAATAATTATGATGTTAGCTGTGATTTTGTTACATGCAGTCTTTATTACATTGAGCTGTGTTCCATATACTCTTAAGCTAGTGAGTTTTAGACATAAATGTGTTGAATCAAAACAGCATCTTTTGATATTTTTTCCAGGTGGTATACTGAAATGATTTGCATATATTGAGCCATCCTTGCACCCCTAGAGTGAAAACCATTTGGTCGTGATGATGATCCTTTTTTTTTTAAGATATTTATTGAGATCATGTTGATTTACATCACCGTGTATAGCTTAGAGGAGTAAGTTTACACATCTACAATTGCATATTATTTTAAGATTTATTTTTATTTATTTATGCATACAAGAATGGGGGAATGGGGTGGAGGCCAGATGTGCGGGAGGTGAGAGAATTCACCAGAAATAGAGTGGGGAGCAGAATAGGTGGATCTACTGAAATACACTGCTGAGGGGAGCAGCGGGTGAGACAGGGGAGGTCTGCTGTGCCATGTAGGTAGCTCCGTGACCAGGGATCGAACCTATGACACAGTGGCTGGTGATTGTTCAATAGCTGAGACTCCTACTCCTGCAACACCAGGGAGACCCCTGTATATAATTTTACCGCAACCATACCGAAGCCCTAATATTCTTCTGTTAGATCCTCTTCTCCCTTTGTTCCCCATCTAGCACAACCCCCTTCTAAAAACCTTAGTCACCCCTCCTCCTCCTACTCTTCTTCCCCTTCCCTCCTGGATGCCTAGATCTGTGGTCAACTTTCAAAGTTTGTCTTTGTCTAACCTTTTGTTTCTCTATATTACACATCTAAATGAAACCTATCTCTAGTAGTCATTCTTGTTTTTTAATCACTTTTGGCTGCAACCACAATTTATCAGAAATGAAAATAACAACCCTTACCTTTTTCGTGGTGCTATTGGTTTGGAATACCTTACCCCAGTACTTCACTATGAGTCTGCTTGTATTTAGACTTGATGTATGACTTATGTATGCATGACATATATTTTTGATACATTCAGTCATTCAATGTCTTTTGATTGGTGATTTCAGAGCATTCATGCTTATGGTAGTTGATACATGGGGCTTAATTATTTCCATTCTATTTTTTTTCTGGTTGTTTTCAGTTTCTATTCTTTCTTTCCCCATGGGTATCTGTCTGACTTTTCATTTGGCAGATTCTATTTCACTATTTGACTATACAGATACTGCTTTTCTCCACACCCTCCACTTAATATTCATTGTCTTGTATTATTTTTATTTATATATATGGTTCTGTACACCTGTGCTCAAGATTTTGTGTTTTGTTTTCTTTTACTGTAAAATAAAGAACTCCTTTCAACATGTCTTGTGGTGAGCTTCATTAGTTTTTGTCTGGGAACATCTTTATCCCTCCACCATATTTGAAAATAATTTTCAAGGTAGAATTCTTGGTTGATACTCTTTTATCTTTTAGTGTTCTGAACAGGTCATTCCATGCTCAACTAGTCTGTAGATTTCTGTTGATAAGTCTGATAACTTTGTTGATAAGTCTGATAACTTATATGTCACCTGTTCATTCCCCCCCTCCCCACCGCAACCCTGGCAGAGGTTTTAATATTATTTTCTTTATTGGTGATTTTTGATAATTTTGCAATGATATATGTTGATGTAGGTCTTTTGCATTTAGAAATTTGGGTGTTCAATGAGTTCCCTGGACATCTATGGTTAGTTCTTTTCTAGGTTTCAAAGTTTAGCTATTATTTTCTTACTCTCTGCTCTCTTCTTGTTTAAGAATGGAATGTGATATTTGTTAAAGAGTATCTTTTTGTTTCCTGAATATTATTTCCTTCTCCTCTTTTACTTGTGTCATTTGTACATTTTTATCTTCTTTTTTTTTTTCACTGATTATCTTCTTCTACAATTTTAAACCTACTTACTTTACCCCATGGCTACCTTTAGTTCTTTTATTGTATCCCTCAGTTCCAGCATCTGTATTTGAATTTTTTTAAAAAATAGCATAATGTCTTTGATGAGTTTATCTAAGCATTAACAGAAAACTGTTTAAAGATATTACCTGAGTCATAATTTGATCACTTATCCTTCCTCTTATGTGTGGTATGGATGGAAAGTAAGTAATATATGATGGCAGGAATGAACAGGACTAAAAAGAAGGATAGCTACATACATGGCATTAATGGGAATTATTTCAGAGACATTTAAAAATATTCTAACATCTAAAAGCTCAATAAAGTTAATGATATAAAATGTGAATTTGGCTAACTTCATTCACTATGCCACACACCAGTCTTGGAAAAAATTAGAAGTGATTATATATGTAGAAATGATTTTATATACTGTAAGCTTTACTTAAGGAAACCAAGAGTAAGTCAAATTTTTCTACATACACTTAGTTGTCCCTACTGCCACCTAATCCATTTCCTTTAAAGTCTTCATGCTATCTGGAAGCTACTTCCCTTGTCTGAGACCATTTCTTTTTCATTTTGTAGCTACATAGGATTTTTTTTAAATGATTCCACTTATAGAGAAAGTAGGTATGCCTAAGTGTGGCTATTTGGTGTTTAGGGGAGGGATGTGGGGTTAAACAAATAAGGAAAAATCAAGTAGAATGAATATAAAGTATGCTTTGCCAGAGGCTTGTACCAACAGGGAAACAGTCCAGGTTAGAGGATTTATATAATTGTAATTTGCTTTAAGAATATATTTTGATGTATTTACATAAGATCAGCACTGATTAATGTAATTTCCCTAAAGAAATGAAATATATTCATTGGATTTATTCATGACTATTTTAATACTTTAACTTCATTTTTAAATCTTAGATTTCAAATCAAAGAATTTGTTAAAGAGTAGTAGTAGAAAGACATATTCAGAACACACTAGTAAAGTCCTAGACTTTCCTATTACTATTTCTTACAAAGCCCAACAATGAGTAGAGGCTAGAAAAGCTGTCATTTAGGGAACTAATGACAATCCAGAATGTTAGTAATTTATAAATTCTGTTTCTTCCTTTTTATTCATCTTTGCTTTAAAAAAGTAGCATTACAAAGCTTCCCTGACTAGAAAGAAGGAAAATGGAGGTATCACAATCCCAGACTTCTAGCTATACTACAAAGCCATAATAATTAAAACCGCATGGTTAAAACTGGAACAAAAACAGACATATAGGCCAATGGAATCGAATAGAAAACCCAGAAATAAACCCACAGATTTAAGGGCAACTAATTTTTGACAAAGGAGCCAAAAATATGCAAGGAACAAAGACAGTTTGTTCAATAAATGGTGCTGGGAAAACTGGACTGATACAAGCAAAATAATGAAGCTAGACCAATACCTCACACCATGCACAAAAACCAACTTAAAATGGATTAAAGAACTAGACATAAGACCTGAAAACCATAAACTATATAGAAGGAAATATAGGCGAAACACTACATGACATACACCTCGGTAATATCTTTAAAGACACATCACCCAAAGCAGTGATAGTGAAGGCAAAGATAAACAGCCAGGATTATATTAAATTAAAGAGCTTCTGTACAGCAAAAGAGACAGTAACTAAAACACCCCACTGATTGGGAGAAAATTTTTGCACTCCATCCAAGTGATTTGGGACTCACAAAGATCTACAAAAACCTCACGATTCAACAAAAACAAAGTAAACAATCCACTCAAAAAATGGGCAGAAGAACTTAAAAGACATTTCTCCAAAGAGGAAATGCAAATGGCCAACAGGCATATGAAAAAATGTTCAACATACCTCATAATCAGGGAAATGCAAATTAAAACCACAATGGGATACCACCTTACACCAGTAAGAATGGCACATATTAAAAAAACTAGTAACTACAAACGTTGGTGCGGATGTGGTGAAGAAATAAATCCTACACTGCTGGTGGGAATGCAAACTGTTCCTTAGTCTATTAAAAATGGAGCTACTATATGATCCAGCAATTCCACTCCTAGGGATCCACCCAAAGGATACAAAAACTTTAATTCAAAAGAATACATGCACCCCTATCTTTATCACAACACTATTTATAATAGTTAAGACTTGAAATCAACTCATATGCCCAAAACTAGATGACTGGATCAAGAAGATATGGTATATATACACAATGGAATACTATTCAGCCATCAAAAAGATAAGCTAATGCCATTTGCAGCAACATGGATGGAGCTTGAAGGGATTATGCTCAGTGAAATAAGTCAGAAAGAAAAGAAAAATACTGGATGGTTTCACTTATAGAAGGAATATAGGGGATCAAGGAAAAAAACAGTAACAAAAAAACCACAACAAAACAAAAATAAACAGACAACTATAAATCAAAGACATTCTGCTGGGAAGGGGGTGCGAAAGGGATCAAAATGAGGGTAGGAAGAGCAAAAGGGACTATGGTGATGGTGCATGGGTAAAGTGTGGTAGAAATTCTAAGGGGACTACACCTGAGAAAAGAAAGCAAATATTGTAACAAAATAGAATAAATTAAAAAAATAAATAAAAATTGGCATTAGACTGGTATTATTTTTACTCTGACACTATCTCTACCAGGTAAATAAAAGCAAAGCGTTAAGTCATTTGAATTTTGATTTTGTTAATTTTCTTAACTGTTAGCATAAGAGATGTTGAAAAATTGGCTAAAACTAGGCTTAAGTGTTATTTATAGGTTCATTTAGCTCTTAACACTCCTGTCATTAGCATGAAAAATTGAAAGCTGTATCATAGCAACTTGAATGGATTTTTAAATAATTCTACTTCAGGTACCATGTGCCAGTTCTGATCTGTCATGGTTTGAATTCTAAGTCTTAAATCATGCCACCATGAGCAACAATCAATCAACCTCTTGCTTTATGGCACCAAATTCACGTACCACTCTTGGGAATTATAAGTGCTAAGAGATCCATTATTATCATCCATCTTTTTATCTATCTTTTTTTCAGCATGTCCTATAAATAAAGAAGTTGAGTTTACATGGAGACCCAGAATCTCCTAGTTTTGTTTATCTTTATGAGTTTCTCACTAACCTGTGGTTTTGTGCCATAAGGACTTTCATGATAAGGCGAATCAACTTAGAGATTTATTACTGGCAGGCTGAGAGAGAATGACTAGCAATAACCTAATTATGACACTGTGCTTAGTGCCAACAATCTTGGTTGGAATATTCAGGACAACTTGATTGGCCATTAAAGGGAGAATGGTGTTATAACAAAGGTCCCATCTAGATAAGACTTCCAGTGTTTTCCCTTCTCTAATCTATTTAACAATACTTTCATGATTTTGTAGGTTTGAAACCACAGTTTTTCTATTATGTAATTTCTCATAAGGGCTTCCTGTAGCTCCTAGATCTAAAAGGAACATTCAGCATTCTGGTTGTTGAGCTGGGTTGTCTGTCACCAGTATGGATGTATTTCCTCTAAAAGATGAGGCCCACTTAGGGTCTGATTTTTGTTCTTTCAGTTTTACTGAGATATAACTGACATAGTGCTTTTACTTATAGAAAGTAACATCCATCATCTCAAATAGATAGAAAAAATGGAAAATGTTTTCCTTGTAATGAGAAATTTTAGGACTCACTCCCTGCTTTCTTAACAGATGAGGGATATTATTATATCAGACCAGACTTGCAGGTCCTTGTGGATTGGAGGAGCTGTCATCTGTGGAAGAAAGTAGAAATTAATAAGGTTGCTATGAGTTAACTAGAAGGAAAAAATCATCCAGTTCCAAGGTATAAACTATATTCTTATGTATCCTCCTCAAACCTGTACTTCTTGTTAGTCATTTATGTATGTATAATTTAAGCCAGTGTAAGAATGAAAAAGACAACCTCACTGTGAGATGCAAATCTGTTCTTGAATTAAAGAATGGCAGTATTTCATCACCTTACCAGTTTTTCATTTGATTGCTTTCATTTCCAAATGGATATGGTCTCTTTGTATCTAAATTTCTTTCCTTATAAGAATTGTTAACACTTTACATGATTACTCTTAATGCCTGAAAGTCAAACTTTGGCCATTGAATAAAAGGCTGTGACAAATTGCCCTGTTAAATTCTTACCCATTTCTAGCTTGCTATACATTTTGCTTACTAGTTTTTCACCGGACATTTATATAGCAGGAATTTTCCTAACCTATCTTTGAAGTTTCTTTGATCATCTGCTTTGTATAATACTTCAGCTAGAATCAAAGTTCCCACTCAAAGAAGTCACTTTTCTCTGACATTAACATGGCAATAATTCTTCCAGGGAGCATTAAAGTACTAGTTTTCCAAATGGAATATAACAGAATCTGAGATTGACGTTGAAACTGCCACAGTAAAGATTTTTGTTTCTTCTTGAATTAGGCAAATGTGATTTCCCTTCTGGTCACGATTGTTATAAAAACACTTGCCACAATTTTTTGACTATATTACATTACAGAAGTCTACAATATAGATTGAATAGAAAACAAAGTCATCACAGTTATCCCTGAGAGAATAAAAACAAATGAGGTATCAAAAACTAAAAATCTTTAGACAATTATAAATCAGAGACGTCCTGCAGGGGAGGAGGCTGGAGAAGGATCAGAGGGAGGGAGAAAGGAGCACAGGGGACTGAGGTGATGGTGCACGGGTGCATTGGTGAAGGAAATCTATGGGGACTACACCTAGGGGTGTAGTCTACACCCCTACACCTATGGGGACCACCCATCTAGGGGTGGGGGGAAGCAATATTATTTAAAAATGAACAATGATGTAAAAAAATAATTATTACTAAAACCCAAAAAACTATAACAAAAAATCTTACAAATAGGTTAACATGCATATTAACATACCTAAACTTCATTTTTTCTTGGTTTCTAGCTCTTGGTTTCTAACTCTGAAAACATATCCATAAATGAAACAAATTAGAGAAAGCAGGTGGAAATGTTAACTACTTGATGTAGAGAATCATCTGAATCATCAAATGGTCCGCAATGAGCAACTTACATTACAGCTCTTTGTCCTTGAAGAATCTGAAGCAGAACATACTTAAGCCTACTGTAAATGGGTTGACCATTTATCTGACATGAACTAGATTGTGGAAGAATGTTGAGGTATCATGATTCTATAAACTATATTAAAATCCTAGCATTTTAAAGTACACCAAAAGTAATGATACGTATGCATGCACTGATTCCAATGTCTAGTAATAAGACAGGGAAATGTGGGCAGAGATATGCATTCCTAGGAAATGAAAGGAATATAGTCCCTGAGTAAATGAGAGAACAGATCATTAAATTGCATTAATTAAGTCTAGTTTATTAAGCTTAATTCCAGCCATGTATAATAATTCTTGCTGTATTATTCTGAAAATACACAAATGCCTTCAATTAGCCTAAACAATTATTAGCTATTTCTGGAGATCCTTAGAGACATGCAAATGGCAAAAATACTGCTATCATTGTCAAACTTGTGGACACTCAAATGAATTTTTTTTTTGTTATATTCTAATATTAAGCTTGGGAGAGTGTGTGATACAATGCAATGCTTCTCAGCTGGGAGTGCTTTTGTCCCCAGAGAATATTTGAAAATGCGGGCCTCCCCAGAGGTGCAGCAGGTTGAGCACAGCACTGTGAAGCTGTCCAGAGCCTCTGCAGTGCGGGTTCAATTCCCGGCAGGCCAGGGAGAAACCCACATGGCATGGCAGACCTCTTCTGTCTCGCCTGCTGCTCCCCTCAGCAGTGTCTTTGGTCCGTCTGCCTGTTCTGCTCCCCGCTCTCTCTGGTGCAATTCTCTCATCCTCCCGCACCTCTGGTCTGTACCCCAGTTCTTGTATAAATAAATAAAATCTTTTAAAAAAAAGAGAAAATAATATTTGAAAATGCCTGGAGACTTTTTTTGGTTGTTATCTCAACAATAGGTTGGAAGTTCTTCTGGCCATCTAGTGGTTTGAGGGATGCTGCTAAACATCCTTCAATGCACAGGACTGGCCCCACAACAAAGCATTTTTCAGTCCAAACCATGAGTAATGTTGAAGTTGAGAAGTTGATATAGAGTAAATCCATACATGTGCACAGTAGCCTATGTGCAGCAGAGGAGGGCAGAGCACAATGGACTATGGTGGAGGATTATGGGTACTTTGGTGATGGGAGAGTCACAGTGACCATATCTGAGTGGAGAAATACTAAACTGTTGGGCCTCTCTGGTGGTGCAAGGGGTTAAGTCACAGCACAATGAAGCTATCTGCAGCCACTGCAGCATGAGTTCAATTCTCAGCCAGGGAGCTGACCCACATGGCACAGCAGACCTCTCCTGTCTTGCCTGCTGCTCCCCTCAGCGGTGTATTTCAGTCAATCCTCCTCCTCTGTTCTCCACTCTGTCTCTGGTGAATCCTCTCACTCCCGACAACTCTGGCCTGTACCCCAGCCCTTGTATGCATAAATAAATAAATCTTTAAAAAAATATTCTTATAGGATATTTTAAGGAAGTAGAGGCAAGTCCCAAGGTTTTGACTCATAAAATTCAGGAGTGGAAAAGAACAGGATAATAAATGAGCAGAGGAGTAAAGAGAGAAAGGTGATGGGCAAGACACCAGGATCACAGAGGAAGTGGCTGGTAGGGAGCCTCATGTTTAAGAGTCCAGAGGATTTTAAGTAAGAGAAGATGTCTCATGTACAATGTTCCATAGTTTGTTGCCAGAATCAGTGTTCTACTTCTCTCCAAATTAGTCAGCTGTACACTAATTTGTGTGAAGGGTTTGGAGGAAGATAAACACATGAGGCGAGGATATGAAGAATGAATGGTAGTGGGGAGTTTTGGAGCCAGATTTCATGGAATTATGATGCAATTTGTATGATTCTGAGAAACAAAATGCTCAAGAAATTGCAGATATTTAAGGGGTGGAGGTGGCACAAGCCTTTTCATGAATGATTCACATGGTTACTTTATCAAATTTCACCTCAAGGCAGCAAAGCTAGAACGTTGTTTCAGAGAGTTTATCTCCTTTTTCTAAATCTATTTCATGTTTTTGTTTAGCTTTGTATTAGTTCTTAGGAGATGAAAGAATCAACATTGCTATCAGAAGTTCTAGCTAAACTTTTGTTCTGGATCTCATTGCTCGTGACACATGGGACCTTTTTAGAACTCAGGTTCAGCATCACTATGACAAAAATAATAGCTGCTTACTTCACAGAATTAATACATGAAAATATGGGAAAGAACTTGGTATTTAATGAAGCTGTCTACAATATATCAGTATATACTTACTAATTGAATCATTTAATTCCTGTAATGTCTGGTTGTAAATAGCAGGGGCTTAGTAAATATTCACTGAGGAAGAAATGGGAATGTTAGTGAAAATGACCACTACTGTTGGCAATACTGAGGATTTCATTGTAATTATATTGTCTATATAGTCCAAAAGAAAAAACAAAATTAAATGTCAACTTCCCACTTAATTTATAAAGGTATTGCTGTACAATGACTTATTTGATTCAGAAGTACATTTTTCAGTGAGGATTTTTTTTGATAGTTTAAACTATCTTCACTTGAGATGACATACATATTTTCCCCTTAACATGAGGTTAGGATTCCACAGACCATAGAGCAAGCACTTACCTACTTTCACAGTTCTGTTTTGTTTTGTTTTAAGATTTTATTTATTTATTTAAAATTTATTTATTTTTATACAAGAGCTGGGGTATAGGCCAGTGGTGCGGGAGGGTGAGAGGACTCACTAGAGACAGAGCGGCAAACAGAACAGGCAGACAGACCGAAATACACTGCTGAGGGGAACAGTGGTTGCGACAGGAGAGGTCTGCAAAGCCCTGGCCAGCCGGGGATTGAACCTGTGCTGCAGAGGCTGTAGACAGCTTCCCAGCATTGTGCTCAACCTGCTGCGCCACTGGGGAGGCCCAGATTTTATTTATTTATTTTTGCATAGAAGAACTGAGGAACAGGCCAGAGGTGGGGCAGTGAGGAGATTCACCAGAGATAATGGGGAGCAGAGCAGGCAGATCTACTGAAACACACTGATGAGAGGAGAAGCAAGCAAAATAGGAGACATCTGCTGTGCCATGTGGGTTAGCTCCCTGGCTAGGGATCGAACTCAGGCCATCACAGTTGGCCTTTGTGGTGGTAGCACTGAGATTTCAGTTAGGCCATCACAAAGTAGGGAGGATCCTACTTTCACAGTTTATAAAAAAGCAGAAAACATAGCAAAAACAAACATACACTTTGTACAATATACTGAATAGCTAGAGAAAGATGAAAAAGACAGCTTTCAAACTTACTCTCTCAAAAGTAGTTGTACAAATGGCCTGGGGCAAGTTGAGAATGAGAGGATTTGGTTTGAAAGTTACTGTTGACATGAAGACAAGCTTTGTCCTCCTATACTACTGAAAACAAAATAAGGTGGAATCAATGTATTAACAAAAGAAGCTGAAGGTGGAAAAATACTGCCAAATAATCCTCCAGCTGGTAGTCAGGGAAAATGGCAGAGGAAAGTATTGGATAAAAAAGGGCATCAACATTTGGCAAATGGGTAAGCAAATGTGGAACACTATTCAGTCATAACAAGAATAAAGTATTGCTACATAATAGATACAGTCTAAGTGAAAGCAGTCACAAGGACCACTTACTATGATTCAATTTATCTTCAAAGTACATAATAGACAAATTTAGATAGAGAAAATAGATAAAAGGCTGTCTTGGATTAGATAGGATGGAGGGATTAGGGTGTGAGAGATTTGGGGTACAGGGCTTCTTTTGGGAGCAATAAAAATGTTCTAAATATGCCTGTGGTATATATATATATAACATTCCATAGAATTGAACACCTTAAATGAGCAAACTGCATGGGATGTGAATTAAATCTCAATATTACTATTAAAAATGAGGATTTAGCACAGGGACATAGTAACTGCTCAATTATTAGATTAGCCACTGCCATTCACAGTATCCTATTGTCCTTTATGGAAAGGTTTAGGAATCAGATGCTTTGGTTTTCCACTTTTCCTCAAATTACATCTCTTCTACTTTCTTTAGAACATTCAATACTTTTTTTTACCATGTGTGACCTCATTTTCTTTCCATAATTACCAATCATTTCTTCTCAACTTCACTCAATGAATAAGGATGAAAAGATATTCTTAGTTACGCAAAAATGACTAAGTATTTCTTACTATTAGCATATTTAACCTACCTAATTATATTTCTTAACTAAAACTATACCTTCATTCCTTGTTCACAAATGACAACTTTTCCTCAACTGATCCTTTGCTACCCAAATAAACAAAGAGAAAAGAATCATCTTCCTCTAGGATGTGCTGATAAAATGTTTCCCTATTAAGAAGTTCACACCAGTTTCTCTGGAGTTAAAATCAAATTACACTGCGTGTCTAATCTTCCCATAAACTGGGAGCTTCCTAAATTTATCTAAGCCTGAATTTTCATCTCTTAAATTTTTATTCAAACTTTATGGTCTAGTTCAAGAATTCTTATCCTAGTAGAATTCTGGCTTTGTGAAACACACACACACACACACACACACACAACTTCCAACTTACATTTGAAATGTAGCATTTTAAATCGACAACCCACATTAGTTTAACCATACTTGACACAGTAAACCAACAGAAATCACATTTTCTTATTATGTGACAGCTGTTGCAATTTTCTTTAAATATTATTATGCTTATCACTTCTTCAAACTCATTATTGTGATTAAACACACTGTTAGATCTTAATATTTCATGTGTTAATGAAGAATGTATGTTTCAATGAATCATACATTTTTATTATGTTAGTTATTGATTTTTTGCATAACTGACTTCCTTTGTAATCTAAAGTTGTCAATTGTCTGCAATTAAAGTATTATGAAATGAGGTCCTTAATCTTCAGAGTTCTGTGGGAGTACCAGCACAAAAAAAGATTAAGAGCAACTGAGTAAATGAATAAATGTCTAATATACACAAAATATTTAACTTTTCTTGATCATTAATTTGTCATTCAGACTTTCAAGGTTTTACTACAGTAAAAGTCCAACCTAAAAAAAAAAAAGATAAAGATCCCTTTTTTCCACCTGTTGAAATACCTGCCTTCTTGCCTTCCTTCTACCTATTACCTCCAACTCAACCTCATCATAAAGTCTTCCTTAGGTCAGTCTAGGAAATCTCACCCTTTCCAGCACACTGATAAAACTCTGCCATATAAAGAGATACATAGCTCCAACTGCTTATTCAAGATGTCTTCAAAATTTCCATACAAGTTCCTTTGTGTTTGTTCCCTCTTTTAAACTGAATATTTTTAGATTAATGTATTATGCTCCTTCTTCATAGACTCAAACCACAATATTAACAGCTATCACTGAGGACCCAGAATTTGTATGAGAAAGAAAAGAAATACCAGGTTAAAGGAGGAAAAAACAAAAAAATAATTATCCTAGCTTGATGGAATATTGGTTAGACATTCAGCACCATGGGTTGCATCTCATTGCTTGCCAACTAAGATCAGTTTCTCACCTTGGAGAATTATTATATTAATATGTTTGATTACAGGAGGGGTGGGAGTGTTGGGTCTATCAGTACAAGTCTAATCACAAAGAAAAATTCTATCATAAGATGCATGTTTAAGTGAAACTATAAAAAGTATAAACTTGATCCTGGATATTAGAAAAAAGTTTTGTCTCAACACATTTATAAGAATTATCCTACTCTATTACTAAGGAACTTTTGTAAAGAAACCCAATATGTTTAAATATTTAAGAGGATGTGAAGTTCTACCTAGTCTTGAGCAGCAGTGAATTTAAGAAATTCCTGTAGAAATATTATTCCTAATGATTTAGCACTATCCGTGAGAAATATGTCCCTATTAAAAAATGTCCTGAATCATTTATGTATTAAATTTAAGCACCTCTAAATGGCACTAAAATCCATATCCTTTTATAATTTTTTTCTAGATTTTTAGTTCATTCACTGACTCATGTCAAGAATACACAAGAACAGGCCTCCCCAATGGCGCAGCGGGTTGAGCGCTGCGCTGTGAAGCTGTCCACAGCCTCTAAAGGGCGGGTTCAGTTCCTGGCCAGCCAGGGAGATTCCCACATGGTGCGGCAGACCTCTCCTTCCTTGCCTGCTGTTCCCCTCAGCAGTGTCTTGGGTCCATCTTCCTGTTCTGCTCCCCACTCTGTCTCTGGTGAATTCTCTCACCCTCTCACGCCTCTGGCCTGTACCCCAGTTCTTGTATAAATAAATAAATCTTTAAAAAAAAAAGTAAACAAGTTTTCATTTGAGCAATTTGTTTCTTCTTTCATAAACTGTTTCCCATCACACCCATACCCCAGAGAAGTAAATAAAAGGAATTTGCACACTGGTTCAAGACAGGATAATCATTAGCAACATAGCCAAAGTTAAATATTATATTTAAAGTTATGAAGATTATGAAATAGATGTTAAATTAATGTCCTTCTGTCCCAAATGGCTTTAACATAAAAACTGGAATATAAAAATACACTGAAATATAAGAAAACAGATATAGAACATTAGGATTCAGAATACAGATACAATAGAGAAGACTGCTGGTACAGTGTGTTTTTAATTATACTCGAACATTGAGAAAATACGTTGCTTTGTGTATCTGCAGCTTCACAGGGAAAAATAGTGGTAAAGTTCACTAGCCCTGGGCCTTTATTTTTAATGTTCATGTGAAAGACTTTGAAGTTCTTGGTCTCTATTGGGGAAGTATAAACTCATGAAAGATGGCATGGGGCCAACTCACACCTCCAGGATTATAAAGTAAGAATAAAATTAAAGTTCTTCAGTGAGACCAAGACAAAAGAGCTTACATAAGCCCTTCACATTTCCCACATATTTTATTCATTACAAAGCACAGCAAAGTCAGATTTTTTTCTGTGCTAAACCACCCTGTAGGAAACACTATTTAGCTTCATTTTGGGCAGTTTGCATGTTTGATCACAACTAACATTCAGTTGCATTCATGAGCAGTTTTTTGGCTAAAGGGAAGCTTAAACAAGTATGGGGACATAGTTTCTCAAACAGAAAAACAATTTTTCACAGCAATTTCTATAAGAGAAATTAATGTAATCCATTAATAAGGATTTTTCTTTTCTTTTTTTTTTAAAAGATTTATTTTTTATTTATTTATACAAGCACTGGGTACAGTCAGAAGCACGGGAGGGTGAGAGAATTCACCAGAGCCAGAGCGGGATGCAGAGCGGGGAGCAGAGCAGGCAGAAGGACCGAAGCACACTGCTGAGGGGAGCAGCAGGCGGCAGGAGAGGTCTGCGCGCCATGTGGGACCCTCCTCCGGTGGCTGGGGAGCAGCTGGGAATCGAACCAGCGCTGCAGAGGCTGCTGGCAGCTTCGCAACCCAGTGCTCAACCGCTGCGCCACTGGGGAGGCCCAGGATTTTTATTTTCTTAAAAAAACACCATTAGCAGATATCAACCAAAGATATGCTATTAGTATAATAGAAGATAATGGCATAGAGATAGATCTCTGGTTGTTTTTTTCCATTTCCTGTGGAAAAAATATTACAAACTGGTACTCAATAAGTCTATCTAATCAATGGTTAAGAACCTGCTTCTTCAGTCTACAGATTATTATACTGATTTCAGCCAAAAGGCTGAGAAATGACCCTAGTCTACAGGTTAAAATGCTGTCACAATCCTATGAGCCTGGTTGAATTTCACAAGGAAAGTAATACTCTTCCCTTTATGTGGATATCTGTTATGATAGTGTCAAAATGAATGAAAAGTATGGACAGATGAAAACCCTTCAAAGATGACCCAGTCCTGAGTGAGAGACAGACACATTCAGAGACACAGACCACAGAATAAACAACACTTTAATTGATGAGAAAACATGGATGTTAACTTGATAAAAGATTCAGAACTTTCAATGGGCATCTACCTAGTGTCTCTCTGTGGCCAGTGTAAACATGATACCTTCCATGACATTAGATTCTAGGTTCAACAATCATTACCTCTACATATTAATGAACAGCCATTTATAATCTCAAGTTTTATTATCATGGACAAGAAGATAATGAAATTTTCTCTACAATATTCAAAATAGACATATTAAAGATTTTTCCAATTCCACCCAGGCATGCTGTAGACAAGTATTCAAAAGTAATTGTAGTGATGATTGAGTTAGTATGACTTTCTGCTGAAGACACATGTATTATGTCTAATACATGTTATGTGTTAGTTACAGGGTGGTGTTAGATACATATGTCATAGGTATTGCTGAAGAGGGAAGAAGAGTTAGAGAAAAGGCTCAGACAGAAAAATGTGAATGGCAGGGAAGCAAAATGTGGAATAATAAAGTTAATCTGTTATGACTTACTAAATATCACTTTCATTGAAACAGTTAAATGAGAAATAAATGGCAGAATACCAATCAACTGAAAGAAAATCCAGAATATCTGATTCAGTGAATATCACCTTTGGACTTCACTTCTTAAGGGCAGGCAAATCTTTTCAGATGAATATCCCAGTTTCACAAAAATAATGAACATCTTCTGGCTGAATATTTGGGCAGGGTTTAGGGGTTAATGTGAAGACATTTAAGAAAGATGAGCTCTTTTTAAGCAGACGGTTTTAGTTTTGAAGAGCCGCAAGGCTATTTTTAACTGACTTATTCAGTTAGCATGGCAGGGCAGTTGTAGACAGTGGAGAATTATGTGTCCAGCCATACAAGACATTTTAAGACCTATGAGTCTTCCCCAAACATAATGTTATAAAATGTCCTTTTGCTAAAAATACTGGAATCAAGTAATTATCTACTTTTGAATTTTAATGAATAGGCCATCTGTTCATTCAAATTGAAAAAATTAAAATTTTCTACAAATTAACGACTTAATGAGATGTCCCTTGTGACTAAATCTCCTTTGCTGCTTTTTGTTATATTGAACCTGAAGGTGACACGTAACATATTACACCAAGTTTTATAAACTAGAGGATGGAAAAATGTTTTTTCCTGATCATGGAATAATCACAGTATCTGTTCCTTTGACAGATTATATTAATAACTATCAAAGGCTAACTTATTATCAGAATTTCCACAAACACGCTATTAAAATGAATCACTAGGAAGAAAAATGTGCCCCATTTCATCTGTGATGATTATTACAAAGCTTTAAATTCTAAACACTGTTTGAGTAATAATACTTGTTTTCAATCTCCTTATCATCCCTTTCAAGAACACTGTTTTCTTGGCGTTGTGCTTTTCAACAGGGTAGGTATTTGTTACATGTGGTTATTTAAATATAAGTTAATTAAAAATGAAATTTAACATTCATTTCCTCTATTGCTTTAACCATACAGCACATGCCCTAAGTGGCTATCATAATGGACAATGCAGATGTTTCCATTCTTTCTTATTCTCTAACAATCTGAGAATTATTCCTTCTTTCTGAAGTGAAGACCAACTTTTTACTTATACTCAGCCATAAATATTTATTTTCAGCCATTCTCAAGCCTAACCCTGCTCAGTTCAAAATCACATACCTTTCCACAGTTAGTTGACTTATCTCTTTCAGTTTAAATCTTCAAAGGGAAAACAGATATTCTGTGTATTGTTTTAGGAAACAACAAAATTGATAGCACTTTATAAATAATTCATAATTGCAGCAAGACTTTGGCAGAAAATATACTTCATTCATACCAGTAGCTGAAGCTTTAAGTCTTATTAAAAATGAAAATACTATTACAATCTGAAATTACATCTAAGTTATCAAATTAGTATGCCTGATATCATAGTTACACAAAGTATTCAGGATGCTTGCTGCCTCATAGAAATGCGGCTGCTTTGTCTTCTCTTATTATCCACAGCTAAAGGCAGGTTCTTTGCATAATGTGATTAAGTTGAACTAGGACTGAATCATCTTATTTGAACTTATTTAGTAGCAACTTTAAATGTGTATACTCTTGTCATTTGGGATTTAATTTACAAGATAGAACTGGTTATTGAAGGAACACATAATTCAATCATTTTCAAGTCTGGCCCTTGCCTTAAGCTGTGGTTCCATTCATTCTCTAGAACCTGGTCCTCCTTTATCACCCCCCCCACCCCTGCCTCCCCAAGTACAAACACCCCACAGCAGCCTGCTTAAGGCAAAAAATGTAGAGACTCAGTTCTTTGTCTTTGGTTTTGCTTTCCAAAGCCCTCCATGCTAAGACCCTGTTATCTAGACCTTAACCATTTCAAGGTAATTTTTCACAGTTATCACAATATGCAACTGGTATAAAAATAATCAAAATTTCCTCTATTTCCATCATATTTCTTCCTGTACCCCTTATCCCCTCTGTTCATGGTTCTTTATTTAAGAAAGTATTTCCTCCCCAAAGGCTCTTTATCTTCTCTTTTTCTAGCAGTTAATGAGTGCACAATTTGATCTATTTTAAGAGAAAGTTGGAGTCACTTCTTTGCAAGAAGTGAATATACTTTTACTAATTTACAGAAGATGGATTGCTTTATTATTGATTTAATCAGGCTTTCAAATCTGTAGTAGTTATTAATACGTGTTCTTTTCTAGCCACACTGTATCTGTATTTTTAAGTACTAATGCCAGTGCCCCAACCCCAGGTCAAGTAAACCAAGATCTGTAGACTATGGGGTGCTAACTCTGGCAGTTCTTCTAGTCCCTAGGTGATTTCCATTTGCTAATTTGTGGGCCTAAGGACCACTGTAACTTATACAATATCTGATTAAAAAAAGACAGTCACCCAGTAAACAAGACAAGGATGCCCACATTTGGGGCCTGAGGATAGGCAGAAGGGAGGGATTCTATTTGGAAGGGGAAAATGAGATAACTTTTGTAAAAACCATTTGAATCATAGGAGCATGACAATCATGGGGGATATTAGAATTGGTCTGGTCTGCCCAGAGAACAAAAGAAATAGGAAAGATTCATGGTTATAGACAATAAAAATTTAAATTCATGCTATTATTAGCAAATGTCTTCAGATGAATAATGTTTTTTCAAGAAAGAAAGACATTAAGGCAGGGGTTGGCAAACTTTTATTGTGAAGGAACAGATCGTAAATGTTTTAGGCTTTGCAGGACATATGGTCTCTGTTGCAGCTACTCAACTCTCACTGCAGCATGAAAACAGTCATAGGCAACAGACAAACGTATGAATGTCTGAGCATGGCTGCATTCTAGTGAAGCTTCACTTACAAAAACCAGGCAGAGGGCTGAGTCTGGTCTGTACCAGAGCCTTGCCAACCCTACATTAAGGAATATAGTTAGACAATTTCTTCAAAACTATTATGCTAGATTTTTTTTTTTTTAAATTCCCATCACCATATCTGCCAACTCACATCTCTTCTACAATGAGACCTCACCACTCCCCCTTCAAAAGGTGGTTTCTATTTTCAACAGTCTTAAATCTGGCCAGGATGTAAACCTGGTTTAGCCAATGGAGCAGGAAGGAAATGTTGCCATCCTGGCAGCACCTGCTTCCTGCTTCTTGGAATGCTCCCCCTCAGTATCCAGTAGCAACGTGAGACTCTTAAGCTACCACGGGGTCAATGTTTAGTTGCTCCATTTAAATCTTCAATCGATGGCCACAACTGACTGCCCGTCATATGGCCAAGCTATCTCGAACATGCAGGGAGCTGATTATCCAGACAGCTCTGTTATCTGACTATAAGCACATGAGAGTTCCCCAAAACACCTACCAAGCCCAAGCAACACATAGCACTGTGATAACAGTTCTTAATCATTAACTGATATGCTACAAAACAAGTAGAACAACATTTTTTCTGCTAATATAAATGCCTTTTGTTGGATAGATTCAGATGTTTCTCATTTTGTCCAACTAAAGGAAAATAATTCTTCTAAAATTCATGAAATAACCTTATTTACTTTAAGTCACATGTCTAGGTCACTTATAAGCACAACGGCTTTATTAAATCCATTAAGACAGCAATTTAAGGCTAAACATTCTTCACCCATGTTAATCATCACAGATAAATTCAGACATATTTGTATTGTGCAGGGAAAGAGATGTGCTGAGAAAAACTGTTTATGTTTGAGCTATACTATTATCTGTTAAAAGTGAGGAAGAGAGGTAGGGTGGAACCAGTAAATATTACTGTATCAGTGGGATTTTAAAACAGAATTGCTATCAGAAATCAACTATATAATTAAATTAGGTTAACGCTAAATAGAGCTCATTTTTAAATCTTTTCCAGTAACATACTACTAAAAATAATTTCAGAACTGACAAAGATGTAACATTTTTTCCATTCTATTTTTAATTACTTTTTAAATCAAATTTTACTGATTTGCCATTTTTTACATAGCTGTATAATTTGGGGGGGTACAATTTCACACCTTAACATATGCACATGCTTCATCTGCCTTCCATCAAAGTTCCACGGCTAATACAATGGCATGTTAACCTCCTCCTATACCCCTCACAATTTTTTTTCCCCACACAGAGTCTAAGCTATTTTTGTTGTATTTTGCCAGTTTGTTTTCTTTGGCTATTTATATATTCTACATATGAGAGAAACCATCTGGTAATTGCCTTTCACTTTCTGACTTATTTCACTTAGCATAATCACATCAAGAGCCATCCATTTTGTCCCAAAAGGAACTACTTCATCTTTTCAAATAGCTGAGTGGTGTTACTTTGAGTAAATATTCCACAATTTCTTTTTCTAGTCATCTGTCAGTGGCATTTCAGGTTGATTCCATGTCTTAGATATTGTGCATAATGTTGCTATGAACATAGGAGTGCATAAGTCTTTTCATATTAGTGTTATCATAGTTCCAGCATTCAGTGCAAAGCTTGATTTACAGTAGATTCTCAAATTTTGATTGTAGCTGATTAGCTCCAATGTCCATTCACATAATAATCACAATGATGAGGGCCTCCCTGGTGGCGCAAGGGGTTAAGACGCAACTTATGAAGCTATCTGCAGCCACTGCAACATGGAGTTCGAACCCCAGCCAGGGAGCTACCCATATGGCACAGCAGATCTCTTCTGACTCGCCCACTGCTCCCCTCAGCAGTATACTTCAGTCAATCTGCCTGTTCTTTTTTTTTATTTTTAAAGATTTATTCACTCATGCATACAAGAACTGGGGTACAGGCCAGAGGGGGAACAGAATAGGCAGATTGTGCCTGTCTCAGGTGAATCCTCTCACCCCTCCCCCCACACTTCTGACCTGTACCCCAGTTCTTGTATACATAAATAAACAAATCTTAAAAAAAAAAGACTGGCTCTTAGTCTTTAGTGTTTAATTGCCAATTTCTCGATAAATTGCATCCATTTGATGATCACCATTCAATATATCATAACATAGAAATGAAACAGCTTCTACAGAGGTCAAGCAATTGGAAAGACAAGATTTAAGAAAAAAACGATAAAGAATACTGTATTCATGGAGACAATGTTTCTTTTTTCTGTTGTCTCATGTTCTCTAAATTTTAGGGGATTTTAATATTTCAAGTTCATGATTATTATATCTATTCTTTTCCTGACTTTATAGACTCCTATCACATCCTCCTCCTAGCTCCATTTGAGATACAGCCAAGAAAATTTTATCTGTGGAATTTTCACGATCATTTTGTTTTAGATGCCTTTTTGCAACTTCTTTAGGTATCTTCTACCTTCCTCTGAGAAGCATCTTTAGAGAAATCCTTTAAGCAAAGAAACATGATAGCATTTTTACTACAGTGGTGTAGTAGGTTAGCTAACATGATGATTTGACCTTTTTTCTTATGGCAACATTTTTAAGTCAATGTTATTATGATATAACTGCAAATGATAGCTTCAATATTGAAATTGGTCACTATATATAGATAATTATAATTGAATTTGGATACATTTCCCTCTCAATGGGCACTTTTTTCATGCTAATATTTAAGCACTTTTGATATTGTAATCACTTGTGTAATCTTTTTATAATCTCCTCTAATTTTTTCCCTAAACTTAATATGCCCCAAGATGAAACAATTGTGGTACTTACTTTGCATTTTCTCACCTGAGAAAAATAGTGTTTTAAAAAATCAACAATATCATCACCTAAATTTTACCCAGAGAAATATATATTATGTATAGAATTTTATCCCCCCAAAAGTTAAGCTGCACAAATGCTATTTGTCATAAGCTTAAGCATGAAAGATTGGATGAAATATCATGCTTTGTGTCAAAATAACTTTAATTTTGTCTTGGCTCAGTAAGCAAGAAGCTGACTATACAAGTCCTTTAACTTTCCATGTTTTCAGCATTCATCTGCAAACAGACCCTGGATAGTTTCAAATTCAATCCAACTCTATGATTACATGGTTCTTAAATGTTTACAAAAGAAAATGAGATAGTTTGGGAAAGTTAAATCTACTTTTGATATTTTAAGACACTAAAATTTTCCCTGTTCAGCAAAAGTTTGTCTATGGAAACTTGTGGGACCATCAAAGCTAGTATTTTTTACATCTTGGAGACCTATTTCCTACTAGCCAGCCCAAAGTGTCACTTAATGTGTCGCTTGCACAGATAAACACACAAACACAAGCAATTCTTATAGTCCATTACGCCAAAGTGGCTCCTGAGCTCTTCCTCTGTGACTTGGAAATATCAGGGAGCATCTTGCCCTTCAGTCTGAGAAACTGCTAATGGAATTTTTTATTTGCAAGGCTGAAATTTTAGAATGTTCTTGGTTACGAATTTACATCCTAGAATGTTATGAAAGCTACTTCTATACTTCTTAACTATATTTGGAGACTCATTGGTATATCTTTGCCTTGAAAATTTAAGACCAAGTTGAAGTTTGCAGGTGGGATGGGTGTTCTCCAGTTTGGAACAGAATCATGATGAGATTGCAGTGCCAGCAGAGCAGAGGTGGCAATGTTAGAGGTAGGAGAAAAAAATGAGATTTGTGCCATATTAGCCTGGTAGTGATATCAGTAATAGTCAGAAATTACACTAATGTGGATTTTAAGGGAGTATTTTAACATCTTTTTTCTTCTTTTCCCTTTACAACAACATAGATAGGTAAAGGATATTTATCCAAATAGGATGGAGACTGAGGCAGATAATAGTGAGCATGTGTTATAGGCAATCATGTCACTACCAGTGCAGGTACTAGACTCTCAGCTATCAACTCTCAGCTCTTGGCATGTCGTTCCACAATACCAGGAGGTACATCTTGAGATGTTTAATACGGATGGAAAATCTGATTACAGACATCAATTTCCTATTTTTCAGAATTCCTATCCGAAACTGCCAACTTAATTGGTTTCTCATTTTTGAAAAAGAATCCAGATTAGTTGTTGGTTCCAGGTGGTTTTTAGCTCATTTGATTAATCAGATTTGCCCTTTACTACGATCTGGATATTTCCCTAGAGCAAATCAAGTCCACTATTTAATCTGTGAAACTGTTCATTTATAAATTACAATCTGAAGTTCCACATGTACAATAAATCTGGCAGTTGTAATGATGTAGGCCTTGAGAATTCCAAAATAGCTACAAAGGACAGACCTTTGATTGGTCAGTAAAATAAATTTGTATCAGGTACGGAATAAGGAACAAATGTAAGCTATAAAAGGAAACACTACCCCAAAACAACCTCAGTCAGTATTTTAAGGTCAACATCAGTATTTTAAGTCACATTTGACAGTATGTATCTTGATGTGATCTAAGGAAAATGTTAATTTATCTGTGATCTTCCTCCAAAAATACAACCCTGCTCTAACCATGAGAGGAAAAAAAAAAATCCTAATGAAGGATCTTTCCATAAAATACCAGACCAGTACTTGTAAAAACTGCCAAGGTCATCAAAACAAAAAGAATCTGAGAAACTGTCACAGTCAAGAGGAGCCAAAGGACACATCACAACTAAATATTAAGAGTGGATTTCAGTTATTGATAATATATTAGTATTGCTTCATTAACTATAAGAAAGTTATGATGATGTAAATTGTTTATAATAAGGAAAACAGTGCAGGTATGTTGAAACTCTGTACTATCCCTAAATTTTATTTTTATTTTATATATTTTTACATCATTTTTCATTTTTGCACAATGGGTGCATTTTCATCTTGGTTATATTCCCCATACAATTCCTACCCCCCTTATTTTGACCCTAATCCCTCTTCCCCCCCCCACCCCCATAGTTTGTCTCTGGTTTATAGTTGCTTGTTGATCCCTAAATTTTTTAAAGAAAAGAATATTAAGAGGGTATAAGTTTTTCTAAGTTTTTTCAGCCTTTCAATATATAAAATATTTTTTTTGAAGGAATATTATTTTAAAACACTTTATGACTTAGGGGTAGATGTTAATACCTCTTCAAATGTATTTTACCATATTATGACACCACCAAAGTACCAATGACCTCTACCAAGGCCCATTGGGTTCTCTTTCCTCTTTACCCACCCCCATCCTTTCCCCTATGGTAGCTCCAGTTCTGCAGTACAGTCAGATTTCAGGGTTTGTTTTGGTTTGGTTTTTTCTGTTTCACTGCTTTGACTTCAATATTCTTAGAGAATGTTTAAGAAATGGTATTACTTGCAACCAGGACTTTTCAAACATTAATGCACATGCTGTCAAAATCCAAAAATAGCAAAATTAAAAACAAAACAATAAATAGTGTTTAGTGAGAGTTTATTGTGCATATAAGAAGAGTTCACAGTCTGGGCACTTTCAAGTTCAAGACTGATATAAAACACAGGGGCATGATGAAGTTAGAGGATGACCAATACAGAGATTATTAGGCTGTTTACCTTTTACAATAATTGTTTATTGCAATAGGGGTTTCCAGATGGTAGGAGATTAGTAAATACAATTATCCTATACCATTGGTAGGAAGATGACAAGTTTCTTCTAAGACTGACTGTCAAAGGCATTTAGAAGAAATAACCTAAGTTTCATTGATGTTCATGGAGGTACTTCGTGTTGCTTATGTGACTTAAATGATTTTAAAACAAATCACCTGCAGGTCTTGTTAAATGACTACTAATTGTGATTGGTCTAGGACAGGGCTTGAGAGTCAATTTCTAATAAGCTCCAGGTGAGGTCAATGTTGGTCTAAGGACTAGATTGAATAGCAAGTTGTAACTCCTGCAGAGTTTCTGAGTGCTGTGTGATAAACATTTTTAACTGAATAGTTCTGTGGTGATGATTATATTATACATTTTATAATATTTACATCTCTGATCTCTACCAGTAGATGACAAGAGCTTCCCTTTCTCTCAGTTATAACAAAAAAAACCTGTCAGACCCCGATAAATATTTCCTGTGAGAAAGGGGGTTTTGCCTCCATTTGAGAGTCACTATTAAAAGCACTCATTATACTATGATTTTTTTTTTAAGTGACTACAGGGGAAATATTCCTTATTTAGTTACCCAGCAGTTTCCAGAAACTTGGCCATAATTATTTTCTTAAGTTTAGTTGTTAAGAATTGCCCACACTCTCACTGCAGAATATGATTAAAATATGGTTTGTGTCTTCCAGGAATTTACCAATAAGCAAAAATTGTGTGATATTAAGATAAGCTACAAAATAAGTAATAGCCATTGAATTAAGCATTTACAATCAAACGAGAAGGTAAGATTGGATGCCACAAAATTTAGTACAATTGATAGCATTTGACACTTCAGGGAATGTTTGCACAAGTGTCATCATCACATCTGAGCCTCCAAGTACCCTTGGAAAGATTTTATTATAGTTCAAAAAACAGACAGCTATTAATGTTACTTGTTCAATATCAAAAGAAACAAAATAGAACAAAGATCAGATTCAGGTGTCCTGAATTCTAACCCCTCCCCACCATGATTTCATTAATTCATTTCACCAGAAAAATTCTACTTAGGCTTTATGGAAAATAAATGTCAAGAATTCATACAGACAGAAAGAATACAATTCAAGCAATCAGGGCTTGGTTAACAAACATGCTAGAAGATAGAACATGAATAGCAAAGCAGTTGACTGGCAAAGAGATGAAAGACAATTATGGCACAATGAAAAGAGCAACAGCCTGTGGTAACAAGCTTTAGTTTCTAATTCCATATCTGATAACTGATTCAAGGAACCTCTAGTAAGTCAGTTCACTCTTCCCAACACTACATTCTTGACTGTTGTAATGGGGATAAGAGATTTAGCTTACAAATCTCTAGTGATGATTGCATGGCTTATGTATAAGCAAGCTGAGTGTCCACTGTGTGCAGGCAAGGAAGTTTAATCTCACCTAAGTACAGTCTTAAGACTCTAGCAAGTCAAATTATACATGTCTTTTGGTTCTAAGACTTAACAGTAAGAGATGCTTACGTCCAGAATGTAACAGTGGTATTATATCCTACTATTAAGGCTGCTTTGAGATCAGCATGTCTTCAGATCCCGTTACTTTTTAAAAATTCATTAGGCACCATTTTTCAGTATGACAGGCGAAGTTAGGTAAAATCAATTGAAATATCTTGCTTTATCCATGGATGCTAGTCACACCTTTTTCCAAGCACCTGAGGAATACGGAGGAATCAGTGAGTGCCCGTTAATTTCATTCCTGTAGCACCTATCTATGAAGGCACAGTTTGGGCGAGAAATGCAGCATCAGTATGTAGACAAAGAACACAAATATGTACATGAGGGAATTGTACAACTGGTTTTCATGTTCTTAATTATATATACATTCACAAACCAAAACCACAAAACTCTCCCCTTCTTTCATGCTTGTCTTTCTACAGACAGCATCAGTAGTTTTACATCTGCCGTACGTCAGGGACTAGGGTTGAAAAAAACTTAGATTCTCTCAACTTTCAAAACACCCTGCAAGGAAGCTGATATCTTTGGTTTACAAAATACTGATTATTACGGAAGTTAAATTACTTTGTGAAAGTCACAGTTAGTGGGCAACCTAGTTTAAACCTTACTTTAGAACTTGTTGAGTATCCTTCAAGAGTCCGGCATTGTGTTTAATAAGACTTAGGGTGCTAGGGAAAAAAAACTCATGACTATATTTGGACTATGGTAGAGGACTATAAAGGCAGGAATGGACACAGTGCAGGTTTTCTGATCCCATGCAGACCGGGTAAAGGAGGAGTCAGAGTCCTCAGTGGCTTTTTGCAGGCCTTTATTGGGGTTCACCAGGCATATAGCAGGCTGGGGTGCTGGGGGGGCGGGAGGCTGGCAGTCCTCCCAGCCCCCAGCAAGTCCTCACTCTATCTGGGCTCTCCGGCCTTTTCTCAGCTTCTGCTTCTCTTGCTTCTCTCTTGGCTTCTCTTTTGGCTTCTGCTGCTTCTCGGCTTCTTCTGGCATCCCTGTGACGCTGCCCTTAAAAAGCACAGTCTCAGCCACTTCAGGTGTACCCACTTCAGGTGCCCGCCATCAGGCATGCATTCAGGATCACAGGGTTCCCTCATCTATCCTGATGGCAGGAGTGCAGAAAAGCCTGATACCTTTTACCTTACCCTACAATGACTTTATGTGCCTCGCTGGTGGGTATGTTGTGGTAACTCATCTGAAGGGTTATGCTATACCCCTGACTCATAAACAGTGTTGTATACTGTAGGGTAAGGAAAAAATGTCAGGCTTTTCTGCCCTCCCGCCATCAGGATAGATGATGGATCCTTGCGGTCCTGAATGCATGCCTGATGGCGGGCACCTGGAATAGGGTATGGGCATAGGTAGATGGGATTCACCTGGGCTGAGGCGGGGCTTTTAAGGGCGGCATCTCAGGGATGCCAGAAGCTGAAAGGGAAGCCGAGAAACAAGCAGCAGAAGCCCAGAGAGAAGCAGAGAACGCCGGAGAGCCCAGACAGAGTCAAGACTTGCTGGGGGCTGGGAGACCTGCCAGCCTCCCGGCCCCCCAGCACCCCTGCTTGCTGCGTGCCTGATAAACCCCAATAAAAACCTGCAAAAAGCCACTGAGGACTCTGACTCCTCCTTTACCCGGTCTGCTGGATTATAGAAAACCTGCACTGTGGTCTTCCTGACCCTTATATAAACCAATGTTACCACAATTAAAAAAAAGAAATAAAATATCCTAGGAATACAACATACTTGAGATCAGGAGAGTAAGAAAGTTCTCCCACCCAAATACAGACTCACAGCTCATTTTATAGTGCATAGCTCGCGTCCACAATAACAAAGATCACACTATACATAATTATCTCATGACTTTTCCAGAAATCCATCCTGATTCATAAATTTATCATGCTCACCATATCGCCCCCACCTCCCAAGACCTTACCTGGTAGAGTAATTCACAGTATATTCACAAGGGATGGAGTAAATGAGCAAAAACTTGGGGTCCAATGTGCTCTGAAGTAAGGTGAAAAGTCCAAAAATGCACATAACCTCCACGGTACCAGACTGATGAAAAATAAAAGTAAAGTTGGGCCAATAATATCCTTGAGTGCTTTGCCTTCCTTTTATAGTCAATGATATCTAACAACTGGTTCAGGCAACCTCCAGTTAGTCAGTTCAGGTCATTCTGCTCTTATTAGCCAACAGTCTATACCTGTACTCAATTCCTATGGCGTTTCAAGAAATGCAAATTGCCCTTAAAGCCATAAAACACCAGGAATGAGATCAGGCAGCTCTAAAAAAAAAAGAAACAAACACATAATCCCATCACAAGTCAAAATGTTCAAAATCACTCATACCAAAGCTACCAACCATTGGGCAACTAAAGAGAAACTAGACTACCTATGGTCTATTTAATACCAAGCTCCTCCACAGCTATTCATTATAATGAAAGCAACTACAATTCCTGCCTTTTATAAATGCAGTTATAATCAAAATCATCCAAACATCCAACTGGGTAAATAAAGAGAAGACAATTTTTTTTTAAGATTAGTGATTAAATGTTCTTTTTTACTCACAAATTTGAAGGAATAAAATTTCCAGCTGAATCATCTTACAACTGATGGCTTACTGTATTAAGCATAACTTAAATTTCATTACATGTAAGGTGATTAAAAGATCAAGACACAAATAGTTTAGAGCCATTCACTCAACACATTCTTCTCAGGTAGGTGGCATTTCAATGTCTGAAAGGATTATTTTTTTCTTATAAACAAGCCTCATAAAATTAGAACCTGCAAATGGTTTCCACTCCTATTTCCCATACATGGATACAATATACCTGAACATCCCATAGTTCCTAAAAATGAGATGAGAAAGTTAAAGAGGAATGAAAACACCATATGTGATGATCTTATGTTTGAAACAGCTGATTGTCCTCAGCCTGTTAAGCATTCACTCTATGGAGATACTTCCACCTAAGTGCTAAATTTCAGTCTTATAAAAGGAAAGCCACAGGATAAAAATTGTCTTTCCGAATGAGCAGGGTGTTACAGTTGCTGCTGAAATTCATCCCAAGGTGGCTGCTATATTCATTTAAAATGCATGTTTTGGCTGAGTGATCCTTAACCTGGAACAATTCCCACCCTCTCCTGACTGGCAGCTGACACCTTCATCAATGCCAAGAAGATGCCATCTTCTTAAGAGGTACAGTTTGCCTACTTCATCTTTTGGCATCTGTAAGCATGATGAACTGGCAGATACACTGACTGATGATTGCAGCCTGGACTGGACAGCAGAGATTAAAAGGTTGCTTGCAGTCTGCAGTATGGATTTTTTTTTGAGATTTATTTATTTATGCATACAAGAACCGGAGTGTAAGCCTGGGGTGTGGGGGGTGATCTGCAGTATGGATTTGAAGGTACGCTGCCCTGAGGTTAAGTCACCCAACAATACACGCTGCCTTTGCTGCAAAACTCTGCCCCCCCGCTGCAAAACTTGCTGTCCTTCTTTAAAGAGATATGCTTGTTTTGAGAATGACAGCTTTAAAGCACTAGGAAAAGCACTCTGAATTTGGGGTCAGAAAACCTGGGTTTGAGTCACTGCTCTATTAGGTACTAACTGTGGCACCTAGGAGAATCCTCTAAATGTCAACTCAATTTTCTTAATTAAACAGTAAAGGTTTTAATACCTGTCTCAAGAGAGGAATGTTAGATAAAGCTTCCAGGTGGTAATCTTGGAATAATCCATCATTAATCCCATCAGTGTGGTAGGAAAATGTTATACTGCAAGGTATTGTGTTGGAATATTTGGTTTCAAATTATATAGTGGATGTTATAGTTATCTTTAAACATTGTTTTATTTATGGAACCCAGGTGACTGTCATTGGGATTGAGGTCTCATTTACATAGTCCTGAGTGAATATGCAATATTCTCATCTCCACATCATGGGAACTCCAGTCACTAGAGTTCCCATTACTGTTGCCTGGCATTTTGCCATAAGAAAGTCAGTTCTCAGGCTGAGGTGTGTTTTAAAAGCCAAATCCCTGGCAGAGGAACACTGTAATTTTGTATCCTTCCATTATCCTTTTCATGTACTTTTATTCCTGAGATTATCATAGTGAATGCAAGCTAATATATATTGTTTTTTGCATATTCAGTCTTTATTCATCACAACAAAGTTCTCTTATAGAGGAAAACCCTGAGTATCCAAAAGGGGCTGGAAATGCCCACACTAGCAGGGCAACCATGATTTACCTGATTTAGAGCTCAAATTTTCTTCCTCTATGTAATATAGTCCCATCTTAGCCTTTCTGATAAGTTTAATCAAGCTACCGAACAACATTCCCCCTTTTTTAACCTGTTTCCAGGCTCATTGAAAAAGCAGTGGCTCTAGAACAAGAGATCCATATTATTTTATCCCATTCCTAATCACTTCAATGGGTTCATTTTCTTTGTAACTTTTTTTCAGAATACACTCATCAAGAATTTATCATATGATAGATTCTCATATCTGATAATATCCCAAGATCTACTTGGCAAATTTTATTTGTAGAGAATGTCTAAACTATATGGAAGATTTATTTATCATTTTCTTTATACCTCCATATCTCTCTTAAGAAGCTATACATAATATTTTCTGAGGTGATTGCTATTCTATTTATCCAGACGTAGGAAGAGTGGTGATGCTATCAATAAGATAAATGGACATCCTCTGATATGCATCATGAAAGAGACTTAGTTAAATGACAAAGTGGAGAAGAAAGACATTAGAAATAGAAGAGATGGATCTGGAAGATGTGATGAGACAAAGCTAAGGAACAAAAACAACCTGTTTTTGTTGGACACACAACAAACACATATCATCATAAGTGACAGCTATTATGTTCAACTTAGAGCATTTTAGAAATATATATGTGAAATTATAAGCAGATATCCTAGGTAAAATGGCTTGAACCTTGCCTGTGTTAGACTTTCTTTGTAGAAATCATTTTGCTGTAGTTTGTACCACTTGGGTGATCTTTTGCATTTCTCAGTATCAGGCAGAATTTTTTTAACTTCATTAGGCATTCACAGGGCACATTTTATTAATCTGTTTAAGCATCTGTTGGACTCTGCTGCAAAACTTAACTTTGTATTTTAATTCCCAAAGCTTTTCCTCCTAAATCTCTGAAGTTGCATTTTGTTCATTTCTTTGTTTTATAAAATACCAACATGTGTAATTTATGTCCCTTTCTAAAAAATATAGCACTAGAAAGATCTAAAAGTTTAAATGAAGTTACAATCAATTATTTTATAAAAATGAGTTACATGTCGAATATAAGCAAAAAAGAGAAAGATTAATGTATTTTAATCTCATTATTCTGGGTAATTATTTTTTAGTTAAAACATTCTTAATAAGTATATAAAGATTAATGATAAGAATCTGAATTCTTAGTTCACACTCTTACATAAATCAAACCTTGACTGTAGCACACTCTACTACTGATTATAACATTCAAGACATCACCCTCCTGGTACATGTATCCAAGCTCTATTAAACCCACAACTGGTAGAAAGCATTTTACCTAAGTTTGCTTCCCAAATATTAGCATTACACATTACAAGGATTAGTTGTGCATGTTCTAAAAGTGAAAAATTACAGGTGCAATTGGCTTTAGTTTTCCAGATGTTTGCTTAAAAACGTGGGCAGGTTTTGTTTTGATTTGCTTCTTCCCGAGTAGAGAACCAACTTCAAAAATTACTGTGTTAATGAAATATACCAAACAGTACCCAAGAAAGAATTCTATTTAATATCATTTAAATTTTCCTTGCCTCCTGTTTTATGTTTTCTTAGAATCTCAATGTATCTATTTGTCATTCATTCAGCATAAAGGCCAAATTGCATTAACTATAGTCTCTTATTTTCTACATCCTGATGCTCTGGCATTTGTGACCTTGCTGACTGGGGAAGAGGCTGATTCTCCCAGGACTAGCCAATGCTCAGTGATGGCAAAGTGCTCACTTAGAAACTTGTCTTTCATATGCAAACTAAGCAATCCAGAGCCTCACTCCCAAACATTTCCCTTATCAACCTCTCTTGCACCAAGTTAATAATCCTCCTAGCTTACAACAATACACACCCAGGAAACAGACAACTAGGGGGCCCATCTGTTCCCAAGTTTACTAGAATTACTGCTGAATAATTTTAATGTAAACAGCCAGTGCTAAGCTGTTTTCTCTGTCCTGGCTTGTCTTTCCCAAGGAAACACAAAACATACCTGGCTGGGCTTTGCTCTGCACATTTCTGTTTTCCCATATGGCCCATGTGGCATGGCTGCTCCCTAAGACTGGGAAATGTAAGTAATAAATTCTTCCCTGCAATGGCATTGTTGTCAATCAACTCCATAAATTAAAGTCTACAGGTACAGTCATCGATATACATTCTGTTCCCTAAATGTCCTTGTTCATGCCATCCACCATTCACACCTGACTGGAGCTTCTCCAACCTTCCCCACTCCAGTGTTACTGATGTATAACTTACATGCAATAAAACGTACTATTTCTTTAATGAATATTTAGTGATACAGGTGTGAGACCATCACCACAATCCAGTGGCAGAACATACCTGTCACTGTGTATAATTACCTTCATCCAACTGGAGTAAATCCCTGCTCTCTCCTCCAGGCACCCACTAACCTGCTTTGTTATCTACTTATGTTGTTTCTGGATTTACATATAGATGCAATAATAAAGTATGTGGTCTTTATATCTGGCTTCTTTGTCTTAGCATAATGTTTTTGAGGATCACCCATGTTGTAGCTGACACATTTGATTGTTAAATAATATTTCATTGTACGACTCTATGAATTGTGTTTTTATATTCAATAGGTGATAGATATTTGTTTCCAATTTTTGGCTCTTATAAGTAATACTCCTATGAACATCTGTATACAGCACTTTATATGGACATAAGTTTTCATTTCTTTTGGCTATATACTATATATAATTAAATTTAATTATTCAGGAAATCACCAAGCTGTTTGTCAAAGCAGTTACATCATTTTACATTCACACTAGTAGTGCATGAAGGTTCCAGTTTCTTCTAACATTTGAAATTGCCTATGTTTTTTCCTGTTGCCATTCTAGTATATAAAGTGCTTTTTAAAAATCAGGGTTTTAATGTGTATTTCCCTAGTAACTAATGACTTTGATCATCATTTATGTGCTAATTAGCCATTCTTATATGATCATTCATCTATCTTCTTTGGTGAAATGTCTGCCTACTCTGTAAGTCTTTTGTTCAATTTTTAAAATTGGGTGAGCCAGGGTGGATCCGAAGCAGAATAGCCACAGCGGGCCTCCACAGACATTGTCTCAGAATTCAGCAAGCTCTGGGCTGGGTCCTGGAGGCAGCTTCTTGGCAGACTTCAGTGAGTACCAGACAGAATTTTTTTAAATATTTTAAATTTATTTATTTATATATATTTACATCATTGTTCATTGCTTTCTCCTTTCAGGTGTAGTCCCCATAAAATTCCCATCACCAAGCCTCCCTGGTGGCTTAAGGGATTAAGTTTCAGTACTATCAAGCTATCAACAGCCACTGCAGCATGAGTTCAATCCCCTGCCAGGGAGCTAACCCACATGGTGCAGCAGACCTCTCCTGTCTCATCTACTGCTCCCCTCAGCAGTATATTTCAGCCAGTCCAACTGTTCTGCTCCCTACTCTCTCTCTGGTGAATTCTCTCACACCCCCCACCCCCGCACTTCTGACCTACACCCCAGTTCTTGTATGCATAAATAAATCTTAAAAAGAATTCCCACCACCAATTCACCCGTGCACCATCACCATGTATGGTGAGCATAGCTGCCTTCCAGACAGGATTTAGAAGTGGATCTGCCAGGGTGCACCATGACAGAGCCCAGTGCAGACCTATATAAACTCCAGGGAAGGTCCTGGAGCACCGGGATGGGACCTGGAAGCAGACCCACCAAGGTGGGTCCCCACAGACCTCAGAAAGCTCTGCTGTATTAGGCATTTGCAGGTCCAAGGACAGGTCCTGGGGGAAGCCCTACTGGAGGTAGGCCCCCTGCAGGATTCATCTAGCTGCAGGTGGGTCCTGAAAGCAACCTTTACATGGCAGGACCCAGTAGACCTCAGTGAGTTCTGGGACAGGATCATGAAGTAGGCCCCCCGCAGTAAGCCCTCAGAGACCCCAGCAGGCTTGGGGAGGTTCCAGGAGACATTCTAGACCTGGTAGGTCCAGGCAAGCAGTGGAACAGGTCCTGCCAAAAGGAGCATACCTGACAGTCCCCAGGAGAGGAAATGACAGGGCCTGGTCCTTTGGCTGTGGCTCTTGGAGCAGTAAGCCACAGGCATACTGCTTGGACAGACAGCCTCTCAGGAGGAGCAAGATTGATTATCTACTGGTCAGTAGAGACCAGTACAGATTTCTATACCAGTCAATACTGAGGAGATTCATGCTACATTGAACAGGAGGTGGGTGGAGAGAGGAATATATGGGTCATGCTCTGCACTGTGGCAGGGCAGTTAGCAACTCTGGTGAGAGTGGAGTGGAAATTGTGTGTTTTCCCTTGAAAGGGAAAACCTTATGGAGGAGCTGGTGTGCATCACACAGACAGGGTCTCCAGTAAAGATAATAGAAGAACATTCTGATCTGCAGTCCCCTTCCACTATCCTGGGGCTGGTACTTTGTGAGGCATAGGGACTGCCAAGCACAGGAACTTCTAAGTATCTTACCCCAAACCCTAGAGAGGAGGGATATCAGGGGTGCCACAAACATGAGTCTGTTCTACCCACTCTTCCCCACCAACACCTGGATCCTTCCAAATCCATCCCCATCTTAAGCACTCAGAAACTACAAAACAGATCTGAGTACATAAAGAAACCAGCAAGGGTGAAAATAAATAGTAAATTCAGGGCCTCCCTGGTGGCACAAGGGGTTAAGCACAGCACTCTGAAGCTATCCACAGCCTCTGCAGCACAAATTCAATCCCCAGCCAATCAGGGAGCAACCCACATGGCACAACAAACAAACCCCTCCTGTCTCACCCGCTGCTCTCCTCAGCAGTGTATTTCAGTCAATCTGCCTGCTCTGCTCCCCACTCTCTCTGGTGAATCCTCTCACCCCCCACACCTCTAGCCTGTAGCCCAGTTCTTATATGCATCAATAAATAAATCTTTAAAAAACAGTAATTTCAGATGCTAAAATATTTAAAGTAATAATAAAATAGAGAGACCTCAAGTAGCATAAGCTAACAAGCTTCTGTACAGTGAAAGAAACTATCACTAAAACAAAAAGGCACTGTCCTGAAAGGGAGAAAATTTTTGCACATCATACAACAGAAAAGGGGCTAATATTTAAGAGCTACACGGAACTCAGGTAACTCAACAAAATTAGACAAAGAGCCTAGTCAAAAAAGGGGCTGAGGAGCTGAGTAGACACTTCTCCAAAGAAGACATACAGATGACCAACAGGAACATGAAAAAAATGATCATAACTTACCAAAGAAATGCCAATCAAAACCACAATGAGATAACATCTCACTCCCGTGGTATCTCATTTCAAAGAAACCAGAACCAACAAATGTTGATGAGGATGTGGAGAAAAACTACACTGTTGGTGGAGTGTAGACTGGAATAGCCCTTGGGCATGGGGGTTCCTCAAAATATTAAAAATAGGTATATATTGTGATACAGCAATCCCCCTATTACATATCTACCCGAAAAAATTCAAAATCACTAATTCAAAGGGGTATGTCCACTACTATGTTCATTGCAATAATATTTACAATAGGTAAGTGATGGAAACAACCTAAATGGCAATCAGCAGAGCAGTGGATTAAGTAAGTGTGCTGTAAATATACGCAATGAAATATTACTTGGCTATAACAAAGATGAACTCTTGTTACTTATAGCTTGATGGAACTGGAGAGGATTATGTTAACTGAAATAAGAATGAAGGAGAAAGACAAATACTGATTTCATGCATATGTGTTATACAGAGAAAAAAAAAACAAAGGAACTGATAAAACTAAGCCAAAACAAAACTTAGAAATATGATGACAGAATTAAGGTGCTAGAGGGAGGGGTGTGAACAATGCTGGTAGGAAATCCAATGTCCTAGGCTAAAAGAATATGGACGTTTTGATGGTGGGAGGGTGTGTAATATACATTTGAGGAAGTATGAATCTATTCCCTAAATCATCTACAGTGTTCTAAACCAATGTTACCTCAATAAAGATAAATAAAATAAACAGGGATATTGACTTAAGTTATTTGTGCTATTTCTATAGTCTGGATGCTATTCTTTATCAGTTATGTGATTTGCAAATATCTTTTTTTTTTTTTAAAGATTTATTTATTTTTATACAAGAGCTAGGTTATAGGCAAGAGATGTGGGAGGGTGAGCGGATTCACCAGAGACAAAGTGGGGAACAGAACAGGCAGACAGACTGAAAGTACTGCTGAGGGGAGCAGCGGGCGACAGGAGAGGTCTGCCTCGCCATGTGGGATTCTCCCTGGCTGGATGGGAATTGAACTGGCGCTGCAGAGGCTGCTGACAGCTTCACATCGCTGAGCTCAACCTGCTGCGCCATCGGGGAGGCCTGATTTGCAAATATCTTAACATAATTTATGACTTCCCTTTTCATTTCTAATGATACTTATTTGCATATGTGGTGATTTACTTTTGGATGTTGTGAGTTAAAGATTTAAATTCAAGATACGATTGTTTCAGCCCAATTTGTTGAAAAGATTATCCTATCTCCAGTGAATTTCCTTGTCATCTGTGTTAAATACCAATGTACCTAAAATGTAAGAGTTTATTTCAAGAATTCAGTTCTGTTATATTGATTTATATGTACCAGTATCACAGTTTTGATTTTAGTAAGTTTTATATAATTTTTGAAATAAGTATATCACTCAACTTTTTCCTTTATCAAAATTATTTCAACTATCCTGAGTCATTGTCATATCCAGATAAATTTTAGGATCCGTTTATCGTTGTCAATAAAAAAATCTGCTAAGATTTTGCTAGAGATTTCATTGGATCCAGAGGTCAGTTTGGATAGAATTGTCTTCTTAAGAGTATGGACGATGCAAGACCTTATCAAGGCAAACAATGGTTGAGTCTCATTCACTATATTCCTCTGTTAAAGTTTTTTTTTTTAATTTTTTAAAAAGATTTATTTCTTTATTTATTTATACAAGCACTGGATACAGTCAGATGCATGGAAGGGTGAGAGAATTCACCAGAGCCAGAGCGGGGAACAGAACAGGCAGACTGACGAAATACACTGCTGAGGGGAGCAGTGGAAGCGGCAGGGGCGGCAGGAGAGGTCTGTCATGCCATGTGGGACCCTTGCCAGGGGCCAGGGATCGAACCAACACTGCAAAGGCTGAGGGCAGCTTCGCAGCCCAGTGCTCAACTGCTGCACCATCAGGGGAGGCCCTCCTCTGTTAAAGTTTTGAACGTGCTCTTCCGGTGCTTTTTCCAACCAGCAACATGGTATTAGGCTAGCTACAATGTTGACCTTCCTATTACTTTACTACCCAGATCACTATATTTCTTACAATACCCAGGGGCATGTGGTTTTCCACTTTCTAATCCAAATCGAATCAGTCCTCTCCAGCAACTAAGTACTGCTTTTCACAGTTGCTCTGCCCTAGTAGAACTGCCACAATGAAGTCCCTGCAAGTAATGAGAGCAGAGCCAGGGAAAAATACCACAGATTCCTAACTGTTCTCACCAGGGTTCAGCAGTTTTCTGAATAAAGGTTTTTCAAGATATCATTTGCATATCACCGATTTTCAAATTTCCCAAAATTGTTGCTTTGTTGATTATTTGAAATTTTTTCTTGTTGTTCATTTACTTTTGGGGAAAGTACTTGTAAAGGCTCTTCATACACCATTCTGGAAGTGCCTGTATATCTTTTTTGTATCCTCAACAGAAATTGATTTAGTCATAAGAAATATTAAAGTTCAACTTTCCACAAAGCTAAACTTTTGCAGAAAAATAAGAAACCAGACATGAGGATAAGAGTTAAAGAACTGAAGTCCTTTGAATGATGCACTTTGAGACTTTTTGATTTTGCCAGGAGAAGAGATATTCTTGAGTTACCTCAGTTAATAAGAATTGGTTTAAGTTTCCAGGAAAGTGAAAAACAGTAGACTCAGCTGTTGCATGAGCATGTACGCAGAACAGCATGGTATTCAGCATACAATGGGAGTTCTAGTCCTTAGAAGCAGCTCGCTACCTCAAAGTCAATTTTAGATGTTGATTTTGTTGTTCAACAATTGTTCACTATCCTCTACTAAAATGCATGTATCTTTAGCTTTGTTCTTTATCTGCTTTCACTGTGCTCTGTTCATCAGCTAATGGGACTTTACCCATATTCTTTCTACTTTATGATTTTATTGACCTATGACTTTCACCAGTTCATGGACCCTTCACACTTGACCCCTGCTTTACCATCTGTCCACTGTACAATCAAATCTCTTTATGATGAGTTCTTCTTATTAAAATATAAATCACTTTAACATTTAATATTCACATTAAGAGTGCTATGGCATCTAGACCATACGGTTGGGGCATTTGTTGGTGATGATGAAACTGGGGCTTTCCTTCCCACAATCCTACCCTGACTTCAGTGCTGGTTAGTCTTGGCAGAGGGCAAGCTTTTAATATATGGAGCCAGGATCATAAATAGACCCATCAGGTTGAGCTCAATGAACCAATCAGGTTTGAGCACTCCAACTCAAGTCAAGGGCTTGAGCTAATTATGCAGATTGAAAATGGAAGTGGGCTAATTGGTACTAACCAGACTAAGCAGATGATTAGGAATGCATATGGTCCAATCAAGCTTATAGGGTGGAGACCCTTGAAGGGGACATTTGGTAGGGCAGGAGCCAGCTTGATTCAGTCATCAGCCAGCCTCAGAAGCCAAAAGAAGCAGTCAGCAGATGATCTCAGCAGCTCTCCTCAGACCCTGTAGCCTTCCAGATCTCCAGAAGTCCACAGACCTTCAGAGAGACTGGGCTGCACCTGCCTGCCGTCCTGCTTCTGCCACTACCTGCAAGGAGCAGCATCAGCCTCCATCCAGTGCCTCAGAGAGCTGTTGGCTATTGGTTCATGCCAATAGCTCACAAAGAACTGTAGTACTGGTGTCTCTGACACTGCCTCTTGGTGCCTGATGCTGACCTGCACTACTGAATGGTGAACAGCACTTTATTCAGCCACCTTTGAGAACTGTTCAACACATCTGATTCTGCAGTCCCACTTCCTGATACTTTTGAGTATTATGCAGCCCAGTCCAGCATCCAGTGCTGTCTGGTTTGGTCTTCAGACTGTCACTGTGGGCTGTTGTGGTGTCACCCTGGTGGCCCCACCTGTGAGCACCTCTAGCTGTGACCATGAGTCGGACTCTGGTGCACTGCTGACTGGTGTGCCACCAGCTCCAGTTCCTTGTTGATGAAACAGTGCCACCTCCCATGAGTGGCCTTTGTTTGGAACTACTGGACACTGTGGACATTATCTGGGATGGGACGGTAGCCACTGTGACCTTAGAAGCTTTCTTTTTACCAATTCCTGTTTGTTAATTCAACTCCACTGTTGTTGGCCCCTGAGCCTGAGTGGTGTCTTACAACTGAGTGCATGGGTGAGAACCCATAGATAGTGACCTATCGCCCACTGTGGTGCTGTTCTATGGCACTTTTTGGCACTGATTTAAGTATTCTTTAGGTACTATTTCAAACACATTTAAAAAAATTTTAGCCTATGAACTTTTATCCCAATGTATTTATAGTTTTATAATCTTTTGTCACATGAGTCCATGATTTTTTTCAGTTTAGTATAGAAATGTTTTGTTTCTTAGTCTTCATGTATCCTTTCACACAAGTGGTTGTTGTGGAATTGTATAAAATATAGTGATAATTGTAACCATAGGTTGTCAAGGCATAATGAAAAGAAAAGCTCAATTAAATCAAAACAAGAAATGATAAAAAATGATGATGGTATAAAAGTTAGTGAATTAGTACACAAATTTGCTATTTTCTCACCCAATTAGCAAACTCTAAGTGATTTTGAAACAATCTTTTCCAATTTAATTTACATTACTTATTTTTAGTTTCATCTTTTTAATTTCAATAAAAATGAAATCCTCTCAGTATTTTTTTTAGTGTTTAAATCACAGTCTTATATAATTTTGGTTATGTGACTAAAGTTTCACAGAATGCCATGATAGGATGAATTACACATCACCAATGTATTATTTGGTTCACATTACAATATTTTCATTATATTATGGCATGTGTAAAATGGATTAGTAACTTAAATCAGGGGTCTACTATACTATTTTTCTACTATACTGTTTTATACTATTTTCTTCTTTTGAGGGGTCTACTATAATATTTTTCTTTTTTATGTTGCTCTAATTCTTCCCCACCTAGCATCTGTAAAATTGTTCATGTTGCATATTGAAGTTCCACTACAAAGAGAATCTGATTGCATCTTCTAGTCCTAGCCTCATCAAAATCTAATGTGCATATCAATCACCAGAGAATCTTGGTAACTTGAAAATTTCATTTCGGAAGGCTGGGGTTGGCGCTAGTGAGGGGCTGGGTGATACTAGCATTGCTGGTACTGACAGCATACTTTAGTCAGTACCTAGAACAGGATTCAGGTCTTGAAGCTGGATGCTTTATAAGACACAGGCCAGTCTTTAGCTGGTAGCTTTTGATCACAAATTAATATCCTATTAATCAGTAGTAGACTGGGCCACAGGTTTATTTGGTACTAATACAATGATCTGTGTATATGGAAATCCACATCTCTAGCATGGTGGATACTCTACACAAACTGTCCTGTCCAAATAATTTTTAGAGTATTTAGTGCTAAGTGGTTCCAGTTTTATTTTATTTATTTATTTATTTATTTATTTATTTATTTATTTATTTATTTATTTATTACCTTGTCTAGGACCTTAGGGCTAATGAACAGGTCTTCACAAAACCAAATTATTCCAAGGAAAACACAGTATCAGCTTTGGCTCACATGGCATCATATAGCTGTGGGTTTTACCTCTTTCTTTCTTTGTGTGTCTCCTCTCTCTTCCTGCTGCTTATTTTCATGTTAGGCCTAGACTTTTTATGTAAACAATTATAGATCTTCAAATTAATTTACTATGGATGATAAGAACTGTGGGGAGATAAATGGATAACTGTATTCTGAAATCCATAGGACTTGACTATGCAGGAAATAGGTGCACAGAAGCAAATAATCTATGTGGGGTTTAAAAACACTCACCAAACAAAACGACAGATAAACCCTGAGAAGAAGTAAGACAGAGAAATGAAAGGTAAGAATAACAGAGGTGAATGAGAAATGTTGGAAAAAAAGGTCATCTGCTTTCATCTGCTTGACTTTTTAATGCCTAGCTACACACACACACACACACACACATACACACGTATCTCCATACTTGTGTAGAATGAGAGTATATCTAAAACAAATAAAGCTTATAATGCCAACAACATAAGATAACAGGGACACTGGGCCTCCCTGGTGGCGCAAGGGGTTAAGCACCACCATATAAAGCAATTTGCAGCCTCTGCAGCATGAGTTCGAGCCCCAGCTGGCCAGGGAGCAACCCACATGGCACAGCAGACCTCTCCTGACTCGCGCACTGCTCCCCTCAGCAGTGTACTTCAGTCGATCTGCCTGTTCTCTTCCCCACTCTGTCTCTGGTGAATCCTCTCACCCCCTGCACCTCTGGCCTGTACCCCAGCTCCTGTACGCATAAATAAATCTTTTTTTTTTAAGATAACAGGGACAGCAAACATGCTTATGAAAACTTCTTGTTATATATTTCTCTTTTTTTTCAGGAGTAAAAGTGAATCAGAATATTCCATATCTATTTGTCTATTATATTGCATATTAGGTCTCTATGAGTTTAAGCTATTTCTATAGAGTACCCCGTACAACATTCAATATCCACTACAATGATCACTATCCCTATTCCTAAGAATATCTACTGTCACCATAGTTTATAATATACTTTAACCTTTTAGTTAACTTAACTTGGAACATTCAATGATGGACCAAACATTGTACATTGGATACAGAAAGGACTCTTTCTTCTTCAGTTTCATGGCCCTGTGCCTAGTGCAGGTCTTGTACACACACCTACTCCTAACCCACTGTGGGGCTGAGTCCTGTGTCTTTTCTGTAACACAGGAGCCAGTATAAGATAATTCTCTAAGATCCCTTCCTCATTATACTTAAAAGCAGATTTATCTTGAAAGTTGAAGCAAAACTGAGAATCACCTACTACACTGCCACAAGCATACATAAGCAGCTGAAGTACAATTTTCAGCTCACACTTGACAGCAAGATGGAACGGGTGTTTGCACCAATGATAAGCATTTCCTCTAAAACCTCAAAGCCAGACACCTATATCCTGTCTATGTCCTGTGATCAGCAGGCACAGGCTGGCATGTTTTCTTTGGAATCCGGAAAGTATTCGGAGCCACACTGGGCTTAGCAGAAGCTGAAGCTAGCCAAGGCCTGGTTCTGATCATTTACAGCTGCTTCCCAGTCTGCTGTCATCCTACCACACTCTAATGAACCCCAAGCCAGGCCTGCCTGCTGTGGCTTCTGAAAGGGGCGGAGGAAGCAACTCTGCTATTAAATCAACCATCTAGTTAGTGAATGAGAATTTTTGTTGCTGGAGTGTTCCTCTCAACTAAAATAACTAAGGAAAAGCTCTTCCTCCAAGTCCCCTGGCTTGATTATAAGATAATATCAATATCACTTGAACAAATGCAAAGATAGGAAAGAACAGTGCTACATTTTTAAATCGATAATGGTGGTTACATGGAAGAAAAAATGTTGAGCACAGAATTGTATGTGAGGTTTTTGTTTTTGTTTTTGTTTTTTTACAATTGTAATAATTTAAGTATGCACAGTCTATAAAGGTAATGACTGAATACTTGTGACAGTCTGGATTTCGGCTATCCCTAAAGAAACTGTAATAAAGATCAAAGCAAAATAATACATAAGACTTTCAGAATATGATCATGAATTCAATATATGATTCTGGAAGTTAAACATACATGAAAATCTCATCTGCAATTTAATCTTTCCTAGATCACAAGCACTACAGCATCTGAAAAAACACCTGATGCACAATAGATGCCAAATGTTTGTTGAATAATAGACGGGAAGGGAGGGAGAGAAGAAGGGAAAGGAGAGAAGGAAAATTTAAAAATATTTACTGGAATATTAAAGATTCAGCCAGTAAAATTATTTAAAAATTCATATCCACATTCCTTACAATAATCCACATTCCTTACAATAATTCCTTACAATAAGTTTGAATTGTAATAGAACAAAACAGCAGGGGAAAAGCTGTCTGAGGTATTAGGAGAAGAAATTAATCCTTGATTTTGTGAGATACATTCATTTGCTACTCTGACCAGTCTAATGTATAAAAACAAAAAAGCAATATGGTGTCATTTGAAAGCACTCCTGTCATTTGAAATCTGAAAGCATTAAAACAGATCTATTTGGAAAAGTATGTGGGTCTTTTATCACTTATCCATGGCAATATGATCCTATGAGGGCCTGTTTAAATGTTCCACAGGGATTCTTATTTCAATGCTGTGGGAGATGAAAAAAAAACACCCGTGTAGCAGAACATTGTAAACATAACCACATGGGACTAATGACTGCTGCTCTCCAGACCAGTATCAACAAAGGACAGTCATTTTAGGCATCATTTGAAATCATTTGAACATAGGTACCGGAGTTGTCTATACTTTTTGAAAAGCTAAGAAATTACTTAAGGAAATTTTATTTCACTCTTTGGGAAAATACTGGAAAGGTAAGGTGAAGATATATATGAAAAATCTATATGAAAAAGATAAATAATTTTACAATATGTATAGAAAAACACATCAAGGGTATGTGTGTATACACATGTATGGATGTATTTATACATATGTGTACATGTATAAATAAAATGAATGACACTCTAGAATGGCCAAATGAGAATAGTTGAACCTTGGTTTAGATCTAGTTATGTGACCTCTGCAAAATAACCTCTTCTCTGAACTTCAGACTCTTCAATGCTGAAATGAAGACAAGACTGGCTATGTTTTATCTCAGTTTTTTTCCAACAATAAATTGTCATCATCTCAAATATCTATAATTCGATATTTCAAATCAAGTACCATAATGGTACCAGAAGTAGAATTCTTCAAAATGCTTTTGGAAAACATAGGCTCTGGACAAATACAGCATGGAAATATCAAAGATGACAGAGCTCCAAATGTAGCAAACATAACATGAAGTATAATTTAATATGATGACCATAGTTCAATTTATGCCCTATTTTTACCCTGAGTGAAGCTACTGCTGATTTATTTCTAGAATTTGCTTTTAGCCAACATATTATAAATAAAAAATAATTACATAATAATAAATATCCCAGTGGCCTCTGTGAACTATGTCCTAAAATATTCTTCCTAGCCTTCCAGAGAAATCCTCAGGAGAGTTAGAATAAGAGGGAGTTTATTACAGATATTTCTATTATAGTAAAGAAGGCTTAAATCCCATTATTAATGTTAATTTTTATTTGTTTTCAGGTACTCAGAATTTTTTTAAAAAATAAAGAATAAATTCACTCCTAACCACTGGGAATCTTTCTGGTGGACAGAAGGTTTTGTGGGAAGAAATATGGATATTTAAAGGATAAAAAATAAGGAAAAGAGATGAGATAGTTGCCTATTAGTGGAAAAAGAACAAGGAAGACAAGGAAATATGAAGAAAGTAAACATCTCTAGTTCAACATTATTAAAAATATGGTAAATTAAAAAAAGACAATTGAAAGAATTTGAATTTGAAACTATGAAGCTACTATTAGGAGATAAGTTTGCATAATTACTGTGGCACAGCCAGGAGAATCAGACACAACAGATATCAAAAAGGGAACCCTAAAAAAAAAAGGGAACCCAATGAGAATCAAACCAGTGTCACTTTGGAGGATCTATTTGTCATGTGGAGAGAAGCAGCATGCCACACATTTTATTTGACAGAAGAATGATAAATCTGCTCAGAAATGGATGTGAACGGTTATTCTTTCTCCTGTGTAATCCTTGGTTTATTATTCAGCTTCTATACATAAGAATTAGTGCATAGGTGACAGGTGTTTTTAGAATAAGCTTTTAATATCCTTTTTCCCCCCAGGAAAAAAACGGTTTCAATAGAGATTAAGTACTTGTATACTTTCAAAAACATCTTCACTTTCTGTCAAATCATAAGCAGTGAGTAAATAAATCCTTGAAGTGAATTTGAGCCTAGCTCATAGTTTTGACCAATATAAGGCAATCATGACATTATGATTATAACCACTAGATGGCAGCAGCGGGCACGCATGTGGCCCTCTGAAATGCCGGGTCAAGTTGTTTAAAAACAACTTGAAAAGAAGGGCAGGGGAATTTCAGCAGTAGACTCTCAGACAGATGCCTGGACACCTCCATGATTCAAGATGAAAAAAGACAGAAAAAAGGAACTAGAAATGGAAAACAAGCCCTGCAGTTCATTTTGTTGGGGCTACTGAAGTGGGAACTGAGCGCAGAGTCCCCCAATACCAGCCAAACTGACTCTTCCCTTCTTAGAGGAGTTGTCTCCAGGCTGAATGTTGTTCAGGAGGATTTATGTGGGATGCTGAAGAGCAGAGTGAATGGGGCTGGCAGCTGCAATATCAATGTTGGCAAGCTTGTCTCCCTTTCTGAGCTACACATCCCACTGGAATACCCAGCATTTGCCCTGACTGGCATCCCCAGGATTCCCCTTCCTGGAGAAACTTCACACTGCAATTCTTTTCCAGTTACAGAGACCAAATGATCTCTTATCCAAACAGGAACACTTTTGTATATGAAACTAATGCTGTTAATAATTCTACCAGAACATCAAGCACAACTCAAGACTGTTAAGCAAATGGAGATATATGGTCATTCAACTCCTAACTCTTTCTTTCATGAGAAATTTTAAGCCCTCAGAGCTTTGGCACAGAGATAACTGAACTTGTTTTCATTTCCTCTCCTCCATGTAAGAGTGCCTGGCACAGAGTAAAAAAAAATAAAAAAAAAAAAAACAATAAGAGTTTGCAGAGTGAATGAGTAATGAAGACCAATGGTTATGCTTACATGCTCAAAGATCATTTCGTCTAATCTGAAAATTGTGACTTTACAGATGAGGTAAACTAAGATTCAGGGAGGTTATTCATCAACACTGATATAGCAATACTTGGCAGAACCAGACCAGAACCAGCTCCTGACTCCTATAATTTTTCTGTATCAGTGTTTCAATGGCGATACTAAAACAATGCAACCCAAAGTAAGTATCCAATACTTCTGACAAGTGTGAGTCAAGGATTTAAAGAAAGAAAAAATGGCATCCACTCAAGAGGAGCCATTATAGCATGGTTCTGAACATGGGCACTAAAGCAAATGTGTACAGGGGATGGTCAGTCAAAGGAAGTGGGGAGACCTCCTGGTCAGGCAGGGGTACCTGGAGAATGTGTGCCTAGTTCAAGAGGCACAAATGTACCACTGCACTTGACAAACAGAGGAAATGCATTCCCTGTATGTTTTTATTCAATGAAGAGCTGGGAATGAAGATTTTTGGATGAAATCTCCCATGTTTTCAAGCATAAGGAAAATCGTAAAGTGCTTATGAGCCAAATCAAAACATCTGTGACTCATCTTTGTCTTATGGGGTGCTCTGATTCTCAGTTTCTGGATGGTACCTCTGGATATGATGATTTCATTGGTTTGGGGTGTGGCTGGGTTACATGATATTTACAAATTATCTAGGTGGTCTGTTATACAGACAAAGTTGTTTACAAGTTAAAGTATAGTTATCATCACCTGGACATCAACTGGGAGTTAGAAATATAGAATTTCTAATTTCACTGAACCCACTAGATTCTGGAGAATCTATAAGATTCTACTGAATTAAAATCTTCATTTGAGGGCCTCCCTGGTGGCACAGTGGGTTGAGCGTAGCACTGTGAAGCTGTCCACAGCTTTTGCAGCATGGGTTCGATTCCCGGCCAGCCAGGGAGATACCCACATGGTGGGGCAGATCTCTCCTCTCTCGTGTGCTGTTCCCCTCAGCAGTGTCTTCAGTCCATCTGCCTGTTCTGCTCCCCGCTCTATCTCTGATGAATTCTCTCACCCTCCCGTGCCTCTGGCCTGCACCCCAGCTCTTGTATAAATAAAATAAATCTTTAAAAAAATTAAGTCTTCATTTGAAGCATGCCCCCAGTTTATTATTTGAGAAACAGTGAGCAGAAGAAAGGGTTCTATTCAGGCAGTACTAATAATTACAATGGTTTTCACTTGACAAATAACCACAGCCCAGGGCACATTAGAAACTGCCACTCCACCCCTTATCCTGCCCACCCACCAAAAGTAACCCCATCATTGCTGGAGGACAGAAGAGGTTTTAAGTTTTTTGTTTTTACTGTGCACTTGTTTTTAACAGTTTTGTTCTTATATATGAGTATGAAGAGAAATAAGTTCATCTCAGAAGTTGATGTATCTAAGCATTCATTCTTTTCTTTGATAAAGCAGAGGTCTAATTATGCCTTCTCCTGAAACTCAAGAGATGAATGACCAAAAAATATTATCTCTTCAAATAAGACCCGATTAATCTAAAATCTAATCTTCAGCTTTTTTTATTCCACATCACTGATTTTAACACATCTTTTTATCTGTCAGATGTCTTTGGTGTAGATGAGTGTGGTCTGTAATATGACATAGTCTCTTAAGTTTTAAAAATTTCTCCACTGCACATCAGAGAGAACTTAAAGTCCCTCTGTCATCTGACAGTCCCAACTTCATTAAAAGCTCTTAGAATGCACTGGTTTCCCTTTAGGGAAACCTCATCTCCATTTATCAATTTCTTCTGAGAGGAAAAAAAAAACATGATTAGTCCAAACCTGTTCAGGCAGGCAGTCAATAAATGTTGAAATACCATAATAATAATGACCAGAAAGCTTCGTGTTCTTCCTTAGCCATGTAGGTTGCCATGGTTACCACTAAAATCTCATTTTGTTTCACTAGTCCTTCAATTCTTTTACATAGGATTCCTAGGGTTTAATGCTCTTTCACGCACACATACACACCCTGTTCACTTCCTTGAGGATTAGTCAGAGATCGTCACTGATTTAACAGACCTATGCTGGGTACCTGCGCCTATTTCCATTTTAAAGAAAGGATGTTATTTCTCATGAAACTTTAAGGACCACATGTTATGAATGAGTTTAAAGAGTAGAGATTTGAGAATATCTGGATAAAGATCACAACACTCTTCCAATTGGGTCAAATTGCAATACTTGTAAAGGGAATATTTAAATACTGAAAAATGTTACTTTCACTGGAAAACAATTTAGAGGAACTGCTGGTGTGTACATATATATATAGATATAGATATAGATATATAGATATGGATATAGATATAGATATAGTGTCTCTGTGACCATAAACAATCGTGTTTCCCATAGTGTATATATGGAAATTTTTCTTTGGATTATAACTCTGGTGTTAACAAATCTTAATTCCAAAACTCTATCTGGTAGTCTCCCAGATGACCCAACGGTGTCCTCCAAAATAACCACTACATTAGTATCCTGTCTGACAGGTTAAAAGCCCTCCATTCTCATTTTCTCTGAGGCTACAGCTTAGAGACACATTTGAAAGTTGCACATCCACATGTTAAAATGTTTCTTGCTGCTTTCAACAACCTCATTCAGCATACAGCAATAACTAATTGCCATTTTCTCATTCATTCCCTGAATTAGTTCAGGCTAGAGACTTGGTTTACTGGCTTAGACCTCATCTTTGTTAATTGCATTTTATAATTTAACATCTATCAGATGATGGGACTCCCAAGAACTACATAAGACACCTGAAGTTAGGTCCTTATTTTACAGATAGCCAATGGCTATCTGTTGGTAGTTCCATGTTGAGGCAGCTTAGTTAAAGAGTGATGATGCTTCTCTCTCCTGTTTCTATAAGTCAATTTCTGTGAAATTGCTAATATTTGGCCATTTTGGCCTACAGAAATGATAGCATCATCAGATTCAGACAAACAGTTGGAGAATAAAAGGAGAGATGACTTTCCCTGTGCAGTTTTGTCACATCTACAACTCCTGAGTTCCCATTCTACACACAAGTTATAGACTCTCAAGCCAGAACAGAAAATTAGGAGCTGTCAAATTCAGGACAATGGACACTGAATTATTCAAAGATAGTGGATATATCACAAATGAATCAATCATGCTTCCTCCTGCTCTTCTAATCTCACTTACAGTTGCCAAAAGACCAGCATAAGGAAACCATAAAGGAGTCAAAATCGTAACCATTTACTCCTAGGACCTGCAATAAACAAGGAAGACAGAAAAGTGAACTTAAGGGTTTTCTTTTGGGGGAGGGAGGCTAACTTAAAACATTGTTTCTACATAGCTCTGCTATGTTCCTAATTAAAGAATGTGAGGATTTCTATGAAACCAAGAGAGAAAAATAAATTACTGATATTTCCCAGTCTTGTATAACCAATAGACACTGGACAGTTCTTATACATGGGGCTATGTGCACTAGTGCAGCTGTGTTTATCATGATCATCATGTAGATACTCAGTAGAAATATGATTGACTCTAATATGAAAAGAGGTATCTGTTTGAGACAACCAAACACCAAAGATTGCACAGGCAAAAACGAGATGCAATGGTATGTTCATCTCATGAATACACATTTGATAATCATGCATAGGACACTCAGTTCTGCCTCTAGTTTACTCCTCATTCTCTAGTTTGCGCTATCATCCTATGATCTTAGTGATAACAGTGGTGGATTTATTTATTTAATTTTTACGATCTTGTTTTATTTTGTTTTCCTCATATAAGAAAATATTTATTTTTTAATTTTTTACATCATTGTTCATTTTTAAACAATACTTGCTTCCCCCACCCGCCCCCCAGGTGTAGTCCCCACAGAATTTCCTTCACCAACGCACCCGTGCATCAGTGCACCATCACCTCAGTCCCCTGTGCTTCTCCCTCCCTCCCTCTGATCCCTCTCCCCTCTCCTCCCCTGCAGGATGTCTCTGGTTTATAATTGTCTGTTTTTGTTTTCTTGTGTTTTGTATTGCTATTATTTTGGATTTAACACTCACATACCTGGTAACTAATTTTCTCTTGAACCTTCTCTTGAACAAGCTCTGTGTCCCTCAATATCCTCTTCTACCCTTCATGTTTCACATCCCTCATCTTCAAAACAAAGGCTTAATGGCTTAATAACCTTAAGGTCCCTTCCAATGAAAGGAGGCAGGAATATTAGATTTCAATGAGAAGTCTTTGCGATCAATTCTACCTTCCCAAATGTAGCAAGTTAAGATGTTGTGGCTGAACTTTGCCCATATATAGAATAAGTGCCTCTTGGGAATAGGTGAGATGATTTCAGGTGGGACATTAACTTTTTCTAAATTATGTATATTTTTTCTATTGATGTTAGTTTTCTATTTGTGGTAGAAGAGAAATAAATTTATTTAAATAAATTAGGGTTAGGGCCTCCCTAGTGGTGCAAGGGGTTAAGATGCAACCTATGAAGCTACCCGCAGCCACTGCAGCACAAATATGATCCTTGGCCAGGGAGCTACCCACATGGCACAGCAGACCTCTCCTGTCTCACCCGCTGCTCCCCTCAGTAGTGTATTCCAGTCAATCTGCCTGTTCTTTTCCCCACTATGTCTCTGGTGAATACTCTCACCCCCTGCACCTTTGGCCTGTGCTCCAGTTCTTGGGTGCATAAATAAATAAATCTTTAAAAAATAAATAAATTAGGGTTAAAGTAAAATATATTAAGAAAAGGTAGGGAGTAATAATGATACCCTATTTAAAAAGGTGGTAGTGAATGGCTGAGATCTGTGAAACAATGTGGGGGTGATCCTCAATGAGAAAACAGGGGTCAAATTTACTAGTTTCTTTGTAGTGGCACTATCTTTGAAATTCTGAAATGCAGACTTATCTTTTTTTAACATTTGCTAACAGTATGTCTATATAAAGTGTTCTTCAGTGGGAGATTGAATTCTGAGTGTGGTTCTTTCTCAAAATCATCTTTTGAATTCTGAGTTCTGACCTTCTTCAAAGCCATGGCCAAAGAATTGTTAAGGACAGAGACCTGTGGGTCATGGCTAAAAGTGCGGCAAATTGACATGACCCTCTTTAGTGCAGGAAGAAAACATCTGTCATGCCTGCGTACTTATACCTTCACAGATTCTTGTGAGCCTGCACCTTCCTGGCCCAGCACTAAGCCCTTTACAAGCATTATCTCATGTTTCCTGTGACAATCTTGTAATGTAGATATTTTATCCCCATTTAATGCAGGGCCAGATTAAGTACTGCCACACAGCTTGAAACTGGTTGAGACAGGTTAAAGCTAGATCTCTGTAACTGTCAAGCATGACACTCCTTTGGTCCTTTAATAAAGGATGGTTTTGAAAGAAATATAATTGTTTCTGATCAAGAATCAGAAGTTCCAATTATATTTAGCAGATACTTCAAAACAAGTCATTGTTAGGTGCTATCTTTTACTCTAAACTAGGTGATAAAATACTGCTATGTATCAAGACAAAGGGGAATAATTTAAATGATCTTGTATTTTCATCTTAATTTTCAGGGTGATAAAGCTCCAAATGATTTATTTCAAGAGACAACTATAAATTGAATTATCTGATTAGAAAGCCATGTTTTTCTAAAATCATTTTATTCTCCAACTATTAAATACACCTAAATGCACAACATGGAAAACTTGAGTCTAGAATATTTTATTAATTTTTATAAGCTTAGTTTACCTTATATATAAAGCACTCATTTCTTGATCTCATTTTGTAGCAATAATTTAGATAATGATCATTAATAAACTCTGAGAATAACAAAATATGCATGCACAAATGTGTACATGGACACATGTGTAGTGACACACACATACGCACACAAACACACTGGGAGCTGTAGATGCCAGTTTAGGCCACTTATAATCAAACTTTCCCCAAATTCAAAAGATTTGCTGAGTAAATACTAAAATGGATATGGGGTCTGGGCTTTGAAGTCTGAATCAATGGGATTCTGATTAAAAACAAAGAAGAGGGCAATTTCTCTTTGGATAGTTTTGGCTTGATAGTTTGTGTTGGGAAGGATTTCTTGTATACCTTGGCTGATGTCACTCATGTGCCCTCTGATATAATTGTTTAGGACCTTGTTTCAATTGTTTCAAGATAATGGTTGTTAGATAAATGGGGATCAACTATGCCCTTCTGCAAGCCTGGCAAACCTTCTAAAACCTTCTGTTGAGAGTCCTCCCATCTCAGCAGATATATATTAGTACTCATAAGAATAAGGTCAATATAATTGAGATTGAATGAATCTCAGTGAGGTATGTGTGATATGTATTATACATGACAATTTTGCTAAAAAACACTGGTGTGGCACAAACTACATATTCAATAAATAATTGCTACTACTAAAAGGCAACATAATGACTAGGATGTAGGCTCTGGGGTCAGACTACCTGGAAGATTTATTATGCTGGCTGTGTGTCCTTGGGCAAGACAGATACCCTCTCTGTGCCTCATTTGTAACATAAGAATAGTCATAAATATTTCATAACGTTGTTAATTTAGCATATATGAAGTCCTTAAAATAATGTCTGCTATTTGGTGGTTATTCAAATAATGTTAACAATGTTAATTATTGTAATTCATAATGATAATGGAATCTTTACATTTTGGATAATTGGACTACTTTTATATATAATGTTTATCTGTCCAAGAAATTACAATTTTAGATATTTGAAAACCAAATAAAACTGCTGTAAAGAATTAGGTGGTATGATGCAGAATCATAATACTGTTTTTAAAAAATCTTGAAAGGATGTTGTAAATGTCAAGAATAAAAACATCCAATATGATATATTTTATAGTAAATCTCTAAGACATACACAATTTGATATTAATAAAAAGGTTAACAGACATTAGAAGGGCATAAAACTGGTATTTGTAATAACATAACTTACATATTTGGCATATTATTACCAGCTTGCAGAGAAAGTTACACTATTTATGCCAACATTTCCCCAAAATGAGTCAAGCTCCCAACTTTTTATTTTCATAGCTGTCACACATCTCCTTGAAAGCATAACTTACATCTCAGATGACAAAAAAGCTAAGCCTGACGTATTAACTCTCCTATTTATCCCGCTGTGTAGAAGAGTGAAAAACAAACATTGCCTGGTAGAGATTTCAATCCAGCAACAGTTCTGTTGACCTCTTTAGAATGCCTCTTTCCAACAGCCTCCTTTACAAACCCTTTGACCTCCCCACCACTCTTATTTTTACCACTTTTGTTCAACATTTCCTATGTTCCTGATCTTTGTTGGAGAAGGAAAACAAAGATGAATCTGAAGTTGTAGCAAGAGCCGTGAGTGAAGGGGCGCATTTGCCGAAGGGGCCAGGCTCTGGGATGGGCACTGGCTACACTTCAGCTCCAAGTTTCAAATAGCCCTGACAAGTGCTCAAATAAGGGAAATGAAGCCTAGAAAGTTCAAATAATTTGTTCATGGCCACACAGTTACTATGTTTTGGTAAAGATCTTTAAAGAGGTCTGTGACTCTCACGCCACCTCTCTGTCACACTGTTGCTGCTGAAGTCCCTCTTTTTTTTTTTTTTTAAAAGATTTATTTATGCATACAAGAACTGGTATACAGGCCAGAGTTGCGGGAGGATGAGGGGATTCATCAGAGAGAGTGGGGAGCAGAACAGGTAGATCTACTGAAATACACTGCTGAGGGGAGCAGCGGGCAACTCAGGAGAGGTCTGCTGTGCCATGTGGATATCTTACTGGCTGGGGATCGAACTCATGCTGCAGTGGCTGCAGACAGCTTCATAGGCTGTGTCTTAACCCCCTGCACCACCAGGGAGGCCCCCGAAGTCCCCTTAGTGGAATGCTGTGGGTCTTCTGCTTTCAGACTAACTAAAAGAAACTAAAACTCTGCAGAGAAAAAAAACTAATGAAAGAAATACACCAAAAGTTGACACTACCTTTATCTGCAGAATGATGAATGTATTTTCTTTATTCCCATTTCCTAAATTTTCTATAATGACCATTCACTTTCTTAATAACATGAACAACCCAACTTTAAAATAATTAAACACTAAAAAAAAGAAAGCATTTCTAGGAGAAAGGGTTTATTCACAAAGGTCTATTATTACTTTTTTTGATTCATATTTGCATTTATTTAGGGAACTAAAATATTTTAAAAAGGAAGACACTAACAACAACAACTAAAGAAAAACCAATCAAATAAGCCAAACACCAAACAAAGATCCTTGGAGAGTCACAGAAATGTACTATTGGTATGGAATGGGAAACAATAGGCTTATCATTTTGAATTAGAAAAAATCTTAACACTTCTCACATGAGAACATTTTCCATGACCTGAATCAGAATTAAATTTCAAAGATATTCTTTTTAATCTGTATAAAGTCTGGATTCCAAACCTGACCTTATAGAGTTATAGAGTATGCCACTTACTCAATACTCAATAGCAACTCTAGCACACATCATTGAATTGGATCCCCTCATTCATTCATTCATTCATTCTCTCTCTCTTGATCTTGCTCTGCCTCTCTCTTTCTCACTCTCTTCCCCCCAACCCCTATGCCTTTCTCCTTCACCTTTCACTCCCTCTCTTCTCTGCCATCTACACCAAACAAAGGGTCTTATTCAAGTGGTTGGGGGTGGGAGGGGAGAAAGGTTTACATGTGTGTCTGAATCAACACAAGGGAATTTGGACACACAGGTTATGGTTACTTCTTCTCACTCCTTACCTCAGTCATTTCTGAGAAAAGATACTAGACGCAAACTTCTTTTCAGTCACCCCATTTCATTTCTCCACAAATTAAATGCTATCAGTAACATTCATTTAGGATCATTTTGGATACTAAGTTTTCAGAAAATGTGGCCTAAAACTAAAAAGTTAATAGTTTTAAGGACTGCACTTTTATCTTCCATTTTTTCTGGGACCTTATTGCTTATTATTGACTTTTTCTCTGAAGAATTCTCTCTTTTATATTTAATCAGCCTGCTCCCTTGAATAATAAATGTTTCATAGTAAGTTTAACCTATAGAAGTTTTGGTTGGGGATACTTCATAGAAAGATAAAAGAAATATTGTCAATTATATATGTTCATATATACATATACACATACATATTTATATGCAGTCATAGCTACTAAAATCACATAATAGCATACATTTTTGTTGCTTAAATATGGGCAATAGGCTAAAGCCAAATCAAAACTAAAGATTATACTTCATAGCATGTATTTTTTACTTCAGTGATGCTTTGGAAGCAATGTTTTCTCTAGCAACAATGCACTAATTGGTTTGAAACCCATGTCCTTCTTTTAAGAGCACAATTATGTGCCTATCAGCTCTTTTGTACTGCTACATTGCCATAAAATATAATCATAAAATATTCAAGAGCACCATATGGGCGAGGGCTTTGTTCTATTATGGCTGACAGGAAAAATATAAGTAAGCTTGCACCAGAAGCAAAAAAGATGACAAAAAAGGGATCAAAGTAACAGCATGGAAAAAATGCTGATCATATCATCATCAGGAAAAATGCATATCAAAACCACAATAAGATGCCACTTTGCACCTGTGAAAATGACCCATATGAAAAGACCAGGAACAGGTGTTGATGAGGATGTAGAGGAAAAGAAACACTTCTGCACTTTTGGGGGGACTGTAGACGAGTGCAGGCCCTATGAAAACACTATGAAGTTTCTCCAAAATATTAAAAAGCAATCTAACATATGATCCAACAATTCTACTCTTAGCTACCTACCTGGAGAATGCAAACATTAATTTGAAGGGATATATGCATTCCTATATTCATCACAGCATTATTTGTAATAACGAAGTTATGGGAACAACCTAAGTGACTAACAATATGAACGGATTAAGAAAATATTGTATATATACAGAATGGAATATTACTCAGCTGTAGACAATGGTGAACTCTTGCCATTTGTGACAACATAGATGGAACTGGACTCCTTATGCTAAGTAAAATGTCATAAGCAGAAAGACAAACATGAGATGATTTCATTCATCTGTGGAATATAGAAAACAAAGAAAAGGAACAGACAAAACAAAAACCAAACAAATCCTTGAATTCTGACTGCAGAAATGAGGCTACCAGAAGGGGAGACAGAAAGGTGGAGCAAGGTGGTAGGGAGGTTTGGTGGACCATTTGTGGAAGATTGTTGGTGCTTTGTCAGTGAGCATAGTGAGATACATTCATGGAGGTGTTAACCTCTATCTCTGAAACACACAGAGTGAGGTAAATCAGGGTCTCCCTGGAAGCCTAGGGGTGAAATCTCAACTCCCAGCCAGGAAGCATATGGTGCAGCAGACCTCTCCTGTCTCACCCGCTGCTCCCCTTAGCAGTGTATTTCACTAAATCTGCCTGTTCTGATCCCCATTTTATCTCTGGTGAAGACCCCCTGCACCTCTGGCCTACACACCAGGTTTTTTTTTTTTTTTTTTTTTTAAGATTTGTTTATGCATACAAGAACTGGAGTCTAGGCTAGAAGTGTGGGGGTAAGAGGATTCACCAGAGACAAGAATGGGTAGCAGAACAGGCAGATCTACTGAAATGCGCTGCTGAAGGGAGCAGCGGGCAAGACAGGAGAGGTCTGCTGCACCACGTGGGATATCTCCTTGGCTGGGATTGAACTCATGTTGCAGTGGCTGGCCATAGTTTGAGAGCACTGTGTCTTTAATCCCTATGCCACCAGGGAGGCCCAGCCCAGTTCTTCTATGCAAAAATAAACCTTTTAATAAAAAACAACACATACAGTGTGATAAATCAATGTTACCTCAATAAATATAAATTTAAAATGGATAGATACATACATACATACATAGACAGATAGATTGATATAGATAGAGCAACAGATAGATATAGGCAGGTAGATAGCAATCATATCTGGAGTAGAGCAGGGATTCAATTAATATTAGCTGGTAAGTGGAAGCAACATCCTCATTCCTTAGGAAAATATTCCTTCTTCCCAACTCCAATTATGTGGTTTAGTAAGCACCACTGCTTTAGGGATCTTGACTCTCTAAGGTATATATGGTATGTTTAGACTTGGCACTTGTCCCAAGGTAGTCCCTACCACTCAGATCCCTGTTGACAAAAATGATATGAGCAGAAGTATTTCCTTCAGTCCAGCTGATCCAATTTGATAGAATTCTCTCCAGAGATGAATTTAGCTATGACTCAGTACTGAGATGAAGCTGGGACATGAAAGGCCCCGGAGTGCTAGTGGCTAAGTTTGCAGCCTTACAGCAGGCCATTTTGAGAGAATGAGATCAACACTAGAAGACAATAAGAAAGTTCTTGCAGTTCCAGCCCCTACATTCCATTGCCCCAAGGCAGTCTCAGCTTTGTTCCTGTTGCATTTACAGAAGCCGATCAATAAATTCCTTTATTTGCCTGACCTTGCTGGACTTTCATATGTCTCTTAGTTCGAGTTGCTCCAAATGCATATCCTGAGACAAGGATTCAAGTGCAAGTACTTTATCCTAGCAGATCCTGGGAAACAAGGTTAGGTGAGTGGGGCAGTGAGACAGGGAATGGAAGGCAGATGAAGACTTTCTCAGGGGAGGTTACCACTCTGGGCTCCTGTGGGAGCGAAATTAAAATCATAACTCAATTATCCCTCCTTAAAGAAGAGAGTGGGATGATTACCTGAACTCTTTCCTGCCACTGATAAGGGCTGTTCCTGGGGTACATGAATTCATCGGCACTCATCATACTGTAGGCAGAGAAGGTCCAAGGAGTTAAAGGAAATCCTGTAAGTGGTTGGAACCCAAGCCCAGTTTCTCTGAAGAAGGAAGGATGAGGAGAGGTGGTCAGGATACCTACATCTGCTTCAACATACAAGGAGGAATGCTTTGACTGATGCATTAGAGATAAACTTGCTGCAAAACCTCAAAGTTTTTAATGCATTGCCAGGCAGAAACTGTATGTCCAGTCCTCTTCTGTTCTCTGAATGAATCTAAATTTTTCCAAGGGCTTCTGGACATATTTTTCTGTGTTGACTCTTGGAAGTCAATAAAACAGTCCCTGACAACTGATTTCGGACTTTTCCTCATAGACTTAATTGAGAATTCTTTTTCCCACAATCTCACCCAGAGAGATTTTGGCCTCCCTACAGTCTGGGCTGTTACTTTTGCAGATCAGATGTCAATATGAGGTTATGATGCAATGGCCATTTAAAAATAGACACGATTGCAATAACTGTAAATTGGAAGCAAAGAGGACTCTTTATGGGAGAATACGACCTGGTTTAATGACTGTCAAGTGTTTTCTGGGAAGCTGTTTGACTGCTTTTATAAAAGTGAAGATTTTGTTAAGGAGCAAGACCACACATCTTTTATATGACTTTATATTTAGAGAAAGACATCTGTATAATTTTATACTCTAATTGAGAGGTTGTATTCTCCTTTGTGAAATCACCATAATTACTTAATTTTATACATGAATTCTCAAAGCTGGTGATAATTGGCTTAAATACAAATAAAATATGTGTGGTGTAAAAAAAAAAAGCAAAGTTACAACTTGGAGCCCTTTGAGAAACTGCTAATTGTCATTTACAGCAGAGGGTATCATCCTTGGTAGATAAGAATAAAATGGAATCCTAGAGTAAACTTTCTCCCTTTACTTCCCTCCTTCCACTATTCCAACAACATGCATTAATGCAAACACAAACACATGTGCAACGCACCAAGACACACACTTTCCAAAGGCAGTAGGCAGAAACATGACTTTAACACTCGTAATGTTTCCTTAAGTCTTATGTTCTTGTTTATTTAAACATATAATGCTTTCTCATCACTATGAAAGGAACGGTTAATCTCTTTTAAATTCAATTATTCAGCACTCAAAATTAACTTGTGAAATTATCACACTTCTAAAAGCTGAAAATCACCAAGAAAACCTGAGCACCTGCTATTTACTAAGAAATGTAAAATTAAATATGTAAAGGTGAAAGTAAATGTTTATAATAAAAGAAAAATGTATTTAAATGTTTTAATCCAAAGCCTTATTTTTCTTGTTTGTAGCATGTGGGATGATCAGATCTGTTTTACTATCTACATGAACGTTAAATGAAATAACTCATTTGAACAAGTCATGTCTTAAATTTTATCTGATAAGTATTAGTGTATTGTCGGGTAATGTAAAAAGTATCAGGCTTTTCTGCCCTCCCACTATTAGGATAGATGACGGAACTCTGTGGTCCCAAATGCACGCCTGATGGCGGGCACCTGGAGTAGGGTGTGGGCATATGTAGATGGGATTCACCTGGGCTAAGACTAGGCTTTTAAGGGCGGTGTCATGGGGACGCCGGCACAAGAGAAGCAGTAGAAGCAGAGAAGCAGAAAAGAGCAGAGAAGCAGCACGAGAGAAGCACCAGAGAGCCCAGATAGAGTGAAGACTTGCTGGAGGCTGGGAGGCCTGTCAGCCTCCCCGCCCCTCAGCACCCCTGCCTGCCATGTACCTGATAAATCCCAATAAAAGCCTGCAAAAGCCACAGAGGGTTGTATTCTTTACCCAGTCTGCTGGATCAAAAAACCTGTCCTGTGGCCTTCCTGTCCTGCCCACTACATGTATGAATGTCTTATTGCATGTGGAGAAATGAACAGCTGCCAAAGAAGTACAGAGAAGTAGAAGTATAGAAAAATGAAGCCAGGGTAATGCTTAATTTTTACCTAAAAGCTTAGTAGCTGACACAACACATTCATTTCAAAACAACTTCCTTCTCCATACAGAAAGAGAAGTCTGCATCCTCAGGACAATTAAGTTAGTTTCTCCTAAGTGATTCTGGTTAGAAGCAGGCTTCTAACTAAAACCATCTTCACTGGGTTAAGGCTCATCAATTCCACTCTGGCACCATCCTGCCTGGGTATCATCTGCTAGTGAAATGGCTTAGTGTGGCGATGAGGAAGGCCTTATGCTATGAAGATGTTAGAAATCTTGGTGTGCCCACACATTTCCCCTGCACCTGGGCATGGTTTACTTCACTGAGACAGAGAGGAGGAATGATCTATAAGCTCTTGAATGAGCGTGGAGAGGAACAGCTGTTGACAACAAATTGATTTCATTGGTTGAGTTCAACAGCATCAGGCAGGGGGCCTGGAGTTGGTGCATGCTGCTGTGCCTACCCACCAGGGTAGTTAACATCATTAAGAAAATTCAGGAGTGCCTAACTGGAGAAGCAGAGAGCTAGGATCACTGCAGAGGGAGGGGGGCTGAGATATAGAATTCTGATCCACGGGGCACTCCATGGGCCTTAAACAGAGAAAGGAACAAACAGCAGGGTGGATTGCAAAACACCACTTGCTACCCTGTCTTTACAGCAGCCCTGTTGCCAGATGAGAAAACTATTTGGTCTTTTCAGGTCCCATAGTGCGGCATCCTTTTTAGTACACTGAGCTCATGGTGGCATTCACTGCATTTCCCTAAAGCCCATGTGGACGCTATATGAGATGAAACCTAAGTTGTTTTCTCATCCATTCTCTATGTGCAAAAGCCCAGAAGGAGCTGCCACATCTTTCCAGATACCTTTTATGGGAGCAAGGTTGCTTAATGTGAAAACACAGAACTAGAGAAGCAGGATGAGACACAAGTGCAGGAAACTGCTGTCTGCAACAGCCAAATATTTAGATACTAGAAAAAGGTTGCCAAATGCTTCATTTCCTGAATATACATGCCAGATAGAGATGTCTAGGTATCAAATTTCCAATATGGTTTTAATCTAATTCTTAAGTCTGCCTGGTTTATGTATCTCAAATAGCCTGTGTGTGTAAGAGTAGTAACTAAATTCATGTTTGGATATTCATGGATTTTAGTAGTGGCTCTCTCTGCATTTAATTGACTAGAAATATTTGCATGGAGTTATTTGAAAATGCAAGTGTAAAGCACTCTTTCAAATAGAAGTAACAAGGGCTAAAAGAAAAAAAGGTCTCCTGTAACCCACTGCCATCTTTTCCGGGATCTAAACTTGAATAAAGCGCCAGAAATTTGGGGCCCTGACTTTAAACAATGGATGAACAGCACAAAAATAGACATTTTCCAAATGTCCTCCATTTAGGGAATGCACATTTATAGAACATTATAATTTCCCAAAACTTATGCAAGACTTAATACTATTTTCTACCCTTTTGGAAGGCTTCATAAGGAATATCAAGGTGTTTACTCATAACTGTTATTACCAGTGAAGGTTATTAGAAGTAAAGATTCTCAGAACTGGCCCCTCAGAATGCATCACTCTGGCACACAGATTATTTTGAGTTGAAGTCCATCGAGGTTCTGGAGACTAAGGAGAAGCTTTTTCCTCTCCCTTAATAACAGAAGTACTCACCATTCTGTAATAACCTAGGAGAATGTAGATTAGGGGTTTTATTCAGATGCAAAAGTATCTGTAGAAATGTCCTCTCTATCTGTGAAACATATCTGCATTTCCAGAATACACATGAATCACCCCCTCCTCATCATGTCAAGTCCTCCTTCACTTTTCTTGGGTTCCAGGCTCCTACCCTAGTCCTCTGGATATAAGCCCTTTTCTCATTGAGAATGGGATCCTTGTGATGCAGGGAGACTCCCCATACACACATTATTCAATTTCTTTTTCTTCTGCCAACCATCTGATGCTGTTTTGATTGTTCAACCAGCCCAAGAAGAACCTGGAGAGGTAGGGGGGATTTTTCCCCTTCACCTCTACAGTGAGTACTTTGTGATTTCTTTAATCACTTCTGAAAAGGAAAAAGTAGAGTAAGACAGTCTTGTGCTTACAATTCTCTACAGCATAATGGAAGGTCTCCTGCTCACCATTTATTTCCAAAAACACTATTCAAGTTACAGGAATCTAGAGGTGAGGAAGGCAAAGAGGCAAGTTGAGACTGTTCTCCAAGGCCAAAAATGTGCCTTTCGTATAAACATGGCCTCATCCACAATTCTTGCATGTCTTTGGAATTGAAAGGTGGAAGCATCGATTTTAGAGCCTCTACAATAATTCCATGTTATGTGTAACTGGCATGCTCACATTAGCAAGACTTAACCCAGAGAGATTAAGCCACTGGCCCAAGCTCTCAGGACTCACAGGTGTTAGAAAGGAGGATTTAAACTCAAGCAAGTGTGCTTGGTTACAAAGTTAAATATCATACTATTACCATGGAATTTTTAATTTGCAGAGCGACCTCTACCCTTCACACCATACTTAAATAATTTCAGATTTCTACTTTAGGCCCAAATTAGGCTTGAAAAATTGACTCAATACACTTAAGTGTGTTTCTGACACTGGCAGCAAGAAATGCCTTGGTTTCACAATTTACAGCTTGTAAGTTATGTCTGTTCCATCTATTGTTTCTTCATTAACTATAACAGATCCACAAAGCAAATAAACAGAAATGTACAAACTACAATATAAAGTTCTCTCATTTGCTCAAACCCTAAGTGAAAGGAAGATCTCTGTATCCACCTGATCACAATGACTACCTCGAATACTCTGGTGGAGATTTGAGAAAGTGTCAGCTACATCATATTTGCCTACAGGACCACTGCTCATGGTACCAAACATCTGTTTCATTTTCTTGACTGCAACAGTACATTCACTAATGATTTTTAAAGACTAGTAAATGATTCAAAGAACACTGAAATTCAACAAAATATTAGGTACAAAGGCAAAGAATATCCAAAGATTTGAAAAGGGGGAGCAGCGTTAAAGGGATAAGCCAAATGATGTCATAGGCAATAACATTAATTTAAAATGCTGCATTGTTTGAAAATATCTAAACTAAGAGTTTCATTTTTTTCATTCTATAATTGCTACTTTATAATCATTAACACTCCAATATATGAGGAAGAACATACAGATTACAGAAACACAGTTGGAGAGAATTTCAGTGGTTTATCTAGATCAGATATAATTATCCTGAAATTACACCTCCTTTCCTATGTCTTTGCTTAGTGTTCTGTTTAAAGATCTTGCTGGTGGGAGCTGTTTTCCGTTTGGAAAACAGTTCACAGCTGGTTAAACAAAATGGCTTATATAAAAGAAGACCTCAGTTCAAACTGACTTTGTCACTTCCTTACATGCTTTCTTGGGTAAGTTACTGAATATCTTTATGCTCATCCTTAAAATAAGGAGAATCATCATTTATCTATTTCATATGGCTGTTGTAAGGGAGTTAATTGGTGTCAAATAGCGTTTTAGATTAAATACTCAATAAATATTAACTATTCCTTTCCAAGTCAGCACTCTACATGGATGCTTTTGATACCTATAAGAAACATCTGAGTTTCCTAGAAAAGTACACTTTAGATTTTCTCAGTTCCCAAATGCAGCTCTTAATCTGGATATTAAGTATTTTAGAATAAGAACATTAACATGCCATACGTAGTTTGTATATTTCTCTCTGCCAAGTGTTTAACTTTGCAACTCATTCCAGTGGTTTAATTACAAGTTGAGCCCTGACATTACTTTGAGGAGGGAATATCTGTCCAGGGGAGACTGGGAATGACTTCTTTATGCATGAGTTATCAATCAGGAAATCAATCCAAGCAGATGAATCAAAAGCAGAGCTTCGGTTCCATGTTTTCTTAGAGCTTTTTGTTTTTTATTATTTCCACTTTATAGGACATGGCAGTCCATACCTAAACAGTTATTTCTTTTGTAGTTAGTAGTAGCTTTGCCTTGAGACCATTAAAGGAAATCCTGTACAAAGAAATCTGGCTAACCTTGTCAAATGTGAGGCAGACAATGATTAGAGTCTTTTATAAACCTCTTTTCCTTGGGGGTAAGTCAGGCATTCCTAAAATAGAGTTGGCCTTGCAATTGCCATCAGGAAGGAATATTCTGAGCCATCTACCAAAAGAGTAGTAACTATCACTAATAAGGTTTTAATTTTAATTTTTCTACTAGACTAAAAATCACCTACATTTCCTAGGCTGGAGTTTCTACACACAGGGTAGAATGGGTTACAGGTGAGCCCAGTATTGATCCTTCAGTCCTAGTTACCAGGTGGGGAAGCCTGACAAGCAGCATCACCTAATCATGGATACAGTAAATGTATAAAACATTTTCTGCTTGAATATTGTCATAAAAATTGTTGAGAAACATGGCAGGTCCTGGTGTATTCTTCCTTGACTACCTGTCCAGTGTCCTGAATGGTATCTGGCCATGAGATAAAGAAGAGTGGTTCTCTGTGTCCCCAGTAGAAGGGAATTGGAATGTTTCTTTCTTTCTGGTTTTCCACAGACTTGTGAGGAATGTGTGACTTCTCTATAATTTGATGTGTTTTTATATGTATGCTATATTTGGGAATGTTAGGTGGACAGAGTAGATTTTGTCTGTGTAGGGTAAGGAAAAATGTCAGGCTTTTCTGCCCTCCCACCATCAGGATAGATGATGGATTCTTGCGGTCCTGAATGCATGCCTGATGGCGGGCACCTGGAATAGGGTGTGGGCATAGGTAGATGGGTTTCACCTGGGCTAAGACTGTGCTTTTAAGGATGGCATCACAGGGACGCCAGCATAAGCCAAGAAGCCAAAGAGAAGCCAAGAGAGAAGCAAAGAAGCAGAAGCAGAGAATGCCAGAGAGCCCAGAGAGAGTGCGGATTTGCTGTGGGCTGGGAGGACTGCCAGCCTCCCGGCCCCCCAGCACCCCTGCCTGCCATGTACCTGGTAATCCCAATAAAAGCCTGCAAAACCACTGAGGACTCTGACTCCTCATTCACCCAGTCTACATGGGATCAGAAAGCCTGCCCTGTGCCCATTCCTGCCTTTACAGTCTGTCTTCTATCAAAATTTTAATTGACTAATGATTTATGAACAGTAACATCATAAATGAATAAAGATAAGGCATATCTGGGTTCATGTTCACACTTTACTGTTCCATGTTTTCTTTCAAAAACCAAGAAGGAGAGAATAGGGACCTTTCTTCAGTAAAGACTGCTTGAAACTGGCAGAAGGCTCCCCGAGGAGCCAGAGGTGAGCTGGGAAGTTTGCCCTTGCCAGGCCCCTTCTGGCCAGCAGTCCGAGCCCAGAGGGGGAGCAGACACCCATGGCCGGGGCAGACCAGGCGCGCAAGGGAGTGGGTACCCACATCGCCTTTTTAGAACAGGGACCTTTCTTCAGTAAAGATTGCTTGAAACCAGCAGAAGGCTCCCGGAGGAGCCAGAGGTGAGCTGGGAAGTTTGCCCACAACAGGCCCCTTCTGGCCAGTGGTCTGAGCCCAGAGGGGGAGTGGGCACCCAGGGCCAGGGCCAACCGGATGTGTGGGAGAGTACATCTATCTCCTAATCACCATTTTAGAATAGGGATCTTTCTTCAATAAAGACTGCTTGAAACCGGCAGAAGGCTCTTGGAGGAGCTAGAGGTGAGCTGGGAAGTTTGCCCACGCCAGGCCCCTTCAGGCCAGCAGTCCGAACCCAGAGGGGGAGCGGGCACCCACAGCCGGGGCAGACCTGGCGTGCGGAAGAGTGTGCCTGTCTCCAAAGCGCCACTTTAGAACAGCAACCTTTCTTCAATAAAGACTGCTTGAATCTGGCAGAAGGCTCCCCGTGGAGCCAGAGGGAGAAGGTTCCCTGCACAGTCAGAGGTGAGCTGAAGGCCCCCACAAGCCCGGTCCCAACTGGCGGGAAGTCGGAGCCCAGAGGAGGATCCAGAGATTTGGAACCCAGATGCAATCCAGCTGCCCCAACTCCAGGGAAGTCTGTGGGACTTCAAGACGCACCTTTGTAACTAAACACAGAAGGAGGAGAGATTCTGTGACAGTGATAATTAACATACTCAAAGTACCACTGCCTCACTAGACTACATCTGGCATAACAGTTTCTGACTTGTTTGGATTGCCAGTTTCTGAAACTCCCGAAAGAACACACCAAAAAGATGCCAGCCAGTACCAGCAGCACAGTGTCCCAACGCATAAGGCAAATTAGAAGACAGGCAGCAGGGAAAAGAAAAACTACAAGCAAAGTAGCAATGCCTCAGAAAAAAGACACACCACAAAAAAACAAACAAAAAAACAAAAAAACCCAAAAAATCCACCAGCTTGCAACTACGGTGACTTGGAAGAACTCCAGAGCCTTCCAGAAAAAGAACTAAAAATCGCCATGATGAAAAAACTGATGGAAGTCATTAAGGCAAACAATTCTCGGAAGAATGAAATTGAGTCCCTAAAGAGGGAAATGAAGGAAATGCAGGAGATCAAAGGATTAACAGAAGAGCTAAAAAATGCTGGGAAAAGCAGTGATAACAGAATAGAGGAAATGGAAGAATGAATAAGTACTCTTGAAGACACAGAAATAAAAAGAACCAAAACAGAAAAGCAAAGAGAAGTACGAATGAAAAAGACTGAAGAAAGACTTTGGGAACTATCTGACTCCATGAGGAAAGGAAATATAAGAGTTATAGGAATCCCAGAAGGAGAGGAGAGAGACCTAGGAACAGAGAAAATATTCAAGGAAATAATTGAAGAGAACGTCCCAAACATGAAGAAGGAGATGAAAATTGATATACAAGAAGCAAGAACACCAAACTTCCATGATGAAAGGAAAAACACAGCAAGACACATAATAGTAAAGCTCCCAAGAATCCAGGACAAGGAAAAAATAATGAAGCTGACAAGAGAGAAGAAACAGATAACATAAAAAGGAAAACCAATCAGACTGACATCAGACTTCTCCAAAGAAACACTACGGGCAAGGAGAGAGTGGAGGGACATAGTCAACAGACTTCAAGATAACAGATGCCAACCAAGAATACTCTATCCTGCAAAGCCTTCCTTCTTCTATGAAGAAAGAATAAGGACCTTCCCAGACAAACAGAAACTCTGGAATTTCATTACGACTAAACCCCCACTCCAAAAAATACTACAAGGAGTCCTAAAGCCAGAACCTCAGAGGGACAAATAACAACAAAAGAAGGCCAAAAAAAAAAAGTTATTAAAAGAATAAATAAATAAAATCAAAGGAAAGACAAACACAATGGCAAATACAGATGCTAACATATCAATATTAACTCTAAATGTAAATGGACTAAACTCTTCAATAAAAAGGCACAGAGTCGCAGGCTGGATTAAGAAACAAAACCCAACCTTTTGCTGTCTCCAGGAAACATATTTAGCTACAAAAGATAAAAATAGACTCAAAGTTAAAGGATGGAAAACAATCCTACAAGCAAATGGACCAAAAAAAGAAAGCAGGAACAGCTATACCTAGATAAAACAGATTTCAAACTCAAAAAGGTAAAAAGAGACCCCAACAGTCACTACATTATGATCAAGAGGACAATACTTCAAGAAGAAATAACACTCATTAACATATATTCACCAAACGAAGGAGCACCAAAATATATGAGACAACTATTGTCATCTTTGAAAACAGACATCACAGAAAACACATACGTAGTAGATTTCAACACACCACTATCAACAATGGACAGATCAACAAGACAAAAATAAGTAAAGACACTAACGCTCTAAATAAGGATCTAGAGTGCTTGGGCTTAACAGACATCTATAGAACACTAACCCCCAAAAAATCTGAGTACACATTTTTCCTAAGTGCACACAGATCATTCTCCAGGATCGATCACATACTGGGACACAAGACAAACATCAACAGGTACACCAAGACTGAAATCATACCAAGCATCTTTTCTGACCATGAAGGCATCAAACTAGAAATAAACCATAAAAAGAAGGCAAGGAACTCTCCTATCTCATGGAGATTGAAACCCACACTACTGGAAGACCACTGGACTTATGAGGAGATCAAAGAAGAAATTAAAAAATTCTTTGAATTGAATGACAAGGTGGACACCAATTTCCTAAAGGTATGGGATGCTGCAAAAGCAGTAATAAGAGGAAAATATATAGCAATAGAGGCTCACATCAAGAAACAAGAAAGAACTCAAAGAAACAACCTAATCTTGAAGCTCAAAGAACTAGAAAAAGAACAACAACAAAAAAACCCAAAACCAGTAGAAGAAATGAAATAATAAAAACCAAAGCAGAAATAAATGAAATTGAAACTGAAAAAAACAATCCAAAAGATCAATGAAACCAAGAGCTGGTTCTTCGAAAAAATAAATAAAATAGACAACCCCCTAGCCAGGCTCACAAAGGAAAAAAGGGAGAAAGCACAAATAAACAGGATCACAAATGAAAGAGGAGAAATCACAACGGACACAGCAGAAATCAAAAGAATAATCAGAAACTACTATGAACAGTTATATGGAAACAAGTTCAACAATCTAGAGGAGATGGACAAATTCCTACAACTCTACAATCACCCAAAGCTAGATAAAGAAGAAATAGAACACCTAAACAGACCAATTACAAGCAGCAAAACTGAAATGGTAATTAAAAACCTTCCCAAAAACAAAAGCCCAGGACCTGATGGATTTACAAATGAATTCTACCAAATGTTCAGAAACGAATTAGTGCCTATCCTTCACAAACTCTTCCAAAAAATTGAGAAGGAGGGGATAATACCAAACACGTTCTACAAAGCCAACATTACACTAATACCAAAACCGAACAAGGACAACACAAAAAAAGAAAACTACAGGCCAATCTCGCTAATGAACATTGATGCAAAAATCCTCAATAAAATTTTAGCTATTAGAATCCAACAATGTATCCATAAGATAATTCACCACGGCCAAGTAGGATTCATTCCAGGAACACAAGGATGGTTCAACATCCGAAAATCAATCAGCGTTATCCAACACATCAACAAAAAGAAATATAAAAACCATATGATAATATCAATAGATGCTGAGAAAGCTTTCGACAAAGTGCAACACCCATTCATGATAAAAGCCCTTGAAATTCTTGGGATACAAGGAACATACCTCAACATCATAAAGGCCATCTATGACAAGCCAACAGCCAGTATCATTCTCAAAGGTGAAAAGCTGAAAGCAATTCCATTAAGATCTGGAACAAGACAAGGATGTCTACTCTCACCACTGCTCTTCAATATAATACTGGAAGTCCTAGCCAGAGCATAAGACAAGAGAAAGACATACAAGGAATCCAAATAGAAAAAGAAGAAGTCAAACTATCACTATTTGCAGATGATATGATAATATACATAGAGAACCCAAAAAACTCCACAGAAAAACTAATTCAACTCATCAATCAGTTCAGTAAAGTGGCAGGATACAAAATCAACACGCAAAAGTCAGTAGCCTTCCTATACACAAACAATAAATCTGAAGAAGAAGAAATCAAAAAAACCATCCCTTTTTGTCCCAACCCGCGGGATTCGTAGGCACGAAAAGAGAAGGGCTGAGGATGAAATGAGGGACTTGAGACAACTTCATGCTAGCACATGCTTCTTTATTTTTCCTTTTCCTTCTCTTACTTTTCCATGTCTTTCTTTTCCATGTCTTTCTTACTTCCCTGGCCTTCTCTCTGCTCCTCTCACAGCACTTTCCTCTCTCGTGGTTCTCCTCTTAAATCTCTTTTCTTCTCTCCCTCTCTCTCCCAGATTCTCCTCTTATATCCTGGTAGCTCCTCCCTCCATACCTCCCAGCCTCATGTGATTTACAGGAAAAACCTGTGGTTCTCCGAAAGCGAAATGGTAAAGCGAAACTTAACTCATGGCACGCATACGCAACACGGCGCATGCTCCCGATGGCTCCGGACTTCTCCCCCTTTTTTCTTTTAAATGAGACACCTGGCCTGTCTTAGGTTGGCACATCCCGTGACCAGTCTTACCCGTCATTGCTAATCCGGCGCACTTGGTCCGGACCGCTGTCTTAGGTTGGTCCAGAAGGGCTACGCTCTTACCTCTTTGGCTCACAGGTTCTCCAGGACTAAGTTGACCCATCCAGGTGCCACTGGGGAGTCCTGATCGAGTACCATGGTGCCAAGTGCTTGCATGACCGCAATAGCACATTCTTTGTTTCGCTTCCGTAGCCGACGGAGAAACCCTATGCTGAATGCACAAACAGCAAAAAGCCAAGAGCTAAGGCTACCACCCTGCCCCAAGCTTGCAACTCTGGGAAGAGTTCTCTAAACCAGGGAATGAGACCCTCACCCGTAACAGGGGTAACACAAATAAAACGGTACAGAGGGTTACAAGGTATGTGAGCAGTTAAAAAAAGCGTGTCTATCCCTTCTTACATTAAAGCTATCTGCTGATTAAGCATAAAAAGTCCATTTCGTAAATGTCCATTCATATCTTGCTATGTTGATAATGCAGAAGCAACACTGGCAGCTAAATTGTTTATAGTGTCTGTATTTGCAGCAGCTTCAGTGACAGCGATGGCGGCAGCAGCCGCCGCAGCCGCGGCCACCACTATTGAAACGGCAACAATAGCTGCAGTGATGCTAAAATCACATCTCCTTCTAGGTAAAACAGGGGAAAGATGTGCAGAAACATCCACGGGCATGATTAAAAAAGAAGGTAGACGAACGATCACTGCCCTCTCCGCGCTCCAGGCCCAGCAGGCAGAGAGGGCGCAGGGCTCCACTGAACAGTTCAACACAGTGGCATTTCCTGCATTATTGGAGAGGACAAGAAAGAAGGGAGGGGACAAACAGACAGCAGCAGACAAACTCTTTGACCCATTATTCTGGACACTAACGGATTGTTCAAAGGTAGAACTACTGTTTGCGGAGTAAGTGCCATTATATAATTTCACCTCATCCTGGCCCACCAGGGCAAAAGGGCACCAGTCCAGACATGAACGATTATTACATACACAAATATCCTAACAAAGTCTCACATAATCATACAAACTAGCCCGAGCTTTCCAGGGTCTAATAGCTTCCTAACACCACTTATTAGCATTTTTAAAATGCAAGCTGTTTAACTATCGGTAGGGAGGCATCAGTGTTACCTAGAATTCGGCCAGCTGCAGTCATCAATTTTGCTAGGAACTCCGCATATGGTTCTGTCGACCCTTGAATGACCTTTGTTAATTGAATGTCAGCTCCTCCTCTATCTCCTATTGCCTTATTCCAATTGGCACTATCGACCTGATCCTGCTCCAGAAACCACTTACTAGTGATACTAAAGGTCTCTACAAATCTTTTAAGAATTTTTCTTACTAAGAGGAACCCCAAACTTTTTTAGGAGAGTTTCCAGGGAAATAACTAACTGCCCCTTGGACATTGAATTGCCCATGAATCCCAGCTACCTACGCTTACTTGCCAGCTCACCATAGCTGGTCCTTCAGCGGTTCCTTCGTTCTTTTTCGTGCCCCATGTTGGGTGCCACCTGTCCCGACCCACGTGATTCGTAGGCACGAAAAGAGAGGGGCTGAGGATGAAATGAGGGGCTTGAGACAACTTGATGCTAACACGTGCTTCTTTATTTTTCCTTTTCCTTCTCTTACTTTTCCATGTCTTTCTTTTCCATGTCTTTCTTACTTCCCTGGCCTTCTCTCTGCTCCTCTCGCAGCACTTTCCTCTCTCGTGGTTCTCCTCTTAAATCTCTTTTCTTCTCTTCCTCTCTCTCCCAGATTCTCCTCTTATATCCTGGTAGCTCCTCCCTCCGTACCTCCCAGTCTCATGTGATTTACAGGAAAAACCTGTGGTTCTCCAAAAGCGAAACGGTAAAGCGAAACTTAACTCATGGCACGCATAGGCAACATGGCACATGTTCTAGACGGCTCTGGACACCTTTTATGATCGAAACAAAAAAGAAAATCAAATACTTGGTAATAAATCTAACAAAAGAGGTAAAGGACCTATACAAAGAAAACTATAAAACACTGTTAAAAGAAATAGAAGAAGACACAAAGAAATGGAAAGACATCCCCTGCTCATGGATTGGAAGAATAAACATTATTAAAATGGCCATCCTACCAAAAGCAATATGCAGATTCAATGCTATTCCAATCAAAATTTCAATGTCATTCTTCAAAGAAATAGAACAATTATTGATGAAATTTATACGGAATCACCAAAAAACACGAATAGCCAAAGCTTTCCTGAAAAAAAAGGGGAATGGAGGCATCACTCTCCCAGACTTCAAACTATACTGCAAAGCCATAATCATCAAAACTGCATGGTATTGGAACAAGAACAGACACACAGACCAATGGAATCAAATAGAAAATCCAGAAATAAACCCACAGATTTATGGTCAACTAATCTTTGACAAAGGAGCAAAGAATATGCACTGGAGCAAAGAAAGTTTGTTCAATAAATGGTGCTGGGAAAACTGGGTCGCTACATGCAAAAGAATGAAGTTTGACTACTTCCTCACACCATGCACAAAAACCAACTCAAAATGGATTAAAGAACTAGACATAAGACCTGAAACCATAAAATATATAGAAGGAAATATAGGCGAAACACTACATGACATGCACCGCAAAGACATCTTTACAGACACATCACCCAAAGCACAATAGTGAAGGCAAAGATAAACAGCTGGGACTACATCAAATTAAAGAGCTTCTGCACAGCAAAAGAGACAATAACCCAAACAAAAAGAAACCCCACCGACTGGGAGAACATTTTTGCACACAGCACTAATGATAAAGGACTGATCACAAAAATCTACAAAGAGCTGATGAGATTCAACAACAACAAAGAAAATAATCCAGTGAAAAAATGGGCAAAAGAGCTAAAAAGAAACTTCTCTGAAGAGGAAATGCAAATGGCCACGAGGCATATGAAAAAATGTTCAAAGTCACTTGCAATCAGGGAAATGCAAATCAAAACTACCATGAGATACCATCTTATACCAGTGAGAATGGTACACATTAAAAAAACTAGCAACAACAAATGTTGGCGAGGTTGTGGAGAAAAAGGAACTCTCTTGCACTGTTGGTGGAAGCGCAAACTGGTGCAACCACTATGGAGAGCTGTGTGGATATTTCTTGACCTACTAAACATAGAGCTTCCATATGATCCAGCAATTCCACTCCTAGGTATTTACCCAAAGGACACAGAAACATCAATTCCAAAGAGCACCTGCACCCCTATGTTTATAGCAGCACAATTTACAATAGCTAAGCTTTGGAAACAACCCAAATGCCCAAAAATAGATGACTGGATCAAGAAGATGTGGTACATATACACCATGGAATATTACTCAGCATTCAAAAAAGATAAACACATGCAATTTGCAGCAACATGGATGGCGCTGGAAGGGATCATGCTCGGTGAAATAAGCCAGAAAGAAAAAGAAAAATACCGGATGGTCTCATTGGTCTCACTCATAACAGGAATCTAGAAAACTTAAATAAGGGACCAGGAAAAAGAATAACTATAAGAAAGAAAATATCAAAATCAACAAACAACTGTGAACCAGAGACACTCTATGGGGGTGGGGGGCGGGGAAAGTAGGGATTGGGGTCAAAATAAGAGAGTTGTAATTGTATGGGGAATATAAAAATAAAATTTAAATTGGAAAAAAAAACAAAAAACAAGAAGGAGGATGTATGGTAACCACCAAACCAATAGTCAGTGCTAGCTATATTTTCATTCTTCTTACTCCTTGAATACTGATAGCTCTATAGCATTTCATCACCCAAAAGACTGAACCTCTTAAAATTATGAATACAAAACAAAAAAGCACAATGGGACAAAATAAATACAGAAGCAATATATATATATATATATATATATATATATATGTATATATTTCATCAGGAAACATTGTCCAAAGCTCATTTTTGGCACACTGAGGTTAAGTAGGTCTGTAGAGATGATATTAGTCTAAAATAAAAATCAGCCAATGACTCAAGAAGGAAAAGCTTATTACCATATAGCAGTAAATCTTTCTAGTGTTCCTATTTTTGTATTTAAAGCATCATGGTAAGACATTTCTGATTCCTTTTATAAACTCTTAATTGTGGAGGGAAGGGGTATTTGACAAAAGAGGGTGATGACTGACTCAGAAGGGTTCATTGTGCTTTTCAATACTTCCTTCTTTAAATGAAGGACAAGGTGAAAATTAAATCACCAAGAAAGAGAACTGTAAAACAAAAAGGAAAGCTTTAAATAAAGGAAGTCCTGAAATGCTTAACAACCATGTGATAGAGGAGAACATCTCAAGAAGGAGGGAAAAAACAACACTGGTGAGGGAGTGGTGGTGAGATGGAGAAGAACCAGAGGCAGCAGACTCAGAAAAGAAAGACATCACAAAAATGTGAATATGGGAATAATACAGACAGACACAATGGGATTTATTCTACTTCTTTCTCTAAGCATATTACAACTAAAGACAGTTCCCTCCACTGTTGCTCTTCCAAAGAGTGACCATGACCCATATGTGGCGATTCAGCCCTTGATATAGGGCTATTGTGGATCAGGATGGAGTCCAACTGTAAACTACACACCAACTTTTCCCCCATCATCACCTCTTTTATTACCTTGCCCCTTTTCCCACTCCTTCCCTCTTAACCTCAAAGCTCTCTCTGTGTGTCTGAATGTTCATTTGTAAATATTTTACTTTGTCAAATTGTTCATTATGCAAATGTCCAGTGTTCATTTTTGTCATTCTGACTTGCTTTATGACACATATTCCCTCAAACTCCTTTCATTATTGCTGAAAATGGATGCATGTCCTCTTTCCTTATGGCTGAATAGTATTCCTTGTTGCGAATATACCATTTCAACTTGATCCACTTGTCTGCTGGTGGACATTTAGGATCCTCCATGCCCCAGCTATTTTAAATAGTGCTTAAATAAACATTGGACAGCACAGAGTTTTTGGCATTGATTGTTTCATTTCTGTTGCATTGATGCCAGAGAGTGGGATTGCTGGGTCACACATTATTTCCATTTTTAATTTTTAAAGGAAAATCCAGCTTGTTTTCCATAATGGTTACAGTTCACATTCTCACCAACAGTGTAACAGGGTTCCTTATTCTCTGCAGCCTTTATAACATCTACCCTTGGGTTGTTTTATTTTTAAAGTGTAGAAGTCAGTGGTTTTTAGTGTATTAACACAGTTGGACAAACATCACCATTATCTAAATTCAAAACATTTTATGTGTCATTCACATGGGTGTGAGGTGTTATGTCATTGCATTTTTTTATATTTTATTTTATATATTTTTACATAATTTTTCATTTTTGCACAATGTATGCATTTTCATCTAGGTTATATTCCCCATACAATTCCCACTCCACCCCTTATTTTGACCCTAATCCCTTCCTCTCTCCCTCCCCCCATAGAGTGTCTCTGGTATATAGCTGCTTGCTGATTTTGATTTTTACTTATTTAGGTCCCTTATTTAGGTTTTCTAAATTCCTGCTATGAGTGAGACCATCCAGTATTTTTCTTTTTCTTTCTGGCTTATTTCACTGAGCATGATCCCTTCCAGCTTCATCCACGTTGCTGTAAATGGCACGAGTTTATCTTTTTTGATTGCTGAGTAATATTCTATTGTGTATATGTGCCACATCTTCTTGATCCAATCATCTATTTTGGGGCATTTGGGTTGTTTCCATAGCTTGGCTATTGTTGTATTTTAATCTACATTTTTCTTATAGGAAGCAATGACAAACATTTTTTCATTTGTCTATTGACCTTTATATCCTCCTTGATGGATTGTCTGTTCATACTTGCTCTCCGTTTATTAATTGTGTTGTCTATTTTACTGTTTAAATTGTGTAAGTTTTTTTATATACCTTAGTTCCTAACTCTCTGTCAATTACATATTATATGAATATTCTCTCCCATTCAATAGGATATATTAGTCTTATATTTTTTTCTGTTTCATATAACAATTTTAAATACTTAGTACAAAAAGGATGTCAAGAGCCTGCTAAAAATTTTATAACAACACTATCTTAGATATATTGAGTTAAACATATTGTCAAAAAATGAATTTAGCCTGTGCTTGCTGTTATTGTTGTTTCTTATGCCCCTTTTTAGTGTGATTACTAGAAAATGTTATTTATTTATTTATTTTTTTAAAAGATTTATTTATTTATTTATACAAGCACTGGGTACAGTCAGAAGCGCGGGAGGTTGAGAGAATTCACCAGAGCCAGAGTGGGGAACAGAACAGGCAGACTGACTAAACACACTGCTGAGGGGAGCAGTCGGCATGGCAGGAGAGGTCTGTCGCACCATGTGGGACCCTCGCCAGCAGCCGGTGATCGAACTGGCACAGCAGAGGCTGCGGGCAGCTTCGCAGCCCAGCACTTAACCACTGTGCCACCGGGGAGGCCCTAGAAAAATTTAAAAACATGGCTTGCATTATGAAAACTGACCTTGAAAACTCTAAGGGTTTTAAAAAATTATTTGAATGTATTTACCCATGAATATTATTTGGCTTACCCCAAATTTAGCAAACTTCTCATTGGTCCATTAACTGTATTGATTTTTCTTTGGTGACTCTTATATTTGAACCTGTAATTCATGCCACTCCCTTCCTCACATCTGAGATAAGCCACTAGACCAAATGGTAGCTATGAGCGCCCCAGTTCCTTAACACATGCTACTGAGAAAGCAGAACAAGAGAAGGGAAAGATATAGGGTAGGACCAACCTGGGAAAATGTGAGTTGAGAAAAAATTGGAAAACTGAACAAAGTGGTAAAACTCATGCTCAGAAGTTAAATAATGAACTTACATTCAAATCAACCTTAGAATCTGTTTATGTTCACTGTACTTATGGATTGGTTTAAGGAGTCATTTAAGAGTCTTCACAAGAAGTTTGAAATATTTTTCATTTCACTATATTTAAGTAACTATTTGGGGGTTTGGATTAAGTGAATTATAAAATCCCTTCAAGTTCAAGCTTGTATTGTTTGCTTCTGTTTTAAAAACGAATCATCATTTTTTGGACATTTGGGTTGTTTCCAGGTTTTACCTATTGTAAATAGTGATCTAATAAACATAGGTGTAGATGTGCTCTTTTGAACCCAAATGCCCAAAAATAAATGACTGGATCAAGAAGATGTGGTATATATACACAATGGAATATTATTCAGCAATCAAAAAAGATAAACTCATGCCATTTGCAGCAACATGGATGGAGCTAGAAGGAATTATGCTCAGTGAAATAAGCCAGAAGGAAAAAGAAAAATATCGGATGGTTTCACTTATAACAGGAATATAGGGGAACCAAATAAGACATCGGTGTAAAAAAAATTAATAATAGTACAAAACACAACATAGCAAAAACAGACAATTATAAGCCAGAGACATCCTGCAGGGGATCAGGAGGGACATAGGTGAGAGGGAGGGAGGGAGGAGCCAGGGGCCTGAGGTGATGGTGCATGGGTGCCTTGGGGAAGGAAATTCTATGGGGACTCAATCTGAGGGGGTGGGGGGAAGCAAATATTGTCTAAAAAAATATAAAACATGATAAATGTTAAAATAAAAAAAAACTATCCCTCCAAAAAAACAAAAAATAAAAACTAATCATCACTCCTACCTTGAACTCCTTTCTCTGCACTATCTGTGTGGCTGGTTCCGTCTTGCCATTTAGGCTTCAATGTAAAGGTTATTTGTTGATCTCTTTCCTGACCACTGACCTGGCCCTCCTGTCCTTCTCTATCACATCATCTTATTTTATTTTCTCCAAAAGGCTTATTTCTGATTTTTCCTTGCTTTTATTCTTGTTTGCTCATTCACTTGTTTATTCACCCTACTAGAATTTAATCCTCATGAAAGAATGGAACTTGTATTCTTATTCACTGTTCTAGCCCACAAAGAAAAGTGTCTGGAGTATAATATATGCTTAAGGAATGCTAAGAAAATGATTCAGATTGATTCTTTTTTTTTAATATTTATGTCCTAATTTCTATATTTTTTTAAGATTTATTTATTTATTTATACAAGCACTGGGTACAGTCAGAAGTGCGGGAGGGTGAGAGAATTCACCAGAGCCAGAGCAGGAAACAGAACAGGCAGACTGACAAAATATACTGCTGAAAGGAGCAGCGGGCGGTAGGAGAGGTCTGTTGCGCCATGTGGGACCCTCACCGGTGGCCGGGGATCGAAACTGGCCAGGGGATCGAACCAGTGCTGCAGAGGCTGCAGGCAGCTTTGCAACCCAGTGCTCAACCGCTGCGCCACCAGGGGAGGCCCTCAGACTGATTCTTAGATATGAATAGCTAAAAATGATTTTGGCTAATTGAACAGAAATAAAATGTATTAACTTAATAGCTAATGAAGGCTACAAAACCAAACTTGGAAAATAGGGAGGATAAAGGGAGGTCATGCAGTCAGAACAGAGTCCCTATGGCTGAAACCACACTATGAACTCTGCCCAGTGAGGACATCTCTGTCACTGGTGCCCAAAATTTAATCTCTAGCTCTCCACTACTGGCTACCACCACTGGATTTGGACATTGTCCTTATGTTACCATTTACACAGCTGCCCTTGGAAACTGCATGCTGCTGTCACTTGGGTCATCATCAAACAGAGTTATGTATTGATCTTTCTATCACAAACTCCACAGGTAGAATTCTTTGTGTGTGCACATGATCGTTCAACTCTAGGTCATGTGGATCATGCCCTACCTACTAGGGAAACAGTCATGAGAATCTAGTATTTTTTTTCCTTCTATACAAGGAAAAGTGCTTTATTTTTCTTTAAGATTCATAAGGCAAAGCTATATTAGAAGGTAGAGAATGGGTTCAGAAGCAGGGCAGATTCCTCAAATGACAAATGTTCCCGAAAATCTTGTGTGTGATTGTGGATGCATCATTTCTTTTTCTTTGATCACATATGTTCCTTACTTATGCATGTCATACTATTAGGTTTATTAGACGGTTGTAAATTTATGAATGATAAATGCCATGCTATATTAAGTAAGGATTCTTCAGAGAAAAAGACCAATTTGTTCTGATATGAATTTTAATATTTATTTGATATTTGTTATACTGTAATTTATTATTATTATTATATGTATTTATTATAAGGAATTAGCTCATGTGACTATGGTGGTTGAAAATTCCCAAGATCTGCCTGCAGTTGGTAAGCTGGAGGCTCAATTGAGCCAATGGTATAGTTCCAGACTGAGTCCAACGGCCTCTGACCCAGGAGAGGGGGGTGGTATAATTTCCAAATGGTCACTTTCAAGACTCAAGAAGGGCCACAATTACAAGGGTCAAAAGCAAAGAAAACAATTTCTCAGCTAAAGGTAGTCAGACAATGGAATTCCTCTTATTGCTGGTAGGTGCCTTTTTTTCTTCTATTCAGGCCTTCAACTGATTGGCTAAAGGTTGCCCACATTAGGGAGGAACAACCTGCTTGACCAGTCTACAACTATTCAATTATTCATCTCATCCAAAAACACCCTCACACTATTTCAGCGTAAGGCGATCGTATTCATAATAAATGGCTTCAGGAAGGTAACGCCAGCTGTTGCTTTTAGTCCTGCAGACCATGAAAGCAGGGAGGGAGGTTTGATTTTGCTTTTATTTGTGTTAATGTCATAATAAAATATAGCGTACACTGCTAAAAAACAACAACAAAAAAACACCCTCACAGACATACATAGAATAGTGTTTGACTAAATATCTGAACACTCTATGGTACTGACACATAAAATTAACCGTCTCATAAGCCATTCTGAGGATAAGCAAAAATCCAGTTGGATCTCCAAATCAGAAGATCCATGGTTAGTCTTATAACTAGGAGTCCATTATTTTTCTTGTTAGTTCCTTAATGGATTTTTCTCACTCTGAGGACCTCGGTCAATATATCATCTTCAAGATGCACAAACTGAACTGTATGTTTGGCATGAGGGTGCCCTGGAAAACTATAGTAATCACACATTCCAAGCCTAATCATTTAGGCTGATATATGATCTGCTGTCAATGGAGTGACACAGAAACCACATGCTCATTTGCAAATTGAAATGTGAGGTGAACCTAAGTAAGAGACAGATTCTGCCTTCTAGGAGGAAAAGGACATCTGATTCATGGCAAGCCCTGCCAAAGAATCGCTGTTGGAGCCAAATGGCTCCCTGCCATTTAACCCTGCGAAACAAGGAAGACAGTGGCGAGTTAGTAAAGGGACAAAAGGCTTATTCTAAACAGGAGCTTGATAATACTTTGAGTTGAATTATATTGCCACTGCTAAAGTCCCATCCATATTTAAAAGCAACAAAGGAAACAATTTCCTAAGATGTTCCTTGTTTTCAGGATGGTCAAGTTTTGCCCTCAGAATAAGGTCAAAAGAAATCAGGAAAAATATAAAGTACTAAAAAATGAACACAAACAGTAAAAGCAAATGCATTTTTGAAACCACCAATAGGTCAAATGCCAAGTCAAAAGCCTCTGGCTAAGAGGGAGACTTGCGTAATACAGTATCCCAGGTGGTCAAGGTTTATCAAGGTTTAGTGTTATTGTAAGAGGTCAGTAACTCCACATTGCACATGAGATGTTTCAATCATAGAACATTAAAGGCAAAGTTATCATCCTTGATATTAAAAGGGGGTGTTAAGAAAGCATTTGTAAACTCACAGATGGTTCGATGCAATGGCTTCAAATCTTGTCTATATCTAGGATTTGAATTTTAGAATCCTAAATTTCTGAGTTAAAATTTGCAAAAAATATACATCAGAGCCTAGACTAGGTTGCAGTATGTGAGGCATTCCCTGTGGGCACAAAATTTAAGGCGGTATCACAAAAACTTGTGATAAGTAATATTTTAAAGCAATTAAAAAAATCAAATCAGCAAACTGGTTCACAGACTGGTTGCCTGATTTTATAAATAAAGTTTTATTGGAAACAAGTCAGTGAGACAGAGTTGGATCCTGTCCTGCCATTATTTAAAAGTGTGATGTCATTTACATGTTCTTTATCATGGATTTCTCTTGCACTGATTTTTTAAATATCACATTAAAATATTATTTATCTCAAATATTGAGATAAATAATACACTGTACCTTTAAATTTTTCACTCAAAATGTTATTTCACCCCAGTACGACCTTGCTACACACCCTTTTGAATCAAACTACTTGCAGCATTGTCTGACTGAAAATACTACAAATCAATCACATTCATTGATATATGTTTTGCCAAGAGAATTATATTGGATTATCAATTTGTCTCTGGCAGTACTGTCAGGAGACTATTATTTTCCTATCTGACATATGAGCACTTGTTGCTCCTTGGCCATGATAATACTACAAAGGCAGAATGAGGTAAAACTGTGATACAATTCTCCACAGTTTGATGTGATGTCCCATGCTACAAAAAATCACTTAAAGATTTTGACAAGTTCCTTCCATGGGAAATTGCTTTTCATTGTTCATGGCATTGTATTTTGATATATTTGGGGGAATCTTTTCCTTTTGGTTTTTCTCATGTGGTTATCAAATGAATAGCAATGACCAAATAAAACTTGCATCTCTTTTTGGAAGATTCAAACATGGATGGATGTTATCAAATACACTTATACAGTGTAGAAGAAAGTGAGCATGCACACAACATAATCTAGTATCTTACACCATTCAAAATAAAGTACAAATTCTTTAACACATACTTTTGCAAGTTGAAATTATTCTAATTTGAGTAATATAGAGTAATGTGACAGTTTAAACAGGGACAACTTGAAGGGACCTTTGCAAACATACTTTGATCTGAATATTATAAGAACCTTATATTGATAGGACAGAGGGTATTTTTTCTCTATTATAGCCTCCCTACTTAAAGGATTATCTAGCTTTAGTTTCACTACAATAGTGTCCTGTCAGTCACAGCCATGCCAAGAGGATATGGTCAATACCTTCATCCACATATCAACACCCTTCTAGTGAACACACAAAAATGATGTACTGCTGCTGGAGTTAGTATGCTTCAGGGACCTTATCCCCCTCCTCCTTTTTTCTCCTTTAATTGAGGTGACACTGGTTTACATCCTTGTTTGTGTATTAGAAGTACAGGATCTCCACCTTCACGCATTGTTACCACATCACACCAACCATCAAGAGTCCACCACTATAGTCCACTGTATTCCATCACCACTGCTCCTGATCCTCCTCCCCCTGTCCCACTTTGGGAGCTTCAGTTCTATAATCAGCTTTGTAGGATTAGTTCTTAGTTTGGCTTTATGTGACCCTTTTTTTTTAAAAAAAAAAAAAAAAGATTTATTTATTTATTTATACAAGCAATGGGTACAGTTAAGCGCGGGAGGGTGAGAGAATTCACCAGAGCCAGAGCAGGGAACAGAACAGGCAGACTTGATGAAGTACACTGCTGAGGGAAGCAGCGGGCATGACAGGAGAGGTCTGCACACCACGTGGGACCCTCGCCGGTGGCCGGGGATCGAACCGGTGCTGCAGAGGCTGTGGGCAGCTTCGCATCCCAGCGCTCAACCGCTGCGCCACCAGGGAGGCCCTTTATGTGACCCTCTGTTCGGTTTCTATATATCCCATGTATAAGTGACACCATCTGGTATCAGATATCTCATTCAAAGCCTAAAATTACTTCTACATAGTTATCAATCACCCCCTCTTTTCTACTTAGTTGATCATTTTATCGTATTTTAATCATATCTCAATTACAGTTTTTGCTGACAGGTTATTGTCATGTTGCCCCCAGTTCCTTTGAAGAAAAATTGCCTAGTTAAGCATTCCTACAAAAGGGAGAGCTATTTTTGGATGAGGCAACCCACCCCCGCTTTACTTTAAGTGATTCTTTGAACCAAAGCATGCAGAAGAACTAAGGGCAGCCAAAACATAAACTAAGTACTGACTTAGGAAGTAGTCCAGCTCAAAATTATGGGGTAATCATCCAGATTTCCCCCCCTCAGGAATTCAATTTAAGAAATAACCCAAGAAATGAGGCATTGCACATTGAGAAACAAATGTCAAAGGTCCACTATGTGGGGAGGGGCTGTGGCAACCTTAACATCTTCCCCAATACTAGCCAAAGTTATACAGAAAGAGACTTGTAGAGTGTGAGGGATGTTTAGTGGGAAAGCGTGTAGCCTGTGGAAGAAACAGAAAGGGGATATGAACGCTGAAGTCTCCTTACTCTTGATTGTGCCTCATACCAGCTCCAAACCACATGCATATTTAAAATACACACCTGGTCCCTTTTTCCTCTTCTATTTTTCTTTTTAGTTTTTGTGTATAGGTTGTTTATTATTAAGCATTGGAAACCTAAAGCCATTAATACAATCCAAATAGGTGCAGCGTTTTTACCTTGACATTGGAAATATGAGATGGTTTGTATTATTTTGATAATGGATATAAAGTCAAAATGTTGAATTATACATGCTTCTTCACAAACCCCAAAGTATTGGACTTTCTTTTTTTAACTGTATTATTTTATATTGTATTATTTTATATCACATTAGTTTACAACTCTGTATGACAGAGAGGTAAAGGTTTACATCTCTTCAGATGTATGTTACACCACATGACACCCACCACTGAATTCCCCATATTCTCCCTATTCCTAAATGGTATAATTCCTAAGTGGATTTATTTGGGGCATATAAAGCAGTTTTCCAAATGTCCAATACATTTGAGAGACTAAAGCTATAAAGAAGAATTGCAGAAGGAATAAACACTTTTAAAAAGAAGAAAACATTTAAGAATTTATAGATAAACATCTGTAGGCATATAAAAGCATGTACAGAATCACTATGGGAGAGGCAGTAAAATACTGGTTAAGAAGGATGTTGGAACAAAACGTCCTAAGTTCAAATTCTCAGCTATTTGAAATAGCTGGTAGATTCCCAAGCAGCTATTTCGCTTTGGCAGCTAGCTCTATAGCTCTATTACTCACGTCCTTCATCTACCTCACAGTATTGTTGTGAGGGTCAAATAAATTGTTAACTGTAAAGCAGAAGCAATGAAGCTTTATAGAGCATCTGTAATCTGTAGAAATGAAGGTGCTTGGGATTTTTACTTCATATTACAAATGAACTTCAAGTCTAGGTTTATAATTTCAAGGTCTAAGGTAAAATAAGAGGACATTCCACCATCTCCCTGCCTTCTGTGTGGTGATTGCAAATTCTTTGACACTCTTCATAATAGGAGTTGAAATTTATTTCCATCTTGAAACACTTGCTCTAGGGTTACTTCTTGGAACATAGCTGCCACGCTGCAAGAAACCCAAGTTTAAGTAGAGACCATATATTGTTGTCCAGCTGAGCTCCCAGCTGACAGGCAGAGCCAGCAATATATCACATGGTGATGTATGTTGACTTTTATCTGGATCCCACAGAGGTCAAAGGAAGCCAATATCATTTCTGTTATTTAAAGATTTTACATTAATTTATGAAGAACACCTAGATGGGATTTCAAAACCATTTGCTTTCAACCAACATTCAAAATGTAATGCTTTTAATCTGAAGAAGAAATCAAGAAAACCATTCCTTTTATTATTGAAACAAAAAAAAATCAAATACTTGGGAATAAACTTAAAAAAAGAAGTAAAGGACGTATACAAAGAAAACTATAAAACACTGTTAAAAGAAATAGAAGTAGACACAAAGAAATGGAAAAACATCCCCTGTTCATGGATCAGAAGAATTAACATTATCAAAATGGCCATCCTACCAAAAGCAATCTACAGATTCAATGCTATTAAATTAAAATTTCAATGTCATTCTTCAAAGAAATAGAAAAAATATTGATTAAATTCATATGGAGCCACCAAAAACCCAGAATAGCCAAAACCCTCCTGAAAAAAAAAAAGGAAGGGAATGGAAGCATGAGTCTCCCAGATTTCAAACTATACTACAAAGCCATAATAATCAAAACTACATGGTATTGGAACCAGAACAGATACATGGAACTGAATAGAAAACCCAGAAATAAACCCACAGATCTATGGTCAACTAATCTTTGACAAAGGAGCAAAGAATATGCACTGGAGCAAAGAAAGTTTGTTCAATAAATGGTGCTGGGAAAACTGGGTCGCTACATGCAAAAGAATGAAGTTTGACTACTTCCTCACACCATGCACAAAAACCAACTCAAAATAGATTAAAGAACTAGACATAAGACCTGAAACCATAAAATACATAGAAGGAAATATAGGCGAAACACTACATGACATGCACCGCAAAGACATCTTTACAGACACATCACCCAAAGCAGTGATAGTGAAGGCAAAGATAAACAGCTGGGACTACATCAAATTAAAGAGCTTCTGCACAGCAAAAGAGACAATAACCCAAACAAAGAGAAACCCCACCGACTGGGAGAACATTTTTGCACACAACACTAATGATAAAGGACTGATCACAAAAATCTACAAAGAGCTGATGAGACTCAACAACAACAAAGAAAATAATCCAGTGAAAAAATGGGCAAAAGAGCTAAAAAGAAACTTCTCCGAAGAGGAAATGCAAATGGCCACCAGGCATATGAAAAAATGTTCAAAGTCACTTGCAATCAGAGAAATGCAAATCAAAACTACCATGAGATACCATCTTACACCAGTGAGAATGGTAGATATTAAAAAAACTAGCAACAATAAATGTTGGCGAGGTTGTGGAGAGAAAGGAACTCTCTTGCACTGCTGGTGGGAGCGCAAACTGGTCCAACCACTATGGAAAGCTGCGTGGAGATTCCTCAACCTACTAAAGATAGAGCTTCCATATGATCCAGCAATTCCACTCCTAGGTATTTACCCAAAGGACACAGAAACATCAATTCCAAAGAGCACCTGCACCCCTATGTTTATAGCAGCACAATTTACAATAGCTAAGCTTTGGAAACAACCCAAAAGCCCAAAAATAGATGACTGGATCAAGAAGATGTGGTACATATACACCATGGAATATTACTCAGCATTCAAAAAAGATAAACACATGCAATTTGCAGCTACATGGATGGAGCTGGAAGGGATCATGTTCAGCAAAATAAGCCAGAAAGAAAAAGAAAAATACCGGATGGTCTCATTGGTCTCACTCATAACAGGAATCTAGAAAACTTAAATAAGGGACCAGGAAAAAGAATAACTATAAGAAAGAAAAAAATCAAAATCAACAAACAACTATGAACCAGAGACACACTTGGGGGTGGGGCGGGGAAAGGAGGGATTGGGGTCAAAATCAGGGGGTTGCAATTGTATGGGGAATATAAAAATAAAAAAAAATCCAAAAAAATGTAATGCTTTTAATCACACATATGCAAATATCGTGCAGTATAATTGTATTACTCTGAAGATCAGTACGAGATGGAACAGTAATTTCTGCAGCATTCTGTTGCAGGCAGTGTGGTTCAACAGTGAGACAGAATCTAAAGCTATATAGCAAGTTTTCTTCCTTTATTTCTATGAAAGGTCTAACAAACTTACAGCAGGCCTTTTCTTATTCAGAGTTTGTAACGAAGACAAAACGTGTAGTTGATGTCACCTGCCTCCACTCAACTCCTTCATTTCATATTTTTCACTTTGTGTTTGGGATCCTTATCTTTATGTCCATGAGGTAATGAACCCAATCTCCTTTGTTTCTTAATGATTTCATTAAGATGTCACTTTTCTATGGTTATATCTTTCCTTTCCATTTAGATAAAAAATTAGCTTATAAAAATTCTACTGTTCATATAGAGTTCAAGGATTTGTTTAACTGATGTGGCAGACTTGGAAGGGCAGGGACAGAACACACTTTTATTTCTGTAAGATATTTGCTTGTTTATGCTATTTCTTACATTTTATTCAAACATTTGCCAAGGGTTCAATATCGTGGGTTTAGGAAAAGATCAAAGTCAATCATAACTTTCGTGGGCAAAAGAAAACATCCACTGGAGAAAATGAGAGCATTTATTTTTATCCAAATAGAGTTCAGAGTGATTCAGAACATTCTGCAGTGGTTGTTGAAAACACCACCTCGTATAAAATAAATTATCTGCTATGGCAAAAAGCGGTCAATGCTCCTGTCAACAAGAGACCAAAATATTCAGGGAAAGTAAACAGTTTTGCAAATAGCAACTGATGAGTCTCTATTATTCCCTGTTTCTTTTTGGCTGGCAGGAAAAACAGTGGAACAAAGTTGGTCCTGCTAGCTCTGACAAGCCCTAATCCTTGCTCTGCCTAGAGCACACCACCTAACTCAGATGATGATTAAATCCTCCCTGATACCAGATAAAAAATGATAATGTATTTTAGTGACAATATGTGTAAGCCTTAAGAGTGCAAATATGTGCTCCTCAAAGAACAGAACTATAAATCTCCCTTAATAGATACATTACCATTGAATAAAATGGTGCAAGAGGAACTTAAAAACAGAGAGAATTGTAAAATCAGGTTCCATGGAGATTGACACTAACAAGGTTAGCAAACCATGTCACTAGCATCCCTCCAAGAAAAACAATTTTAATGGCACCATAGCTCCAGAGTGACTAAATTTGGGGATTTTTTTTTGCCTTAGAAAGCACTGAAAAACTCATTCTTTACAAAATAAGTCTTACAATCATTCAACTTAATAAACTAAAGAAGAAAGCAGAAAATAAAGTTTTACTCCTGACTTTCACTTTGGAAGGCAAGGATGATAAGCCTAAATTCTAGATTAAGCCAAATTTATGTTCTCCTTACTAGTTTCCAGATCTTGAACAAACTATTGATCTTGCAGTGCTATAATTCTGCATCAGTAATAATAAAGTCATACTGTGCTTAAGAATATTAAATCAAAACTAGTGCCCTCTGTGCAGACTGGGTACATTTTTGTTGTGGAATGGCCTATATTATATATTGTGGGATGTTTAGCAGTGTCCTTGACTTAGGCCATTAGATTCCAAAATTATAATTTCAACAAGTCTCTAGATAGTGTTGAAGGTGTTCTGGGGAGCAAAATCTGCTGGGTTGATAGCCAATGCTTTGGTGCTTGCCAAATGTCAACTCCAGAATGAATGTGTAATCCTTTGCTCCAGTTGGCCTCACTTGAAACTCAATTGAAGAAACCTCTTCTTAAGAAAGCAAATACTATTGTGGGCTTTAGATGTATTAATAAAGTGATAAAGTAGTAAGGATTTATTGACTGACTATGCAAGAATAATATTTCCATGTACACATTAACTCTTCACAGTTATCTTCGGAAACCAGTTTTAGAATTTTTCCAGTTATTTACCATGAAGAAACTCCTTAATTGATAATATTTTTAAAAGAATGGTGAATTGTGTATAAGCAAGTTTGCTATAATCTTGAGACAAGTTTCAAAACACCAATAATACCTACATGTCTTGAATAGTATACACTGTGGAAAACAGTATTTAGGTAACCTGCAGTTTCTAAGAATGTGAACCAGTCTGTGAAGTCGAGACCAACAAAAGTTTCATAAATGGACACAGTCAAGAGCCTTACCCAGTAAATCCACTGAGTCACTTCAGGAATAAAGCCATGTTGTGTGGTTTGGTACAAGTTCTATGGAGTTTTGCACTTAATGCATATCCCACATGATTCTACCTTGAAGGTCACAGAAATGATCAAGATGTGTGTGGAGTTTTGAAACATTTTCATTCAGTTTAATCAGCTGAATGCTTTGACCACCAACTATATTTGGCTAGAGGTAAAATCAAGGAATTTAGTAAGGATAAAGTTCTGTCAAATTTTGAATATGGCCTGTGGACTGCAATCCATTTTTGTCCATGGGCAAAGTTGAATGCATATGGCAATTCCAAACATTTGAGTGTAAGCAATCTCTTATGAGTCCTCCTTCTCCTATCTCAGATAAATACACACACCAGAGTGGACTATCAGTAGAAAGAACACTGCAAGTGACAAATCTTAGTTCTAGAATTATCTTGTTCCACTGTCTTCATGCACCACCTAACAATTCATAGTGGGAAATAACTTGTGAGCTAATCCAGTATCATGGTCTTTATTTTAAGGAAGTTATTGAGACACTGAGGTTAACTACCTTGGCCAATATCTTGGCTGGACATCAGTCAAGTAGAGTGGAAACTAAGAGTTGTCTGCCTCTTCAGGCTGCCTCTTATTGGTAGATTGGTAAACAAGAGGATCCTGTCTACTGTGGTGGCTTGTTAGAGCTAGTCAACAGCTGAAATTTATTTAAAAACAATATTATGTACTGTGAGGAACAGAAAAGGATGACCAGTGTTTTCTGTTCCATGTTTCTAGGATTCTTCTCCCAGCTAGGATTGCCTGCTTTTATTCTGTGGTAAAAGGTAAATAAATAAATAAAAGAATAAATAAATAAATATAAAGTTATTCCTTGATAGGTAATTTCTTTGCTTAAGATTAAAAGGTTCCTTTTATAATAGAAGTGAATCTGTAATATTAGACAAATTAGTCTTGAAAAAACAGGGAAAAATGATACATTTTTAAAAGATTCTCTGAACCTTATCAGAGACAACTTGTCTGCAAAAGTCTTGTAACTGGTCATTATAATTTACCCAGCCTGGCCAGCACAATTATATAGCATCTTTTTTGCATAATTTATGTGGATAGATTAAAGAAGAAAAACATTTTGATACTAATAATAGAGCAATTTGGAGCCAATTGCCATGTTTCTAAGGATCTTTATCAAAGTTGTCATTTGAACAGAATTAACAATTTGACTTCATTGCAAATATATTTCATTTTTTCCCTAGCAACCAAAAGCCCAGCACCCTGGAGAGAAAAAAGTCTGTTTCAACAGGGCCACCTTGCTGGCATTCCTTACCACAGCAGCAGATTTAACTACATTATTTTCACAGTGTACTTAATTGGACAAGACTTTACTGACAATTTTTGCTAGGCAATTTGTTTTTATAAAGTATGCTACAGAGTCTAAAATCACCAAAACAATCCAAAGGCATTGTTATTTGTTAAGAGAATTTAATTGGAGAAGCAGAATCTTTTTTTTCTGACATGGCATTCAGCATTTCAAAAGCTCTGTTGCCCTTTTACTGAAAAGCTAACATTTCCCTCCAGATTTCTGATTTTCATATTCATAGGGCCATGGTAAGCTAAACTTTAACTCAAGGCTTAGGGCTGTATAAATATTCAGCATGGATAGAAAATTTTTTTAAATCTTAGTAATTTTAAGCATTAAAAGAGATTTGTGAGGTGTAGTAAGAGTGTATGGATTTAAATTCAGGAGAATTTGTGTGCAGGTCTTTGGTCCATCAATATTTAACTGTGCAACCTTAAATAAGTCCCATATGCCTTTCTGGAAACAATTTCTTTAACTGTGAAGCTAGGCGATTGGGACAGATGATTTCTAATATTGTACAAAGGTATGACAATATGTGATGGTAATACTGGATTTTTTTAAATAAATGGGGTATATGTAACCTGCCCCAGCTTGCCAGCTTCAGAGGAAATGCATTTAGACTGATGTACTGGAAACAAGAGCAGCTGACCTGGCATAAATCCCCATTAAATTCCAGAAAGATGTCTGCCCCACCCTGGATCTCCTATCTTCCACTATCCATAGAATTCACTTTTTAGAGAACTCAACAGACTAGTTGGATAGATTAACTATGACACAAAAAAAAACTTTTAAGTTTCTGAATCTGGGGCCTCCCTGGTGGCGCAAGGGATTAAGCACCACACTGTGAAGCAATTCATAGTCTCTGCAGCACAAATTTGATTCCAGCTGGCCAGGGAGCAACCCACATGGCAAGGCAAATCTCTCCTGTCTCGTCCGCTGCTCCCCTCAGCAGCGTATTTCAGTAGATCTGCCTGTTCTGTTCCCCATTCTGTCTCTGGTGAATCCTCTCACCACCTGCATCTCTGGCCTGTACCCCAGCTCTTGTATGCATAAATAAATAAATATTTAAAAAAAAGTTTCTGAATCTATCATTGAATAAAGTCTTTTATGAATGATCTGTAAAAGGGGGAGTTGGGAATATATATTATTAGTGAAAAGAAATTCACAATTTAAAACACTGTCTTAAATAAGAATTAACACACTTTTTTCATATTTGTTAAAAAGAAATTTCAAAATATACTGCATTATTGCTTTAAATCTTAAAATTGAAAATTAAGTGATGACCACTTTAAGAGAAACAAAAACTTGAGAAAACAAAAATGTCATTATGTCACTCAATCAATCCCCAACATCAAAGTAACATTCTTAAAAGTGTAGAATTTGGGCCTCCCTGGTGGCACGGGCAGTTGAGCACCGCACTGTGAAGCTGTCCATGGCCTCTGCAGCACGGGTTCCATCCTGGCTGGCTGGGGAGAAACCCACATGGCGTGGCAGACCTCTCCTGTCTCACCCGCTGCTCCCCTCAGCAGTGTATTTCGTCAGTCTGCCTGTTCTGTTCCCCGCTCTGTCTCTGGTGAATCTTCTCGCCATCCTGCACATGTGGTCTGTACCCCAGGTTCTTGTATAAATAAATAAATCTTTAAAAAAAGTCTTAAAAAAAGTGTAGAATTTGATTTAAAAGAAAAAAATGATACAAACCACAGGGCCAATATTAAGTAAATGTTCATTAATATCTCAGTAGTATCACTTTTAAAAAACCAAGGCAATTTTAGGTAGTCCAAGATAGAATGAAACACCTTAGAAGAAGATAGAGTACAAAATTCCCCCATATGTAGGAATAAAATTACAATTAATATCTTTCAAAGAAATGAAAAACCAAAAGGGGGGTAGTAAAATACATGATTTTTTTTTCGTTTGTTATTGTTTTTCTATCTGTCACTTAAGCAACCAGAAAGCTAAAAGTAAGCCTTTGGGATTTTTGAAAAGTTAAAAGTTTCAATCAAATATTCAAATATCAAATCCATTTGGGTGGGGCAGGTAGCTAACACCAGTGGTGTGTCATTGGGTTGGTAGGGAACAGGGAGTTACTATTCCTGCTGGGACTATTTTTGAAAGGTAAGTACATCTCTGGAAGAGGAGTGATGGGGTAGCAGGAGGTTTACAGTCTGAGAGAAAATATGGGCCACAGAATTTGCTGAGTCCAGTGAAAATAAGAATGCAACACCCCTTGATAAAAAAAATTATAAATTTTAAGATGGTTATAGTAGAACATTCAACTTCATGTGGGCCCTGGTGAGCATGGGACCCTGAGTGACTACAGAGGTCACAAACTGAAGCAGTTGGTCCTGCAGACAGTTCAAATTCCTGCTCAGCTACCTATTAGTTCAATGTGTGACCTTAGGCCAGTTAACTGATGGCTCAGAGCTTCACGTTGTTCCTGTGTAAAATGATTAAGACCATAATCATTCTTACAAGCCCTAGGAAAAGGATAAGGAGGCAAACCTGAGAGCAAGAACGTTTCAGAACCTAAACACGAAGCACTTTACCCCCAGATACTGACTGACCAAGTTTTTGTCTCCAACAGTACGACTTGAATATTTATTCTCCTGTGAAACAGTATTTTCTTCAGTATTTTCTTCAAATGATTTGCCATAAGAATATAAGAGTACTATAGAAACAGACATGCTCATATTAATATGGATTCCTGATTTTCCAAAGTGGCAGCATTTTCTTACAGTATTTTCTTCAAATGATTTGCCATAAGAATACAAGAGTACTATAGAAACAGACATGCTCATATTAATATGGATTCCTGATTTTCCAAAGTGGCAAGTGCTGTTTATCCTGGACAGGAGGATTATGACAGTATTTTATTGCTCATTTTGCACTATGGGAGTGAAAGACTGGAACATCAGAATAACGAAACATGAAGAAACATTCTCTTGGAAAGGACATCTAATTTGCATGCAACTTATACCATATAATTTTCAAGAACACAGGACTATACTTCTCTAGTAGTAAATTTAACGTTTCTATCACTAGCAGTAATTCTCTTTTTTGTCAGGTTTAAACCTGTAAGTTAACTCATGACTTGGGTCCACTCTTAAAGGCAAAGATTTTGGAATGTATTAACTATCAATCTATCTCTTTTATACATAGCTATTTGAATGGCACTTATTAGCAGAATAGGAGGAAAATCTGTAAGGGGAAAAAAAGAAAGAAAAGGAATGGAGCAATTCTAGAGTTTTTTTTTTTTACCTTCTAATCCTCTTTCAAGGTAAGAAATAGTAATTAGAAAAGAAACTTGGTAGAAGAAATGAAGAGTTGAAACTCTTCATTTCAAGTGTTGAAAATGTCAGGTAACTACTTCCAGTTCTGAGTGGTGGAAAACCCCACTGACACTTGAATCAACATAGCATTTTGAAGGTGGGGTTATTTGGAACCAATTCCTGGACTCTGATTTGGATTCAAGAACCCAAGACCGATGCAGGAGTCTATCAAGAGGTCCAATATTGAGGCTGATGGAGATCTAGGATGATGAATTTACTTGCACCTGCCTTCCCTTCACCTGACCCAGGAAGGGCTAAGAATAACTTGGTCCATGTCAAGAATAGAATAGATTATTACGGGTACACTACATTCATTTACTAAATAGGAAGAAATGTACTGTGTGGATATTTTAGTACCACTGTCACCTTCAAAGACAATGTTGAAATTTGGAGTGCTTACTCTTCTTCTGCCAAAGCAGCATTACTTTTTATCCTGATAACACAACATACTGCTTTACCAATCAAAGCTATTTTACAAGCCTTAAGGCATTCATTTTATGCTTTCCTATTTTTTTTATCAACTACTTTAGTGATATTTACTAATGAAAGCCACCACAAGAAAACTTCACAAAAAGCCTTTTCCAATATCAACATCAGGATTAAGAGAAAACCCTTTACCTACGGTACTTATTTTTAAAGAGGATTATGGTCTTTTGGTTCATTTGCTTGCTTTTTTTTTTGTTTTCATAAAAGTAAATCATACAGAACTTGTGAGCATGGGGTAGTGTTAAATATTTTAATCTCTTTTAGCATCCTCAAAGCCATTCAACTGTTATTTCATGTATAAATGCCATCATTTTAAGAACTACTGTGGATTCTAGAGAAATAGGAGTTTCAACCACTACTTTCAATGCCTAAGTGGGGAAGTGGAAACAGCAATGTGGGTGCTACAGAGAGGTGGAAGTGGAAGAGAAAAACTTATGCTTGGAAAGGAGAAGGCCAAGGGGAACTCACAATGTCAGTGCAAAACTAGTGGGTGAGAGTTACAGGGTGGTGAGCTTGTATAGGTAAAGATTTCAGAGGTGGAACATTTCAACAAATACTCAAACACAGTCTTACAAAAACATTTTACAAACAAGGAAACAGAGGTTCAGAAAGTTTACAGAACTGATGAGAGACGGAGTCAGGACTGAAGACCAGGCCTATTTGGTGAACATTTACCTACTACCCCTCAGTGCCCAAATCCCTCCATTTCCAGTCCAGGACTCTTCCGTGAGTCATTTCTTTTAGTGTTTCACAAAAACAAATAAAAAATTTCAAGTTCGTTTCTTCTTACTAGCTGAGTGCTTTCACACACAGGTCACCACACTAATGCGTATTTAGAATTCTAAATTCAGATAGCTCCATGTGCTGGACTCTACAATTATCTTTGCTCTACCTCTGAAACTCCACTTTTCATTACATTCCTGTCTTCTTTGAAGAAAAATGATGAAACAAAATTTTTTTTTCAAAGAGAATTCATTGAACAGTTGGTTATATTGATATTTTGATCAAAAAGAAGGAAACCTTTCAGGTGGTACTTTGTTCTTCATTCTGTTAATATACCTCATTTTCAAGTCATCACTTTTTTAACCTGTGCTGTTCTTTGCATAATCAACCTAGGATGAAGATTAGAATAAGAAAGTGGGTAAACTTAAGAGAGTACAAGCAACCTTTTAGAAAGTGAAGAAAATAAAGAACAATCACAGAACTGTACACTCATTCTATAAAAGGGAGTTTGCAATTCAAATTCATTAGCACATAATAGGTCAGAAAGCCATGCCAAGTCAAGGCAAGCTGTGAAATCTATGCAGTCCATAAAGTAAGGTATTAGTCCTATAAGGATGAGCAACACCATACTAAGTCCGTAGTTCCTTTCAGGGTTAAACCAGTGCTTTGATGTCAAACAGGTCAATAAAGGGGTGGTATTGTAGGATAGTCACAGTCATGGATTCAAGATCTGCCTGATTTTCTGCATTCAAATCTCAGCTGCAAAAGTTGTGCTGTGTGCTCTCGGGCAGGATACTTAACCTTTGTGTTCCTCTGATCAGAACTGGAAATTGGGGATAATAATAATAGTGCCTACTTAATAGGTTTGCTGTGAAAATTTAATGTGTTAAATTTATTGCTAAGTAAAGAGTTTAGAACAATATTTGCCAATATTAGAGTTTGCTGACTTCTTCCTCTCCTCTTCTTTTAAATCCTTCTCTTTCTTCTCTTCCTCATTGTTTCTGCCATTTGCTACCAGTCTTACCTTGAACAGGTTGAACCTCTTGGCTTCATGGTATCCACATCTGTAAACCCAGAATAATAATACCATAGAGACTGTCTATTTGGCAGTCTTTCTGTTCTTCCTTACAAAACTGATGCTGTTTAGGGATCTCTTTCTCCTTCCCTAACCCATGGCCATGGGACACAGGAGAAATGGGTTGAAACTATTAGCTGGTGAGTCAATAATTGTAAACTCATCCATTTTGCCATGATTTGCCCTAGAAACACAGAATTAAGAAAGCAGAATAAAGTGTTTACCTATCCATATGAAAAATCAGGTCTTAACAGTCTTTGCTTAGAGTTTCTCTCTTAGCCACTGAATAAGAACAATAAAACACAATGCTCTTGATCCACCTGGAAGCCAAATTTTGTGTTAAATGGAAAGGGGAAGTTGGAACACCTGCAAACAGCACAGAAAAATAGAATTAGCACACTAAATTCCCCTTACCAGCCACTGGACTTTTATTTTTTGTCTGATATTACCAAGATATAATTGGCAAATAAAATTTTAGTATAGTTAAAGAATTCAATGTGATGATTTGATATATGTATATGTTATGAAAATGATTCTCCCTGTTGAGTTGACAAACACACCCATCACCCTAGATATTTACGTTTTTTTGTTTGTTTGTACATTTATACGGTATATAATTCATAATACTGTATTGACAGTATAATGAGCTATAATTACCATGTTATACATTAAATATACAGACATTAATCATCTTAGAGCTGAAAGTTTGTATTCTTTACCACCTTTCCCTATTTCTCTCACATTCTAATCCCTAGCAACCACAATTTTACTCTTTGTTTCTACATGTTCATGTTTTATTTTTTTTGTTTTTGTTTTTTAAGATCCCACGAACAAGTAAGATCACATAGTATTTGTCTTTCTATGTCTGGCTTATTTAACTTGGCATAATATTCTCCATGCTCTTGCACGTTCTTGCAAATGATAGGATTCCCTTCTTTTTTTTAACAGTTGAAGAATAATATTTGTATGTGTGTGTAACATTTTCTTCATCTATTCACTCATCAACTGACAGATTGCTTCCATACCTTGGCTACTGTGAATATTGCTGCAATAAACATGGAAATAAAGATATTTCTTCAAAATAATAATTTCATCTACTTTGAACAGATACCAGAAGTGACTGCTGAGTCACATGGTAGTTCTCTTTTTAATTTATTGGAGACACTATATTGCCTATATCATTAGAATTCATACCGACAGGGCCTCGCGGTGGCACAAAGGTTAAGCCTCAATGCTATCAAGCTATCTCCAGCCACTGCATCATGAGTTTGATCCCTGGCCAGGGAGCTAACACACATGGCACAGCAGACCTCTCCTGTCTACCTTGCTGCTCCTCTCAGCAATGCATTTCAGTAGATCTGCCTGTTCTGATCCCCACTATGTCTCTGGTGAACCCTCTCACCCTCTGCACCTTTGGTCTAACCCCAGTTCTTGTGTGCATAAATAAATAAAAAATAAATCTTTACACTTCACACCAACAGTGTATAAGGGTTCCATTTTCTCCACATCTTTACCAGTATTTGCTTTCTCTCTCTTTTTTTTTTTTTGATATTAGATATCCTAACAGTTGTGATGTTATATCTCACTGTGGCTTTGATTTGCATCTCCCATGATTAGTAATGTTGAGCGCCTCTTCATGTATCTGTGGTCATTTGTATGTCTTCATTGGAAAAATATCTATTCAAGTTCCTTTTCCATTTCTTAATTCAGTTATTTGATTTTTAGATACAGAGTTTTATGTTTTCATTATATTTTTAAAATTATGTTAAAATTTGTCAATGCTTTTTCTGCATCTATTGAGATAATTATCGAATCTACCCTTCATTTTATGAATGCTGTACCTCCCATGTATTGATTTGCAGTTGCTGAACCATCCTATACCCCAGGAAAAAATTTTAATTGCTCTTGGTATATGACCCCCTTAATGCACTGCTGAACTTGGTTTGCTAATATTTTGATGAAGATTTTTGCATCTATGTTCACAGGGCTATTAACCTGTAATTTTCTTTTCTTACAGTGTCCTTTTTGATTTTGGTATCAGGATAATGCTGACCTCATAAAATGATTTTGGAAATGTTCCTTTTTCTATTTTCTGAAAGAGTATGAGAAAGATTGGTATTAATTCTTCTTTAAATGTTTGACAGAATTTACTAATGAAGACATATGGTCTGTACTTTTCTTTGTTGGAAGATTTTTGATTACTGATTCTGTCTCTTAGTAATTAACCTGTTCATATTTTCTATTCCTTCATGCTGTCTATAAATTCTACAAATTTATATATTCCTTCTGAGTTATTTAATTTGTTGGCAAACAATTGCTCACAGTAGTTTTTATAAACATTTCATCGCTGGACTTTTAAATTTGTGATATAATTCATTTCTATGATGTTCCAGATACTTTAAATTGGCATTATGACATTTGCTACCAAACACATTTTAATTGATAGAAATACTACTTGACAGTACTGTTTCAGATCAGAATGAGATGCTTATAAAGTCCTTAGAAGATACAGATCATGTATTAAACATGAACAAAATGAAAGTTATATTTTACCCTGATAATGGTCTGAGGGGAGTTAATATAAAATGATATTTTCATCTTCCATAATTTCAACAGATTAAAGATGACTCTTAAAAGTTCCAATTTAGTTTAATCAGTTAATCAACTGTGCTTAATAACTGGATCTATGTCTTCAACTATATTTCAACATTATTAGAACATTTCATATAGGTTCTACTTTGCCAAAAAAGATCTTTCTTTTACATTATCCTCATATTACCTAGTCAGTTATAAAAAAATGCCTCCATTCTAAGAAGTTACTTAGGAAATACAACTTATCCTTCTCCCACATCTTATAATTCTTTTAATTTGGAATATCTTTCCTTTTAAATTCAAGTCTTTCCAGACATAGTCCTATCTTTGTTAAGGTCCATGCCAATCAAACAATGTTGTTTGAAATCTAATTATCCATTCCAGTATCAAAAAACATCAAAGAAGCCAATGAGGAAATTTTATCAAAGAGATGATTAAATTGCATCAAAGAGATGAGGAAAACAGAACAATAACCAATAGAAGAAATATTTGATTGTATTTTAGGTAGTTTATATTCAGCCTTAACCATAATGATTTATTTCTTAATGTCTAGTTTCCATCCAGAAAGGAAGGTCACATAAAGGAAGTCCAGAGTTTGTGATACAAGATGATACTGTCTTTGACAGCAGTATTGTATGGCAGAACTTACATGTAGTGCAACTACAAGCAGTCAAGTTAAAAAATTAGGAATCATTCTCGCTTAGAGTAACTCACAAATCAGCTAGGAAAACAGAAATGATCTTTGAAGTCAATTTGTTATAACTTCCCTAACACACATGGAATTTTTTTTTTTAAAAAAACATGTTTACTGAAATAACATTGGTTTACAACACTGTATAAATTTCAGTGGTACAGGTTCACACCTCTACAAATGCATGTTATCACACCACAATCACCTTTTATCTGGTTTCTGTTCATATATTTTAGGGTTTTTTTTGCATTTAATAACCAAGCAATGAAAAATCTTTATTTATTAAATCTAAGTAGAAAAATTTTCATTAGATCAAGACCAAAGACTCTTGGAGAGAAGGGAGAAATTCACAATTTAAATTCTTTTTCCTTCAGGTCTCAAAACTCAGTTCTACACTGGGTTCTGGTAAAATTCATTCAACAACTAAGTTTTCCACATCCAAAGTTGTGAATCTCTCAGTCGCTGTATAAAAGCAACTGTGATATCCAGACTGAACATCCACTTGAGGGCCACTGACTGACTTGCATTTGTCTGTTTGTTTCATACACTCACTCACTTACTCGCACACTCACTAATAATTCTATAGTTCTTACAAGAAACAACTTTCAAAAACTTCAGTAACCTCTAGTTACTGAGGGCAGAACAGTCAATGAAATGAACAAAAATCTGTTCTCTCATTGAGTATACATTTACTGGTGGGCATTTGTGTGCTGTTAAATCAATTCTGAAAAAAGTCCCCAATTTGTAGCATTTGTCAATTTTCATCATATAAATATTTCCACTATAGCCAATTTAACAACCAGCTTGCAAAACTGCTGACTACTGAGTTATCTATTCTTGCAAACTAGCATGAAAAAGAATCAACGTAATACTGCTGGAGAGACAGACAATATATAAACAAAATCTGCAGCCTATAAGTAACCATTATTAAGGAAAATAAAGCAGGGAAAGGATACATGGAATATTTGGAGAAGAAAGAGGAATTATAAATAGCCTGGACAGAGAAGGCTTCATTATGAAGGCTATGTCTGATCTCAGACTTGACAGTGTAGATAGAATGGCCTGTGCAATGGAGACAACAGAGTTTCACTGAGATTTAAATAGCACATCAACTGAGTGTCAGTCTTGGTCTGTGTACGAGGTCCCTCAGTCTACTTATTTTAGCCCAGCGTACTGTCACTTGTGCTTTCTTCTCAGGTACAGTCTATGCACAAATGGATGAGAAATCCACAGGTTGAAAATGTTCACTGCATCTGGTTATTAGTAACATAACCCTCTACCAGTCAATGTGCATTGTCCAAAAATCTTACTCTTGATCTCAAAGGCTAGACTGGCAGCCTCACTATTTCTATTTTTTCTGTTAAATCTGCTGAGTGAACAGAAGGATATGAAATTTCAGAGCTAACAAAAACAGGCAGACAACCTCCCATGTAAAATGTGATGGGTTTCAAAACTTGCTTTTCATGAGAAAGTCACAATAATAACCAAAATATCCATCAACAGAAAGCTTGATAAAGAAACACTGGAATTATTAAAAAGGGGTTACGATGACGTAACTGCAACTGCTATAATTGGAAAGATATTCATGTTATTAACACAATCACAACCACTGACACCTCCTGAATATGAATCTCTTCTTACACATTAGTCTCCTCACCTGTAAAATGAAGCAATGAAAATAATAAAAAAAAATGGAAACTACCTTATAGTTTGAGATGTAAGTAAATTAATATAAAAGTTAACATCAACTACAGTTAATGTAATAAATATTAAACAAATAGAATGTATATAATAAATGTTAGAGAGGGGCGGAGCAACATGGCGGCGAGGAGACGCTGCGAGTAAGATCTCCCATTAAAAAAAGTGAATAGGGAGGAAAAGCGGCAGGTCCCAGTGAGAACTGGGACACGGAAGATAAACGGGTGACGCCAGCAAACTACCCGAAGAAGAAAGTGGCCATAAAAGAGGACTAGAAGGGAGGGAAGCGCAGAACCCTGCTCCCCTCCCCCGCCCACAGAGGCGGCACTCTCTGACCGGCAGAGAGGAGGAAACAACAAACCAAAACGGCCCACAAGAACAAACGACGCAGCAAGCGGGACTGTGAGTAGGAAGGAACTATTGCAGCCACCACACCCCGTGAACGGGAGCTGAGGCGAACCCTGCAGGATCCGCCGCGGCGGTGAGCGAACGGCTCCGGGCGCCATTAGAGAAGAACAAAGACCCCAGGAGACGCGCACACAGCCCGGGCTGCCGGTAAGCTTGCGCGGAAAAGTGGCGCGCTCGGCGCGCTTGAAAAGCAAGTGCAGACCGGGATCGCAGCTGCCCAGGTCCCAGCGCCTGCGACCTAGGCTTGCGGGGAGACAACCTAGGCTTGCGGGGAGACGCGCGGAGGTCCTCACTGACGTGAAGGTCCCTCCCTGAGTGAGCAGGAACCAGGCGCCCAGGCACGGGAGCGGTGCAAAAGGCGCCATTCCCGCGCCACTGAACTGGGCTACAGCCCGCGTCCTGGAACTGAGGGCTTTGAACTGAGACCCGGGGCACGAAAATTCGGGGCGTGGGTTCTCCACGACGGTGGGGCACAAGGCAGACACAGCACCCCAAAGCTGTTGAGGTGTACCCTACCATTCCCGCTCTGTTCTCTGTCCCACGGGGTGGGGGGAGGCGAAAAACAGCCCCCCAAGGACAATAGGAGAGATCTCTGGCGCCACCTAGCGACCAGGAAAAAAAAAGTCACTAACACCCTATAAAACAGGACATTTCTTAAGACTGCTTGAAAAGGGCAGAAGGTTTCTGGAGGACCCAGTGGCCAGCCGGGAAGTTATTCCACGCCAGGCCCCTTCCGACCAGCAGTCTGAGCCCACAGAGGGAGCAGGCACCCACGTCCGGGGCAGACCGGGTGCGCAGAAGAGTGTGCCTGAAACCGGAGGCGCAGGGACTGCATCCCGCTTCGCCATTTGAGAACAGGGACATTTCTTCAGTAAAAACTGCCTAAAACCAGCAGAAAGCTCCCCCAGAAGACAGAGATGGCTCCTGGAAGAGCCAGAGGGGAGCGGAGAAGTTCACCCAAGATGTCAGTCAGTCCGAGCAACACAGTGTCCCAACGCATACGACAAATTAGAAAACAGACAGTAGGGAGTAGAAGAACCACACGCAACCTAACAACTCCTCAGGAAAGAAGCACACCACAAAAAGAAAACCACTCCCCAGATTGCAACGACAGCAACTTGGAAGAACTTCTGAGCCTTCCAGAAAGAGAATTTAAAATTGCCATGATTAAAAAAGTGATAGATCAGAAGAAGGAAATTGAGTCCCTAAAGAGGGAAGTAAGAGAAATGCAGGAGATCAAAGAATTAATGGAGGAACTAAAGAACTCTGGGAAAAGCAATGAAAGCAGAATAGATGAAATGGAAGAACGAATAAGTAATCTTGAAGACACAGAAATAAAAAGAACCAAAACAGAAAAGGAAAGAGAAGTACGAAGGAAAAAGAATGAAGAAAGACTTCGGGAACTATCTGACTCCATGAGGAAAGGAAATATAAGAGTTATAGGAATTCCAGAAGGAGAGGAGAGAGATGTAGGAACAGAGAAAATATTCATGGATATAATTGAAGAGAACTTCCCAAATGAGAAGAAGGAGCTGAAAATTGATATACAAGAAGCAAGAAGAACACCAAACTTCCACGACGAAAGGAAAAACACAGCAAGACACATAATAGTAAAGCTCCCAAGAATCCAGGACAAGGAAAAAATAATGAAGCAGATAAGAGGGAAGAAACAGATAACATTCAAAGGAAAACCAATCAGGCTGACATCAGACTTCTCTGAAGAAACACTACGGGCAAGGAGAGAGTGGAGGGACATAGTCAACAGACTCCAAGAAAACAGATGCCAACCAAGAATACTCTATCCCGCAAAGCTCTCTTTCCTCCATGAAGAAAGAATATGGACCTTCCCAGACAAAGAGAAACTCCGGAATTTCATTGCGACTAAACCCCCACTCCAAAAAATACTACAAGGAATCCTAAAGCCAGAACCTCAGAGGGACGAATAACAACGAAAGAAGACCAAAAAAAAAAAGTTATTAAAAGAATAAATAAATAAAATCAAAGGAAAGACAAACATAATGGCAAATACAGATGCTAACATATCAATATTAACTCTAAATGTAAATGGACTAAACTCTTCAATAAAAAGACACAGAGTTGCAGCCTGGATTAAGAAACAAAACCCAACCTTTTGCTGTCTCCAGGAAACACATTTAGCTACAAAAGATAAAAATAGGCTCAAAGTCAAAGGATGGAAAACAATCCTACAAGCAAATGGGACAAAAAAGAAAGCAGGAACAGCTATACTTATATCAGATAAAACAGACTTCAAACTCAAAAAAATAAAAAGAGACCCCAATGGTCACTACATTATGATTAAGGGGACAATACTTCAAGAAGAAATAACACTCATTAACATATACTCACCAAACGAAAGAGCACCAAAATATATCAGACAACTGTTGTCTTCTCTGAAAACAGACATCAGAGAAAACACATATGTAGTGGGAGACTTCAACACACCACTATCAACAATGGATAGATCAACAAGACAAAAAATAAGTAAAGAAACTAAAGCTCTAAATAAGGACCTAGAGCATTTGGGCTTAACAGACATCTATAGAACACTAAACCCAAAAAAAACGGAGTACACATTTTTCTCAAGCGCACACGGATCATTCTCCAGGATCGATCACATACTGGGGCACAAGACAAACATCAACAGATACACCAAGATTGAAATCATACCAACCATCTTTTCTGACCACGAAGGCATCAAACTAGAAATAAATCATAAAAGGAGGCAAGGAACTATCCTACCTCATGGAGATTAAAAGCCACACTACTGGAAGACCACTGGACTAACGAGGAGATCAAAGAAGAAATTAAAAAATTCTTTGAATTGAATGACAAGGAGGACACCAATATCCTAAATGTATGGGATGCAGCAAAAGCAGTAATAAGAGGAAAATATATAGCAATAGAAGCTCACATCAAAAACAAGAAAGAACTCAAAGAAACAACCTAATCTCGAAGCTCAAAGATCTAGAAAAAGAACAACAAAAAAACCCCAGAACCAGTAGAAGAAAATAATAAAAAAACCAAAGCAGAAATAAATGAAATTGAAACTAATAACAATCCAAAAGATCAATGAAACCAAGAGCTGGTTCTTTGAAAAAATAAATAAAATAGACAAACCCCTAGCCAGGCTCACAAAGGAAAAAAGGGAGAAAGCACAAATACACAGAATCATAAATGAAAGAGGAGAAATCACAACGGACACAGCAGAAATCAAAAGAATAATCAGTAACTACTATGAACAGTTATATGGAAACAAGTTCAACAATCTAGAGGAGATGGACAAATTCCTACAACTCTACAATCACCCAAAGCTAGATAAAGAAGAAATAGAACACCTAAACAGACCAATTACAAGCAGCGAAATTGAAATGGTAATTAAAAACCTCCCCAAAAACAAAAGCCCAGGACCTGATGGATTTACAAATGAATTCTACCAAACATTCAGAGACGAATTAGTGCCTATCCTTCACAAACTCTTCCAAAAAATTGAGAAGGAAGGGACAATACCAAACACGTTCTATGAAGCCAATATTACACTAATACCAAAACCGAATAAGGACAACACAAAAAAGGAAAACTATAGGCCAATCTCCCTAATGAACACTGATGCAAAAATCCTCAATAAAATTTTAGCTATCAGAATCCAACAATGTATCCATAAGATAATTCACCACGACCAAGTTGGATTCATTCCAGGGGCACAAGGATGGTTTAACATCCGAAAATCAATCAACGTTATCCAACACATCAACAAAAAGAAATATAAAAACCATATGATAATATCAATAGATGCTGAGAAAGCTTTCGACAAAGTGCAACACCCATTCATGATAAAAGCCTTGAAATTCTTGGGATACAAGGAACATACCTCAACATCATAAAGGCCATCTATGACAAGCCAACAGCCAGTATCATTCTCAATGGTGAAAAGCTGAAAGCAATTCCATTAAGATCTGGAACAAGACAAGGATGTCCACTCTCACCACTGCTTTTCAATATAATACTGGAAGTCCTAGCCAGAGCAATAAGACAAGAGAAAGACATCCAAGGAATCCAAATAGGAAAAGAAGAAGTCAAACTATCACTATTTGCAGATGATATGATAATATACATAGAGAACCCCAAAATCTCCACAGAAAAACTAATTCAACTCATCAATCAATTCAGTAAAGTGGCAGGATACAAAATCAACACGCAAAAGTCAGTAGCCTTCCTATACACAAACAATAAATCTGAAGAAGAAGAAATCAAAAAAACCACCCCTTTTATTATCGAAACAAAAAAAATCAAATATTTGGGAATAAATCTAACAAAAGAGGTAAAGGACCTATACAAAGAAAACTATAAAACACTGTTAAAAGAAATAGAAGAAGACACAAAGAAATGGAAAGACATCCCCAGCTCATGGATTGGAAGAATAAACATTATTAAAATGGCCATCCTACCAAAAGCAATATACAGATTCAATGCTATTCCAATCAAAATCTCAATGGCATTCTTCAAAGAAATAGAACAATTATTGATGAAATTCATATGGAATCACCAAAAACCCCGAATAGCCAAAGCTCTACTGAAAAAAAAAGAAGGAAATGGAGGCATCACACTCCCAGACTTCAAACTATACTACAAAGCCATAATCATCAAAACTGCATGGTATTGGAACAAGAACAGACATACAGACCAATGGAATCGAATAGAAAATCCAGAAATAAACCCACAGATTTATGGTCAACTAATCTTTGACAAAGGAGCAAAGACTATGCATTGGAGCAAAGAAAGTTTGTTCAATAAATGGTGCTGGGAAAACTGGGTCGCTACATGCAAAAGAATGAAGCTTGACCACTACCTCACACCATACACAAAAATCAACTCAAAATGGATTAAAGAACTAGACATAAGACCTGAAACCATAAAATACATAAAAGGAAATATAGGCGAAACACTACGGGATTTGCACATCAAAGACATCTTTACAGACACATCACCCAAAGCAGTGATAGTGAAGAGAAAGATAAACAGCTGGGACTACATCAAATTAAAGAGCTTCTGCACAGCAAAAGAGACAATAACAAAAACAAAGCGAAACCCCACCAACTGGGAGAACATTTTTGCACCCAACACTAATGATAAAGGACTGATCACAAAAATCTGCAAAGAGCTGATGAGACTCAGCAACAACAAAGAAAATAATCCAGTCAAAAAATGGGCAGAAGAGCTAAAAAGAAACTTCTCTGAAGAGGAAATGCAAATGGCCAACAGACATATGAAAAAATGTTCAACATCACTTGTAATCAGGGAAATGCAAATCAAAACTACCATGAGATACCATCTCACACCAGTGAGAATGGCACATATTAAAAAAACTAGCAACAACAAATGTTGGCGAGGATGTGGAGAAAAAGGAACTCTTGTGCACTGTTGGTGGGAGTGCAAACTGGTCCAACCACTGTGGAGAGCTGTGTGGAGATTTCTGGACCTACTAAACATAGAGCTTCCATATGATCCAGCAATTCCACTCCTAGGTATTTACCCAAAGGACACAGAAACATCAATTCCAAAGAGCACCTGCACTCCTATGTTTATAGCAGCACTGTTTACAATAGCTAAGCTTTGGAAACAACCCAAATGCCCAAAAATAGATGACTGGATCAAGAAGATGTGGTACATATATACCATGGAATATTACTCAGCATTCAAAAAAGATAAACACATGCAATTTGCAGCAACATGGATGGCACTGGAAGGGATCATGCTCAGCAAAATAAGCCAAAAAGAAAAAGAAAAATACCGGATGGTCTCACTCATAGCAGGAATCTAGAAAACTTAAATAAGGGACCAGGAAAATGAATATAAGAAAGTGAAAATCAAAATCAACAAAAAACTATGAACCAGAGACACTTTTGGGGGGTGGGGGGCGGGAGGGGAAGGATTGGGGTCAGAATGGGGCGTTTGCAATTGTATGGGCGAATATAAAAATAAAATTTAATATTTTAAAAAAAAATAAATAAATAAATAAATAAATGTTAGATATTCTCTTCCTCCTAATCATCATTATTATTATTCTGCTGTTATTACTTTCAGTCAGACACTGGATGGTATAGCCTTTTATTTCTCCAGTATAGATAAGGAAACTGAACAACAAAAAGTTCAGTGACATGGGTTATGCCACAAAAAGAGTAAGAGGTGTGTCAGAGAGTCACAACTAGACAGGCAAGTTCTCAACTGCTGTGCTATAAGACAAAAATACGTGTAGGCCAGCACTAACCCTGCTAGACTCTCAGGTCTCTAGCGGCAAGAACTCAATGACTTGCATTTACCACTGTATAGACAGTGTTCACCATGAATGACTACCAAAGGGAAATGAAAGTAAACACTATTTACTAAGTGTTTTATTTATGTCCTAAACCTTGAAGATGAATTCTTTTACATACCCCCTCCTCCATGAGGAAGGTACTAAGTTATCTCGTTTTATACATGAAAAAATTGAATCAAAGACATTTTTCTAGATGCCTAGTTCTTCACCAGTGCTTTATCTGCCTGCATTGCTTAGCTAGTAACCCTAGATAAAATGAGGAATAACACACTGTTCATTAGACATCAAGAATTATGATTCGGTATTGGGAGTTTCACGTGTATATACAATAGTTCCACCCACTGTCAATTACAATATGTGAACCACGAATAATTTAGAATTCAGTGGGAGCCTGAAGACTTGCTCTCAAAAGCCTGAGTCAATTAACTTTGGTCTAATGACCTCTCGTGCCACTAGGTTGGCTAGCGCCATGCTAAAACTGCACATCCCCTCCATAAAATCAGTCTCTGCCATTTCCAGTCTGTATTGTGTATGAATCATATATTTTAGGATTGGAGAACATGGAGTAATGGCTTTAAACACTCTCCCAGGCATAAAAATAGATGCTTAGTGCTATTGGTATGGGTTCCCCACTGTTTCAAAGTAACCATTTTCAGTCTTTTGAAAAAGAACTCACAGATTTTTGCAGTAGCATTTTAGATGTTCTACTATTTCTTGTAATTCTCTTAATTCATACTTCTTATCAAGTAGAGGAAAGTGTATCTGTGGTGGGAAACCCAAGGCTAAAAAAACGGAGCTTTTCACATAAGGAGAAATGCAGGAACCTGGAAAGTAATGTACACTTGATGCCCTGCAGTACCCAGTGATAAAAATGATCAATCAGGAATTTTCATTTTAATTAGCAAACAGTGCAGAGCTAGGAATCTAACCCAGATCTTTCTCTCTTCAGAGACCAAGTTCTCAGTCATCCTGCTGGTGGAGGTAAATTCAAAAGCTCGAGAAGCCAGAAAAGTAATGGAAATAAGTGAAGTGGATAAGGTGTAAGTAACAGAAAACCAAGCAGATGAGGTACGTGGGGGGAACATCAGGACTTTTTTTTAGTAAAGTCTTCTATTAAAAGTGGTTGCTGGGCCTCCCCTGGTGGTGCAGCGGTTGAGTGCTGGGCTGCAAAGCTCCCCGCAGCCTCTGTAGCACCGGTTCGATCCCACGGCGAGGGTCCCACATGGTGCGACAGATCTCTCCTGCCGCACCCACTACTCCCCTCCGCAGTGTATCTCCTCAGTCTGCCTATTCTGTTCCCCTCTGGCTCTGGTGAATTCTCTCACCTTCCCGCACTTCTGACTGTACCCAGTGCTTGTATAAATAAATAAATAAATCTTTAAAAAAAAGTGGTTGCTACTGCACTCTTGCTGATGTCATAAGCAAAGCATCATGATTTTACAGAGAAGCCACAATCAGGATTTTATGACAAATTTCAAAAATTTTAAGTAACAGCTAATTAAAAAATAATAGTGGCCTCCCTGGTGGCACAGTGGGTTGAGTGCTGCACTGTGAAATTGTCCACAGCCTCTGCAGCGCCAGTTTGATTCCCTGCCAGCCAGGGAGATACCCATATGATGCTGCAGACCTCTCCTGCCTTGCCTGCTGCTCCCCTCAGCAGTGTCTTCAGTCCATCTGCCTGTTCTGCTCCCCGCTATGTCTCTGGTGAATTCTCTCACCCTCCCGCAACTCTGACCTGTACCCCAGTTCTTGTATAAATAAAAATAAACCTATAAAAAAATAAAAAATAATAGCATCATGTGGGGTGAACACATATAACTATGTGACACATTTGGCCTGTAGTTGTCTGATGTGTGACTTAGGATCAGCAACATTGTCTTCTGTGTGGGGCTAGCAGATGCCAGGTGACTAGTCAGACAAACTTCTATCTCTTCAAGTTTGGTTACACCAGATAGGATTTGACTGACAACGTAGGGACACCAAACAATAATAATTGATAATTGTGGAGCTCCTATCATGTTTATAATACACTGACTAGATTGAGACAAAGCCTTTAAGGTAGGTATTCCTATTATCATCATTTTACAATGTATAAGGAAAAAAATGAGGAATTGAGTAGGTATATATTCTGCCCAAGGCCACATTGCTAGCCAGTAAAAGAACTGGTGCCTATCCAAATAGCTAGACTTCAAATTAGTTAGAGCATTAAGTGGCATAATATGCCCCAGCTACTCCTACAATTAGCATAAAAACTACTAAGTATAAGATTTCTACATGCAGTCAAAAGGAATAAATACTGACTTTTTAAACTGCTAATAAGCAATTGAAAGTATGGGAGTAAAGGACATAAAAATTATAAAATCAAAGGAAAAGGTGATTTTTGCATTGCTACAGAATATGTACCTCAGTCAACATGACTTGAAATAAATGGGTTCCATAAAAATATTTAGATTCCTTGACCAAGTAATTTACTCTTGAAAACTTATGCTAAAAATAATTTAAAGGAAGGGAAAGATACCAGTTCAGAAGTGTTACCAGCATTGCATTTTCCAGTAGTAAACAAACAAGCAAATAAGTTTTTTTGGTATACGAATGTGGTGGAAGATAAGATAATCACTTAACATTGAAGGCCTGATGACTACTGATAAAATATTTCATTTGTAGAACACTAAGTGAATAGAGGGAAAAAGAGATAATTGAAGTAGGTAAAAACCACAAAAATATAGGCTAGGAGAAAGTACAAATTCAGGTTTGAGATCACGCCATCATGTTTCATTGAGTAACTAGAAGAGAAATAAGGGATTTTTAACTTTTACCGATATTGTTGTAGTAGCATTTATTATTTTTTGTAGCCAAATTTAACTCAGTAAGAATTATGATTGAGTTGAGACGAGACAACACTCAACTTCAGGTTTCTTGGACTGTAGCTTAACCTTTTCACTGTCCCCATTGAACATGAACTCTTAGAGTTTGGCATATTTTCTGCAACAATTTTACGAAGTAGTGTTGAGTATACATGGGTCTAGCTATCTGGGATAAACTGTCATCGGTGAATAACCACCATGAATATTTATAAGTTACAATGTGTAGTTGTAAAGCAAGTCTCCATGTGGTTCTTAAAGTAAATACACTCTCCACTTCACTTTTTCACAGGTCATGTCATAGGAACTATTCTGATCACTCTACCACCACCATACTCATTATATATTTATGTATTTATTTTATACCTTTCTCTCGTAGACTGTCAACTCCATGAAGGTTGGAAATTTGTCCCCATACCTTAAATAATATGTGGCATGTAGCATGTCGGTAGAATCTAACATTACTTAAAATTGCATTACAATACTTAAAATGTGTCAGGCTCTATTCTCGATGCTTTACTTATATTTAATTATCTAATATTCCTGATGACACTATTCATATTTCCATTTTGTAAATGACAATCATAAACCACATGGATGCTAAGTAATGTTAACTAAGATAGTCAAGGAGTTCTGACATTACTCTCAATTATCTACACCTCCTGGTATACAAATGACAACATTGTAGTTTATAAGAAATACATAAGGCCTGCCTGGTGGCTTATGGTGGTTAAGACGCAATCTATGAAGCCTTCCGCAGCTTCTGCAGTATGAGTTCAATCCCCGGCCAGCCAGGGAGCAACCCACATGGTGCAGGAGACCTCTCCTGACTCATCCGCTGCTCCCCTCAGCAGTGTATTTCAGTCAATCTGCCTGTTCTGTTCCCCACTCTGTCTCTGGTGAATCCTCTCATCCCCTGCACCTCTGGCCAGTATCCCAGCTCTTGTATGCATAAATAAATAAATCTTAAAAGAAAAAAGAAATATATAAATATTGGTCACTGGAATGATTACTATATATCTTATGTTATACCATACTTTTGGTATACCCATGTGGTATCAATGGTCAGTGAGTTTATCAGTCATGTCTATATAATGAAGTCTCCATAAAAACCAAAGAGAAAGAGGGCTCTGCGAGCTTCCAAACTCCCCCAATCTCCTACACCTTGTGCTATTCATCTCTTCCATATGGCTATTGCTGAGCTATATCTTTTACGAAAAAATCAGTGATTTAGTGAATAAATGGGTTGCCAGAGTTCTTTAGCCATTCTAGCAAAGTAATTGAACCTGAGAGGTGTTTCCTGGAAACCCCAAATCTATCGCTTGTCAGTCATAAGCACAGGTGATAGCATGGGCTTGAAAATGGCATCTGAAGTGAAGTTGGGTTTGGGAGACTGTGCCCTTAGCCAGTACCATCTGGTGCTCTCTATGGGTAGACAGTGTTAGAATTGAGTTGTATTTGTGGACATCCTGCTGGTGTATGAGAATTGTTGGTTGGTGTGGGGAAGCCACCACAAAACCACGCTGGAAATTGAGCTATAGGAACCCTACATACAAGTCTTACTACCCCTCTCCCCTTTGAGTATGAGTAGGAACAATGGATTATGGCAAAATATGATGGTAAGTTATATCAGTGATTATGTTGCCCAATATAATCAGCTAGCAGACTTGCTTACTAACTCTCTTCCTTTCTAATTTTAATGAAGTAAGTCACAGTACAGAAAGGCCCACAGAGCAAGAAACAGAGGCTGACTCCAGCCTATACTCTTCAAGGAATTAAGCTCCTCACTCTGACAACCTGCAAGAAACCAAACAGTCACATAAATTTTCAAGCATATTCCTTCCCAGGGTAGCTTCAGATAAGATGTTAATCATGGCTTACCACTTTGATTGCACCCTGGTGATAGACCCTGTAGCAGGGTCTTCCCAGCTAAGCAGTTCCCACATTCTTGACCTACAGAAACTCTGAGATAATATATGTGCTGTTTCAAGCTGCTAACTTTGCAGCATTTGTTAGTAGCAACAGATGACTAATATAATCACACGTTTTTTAGAAAGAATTCAAACAGAGGGAAGCTAAAATTTATACTTTTAATCACAATGTTATATTGCCTCTTCGAAACTATTTGTGAGCTGGATGGATGGATGGATGGATGGACGGACACAATTCCTTACAAAGCTGAAGACCAACATATGCTTATTTTTAAAAGGCTATAATAATTGATTTCCAAACCTGCCATACACATTGTAAGAAAAACAGCAACAACTCTATGTCATGAACACAATTAAAAGTCCTAAATAAGATATTAGCAAAATAAATCCAATAATTCATTAAAAAATAGTATGAGTTGTTGAATTTAGTCCAGGAATGAAAGATTGGTTTGTCGACTAAAAATTCATCAATTAAAACCACCACATTTGAAAAGTGAAGGTGAAAAATCTCCTGAAAAACGATTATATCAGGAGATGCAGAAGCATTTTATAAATTATATGTCCATTTGTGATTTTTCAAAATCCTCTCAGAAAATTTGGAATAGGACAAAATCTTTCACCATGATTTCTTTTTAAAAAAGAGTGAATAGAAGAGTATCTATAAAAGAGTGAATAGAAGAGTATCTATAAAAACTACAGAAGATATTAAACTTAGTTAATTTTGAATATTTTCTCTGATTTTAGGAAAGAGAGAACGCTATTCGCTCTCCTCATTAATATCACCATTATAGAAGCCCAAGTCAGTGTTCAAACAAGAAAAATATGAATTATAAGGTCACAGAGAGTTATTTGCAGATGAGTTGATTGCAGATGACTATGAAGAAAACCCACACAAATTTACATAGAAATTATTGGAATTAATTAGGTGATTTAGCAAGGTTTCTGGATACAGAGTGCAGAACTCAGTTGTACTTTTTCTTATTAGCCACAAGCAATTAAGAAAGGAAATCTAAAATACTATTTATAAAATTCAGTACATATCAAATCCAAAGTTAAATCTAAGATGGACAAGATGCTATTCAGAACACTATAAACCTTACCCCACTAAAATATCCAATTTCACTTATACGGCAGCATCAATAACAATTCAGCAGCAATTCTATTAGAGATATGACAGAGGCCATAACTAATAGGACATGAAATAATGAAATATATGTTCAATGAAATAATAAAACATATGCTAAGTTACCCCTATATATTCAGTATTTTCAGCACATGCACACAAATATTGAAAACTGTGGAAATAATGTAGGATTTGCCTTGTTTTCCTTCCATTTCCTCCAGTGGTACTGTGTTTGGTTGCCTAGGAAACATTACAGCAGGGGCCAGGACTGGCTGTGCTGTCACCCCGAGCTGGGCAGAGTCTTCAGCTGTAGCTTGTCAGCCCTTGGCCCCAATGGAAGGGCACCTGTGCAGCGCCATTTGGCACCAGAATCACTCATTTCCCAGGAGCAGAGGCTATACATTTTTTTTTTTTAGCAGTTTGGCAGTAAGAAAGTAGGAAAGGGTATGATAATGACAACTGGTGAGCAAAGTTTGAATCTGGGACTAAGACACTGCAGGTGGATCTTCTAGAATCAAAAGAACAAAGTGCTTTAAGTAAGTTGAGTTGCTGGCAGAAGACAGGGAAGGGAGGGCTCCTCACAAAAGCAACTAGGAAAGGGAATGAGATTTTAACTACTATGTATTTCCTTTTTGTTTGTTTTGCATTCATTGCACCAGCTAATTCTCTTGCTCTGAAAATTTCACACACACACACACACACACACACACACACACACACACACACACGGTACAGTGCAGTTACTACCTCTTTTTAAACATAGGTAGTAGGGGGTTCAAAGAGACTAACTTTCTTAAGCAATGAGGTTGGAATTGAATCTGTCAAAACTGGTGAAAACCCATATCAGGCTGCTTCCAAAGTTGTGACATGTTTTTAGACATGGATAGAAGTTTTAGCAAAGAACACTGTAGACATGAAAAGATGAAGGTCTGTATTGTGTTCCAGAAATGAGATCCTGAGTTTGGGATATAGAGGACATAGAGGCTCAAGAATTAAAAAAAAAAAAAGTACAAAAAACTGGAGGACAGATCATGAATGATGCTGAACGCAAAACAAAGGAGTAGTTTTTTAAAAATTCTGTAATTATGTTCTCCAATAGTGTAGCCTCTATGCAGGGCAATGCAGAGAGTCTAACCCAACATGTTTTGGGCACAAATTTTACATTGGATTTTAAGGCATCATGCACAGAAAAGCCATGTAAAATAGCTTATTAGTAGTTTTTATATTAATACATGTTGTAATGATAATATTTTGAGTGTGACAAGTTAAATAAAATCTACTATTAAAATTAATTTCCCAATTATTTCATCTATTTTTTAATGTGGCTCCTGAGAAATTTAAAATTACATTTGTGGCTCACGTTATATTTCTGTTGGTTACCAATACGTGGCTATGTAACATCTAGGGAGAAGAAGGCTGGAACTGGCTCCTTCTTCAAACTTCAACTTTAACCTTTTTCCCTCCTTATACGCACACACACACACACACACACAAAATCTCTCAGTTGACATTACTATTTTTTTACTGCAAGCCTCCATAGGAACAGGCATCCAGAACTCTCCTCCCACCAGGAAAGAAAAAAGGCAGTTGTACTGCAAACTCTGAAATAAAAATAGTTTAAACAAACTCCACTCCTTTGTAGGAAATAAAGATGGATTCATTCAGCACCCAGGGAGTGTTTACATGTTAAAGAAAAAAAGTTACCTGTGGGGAACAAAGTAATAACATGGCTTTGTAAGAAAATCGGTTTCCAAAGCCTTTACCCTTCCAGAAAAAGCATTCTAGCAAGAACTCCCATTCATGAGATCACAGGAGAGCAGCCTCGCCAGTCACCTAGTGACTCACTCTTGCTTTGCCATATTATGTTCTAGCCCTTGTGACCTTGATATTTTATATGGTCCAAGAAATTACTCACTCATCATCAAAATGACAACCACCATAAGGCACAGTCTCACCTAAACTGAGTGGCCTGAGCTAGCTTCTGAGTTAGTCCACAAAAAAAAAAAAGGTACACAACAAAGATTTATCTGATCATTGTTCAGGCTATTCCATTCCAGTTGTGCTTCCACTCTCCTGGTGTACGTGATCGGCTTAATACGCATGAGTATTTGGCACAGGAATCCATTTTCTCTCAGGGCTGAGAGGGGGTGGGTGCAGAGGGGATTTATGATCTTAAAGCTAACTACAAACCCTGACGTGAGAGACCCCCTGTTTATAAAGGGGGTGGGAGTTATCGGACCAGCCACAAGAGGAAGGGAGATTAATTGGATATCGGGATGCAGAGCTATTAATTCGACAGCACTAGATGGGCAGAATGTAGTTCTTGCTCTGTAACTAAGAAGTTTTCTACCTTAGGGACTTACCAATCCTCTATACTTATGTCTCCTTTATTAGATGAAGATGTTCTAAATTGGTGACTCTCAATTTATTTCTCTCCCAGCACACATGAGAGAGATAAGCCTCTTCCTTTAGGAAATTAAATAGCTTACCAGACACTTACTATAGACTATGGCAGTTACTTCAAGCTAAGAAGATCCAAGCACAGAATATCAAGATCTCCAGGTATTTGCAAAATCTGATTTACATTTAGAATCTTAGAGACTTAATTTGTCTTTAAGATCTTTCTTGGCTTCATGAGGATGAAGGAAATCTTTCAGGTTGCTTCAACTAGACTATTTATGACACTATGTCCTCTCCTCCTCTTTCTTCTTCTTACTCTCACCCTCCAATCAGAATATCTCTATTTGGAGACTGCTTTCTGATGGATGTTGAACTGAATAAATCATAGAGGACAGTAGGCTCCCTTGAAGGGGAATTTGTTAAGCCAATTCTACAATTTTTCAAATGAGTCGCAAATGTTTCTGATCAGATAACATTTTAGAGCATTTTGTCTTCTCCCTAAAGATGCCCTGTTCTCTAGTAGCCCTTAAACTTGATCCACTAGGAAGAAAAACAGAGATTGTTTTTCAGTAAATACTCAAACTTCGTATGTCTCACTCTATTTTTGAAGATTCTATTTACCCACCTCCCCGGTTACTCTGTAATTTTAAGTTCAGTTAGTATTTTCTGAATGCCCTTCCCTATAAAATATTTTGAAAGAATAAAAGATCAAAGTGCAAGAAGAGTTGACAGACATGGTTGCTGAGAGGTACAGGTGCACAGATACAGGTGTTTGAAGAGCAAAAAGATAGGCCTGATATAACACAAAAGTTCAGTTTCACTCTCAACACCAGAAATTTGGAATTTATGTGGATCCCATGTAGCTCAATCCATAGCAAGTCCTGTCTATAAGATAAATGGTTATTAAAAGGTCAATAGAAGATATAAAATGTCTTAAATTTTTGCAGAATCCTCTATATTGAAGGTGAACCAAAGAGTAACATGTTTCTGTTACAAAGAAGTCAGGCCTCAAAACAGAATACTTTTCAAGTAAAATATTAACTTAAGAAAACCAGACTTGCCATGTGCAAGGAGATATCTAGAATAATATTTACACTGTAAAAATAAGAGAGAGTTAATTTCTAGCTGGAATATCAGAGAAGACTATGAAAGAAACTGTTCTGGCTCTCTGTTATTCTTAGGAATTACTATTTGGCCTTGATGCTGGAACACAGGATTTGGAAAACGGAAATGCAAAGGGAGGATATTTTCATAGAAGGAGATGACATCAGCAAAACACAATATTCAGAAAGGAGAGGGGAGTCTTATGAGAGGATTTGTAGGCTGGTTTGACCAGATCACAGGCATCCAGTTGAGGTGTAATAACTGATAAAGATGGATGAATTATTAAGAGCTGAATTGGCGGGGGGAGTGAACGTTAACTAAAGAGAACTGATTTTATTAGGAAAGTGACACATTTTCTGAGTAAGAGAATGTTAATTTATTGCTGGACAAAAAATGCTGACTTAGCCACGCTGCTGAATTATTCACATATACATTAACAGCAAATTTCTTTTTTATTTTAGAATTGATGGAGATGTTGGAGTTCTTCCACTCCACAAAAAAGTCTTCCTAGTTTGCTTTCATGGCAACAGAGAATTCAGCAAAGCAAAGGATATGAAAAAGCATAAAGGGTATGAAAATAAGGGGACAGACGAAACATGAGTGAAAAAATGGTATCTCTGACTTGAACAACTCATTTAGTTGTTCTTCTGGAGTAAGTTTTTAAATGTGGAGAAACAAGCATCAAATGACCTCCAGCCCACCATGGGGCATGTTCCCCAGCAACTTTTCGGTCTATGCGTGTTCAGTTTCTCCCTCTACAGCTCGACACACCTCTTCAAAGGAAAACAAAATGACAAAAGTACCATTTTTGGCTACTAAGCTCTCTTTCAGTTGAGTCACCCTGTTGCCAAAAACACCCTCTTGCTCCTTTTGGAATTTTAATGTTTTCTTTTTAAGCCCTTTTTACTGGTAGAAGAGATAAGATTTCACAAGCTAATTGAATACGTGCAGCATAACTAAGTTACAGCCTCCCTTGTTGAAATCCTTGGAGCAGAAAACGCTTTTTTTTTTTTTTTATAGCTTTTCTGACAACTTGAAGAAAGAGAGTCTTAGTCACTAAATGGAGCTGCTAAAAGGCAAGATCCACCTAGTAAAATAAATCAGCAACCCCTCACTGGTTTTCTCAAATGATGAATTAATGAATTTTAAATCTGCCATCCAATAACTGTGTGGGCTATTGAATGAAGTGATGGCTCAGAACCTCAGACACCTGGATTACAACACTAGGTTTTGTCACAGATTTTTCTGGTAGGCAGAAAAGTGTTTTTACCTTTCTAAACTAAAAGGTTTAGTTAAATGTTGGGAAATTACTTTCTACTTCCTCTTATCATAATGTGAGATTTGATTCAGAATCTGAAAAATAATCCAAGACATTATGGAGAAAGTTTTAATACAAATACTGGAAAAAAAAAGATTCATCATGATTCTTTTTAAATGCAGAGGGCCAAGAAAATAAGACTGAAATGTGAGATGTGCTGAGAGATACTGATGCTAGACAAGTGGTGAGAGATACTGATGCTAGACAATGCATGTATAACACAAACACACTTTCAAATAAGTCCGTGTCTTGGCTCGGTGAGCCTGAAGACAAAGAAGACCTCCAATTTGTTTACATAGAGTCACATCTTTTATTTCAGCAGAGAGATAGAATCTTGAGATAACTGCATTTATAGATTGGCATTTTAATCAGGTCTACTAATTCAGGGAGAAGGATAGATAAGTGGAAGCTTGGCAAGCTACAGAGAAGCTGTCTGCAGGAACAAAAGGTTCATCAGGTGGCTCCAAAGTCTTAAAGATAGTGTTTATGGAGCCCAAACTTATCACAGATCATGGTTATAGAATGTTCTTTAAAATCCAAGTGGATTTTAAAAAGAATGATGGCTTATTAAATATCCACTTGTCGGTGGTACAAACACAGATGCAACCACATTCTGTTAGAAAGAAATGGAAGACAAGAATTTCCCAAAGCAAGTGCCAAGTTTCCAGTTGGCCAGTGTCAGGTTGACACTGAGCTTATTTTTCAAGCAGAAATTGAGAAATCATAGCAGAAAAACAAAATGAGAAAAAAGTGAAAGACTTCAAAGAGGTGACAGAAAATAAAAAATCACCTTGTGTAAAAAGCAAACTCTAATAACTGGAACCAAAGAGTATAAAACCAGCTTTTCGCTTAAATATGAATGAGACCATCTGCTAAAATTCAGAGTTTGAGTGACAAGACATTTTTAAACAAAGACAAACAAAAATTCCTTAGTTTCTTTTATACAATAGGTTTTCTCCCTTCCCCCTCTTTTTAGTATAGTGATGGAGGTAAAAAGACATAAAGTGTAAAGCTATACATTATGGCTTTGAAATAAGATTAATTAGGCTTGGAGAAAAACTAGTATAGTGAAAATCTGCATATTAATTGATGAACCCAGATATCTAGGAGAGAAACCAAAGGCTATCTTAAGAGAATGCTTCTCAAACTAGATTGTGCATCAATAGGGAATTTGGATAAACTATAGATTGTAATTCACCAGATCTGAGACAGGTTTAAGATTCTGCAGTTTAAATCAGCTCTGAGGTTATCCCAATGTTCAGTCTTCTTACCATGCTGTATTCAAAAACAATTAAAGTGATTAGAATAGTCAACCCTAATAAATTAAACCAATTAATGCCAAGATATCCCCATCATGGACATAGATATACTTCAAAGTTGGGAGCCTAGGATTATTAGACTGATTTCCCTCTACCTGATTGTATTCTACCTAAACTTCTGATTATAATTTTATTTTTTCTGCAGGACTTTCTATAGAGAGAATTGTGCTGGTTAATTACCCCACCTCCTGCAGGTAGGGTGATGGTATGGAAAGAATCAGACTTTAAATTAGAGGAAATAGGATTTGTGTGACATGCGTTTGATGATGATACGTAGGGGGACATGTGAATGCAGATGATGACAGTGATAATAACAGCAGACATTTAACTGTGGTGCTTATGTGCCAGGGACTATGCTTAGTGTTATATAGACATTAGATCACACTCTATGAGTTGCTACTGTCACCCTGTATAACAGATGAGGAAACAGGGTGAATGTGCTAGCAGAGGTCTGGATGAGATGGAAGCCAAGGCTAACTGACTCCAAATCTGTTTTTTTTTGTTGTTTGTTTTTTTTTTTTTTTGAAAGATTTATTTATTTATGGATAGCTGAACTGGGGTATAGGCCTAGAGGTGTGGGTGGTGAGAGGATTCACTAGAGACAGAGTTGGGAACAGAATAGGCAGATTGACTGAAATACACTGCTGAGGGGAGCAGTGGGTAAGACAGGAGAGGTCTGCTGCACCATGTGGGTAGCTCCCTGACTGGCTGGGGATTGAACTCATGCTGCAGTGGCTGCAGATAGCTTCATAGGTTGTGTCTTAACCCCTTGCATGCCACCAGGGAGGCCCCTCAAAATCTATGTTTTTTGCCACTCATCTCAGCAGAAAGACCATCCATTATAACTGTTGCTAAAATAAGCACTCTGTAGACAGTAATTATATGTTGTAATTTTTATATATAGCTTATATATGAGTTTACAGTTGAGTCTTTTGTGCATTTTGTTAACATGAGTCAGATTTCATGATGCTTAGCAACAGATAATTTGATTTCTTGAATATATAAAGCTGAGGACTAAATTCCTAATCATGGTAAAGTCACCTCAGGGAGTTTAACTGTCCAATTACTTTAAAAAAAATCAACCCAAGTAAGTAAAATATTTCTCAGATATTTAAACCAAATAATTACTTTTTTCTATCTATAGGCCTTTCTTTGAAACTTTTTATATAAATCTGCTCATTTTGAGCCTGGCTAGCTATTTTCCTAATATGACAATTTAAGTCTTTCTCATTTTTAAGTTCACTATTGCTAAGGTAACATTCCAACTTCTAATGCATACAGCCAGTTTGAAAAAACAAGGTGATGTAAAGTATCTATTGTCAATGACATCAAGGACACAAATTTTAGTGTGTGTTGGAAATGATCAAACACAAACTACAAATTAACAAAGATGTTCTGTTAACAAAGATAATTCAGTTCTCAAAGAACACAAGTTTGGAGTCAGACAGCCATGGGGTTCCATCTTGTCCAGACCTCTGCTAGCATTATAACCTTAAATTTTGTCATCCTGAATTCATTCATGATTGCCAATATTCATGGTCTACTTTGATGTCGGCTTTCTCATGAACGTAGAGTACAAAAAACACATATTTGGAGATCAAAGTTGAGAAGTAACTAACTGGTTCCTCCCACTTGCCTCACTACTTAAGAGTTCATCCTAAATCAACAGACACGATAAATGAATAGTCAGTATAAAAAGGTTAAGCAGGGAGTGAAGATTCCATTTTGAATAAATGCATTTCAGTCAATCTGCCTATTCTGTTCCCAGATGATTAAAGAAACTAGCTGAAAACAAGGTTCTGTGTGGTGGTACTCTTCTCTTAACCATCTCACCTTAAGTAACTTTAAATCTAATTCTTGTTCTGAGACGGTAGAAGCATTTCCTGCTAGTTTGTGGTGCAGCCGAGGAAGAGAGGACACTGTTTTTTCTGTCATTCTTCAGATCAAATATGTCTTTCCTGACTTAGCATTTTCTATGAGATACTTTTTTTCAAATTTCCATTTGTACAAACATAACTATTTTGATTTCTTTTTAGTTAGCATGCACACTCTCATACTCTAGAGAAAAAAAGAAACTTTTCAATTAAAGAGCTTGCCTTTACTTATGCAAAAATCCTTACATTGACATGATCAGGGCAGAGAAGGTCAGAGAGCTCCACATGGAACTGACTAATGGGTACCCAGGGTCACACGTCTTGATCTTTTCCAAAGTAGTGCAGAGGGGCCAAGCCATGGTGGAAAGATTCATGACTTTTATCACCATCACCCTTAAACCCTCTAACAATAGGACAAGACCACAAATTTCTGAAGATGATCTAAATTAAGAAAGAGCAGCTGTTGCTAACCAACAAGATAAGACATAAACTGAAGTCATTAAGAGCCCTGGCAGGAGGAGGGGGGGAGGCAGTAATTCCTGGTATTATCTGACACCTCTATGGAAGCTGATTCTGTTTTTTTCCCATTTTTATCCATATAATTCCTTTTCATTATATAATTGACCCTTGAACACCACCAGCTTGAACTGCATGGGTTCACTTCTACATGAATTCTCTTGTAAACAGTGTGAGCAATAAATACAATACTGTAAAAACATTTTTCATTTTTATGACTTTCTTAATAACATTTTCTTTTCTGTAGCTCACTTTACTATAGTTATTATATACTAACAGTATATAATACATATAGTATATGAAATAAATGTCGATAAATTGTTTATGTTACCAGTAAGCTTCTGGTCAATAGTCAGCTATTAGTAGTTAAGTTTTTTGGGGGTGGGGGTCAAAAGTTATGTTTGGGTTTCCAGCTGTGTAGGAGTTGATGCTTCTAACCCCCCAGCTGTTCAGGGGTCAACTTGATTTAACTTCAGTGAAGAAATAGATCAGTAGACAGTCACATCCTCATGACAGCTAGATCCAAGCTGATAAACTCTTGGTAGATTGCATCAGGGGTGAAGGGAGAATTGTGAAAGCAATAAAATCACCAGGGCAAGAATCTGAAGGAGTACATGCTTATCACTATAGATGCTACAAAAAAGATTTTTGTTCAGTGTACTTTTTTTTTTGTTGTTCAGTGTACTTTTTGATGATGTGGCACACATTTTTTGATCAGTAGTTTACTTGCTTCTGGAAGACCCTATTTTTTAATCTCTGACAAATATAAGATGATTGTCATTGCTGTTTACAAACCCAAGTCACAAGTGAAGATCTCAAAAAATAAAAATCTGGGCTCCAGGTAGCACTTTTTGAATTGGAGTCCAAAATTCCAATTTGGGGCAGAGTATCTATATTTTGAAAAGGATCATAAGTAATTCTAGAAGGCAACTGGAACAAAGAACTAGGGCCATAGTTTTCTCCATGAATTTCTTATTCTAATGCTCAATAACACTCTCTTTAAAAGTTCTTCAAGTAAGATTCACATAAGTTTTTCAAAAGAAGCCACATGGATGTTAAAAAAAGTATTTTCCTGAAAATGACATAAACATTCATGAACACATAAAGATCTTTGAGATTTTTCACAGCTCCATGTCTAACATGTAGTCTACCTTTCAGGTGCCATCCAATTAGGCCTATGTGTCCAATATTTGAATCCATTTCACATTTATATAACCATTAGATTTAATACTTTTATTTTGGTGTTTATTTTTATTTTGGTGTAACTTACAGGTTTTAGTTTCAGAGGTCCAATGCTACATCATGAGCAGTGTGTTCTTAAAGCTCACACTTTCGTAGGTGCATTTGTGAATTCCTTAACACCTCCTATAGTTGCTGCTCCCACAGCTCAAAATTATAAAAGCAGCATCCTAAAAACTTTGCTACAAGTGCCAATCATCTAATTAGTTTTCAAAAAACTACCATAATTCTCAACTAACATCGTCATCCCAGTCATGGATTATAATATTTCTTTCAGAATATCCCAGCAGCTTTTAAGTAACTTTCTAAGGACATAAGAATATACTTATCACTCAGTGTAGAGAAGCAAAGTTCAAAAAAGGTAGAATTTTCCCAATATGTTAAGAATTCTATATTAGCTCTTTGGGCCAAGTTTAATATCACTCATATATTTTATAAGGGTAGATATTTAATAAATGTTGTCATAAATTATTTTGTGAATAAAAACAGAACTTTTCTATCCTTACTTTGATGTATTCATTTTCCTTTATTTTGCTTCAATTTTTATGCCATATACTTTCTCCTCTCACATTATAGGTGATGGATATGATTAATCACAGCAAGAAAGACCCTAATGCTAACACTGAAATGCAGTTATGTCAGGATGGCAGGAACCAAGCACTTTTCTCGTATTTTGTTAGCAGGATTCATGCTCAGTAATTTCCTTTTCATTTTTCAAAAAATTAAATATGGTTTACTTTCATTTTAAATAAATCTGATTTCAATGCACATAATAAATGTAATAAAATTAAGTCATAGTCATTTATCGTATATTGAGATGATGAGTTAAGTGACACGAGATGGCTGCTTGGTCTAGACCAAAGGCATCTCTATACTTTTTCCTTTCTTTTCCTTCAGAGCAAGCAGTGCACTTCATGAGGTTTGATAAAAGTGGTTGAAGAGGGAAAACCTTTGTAATTCCAAGGTTATATTGATCTAAACTTTTAATTTGAAAAAATCAGACTATATATTATTTTTGCTAGAACAGAATTAGACTTTAAAAGGATTTTAATTGGAGGGAAACAATAGGCATAGGATAAGAATGGCGTAGATACTAATTTCAAATGAATCCTTTAGTTACTTTTAAAAGGCATAGCCCTGATTTTTAAAGGACCATAAATAAAATATCCTAGCTGTTTCCTAATGTCAAACAGAATTTTCAGCAATATGATTGCAAACTTACAGATACTTCAAAAGATCTACATTAAACTTCTGAAATTTAAGTCACACTTTCACACTCGGGAAAGACCTTCAAAATCCCCCAATAAATAATACATTATTTCTAAAAAAAAAAATGATCTTTTACCATAAAGGCAAACTTGTATCTCCAAGCTGGCTCAAAAATATATGTAAGAACTGTATATATATATATATATATATTCATACCCTTCCTTTTCTTGTCTCATCTGACTAGACCACATTATTACTTGAGTCTTCAGAGTGACATTTTTCAATTTCTACCTTGCCACTTGTAGTGGACTGCATTTTCCAAAGACACCTGAATCAATATACCCAGTTCATCTATTCCTGTTACTGTGACATAGACACTACTTCAGAGAGTGTCAATCCTTACCACCGCCCCCCACCCCTCCTTGAGAGATGTGCCTATGCTTACCCCTATTCTTCACCTACTTCTATCCTAAGTAAAAATTTGTAATGGCCTCAATCAATAGAATATGGTAGAAGTTACAGCATATGATTTCTGATGCCACGTATGGATTGTTCTCTGAATAAGATTTCCATGGAGGGAGATAAGACACTCCCTTGCCCTACCCCCCACCCCCAGCCAACCACACCAATTTGCCATAAGAGCGAGCTAACTCTAACCACTGTCCAGCCTTCACACAACTGTGACCCTAGCCAACACCTTTCTTCAACCTCATGAGCCCCCAGTTGACCTCTTTACAAATTCCCAGTCCTATGAAACCATGAGAAATAATAAAGATTTTTTTTTGTTTAGGCCATTAATTCATGGAATAATCTGTAACAAAGCAATGAACAAGTAATATAGCAATGCAACTCTTGAAAAAGATTAAATATAGGAATCCAAAGTATATAAAATAAATGTATTGAACGTGCTACTGGAAGTCACAAAGCACTTAGCAAAGTGCCTAGCAAATAATTTTGGTTATACAGTTTTTCCAAATATTCCAGAGTTTTAAAAGTATTTCATGTTTTAGTCATTTAAGGGACTTATTTTCAGAAAAAAATCTGGACTTCTAAAAACCAAGGCTATTATGTGTCAGAAGCGGAATACAGGGGGAATATTTTCCTCATTTAATGCTGAAATGGAAAAAAGAACATTAATGATGATGGGATATGGCTACTAACATCTATTTCTGGCATAAAAAGCAAAACAGAAGGCTTCAAACTTTATCCTTGTCGATAAGTAGTTTCTCAAAGGTGGAGAAAGTTGTTTTATCCCTAAAGTAACTACAAACGATTTTACAGATGAAAATCTGTTAAGTTTCCTCAACTAAATGTCTGTTATTGACAATGAGCTGACAGGTGGAAGGGCTTTGCCAAAAGGTTTCTGAGAACGGTCTTTTCAGTTGCTGTCCCATGTTTATGTGTTTGAGTTATTGAGGAGAGAGTGGTATTTCGAACAGATGAGAAAACTGAAATAGAAGCTGATTCTCCTCACTGGTAAGTTGAGCAGGGTTAAACCAATCGATAATACTTTCTTGGCCATGGACCTTTATAATAGAATTTATTTTAATCTGCAGGGTTTATATCCTTTCAACAATCTCCAGACAAAAACTGCTATAGACTAAACATTTGCTTGCCTACTTGCCATGACTCAAAAATCCCCCTCATTCCACACCTCATCATGCTTTTCTAGCAGATGGGCCTATTATAAAGCTTGCAAAATGTCAGTCTAAATAGTAGTCTAATTCAATCAAGCAAATATTTATCCAGTTTTGCCTTTCTAGGCACTTCTACTATACCTTGGGGTACCTCAATTACTAAAATGTGCCTTCCTTTAAAAACCTTTTGAGAGAGAATACTAGGTGCTATGGGCTCAGTGGTGAATGAAAATCAGGTATTCTGACTAAGTAATTTATCGCCCACTAGAGGAGACATATATGCACACAAAAATCCTCAATTACAATGTAATAGTGTAGGTATAGAGGTATGCACATAATACACTGGGAGTCTTGGGAATTTTTCCTTGGCCAAACCGTGTAGACAAGGAGGTTGGAAAGAGTCAAAAAAGGTTATCTAATATTTGCTATTTTCACTGGTGTAAGGTGGTATCTCATTGTGGTTTTGATTTGCATTTCCCTGATTGCAAGTGATGTTGAACAGTTTTTCATATACCTGTTGGTCATTTGCATTTCCTCTTCACAGAAGTGTTTTTACCTCTTTTACCCATTTTATGACTGGATTGTTTACTTTGTTTTTGTTGAGTGGCTTCAGCTCTTTGTAGATCTTTGTGATCAGTCCCTTATCAGTAGTATGGTATGCAAAAGTTTTCTCCCAATGAGTAGGGTGTCTCTTTATTTTGGTTAATGTCTCTTTTGTTGTACAGAGCTTTTTAGTTTGATGTAGTCCCAGCTGTTCATCTTTTCCTTCACTTTTTTTGCTTTGGGGGATGTGACTTTAAAGATGTTACTGAGATGTATGTCATGTAGTGTTTTGCCTATATTTTCACAGCAACATGGATGGAGCTGGAAGGGATTATGCTCAGTGAAATAAGCTAGAAAGAAAAAGAAAAATATCGGATGGTTTCACTTATAGGAGAAATGAAGGGGAAACAAATAAGGGATAAGAAAAAAAAATAATTGGGGCCTCCCCGGTGGCACAGCAGGTTGAGCGCCGTGCTGTGAAGCTGTCCACAGCCTCTGCAGCGCGGGTTCGATTCCTGGCCGGCCAGGGAGAAACCCACATGGCGCAGCAGACCTCTCCTGCCTTGCCCACTGCTCCCCTCAGCAGTGTCCTTGGTCCATCTATCTGTTCCTCGCTCTGTTTCTAGTGAATTCTCTCACCCTTCCGCGCCTCTGACTGTACCTCACTTCTTGTATAAATAAATCATAAAAAGGAAAAGAAAAAAATAATTATAATAAATTAAAAAACAAAATTAACAGGCAACTATAAATCAGAGACATTATGCAGGGGAGAAGGAAAGAGAGGGATCAAAACAGGGGAGGAAAGAGCACAAGGGTCTATGGTGATGGTGCACAGGTAAATTGGTGGGATGGGAATTTTATGGGGATGACATCTGAGAGGAGAAAGCATACATTGTACAAAAAGGAAGAATGATGTAAAATATATATAAAGAAAGGTTATCTAGGTGAGAAAGATGTCTAAACATATATCTAAAATTAATAGCAAAAAGCAGAATTAGAGACACATGTTTAAGATAAAGGAGTTATACAGAGAACAAATGGGGAAGCAACTGTCAATAGAGATTGCAGAACATTCTATTTGTATTTTTGAAATGTATTTTTTTATTGAGGTAATACTGGTTACAACATACTTTAGAGGTATAGGTTTAAACCTCCTCAGATGTATATTTCCCTACTATACCCATCAGCAAGGCAGTCATAGACCTCCACCATAGTTCACTGGCCCCCTCCACACTTAGCTCCTCACCTTCTTCTTCCCCTCTGGTAGCCCCAGTTGGACAATCAGATTTCTAAGGATTTGTCTTGTCTGTTCCTTTCACTTGTTTCTTTGTATTCCTTATATGAGTAAAATTATTCAGTATTTGTCTTTCTCCTTCTGACTTATTTTGCTTAGTTAAACCCCTTCCATTTCCATCCATGTTGTCACAAATTATCAATATTTCATCTTTTTTATAGCTGAGTAGAGTGTGTGTGTGTGTATGTGTGTGTTTGTGTGTGTAGTGTATACACTATGTTTTAATCCACTCATCTGTTGTAGGGTACTTAGGTGGTTTCCACACTTTACTATTGTCCATGGTGCTGCAATAAACAGCAGTACATATATCCCTTAACATTAGTGTTTTTGTATTCTTCAGGTAGATATCTAGGAGTAGAATTGCTGGACCACATAGTAGACCTATTTTTAATATTTTGAGAAACTTCCATGCTGTTTTCCATAGGAGCTAGACAGTGTTAGAGGGTGTGTTTTTCTCTACATCCATGCCAACATTTGTTATTTATGGTCTTTTTGATATGGGCTATTTTCACAGGTCTGAGATGATACCTCATTGTGGATTTTATTTGTATTTCTCTGGGTTTTAAGTTACAAATAAAAGATCATCAGGTAGGCGAGGCTGAAGACAGACTGGGGAATGAAGAAGGTATAAAAGAGTGGGAGGGAGGGAAGCACAGAGACTCAAAAGAAAGGCATGCTTTAGTACAAAGTATTCAGAAAACCACGAAAAGTTTAGAGCTGATAGCTCTAAAGAATTATTTATTCTTGGCCTCCCTGGTGGTGCAAGGGGTTAAGCACCACACTATGAAGCAATCTGCAGCCTCTGCAGCACAAGTTGGATCCCTGGCCAGGGAGGTGAGCCACATGGCACAGCAGACCTCTCCTGACTCACCTGTAACTCCCCTCGGCAGTGTATTTCAGTCAGTTTGCCTGTTCTATTTCCCACTCTGTCTCTGGTGAATCCTCTCATCCCCACATCTCTGGCCTGTACCCCAGCTCTTGTATGTATAAATAAATAAATCTTAAAAAAAAGAATGATTTATTCTGCTTACACATAGCCTTTCATGGAAAGATGAGTATAAAATAGTACTTACATACAAAATGTAAAGTGGATTTTCTATCTTGGACCTCATAGATCTTTCTCCCTGTTCCTGAGCATGGAGACAGCAAATACAATGGTTTGACCCAGGAGAGTGACAATACAAATTACATTCCCTCAAAAAAAGGGGAAAAAAACAGAATCATGGCTGCTTCAGCAGTATTTACACTAACCATTCTGATTCACCTATATTTTCTTACTAGGATCCTTTTCCCTCTTTCACACCGATCTTTGCCACCAACACAATAGCAAAACTTTAAAATAAAACTCTGGAGGTGTGCAGTGTGCAGTTTCTGCCTAATAAGCTGAATTCTATCATGGGAGGGGAAAATGTTATTGTGACAAGGAATACAGGAAGAAAAAATGTGCAGGTTTCACAGGATCTGTCTATATAAAGAAGCGCTAACATTAGCAGTGCTGTAGATGGGGTTTTTCCCACCCTTTTCCCTGCAGAGAGAGTCTTTAATTCTCTCACTGAGAAATCACAGGTGTCAAAAAAAATCCCATTCACAACATGAATATGATGGTGGCACCTGCATTCCTATCTACTACTATCAGAAGGGATATTTGCAAAGACAAGACCCATCAAAATCTAGCCACCAACATAAATAAAATGCTAGGCAAATTTTTCTTCATTTTACAACTAATCATACAACCTTTATACAAAATTCAAGGCCTAGTTTTATTTTTCCAAGATCTACAAGACAATCTTTCTCAAAATAAATTAAAAAATTATGAGGTAGGAAGGATTTAGCCAATGATTATTTAACCAACAATTAAATCAGGTGGTTATATTTTCACCGGACCTATTAGTTTTCTTTTCAAAAAGGGGGAAAAGAAATAACGAAAGCTCTTTTCTAACTCTTTCAACATCAATTTAATTTTTATCCAAGAAAAGAAGCACAGTGTGGTAGAGAAAGAACAGCAGAACACAAAGAATATTTCTATCAACAACCTACAGAAAAAGCTTAGACAGGTTTTTTACACTTCTGCAAAGTGTAAAAAATCACTCTTTAGGAATGTTCAAAATAATTACAAAACATTAAGGGTCACTTTACATTTCAAACATGTCCTTAAATAATTGGAACAAAGCTAAAACATTGAGAGATTTGAAATTTTTGTATTACATGTATGCAAAAAATATAAATAATAATAATAGTGATAATAATAACGAATGCTACCATATTCTGAAGACTTACTATGTGCCTGGCACCATATTAAGCACTTCACATGTATATTTTTGGATTTCATCATTAAACAATCCATTGGGGGCAGGGATCCATTTATAGATAAGAAAATTCAGGCTTAGTAATGTCAAAAATCATACAGCTAATAAGTAGAGGAGTTAGCCCCCAAATTCATGTGTTCATCTCTGAAAACCATTATGCCACATCTGTGCGCAGCCACATCATCGCTGCTCACTATACTCCGTAAAGGTTTCTTTCAACTTTCAGCATCTGAGCTTACATAGCACATGTGGAAAGAAGCTTGTTATCTCCAATCAAAATAGACACATTTTTAATTCATTTTTTATTTTTCTGAATTAACATTGGTTTACAACACTATTTAAGTTTCAGGCATATAGCTTGACACCTTAACAAATGTATAGACCACACTAGACAGCAGCAACGGATTAGTTACCATCTACCATCAAAAAATTGCTCCCCTTAAACTGTTCCCCCACACCTTTCTCCTCTTGTAACAAGCATTCAGTTGTCTGCATCCAAGGGTCTGTTTTTCAAAACAGACAAGTCATATTACAACTCAATCACATTGCTCCACCCCAAAGAATGTCACATGCTAAATTATTCCTTCCATATTCTGCACCAGAGGTCCAACTCCTTTAAGTTTTCATATTAGAAAGATCTGGGACCTCCATTTTGATCAGATTCATACATTGATTAATGATTATCTGAAAGCAATGTGTGAGAGATAAAAGTTCCCAAAATTGGGAGTAAATTGAGGTATCTATAACTGGAAAAGGACATTAAATAGGCTTTTCCAACTCAGAATCACCACTGATATTTTTAATATTTTATTTTATTTTATTTATTTAAATTTTATTTTTATATTCCCCTTACAATTACAACCCCCTTATTTTGACCCCAATCCTTCCTTTCCCCGCCCCCCACGCCAATAGAGTGTCTCTGGTTCATAGTTGTTTGTTGATTTTGATGTTATCTTTCTTATAGTTATTCTTTTTCCTGGTCCCTTATTTAAGTTTTCTAGATTCCTGCTATGAGTGAGACCATCTGGTATTTTTCTTTTTCTTTCTGGCTTATTTCGCTGAGCATGATCCCTTCCAGCGCCATCCATGTTGCTGCAAATTGCATGTGTTTATCTTTTTTTGAATGCTGAGTAATATTCCATGGTGTATATGTACCACATCTTCTTGATCCAGTCATCTATTTTTGGGCATTTGGGTTGTTTCCAAAGCTTAGCTATTGTAAACAGTGCTGCTATAAACATAGGGGTGCAGGTGCTCTTTGGAATTGGTGTTTCTGTGTCCTTTGGGTAAATACCTAGGAGTGGAATTGCTGGATCATATGGAAGCTCTATGTTTAGTAGGCCAAGAAATCTCCACACAGCTACCCATAGTGGCATCATTTTTCATTTTTGCACAATGTATGCATTTTCATTTTGGTTATATTCCCCATACAATTACACCCCCCTTATTTTGACCCTAATTCTTCCTCTCCCCACCCCTGTGCCTCTGGTTTATAGTTGCTTGTTGATTTTGATTTTTACTTTTAATTAATTAGTCTTTTTCCTGGTCCCTTATTTAGGTTTTCTAAATTCCTGCTATGAGTGAGACCATCGGGTATTTTTCTTTTTCTTTCTGACTAATTTCGCTAAGCATGATCCCTTCTAGCTCCATCCATGTTGCTGCAAACTGCATGTGTTTATCTTTTTTGATTGCTGAGTAATATTCCATGGTGTATATGTACCACATCTTCTTGATCCAGTCATCTATTTTTTGGGCATTTGGGTTGTTTCCATAGCTTAGCTATTGTAAATAGTGCTGCTATAAACATAGGGGTGCAAACACTATGGAGAGCTGTGTGGAGATTTCTTGTCCTACTAAAGATAGAGCTTCCATATGATCCAGCAATTCCTCTCCTAGGTATTTACCCAAATGACACAGAAACATTAATTCCAAAGGGCACCTACACCTCTATGTTTATTGCCACTGATTTTCACACTCAGGATAGTATATTGTTTAGTGCTAATCATGTATATCACAGATGAAATTTTTGAGTCTCACTTCTTCCACAAGAATATATGGACTATAATGAGAGGTATTTAACATCTTATCAAACTTATTAGGGAGAGACCACTGCTCCCAATAATATTTGCCTGTTATCTCCTGCATTCAGAGTTTCTTCATCACCTATGTTAGTGAATTGGAGACTGGTGCCTTTAATACTTTGGTCATTAAGTCAACCTATTTGGAGACAGTATATGGAGGCTGAGGCCACATCATAGCTCCAGCTCCACTCTGGAACACAAGCGTCATTCCAAGGACCTGACCTTCTGCTTGGGCACCTCCACTATAGAGATGAATATTGTCCGTAGGAGGTTTAAATCCAATAATGAACTCAGCACAGTGGCTGGCACAGTAGTACTCAGAAATGATTTGTGGTTATCATTTTATGACCACAAGGTTTAATCTCTTCCTTTCTTATCTCCATGGTATTTTTGTTCCTTAAAATTATAATTACCTGTGTGTATCTTGCCTTTTCAATGGAAAGTAAACTCATTTAGGGATGGAGTCACACATTTTAAATCTCTGATATTATCTATCCAATTTAGTGGGCCCTTGTATTTCTTGGCATATCACTGGGAATCCTGGGAGAGAATTTGTACACAGATTAAGTGCGCGTGCACACACACACACAAAATCAACTCGCAATAGGCAGTTTTATATTTTCTCTGCATATAATACAAAATTTCTTATTTAGGTGTCCAGGAAATAGAACTTGTATGTTAGTAATATCCTGTGCTTTGACAATTAGGTAAGATATGAAAACAGTATGGTTCTAAGTTCTCATCCTGACAATAGGTCAGTGAACATATATTTCATTCATGATTCACTGTATGTAGGAAAACAAATCTGTAGTCTTCCACACAAATGCAAAAACATACACCTTCTGGTACTAACAAGAGAAACCACATAGCAGGTGTAAGATGTGTTACTTCAGGAAGGTTATTTTACTCTTCTGAGCCTAAGACTCGTCATCAGTAAAGGGCAGGTGATGCAGCATTTATCTCAGGCTTGGCTGGAAGATTGAGAGAATCCTTATGAAGTTTTCACGCCGTGTCTGGTTTATAGTAAGAGATTAATTAACATCATTTCATTTTAGAGTTAAGCATAGTGATGCTAAGTCAGTTGTTTATATCCTTCTATCTCTGGATTTCACCTGCTTCCAGTAATTTTCACCAGCCCCTAACTGCACACGGCATGGAGAAAAATGAACTTAGAAATCCCTAACAAATCAAAAGAATTAAAATGTATGCCAGACCATTAGTACTGAGAGCTGGGTGCAGTGTGCTACACTCTGATGTTCTAATTGATGGGACCTGTCGGGATCCATGGCAATGTTCATGGTGAGTGTATTAATCCCACATGAGAACTAGAAATGAGACCAACATTAGGTTTCCCCTGGCTTTCCCAAGGGCCTCACTCCAGGTCAAGAGGAGAAGTATCACTTTATAAAGAAAGAAAACCCAGTTTTTGAAAAAGGAGATCACATGGTATATCCATTTTTAATATTTTGAGAAACCTCCATACTGTTTTCCATAGGTACTGGACCAGTCTACATACACACTAACAGCATATGAAAATTCCGTTTTCTCTGCATCCTTTCCAACACTTCCTATCTCTGGCCTTTTTCACATAGGCCACTCTAGCAGGTGTGAATTGGTATCTGTGGTTTTGATGTGCATTTCCCTGATGATAAGTAATAATTAGCATGTTTGTGTGTCTGTAGACCATCTGTATGTCTTCTTTGGAGAGGTGTCTACTTAGCATATAATTTAGCAATTCCACTCCTATGTATAGATCTGAAGAATACAAAAACATGAATTCAAAGGAATACATGCACTCCTATCTTCATTCCTGCACTGCTGGCAACAGCAAAGTTATGGACACTACCTCAATGTCCAACAACAGATGAGTAGATTAAGGAGATGTTACATATACAGTGGGATACTACTAGGCTATAGAAAAAGATGAAATGTTGCTTTTGGTGACATGGATGGAACTGGAGGGGATTATAAGTCAGAAAGAGAAAGAAAAATACTGGATGATTTCACTCATACGTGGAAAACAGAGGAACAATACAAAGGAACAAACAAAACCAAACTGAAACAAACCCTAGAAATCTGACTGGCCAATCAAAGCTACTACAGGAGTAGAGGGAGGGTGGGGAGAAAAGCATGGAGGGGACCCAATGGATTATGATGAAGGAATAGGGGAGCCTTTGCTGGTAGGGGTGCTATGACAGCATATGTCTGAAGAGGTTTGAATGTATACCCCCACATTATACAGGGTTGTAACCAATGTTACCTCAATAAAAATATTAATAATAGCATAAAAGAAATCAAAAAGAAAGTTTTATTTCTTCAGAGAATAAACAATATGATGTGAACCCTCTAGTAAGCTTATTTTATGTTTTTTAGTAAGAATTCATTCCTGATGAAGGAATTAAGAGTAAAATCCAAAGGCAATTATTAAGAGATACTGATCACAAATCAGGTGGCTTAAGATGAAGTAGAAATACATAAACCCCTAAAAAGTTAACGTTTAAGTTGGAAAATTATAAAATTAAATTTTTGCATATCCTAAGATGATTTTTCACTGAAGTGTTTTTTTTTTTTTTTTTTAACAGAAGAGAATGACTGCACTGCCAACTGACAGGCAGTCGAGTCTGTGGGGAGGAGAAATCCAGAGGAAATTTGATAGGTGACCTGAGTAATCTGTAGTGTCAAATTTTTTGATAACTTTTTAACTCTTATTTGATAAACTTGTCAATTTTAAATGAAGATTTACATCGAATTTCTCTTAAATTACTGGTCATCTCCCAAAACATTTTGCCTTTGATGTTTCAGTCAGCGGTACCAGTTAGGTCAGTGTCCCCTTACACTTCCTGGTACAGCACTCACAGCGCCAGGTACAAAAGTGTGCCCAGTTTGAGAGTATGGTTTAAATGATTATCAGGGCCTCCCTGGTGGTGCTAGGGGTTAAGCACAGCACTGTAATGAAGCTATCCGCAGCCTCTGCAGCAGGAGTTCGATCCCAGGCCTGTCAGGGAGGTGACCCACATGGCCCAGCAGACCTCTCCTGTCTTGCCCACTGCTTCCCTCAGCAGTGTATTTCAGTCAGTCTGCCTGTTCTGTTCCCTACTCTGTCTCTGGTGAATCTTCTCACCCCCCTGCACCTCTGGCCTGTACCCCAGTTCTTATATGCATAAATAAATAAATCTTTAAAAAATAAATGATTATCAAATATTTTGTTAATTTTACCAAATCATCCACTTTGTACCCAGAGGCACTGATAAACAAGGTCAACTAAAAGTCCATAAAGAAAGAGTAAAATATTTTCTTTAAATATCAATAACAAATGATCACATATTCACTTAAAAAGGGGATTATCAGTTTTTCTCCAATGGAAGTATTATCTGGCTGGTCATACAAGAACTACTGTTTTACTGTCAAGCAATTCATTCACAAGATTGACTTTCATAAAAGTATTAAGTCTCATGAGCCAAGGTATTTATAGTATCCATATTACTTCCAATACCCTAAGCTGTCATTTCATTTTAATTGAAAAGTATCAGATAAAATCAAATATGTTTTACAGATTGTCAAAGTTAGTGAAGTTAGACTCATGCAGACAATATAGCTTTAATAACTAGAAAAGCAATTACATATTAGTATTATTTTTTTCATAATAAGCAATGGTATTCAGTATAATATTGCTTAAATAATTCTGCCTTTGACTTTGGGTACCCTATAGTATGTATATGCACACTCAAATTAGCTATTTGCTATATAAAAAGATATAAAACAGCTATTTCGCTTTATTAAAATTACTGCATTCCTTCAAAATGTCACTTAAAAAATATTTCTATTAGCAGTCTAGGTAAAATCTTAATTTCTTAGAAATAGGAAGAACAGCAAGTTCTTATACATTTCATTAGAATACTGGAAGAATTAAAGTAACTAAATGAATAACATATTTTGCCCTTAAAGGACACATTTACCTTCCAGTAAAAATACCACAAATTCATTTAAAAATTTATATGTTAACAAACTATATATATATGAATTATATATGTACACATATATTTAGACATTGTGTGTGTATACACACACACACACAACACACATCGCACACATGCACATTAAGGCCAGGAACTGAACTTTTTCCCTGAATCCAATTTCACACTAATCTAAACTTTGAAATAAATGACCAGAAGACAGAATTCCACAATAATCACCAATTAATGTCTGGGAAACTGGCCTTCCTTTGTTGGATTTAATTTAGTCCAAACACAAAGCATGTGTTAAAATGACAGCCATGGGAAACTCAAGCAACCTAACAGTGATGAAATGATCAAATAGCAATTTATAACACTGACTAGACTTCCATAGAGCAAGGTCAGTAAAACAGGGCAGAGAATTAAAAGCCTTGAAATTGTTATCTAATACACTAATGTAGTCTGTACCCATAATAATCTCCAGAGGAAATATCAATAACATTCTTGCTGAAATCAAGAGCAAAATCCAGAACTCACAGTCCACCACCAGTCTTCCAAACCATATGGTAGTATGGCTTTTGTCACACTGCACTATAACATGACTGTTGCTCTCATTGAGTAAAGTTCCTTTACTCAAGACAGGAACTTTTCATTTCTGGTATAGAGTAAAATGCATAACACAAAGTACATGCTCGAAAGGTAAATGAAAATGGGCTCAAGGGGCCCTGGTGGCACAAGGGGTTAAGTCTCAGCACTATCAAGCTATCAGCAACTACTGCAGCAGGAGTCTGATTACCCAGCCAGGGAGCTACACACATGGTACAGCAGACTTCTCCTGTTTTGCCTGCTGCTCCCCTCAGCAGTATATTTCAGTCAATACCTCTGTTTTGCTACCTACTCTGTCTCTGGTGAATCTTCTTGCCCCCCCACCCCTTTGGCCTACACCCCAGCTCTTGTATGCATAAATAAATAAAAATAAATCTTTCCTGAAAAAAGTAAATGAAAGTGATCAAATAAAAATTGAGGATTGTATGGAGTCCCCAAGCCTCAAGGGCTAGGCTAGTTCCATTTACTGCCTGTCCGCATGTTGACTTTTTCAAGAGATTAACTCTGGGATTTTCAGTCTGGATTCCAAGAACTCACAATCATTAGCAATGAGATATAACCAGAAGTAAATTTGTTGTTTCTTATAGACTTTTTGAAGTATGAGCAGACTATAATCACTTTTGAGATACATATATCTCTCCTACCCTTTAGGCTGGGATTATATCAAGTGAGTATAGTAATATTCAACCCATGCTGTTCAGAAATTCCAATTAACAGTTAACTACATCATTAACTAATTGAAACATGGGCATCAGATTGGCCGTTGTTTAGAAAATATAGTTCTGTGGACAATATTTCAAAACATAGGGTCCATTAAATGAAAGAAGATAATAAAAAGAGTCTGTAATAAATTAAAAGCTTGAAAGCACCAGATTATTATTCAAGTCAGCAAGGAGTTGTTACAAGAATCAATGTACAAAATAGGGGTAATTTTGTATCCCTTTATTTGAAGAGATTATGTTCTAAGATTTCACCCAAAAGTTTTCTGTCTTAGATCCAGTACCCATGTTTTTGTTTTCTGGTTATATCCCACCAAGAGCTGCTAATTATTATTATCTTTAAGTCACCAAAGAGAACCCTTGGGGAGGCAGACTAATGAGTGCACCTATTAGCCTGTAACAAGCTATTAAACTAAAAAAAATTCTTGTTATTTGTGTGTGTATATATATACATCTACAAGCAAATTGAAGAAATCCCAGTGTTTTGATTGTATGTGAATTTTGTAGACCAATTAGTGTGAAATGCAATTTGCACTAATTCATTGGGGGCAAAGGGAGCATGAAATTATCTTGACTTGTTAATTTAGCATTTTATAGTAAATTGCTCATATTGAACGTTTCTCCCAGTGGCAATAATACTCCCTTGTCATACGAAGACAATCTAGGCAGTAACATCATGAACTCTCTCTTCAAATCCCTATTTTATACTACATTTCAACGATGGTAGAAAAAAAAAATGAGAACAGCTTGTACCCACATCACTCATTAGAGCTCTCCCTTCCTAGTATGACATCATCACTGTAGTCATCTTATAAATTACCATTCACATGCATCTGACCCCGATTGACTCTGCTAGAATCATCACGTAGGTAGAGCAAATGAGGTTTGGGGAGATTTACATCGTGTATGAGTTTCCAAATATCCAAGGCCTGCAAGATCCACAGATAGAAATGTTCAGAAGAAAGAACAAATTTGAGACATACAAATTTATTGCCAGCTTACTTTATCTAGGTTTCTCCTTTCAGAATCAAAATACCCCCTCTAGTTGATTCCCATTGCTATGTGCTGTGGAGGGAACACTCAGCTGCCTTTGAGGAGTCCTTTACTGGTAATGAAAGACTTGGGTCTCCATTGTACCCTGAATGGGTGACACCCAGAGAAAAACACAGCCATGTTTTGTTTAACAAACCAACAATAACTTTGTTCACTGAGGGCCAACCTTATATTAGATGCTAGGTAGGAGTGACATATATTCCTGTGTATCTCACAGCTGTTGAGAAATCATTATATATGAAAAATTAGATGAAAATAAGTTACAGAATACATATTTTACAAAAATATAAAATATTATTACTGTTCATTTTTAAGAAAACGCAAGTAAAATATCCTTACAAGCAAGTATTTTATATTACCGAATATGCTTTTTACACCAATTATTTCAAAGAAAAATGGTAGAAAATTCTATCACCATGTTTTGGATAGGTAAGTTATTAAGGATACTGATTTCACATATACATTAGGCAAGTAAAACTACATAATGTCTTCTATATCTCCTGCCCTAATCTAATAGAAAAAGTCTGAATGCCATTGACAGTACAGAGAACAGGGTAGTGGGAGAGAGTCTGGTCCAACAGCAGTCAATCTGGAGGCTAATAGCAGGGACAACAGGGATAATTTCCTATCTCCAGTGCTTGAACTGGAGATACAGACAATCAAATTAGGTAATAGTAACGTAAGCAGGAAAAAAGACACACAATAAAAAGATGATAACATGTGCAACTGATTCATGAAAAAGATTCTGATACAGAGGCAGTAAGGAGGTAACCTGGAGGCTGCTGCTTCAATGATTGTGGGAAAAGGTTCAATTCAGCACCTGTCCATGGGTCCCTAGCCAGGAGGCAGATAGGTCATATCACTGTCTTTCATTTCCACATTATTTCTTGTGGGTAATAACCCCTCCCAACTTTTATTCAAATGACAACGTTACTACAACCCAAAGGCATCTAAAGTAAATGAATACAGGAATACCCATAGAATGAAACTTGAACACTTTATATTCTTCATATTTTACATAACCCTCTGCAGCTTTGATTTAGGAGAAGCAATGATTAAAATCACTTTTTTAAATAATACAAGAATATTTTGATTTTCTGACTTTATCACCTGTTACATTGAGATATTTGCTCATCTATTATAGACTGTAAATAAAATCTATATTTAATGATGGCAAAGTGACTAGGATGAAATTAGGTCTTTATATGACACAGTAAAATTTAAATTGAACCAAAATAAAAAAGCAAAGATGATGACTCAGGAATTTGATACAGATTTAGGATGCTGCCCAAGAAATTTTGAATTGGAAAATAAATAAGTTCCTGATCCTCGTTCTGGTATTTTATTTCATTTCAAGGTAGTTCTGTTTCTCTGAGTTTTAACTGTCCTTTAGAAAGTTTGGTCACATCTTGTCCTTTCTGTGGTACTTCTCTGTCTAAATAGGTGAAAAGAATTGAACTATTTTTCTTAATCCCCTAAAACCTTTCTCTAAGGATTTTCCTAATCCTAAAATGAGCATTCCCTTGTAAGGTGGGTTGGATACAATAACCTCTGTTGTATACATCCATAAAGGCTCCCCCGCCCCATCAACGCCCCCTCCTATTGTCTGTCTTACAAATAACCTTTAGGAATCTTCACCTTACTACAGGATGAGATGTGGTGTTACCTCCATGAGAAGAATTAAGATTAAAACGGGAAGGGCTTCTGAACTATAAACATGTCACCTCACCCCTGCTCTCTGGAATTTCTAATTACCTGACACTCTTACTTGCAAGCCTCTTGTTCCTTTAAGTCATTGTTCAATGTCCCCTATTGAGTATCAAATGATAGAAGAAGAAATTACCACTTTAAATCACTAGTGGGTATAACACAATATAAAATGAGGTGTAGACACCTTGGTACTGTGAAGTTTGAGATCAGATATTTAGGTTCCCAGCCAGAAAAACTGCCTGGCGAAAGTAAGACAAGGTGGGAGAACCCTGAGTTTTTGGGAAAAATAAGAGTACCATCTGGGGGCCAGAATAAAAAGATGGGAAGGAAAGCAAGCCTTCCTTTTATTCTATCTCTGTCACATACAGCATTTGCTCAGCCCAGGTATCAAAAAAAATAACTTTGCATTGACTTTTATAATATTAAATCTCAAAAGAATGGTCTAACTTCCTCATTTTAATACAATTCAGTGAAGACAGACATTTCAGAAAATTATTCAATTGAAGTTCTAGCTACCCTTTGTTTTTGTTTTTGTATTTTTTCCTGAAGGGGACTATACTCATTTAAATGTGTCAGTTTGAATGTCACCTCCTCCATGAAATATTCCTTAATCAACCTTACCAATTCAGAGATTTTCAGCTGGGCTTTTTGGAAACCAAATAATAGCTATACCACTGTCCAAAATATCCTTTGACATACACCTTTCCCTTAGTCACCCTTTTTTCTAAATCCCTTTACTCCCTTAACTGACTCCAAGTCAATTTAAATACTAGAAGATGTATTTGAGGTTACACACTGATTGTAAAATACGGATATTTTATGGAATTCAGTTTGATTTTCCACCAAGTTCATGAAGCTGAGATTCTTTGGATGAATAGATATTTTGAATTAGCTAATGAAAAAGGTTTCTAAGGTGAATTTTTTTTGTTGTTGCAAAAACCTGCACACAGGTGAACCTGAGATTTAGAGTTAATTACTGGGAATTTTGGATTCAACCTTCTTACTCTTAAAGTGACCCAACTACCCCCACCTACTCTATCAGATTGTCTTATTCACTGCTTTTCCAGCATGTTTTTAAATATGATTTCAGACTCTTTCGGTGGTTTTCTAGTGACTATAATGGAATTTAGCATTTTTCAAAGAAAAATTCTTCAGCTATTTTTTCAGGCATCTCAGTGCATAAAGTTAGGTATCATCTGAATTTAGATAGTTTTAATGAAATGACGAGGAATGTATTGATTTGCTTCAGAAGTGATTTGTTTGAGCAGTTTTTTTTTTTAGTAGAGTATTATGCCTAGCTCATGACCTGAAACTTAGCAATTCAAATCCAATGAGTTTTGAGTCTTTGCATATTCATGTATTTCAACACACATTATTATAGTAGCAAGTACTTTGAAATAAACATTTGGAAATTTGTAGAAATACAAATTATGAATAAAATACAATCTTAACATAGATTGAACTGAGAAGGCATGACTTAAAAAGAGTGAATGTTTAGAAATGAGTTTGACAAGAGTCAAATACAATTAAATACAATAAAGTATTAGGAGCAGCCTTTTGCAAACACATTACTGTGAGTTATAAACATGCAACAGTAACCCGACCTAGCTCAAAGAAAACTATCAATAAGAGATAGTTGAATTTCTTGGCATATAAAATGTGTTTAACCTGAAATAAAAAGTGAAGGCTAATGCCACAGAGTTGGACAGAATGAAACTGGCAACTATTTCAAAAAGTCAACTAATAATTTCCCTAAGACTGATTTTCCTTTAAACTTGTGAAAAAGTGGGAGTCTACTAACAAAGGTTTCTATTCTATTTGAAACTAAATAATGCATTTCCACATACTGCTGATGGAAGTGTAAATTGATGCAACCACTCTGGAATTTATATAAAAGCCTTAAGATGGTGATAGCTTCTTGTCTCTGCAATAGATCTAGGGATTTACACTTAGTAGTAATTACAGATGACCAGAAACTATCTAGACATACTATTCACCACCACTTTTATTTTTTTTTTATTTTTTTTTTTAAATTTAAATAAAATCACATAATTTATATAAAATTTAATTGTACAAGTGTTTTGCAATATACAAACAATGTTCTTCAACTATCTCAAGTACCTGTTGGAAGTCACTCCAAACCCTCACCTCTGCACATTACAATTTCCTTGAAATCACTAATTATTTTTCTTTCTATATAGACTTGCCTCTTTTAGAAATGTCATACAAATGGAATTTTACATTTTGTTGACTTTTATGCCTGAATTCTTCTAGCCATCCTGGGTTAAGATTATCAGTGCTGTAACATATCAACACCCCCTTCTATTATATGTTTTCATCATATAGATGTAGCTCATTTTATTCATCCATTCTTTTTTTTTTTTTTTTTTTTTTTGTGGATCTGCAATTGTGGAGAATATAAAGATGTTCTAAACGTCTCCATTTAGAGTAACTTGAGACTGAGGACATTCACACATTTGTTTATCGAATACCATCTCCAACTTTTAACCTCCACAAACGTGTTTATTTTCTTTATTTTTTTTTTTAAATATTAAATTTTATTTTATATTCCCCCATACAATTGCAAACGCCCCATTCTGACCCCAATCCTTCCCCTCCCGCCCCCCCCACCCCCCAAAAAAGTGTCTCTGGTTCATAGTTTTTGTTGATTTTGATTTTTACTTTCTTATATTCATTTTCTGGTCCCTTATTTAAGTTTTCTAGATTCCTGCTATGAGTGAGACCATCCGGTATTTTCTTTTTCTTTTTGGCTTATTTCGCTGAGCATGATCCCTTTCCAGTGCCATCATGTTGCTGCAAATTGCATGTGTTTATCTTTTTTGAATGCTGAGTAATATTCCATGGTATATATGTACCACATCTTCTTGATCCAGTCATCTATTTTGGGCATTTGGGTTGTTTCCAAAGCTTAGCTATTGTAAACAGTGCTGCTATAAACATAGGAGTGCAGGTGCTCTTTGGAATTGATGTTTCTGTGTCCTTTGGGTAAATACCTAGGAGTGGAATTGCTGGATCATATGGAAGCTCTATGTTTAGTAGGTCCAGAAATCTCCACACAGCTCTCCATAGTGGTTGGACCAGTTTGCACTCCCACCAACAGTGCACAAGAGTTCCTTTTTCTCCACATCCTCCCAACATTGTTGTTGCTAGTTTTTTTAATATGTGCCATTCTCACTGTGTTGAGATGGTATCTCATGGTAGTTTTGATTTGCATTTCCCTGATTACAAGTGATGTTGAACATTTTCATATGTCTGTTGGCCATTTGCATTTCCTCTTCAGAGAAGTTTCTTTTTAGCTCTTCTGCCCATTTTTGACTGGATTATTTTCTTTGTTGTTGCTGAGTCTCATCAGCTCTTTGCAGATTTTTGTGATCAGTCCTTTATCATTAGTGTTGGGTGCAAAAATGTTCTCCCAGTTGGTGGGGTTTCTCTTGTGTTTTGTTATTGTCTCTTTTGCTGTGCAGAAGCTCTTTAATTTGATGTAGTCCCAGCTGTTTATCTTTCTCTTCACTATCACTGCTTTGGGTGATGTGTCTGTAAAGATGTCTTTGATGTGCAAATCCCGTAGTGTTTCGCCTATATTTCCTTCTATGTATTTTATGGTTTCAGGTCTTATGTCTATCTTTAATCCATTTTGAGTTGATTTTTGTGTATGTGTGAGGTAGTGGTCAAGCTTCATTCTTTGCATGTAGCGACCCAGTTTTCCCAGCACCATTTATTGAACAAACTTTCTTTGCTCCAATGCATAGTCTTTGCTCCTTTGTCAAAGATTAGTTGACCATAAATCTGTGGGTTTATTTCTGGATTTTCTATTCGATTCCATTGGTCTGTATGTCTGTTCTTGTTCCAATACCATGCAGTTTTGATGATTATGGCTTTGTAGTATAGTTTGAAGTCTGGGAGTGTGATGCCTCCATTTCCTTCTTTTTTTTTCAGTAGAGCTTTGGCTATTCGGGGTTTTTGGTGATTCCATATGAATTTCATCAATAATTGTTCTATTTCTTTGAAGAATGCCATTGAGATTTTGATTGGAATAGCATTGAATCTGTATATTGCTTTTGGTAGATGGCCATTTAATAATGATTATTCTTCCAATCCATGAGCAGGGGATGTCTTTCCATTTCTTTGTGTCTTCTTCTATTTCTTTTAACAGTGTTTTATAGTTTTCTTTGTATAGGTCCTTTACCTCTTTTGTTAGATTTATTCCCAAATATTTGATTTTTTTTGTTTCGATAATAAAAGCGGTGGTTTTTTGATTTCTTCTTCTTCAGATTTATTGTTTGTGTATAGGAAGGCTACTGACTTTTGCGTGTTGATTTTGTATCCTGCCACTTTACTGAATTGATTGATGAGTTGAATTAGTTTTTCTGTGGAGATTTTGGGGTTCTCTATGTATATTATCATATCATCTGCAAATAGTGATAGTTTGACTTCTTCTTTTCCTATTTGGATTCCTTGGATGTCTTTCTCTTGTCTTATTGCTCTGGCTAGGACTTCCAGTATTATATTGAAAAGCAGTGGTGAGAGTGGACATCCTTGTCTTGTTCCAGATCTTAATGGAATTGCTTTCAGCTTTTCACCATTGAGAATGATACTGGCTGTTGGCTTGTCATAGATGGCCTTTATGATGTTGAGGTATGTTCCTTGTATCCCAAGAATTTCAAGGGCTTTTATCATGAATGGGTGTTGCACTTTGTCGAAAGCTTTCTCAGCATCTATTGATATTATCATATGGTTTTTATATTTCTTTTTGTTTGTTGATGTGTTGGATAACGTTGATTGATTTTCGGATGTTAAACCATCCTTGTGCCCCTGGAATGAATCCAACTTGGTCGTGGTGAATTATCTTATGGATACATTGTGGATTCTGATAGCTAAAATTTTATTGAGGATTTTTGCATCAGTGTTCATTAGGGAGATTGGCCTATAGTTTTCCTTTTTTGTGTTGTCCTTATTCGGTTTTGGTATTAGTGTAATATTGGCTTCATAGAACGTGTTGGTATTGTCCCTTCCTTCTCAATTTTTGAAGAGTTTGTGAAGGATAGGCACTAATTCGTCTCTGAATGTTTGGTAGAATTCATTTGTAAATCCATCAGGTCCTGGGCTTTTGTTTTGGGGAGGTTTTTGATTACCATTTCAATTTCGCTGCTTGTAATTGTCTGTTTAGGTGTTCTATTTCTTCTTTATCTAGCTTTGGGTGATTGTAGAGTTGTAGGAATTTGTCCATCTCCTCTAGATTGTTGAACTTGTTTCCATATAACTGTTCATAGTAGTTGATTATTCTTTGATTTTGCTGTGTCCGTTGTGATTTCTCCTCTTTCATTTATGATCCTGTGTATTTGTGCTTTCTCCCTTTTTTCCTTGTGAGCCTGGCTAGGGGTTTGTCTATTTTATTTATTTTTTCAAAGAACCAGCTCTTGGTTTCATTGATCTTTTGATTGTTTTTTTAGTTTCAATTTCATTTATTCTGCTTTGTTTTTATTATTTCTTTTCTTCTACTGGTTCTGGGGTTTTTTGTTGTTCTTTTTCTAGATCTTTGAGCTTCGAGATTAGGTTGTTTCTTTGAGTTCTTTCTTGTTTTTTGATGTGAGCTTCTATTGCTATATATTTTCCTCTTATTACTGCTTTTGCTGCATCCCATACATTTAGGATATGGTGTCCTCCTTGTCATTCAATTCAAAGAATTTTTAATTTCTTCTTTGATCTCCTCGTTAGTCCAGTGGTCTTCCAGTAATGTGGCTTTTAATCTCCATGAGGTAGGATAGTTCCTTGCCTTCTTTTTATGATTTATTCTAGTTTGATGCCTTCGTGGTCAGAAAAGATGGTTGGTATGATTTCAATCTTGGTGTATCTGTTGATGTTTGTCTTGTGCCCCAGTATGTGATCGATCCTGGAGAATGATCCGTGTGCGCTTGAGAAAAATGTGTACTCCGTTTTTTTTGGGTTTAGTGTTCTATAGATGTCTGTTAAGCCCAAATGCTCTAGGTCCTATTTAGAGCTTTAGTTTCTTTACTTTTTTTTGTCTTGTTGATCTATCCATTGTTGACAGTGGTGTGTTGAAGTCTCCCACTACATATGTGTTTTCTCTGATGTCTGTTTTCAGAGAGGACAACAGTTGTCTGATATATTTTGGTGCTCTTTCGTTTGGTGAGTATATGTTAATGAGTGTTATTTCTTCTTGAAGTATTGTCCCCTTAATCATAATGTAGTGACCACTGGGGTCTCTTTTTATTTTTTTGAGTTTGAAGTCTGTTTTATCTGATATAAGTATAGCTGTTCCTGCTTTCTTTTTTGGCCCATTTGCTTGTAGGATTGTTTTCCATCCTTTGACTTTGAGCCTATTTTTATCTTTTGTAGCTAAATGTGTTTCCTGGAGACAGCAAAAGGTGGGTTTTTTTCTTAATCCAGGCTGCAACTCTGTGTCTTTTTATTGAAGAGTTTAGTCCATTTTACATTTAGAGTTAATATTGATATGTTAGCATCTGTATTTGCCATTATGTTTGTCTTTCCTTGATTTTATTTATTTATTCTTTTAATAACTTTTTTTTTTTTTGGTCTTCTTTCGTTGTTATTCGTCTCTCTGAGGTTCTGGCTTTAGGATTCCTTGTAGTATTTTTGGAGTGGGGGTTTAGTCGCAATGAAATTCCGGAGTTTCTCTTTGCCTGGGAAGGTCCATATTCTTTCTTCATGGAGGAAAGAGAGCTTTGCGGGATAGAGTATTCTTGGTGGCATCTGTTTTCTTGGAGTCTGTTGACTATGTCCCTCCACTCTCTCCTTGCCCGTAGTGTTTCTTCAGAGAAGTCTGATGTCAGCCTGATTGTTTTCCTTTGAATGTTATCTGTTTCTTCCCTCTTGTCAGCTTCATTATTTTTTCCTTGTCCTGGATTCTTGGGAGCTTTACTATTATGTGTCTTGCTGTGTTTTTCCTTTCGTCGTGGAAGTTTGGTGTTCTTCTTGCTTCTTGTATATCAATTTTCAGCTCCTTCTTCGCATTTGGGAAGTTCTCTTCAATTATATCCATGAATATTTTCTCTGTTCCTACATCTCTCTCCTCTCCTTCTGGAATTCCTATAACTCTTATATTTCCTTTCCTCATGGAGTCAGATAGTTCCCGAAGTCTTTCTTCATTCTTTTTCCTTCGTACTTCTCTTTCCTTTTCTGTTTTGGTTCTTTTTATTTCTGTGTCTTCAAGATTACTTATTCGTTCTTCCATTTCATCTATTCTGCTTTCATTGCTTTTCCCAGAGTTCTTTAGTTCCTCCATTAATTCTTTGATCTCCTGCATTCTCTTACTTCCCTCTTTAGGGACTCAATTTCCTTCTTCTGATCTATCACTTTTTTAATCATGGCAATTTTAAATTCTCTTTCTGGAAGGCTCAGAAGTTCTTCCAAGTTGCTGTCGTTGCAATCTGGGGAGTGGTTTTCTTTTTGTGGTGTGCTTCTTTCCTGAGGAGTTGTTAGGTTGCGTGTGGTTCTTCTACTCCCTACTGTCTGTTTTCTAATTTGTCGTATGCGTTGGGACACTGTGTTGCTCGGACTGACTGACATCTTGGGTGAACTTCTCCGCTCCCTCTGGCTCTTCCAGGAGCCATCTCTGTCTTCTGGGGGAGCTTTCTGCTGGTTTTAGGCAGTTTTTACTGAAGAAATGTCCCTGTTCTCAAATGGCGAAGCGGGATGCAGTCCCTGCGCCTCCGGTTTTAGGCACACTCTTCTGCGCCCCTGGTCTGCCCCGGACGTGGGTGCCTGCTCCCTCTGTGGGCTCAGACTGCTGGTCGGAAGGGCCTGGTGTGGAATAACTTCCCGGCTGGCCACTGGGTCCTCCAGAAACCTTCTGCCCTTTTCAAGCAGTCTTAAGAAATGTCCTGTTTTATAGGGTGTTAGTGACTTTTTTTTCCTGGTCGCTAGGTGGCGCCAGAGATCTCTCCTATTGTCCTTGGGGGGCTGTTTTTCGCCTCCCCCCACCCCGTGGGACAGAGAACAGAGCGGGAATGGTAGGGTACACCTCAACAGCTTTGGGGTGCTGTGTCTGCCTTGTGCCCCACCGTCGTGGAGAAACCACGCCCCGAATTTTCGTGCCAGGGTCTCAGTTCAAAGCCCTCAGTTCCAGGACGCGGGCTGTAGCCCAGTTCAGTGGCGCGGGAATGGCGCCTTTTGCACTGCTCCCGTCCCTGGGCGCCTGGTTCCTGCTCACTCAGGGAGGGACCTTCACCTCAGTGAGGACCTCTGCGCGTCTCCCCGCAAGCCTAGGTCGTCTCCCCGCAAGCCTAGGTCGCAGGCGCCGGGACCTGGGCAGCCGCGATCCAGGTCTGCACTTGCTTTTCAAGCGCGCCGAGCGCGCCGCTTTCCCTCGCAAGCTTACCGGCAGCCCGGGCTGTGCGCGTCTCCTGGGGTCTTTGTTCTTCTCTAATGGCGCCCGGAGCCGTTCGCTCACCGCCGCGGCGGATCCTGCAGGGTTCGCCTCAGCTCCCGTTCACGGGGTGTGGTGGCTGCAATAGTTCCTTTCCACTCACAGTCCCGCTTGCTGCCTTGTTTGTTTTTGTTGGCCGTTTTGGTTTGTTGTTTCCCTCCTCTCTTCGGGTCGGAGAGTGCCGCCTCTGTGGGCGGGGGAGGGGAGCAGGGTTCTGCGCTTCCCTCCCCTCTAGTCCTCTTTTATGGCCACTTTCTTCTTCGGGCAGTTCGCTGGCGTCACCTGTTTATCTTCCGTGTCCCAGTTCTCACTGGGACCTGCCGCTTTTCCTCCCTATTCACTTTTTTTAATGGAAGATCTTACTCGCAGTGTCTCCTCGCCGCCATGTTGCTCCGCCCCCTCTCACCACCACTTTTAAATACAGCAAATAAACTAGAAAAAAATTCCAAATGTTCAATTTGGCATTACTTAAATCATGGTGATTTTGTTACATGTAATTAGATATGCCCTTTTAGTACAATAACTCAGAAGAATATTTATGTATTTTAGAGAACATCATCTTTCATTAGCATATTTGCATTTGAACTTATATATATAAGCATATGCACAAATATACATATACACACACACATACACACATACACACACACCCCTACACCCCTGAAAGGCTGTATGCCAAAATGTTCATAGGAGAAATCCATGGGTGGTGGCATCTAATAAGATTTTTATTTATGCTTCCTTTTATTTTCTAAATTTCCTACATGTATGTATAAAGCTTCTCTGATAAACATTCAAATTATATTACAAAGTCAGGGAAAAGGTAGAGACTTGCAAGACATTATATATCGCACAACTTCTGAAATAAGTATTTTGAATTGAATGATGATTTATCTCTCCTTCCCATCTCTAGAACACAAGAATTTTTGCACTTTCTGATGAACCCCTCTGAATAACAATTCGAAAATACCAGATCTCTTTGTGTGGATTACACAGTGTTCTAAAACTGTGAGTCCAACTTATATTTCTCTGTTCATAACAAGTATTTCATGTGTTCAAACAACTTGCTTGGGACTTCTGGTAAGAAAAGAAGAATGATAAATTATATTTTCTTACATATTTCAAGTATTAAGACTTTTAAGGTTTTATTGCATGGAAATTAGAGCTTAAAATCAAACTGTGACAAAATTTTAGAATACTTTTAGGAACTCCCTTTTCTCAATATGCCAACAAAATAGAAATATGAGACTTGGGACTCTCAAAACACAGCCTATTGCTAAGTTGGTCATTTTTCAAGGCAAACACACTTCATTTTTAAATTTTCCTGTTATTCTGTAGGACAAACATAGCATTGCTCCAATATCTTTTGTGGCTAGTGAAAATCATTTTACAAAAAAGAAACAAACTAAATTCTGTACTCTATTAAATATTTCAACCTCAGGTCATATTTCTGACTGTATATTCTAACTGAATCATAGCACCAATAATCAGGTACTTTGAAAACCCCCAGATTATCTGAAATGATGAAATCGAGTGGGGACTAATGATGACTTTCTCAGAATCAGGTAACTGAGATTTTTCAACACCCAGTGATGTTGAGTGGCAATGCCACACATAAGCATCTCATTATACACATTCCAAGGGTATGCCACCTGGTGAGAATTTGGGCATTTGCTCCATGGCCCCTGATCCATGTGCACAGAAAGTAACTAGCTCACAGCTGGTGGATTTCTTCTACTCCCTCCCTACTTTCTAGCTCTTCACTTAGACACAAGGTTTTATCTCCATGCTTCATCATTTGTTTTGACCAACTTCTGTCAACCAGTGCTCCATAGTTTCCAACTATTCTGTTCCCTATTCACAACCACCTACCCTCCTGCCTCCAAGTGACCACAGGTTTGTGCTACAGTGTTGAATGTAACTGAAATCTCTATCAAAGGAATGGCAAACAATTTAAGTCTTCTGTGACAGATATAGTGGTGATGACAGAAGTTCCAGAAAACAGTTTGGGGAAGGATTTTCAAGGCACAGGGGTTAGTGTAAGTGCAGACCATGGTCTAAGAGCAGTGTGTGCCATGCGAACGGGAGAGATGTGGCAACTTCCTGTGTTTCCCCTTTGTTCCATCTCAAACTAATTAGTTTCTGCTTGGCATCAGAATTTAGTATAATTTGGAAACAAAATTTTAATTTATTACATTATAATCTCTCTGATTGATTTTGATATTCTAATGACATTCCTTCCTACTCCATATTTAAAATATATCCTTGCTACATTAAATATGAGGAGCTTCAATGATAATATTAAATGTTCTGTGGGAACATATATGAGAAATTTTAAGTAACTGACTTCCACACATGAATTGTTGGAACCTAAACCATTCATAAACAGAGGCCCGAACTCACTCTTTTTGTAACCAGACATAGTTCTAAGCCTATATTAACTACTCAATTATCTTTGTTGAATGACACTAAATTAAACAGCAATTGGATGTTCCTTGAATGTAAGGTGACATCTCTGTAGTTCTAAAGAAACTTCGTTATTCCATTTTGTCATTCCAGTTTCTAAACAGTCTCAAATCAAGTCCCGACTTCTACTGAAACATACCAACAGTTCACTCTTAACTTTTATCATATTTTGGAAGCTCTAAGAAAAGGAAATAGAGAAAAAGTTAATGATAATAGCTGCAAAGAAAGTAAGTTGTTCGGACAAATGAATTGTCTGCTAAGAGCTGGGCATTTATTTGTTGTTTTTTTTTTAAATAATAAATTTTATTTTTATATTCCCCCATACAATTGCAACCCCCCCATTCTGACCCCAATCCCTCCCCTCCCGCCCCCCACCCCCTGGGCATTTATTTGTAATGGACAAAAACCAGCACTGGCTGGAGAACTGACTGGGTATGGGCCAGGGAAGAAGAAATGGGAAGGGAGAAATGTGTCACAAACACAACTTAATAAGGGCAGGTTCTTCTTTTTAGTTCTTTGGCTCCCTTTTTTTGTTACTGAATTTCCTATTTCTATTTCTTTTTTTAAAATTTATTATTATGTTTTAATTTTATACATTTTTACATCATTTTTCATTTTTGTACAATGTATGCATTTTCATCTTCATTATAATCCCCATACAATTCCCCCCCTTGTTTTGATTCTACTCCCTCTCTCCCTTCATATTATGTCTCTAGTTTATAGTTGCTTGTTGATTTTGATTTTTGCTTTATTAGAATTAGTCTTTTTCCTGGTCCCTTTTTTAGGTTTTCTAAATTCCTGCTATGAGTGAGACCATCTGGTATTTTTCTTTTTCTTTCTGACTTATTTCGCTGAGCATGATCCCTTCCAGCACCATCCATGTGGCTGCAAATGGCACGAGTTTATCTTTTTTTGATTGCTGAGTAATATTCCATGGTATATATGTACCACATCTTCTTGATCCAGTCATCTATTTTTGGGCATTTTGGTTGTTTCCATAGCTTAGCTATTGTAAATAGTGCTGCTATATACTATTTCTATTTCTTTACCTCTTATACCTCCCCACATCTTTCTTTACCTGTTTCCTTTTTAGTTTTTCCCTTTTGCTTTCCCTTTTCTCCAACTTTGTTTTCTCCCTTCCCTCCACCTGGTATTTCTCACCTTTCATATCCCTCACAAACTCTTCTTTCCTGTCTTATTCTCTATCTGAAATGTTCAATGTGCATTAAATGCTGCCAATTGTTATACAAGACAAACAAAGAAGAACATTGTAAATGTTGAGGTGAAACATTGTTATGAGTAAGATGTATGACTGAAGACCACAGAGAGTATGAGTTTCAATTTTTAAGCTTTGACAGCATTTTGCATTTACATATCCTTTTCCTGTTTTTTTTCCATGTATTTCTCAAAGTCCACTATTATTTGTACACTTTCAAACCAGATGCAGGCCCAGACTTCACCAATGTGTCCTTAGCTTCAAAATTCACTCTGAAATTCAGTTTTAACTTTTTTTTTTTTAAAGATAACGGTAACTGAATGTTACTTTTTTTTTAAGATTTATTTATTTATTTATACAAGCACTGGGTACAGTCAGAAGCGCAGGAGGGTGAGAGAATTCACCAGAGCCAGGGCAGGGAACAGAACAGGCAGACCAGCGTAACACACTGCTGAGTAGAGCAGCGGGCGCGGCCGGAGAGGTCTGCGCGCCAAGTGGGACCTTCGCTGGTGGCCGGTGATCGAACCGTTGCTGCACAGGCTGCAGGCAGCTTCGCAGCCCAGCGCTCAACCGCTGCGCCACCAGGGGAGGCCCAATTCAGTTTTAACTTATTCGTTCAGTTTTATAGTCTTGTGATATAAGGTCACCGCTATTAGTATCTCTCATCAAGGAACCAAAGGACTATTTTTCAAAGTATACTTGCAATAATAATTCTTCAATTCATGTCAATCTAGAGGTTCTGCAATCTGTGTAGGTAGCATTTTAATTATTTACCTGAAAATTGTATAGATGGCTTTTGCTTAGAATTATTTTTCAAAATCACAGAGGCCAATATTTTATTACCATAATACATTAAAATATATCTTAGATATCAGAAAAAAAGTAAAGCTTAGACTATTCTAAAAGTCTTGAAATTCTTGCTTCGCTAATAAAAATGTTTTTATTGCAAATTGGTTGCCCAGTGGGATTTGTTAGGTCAGATTTTATGTGGTGTATACTTGTAGAGGTTTAATTTTCTTATAAGGCTCTAGAGATAAGGAAATGAAGTCAAAATTTTATGAAAGTGGTAGATGATTTATATTTTAATGATACTAGAAATGTGTTTTCTGTGCCCTTACCAAGGCAACTATGCTGTAGAAATAATAGAAAGTGCTCTGATTTCCATTAGCTGACAGTGCTATCAATTTCTGTTTCTTTTTTATTTCTCAGAAAAGTAGATAATAGTTGAAAAAGTGTTTTTGCTTCTATGTTCTGCACACTTTATGGGGCATCTTTGGGCAGAGAGGACTTTGAGAAGTTGTTTGAAGCAGAGCTACTCAAAGTGAGGCTCACAGCTATCAACATCAGCACTAAAAGGTAATTTATTAGAAAGCAGGTTCTTGGACCCACCCCAGGCCTACTCTAACAGGGAGGCTGGAAGTGGGTGAGGAAGATGTGCTTTGTTTCTGTGACTCTGAAGACCATTAAGTGTGTGTGCTCCCTGACTTTCCCTCCTGGTTTTGTTGAGAAGTTCCTTCTGAATTCCACAGGCACTCTCTGGGTAAACTGTTAAAATGTGTAACTCCAAAGTGTATTGATTCTTTGTTGTTCTACAGGGACTATGGGGATAATATACGATTCTGTAATGTCTCTAAACAAAAACAACTTAATATCACTATATGAAAAAATGGATACTTATTAAAGGAAGGTTTTTTTTTTTTAAATGTGTTCATTTAATTTCCACTAATAGCAACAGAAATGATTAAAAACACAACAGTTAAAAATAGCTCTTTTGATAAAGAGCTATTTGTAATGTTCCCAGGGATTCTGGTTAAAAATGTCAGCAGAAATATTTTAATACAGATATCTAAGAATCACATAAAAACTCTGACAACTTGAATAAATACAAAAATATTTTGAGAAGTAATACTTTAGAAACATTAAAAGATTCAGCTTTATTCTTAGATTCCTAGGCCTGGGAAAATCTCCTGTTTGACAATGTAGTAAAAATAAGAGTACAAAAATATGAAAGATGGCAAACAAAATAAAAAGTTAACTAGCCACAGAACACTGATTCACTATAATAATGCAAAACAAGACTGATGTTTTAAAATGGGATAGGGTTGAAAAACTAACAGGAAATAACTTTCTAGTAACTCAAGTGGGGGGAGAGAGAGGGACAGAGCTATTGTAATTTTTTTTTTTAATTTTTTTTTTAAGATTTATTTATTTATTTATACAAGCACTGGGTAGAGTCAAGAAGCACGGGAGGGTGAGAGAATTCACCAGAGCCAGAGCAGGGAGCAGAGCAGGCAGAAGGACCGAAGTACACTGCTGAGGGGAGCAGCGGGCGGCAGGAGAGGTCTGCGTGCCATGTGGGATCCTCCTCCAGTGGCCGGGGAGCAGCCGGGGATCAAACCAGCGCTGCAGAGGCTGCGGGCAGCTTCGCAACCCAGCGCTCAACCGCTGCGCCACCAGGGAGGCCCAGAGCTATTGTAATTTTATTCTTCCTTGAGAGAAAACAAATGTCTAGATACCAAGTCTATATAGAAATTTTCTCTTATATCACTTGTCAGGTACTCTAATTTCCTCTGTGCTCCTTAAATTCTGGTCACTTCGGTCACCAGGTTCCTGTTTAAGCTGCTTTTATTCTAACCCCTACATTGTTTCAGTCAAAGCAAAAATGTTTTCTACATCCTCCTTTATTTTCTGCTGGCCAGTGAAGCAGATTTCAAGAATATGTTGGAATTCACAGTGAACATAACCAGAAAAACTTGCTCCTTGGAAACTGGTTTGTTGTGTGTGGACAGGGAAGCAAAGTTTGGCTTAGCTGAAAAAGAGTGTAATGGGAGAAAAGAATGGATGAGACAGCTGAACGTGATGTTTTGATCTGAAGGTTAAAATCTGAAGATAGTGAAGAGGGACCACCAAGCAAAAACAGAGTGTGTGTATGAGACTGTGTGAGTGTATTTATGAGAGAATGTGGGGGTGTCACTGTGCGTGTGTGTGTGTGTGTGTGTGTGTGTGTGCACGTGTGCATGGTGGGGAAGTCAAGAGCATGTTATAGGCAGAAGGATCACCATGTGGAGAGAACTAGAGGCAAGATTTGAAGGATCATTATTAAAGAGTTTGGACTTTACTATAAGAGGAAATGGAATCAACTTTACTTTTGCAGTTGGCAATTGGGAGAGAAAGGATGATAGCATTGGTTTGTAAAAAAACAGTTTGTTAAACATGGATCTCAGCAAGGTAAGACTGGAAGCTCAGAGACTAGTTACAATGACGAAGGCAGGAAATGGCAATTTACTGAGAATAAGGTGAAAGAAAAGGATCCATAGAGAGAACAAATGACAGTCCACCTAGCAAAACAGGCTCAAATTTTCTGTCCTGCCTCTATCACCTCTAAACCTTTAACAGGAGGCGGGGGTGGGGTTGGATGTCTAGTGATATATTTGAGGAGCACGAAAGTTGCCTGTATGTTAGTGCTCTTTCACTTTTAGAAACCTGAGAAAAGATTAGAATGCTTTTATACAAATATTTTGGATGAGCAGGGAAGGGGCAGACACTCATACTTAGTGGTTGAGACACTAAATTTGTGCTAAGCTGTTTTCCTTCCAGACATTATGCGGGTATACCATATCTGTTGGGTGGCATTAGGCACCCAACTCAGCCTCTCTGGACCTTAGTTTCTTCATCTAAAACTGAGGATGGTACTAATAACAGTACCCAATTTGTAACTAGATTGTAAATTATTATGTTAATTCATAAAATATTAGGAATAGTGCCTGGCACATAATAGACAATCTTAGGTATTTTTATTTTCTAACAGATATTAAGAAAATCAGTACTTAACGTTTGAGTTAATTTCCAAAATCTGACGCTGAGTATGTGATTAAGATGGGATTTGAGTCTACATTATCACCTAAGTCCAAGCCATTTCAGCCATAGCCCCAAACATCTATTTAGTATTGAACAAATGTTAACTATTCCCGATCCGCTATTCTGTCACAGTTTTGGGTTCAGCACAGAGACACGCAGCAGGTTACCTGAGTTTCTTGGAACCTAGGCCTGTCTCCACAGAGCACCAAGAGGGTGGCTCCTAACTTTTTTCCCAGCTGATGATTACTTCCAGACAGGGATTCCAATAACTGGTATCAGTAAGAGCATGTGGGAATAAATTTACAGATTCATTCAGTGGAAGAAACAGTAAATCAGAAGCAGCTCATTCCCTCTGCATTAGGTCTAGAAGTCCCCGAGGCAGGCTGTGGTTACTGGCTTAACTTCATTTTCATTTTTTACACTAGCTAACCCTATGACTTGCTTATCCTCATATAAGCAGATTCTCCCTCTGATCAAAACTACCCATTCAATAGCTCTTAGCTTTACCTAAATTTTGAACATTGAATTATATTCCTTACAGCTCAATTTTACTAAAAAGTAAAAAGCTGATTTTTTTCCACCTCCTTCAGTGTGACACATATTTTTATGGTAGGAAATTTGTACTTTCCATGATCAAGTTTTTGCATCAGGTTCTATAAGTAACACTATGGCTCATTTTCCTCCCTGAAATTGGAACAGTGCTGCATGCACTTTCTGTCATGGAACTCCTGTGAGTTTAGAAAGGTTCTAATTCTACTTACAAATAATGTTCTCTGTATTGTTTTTTACCTCTGGGGGAAAATATTGTCAAACATTTCAAAATTGGTCTAGAAAAAAGGGACAATCCATTTCAAAAATCTTCAAAAGCATAACAGATGTATTTCATGTTTGCTAACTCTTTCAGTAAACTCAATGGCTATCTATTTTGATGAGTTAAGTCTTTCCTTCCATTAGTATTTCAAGTCACAAAATGTTTACCACAAGAATATTTATTTGAGGGCATGACTGCATTTATTAGAGCACCTTGTTCAGAATAGGTGTTCACTAAATATTTGTCGGTGATTATAATTACAATTTAAGACAATTATGACCTTTTCATCATTCCTTTCTATAATTATATTTCAAAAGCACTCATTAAGTCACTGTAATAATCAAAAGGCATACTGAAACTAGCTAGTTAAAGTGAGAGTTCTTAATTGCTTATTTAAAGAAAAATCACATTTTTAAAGTTGGGCTTTATCTTATCCTTTGTTTAGTTTTCCAAAATCCACCAGGTGCTTTGATGGTGGGGGGGCACAGTAATAATACCTGAGGTGGGGGTCCTATTCTTTCAAAATACAAACAATGATGTGAACCAATATTATCTCAATAATACATAAAACAAATATCAGTAAAATGTAAAGAAAATCATATTTTTGGTCATCTTAATTTACTTTTCTTCAATCCAATAATTTAACCACTGGTGTTATTTTCCAGGAGATAGGTTATAATCTCTTTACATTCTTTGTTAAGTGATAAATATTCTACAAGGCTCATTAGTAGTGTTTAGTTTTACTTTGTTAATTATCTTTTAATATTTCAGTGCAGAGAATACTATTTCCTTGTACAACACAATAAAGACATTTATTTACAATAGGAAAGTTTGTCAATGAAATATGACTACATTTTTTAATTATGTCTTAACTTTCATGCATTAATTTTCACTTCTCAAGTGAAGGCAAAGTTTTGAATTTATAGAGAAGAATGTAAATATTCTTCTATGATCATTAACAAATAATTTGTGGCAAATGAGAAAGCACTTATTTGGGAAATTTACTCTTTAACTTATAGGAATATTAATAAATAGAGGCTGTGTTTTGTTTGTTTTTTGAATTTATTTTTTAATTTTTATATTCTCCATACAATTGCAACCCCCTGATTGTGACCCCAATCCCTCCTTTCCCCGCCCCCCCCCAAAGTATGTCTCTGGTTCATAGTTGTTTATTGATTTTGATTTTTTTCTTTCTTATAGTTATTCCTTTTGCTGGTCCCTTATTTAGGTTTTCTAGATTCCTGTTATGAGTGAGACCATCTGGTATTTTTCTTTTTCTTTCTGGCTTATTTTGCTGAGCATGATCCCTTCCAGCTCCATCCATGTAGCTGGAAATTGCATGTGTTTATCTTTTTTGAATGCTGAGTAATATTCCATGGTGTATATGTACCACATCTTCTTGATCCAGTCATCTATTTTTGGGCTTTTGGGTTGTTTCCAAAGCTTAGCTATTGTAAATTGTGCTGCTATAAACATAAGGGTGGAGGTGCCCTTTGGAATTAATGTTTCTGTGTCCTTTGGGTAAATATCTAGGAGTGGAATTGCTGGATCATATGGAAGCTAATAGAGGCAGTGTTTATGATAAAATTTTAGGTTAAAAGTAATTTTTATTTGTATTCTAGTCAATGTCCTGAAATTGGAACATCAAAAAAGAAAATTACATCAAAAAAGAAAATTACTTATGTTTTTTAAAATACAAAGCTGACAAACTTAAAATGGGTCTTCTAAGCTCTCTAGAGTAATTACTTGGGTAGTTCTTTCCTATTAATTTGATAATTTGCAGGATATTAATAAAGAAAATTTACTTTAGAACCAATATAATCATGTCCCAGAAACCTATTTACTACCATATTTAATAATCTTCAGAAATGTGTGCCTGGAGAAATTTAAGGAGTCAAAAGAATGCCAGGCCACATATCCAGACCCATGTTGATATACCAGTAACTCCATTATCGAATAAGTGCTGTCACTTGAAAAATATGCAAGTTGACTTGAAAACTGAAATGAGGTCAATAGCTGCATTTAAACCTTTCCTAGTTTTCCCAAGTAATTTAAAGTATGAATAGTAAAATAAATTGACAATTTACAGACTATTATATTTCTGATAAAGATCGGAGTCCTTAATAGAAACACATAATCACATGTCTATTCAACTGCCTCAGCTCAGTTGTCAATCCCAGAAATATAGGTGCAATCACAGAGGCTTTGCACATGGATAACCAGTGCAAGGTGGGCAACTCCTGTCAGGTGACAAGAAGCGAGATAGCCCAGCAGCTTTCACAGGTTACTAAACACCTCATCAGAACCAGTGCTTGGCAAACAATATCACCTTCCTTCCTTCTCTAAAGTTTAGAGGAAAAAGAGCATTCTTTTTCAAGAATTGGTAGCCTCTTGCGAATGCAAAAATGTATGCAATATTAATCATTATTATTATTATTATTACAGCTAAGAAAATTAAAGCCTAACATTAACAGACTTCTTTTACGCGTGGACTGTGCTAAGTGATTTAGATGCAGTAATTCATTCAATCCTTTCCATAATCTATGTAGTTATGGAAACAATAATGATTATTGAAGTTTTTCCTACCCCTTTTCATAGGACCAAGCTCCTATTGCATGCTTGGTTATCAGTTTTTCCCTCAGGATTTTTTTTCTTACTTTGTTTTATGTAGTTTCATGAGTATCTGGAGGAGGCAAGTCGAGTCTCTTCACTCTTCCACCATCTTGCCAGACTCACATATTTTAGCTTTTAATAGATGATCTAAATAAGTGGTGGGTTTTTTTCTGTAAACCTTTAGAAGTTTCAGTTTTTTTTAAATAATATATTCCATCGGTTCGTATGTTGCATATACAAGACTTAACACACAGTTCTCTCTCAGAAAATGTCAGAAAGTGTGTTACTTGTATTAGCAGTTGTCGATTCTCTACGTATTATTGTTATCTTGTCCTTTCTGAATTTTCTTCTCTTTCCTGAGGCACTAAAATGAGAACCACAAATTGTACAGGGAAGTAAGTCCTTGGATCTAGGAAACTCCAGAGTCAATTTCAGGAGCAGACAGTTAAGTTTGATTTTTCATAATCTAGAAACTAGATTCATGTGAAACTGCAGAAAGATACTCTTACCAGATTTACACACAGGTGAGAAAAGAGAGATTGACCACACTTACTCAGGTTTACTCTCAGGGTGAGGGATGTGTGGTTTTTGTGTTTGTTTTTAACATTGACTCCAAAGCTTTTTTTGCAACACAGAAAATCACTGTTACTCACTGGCTTCAGGACTGACAAGTAAATCTGAAATTCTCTTTCTCCAGCTGAGTTCATTTTCAGATAAAAAAATTTTGCAACCAGGGTCAGGAAGGTGGTGATTGCACTGTCCTGCACTGTCCAATATGGTAACGGCACAGAGCTACCAAGTCGTTGAAATGAGGCCAGTCCAAATGAGAAGTGCTGTTATGTTTACACAATATACACCATGTAGCAAACACTTTGCATGGAAGGCAGAGTTTAATGTGATGGGAGATTTCCTAAGACTCCATGCATAGTTCACTAGCATTTACATTGCACTTTAAAAATTATGTGATTATGTTCTCCAGTGTGCAAAACCAGAAATCATTTCATCCACTCTGTATATAATAATAAGTATCATTAATAGTTAATATAAGCTTCCTGGGTGGCAGGCACCGTGTAAAGTATATTTTATCCACTGTCTCACTAATCTTGCTTTATAAAAATTACACGACTAACTTTGTATTAAAGACAAGCTAACAGACATTTAGAAGATGACAAAGCTAAGTCCTGGTTATGCAAACAGGTCTATTTGACTTCAAAGAGCACACTGATACAAACTTATTTTTGTAGCTTCCCGATAAATCATTTTTCAATAAGTAGTGAACTGTACCACAGACACAAAAAATTAAACAAAATAGATTTTTAAATTTCCCTAAATGTCTATGGGGTAAAAGGATTGCTTTTAGATAAAAAATTCTTTTGAATCATTTGACCCACCTGCTTCCCAGAAAATGTGGTCAAGTTGCATACCAGGTGAAGTGTTTTCTCCTGTTATTGAATAAAACTACTGGGATAAAATTGTACCTGCAGGTACTTAGAATTCAATTATACTTGATTTATTGTTAAATCACTTATGCCAGTAACTGAACGTGTTAGAAGAAAAGACTAATTCCAAGTATTTAAGGATAGATCAAAAAATTACATTTTGGCTTTTATTTTATTTCTGAAGCTACTTAAATTTGTTTGCAAGGAGAATGGCATTTCTTTTTTTCAGCTTGGTAAAATATACAAAACTATGATTATGTGAATATTTATTTCACTTTTTGAGTGACTGTGACTTGGGAGATAGTCAAAAAATTCTAATAGGCAGATGCCTGAGAGAGAAATCCCAGACTCATACTTGAATGTTGCACTCAACACAAATCTTCTAAAGAATGGATATTGTCTGATAACTAAGAGTAAAAATTCCCCTTCTGTTTACCAGTTTCATGTACATAAAATAGTGGCATTAGGGCCTCCCTGGTGGTGCAAGGGGTTAAGTCTCAGCACTACCAAGCTATCTCCAGCCACTGCAGCAAGAGTTCAATCCCTGGCCAGGGGACTAACCCACATGGTACAACAGACCTCTCCTGTCTCTCCTGCTGCTCCTTTCAGCAGTATATTTCAGTAAATCTGCCTGTTCTGCTCCCTGCTCTGTAGCTGTTGAATCCTCTTACCTCTCCATACCTCCATCCCAGTTCTTGTAGGCATAAACAGATAAATCTTAAAAAAAAAATAGTGGCATTATACTGACACGAGTTTATGGACACAAAGGAGGAAAAACAACAAACAAAAGTACTACAAACTCACAATAACACAAATGAGGCCAGAAATTGCTAACTAGGTAAAAAATTATTTTCTTAAGTTCTTTCTTTTGGGGATATATAAAATAGTTCAAATATGTCATTTCATTTATCTATAGACTCTTTCCCTGGAGGGCCAGGGCTCAGCAGTGATTCCCATTCAGCAATAGACAAAATGGAAGCAGAAATGAGTGCAGTGATTTGACCCAGGTCCTTTTGCTGGTCCTTCAAGGGAGCAAGTGGAAAATCAAATGAAAACTGAGCTATCTAGACATTTTTCAAGGAGGAATATTCAGAATTCATAGGAATTTGTAGAAACCAATTTTTTAGACAGTGTAGTTTAACAAAATTTTCACAAATTTCCATGGTGCATGCTTATAAAAAGAAATGGCAAGGATCATACTTTAGTTAGCCAGCAGTTCTACATGAAGTGTTATTACAGAAATTATTTAACTGCCATGGAAAATGTCCTGACTTAGACAAAATGAAAGCAAATCAACAGTGTAAAACTTCTGTCAATAAAACAAACAGAAGAAATTGAAGCTTACATTTTAAGCAATTGGTTGAGATGGCCTCTAATTGAAAATATGTGGAACTAAGTAATAGGAGAAAAACTCAGATAAAATATCCAAGAACTTTAGTTTATTTAAACATAATAAATTCCAGCTTTCCTTTACTTGAAAGTTTTTTACAAAGGAAAATTTTTTTTTTAAGATTTATTTATTTATATAAGCACTGGGACCAGTCAGAAGCGAGGGAGGGTGAGAGAATTCACCAGAGCCAGAGCAGGGAACAAAAGAGGCAGACTGATGAAATACACTGCTGAGGGGAGCAGCAGGCGGCAGGAGAGGTCTGCGCACCATGTGGGACCCTCGCCCGGTGGCGGGGGATCGAACCAGCGCTGCAGAGGCTGCAGGCAGCTTCGCAACCCAGCGTTCAACCACTGAGCCACCGGGGAGGCCCTACAAAGGAAATTTTTAATGAATGTAATGTTTATATTCTCTCATCTGGTGCCATTAATTTCCTTTGTTGGAATTTTCCTCTGGTTTTCCTAACCTATCTTCAGATGCCCAACTTTGTAACTCCTCACAGTACAAGGGCCCATGCTTATCTGATCATTTTTGTATTTCTATAGCATTGATAGCCTTTATGCAAATTTCAATTCTCAGTTATTCTTCCATCACCTTAAAACTCCATCTGTATTTGAAATCTGTAATATGATGCTAACTTATAGCATTTGGGTCATCACAAACTACCTGACACTATGTTAAGTGTTTATATGTGCCATATTATTTAATCTTTGCAATAAACCACTAATGTAGGCACATTTGTCATTCTCACTTCATATATCCAGAAAAGTAAGAACTTCCCTAAATTCTTATGATATTATATCTATAGAAAGTTAAACTAGAAATGAATTGACTAACAGGCTAAGGGACTTAAATTTAAAATAACTTATACAATAGATATATACTGAATGTTTTTACCATGTCCCGTCTCTAAATAAGAGGCTGAGGATACACAAAATGTTTCCAGCCAAATGAGAATACAACCACAAATACTGTATTAAGTAAGTCACAATACAAAGTATGTATGAGGTGCCACAACAACAGAGGAGGAAGGAATGATTTCACAGAAAGATTTGCACAGGATGTTTGGTTTAACTGGTGGAATCACAGGAAGGAAGAAGAAACCCAGGAAACAGTTTGTTCATTAAGGAGGCTGATCAGGCGTGTTTAAGGACAGAGGAGTCAAGTTATGAAGACCTTTGCATAACCTGGCCAAAAATCCAACTTTATTCTATTGGAAATACAGAGACATTGATGAATTGTTAAGCAACAGGAAACTGCTAGTGAGAAATGGCAACATTCAGAAAGAACAGAAGCCAGGTTATCTTTGTCTTTTCCAGGAGCTTCTCGTTACTCATCCTCTTTATCCTTGCTGTCTGGCTTATCCAGGCCTGTTCATTACCCTGGTCTTTTCTCTCTTCTTATGCTTTCTCTTTTGGCTATTTTAATATGCCACCAGTTTGTTCTGTTTAGGATTTGTTAAAATTATTTAATCTCATTAACACACATTAAAGCTCTAGCTAAAGGTTAAAATAAAGAAAGATAACAAGAAAGGGGTCTTCTTTCCATTAAAATTCCAAATTATGAATCAAGATGCCCCACCATCCCATAAATGCACTGGTCACATGTTCCTTTTCTTAAAATATCTTTATGTCTGTGTGTGTGATTAGTTGAATAAAATGAACGAAGATGAAACTACATAGCCCCAGACCTTTTTAAAATACTAAATTATTTTCATATACATGTAACTCTTGATTGGCCTTTAAAACATGTAAGGCATGTGATCATTACTAGAGATTTATAAAAATTAAACACACACACATATACATTAAAAATCTATCAGTAGTTGAGTATATAATTGGTGCTTAGGAAAAAATGTAAGTTGAATCTGAATCTAAAGTCTAGTTTGGCTAGTAGTATTTCAATCCCATTGATATGTGCAGAACAAGAGGGAGAGGGAAGGTATTACCTTCTTGTAAAGGGACCTTTCCACACCCATTAAACTACATCCCACTGCAGACACCTATCAAATGACCTGACCATGGAGATAGCCAGCTCCTTCCACCTGGGGCTGCAGATTGTGTGTGGGAAGATTTCTCGGCTGTCAGATAAAGCCGGGAGTACATTTTATGTACCCAGCTCAAAAGATGTTTGACTACCCACTCATTTTTGTATAATTTTCTAAGTCACTTACAGAATAAAAAAGCCATGTCATGAATTGTTGACTTCTGCTTAAAGTTTTCTGTGAAAGTTCTCAAAAAGGAATTCTGAAATGCACAAATATTCGAAATACTAATATTTGAGATGAATTCTAAGACATCCAGTAATGTGGGTATTGCAATTCATTTTCCTTCAACTATGATTTTAGAGAACAAAACATTCCATATGTGATCTTTACCCTTTAAATGAAACCAGCTTCGAGATGATAAACACAGGTTTCATTTAATTCATCACTAATTATTTCTCTAGTTTATTGTTTATCTAGCAAAGTACTATACATTAGCTCTTAGACTCTCTATATATTACCCAAGGGGCTATTTTAATAAATTTGTAAGGATTACCTTTTTGGGATTTTATTGCCTGGGTTTTAAGATGAGACAAAATTAAGAATTCATTGGAAATGTAGACAAGCTATTACTATTTATACCTCCGTTAGCCAGAGAGTAAGTATTCTGTGATGCTACTGGTTAATATTTTCATATATTTTTGTCTTGTACTTGACATTAACTATTCTTGATGTGGAGGGAAAACCTAATTATTGCAGATTTAAGGGATAATGTCAAATTAGGTGTGATATGAGCAGGCTACAAAACCCTGAAGATACAGATCAAATGAAGACAAATGAGTTATCCTAATAGGACCTATCACCTGTACGCGTAAGTTTATCACTGTTCCCTCTTGACTGAAATACTTTTCTCTACAAAATTATATAGCTTTCTCTTAAATCTCTGTGCTTAATAACTATTCTGATATTTAATTCCTTCTTGTATCACGTATTCATGCAAAACTTTGAGAACAGTAGAAACAGCACTGAAATTGACCCAGAACTGGATATCCTTTCTGGAACTCACTGACTGTGTGTTCTCAGCAAGTCACATAGATAATAATCTAAGCTATATTTTCCTATGGTTGCTGTAAGGATTAAATGAGATGCTTAGCAGGAATTTAAAACAAGGAAAGAATTTTAAGAAATGGGCCCTCTTGCCAATAAAGTTCCAAATTGTTGATCAAGACGCCTTATCTTCCCATACATATACTGTGGTCACATAATCCCTTTCTTAAAATTTCTATTCATTTATAAGATCTGAAATGAAATTGTTCGGAGTAGTAAATTTCATTTTAACAAATGGCACCTGGAATATTTTCTTAATTATCCCACATATCTATACCTCTCAAAGGAACAATGGCAGAACTCATGCATTTACAGTTCCAAAGTCAAGGTCATTAGATTTGACAACATGCTACAACTGTGAACCCACTGGCAGACTGGCAGTGATAATTTCTTCTTTTGTCTCCCATTAAAAAACCTAAAAGAGTAAGTCACTCATTTTCTCCCATTTAAAAAGTTCTTTTATTTACACAGTATTTTGAAAGAATATGTCAGACTGTTAAGTGATGAGTATTCATTTCTTCTAATTAATTTGAATGGTAGTACACAGAGCCTCATTACAAACTGCTCTATATACTGTAATGTAGTTGAAAACCTTACCAATGCAATTTAATATATGCTTCCTATTAGTTATAGTTTGAAAAATTGCTTGCGTAGAAACCACCTCAAGGCCAGGAATGTGAGATTAAATAGAGACATAATCCAAAGTGGCAGAACTTGCTGATGATGTATCAATTGCTCTTACATTAGAACTTAAACCATCCCCGACTAAGATAGTATAAGATTTAAGAAAATGCTGCAAAGTTGACAAATTCAGTCCTCACAGAAAAGGTAATGAGTAGCAGCTCAGAAATATAACCTCACCATCTTAAGCATTTCCAACATAAAGCAAAAGATAAAGGAGTTCATCACCACTAAGCCAGCTTTGCAGGAAATGTTAAAGTGATTTTTTTTAACTGAAATGAAATGGCACTAGGACAAGAAAACACATAAAATAAAAACAATCTCACTGGAAAAGCTAATTATACATTAAAAGGAGTGGATCAATCACTTATAAAACAAGCATGCAGATTAAAAGACAAAAGTAAAATTAAAGCTACAATAATTAGTCAAGGGATACATATAATATAAAGATGTAGAATAAGATGTCAAAAATATAAAGCATGGGAAAAGGAAGTAAAAAAATGTAAAGTTTTAGAATGTGTTCAAAGTTGTTAGCCATCTAAAACAGGATGTTATACACATAGGATATTCTAAGTGAAATAACTCAAACTATAACAAATACTGCTTGATCTCATTTTCATGTGAAAACTAAAAATAAATAAATTCATAGAAACACAACAGATTGGTGGTTGCCAAAGGTGGAGGTGAGATAGGGAAAATGGGTGAAGGTTGTCAATGATACAAACCTCCAATTAGAAGATAAGTTAAATTCTGAGGATGTAATGTGCCTGGTGACTACAGTGAACACTGTATTGTATATTTAAAGTTGGAAAGAGAGCAGATCTTAAAAGTTCTCATCACATGAAAATTCTAACCATGGACGCTGACAGATGTTAACTAAAGGTATTGGTATCACATTATTGTTTGCATTATAAACACATATCACATTATGCTACCTTAAATTAATACAATGATATATTAATTGTAACTCATACAACAGGAAAAGTGATCATGTATTATGATATATGTAACTGGATTTTTAAACTGTCAGAATGCTCATATTAAAAAACAAAATGAAAATTTTAAAACATGAGGAAAAAGAGAAATGTAATCTCACCATTTACTTTTATGGCTTGTTATTCTAGGGGAACACATTATTTCTATGACAAATGTTCACAATTTTTTTCAGTTGTTAGTAGATTACCAAACTCCCCAAGCAATACACTATTCAAGATGTAAACTAAGGGAGGAGAGTTTAGTATTGTAATTTAAACTTCATGTAAAAGCTGATCTCATGTGTATTTAGTCATTCATATAATTGTTACTGTACTGTTTTGTAATTAGGTGTGAATGTTAAGTGGTTTATGTAAATGATCATATTGCAAGTGTTACCAATATAGACTTTTCTTGGTACTTACAATTTACAGACTATGCTCACATATATTATCTCATTTAAATTTCATTTTCTCAAGCAGAGAAACTAAGAAAGACGAGATCCAATCTGTCATAGGTCAAGACAGACTAAAGCTCATTATACTTATTAATTGTGTCCCTCACCAGTGACTGCAAGGATTGAATTTATGTAGTGTATCTACACATATACACATACCAAAACTTATTGGAAAATATGCTTGCCCCTAAATATCTTTCTATATCCCTGTGGAATAATGATATCAGCCCATGTCACAAGATTATGACAAAACCTAACTGAAGTAATAAAATATTGCAATTACCAACTGCAAAGGAATACTGCTAAATAATAACACCCGTAAAATAAGCTTCACCATATGGTGTTCAGAGTAGTTGGAGACCGAAAAAAATTGGCAATATGTCCCAGCAGAGAGTATGTTTTTAGAGTGAGAACAAAAAAGTGGATTCTATGATTTGGAGCTGGGGATGGTCTATTGGTGACAGTTAATTTATCAGATATGAGCCTAGGAAGAAATTGAGTAATACATTTGCATGTGCCCAAACACATATACCCATCCCACCATTGCCTGTTCATATTTACCTCTCTCTCTACATAGTAACAATTCCAATATGGTCCTTCACACAAGTTCAGAATCATGTGACATGATATTTTACACCTCACCTCTGAGTGAATATTAATCAAGTAGACAATCTCCATAAAATGATGATTTTGACCCCCTAGGATATGGTACATCACGAGTTGGCTGCCTCACAAATCAAGAGCTATTTGTCATAGCCTGGTCTTCCTTAATAGACACAGTTCTGCCATGACTGTTAATTCCAAGACATTTGGAAGATCATGCATAGTAAGAGTTTTATGGTTTTCATTTCACAGCAATTTTTCCACTCCTCCATTATAGATGTTGATGAATGGTCATATTCTAAGAGAAATGAGGGAGTACTTACAGTCAGGCAGGCTTTTTATGCAGAAAGACGGACCCACTCAAGTTATTTCTGGGATAGCTAGATAATATCAAGAAGGCCAAAAGCCATTGCTCCTCTCTATGGTGTTGGAGAGAAGTGTAAATTTCCCTCTACGCTTCAGAGTTCTTTTCAGGTTGGCCAAGTAATCAAAGTAACATTGGAAAGGTTAGTAAAACACCAAATTCAATTATGAAACTATGGGGACTCTACATAGCAAGTGGATTTCAAAGACAACGAGGCAAAATGTGGGTATATATCCTGAGCTAGAATGGGAGAGCGGCTTGAGGATTCAAGGAGGAGCACTTAAATAATGAAGAACAGATGCTCTGTAATTAGATATTTGCAGTGTCATATAGGTAGTTTTTTTCAGATAGAAAGATATTTCTGGCCATAACCCTAAATGACTTCCCTTCCTAATTTTTAACACCCCCAGTTTTCATCCTTTCAGCTATTTAAGGGAGTAAAACACATTTCTCCTGAGTTTACAGAGCTCCAATTGACATCAACTCAAAATAATCTGCATGCCAAAGTGGCCTGTCTTGAGGAGGGTAGCTTGAACATTTTGGGAAAAGCTATCCTTCCATGGTATGTTTAATATTAAAGGGACCCTGTGTTTCTATGGGATCCGAATATATGTTTTATGAGCAGATGCTCAGCTTCTTCTTGCTTAATGATATGTATAATAAGATCAGGGCAGTACAGATGGTGAAATAAACAGATAAAGCAAATGTGGTTGGTTAAACATACATTTCACAGTGCCAATGATTTCTGAAAACTTTTGGTGAAGTAGCCATTCACTGTGATTTACAGAGATCTGAAATACAGCTGCTCAAATCCCAAACTCATACGTCTTTCCAGAGTAGTTACAGAATGCTCCCTCATCTACTATATACAAGTCTCAAGCAACCACCAATGTCCCCCTAGATGCAATTCAGTAAGTAACAGAAGACAGTGGAATAAAATAAAGGAACATTTCTATTGCACAAGAACAAACCACGTAAGTGCCAGCAGCATATTAGGATGTAACACTATTCAGCAAATATTTCTTGAGAACACATTACAGTGAGGGACACAAAGATGGAGATGATAGAAACCCTGGTCTCTTAATCTTATCATTGAGCCCATGATATCGGATTTGTACATAATTATAAATGAAGGCAGTATATGATAATCACTTTCAGGAGAGGTACAAAGAACAGTTGAAAGTAGAAAAGAGCGTGAAGTGTTCATCAGTGGAAGTATTTAAGGAAGGCTTCATGGAGGAGGGGTCTTTTGAGCTAGACCTTGAAAGACAGTTACTATGTGAGAAGATGCTGCATATGCTCCTCTATCCCCTTTTCTGCACTATATTGACTTTCCTTCAGATCCACACTCTATTTCTCTAAGATCTTCTGCCTAGACCAGAAACAGCCTTCCCCGATTTCACTAACACATACACATTATTCCTTAGAGAATCTTTCTATGACCCAACATCTAAACTGTTGCCCTGTTATCATAGAAGCTTGCACATGTACTTTGCAACACCAACTATGGTTTGTTACTGCATTCATTTACATGACTTTTTAAAATTAAGAAATGACTCTGTCAAGACAAACAGGTCCATGAGGAGGAAAACTGGTCTCATTTACCCAGCCTGTGTCTTTAGAACTAGCTCAATGAATACACTTGCTCTTGGTTGGTCAACGGACTAAGTGGTTTGCGTTCATAACATTATGCAAATAGAAACACCTAAGGCTGAATAGGAATCAGTTACACTTTATATTCAATAGTTAAATCAAACCCTTTCTGCCTCTGTTGTGCAATGAATTGTTTCCCTTCTACCACACTAAGTAAACAGAAAATTGTCTCATTTACTTTTGTATCCTCAGGACCCCAAGCACAAGATTCATACTAAGTCATTTTTAAATTTTTTTTTAAAGAATGTGTATTGAAGTGACTTTCTTCAGTAGGAGGAAGAAACCCCTGAGTAGGTAAGAGCTGTGTTCTGATTGGTGCTGTGAGAAAATTAAGCCACTGGCTTACAGAAGCCATTGGGATTGGGTTACTAAACTGCTGTCTCTCAGCTCTAAGTCCAACCTTCTTACTCACTTTCTAAGACTGAGCCTGTGGTTCGGTGAACTCCATTTCTCCTTTGCCAGCCAGCAGCCCAGTAGCGTCTTAGGGAGGTAAGCTTGCAGGCTTGGGGATGGAAGGACTTGCTCCTACCTGTTTGTCTGTCCTTTCTCACTGCATTGCCCCAGCAACGGCACTGCCCCTGTGCCAGCAGCAGCACTTGATACATTTTCCTACATTTCCAGAACCAGCCTCAGCATACCTCCAGCACCACCACCGGCAGCCAGCGGTGCCCCACTTCAGAAGTCTCAGAAGTTCAAAAAAGCTGGTTGGTACCTACTCCCCAGAAGGCTGGGCCCCAGTTCTGTGCGGTCCCTTCTGGAGCTTCTGGATTCCATGTGCCTACCTTTTCCCCCTTTAACTTACTCAGTCCTAAACGTGTAACCTCTGCTTGTGATTACAGCCCTACTTGTTTGAATAATTCCTACATTAAATCATCTCTGTTAAAATAACTCATATGATCTGCAGAGTTTTGTGACCAGACACTGATACAGTACTGATAGTTAAGAGACTAGTTAAAAGCATCACGCAATAGTTCAAGAACAAGGAAATAAACCCCTGACTTTAGCAGATGAAAGAATGAAATTAATTAAAAATATCAGCTAATGCTTATTGAGCATGAGGTCCAAGTGCTTTGATGAAATATGTAATTAAATCACTACATTTCCATAAGGTAGGTAACAATAGGCTCATTTACATATAAGCAAATCAAAGTATAGAGAAATTGCGCAAGTTCACAAGAGTCAAGGATGAACAAAGCACAAATTCAGTTCTTTAGGCACATCAGTACATAGCCTCCTTACCCAGCCTCCCTGCCACCAAGGAGACTCACCAAGGTAACAGGTAATCTATAAAAATAATGTAACAAAGCTGAAAAATGGTATAGGAATATAAGAACTTCATTTTGATAAGGGAGAGGCAGAAAAGTTCCATGGATAAGTTAGCACATACACATTTAATATACCCAAGGTACTAGAACTCCCAGTTATTTTCATTTTCTAACTTGTATTTCAAATAAATCTGCGTTGATTTAAAAGGGAAATAAATAAAAGGTGCAGCTGAACAGACATAAGCTACACTTGTATTTATTGAATGCCTGAATGACTGAATTTTGACAGCTATAAACCTAATGGAATGAGATTTAAAAAATAGACTTTCTATTTGAATCTCTTCTTTCCCTGGGGCTGTGTTAATATGTTATAATACACAGAAAATCACAGTTCTTAAAAATTATGAAAGTGCCTCAAAAGCATAGCATGACTTCATAAACGATGTGCAAATATAAATAATATATAACATCAGTCACTGGTGTTTTATATCCCCAGGTCTCTACATATTTAAACAAAAAGTAAGTAACCTAGAGACCAGAAGCTTAAAATTAAATATGAACTTAAGGAAAATGTCAGATGCATGTGAAATATTTAAACACTAGCCTACTAAAGAGTGCCACAAGGTACACAGTACCTTTGCAACATTTAATCACCATTATCAGAAATACAGGAAAGGAAGTTAGTACAACAGAGGGGGCAGTAGCTCATGTCCTTGGGCCAAATCCTGGGGCCACCACTTCTGCATAGCCTCAGGCAAATTACTTAAAGGCCATAGCCTCAGCTGCTTCTTCTATAAAACAAGTATGACAATACAGGCCCATTTTGAAAAGCTAAGCACAATATGTAGAACATGGTAAGCAGTTAACAAATGTTAACTTCCAGTTTATAGGAAAAACATGGTTTAAAGCATGTGTGTATAGTATATATTAATTATGTATTATATTAATAAAGTATGTAATTATATATAAGGTGTATGCATTGTGTTTATGTATCTATATTATCGATGATTACATATAATTGTTAATGAAATTATATATTAATATGTTGTTATTAATATTAGCAACTGTCAGATCCTTATAGAAAATTCAAGTGTATGGATATTTGCCTATTTTAAGAGAAAGCAACTGATAATGAGAATCAAGGAGAAACTGTCTGTTTCCCACATCCCCAATTCTGAAATGTGAAGGGCTGTTGAGGCTGGTGAAGGCAGAAGAGCCGTGGACAGAAAGTCAGAAGACTCCAGGACCCAAAGAGCCCCTTTCATCTTTCTATGTCAGAGTTTTCTTCATCTGGAAAATGGATATACTGTCAACTCCCATAGCAAAAGGCTTTTCAATGGGCATGTCTGGCCCAGGTTCACAGACCTCAGTGAGAGCTCCTGTTACTGGAGAGGGGAGCACCCAGACTATACAAGGAAAAAGCCTGGCTTTTGTAGGGAGCTGGGGAGAGAAATGATGTGAATAAGACTGTGAATAAGGAAGCTGCTATTATCTCCTGAATAAGGTTTTAAAAATGCCGCCACTGGAAAAGAAATATAAAAAATGCATGAGAATGACACATTCTCTCTGCAATGTACCCTCGGAGCCTACCAGTGTGGTGCAGCGGAAAGAACTTAGATTTCAACTCAGACCAACTTGGTTGTTTATCTAGGTTTTGCCACTTACTGTGTACTCTTCTTTTTTTTTTTTAAGATTTATTTATTTTTTTATTTATACAAAAACTGGGTACAGTCAGAAGTGCAGGAGGGTGAGAGAATTCACCAGAGCCAGAGGGGAGCAGAGCAGGCAGACTGACGAAATACACTGCTGAGGGGAGCAGCGGGCGGCAGGAGAGGTCTGTGCGCCATGTGGGACCCTCCCTGGAGGCCGGGGATTGAACTGGTGCTGCAGAGGCTGTGGGCAGCTTTGCAGCCCAGCACTCAAACCGCTGTGCCACCAGGGAGGCCCATTACTGTGTACTCTTAAGTAAGTCATTAAACCAAACTTGCTTGAATGTTGCAGTCAAAAAGTAAGGGTCAGGATACCTACTTTTCAGAGCTGTTGACAAAATTAATTGCCATGAGGTATACAGAATATTTAGTTCAATGCCTGTTGCCTCTAGTCAAGACAGCCTCTTAGAAGTGATAGCCTGTGTAGCATTCCTATTTATAAAGAGATTTCAAATAGAGAAACTGAATACATTCAACCATAGTAGGACCATGATATCAGTTCCCAGTATTAAAACTTAGCAAGTCAAAATCTCAAAGAAAAGGATATCTTATCCAGGAAAACATGAAACAATTCAAGATATTTTGCCTCGCATGGTCAAAACTGTATCCATTATCTACTTCGAGAGCTGGAGTAGGGAGCAAAGGGATCAAGGAGGATTCTGAAGTTGCCACAGTCTTGTGAGAGCATGGTAATCTCAGTGTATTTATGTACACTCTTCATACTGTTCTCAAAGTCAGTATTTTCTTATAAGGTGGCTAGTTTTTACCGAGGTTTTGTAAGAAAAGTTTTATTTCTCCCCTGCAGTATGTCTCTGATTTATAATTGTTTTGCTTTGTTGTGTTTTGTGCAGGGGAGGAGGGAGAGGCATCAGAGGGAGGGAGGGAGGAGCACAGGGGACTGAGGTGATGGTGCACGGGTGCCTTGGTGAAGGAAACTTTATGGGGACTACACCTGAGGGGGGTGGGGGGAAGCAAATATTGTTTAAAAATGAACAGTGATGTAAAAAAAAATTTAAAAATTTAAAAAGTTTTATTTTTGGTAAAAGTTGTTTATTTATGTACCTATCTATTTATTTACCTACCCACTTTTGCTTACCTACCTATGAATGGGTTGTCTCTAAATTAGTGCTCTAATTAACACATCTCCTAGCCATAGCTCCTCAGTGCAGGAAGCCAACACAGAGGAAAATTAATAAGCAAAACTAAAATGATACATGCAGTTTGAGGGTATTTCTTAAAATGTAAAATGCAATAGATGAGACTTATCCTAAGTCTCATTTTATTTATAAAATGAGGTTCTTGGGAAGTAAAGAACCTTTGTGCTTTGAAAGTTCCTATTCTTTGCAGAGCTAGAGCAGCGGTATGGTTGCTTTTGCCTGCACATAGAAGGGCTGCCTCTCCAGGGATGAGACATCCCACAGAATGCAAGCTCTGTGCTTCAATAAGGCACTGGCAAATGGAGATGCCTCAGTGCCAGTTGACTAAATGATCGAAGCTGCTGATGTCCAAACGCCTACTAGCACTTAAGGAATTATCTCTAGTCGTGGATTAAAACACTGGTTTCAGCCCTCTATCACTTACAAGCATGTGACTTAGGAAGTGACTTAAAATTTCTTGTCCTCCATTTCTTTATCTATAAGATACTTCAAGTGTCTTTGAGTCTTAGGAAGCCCCATCCCTGGTATATAAATTAAATAGATTATAAACCATTCTTTGCTATAAAAATTATTACAATGAAATGATCATGTTTCTCCCTTATAGATACCTATATTTTATGTCATATATTAACATTTGGTTACCGAATAGCAAATCATTCCATGATACTTATTAGGGTTTATAATGCTGTAGACTCATCTTTTTCAACTTATTTTTTTCAAACTTGCATCAGTTTTTTAAATTATTATATTAGTATTTTTTAATCTTTTGCCTCCAAAGAAGATTCTAATTTGAACCACTGAAACCCAATTACCATTTGGGATACTGAAGGCATTTTGGATTTAGTTTTTATTTTATTTTATTATTATTTTTTTTTTTATAAATTTTATTGTTATATTCCCCATACAATTGCAGCCCCCCATTCTGACCCCAATCCCTCCCCTCCCGCCCCCGCCCGCCTAAAAGTGTCTCTGGTTCATAGTTTTTTATTGATTTTGATTTTCACTTTCTTATAGTTATTCATTTTCCTGGTCCCTTATTTAAGTTTTCTAGATTCCTGCTATGAGTGAGACCATCCGGTATTTTTCTTTTTCTTTTTGGCTTATTTCACTGAGCATGATCCCTTCCAGCGCCATCCATGTTGCTGCAAATTGCATGTGTTTATCTTTTTTGAATGCTGAGTAATATTCCATGGTATATATGTACCACATCTTCTTGATCCAGTCATCTACTTTTGGGCATTTGGGTTGTTTCCAAAGCTTAGCTATTGTAAACAGTGCTACTATAAACATAGGGGTGCAGGTGCTCTTTGGAATTGATGTTTCTGTGTCCTTTGGGTAAATACCTAGGAGTGGAATTGCTGGATCATATGGAAGCTCTATGTTTAGTAGGTCCAGAAATCTCCACACAGCTCTCCACAGTGGTTGGACCAGTTTGCACTCCCACCAACAGTGCACAAGAGTTCCTTTTTCTCCACACCCTCGCCAGCATTTGTTGTTGCTAGTTTTTTTAATATGTGCCATTCTCACTGGTGTAAGATGGTATCTCATGGTAGTTTTGATTTGCATTTCCCTGATGGCAAGTGATGTTGAACATTTTTTCATATGCCTGTTGGCCATTTGCATTTCCTCTTCAGAGAAGTTTCTTTTTAGCTCTTCTGCCCATTTTTTGACTGGATTATTTTCTTTGTTGTTGCTGAGTCTCATCAGCTCTTTGCAGATTTTTGTGATCAGTCCTTTATCATTAGTGTTGGGTGCAAAAATGTTCTCCCAGTCAGTGGGGTTTCTCTTTGTTTTTGTTATTGTCTCTTTTGCTGTGCAGAAGCTCTTTAATTTGATGTAGTCCCAGCTGTTTATCTTTGCCTTCACTATCACTGCTTTGGGTGATGTGTCTGTAAAGATGTCTTTGATGTGCAGATCACGTAGTGTTTCGCCTATATTTCCTTCTATATATTTTATGGTTTCAGGTCTTATGTCTAGTTCTTTAATCCATTTTGAGTTGATTTTTGTGTATGGTGTGAGGTAGTGGTCAAGCTTCATTCTTTTGCATGTAGCGACCCAGTTTTCCCAGCACCATTTATTGAACAAACTTTCTTTGCTCCAATGCATAGTCTTTGCTCCTTTGTCAAAGATTAGTTGACCATAAATCTGTGGATTTATTTCTGGATTTTCTATTCGATTCCATTGGTCTGTATGTCTGTTCTTGTTCCAATACCATGCAGTTTTGATGATTATGGCTTTGTAGTATAGTTTGAAGTCTGGGAGTGTAATGCCTCCATTCCCTTCTTTTTTTTTCAGGAGAGCTTTGGCTATTCGGGGTTTTTTGTGATTCCATATGAATTTCATCAATAATTGTTCTATTTCTTTGAAGAATGACATTGAAATTTTGATTGGAATAGCATTGAATCTGTATATTGCTTTTGGAAGGATGGCCATTTTAATAATGTTTATTCTTCCAATCCACGAGCAGGGGATGTCTCTCCATTTCTTTGTGTCTTCTTCTATTTCTTTTAACAGTGTTTTATAGTTTTCTTTGTATAGGTCCTTTATCTCTTTTGTTAGATTTATTCCCAAATATTTGATTTTTTTTGTTTCAATAACAAAAGGGATGGTTTTTTTGATTTCTTCTTCTTCAGATTTATTGTTTGTGTATAGGAAGGCTACTGACTTTTGCATGTTGATTTTGTATCCTGCCACTTTACTGAACTGATTGATGAGTTGAATTAGCTTTTCTGTGGAGTTTTTGGGGTTCTCTATGTATAATATCATATCGTCTGCAAATAGTGATAGTTTGACTTCTTCTTTTCCTATTTGGATTCCTTGGATGTCTTTCTCTTGTCTTATTGCCCTGGCTAGGACTTCCAGTATTATATTGAAAAGCAGTGGTGAGAGTGGACATCCTTGTCTTGTTCCAGATCTTAATGGAATTGCTTTCAGCTTTTCACCATTGAGAATGATGCTGGCTGTTGGCTTGTCATAGATGGCCTTTATGATGTTGAGGTATGTTCCTTGTATCCCAAGAATTTCAAGGGCTTTTATCATGAATGGGTGTTGCACTTTGTCGAAAGCTTTCTCAGCATCTATTGATATTATCATATGGTTTTTATATTTCTTTTTGTTGATGTGTTGGATAACGTTGATTGATTTTCGGATGTTAAACCATCCTTGTGCCCCTGGAATGAATCCTACTTGGTCGTGGTGAATTATCTTATGGATACATTGTTGGATTCTGATGGCTAAAATTTTATTGAGGATTTTTGCATCAGTGTTCATTAGGGAGATTGGCCTATAGTTTTCCTTTTTAGTGTTGTCCTTGTTCGGTTTTGGTATTAGTGTAATATTGGCTTCATAGAACGTGTTTGGTATTGTCCCTTCCTTCTCAATTTTTTGGAAGAGTTTGTGAAGGATAGGCACTAATTCGTCTCTGAATGTTTGGTAGAATTCATTTGTAAATCCATCAGGTCCTGGGCTTTTGTTTTTGGGGAGGTTTTTGATTACCATTTCAATTTCGCTAATTGTAATTGGTCTGTTTAGGTGTTCTATTTCTTCTTTATCTAGCTTTGGGTGATTGTAGAGTTGTAGGAATTTGTCCATCTCCTCTAGATTATTAAACTTATTTCCATATAACTGTTCATAGTAGTTACTGATTATTCTTTTGATTTCTGCTGTGTCCGTTGTGATTTCTCCTCTTTCATTGATGATCCTGTTTATTTGTGCTTTCTCCTTTTTTCCTTTGTGAGCCTGGCTAGGGGTTTGTCTATTTTATTGATTTTTTCAAAGAACCAGCTCTTGGTTTCATTGATCTTTTGGATTGTTTTTTTAGTTTCAATTTCATTTATTTCTGCTTTGGTTTTTATTATTTCTTTTCTTCTACTGGTTTTGGGTTTTTTTGTTGTTCTTTTTCTAGATCTTTGAGCTTCGAGATTAGGTTGTTTCTTTGAGTTCTTTCTTGTTTCTTGATGTGAGCTTCTATTGCTATATATTTTCCTCTTATTACTGCTTTTGCTGCATCCCATACATTTAGGATATTGGTGTCCTCCTTGTCGTTCAATTCAAAAAATTTTTTAATTTCTTCTTTGATCTCCTCATTAGTCCAGTGGTCTTCCAGTAGTGTGGTTTTTAATCTCCATGAGGTAGGAAAGTTCCTTGCCTTCTTTTTATGGTTTAGTTCTAGTTTGATGCCTTCATGGTCAGAAAAGATGGTTGGTATGATTTCAATCTTGGTGTATCTGTTGATGTTTGTCTTGTGCCCCAGTATGTGATCGATCCTGGAGAATGATCCGTGTGCGCTTGAGAAAAATGTGTACTCCGTTTTTTTGGGGTTTAGTGTTCTATAGATGTCTGTTAAGCCCAATTGCTCTAGGTCCTTATTTAGAGCTTTGGTTTCTTTACTTATTTTTTGTCTTGTTGATCTATCCATTGTTGATAGTGGTGTGTTGAAGTCTCCCACTACGTATGTGTTTTCTCTGATGTCTGTTTTCAGAGAAGACAACAGTTGTCTGATATATTTTGGTGCTCCTTCGTTTGGTGAGTATATGTTAATGAGTGTTATTTCTTCTTGAAGTATTGTCCCCTTGATCATAATGTAGTGACCATTGGGGTCTCTTTTTATCTTTTTGAGTTTGAAATCTGTTTTATCTGATATAAGTATAGCTGTTCCTGCTTTCTTTTTTGGCCCATTTGCTTGTAGGATTGTTTTCCATCCTTTGACTTTGAGCCTATTTTTATCTTTTGTAGCTAAATGTGTTTCCTGGAGACAGCAAAAGGTTGGGTTTTGTTTCTTAATCCAGGCTGCAACTCTGTGTCTTTTTATTGAAGAGTTTAGTCCATTTACATTTAGAGTTAATATTGATATGTTAACATCTGTATTTGCCATTGTGTTTGTCTTTCCTTTGATTTTATTTATTTATTCTTTTAATAACTTTTTTTTTTTTGGCCTTCTTTCATTGTTATTCATCCCTCTGAGGTTCTGGCTTTAGGACTCCTTGTAGTATTTTTTGGAGTGGGGGTTTAGTTGCAATGAAATTCCGGAGTTTCTGTTTGTCTGGGAAGGTCCATATTCTTTCTTCAAAGAGGAAGGAGAGCTTTGCGGGATAGAGTATTCTTGGTTGGCATCTGTTTTCTTGGAGTCTGTTGACTATGTCCCTCCACTCTCTCCTTGCCCGTAGTGTTTCTTCGGAGAAGTCTGATGTCAGCCTGATTGGCTTTCCTTTGAATGTTATCTGTTTCTTCCCTCTTGCCAGCTTCATTATTTTTTCCTTGTCCTGGATTCTTGGGAGCTTTACTATTATGTGTCTTGCTGTATTTTTTCTTTCGTCGTGGAAGTTTGGTGTTCTTCTTGCTTCTTGTATATCAATTTTCAGCTCCTTCTTCACATTTGGGAAGTTCTCTTCAATTATCTCTTTGAATATTTTCTCTGTTCCTACTTCTCTCTCCTCTCCTTCTGGTATTCCTATAACTCTTATATTTCCTTTCCTCATGGAGTCAGATAGTTCCCGAAGTCTTTCTTCATTCTTTTCCTTCGTACTTCTCTTTCCTTTTCTGTTTTGGTTCTTTTTATTTCTGTGTCTTCAAGAGCACTTATTCGTTCTTCCATTTCATCAATTCTGCTTTCATTGCTTTTCCCAGAATTCTTTAGTTCTTCCACTAATTCTTTGATCTCCTGCATTTCTTTTACTTCCCTCTTTAGGGACTCAATTTCATTCTTCTGATCGTTGATTATTTTTCCCTTATCATTGTTTTCCTTTATGACTTCTGTCAGTTTTTTAATCACGGCAATTTTAAATTCTCTTTCTGGAAGGCTCAGAAGTTCTTCCAAGTTACTGTCGTTGCAATCTGGGGGCTGGTTTTCTTTTTGTGGTGTGCTTTTTCTCTGGAGAGTTGCTAGGTTGCGTGTGGTTCTTCTCCTCCCTACTGTCTGTTTTCTAATTTGCCGTATGCGTTGGGACACTGTGTTGTTGGGACTGGCCGGCATCTTGGGTGGGCTTCTCTTCTCCCCGCTGGTTCCTCCTGGAGTCATCAGCAGCCCGGGCTGTGTGCGCGTCTCCCTGGGTCTTTGTTCTTCTCTAATGGCGCCCGGAGTCGTTCGCTCACCGCCGCGGCGAATCCTGCAGGGTTCTCCACAGCTCCCGTTCACGGGGTGTGGTGGCTGAAATAGTTCCTTTCCACTCACAGTCCCGCTTGCTGCGTCCGTTTTTCTTGTTGGCCGTTTTGGTTTGTTGTTTCCTCCTCTCTGCCGGTCGGAGAGTGCAGCCTCTGTGGGCGGGGGAGGGGAGCAGGGTTCTGCGCTTCCCTCCCTTCTGGTCCTCTTTTATGGCCACTTTCTTCTTTGGGCAGTTCGCTGGAGTCACCCGTTTATCTTCCGTGTCCCAGTTCTCACTGGGACCTGCCGCTTTTCCTCCCTATTCACTTTTTTTTTTTCTTTAGTTTTTATTTTAGAGTTGATAGGTGGTTTATGATAGTTTGAATAGAAATTAATTACTAATAATATACTTTACTTGATGATTTCATTTAAAAATGCAATAACAATGGAAACAAAAATTTAAATTTAAAAACACTTATCCAGAAAGTAAAAACATAGTTATACATTATTTCCTTTATAAAGTAAAGAGGACCTATCATGTCAATAAATTGAGAATTATTGTGTGAGTTTGCAGCAAAGCCTTCTGGGCCAGCTGTAATCTCTAATCATTGGGTTGATGGAGTTGAATAAGGCTAATTATTTTTCCAATAAGCAGAGACCCTGGACATGCTGTTTTGGCAGATGTCACTGACAGCCACACAGGAGGGCCATCTTATAGAGAAGAGGTCTGTTTGATTAACCTCATGGTGACTCATCTGTTGGCCAGTGGTTGCTGTGGAGATTGGTGGTGAACATTTAAGTTCCACCAAAATCTTGGGATTTAAAAAAATGTTAGTGTCACATGTAATATGTTATTCATATTTGAAGGAATTTAAAAAGAGTATTACAAAGAAGACCCAAAACTTGGAAAATCTTTGAGGGAGAAGGGAGCAAATTAATATTCTTTCCAAATTTTAATATTAGACAGAAAAATTCCATTTTGTTAGTATACTGTCTTTCTTCCCCGGACAGAAGTTTTGTTTTTGTTTTTACTCCATATTTGCAAACATACCAATTTTAACCAAGTTTCAAGATCCAGATTAAATGGTATCCATTCTTTGAGGCCTATCTGGTTTCCTTCTTTCCCTTGCTGGAATTAATTTTGTAAGAGGGCGGTCCCCAGGAAAAGGGAAGGTTCCAGGTTCCCTGCCCCACCCTAGGGAGGATGGAGCTGAGAAGGGAAAAAGAAGCTGAAGAAGGAGACTGGGAGAAGGAAGGAAGAAACACAGGAGCAAGAAAGAGACTTGCAGGAGGCACATGGAGCAGAGAGACATGTGAGGAAGCTGCACTTGCTTCTTGGCCCTGGACTGGTTGAAACAGATGTGGGTGAGAGACCCATGAGGAGGTTAATAATGGCAGCTTGGTTTTGCTCTTCTCCTTCCAGAAATGCTGGGCCCCTTCTGCCCTTTTCCATGGGTCCCCACCAGAAGGTGTGTTAGAATTGTGGCAAGCTTTTGGGCCTCAGAGGCCCTGCTTTGGGCCAACCCTGTTTGGCTGGGCATTTGCCCACTAGAGGATGGATGCTTGATTTGGAAACTTTATTCTTTACCTTTTCTGTATTGTGCACTAATTGTATTAAAGTTCTTTCCATTGAAGGTCTTATGCACTAGAGTATGTTTTGTCTTGATGCAGCAGATGGCAGAAGCTATGTAGCGCAAGCAAGTTTGGGGGTTCTGGGGTGCCCCAATCCCTGTCCTGTAACAAATTTCTCTATTCAGTGAAGATCCAAAATACTTCTTTTACAAACAGCTCCACCAAGCACACACTGTTACCTGGGGTGAAACACTTAACCACTCTGAGTATGTTTCCCTGTTTCTGAAATGAAGCTAATTATAGTACCAAGTTTATAAACTTTTATATGACTAAACAAGCTCCTATTTATGGAAGATGCTAAATTAACAGCTGCTGGTTAGAAGAGAGACTGTCCATTGTGAGAACTATGTAAATGTTTCTTAAATAAATAAAAGAAATACATTTTTAATGTTACATGTCACACTCACTACTGTTTTTATCCTCTCTTCTAGTCTGGAAGCTTTTCCCAGATAGGGACAATGTCTTTAAATATTCATGTTTAACCAGCTCAAACTATTTTTTGGTAGCAGTTGTAAATGTTCCTTGGATACAAAATTGGTCTCTGGGATTCATCAGCAATTAGTCAGTAACAAATAAAAACTGGAAATTTTCTGCCTAAATCTGATTTTTCTCCTATTTCCCTGGACTACTAATAACAATGCCATTAGTGCTTGGTACATTCAGTGGGCACTTGATAAACAGTTTTCAAGTTAACAAAATACAGTGAGTAAATAACATTTTATCTTAATATATTAAAATGACTTACCTGAAAAAAATAATGCTCAACTTTTATATTTTCATGTCTACCACAAAGGTTTATAAAGAAGATGTTATTTAAAATTTAAATACAAGTTTTTAAAAAATTTTTGGAAGACTGGTACATGTTTACCATAAATCCCTATTTTATTTAATTTACCATTTAATCAACAGGTACCAGTCACAACCCTAGTGGTGCTTAGTACTGTGTTAAGTCACAAAATATATTTCAAAAAAAGCCAAAGATGTATCCTCAAGGCACTACAGACTAGATGGAGTAATAACACAGATAACACTGTGGTTTCAAATTGTATGATCTACACTGTGAGTGATGTAGTGTGTCAGAGGTCAGAGCACCGAGAACTGGACTAATTAGGGGACATGTCTCAGAAGAGGCTGATGAATGGGAAGGACTCATATAAATGACAGGTGGGAGGAGAAAGCAAGCAACCCATTTATTTTCCTACCTCACCCTCATGGCGCCTTGCACAGACTCATTACTGTGAACTGAATTTAACTCCTCTGACTGTCAAAATTAGTTTCCAGGAAGCCAAACCTGTGATGCCCACTGGGGGAGTTTGTTCTCTGATGGCAGGAATAGTTAGAACAGGGGTTCTGAAGGGAAAATGGCCCTGGCCTCTAATCCTCCAGGTCTATGTCAATGAACTGTCTAGGCCAACTAACCTAGAACTGACTGCCAGCCCTCACCTGGTTCCCCTGACTGCACCATGACCTGTCCCCAGGCCTCTGTTCTTTCTCCATTTTGATCAGTGTGAATTTCTGCTGCTCCATTTGACTTCAATATGGTTGCCAAATAAAATATAAACCAATTTGCTACATATTTTGAAATGGCTCACCAAAGACTTAAAAATTGATTTTCCTTAGAGGGTTTACTATATCCTCCTTCCTTCACAAATGACTGGGTAAGTTATATTAAACAGATCTAAAAGAAGGTGCCTTTCTTTTAGACCTTTCCTGCTTTAATTCCCCCTAACATTTTATTACTATTTCATCTTCTCTAAGCTAGTCAGAAACTTGGCCTCCTTTGACTGCCAGACATACCAAGTTATTAAAAATACCCTTCAGACAAAATTAAGGAAGGGTCAGTGAAATGAAATCAACATGGGGTTTAAGCAGAGCACAGAGATTTCTTTGACTAGAACAGGAAATGAATGGTGATGATTTTGGACGGTCAGTTTCTTTCACTAATCTGTTGCTGGACTCTTTCAGACATGAATGCCTTTCATTGTCAGATTTCCTAATATTTCTCCATTTTGAGAGTTAGTTGGAATAACAAGAAGTTACCTCATTCCAAAAAAATTGTCAACATTCCGCAGAAAGATACGGCTTCTTCAGTTGGAATTAAGAGGAAAGTAAAATTAGAACCTTAACACTCCCAAGGTTTATACAGTAAAAGACAAGCAGACGCACTATTTTCACACTGCTGCTAATTGAGTCTTATTTGGATTAGAACCTTCTGAAAGAAGTCAACACATCAGGACTGGGTATGCTAGCAGGGAGACTTGTGGAATGTGATACTGGATCAAACCTACTGCTTGCCTCCCAGAGACCACAGATTCAGTTTCTAGTTGATTATGGAACAAAAGGACATTGTTTTGAAAAAAGAAGCACAATTGCTTGGGTCCATAGAAGTTGTGATGACTTCTTGCCTTAGGGGAGACCTGTGTTTAACTAGGGTTTTTAAATCCAGCTTTCAAAATGCTTATTTGTTGTGAAAGTAAACTATACTTAAAGTAAAGCAAATTCATCAGAAAGGCTATACTTCTGCTCAGGTGAGAAAGTAGGTATATAACATTTAAGTAAGAACTCAGCTACTTGGAAACCTTTCTGCATCATGAAAAAGAATGCAAATAGTTACCCACTCACAATCAAGAGATTTATCATAAGACTTTCATAAATTTCACTTATGTATTTGCATGTGATAGTGGTATCAGATGCTATTACTACTGCCTCATAAGAAACAGCCATGAACAACTCACAAGGATTACTGTGTAGGATACAGAAGTCACATAAAAGCTGTACAGACAGTTCTGGTTGGGTGTACACCTACACTCACTCATCAATACACAATTCAAACGTAAATCTTTGCAAAATGAGATTTGCTGCAGAACACAATGCTTTCTGGTCATCAAATAGACAAAATTGTGACATTTAATTCATGATGAGAAGATTCTACTCTATTCCTAAGAAGAAGGTAATCTAGTCAACTCTGGTGTAGTTTCATCAACTTTTGAAGAAAAGCAATTTCCTTTCAAGACTTGACACCCTTTCTACCCCCTTGCTTATAATTCCAGATGGGAGGTATAGGGTGGTAGAAATGTTAGGCTGAATAGAACCATAGTACCTAAGAGGAATGAATAGTACCAGGAAAGATATGACTCAGAGTATTCTCATTTTCTGAAGTTCTTTTGTACATATGAATCAAGATTGCCACAAAAAATCACTTTTTATTTTAATTGTAACTTCAATAATAGAGTCCTTTCTTGAGTTTCTATTATTGCAGAGCACTTATATCACACAATTCAAGAGATACAAAAGACACATACACTCTCCTTTGAGAGACCAGAAGCACCCACCTGCAAGAGAATAATAAACACAAAATACTATTGGATTTAGAACTGCGTTAGGGTACACACATACTGTATAGGGTGACTGTGAACTGCCTACATTTTCTACCTTGAAGAATGAGAAAAACAGATACTGGCCAAATTCTCAAGCAGTAAATGCACTAAAAGAAGAAAAGATTATGTGGATGGGACTTAAAGGGATCATTAAAGACACCATTTTATTGGAGCAAGGGGCTCATTTAAAGTCAGGAGTAAAAGCTATAGATAGTGTAATTACCATATTGCTTTAATTATTACACTTTAAGAAACCTGATACTTCTCCTGAAAGGAAAACTCTTACCAAAGAACAACATTAACAAATTCATGTCAAATATAAAAATATCTGTATATACATCATAGCAGTCAAGCATTCCACCATTGATTGCATGCCTACTACACGCCAGGCATCATCCTAGCTAGGACAGCCCTCTCTGTTCTTCCCTATCATGTCAGATGGGTCCTTTCCATCACAGAAACTGAATTCTAAAGTTTCCTAGGCCTCCATGGTGGCGCACAGGTTACTTCTCAGCACTATCAAGCTATTGCCAGCCACCACAGCATGAGTTAGATCCCTGGCCAGGGAGCTCCCCAATGGCACAGCAGACCTCCCCTGTCTCATCTGCTACTCCCCTCAGCAGTGTATTTCAGTATTTCTGCTCCCCACTCTGTCTGTAGTGAATCCTCTCACCCCCCACGCATCTGGCCTACACCCCAGCTCTTGCATGTATAAAAAATAAAATAAATCTTTAAAAAAATAAAGTTTTCCAACTCTATTACTCTAAGTCCCATATGAAAACTTCAACAATTTTTGAGTCTATCTCCATGATATTCTCTTATCTATTTAATATATTTGTGTTAGATCACAAACATCACATTTCACATTAGGATTCCTACATTATCCTCCAGACTCCAGACTCATTATCTTCAAATAAAACCTATCCTCCCTTTCCCTCTGAAAAAGAGGAGGTTTAGGTGTGGTAGCACTGACGTCACTAACTATTATCTGTTACTAAATAGTGGGTACGCTAAGTTGAGTACTTAGGAAATAAATCTTCTTCATTTAAAGTTTTCAGCAACATTGTTGAAAAAGAAAAAAATGATGGTTTAGAGGGACTGAACAATTATCACCAGGTTCATGCCATTTGTTACTGGTCGAATTAGAATTTTAAATTAGGTCTAACTCAAAGCTGAAATATTTTAATATCATAAATCCAGTCACTATATTTAATTCAGAACCTCTTCTTTGTCTATAAAATTAGGCATATTTAAAAGTATTGGCATTGAAACTTTGAAATCAGTTTGGGTCAGTTCAGATTTCAGCTGCACCATTTACCAGTTATGGGATCTTGGGCATAATTATTTATATCATTAAGCCTCAACTCATCATTTTTTAAAACAGGATAATAGCACTTCCACAAGCATTATTAGGACTAAGAGATAATCCATGAAAATATTTACAAAGAGTCTGACACAAAGTAACTGCTTAAAAAGAATTGATGAAGCAAATATGTGTATATAAACTGATAAGTACATAAACAGATTTCTTTGATGTATATTTCTTTGTTTTGCATCAATAATTTTCTTTTGTTTAATTAATGTATAATTGGCAATGTTATATTAGTTTCAGGTGTTCAACGTAATGATTTGATATCTGTATACTGAGATATGATCACAAAAATAAGTCTAGTTAACACCTGTCACTATATATGGTTAGAAAATTGTTTTGTGTTATGATGAGAACTTTTAAGATCTACTCTCTTAATAGCTCTCAAATATGCAATACAGTATTGTTAACTATAGTCACTGTGATACACATTTTATCCCCAGGAGTTATTTATTTTACACCTGGAAGTTCTTAAAACACTTCTTTAAACAAACATGACTCACAGGTAAGGACACCCACTTTACCACTAATTGTTAAGGTTAAATAGTGCTAGCATTTTTTTTTTCAGGGGAAAAAATATGCATTATTATAATCATTATCGATCAATTACCACAGTCATCAATATTGATATAAACTTACTATAAACCCCCAAGGACATTTACCTTTCCCAAATGCCTACGCCTATTCTCTGCAACACACATGTTTAAGATATCATCAAAGCTTCTTCTCAGTGCTAGTCTAAGGTGAGTAGGAGTCCATAATTTAAAAATTACTAATTTGCATGTTCTAAAAGGGGGATGAAAGGTGATAAATGAGTAGCAAAGAGTTGATAACAGATGGTGTTTTAACAATTAGGGAAAGCAATGTTTTTATTCTACCACATAAAGTGAAGATTTTCTAAGACTTTACTGTTCAAATACAGCCATACAAGCTCACCTTCTAGCAGTGGCATATTCTCTAACTTCAGAGAATGAATTGATCTCCAGAATTCAGTGTCCCCAAGAATGTTTAATTTACTCAAATGCCTACCATCCCAATATGCACTTGTTCTCCCTATAAAAAAAATCTGCTAATTTCACAGCTTGCAGGGCAGAAGAAAAGGATTCATTGAATCCTAAAATAATGTCGTTGCCAGGGGAGGAAAACTGTTGTTTTTCTGTTTTTGGCCTTATGGCTTGCATTTATTTTTCCTTTTTAATAGTGTCCAGTATAGAATACAATGTTGTGAACACTTAAGGTATTTCCTTAAAAGGACTGCAGTAACCCCTTGTAAGGGCAGGACTGACCACTGAGCAGGTTTTCTTGGATCCAGCAGACTGGGTAAAGGAGGAGTCCTGGAGCCCTTAGTGGTTTTTGCAGGTCTTTTATTGGGATTACCAGGTACACGGCAGGCAGGGGTGCTGGGGGGCCGGGAGGCTGGCAGTCCTCCCAGCCCTGAGCAAATCCGCACTCTCTCTGGCATGCTCTGCTTCTGCTTCTGCTTCTTTGCTTCTCTCTTGGCTTCTCTTGCTTCTTTCTCAGCTTCAGCTGGCGTGCCCGTGATGCCGCCCTTAAAAGCGCAGTCGTAGCCCAGGTGAATCCCATCTACCCATGTCCACACCCTACTCCAGGTGCCCGCCATCAGGCATGCATTCAGGACCTCAAGGATCCATCATCTATCCTGATGTCAGGAGGGCAGAAAAGCCTGACATTTTCTTTACCCTACACCCCTTCACTGCTCACTCTTATATTTATCTAAATTAGGAGATTAAAAATGAAAAGTAAAAAACATACAAGTTGAGGTTAAAATAGCAGCAGACCAAGAAAATATGAAAAGGCAGGGGTGGCAATGTGACTTCATGTTTAATTAAGACCTAATAGTAAATATGGAGCCAACCAAGATATTGTGAAAGCATAGGTTGGACCTGTTTTGAACACCACTGTAGCCTAATATTTAACAAGGTGTTTAGCACATGCAATACTCAAATGCTCATTAGAAAAATAAACAAGAACAGGAAAGTGGCATCAATAACTGTGGGGATAAATTGGGGTTGAATAAAAACATGACAGTGTCAGAGGACTTCTGACTCATACTATAAAATAAAAGAATAGAGCATAGCTTAGTAAATTTGATAAAAGCTATATGTAAATTGTGTGCAAATGTTGGTATATAGAAAATGCATAAACATACACCCATGTGCCTATAAATGGAAAAAACATTTTGTAATAGCTGAAAAGTCTAAAATTCCCCTTGTGTTTACATATCCATAGACAAGATCAGTTGGAAGCACCCCATATGTTTAGAAATAGCATTTTGAACTAATGGCTAATGCAGAAAAACCAAATCCTATCCTACTTAGAATATAGAGTTTTGCTTTAAAAAATAAACATGGACTTAATGCTGAACAGGATTCAAAGGTATATTGTACTCCTAATCCCCAAAACAGAACTATTCATTAATGAGCCATAGCGAATAGTTCTGTCAAATAAATGACTATATAAAAATATGTCCATTCTTTATTTAAATAGCCAGTCCATATCATTTGTTCTAAAAACATAACAACCCAGCAGGTCTCTCCTCTTCTGTGAGCAGTAATGAAGCTGGGAGGGAGAAGAGAATGAGCCAGAGAAGGTGGGGTGTGGTGTCATGCCTAGTGGAATTACAAACTGTGCTTCTCATCAATAGATTTTTATGGTCAAGTCTATAGTAAAGCCAATAAAACTAAGAATTGATCGCTCAAGCTTGATAGATAAACAAATTCAGGGTCTGAGTAACTGCGATGGTCTGAGAGCAATGGTGGCTGGGATTTTAGATTGTGGTCCTTTCTTGCTGTTTCACAAGATAGATAATGTGAAACAGAATTTAGTAAGTGCCAAGGTGCACTCTGTCTTTTTCAGCCTCTCCCCACCCCCGAATGCAGAAAACAACCAAAAACTTCACACATAATAGCTTGATAACTTAAAACTCAGAGAATTGCTCAAAGAATGTTAAATGACCAATCAAAAAACACTTAAAGGTGATTAAAATAATGCCCCAAAGATGTCAACTGTATAACAACTAAGGTAATAAGGGTCAGGACAAGGTGCAGGGTCTAAATCAGATTTTATACTGAAATACAAACACAACTGAGCATTTTTAAATTACTGATGATATAAAGCCACCAAAAGCTATTTGTATAAGTACACTAATGACTGATTTTTTAAATATTTTTGTTATTTAACATTTACTACCTCTTTCTCAAAGAATATTCATTCTTTTAAGGAAGTCATCCACTGTTGCCACTCAAGTTTTATCACTGTGTTGGGTCATTTTTGGGTTTTAGCCAATCAGGGCAATTTTTTCTCATCAGTACAGGGAGTGTTTCATATATGGGCACTTGAATAAAGATTCAGGTCAGAACTCTGATTCGGTTTTGGAAAGAGAAACTCTCCCTTTTCTTCTAAATTTAAATGGTAGACTATAATGATATCTACAACTGCCATTATCTTGTTACCCAAGGAGACACAAAGGAAAAAAAAAAAGCCACGTAGTGCCCACAAAACAAAACAAAACAAAATTATGCATCATTTTTGAGCCTCTACACTAAATCATATCTGAAGCCTATTTATTCTTGAACTTTATTGTTCAAGTGTAAATTGAAAAATCAATAAATCAATAAATTACTTTTTAAATAGAGGTAACAATGGTTTACAATATTGTATGTGATTCAGAGGTAAAGGATCACACTTCCAAAAACGCATGTCACCACACCACGCCCACCACCAAGGTACCCACAATCTTTCAACATAGTACACTGTACTCTTCCCTCTCTGCATCTGTTAGCTTCAATTCCACAGTCAGACTTATAAGGGTCTATTATTGGTTTAGTGATAGCTGAACTTTTCTTTGTTTTGCCTCTCTATAATCCACATATAATGAGACCATCTAAATCACCTTTGACTTAAGTCAATATGGTAGTAACTAAATTACCTTTGACTTAAGTCAATGTGGTGGTAGATTTTTCTTTCACCAACTGAACATTAACTGATAAAAATGGTATGTTCATAAAATGGAATATTAGTCAGCAATAAAAAGGAAAGATGAACAACTACATAGATGAATTTCAAAAATACTATAAGTGAAAACTACATACGGCCTCCCCAGTGGCACAGCGGGTTGAGCGCAGCGCTGTGAAGCTGTCCACAGCCTCTGCAGTGCCAGTTCAATTCCCGGCTGGCCAGGGAGATTGCCAAATGGCGCAGCAGACCTCTCCTGCCTCATCTGCTGCCCCCCTCAGCAGTGTATTTCGGTCCCGCTGCCTGTTCTGCTCCCCTGCTCTGTCTCTGGTGAATTCTCTCACCCTCCCATGCCTCTGGCTTATATCCCAGTGCTTGTACAAATAAATAAATCTTAAAAAAAAAAAAGAAAAAAAAACTACATAGGTGAATTTAAAAAATATTTTAAGTGTAAGATGTCAGACACAAAGGAATTCATTCTCTATATATACTATATGAATCCCTCTACATGAAATTCTAGAGTAGACAAAACTAAAATATGGCTATAGAAATTGGAAAGTGGTTGGGTGGGGGTGACTGACTCTAAAATAGTGTCAGGGAAGTGTAAGGGCAGGAATGGACACGGTGCAGGTTTTCTAGGATCCCATGCAGACCGGGTAAAGGAGGAGTCAGAGTCCTCAGTGGATTTTGCAGGTCTTTTATTGGGATTTACCTGGTTCACAGCAGGCAGGGGTGCAAATCCTCACTCTATCTGGGCTCTCCGGTGATCTCCACTTCTGCTTCTTTGCTTCTCTCTTGGCTTATCTTTTGGCTTCTCCTCGGCTTCTACTGGTGTCCCCGCGACACCGCCCTTAAAAGCCCAGTCTCAGCCCAGGTGAATCCCATCTACCTAGGCCCACACCCTATTCCAGGTGCCCGCCATTAGGCATGCATTCAGGACCACAAGGATCCATCATTTATCCTAATGGCAGGAGGGCAGAAAAGCCTGACATTTTTTCCTTACCCTACAGGAAGCTTCTGGGGTGACAGAAATATTCTATAACTTATTTTAGTTTGTGATGGCACAAGTATAGAAAATTATCAAAACTCAATAAAAAAAAATCCTTTTAAAAATCTGTAAAACTGCAGGGTGGGTTCAAGGCAGTATTATTTTGGGAATACATGAGGATGGAATGAAATGAGTCAGACACAATTGAAGGCTCCAGAAAATGTAGCCCAGTCTGGAAAGTTTAATGACTTCACTACAGGGGCTTTCAAAAGAAATCAGAGAAACAATCATCCCTATTGCCTACAGCCTCATCATCACAGGGAAGCAGGGCAAAAGCTGTGGATAAAGGTTAGTCCTCTTGGTGGTATCTACATCAACACCTGTCAACCAGCCTCATCAGTGGCACCATCAACATAGCCAGCACAACCAATTGCGTGGTAGAGAGCAGTGACGTTAGCTCTAGGACCAGTTTCAGGATCATTGATGGATGTGAAGCAATGGAGATGAGGGTGGCCTCATCATCAGCTTTCACAGTGGAAATATACCTCATTATCTGATGATAGTTGAGAGGATTTAGGGATTTGTTTGGGAACACATGTGAAACATACCTATGACTTTCTAGAAATAAGTCAGGGAGACTCAGAAAGGAACAGAAAATTCTACAGTAGCTGGTGGAAATAAGTCAACTATAAACTGTTTACCTGACTCCACTTTTACTCCTATGTTAGGATGGCCTAAAGAGATAAATATAATTCAATCCTAAATTAATGTTTGTTTGTTTTCTACTGAAATGGGTATTTTCCCCCTTTTAATTAGGAAGAAGTAAAGCTCTAATTCTACTGAATCCAGAATTATGGAATATTTTTAAAGAATCACAAATCCACAGATTATACAATTGATAGGATGTCTACTTATCGTGATATGAGATCAGAGTATATGAAGACCTTAAACTGATTCTTTTACTACTTGTCAAACTTCAGCATGGAATCATCGGGAAGACTTGTGAAAACACACATTTTAGATACCAAAACCATGGTTTCTGACTCAGTAGGTTTCAAGTGGGGTCTAGGAATTTTCACTTCTATCAAGTCCGGGCGGGTGCTCACACTACCAATCCCCAGATCACATTTTGAGACCACCTCTATACTCCCAGATTGAGGGTGGGGATCAGAAATGAAGATGCAAACATTTTTTGAGCAAGTGAAAACATCTTGCTATGTTGTATTTTATACTTATGCTTCTTAATTCTAATGATAATCAGTAATGAATTGAATGTTTTCTGCCAGTTTACAGATGAGAAAACTATAGCTCACAAAGGTTGAATAACTTGCACAGTCATGCAACTAACAAGTGACTATGCTTGAAACAAATTCTGCCTTATATCAAAGCCCATGTTCTTACTACTACTACTTCAAAAAGAAAGAGAATTATTATTATTTTTAGTTGCTTCACAACAGGAATCAGTACCATGAAAAACTACAGAAGATAAGGCTTTTTTTCTACCCAAAGTTTTTCAACCCCATAAAAATCATCAAATCCTTTAGAAGAGAAAAGACAACAGTGACCACCTGAGACCATTTCTGCTTTCCTTTTTAATCATATGGAATCATACCATCTGGGCTAGACACAAACCCATCAGAGTCTATATCACCCCAGAGTAGATAAGTAAACTTTTTTATTTATTTTAAATCATTTGACAACCTCAAATTACCAGTAAGATAACCCAAGATTAGAGTGGTTTTCACAGGTGTCTAATTCAAAGACTTAACCTGAAAAGGAATGCCATTTAAAAAGATAAACACGATCACATAAATCCTAAGGTGAGTAAAATATCCTAACTTCAATTCAAAACTGCAAAGTGAATTTCACAGTGTCAAAGCTAGCGGGTCCTAACAATCACCTAGACTTGTATTTTCCATTATGGTCTGAAGATAATTCTAAACTGTCAGCATAAGCTTTTTCTTAAAATACCTGGTACACAGACACAGATTTTTTTTTTCATAAATAAACCACCAGAGATTAGGATTCAAAAGGTTTTAGGTGGAGTCAAGGAACTATGTGTGTCCCAAGCATCTTAGGTGACTTTGTTATCCACAGGGTTTAAAAAATGATACATCTAGTGAAGAATCCTAATGGGACAAGGGGCTGCTACTTAATAGTGAAGGGAAATAAATATATACTAGTGGTCTCTTGTGAGCTTCCCAGATAATTTGATATTAGAACAAGTAAGGGTCTAGCTCATTGGTGCACCAGTTCATTGAGAACATCATCAATCAAGGGTCATTGGGAAGCATCAGAAATGGCTGGATGACATGGCAGCAAGTGACAATCTAATCGGGTTGTAATAAAAATACTGCCACTAAGAGTTGGTGGCACCCAGGATTCACAGTAACAGCCTAGTGACAGAGGCAATAATAAACAGAAAATCAGTGATGTCTAGCAAAGTTGGTGGATGCCAGGAAGGAGAAATATAGTGATATGGTTGGCCGCCTGGACTCAATTCTTGAACATGTTAAGAGACATTCCATAGGTAGCTTTAAACTAGGCTAATGTACTACTATTTTTTTAAGTTAGTTTTCTAGTGAAATTTTCACTTTTTATTCATACTCATGATATTTTTTCTGATAATTTTTCCAGGTCTATTCTATATAGGAAGAGATCTTTAGTACTTCTCAAAATGTGAATTTATGCAGAAAACATTTCATTAAAGAATATGTGATTTTACACTTATACAATCATCATAATCAGAATATGTAATATTACATAATCATGCATGTATACAATGAGTATAGAACTATCCTATAAAATTGGTGCTTAACTAAAAAATGTACTTTTAGATAAAATGCAAAGTTTTTAAGCCATACAACAAGTAAACAAGATTGACAGAATAGCTACACATACATTTTAGCTTTTTGCCTTCATTCTTTCTGCCAAAAGTATTACTACTAAACAGTATTATTATTTTTAAACATCTTTTCAGCTTATGAAATTTATCATTATTCTAGCTTGTGGGAGTATGTTGAGATACATAAGCAGTTAAATATTTTGTGGTCAAATATCCTTGCAAAGATAAGACAATAATAGAATTTTATTTCTTACCTGAAATCTCCTTAAATTATCATAATGATCAACAACTTTGAATGATGAAAAATGTGATGAATGTTAGCCCACATAACTACCAAAGATTCAGTCCCTTCAAAATTGCATTGAAAACTAATCTGTTCTTCACATTCATTTTCAAGTAACAGAATTAGGAAAAATATCAATTATTACTCAGCTGCATAAAATCAAGCTATGGGAGTTTGTTGACCTTTTACTGCAACACTAATCTTTGAAATACATTGTTCTAAAACACATATTTTAATGTACAAAAATGGAAATTTAAAATACACATATACACAGATAGTAATTTAGCGACTCAGTATGACTCTTAGAGCGCATACTCATCTAAATATATGCAAGCCTAAAAAAGAAAAGCAAAATATCCTTTAGCAATGTAATTGGGTTGATATGATGACTGAAATTAAAAAGAACAGATGAAGAATAACAAATCAACACATGCTATTTTCATTATCTAAGGGTAAAAAATACATGGGATCCAGAACTCTATCTTATGGTGGCTGCATTTCTTTTATAAGTAAGAATTATTGAATTTTTAAACTCAGCATTATAAATACCATCTAACCTAATTCCTCCTCTTAAAAAGTGACAATTGTTAGTTTTTTAAAGTTCTCAATAATAATTACAAAAGGAAAATAAATATGAAAATATACAATGAAATCTCTTAGTTTAATAACAGGAGAAGCATGATTTAGATACATCTGGTCCAAATTTTTATTATGATCCTGTTCTCACCACTCAAATCTTCAGATAATGACTTCACAGAAAAGCATTTCCTGATTGTCCTCTCTAAAGTTGTACATCCAGGAATTCCCTTTATAAAATTACCCACCATGAGTAATTTACTCTATGATGGGAATAAGAAACAAAAGTTATGAAAAGGGGAATAATGAAAAATAAGAAAAAAGGGAAGATTTATAGTGGAGACATTACAGACATTACAAGTTATACATAATTGTCCATTTTCTGTGCTAACAAACACACGTCTTTGCCAGTTTTGGAGGATATTTTTGAAAAACTCCTTGCTGTACTTTGCCCCACCAGCCCCAATAGCTGAATGTTCCTTTTACATCCAGTTCTTTTTTACAGGCCCTCTGACATCTCCAGTGGGTTGGACCTTCATCTTCTCTCCCAGAATATACTAGCATATGCTTTGCTTCTGTTCCCGTTTCATGAGTGGTTTTGAGGAAACACATTCCAGGAAAGGGACTTCAGAACTCTCCACTTCTGGGCATCACTCTGCCTCAGCCCTTTCTACTCTCTATTTACATTGCTAGTGGTGATTTCCTCACTATGCAAATCAATGTACAACCCACCCCCCTAACCCTCCCCGCCTGCCTTCTCTCTCATTTATTCTCATGATCACCTTCAGGCTCATCATCTTCTCTTCCCTGCTCAGCCCTCAGTTCTTAAAAGTTGTTTGGTCTCACTTTCCACAGAGCAGAATCACACCACCTTGAGCAAACTAGACGTTAGCTTCTCTGTGCTAAAATATACCATTTTAATGGAGCATGTTTTCTCTGCCTGTGGGTGATAAGATGCCTTCTTAGGGAAAAGGCATCTTTCCAAAGATCCTGAACTGAATATGCAAACCAAAATCATGAAACTAGTATTAATGAGGGCTGAAAAAAGTTTTAGCTTCATTTTTCACTAAGAAGAAACAAACAGAAGAGAGAGTTGTGAAGTTAAGCATACTATACAGATTCTGCTTTTAGTCCTAAAAGACCCATACTTTTTTAGAATATAGGGAAAGCACTTATTGAAAGACCACATCACATAACTAGAAGTTCACTATTCAGTGTGATAAAAACAGTAAAGATTTAACAAACGAGTTTTTAAAACCTACAACATTGGAGCCCCACATAGTATACAATATAACACATAATTTTGTCCATCTCCGATATCCAACTGTAAGACTATAGAAAACACCTAAAGAAAAAAAAAAAGAAAGTACCAAAAGGATCTTTTTCACGCATCATCTTCTATACACATGGTCTTAAGGCATAAACTCTGTGGATGGAAACATAATAAGCCTGCAGTTATGAAACTGCTGGGACTTAAGAAATAAGACACTGATTTGCATTATAGTTTCCAAGCGGATAAAGAGAACTAAAGAAAATGCATAAATATATTTAGGCTTTTTTGTAGGAAGTATCTTCAAACACAAAACACATCCTAATAAAAAATACAAAGCACTGATTATAAAAGAATTCTTATAAAAGAGTTCATTTGAAATACATTTTTGCATAACACAACAAACCAAATTCAATAATTTGCAAATCAGTGTTAGGAGGAGGAAAGTCAAGCCTGAATGGGTATACCAGGTACTCATTTTGTGTCCTTGGGCTAATTGAGACTCTCAATTTCTTAGTACACAAAATTAATTTTTATCTTCAATGTTGTGGTTGGAGGACTAGCCCATCTAGGGCTGGCATGTAACACATACTAGTTCCTTTATGAGACATAAAAAGTTTTGTTTTAAGGTATTTCATACTTTAGAACAAATAAAGTGAACTCATGTACTTTTCACTGGATTTAATTCGTAGTTCTTGATCTAATTTTAACAATTTCAAAAAGAATCCTTATTTCTTGCTAGCCAGCCCAGAAATTTTATAAATATTTTATTTCCAAATCCTTCACATTATAGTCTAGCACAACAGTCAAATATCTTTCTTCATGCTCAGCATTTTTATATCTGTGCATACGTGTCAAACAGACACAATTCTGTTTATAGGAGCACCCTGTTCCAAAATATGCTTGCCAATGTGCTGTCGTTTCCTTATTGAAGTAATTACACAAACTCAATTAGATGCTGATTTCATGTGAAAATATTTGCTGAATCTCTACCTCAATTAATTGAATAATGACATTGGATTCTGACTTAACACACCATTTAAGTTGGTATCTTGGGAGGATGGCATAAGGTTGGCTTACTATAGAGTGCAATAAGCAAGTTATACCAATCCTCTTATTTAATTGGTTAGACAGAGGTATAACTTAAAAGTAGCTGGATTATTCTTGATCTTAGTCTAAATTTCTCCCTATTTATCTTCACCATCCATACCTTCCAAGACTCTCTGTGCATTTAGACCTAAGGTGCCTCCCTGGACTTCTCTACCATCTTTCAATCGAAGAACCCACCAAGTAGGCCCATCACACTAAATGCTCAATGATCTCAAACTACCAATCTCACCCTCACACATTCACATGCTCACAGCCTCACTGTCAATGATCTCAGTTAAAATTTAGAAGTAGGAATCTCCACACAGTTCTCCACAGTGGTTGGACCAGTTTGCACTCCCACCAGCAGTGCAGGAGAGTTCCTTTTTCTCCACAACCTCGCCAACATTTATTGTAGCTAGTACTTTTGATTTGCATTTCCCTAATTACAAGTGATGCTGAACATTTTTTCATATGCCTGTTGGCCATTTGCATTTCCTCATAGCAGGAATTTAGAAAACCTAAATAAGGGACGAGGAAAAAGACTAATTATAATAAAGTAAAAATCAAAATCAACAAGTAACTATAACCCAGAGACACACTATGGGAGGGATGGGGAGAGGCGAGGGAGTAGGGTCAAAATAAGGGGGGTGGGAATTGTATGGGGAATATAACCAAGATGAAAATGCATACATTGTGCAGAAATGAAAATGATGTAAAAATATATATAAAATTAAATTAAATTTAAAAAAATTTAGTAGTAGGGGAGATAAGAGCACAAGGAACTGTGGTAATGGTGCATAGGTGAATTGATGGTGGGAATTTCACAGGGAAATCATACATTGTACAAAAATGAAGGATAATGTTATATATATATATATATATATATATATACACAAATAAAAAATACAAAAATAAAATTTAGTAGGAAAGCAAACTGAATCATGAACACACAAACATATAAAGGCTTGGTAGTTCTAGGAAACTTACAAAGGGTTTACTGCTTTCAAGTATACCTGCTCACCGAAAAAAATTACCTAGTTTATAAAACTGCAGATAATGTAACAAAGCAGAAAGATGTTTTTTCTTGTGTGTAAAACTAGTTCTATGGAACGAGTAGACAAGTAGGATATTTTTATCTCATAGCTAGTAAGCCCTACCTAAGAATCTGTCTCCCCAAAGGTAGTTTTCTTTCTTATAGTTCTTATTTTCTATTTCTTGACCTTCTAAGATTTTATGATTTTGTTTGATTGTTTATTTAATATTAGCACCTAAAGTGACAATGTTAAAGATTCAAGCAGTTGGAAGATTTTGTCTGCTTTGTTTTATAAGGAGGGGAGAGGAGCTAAGGGATGAAAATGGGGAGCTAAGGGATGGAAATGGGGAACAGGGCAGAAGAGACTGTTTATATAATATTGCGCATTTTTAAATAATTGCTTTTTTTCCTTACTAAGATGGAAAGTGCATCTGTCCTTGTAATTCAGCCCAAGAGAAAATAAAGGTAGAAATTCTCGGGTTTAAAAGTTTAGTCATCCAAATGGGTACCGGGAGATTTACCATTTTGTATTATTTGTAAAACAAATGTACTTTATACTCAAAATCTGAATGAAATCAAATTAAACTTATGAAACGTGAAAGCTGTCTCTGTTGGGAAATATTTGCTAGAATATAAACTGGTTATTAAAAATGTGCAGTTTCAAAGAAACTTTGTTTTAAAAAATTCTGCATTATTTAAATGGCCTCCAGTTGAACAAACTAGAAATTCATATCAACAGAATTAAGACATATGTTTTTTATACTTTCTATTTTGCTTGAGTTAAATACTGTCCCATAGTCAGTTAGAAAACCAAAAATCACCCTCACTACTTTTCTCTCCTTCTCCTCCAATATGAAATCATGGTAGGTTACCCGCCTCATGTCACTTTTGTTTCTATAAGCCTCTAGTCCAAACTGTTGACATTACATTCTCTTATACTCTGTTTAAAATCATTTAGAAGAGTGGTTGCAATTAGAAGCACATTAGAATCATCTGGGGAGATTTTTTATAACTTCTAATACCTGGGCACCACTCTGAGGAGTTCTGATTTAATTAGCTGAGGTTAGCTCAGTCACAGTGATTAGAAATTTCCACAATTCCAAAATGTAGCCAGCATTGAGAACCACTGTTTTAGAAACAACCTTCTTCCCTCAGGAGAAAGCCCAAATGTGGTTCTGATTAACAAGACCACCCTTCCCCATTTGGCCCATGCCCATTGCTGAAACATGATCTCTCATCACCTCCCTCACACACCCTATTTACGCAACAAATTATCAGACAATTTAAACTTCCTCTGTCTTCAATATTCTTTTTCCCTCACCTGGATCATCTTTATTTGCCTTTTCTTGAGCTCCAAGAAGCCTTACCCATCACAACCCTACCAACCTCAGGTAGGCGAGACACTGGCTTTAACAGTACAAGCCTCATTGTTTCAGGACACTTGTCACTCTGGATTGTGTTAGGAAGTTTCCTTCTATAACAAAGTCTGTGGTAGGAAATGTACTTTTTTCTTTGTTTCACCAACTCCTGGATGAGAGGCTTATTTCCATGTGCTTATCAAGTGCTATATGAATTTTTACAAGAATATATAAAATTGAATTCTCTCCTTAAATTGAATCCTATTTAGAAACAAAGGTGTTTGCATCACTTTGATATTTCAAATCTATTACAGTATTTTCACCAATTTTCAAACTCAAATTCACAAACCTTCACTCACTCCCTGTGTATTCAACTCAACATATTATAAGGGATCACCTGACTAAATGCTAACTGAAGATGTTTTCCAGAAGCAAAATAGAAAATCCATTATTTTTTCCTTACATTTTAAAAGGACAGGCTTATTAGGAAAAGGAGGGGAAAAAAGAGAGGCATCTGCATAGCCTCAAGAGTGCAGAAGATCTGCTAGAAAATCCACTGTTTTCTCTTTAAATTACTCTTCATAGAAAAAAAAATATTTTTTTAAAGATTTATTTATGTATTTATACAAGCACTGGGTACAGGCAGAAGCATGGGAGGGTGAGAGAATTCACCAGAGCCAGAGTGGGGAGCAGAACAGGCAGACTGATGAAGTACACTGTTGAGGGGAGCAGCGGGCATGGCAGGAGAGGTCTGTTGCGCCATGTGGGACCCTCGCCAGTGGCCGGAGATCGAACCAGCGCTGCAGAGGCTGCAGGCAGCTGCATAGCCCAGCGCTCAACCGCTGCGCCACCAGGGGAGACCCAGAAAAAAATTATTAAAAACATGAATGGATGGCACTGGAAGGGATCATGCTCAGCGAAATAAGCCAAAAAGAAAAAGAAAAATACCGGATGGTCTCACTCATAGCAGGAATCTAGAAAACTTAAATAAGGGACCAGGAAAATGAATATAAGAAAGTGAAAATCAAAATCAACAAAAAACTATGAACCAGAGACACTTTTTGGGGGGTGGGGGGCGGGAGGGGAAGGATTGGGGTCAGAATGGGGCGTTTGCAATTGTATGGGGGAATATAAAAATAAAATTTAATATTTAAAAAAAAAAAATAAAAAAAAGAAAATTCCAAAGATAATAACATAGATGGGGAATGGGGAAATTGGTAAAGACCTGAGAGGAGTATATGGGATAGTGACCGCATGAATTTCAGAGCATGTATAATATGAAGTGAGATGTAAATAAAATATATGTTAAATATGAAAAAAAAAAAATAAAATAACTCATTAAATTAAAAAAAAAAAAACATGAATGTTTTACCAATGTATTGGGGGGACAAAAGGGCAATTTTCACAATATAGATTTTTTTTCTTAAGATTTTAAACTGCCTATGGAATTGAAATTATAAAGTTTAAGAAATAAGAGCTACAGAAGATGATGACAGAGAGACAACAAAGGCATCTTGATAACCTGGGAGTCAAAAACAGGATTTTATCTTCACAAATGTGATCCCCTGATGAACAAGTATGTCATGCTCAATAGCTCACCCTTTTCCACTCCTAGGTAGTAGCCTCAATTTACGAATGCTGACAGTCAAGTTTAATCTCAACTTTACTTTCAGAAAATCTATGTCCACAATGACTGATCAATGACATTTGGGAGCCTAAGAATAACCAAAGATAAAGCACAGCAAATTAAGATCAGCCACTATTGTACAGAGTCTCTGCGATCCAATACCGTGGTACAATTCCTAAGGCTCACAGCATCTCTCAAAAATAGCAAGCTTTCTATCCTACCCCCATCCCAACCCCCCCTACCCCCACCATCCAAAGAGACAGACTGCCCTGCCCAAGCCCCTTTGCATTCATATGCAGCCAAGTGTGAGTGAAGATAAAGTACACCCCTTCCAAGCTTTCCTATAATAATCTTTCATATCATCTTCCTCCACTGTCTTTTCCCCTCCAAGCACTATGCTTTCAACATAGGTGTTTAAGATGGCATCACCTGCTACATGAAAAAGAGCCACCCAGAGTCCTTTGTTCACTCAACACTCTTACATAGATGAGAAATTATGTTCTCTAGTGCTAGGCACTTCTATTTTGGGGTTTATTTCTTATTGCAGCAAGCATGCCTTAACCACTACGTGGTAAAAACACTGACATTACAATTTTAAGACTGGGGAGACAGGGTCAGAGAGAAGGTCTAGGAGACACAGTGTTTCAAATATAGTTAGAATGATTATTACTTCATTCTCTTAATTTTCCTCTATGGTAATTTTTAACACGTTTCGCCAAACTTCAATGGAAGTTTCAAATGAAAGCAAAAATGTACTTCAGTGGACATAAAAGTTATAAGGTAGTATTATATCCATTAACATGTTCTCAGAAGTCCACAGGACAGAGACAAGGTGAGAGCAGTGACAGTTCTCAAGGACGACCACAGGGTATTATCACTGAAAGTGGGGACGCCTTTGAGGTAGTAGTTTCAAAGCAAAGTTGTAAAGTTAAAACTAGCAATACTCTGACTTCAGTAAAAAAGGTCATAAAACAAACTTTATGACACCAGGAAGATGGGATGTAGGATAACAAATTTTTAGCTAGCGTCTAGTATGAAGATGACATCAATTTGAGCTCTCTAGCTATGTTATGTCTTTTTTTTTAAATGTCAACTACTACTCTTTTTATTTTTATTTATTTATTTTTTAAAAAGATTTGTTTTTCACCTATTTATACATGCACTGGGCACAGTCAGAAGCGTGGGGGTGGTGAGAGAATTCACCAGAGCCAGAGCAGGGAGCAGATCAGGCAGACTGATGAAGTACACTGCTGAGGGGAGCAGCGGGCGGCAGGAGAGGTCTGCGCGCCATGTGGGACCCTCCTCTGGTGGCCGGGGAGCAGCTGGGGATCGAACCGGCCCTGCAGAGGTTGCGGGCAGCTTTGCAACCCAGCGCTCAACCGCTGCGCCACCGGGGAGGCCCTCTAGCTATGGTATTTCATTGGAAACTCACAATTAGCTTAGGAAAAGACATTCCCTGTTAATAGATTTGAATGTCATAGCTCACAGAGGCTTGAAGAGTTATACACTTCACACCCTGAGGAAAGAGAGAGGCTGAGACTGAAAACAGCTCTGACAGGCTTACATGCCTTACGCTGTATACATAGGAAACCAACACTAAAATGTAGGGCTTCTGCACCTTATGAAGAAAGTAGGAGGCATAAATATGCAGATGGTGCAGGTAGAGACTATAGTACAGAAAGAAACACATGACTCATCTAATGACGGGTCCCCGGGCCTCTCGCCCTGCCAGATTGTAATTCTTTCATTTATGTATGTGTGTATGTATGTGTGTGTATGTATGTATGTATGTATGTTTATTTGTTTTTGCATAGAAGAGCTGGGGTATGCGCCAGAGGTGTGTGGGGTGACAGGAATCACCACAGACTGAGTGGAGTGGGGAGCAGAACAGGCAGATCCACCAAATACACTGCTGAGGGGAGCAGCATCACTGCTGAGGGAGATAGTGAAGGTCTGCTGCACCATGTAGGTAGCTCCCTGGCTGGGGATCAAACCCAGGCCATAGAGGTGATAGTGCTGAGACTTAACTCCTAGGCCACCAGGATGGCCCCAGATTGTAATTCTGAAATACGTATTTGAGGATGCGATACCCTCTGAATTCTAGAAATAAGAAATCTCCATTTTTATGTGAGGTATATCAATAGTTAAGTGTGAACAGTTAGCTGCATGTAAGTGAGCTGACCACCTAACATATCTCTGGGTTGGACTAAGTCTAACGTCTGTTATCTATAGCTAAGTCTATAGCTAAGTTATAGCTATAGCTTATCTATAGCTAAGTTATAGCTATAGCTTATTATCTATAGCTAAGTCTATATAGCTAAGTCTAACGTCTGTTAGTTTGCCCTTTCCACCTTTAATGGCCATTCATATTAGGTTGTACTATTCAACAGCAAGGGATTCCAAGCAATACTTTATCAAATACCAAATGAGAATCCTTAAAACTTGGTAAAATCCATGCTCAGCAAATTGGTAGCAAAGTCACTACTCAATACTCCCATTTTGTTAGCCTTAGCCTTTCTATAACTGACCACATCACAGTTGAAAAAAATATAAATTCAACTTTATATCTGTCAATGGAAAAAGTGAGTTGCAGAGCAACTAACAGACTGTCTATTGATACAGGCTAATTTCTATATGAGCATTTATTGTTTAGATTAAGTGAACCTGAGGTTCTAATACAAGTCAAAACAGTTTTATATTATTGTGGAGTTATATGCAGAGCAAAATCGGGGTTTCTGGTTTACTTTCTCTCGGACCATGTTTAGCCTAAGCGCTCTTGGTTAAAAAGGAGCAGAATCCCGAGGGAGACACTGGAAACAAACCTGTCTAATTAAAATACAGATAGCCCACACAGAGCTGGGCTGGGTCCTTTGAGACCGCCAAGACCAAAGCGGGTTACCTGAGCAACGATACTACAGATGTGCCTTGGCTGGGAAAGAAGGTAGTGAACGTAGAACACTGCTCACTTCCCAGTCTCCCTTCCTATTAATTTTGACTCTAACTGCATTTTTCTTAACCATTTAAGTGGAAAAGAGCCTCTGCCTAACCCAGGCCATTTTGAATAAGTATGCAAAAGGACAAGTGAAATTAATATTTGTACTTTCCTAATCATATTAGAAAACAGATTTTAAATCTTTTTAAAATGTCTGTAAGAGTAAAAACTATCTTGATCTGAAAAGCCTATTTTAAAAAAGTTATTCACCATTGGCAAAGCACAGTATGCAGACAACGTATCCAATAATAGTAAAATTACTCATTTAAGCACATCTTATCTATAGGATTAAAACGTTCAACAAAGTTGGCTACAAAGAGTAAGCATACCCAACTTCCCTTTGGACTTCGTTATCAGATCAGAAATAGAGCGTGAAACTAAACACCTATGGAAAAAAACTAATTTATTATTTAGGAAAGGGCAAGGCTCAAAATGATTTTTTTTTAAATCTGATTTCTTCTTGAATGAGAAAAAAATAATGAACTTTTCTACTCTCTCACCATCTACAATCATATATGGCTTTTCTTCTTAGGTGTTTCTTAAAAGTGCAGCAATCCCTTTGATGATGGTTGAATGGGCATGTAGGAGTAATAGCTCCTCAATTCAGTACATCAAGAACTTTCTTGGAGATCCTGAATGAGTTTAATGGCTCTAGGCTTTAGATTTCTCATTGATAAAATGACAAGGTTGAAAGGAGGATCTCTAAAATCTTTGAAAAACCAACAATTCTCACTGTTAAGTAGTTAGTAGAACTAACTAACCCCAAATAGTTCAATCACAACCATTGCCTTGCTCTTCTTCTGCCTGGATATTTTGTCATGTTCAGTACAATTATTGAAATATCACATTTTGCTGCCACTTATAACTTTTTAGTAAATATTCCTTGACCTTTATCCTCAAAAAAGACAAGTGTTGATTTTCCTAAAATCTCATGACTCCTAGGAGGTGGAGAACTATTAACACCAGGCAAGTGAGGGATGGGATAGAATTGCTATTGCTGTACATCACAAGTCATAGAAAGGTCCCCTTGAACTAATCTTTCTGAGCAAGGAAAACACAAAAAAGTGAGAGCCAGAAGAAAGATTTAAATACGGACTGCATGAGTTTTTTGAGATCTACTCATGGTTTCCAAATGGTTGGGGGTTCTGGGAGTAACTTGCTATATATGAACTAGTCCCCAAACCTTCCAATTCATGTTATGAACTTGATGTTAGTAAATAGTTTGAAAATCTCATAAACTGATTAACTTTAAAGACATATATCTTAACTATAGAAAAGTATTTAGGAGATAAAATATCTGAAAATAAATAGATGATTCTCTACCAAATTACTCTCCAGGATTTCAAAATGAATGATCAGAGCATTATTATCATGAAGATAACTTTTATGTTACAAATTCATATGCAAACTATGCCACTGAATACTAATCAATATCTTAGCCAACCCCAAATAGCTCAATCACAACCATTGTCCATTTAGTACAAAGTGTGAATACACTTTAGCAATCTAGTTATATCAATACTATAATACTAGTTTCCCACTCTATAATATTATAATAAGTATGAATGCCCTGGTTATAAATTAACCTTGAAAATGTAGCTTGGGCTGCTCTAAGGGTATGCAGTTAAAGTAACAGCAGTCAAAATACTGACCTTCACCTCAAGTTGTGGGCAACCTCTCAGGTTTTCTATGTGTGTTCATGTGAAATATATGTATTAAAGTGCAGTACCTAACTTTTAATTACACATAATGCAATTAAGACAGAATTTTATCCCCTTTAAAGTAAAACAGATTTGAATGTGAAACTGTCTACTAGAACTAAATACCAAGGAGGACAGAGATATTCAGATATGTATATTGCAGAAATATTGAATAGTGATATAACATTTTAAAAATATAGATTAAACTTATACTATTTTATACAATAGCTATCAACTAATAAAAATTATATTTAGAAGAGTCATTGACATAAGAAAATACACATGGTATATTACTTACCAAAAATAGGTTACAAAACAGTATATACTATATGGGGGAATATATAGCTAAAAGTTTGAGTTTTGCTGGCTGGAAAGATTATGTAATTTTGTATAAATATTATGTTTTTCCTTATATTTTTCAGGGCCTTTCCAATTTTTTTCCACAATTAAACATACAATTTTTAAAGAATAGAAACATGATTAAAAAGTACTTGGAAACATGGGTGAAAATTTGCAAGTTTCAAATTGACACAGAACTGATTTTCAGAAGAAATAATAAGGTATTAGTGGAATTTGTGAAAAGTGTCCATTTTATTCCTTAATGCCCTTCCCTTACCAATTCTTAGCTAATTTGAATGTTACCCTTTGAAAAGGACTATTTCACTTTGTTTATCTCTCTAAACTAGATCTTATCACAGGGGCAGGGAAATATTGGCTCACAAAAAAATTTCATGGCTGAATATGAGCTAAAGAAGTTATTCAGTGTTGAAGATAATGCTGCCCTCAGAAAAATGTCTAAAAGATCTAGAATGGATTGAAATGAGACATCAATGATACAATCTATGGCATTATACTACAGGTCTATCAAGTTTTCTGTGTAGCTTTATGCCTTGACCTTGTGGGCTGCCTGTAAGTTTATTACTCTGTTTTAATCAATACCAGTTTCTACTTTCACTGCTTTTTTTCAGATGAGAAAGTAAAGTTTTTACTAAACAGGAAAATATACATATTTAATTTGAATACTTTAAGTAAACATTTCTTCAACATTTCAAGGAATCACAATAAACTGAATTCTTCATTTTTGAATGTGGATTCTTGGGATAGAGGTGTCATACACTAAATAAAATCTATTGTCTTTATCTTAAACAATAGATAAGCAACAGATATCTCCCCACATCTTCCTGATGTTATCTTTCCAGTCTGGGCTCTTGACTTACTCTCTAACTGGTGCAGCAGTGATTTTTTTTTTTGGCATCCTTTCTAGCTTTATTGAACTATATTTGCCATGTATATATGTATAACATAACAGTATATATGTATATATGCACACATGTATGTGTACACATGTGTATACATGTATACATATACACACATATATAAATGTGTCGGAATATTACTATAATTAGTTGGTTAACACATGATCACCTCACATAATTACCAACATTTTTTGTGTGTGGTAAGAATATTTAAGACCTACTCTTAGCAACTTTTAAGTATACAGTGCAGTACTGTTAACTATACATACTGTGCTGTACATTAAGTATCCAGAATGTATTCATCTCCTAACAGGAAGTTACACCCTCTCCCCCAAATCCCTGGCCCTGCAACAATCAATCAATTCTCTGTTTCTATCAGATGCATTTTTCTTAGATTCCTTGTATAAATGAGATCACAGAGTGTCTTTCTCTGAATGATTTCACTAAGCATGCTATCCCCAAGGTTCATCCATGCTGTCACAAATGGCAGGATTTTCTTCTTTTATATGATTGAAAAATATTCTATTTTATATACATATATGTATATGTGTGAGCATATATATATATACATATATATATATTCCACATATTCGTTAATCATTATCAGTCAACAGATACTTAGGTTGTTTTTATGTCATGACCATTATAAATAATGCATCCAGTAGCTTTTAACTACCCTTGCTTCTCAGTATCTTGGTGTTCCTTTCAATCAATCCCACACACTGTGACCAGATAAATCTTCCTAAAGTACAATCTGATGTGTCACTTTACTCTCCAGCTTCTAATGGCTCCCCACTGCCTATTAAATAAATTCAGCTCCAGAGCATGACAGCCAAGGCTCTCGGGATCTGGACCTACATTCTAACCTTATTTTCCATTAGTCATCCATAGCTACGCTTTAGCACATGGTTTCCTAAATGTGGTCGCCACACTAGCAGCATCAGTATCTGTGGAGCACTTGTTAGACATGCAATTTCCCTGCCCACGGAAACCTACTGGATCAGAAATTTTCTTCGTGAGCCCAAGGAGCTGTGCTGTAACAAGCTCTCCAGATGACCCTTATGCATACTAAAGTTTAAGAACCCTTATTCTAACCAAACTTTGATTGTTTTTTGTTACATTTCTTTATAGTCGCCCTTCCTTCAATATTTCAAACTTAACCTATGCCATAACCTCACACTACCAAACATTAACCCCCTTTGAAAAACTCAAATTCCATGGCCTCTTCTCAAAAACTTTCATAAGATAAAGAAAATAGGAGGAATGTACACAAACCAAGTAACATGTACCCTGTCTGCTACTGAAAACCACATAAACATATGTGATATAGTATGTCTCATAGTCACATATATTTTATTTCTATGTCAACACATTATTATTTATATATATTTACACATCTCTTTGAGACTGAAATGCCTTGATGATAGACACTTTATCTTCTGAAACAGACTTACACAAGACAGGGTATAGAATAAATGAGGTTCTCCCTGGTGGCCCAGGGATTAACTCTCAGCACTATCACTGCTACAGCCTGGTAGCTAAGCCACTTGGTGCAGCAGACCTCTCTCTCACCCACTGCTCCCCTTACCAGTATATTTCTGTCAATCTGCCTACTCTGCTCCCACTCTGTCTCTGGTGAATCCTCTCACCCTCCCCCCCACACCTCTGGTCTACAACCCAGCTCTTCTATTGAAAAAATACTTAAAAAAAAGAATAAATGAGGCCAGATATATTTATAATTAACAATTCTAGCGACTGGTTTTCTGCCTCATTGTAGTTAAAATTCCTGGTGCATATTTAATCAATTTATTGGATCTAACATTCCTAATTTTTAGTAGGAGATTTACTTATGCACTTGAGATACAGCAGGTTAAAAGCTGTTTGCCACTTCTTTGTTCACTCTTCCCAACCTTATACAGAAGAGGAAAGAGGAGACAGAAGGATGATAAGTTATTGACAATGGTCTCCATTTAAAAAAAAAACAAAATCAATAGGCATAAGTGATGGTGGTAACATTCAGCTTTCTGGAATATGAATTTAGAAACTGATTTTCCAAGAAAATTTCCAAATCAATGTTTAGCTCACTGATCCAAATAACACTACATTAGGAGTTACCATATACTTTGAGCATAATCCCAAAGAATTATGACACCATAAAAGGGGATTTTTAACAGGTAATACTTTAATTTCATCTGTACAAGAGGATTTTCTTTCAAATTTTACTGCTTCACTAATCATTTACATAAATATGTAAGTTCTGGTAACAAGTCAAATTTCCGTATGTGCACCTGCTTCCCACCCCATCTCAAAGCTCTAGGGCAACAAGCCTATCACGTTCCTTCAGTTGTCCCTCTCTTCCCCCATTCCATCTGGTAACCAATATATTTTTCAGAGTCTAAAAATTACTTGTGTTAAGGGCACCTGCACCCCTATGTTTATGGCAGCACTATTTACAATAGCTAAGCTATGGAAACAAGCCAAATGCCCAAAAATAGATGACTGGATCAAGAAGAAATGGTATATATACACAATGGAATACCACTCAGCAATTAAAAAAGATAAACTCATGCCATTTGCAGCAACATGGATGGAGCTGGAAGGGATCATGCTCGGTGGAATAAGCCAGAAAGAAAAAGAAAAATACTGGATGGTCTAACTCATAGCAGGAATTTAGAAACCCAAATAAAGGACCAGGAAAAAGACTAATTATAATAAAGTAAAAATCAAAATCAACAAGCAACTATAAACCAGAGACACACTATAGGGTGGGGGGAAAGGAGGAGGGAGAAGGGTCAAAATAGGGGGGGGGGTGGGAATTGTGTGGGGAATATAACCAAGATATTGAAAAACTGATGAAAAATGAAAACTGATGTAAAAATTATATAAAATAAATTACTTTTGTTGTGTTTTGTCAGTTTGTTTTCTTTGGTAATTTATTTTTCTCATAATATATTCTTCTATATTTTGCTTGTTTTAAATTTATTTTTTCTTACACTTTGGTCATTCATATTCCACAAATGGGTACAACCAATGTTCACTTTTTGTCATTTAACCTAAGCATAATCACCAAAAGAGCCATCCATTTTGCCCCAAAAGGCACTACTTGAACTTTTTAAATAGCTGAATAGTATTCCATTGAGCACATATTCCACAATTTCTTGATTCAGTCATCTGTTGATGGGCATGCAGGTTGGCTCTGTGGCTTGATTATTGTTAATAATGCTGCTATTGAACAGAGAGGTTAATAAATCTTTCAGCATCAGTGTTTTCATATTCTTTGGGCAAATTTAGAAGTGGTATTGCTGGATCATATGATATTTCCATTTTTAATTTTTTAAGGTTCTCTGTACCATTTGCCATAGAGATTGCACCAATTCACATTCCCATCAACAGTGGATGTGTTCCTTTTTCTTTACCTCAACACCATTTGTAGTTCCCAGTCTTTATAACACATGCCATTCTCAAGTGTGACATGATATTGCACTGTGGTTTTGACATACGTTTTCCCTTAATAAGTGATGTTGAGCTTTTTTTTTTTTTCATGTGCCTGTATGTCAGCCTTATGTCTGCTTTGGAGGAGTGTCTATTTAAGATTTTTGCATATTTTTTGATTGGGTTGCTTGTGTTTTTTTGTTGTTGTATTATATAACTTCTTTATATATTTTGGAAATTAACACTTAACACCTATTTTTTGATTGGGTTGCTTGTGGTTTTTTGTTGTGTTATATAACTTCCTTACATATTTTGTAAATTAATCCCTAGACAGATGTGTGATGCACAAATATCTTCCCCCAATCTATAAAATACCTTATTGGTTTTGTGGTGGGTTATTTCATGGTGCAAAATCTTGTTAGATTGATGGAGTCTCATTATAAGAGGATTTTAAAAAGTTGGTACAGGGATTTATTTTTTCATAAATCAACAGAAGGTTAAACGCTAACTGCTGTATCAATTGGCAATATTAGTGAAATAACCACCAACCTATTTTTTTATATAAGACATACATATAGTAGCTTTTGAATAAGAAAGAGTAGATCCATTTAAATTACATGAGTACATACACACAGCAGATTTTATTCCTCCTTGGGTTTTTTCCCATGTTGGCAGCAGTTCCAAAAGCATTATTTTCCAATAATGTTATAGCCAGGTGAAGGGTTAAGTAGAGAAAATGTGGCAGACTGGGAGTGAGGGAGCAGATCTAACACAAAGGCAGATGGATTGCTACTTAAAGACAGTTGAATCCAGTCACGCATGTAGAACTCAGAAACCAGAAAAAACCTGGACTGGCAAGTTACTGGAATGAGGACTATCACAACAAAACAGGGGGCCTTAAAAAGTAATTAAAATTTTAAAATAAGGCAGTAAAGACAAAGAACGGCAGGCAACTTGGTATCATTGAAGTGTATTATAATAATAGAAGGACTTAAATGATAGGCCTGGAGAATAACGGCTGATCATTAAATCCTAAGTGAATTTGACAAATTCTGTGAGGATTCATTTCTGGGAATATTTCTAGGAACAGTAAGCAAGGCAGTAAAGAAGACTAAAAATGGAATAAAAGGTAAATACCAGCACTGGATTAATAACACTATTAGGAACTCAAATGTGGCCTTCTGCTATGCTAAACCCTTCCTTTATAATCTAAGAATTTCCTCTATAGGGTCTCCCTGGTTAAGTCTCAACACTACCACTCAGATGGTCCAAGTTCCATTCCCAGCCAGGGAGCTAACCCACATGGTGCATCAGACCTCACCTGTCTCGCCTGCTGCTTCCCTCAGCAGTGTTTTTCAGTAGATCCACCTATTCTGCTCCTCACTCTGTCTCTGGTGAATTCTCTCACCCACCCACCCCCACCTCCCTCACCTCTGGCCTACACCCTAGTTCTTCTGTTCAAAAATAAATAAATAAAATCTTTTTAAAAAAAGAATTTCTTTCACAAACTGAAGACAAAATGGACATAGTTATGGGAAATGATGTGATTCAGGAGCAGGACATCACACTAGTAATCATCAGAAGAATTACCAGAGAACACACTCAAGATCTCAATAAATATAACTTGAAAGAGATGTCAGCCAGAATCATACCTTAGCTAAGAACTTTTAAATTGGTGGTTTTTAGATTAGACACAGCCCACAGTTGTGTTTCTGGTCTACACATTATTTTCTAAATAGAATTAGTCTGCAGCATATAGAAATTAGGGTATTTCTCATTAATAATAATAACAAAAATGATTTTTTAAAAAAGAAAATAGCAACTCCTAATACCATTGGCTTCAAATTTCCATGGGCTGATCCCTCTAAATAGGGGATCAGCTGATTTTCCAACAGTCTCTGCCCTCACTTATGTACCCTCCCTCCAAGCCCTATGGACTTGAAGTTTGCAACGTCCTAACTTGCAGGATAGTGAGAATAAAAAGAAAACCTCAGGGGTTATTGCACTCTATCAAGGAACATATTCCTGAAATATTCCTCTCATTGAATCAAAAACAAAGGAAAGAAAACTTGATCTTCACCCAGCATGAGTGAGATATACCAAAACAAGCGTCAATAGACCAGTTCCTAAGAATTCGGGCCTCCCAGGTGGCGCAGCGGTTGAGCGCTGGGTTGCAAAGCTGCCTGCAGCCTCTCCAGCACCGGTTCCATCCCCGGCTGCTCCCCGGCCACCGGAGGAGGGTCCCGCATGGCTCGCAGACCTCTCCTGCCACCCCTCAGCAGTGTACTTCTGTCCTTCTGCCTGTGCTGCTCCCCGCTCTGGCTCTGGTGAATTCTCTCGCCCTCCCGCGCTTCTGACTGTACCCAATGCTTGTATGTATAAATCAATCAATCAATCAAGAAATAAATCTTTTTTTAAAAAAAAGAATTATTCTTGGTTATGTTAACTGCTGGCTCTGTTTCAGCAGTTATGTTTTTTAAAACAAACTGTTGAAAATCACTCATTATCTTAAATTTCAAATATTGGGTTTATTTTGGAAAAGAATATATAAGGAACAGATAGAATGCATATTTTTCCTTGCAATTATTTCACAATATCCCAAATAGAATTAATCTGGAGAAATGCAGATATTTGATTTTAGACTGTAGGACTATTTCAGAATCAAGTAGCATCGCGAGCCAAAATTCTGCAAATTTAATTTACCGAAATTTAGGAAAAAATCTTAATCTGTCTCTGTGAAATCTGGTGATCCAATGAAAGAATAATACTGAAGATTTGGACAGAGAAGCAGCCTATCAAAATAATGGACTGCTCAGCAATTTCAAAATGCTCTGCATTTGTATTTAATAATACCCTGCTTTGGGACTCCATAACAAAAATACTTTTTCTTCACTTTGAAAAGGTTTGGGAAATATTCCAGTCCCTTGAAAATTTTCTGAACAACAGTTGCCACATATTGCATATATATACCAGTTTTAGTTATGACATATTTGGTAAACTGCAGCATTTTAAAGAAAGAACAGTAGAGTTCTTATCAAATAAGAAACAGACACTAAGTGCTCTTTTCTTATACACTACCCAGTTGCTAGAATTTACTTTTTAAATATTCTCCAGTAGAAAAGAAATCAAATTAGTTTTCTCGTGACTAAACCTCACTTGATCCATTATCTAAATTCATATAATTTCTTGGTAACCAAAAATGTCAGTACTAGTACAGATAAATATAATCACATCACCGTGATTTTGGACTTGGTATTTACTCTTAATCTTCAATAATCTCTATGAGTAGAATTTATTTATGATGGTACATTCCTGGAAGCAGCACTTAGCATTTCAGCAGAACATTGGAATAATCTGCATTTTAACAGATGCATTTTTGCAGGGCATGCTTTCAAAGTCACTACATTTTCCAGTAAGTTTGGAAACTTACTATTATATATATATATATATATATATATATAAAATAATAGTATGTATATATATATATATACTAGAATAGTGTATATTCCCTAAAGAAAAATTAGAAATTATTTGTACAACCCAAAGGAACAAGAAGAAATTTTAAAATATTGTAGTAAACAATGAAAAACAAAATACTCAGGAGAATCAAATACACATACTGACAAATTTTCAAAATGTAGAAAATAGTCAATTGGTCCAAAAAAGTACTTTAGATAAAAACTTATTGATTTCACATTCTAATATTCAAACATCAAGATACCCAATCAGAATGACAACATTTTTTATTCATGCAGTATCTTTATTAATAGTGAGATTTGTTTAGTTTTATGTGGCTGATATGATGTCTTAGACTAAGCACAGAGCTGTTTCCAATGTAACTGATGAGCCCTGAGGCTGACAGTTGCAGAATGTGCAGTAGGTAAGAGCATGTTCACTGGAGAAAGACACTTCCATGGGCTGGTCCTGGCTCTGTCACCTTCTAATTTACATCTCACACCCTCAACCCTGACATATATAAAATGGGAACAATACCACCCCCTGTGGAGTTACTGTCAAGGTGAAACAGAATAAGATAATTATAATTATTTAGCACAGTCCTCAGCACATGATAAGGAAACAGGAAATAATAATCTCAACTGTTATGAAGATGTGTTTCCAGGAAAAATATATCTTTGAAATATACAGTTAACCTTATATCCACAGGGTCACATTCAAGAATTTAATCAACCACAAATTAAAAAATATATACTATGTAGTTAAGCCTACAATGGTTTTCTTTGACTGGACAGGTATAGATTTTTTTTCTATAGTTCTCTAAAAAGTATAGTATAACAATTGTTTATATAGTATTTATATTGTATTAGGTGTTATAAGTAATCTAGAGATGATATAATCTTAGGTTATAAGAAAGGGTTATAATGTCAGGGTCTTCAGCCTCCCAGGATTTTAGTACCCATGAGGGTCCTGTATCCAATTCCACATAGATGCCAAGGGATGACTGTATCTGCTAAGTGGTTATTCTTGACAAGAAATGGCATATACACACCTCATTCTCTTGAAAGCTTTAGGTAAGTACTGATGGTTGCACATATATAATGGTATATATATGATTGTGTATATGTATATTCATATGTATATGTACACTTGTAGATTCAGAAATACACTTAATTCAGACCTATCCTATGTTATGTGTTTTGGAGTTTACATGAACTAAACATACCTAAAAAATAAGCCAAACACATAAGCATTAGGGGGAGAGAATTATAACCCCAACTACAGAATATGAGACAAAAATACTGAAATCACTGAAAGTAAAAGGATGAAGGAATATGCAAAAAATTAAAACAATTGGTAAATATTAGATTCAGAGCAAGGAAGAATAATCTGGCTAACTCCAAGGACACTAACCTATTCCTAGGATATGCAAAACACTTCATGGGGAAAAACAAGGTCTCAAAATAGGTGAGTTCCTATACAGAGTGATGCTCTAATAATGGGATTTGCCAAGAGAAGGTTTTTCAATAAAAACATGTAATAGTAATAGCAATAACAGCAACATACATTTGCAGTCACCAATTACATGCCAGGGATGGTCCTGGCAGCTCTGCTGAGGAATGTGAGAAGAGCAAATTAGTCATGAGCAGGAGTATATAACCCCATCCTTTGCTGTCTCAGTAGTGGCAGGTCTTACTCTTCACAGTGTGGGAAGCAAAATGCTTGGCAAAAAGTGGAGGCCAGAATGACAACAGAGCAAGACCAGCTTACTACTGGGCTGAAGCTGGACAATTCCTGGATAGGCCTTCACACATATAAAGAAAAGACAGAAATTGAAGCTTTAAGTTATTAGGTATTGACATTTGTCCTCATCCCTCTCTTTCTTGTGAAAACCTCTAAAGAAAAAACTCTGAATTCCAAAAGATACACAGCAAATCATTTATGGAGGATGCTCTTCTTAAATGTCTAAGGCACATACTTTGAAACTGGTAAGGAACAATATACGAATATTAGAGGTAACTTTCACTTTAGTCTCTGGACTTTTGAATGCCTTGCTGTATTTTTTTTTTTAAGATCTATCTATCTATCTATCTATCTATCTATCTATCTATCTATCTATCTATCTATTTATTTATTTATACATAAAAGAACCAGGGTACAGGCAAGATGCACAGGAGGGTGAGGATTCACCAGAGTCAGAGTAGGGAGCAGAACAGGCAGACTGACGAAATACACTGCTGAGGGGAGCAGTAGGCGAGACAGGAGAGGTCTGCTGCGCCATGTGGGACCCTTGCCAGCCAGGACTGAACCAGTGCTGCAGAGGCTGTGGACAGCTTCACAGTACAGTGCTCAATCGCCTGTGCCACCAGGGAAGGCCCACCTTGCTGTATTTCTGAATTACAGAAAAGAACCTATACCGCAAGGATGGAAATATTGTTATGTTTTATTTCAGGCAATATACCATTTTGGAGTTGTGTCCCTAGAAGCCTTACACAAAAATCATGCTTGAGGATACTGACCTGGTTAGTTGCCCACCTATGCTTCATGGTCATTGCTCTGCCTTCCCTGCCCTTTCATTTGTTTCTCCTTCATGGACTCACTGTACTATCTTGCAGGTAGGAGTATACCTGAAGTTTATACTTCAGCCTTAACTATAGAATATCACCAAAAATCCTATAATGAACTTGTATTTACCTGCCTCACATACTTACTGCTTTCTTGTGGCAAAATGTATTTGATTTTTAAAAAATCTATTTTAATCCTTTCTTCTTCTTAGGTTTTGCTTAAGTGTATTTTGGTGGATATTACACTACTCCTAATTCTAGGGGTGAGTCTGATTAATCAGAATCACAGCAATGGGTTCAGGGATGATGGAAGTGAAATATGATGACTGCTCAGAATTTGGTGAAAAAAAATAGAGCACTCTTTCTGCAGGGGAGGTCAAGTGGTAGAACGTGTCATAAAATCAGAGAGTCCACTTGAGATAAAAGCTAACAGAACAAAGCAGAGTTGAAAGGTAGAAATCCCTAGTCATGTCAATATATTGATTCAGTCATGCCTAGAGTCAGTCCTAGGTATGGACTTTTTCTGTTACATAAAAATTCATAAAGTCAATCTTTAATTGACCATTTTAATCTGATCATTCCTTACTGCCAACCCAATGTTGGTTAATAAAGTTTACTTTCAATTCAATAAATATGTATTGAGATACTATATGCCAGGTATTTTGCTAAGTGCTGCAAACCTCCACTTTCATGTGATTTTGCCTTTCAATTGCACATGAAGTTCTCTCTAATCTATGGCACCAGTTCCACTCATTTTGAACATCATTTGTACATCTCTATAACTGCTTGATGGAAATCCCTAAGTGTCCCACTGGCTCTCCAAATCTAAACCATATAACACAACACTATTTATCTTCTCTGACAATTGGAATTCTCCTCTGGATTTTGCTATTTCACTCAATGATTCACCCCATTATTTTTCATGGCTTACCATGTAGTATTTCTTTGGGCTATCTTCACACTTGTGTCCAATCATTTATCTTGCTCTGTCTTAATTTTTCAAAGTTGTCTCTGCTCTCCTTCCATGCTCCTTTCCTTCATTTCTTTTATTTGCTTATTTTTAATGGAGACTGAGTCACCATAAGTTGACCTAGTAAAATCAGTACTGCTTTGTCTTATTGAGGTAGCATTGATTTACAACATTGTATATGATTCAGAGATATACATTCACAACTTTTGAGATATGTTACCTACCATTCCCACTACCAAGGTACCCATAATCCTCCACCATAGTCCATAGGGAGCCCTCCATACTTTGCTCTCCATTTTCCTCTTCTCCTCTCTGTTAGCTTCAATTTTACAGGCTGATTTTTAGTTTTTGTTTTTACCTGACTCATGGTTTTGCCTCTTTATATCCTGAATATGAAAGAAAGTGTCCAGTAATATCTTTATCCTTCCAGTTTATTTTTGCCTATCTTAACCTCCAGTTTCATCTATGTTGTCACAAATGGCAAGTGGTCATCTCTTTTTATAGCTGAGTAGTACTCCACTTTGTATGTATATCCAATGTTTATAATCATTTTTTTGTGGGTATTTAGGTTGATTCCAAACTTGGCTCTTATAAACAGCACTGCAATGAACATGGAACATAGAGATCCTTCATAATTAATGTTTTACAGTTTTGGGGGTAGATCTCTAGGAATAGAATTGCTGAGTCAGATGATAGATCCATTTTTAATGTTTTGACATACTGTTTATAACTTGAGTACTTTATAAGTCTTCTCTGAGCCATTATTTCCTTAATTATAAAATAATTAATGCCTACATTATCCATTTTTTTCCCTTCCCTCCAAAAGGAACCCCAGCTTTATTTGTTTGATCACCCACTCTACATCACTTAGGGGAATGGACCCTAAATCCAAGCTCAAAGTTGATCAGGATTTCTCTACACCAATCATTGTAATTATATATCTCTGTCTTGTGGCCCGACCAAAAAATTAGATGTCTTAGCTGAGAGGACCCTGCAAAGGGTTATTTTCTCCTGAAAAAGAAATTTGAGAAAGAAACAGCCTTAATGATTCTTCTGAACATTGGGACCTGGATCACTGCAGTCATCTTTCTGCCAATCTAACCAGGAACTCAAATCCAAATCCAAGAATCAGGAACACAGTCATACCATACTCTGATCACAGCCTATCTCAGAATCCCTTATGTGAGATAACAACTGGCCTCTTTTAAGTCAGTCTAAGACAACTGGAGATAGAATTTCCTGTTAACTTTCAGCACTTAAGTGTGAAATGAATAAAAAGAGAGAGACAGATCCTTGGCTATATAAGCACTTGCAGGTGTAAAAAAATTGTTACAAAATGCTTAGATTTTCTTTTTTTGACCCACAATACCAACTGTTTAAACCTATAATATATTTACTTCCCCAGTGAAGTTAATCAATAAGTAATTTTAAATATTTAAATAGGTGAATATGTGAATTCCACTAATTATTTTATTTTACAATTCTGCACCCTTACAAGAGTCATTATTATTGCTTATACTCGGCACTCAGTATTGATTTAATTGAATGTAAACCATTAAGATAAGGTGGTAGGTCACTATAATTTTTGATACACTTTTATCATATTCTTATATTTGCTTCTGTGAAAACAAGAATTACTCCAATTTTAACCAACCATGAAAATCATTACTATTATTTGGAGAATTCTATCCTGAATTACATTTACCATAGACCTTCGAGAGAAACATAATCCAGATGTCTGCCATATTATTAATCTGAGTCAAAGAATGTATCACCAATTTATAGTTTAACTGCTTCCAGTCCCTCTGGTAATACATAAAGTTGGTTTCACTGAGAACTTGAGCTTGTCATCCAAGTCCTTCTTTAGTGGTATTTTCAGTCTAAACAAAATGATGACTCAATTGTTTACCCTCTTTACAAACTATCTAAAGTCAATATGAATACTGCACAGCCAGTTACATTAGCTAACTTAACTATAAATCCAAAGACCCTGAGTCAAAGCACTGAATTAATTATTTTTGTAAGATGTAGGTTTTTACCCCTACATATGTGGCTAATTGTTGTTTTACTACTTATGATTATAAAATCATTCCCTTACATTGGCTATTTCCTCTTACCAAATTACCTGATGGAAAGGCTAAATAGAATGGCTAATCAGGTGCTCATGTGGGAAGGTTTGAGTCAGACTGAAAGTATATAGTCTGTAGTTCAATTTCTTCTTATGACCAATAATATGAAAATCTAACTTTTGCATGATGCCTTGCAAAATACATATATTGGATAGCATTATGACTCAGACATATACATTAGAATATTTTATAGGTGTACTATAACCCAAAGAGCTAAATTTTCCTTTAAAAATTATGCCACTATACTTATGAACTAGAAAAGTAAATTGAAAATCAAAAGAAACACTTGGAAAAATTATCACTGCTTCAACCATAGAATTTCTTTGAATGATCTATTCAAACCCAAATAGTAAAATGTTGAATGTTGTACTTATAATACATAGTTTTGATCTCACATTGCTTTCATTTGCAACTGTCACTCAGCTGAAACATTAAAAGTTCATGAGGATGAACTGTCAGATTGATCCATAATGATCATAGTTTGTGCTGCCCTTTCAAAAACATGGCAAAATTCTTCTTCCAAGCTGTTTGATTTGCAACACAGAAACAATATGCAATGTTGATATCATAGATTCCTTTTGAAAAGAAAAATAACTTCAAATCTTTTGATGCATACTAATATGAAATCTTAAGTACCCTTGACAAAATACATTTTACATTTGTAAAGATTAAAGGAATGCAAAGTTCTAAAGTCCTTCTACCCCAGTGAGGATGTCTGTGTTCTGGGCCACCTCCACACCTCTCTGATGATAATGAGTAGAAGCAATGGTGTTGAATGCTTCAAAGAGAACATGAAGTACAATACAGTAGACTAAAGTCCTCTCCTTCTCTGACCAACCTTGACTTCTCTGAAACTCACTAATCGGGTTCATAAAGTAGAATTTACATGTAATTGGATTGGAGATGAATGAAATATTGTAACATCCTACTCAGAGGTTAAATAAAACTCTTTGATGTCAAAATCAGACTGGACACTTCATGGAAAAAGAAAGATCTACTGATAAAAAAGATGAGCTCTTTTTCCCATCACAAATTAAGCTCAGGGAAAGTAAATCTGATAACCTAATAAAACCAACCTCACCAAAATGGCTCCACTGGGACTTCATCAGCATACAGGATTTATAAGGGAGAAAACCATTTGTGATCTATAGTTTTCTAACTATTGGGAACATTTAGTGAAATATTCCTCTTTTCCTGAAAACAGTGGTCTGAAAAGGTGAATCAACTTCTGAAATGATTGACTTGCATTTGTATTTTAATCAGCAAATGGTGCTATTCCTCACACAAACCTGAAGGGGGACTCTTCTATTATTTCTATAGTTTCTTTGCTTTGCATGGTAATGGTGATGCCTGTAACTCTGCCTAATGGAAAACCCAAAAACTTCATGTTTTATAAGCAAAATTCACCAAACTAGTATAGAGGGACTGTCAAAATGTTTGCCAGTGATTTTAACTATGAATGGGCTTCACTGGTGTGTTCCTTTGATGACAACGCTTGTCTCACCTCTTGCCAGAAACCCATCCTACTCCTTTGATTTCTGCTGCTTCCATTTCAACCAAAAATGGCTGCTAATTTTGAGATTCTATATTTTCTTGATATTACATGAGGAGTTTTAATATGTTTTCTCTTGAAATGTGTAGGAGAGTTTTGACATGCATATTTATTTCTCTTTCAACTTATGGGGTGTTTGAAATTTCTGTTTTAAGGATAAAGGAATTGCAATTCAGCAGTATACATTATAAAGTTGCTAATAAGTAGTCACACACATTTGAACTCAGGTCTGTTTGGTTCTAAATTCCATGTCTATCTTACTACAATATACTGCCAAGAAATGTCAGTATGGAAAGTTACCATGTAAAGACTTTAAAGGACAGAAATCTAAACTGCTACTTCTTCTTAGAAAAGGAGGAACTTCATGGATCTGATTGAGGTTTATGATTTTTTTATTTTGCTTTTTCATCATTATAATAAGAAGTGGAGGCATTCATAACGATTCAGAGTTGATCTGTTTTCTGGAGAACAAATTTTGTAAATTAATTTTACGATAACAGGATATTTCAATCTCCATTCTAAAGAAGCACAATTTTCATATGTAAGTTTAAAAATAACAGTGAATATTTGATGGGCATTTACCTATGTGTTGCTGTGTATTTAAAGTAACAGTGTTGCTAAAGTCAATCTAGTTTATTCAATACACCAACCACATTATCAACGGAAGACTAGTAATCCCTAGTCAGTAAGATGAAGAATGCTACACACAGGACTCATGTCCAAAACTTTCCTTGTTTTTCTACTTCTTTTATCTGTGTGGTTCAATGTGCCAATAAATGGCCTGATATGACACAGCTGGTGAATGAAATGAAAATGTCTGCATGTACGTATGTACACACACACACAGACCAAATTGATCTATCAACATATATACAATATTCCAACTATATGTTATTGGCTGAATTTTCATTTAGTAATAGTAGCAGTGAAGTATGATTACATCAATGCTTCAGGCTTATACCCAATACCTAGAAGAACTAGACAGAACTTTCAGCTTCTGGTCATTGATTAGCTCAAGATCTGGAAGAAGCATTTGCACTGGTAAACCAGAGAACTTGCAAATACATTCTGAGAAGCTTTTCCCTCTAGTTCAAGTATTCAAGAGGCAAAGGTTGATTCTTAGCAAAATTCTCTGCGCACATTTTCTGAAGGAAACTAATTATATACTGTTACCTGCTCCAAAGAAGTGAGTTCATAAGAACGTCACTGGATAAAAATACTTTTATTGTCTATAGAAAATTATAATATTTGTATTACTTCTGTGTTCCTAAATGTTTCTTCGTATAAATCAGACCCTATATAATTGTTAGTCAATTATCCCTAATATACATGATTAAAATTTTTAGATTTACAGAGAAATGCAAATCAAAAACACAATAAGATATTATCTCACACTAGTAAGAATGGCCTATATAAAAAAAAATGGCAACAACAAATGCCAGTGAGAATGTGTAGAAAAAGAAATTCTCCTACACTACTGGTGGGAATGCAAACTGGTCGAACGAGTATATGGAAAGTGGTGTGGAGGACCCTCAAATTACTAAAAATGGAGCTATTGTATGACCCAGCAATTCCACTCCTAGAAATTGCTCCTACCCAAGGACACAAAAACGTTAATTCAAAAGGAAACCTGCACATCTATGTTTACTGTAGCACTATTTACAATAGCTAAGGCATGGAAACAACCTAATTACCCAAAAACAGATGACTGGATCAAGAAGATGTGGTATATATACACAATGGAATACTCACTCAGCAATCAAAAGATAAACTCATGTCATTCACAGCAACATGGATGGAGTTAGAAGGGATTATGCTCAGTGAAATAAGTCAGAAGGAAAAAGAAAAACATCAGATGGTTTCACGTATAGGAGGAATATAGGGGAACAGAAAAAAGGGTTTAAAAAATGACAAAACTTGCAGACAAACTATAGATCTGAGGTATACAGCAGGGAAAAGGTAGGGAGAGGGGTCAAAACAGGGGAGGGAAGGGCACAAGGAACTATGGGGATAGTTCACAGGTGATGTGGTGGTGGGAGATATGTAGGGACTACACCTAGGGGGAGAAATCAAATATTGAACAAAAATGTACAACAATGTAAAAAAATAAAAAAGTTCAATCAATAAAAAAAAATTGATTTAGAACATGAAAATATATATGAATGTTGTACACTAACTACATTTGGGTGTTAGGGAGTTGGAATTAGCTGGTCCAAATGAATATGAAATACACATATTCTGCCAAATCACATTTCCTCTCTTTGGGCAACTCATTCCAACAAAAAAATTTATAGCTACACATAAACATTAATTTGAAATGAAACCTGCACTCTATATTTATGGCAGCACTATTTGCAATAACCAAGATACAGAAACAACCTAAATGGCCAAAAACAGATAGGTGGATCAAGCAGTTATGATATATAAACACAATGGAATACTACCCAGGGAGCAAAAAAGATAAACTCATGTCTTTTGCAGCAACATGGATGGAACTGGAAGGAATTATGCTAAGTGAAATAAGTCAGAGGAGAAAGATAAAATATTAGATGGTGTCATTGATATGTACAATGTAGAGAAATCAAGCAAAGACTCAGACAAACTTTAAAAACCAACCAACCCTTGAAAGCTGACCATAGATCTGAGGCACCCAAGAGGGGTGGAAGAGGAAGAAAGATGAGAACAGGGTGGAGGTTGGGGGAAAGAGAGCTCAATGGGCTATGGTGATGGACTACAGGTGCTTTGGTGATGAGAGAGCTACAGTGACCACATCTGAGAGAAGAAATCCTATACTGTCAAAATATTACCAAGGATATAAAACAATGCTACTTCATTAAAATAATTTTTATTTAAAAAAGTAAAAATAGGGAGGTGGGAATTGTATAGGGACTATAATCAAGATGAAATGCATACTTTGTGCAAAAATGAAAAATGATGTAAAAAATATATAAAATTAAAAAAAAGTAAAAATAGTTCATAGCTGACAAAATGCAAAGAGAGGATTGATATTTAAAAGTACAAAGCAATCCAAAATTCCTTTCAAGGCTTGATTATCCAGGGTAAAGAAGCAACTTACAAAAATACCTGATAATTTACAAAATAGGTGCCCAGAATACCTTAGAGATGCACACAACCAAAATCTATACTCAAACATGCAAAAATTTCCCCACTCCAAGCTGCTGTAACCAATTATATACAAGAAATACTGATTTGCTGTTTACTCTGTGTTTGACACTATGCGAAACAGATTATTAAAGATGGACTACATTGGTTCATCTGTACTCATAGAAGAGACAAAAAAGCTGTCCTTTATTTGACATATCAGAGAATTGTTCAATTGGTATAAAGTATCAGTTACAAGATAAATGAACTCTAGAGATCTGTTATTCAACATTATGTCTTTAGTTAGTAAACAATATTGTATACTTCAAAAAAACATTAGCAATCTTGTGTTGAAATATTCTTCACACACACATATACACAAAGGGACACAAGGAAATGATTGATAGTGATTGTGCTGATAGTTTCACAGCTGTCTGAATATACTTAAACTAATCAGACTGTATTAAATGCACAGAATTTTATATCTCAATCATCTAAATAAAGCTGTTAAAATTATAATGGGATAAAAAAGGACATATTGAGGAAATGGATATGGGAAGCAATAGGCAAAAACACACACAGGGGACAAAGCACTGCATTGGAAGATTCTAGTTCCATATCCTCCAGCTTTCTCCTCTAGGAAATAGGCCTGGCAGTGATAACTCCCCACAAGGACCGGAAGGGAGAGGGCATGAAGAGAGCTTGGCACACACTGTGCACCCAATACTTCAACTTCCTCCCACATTTCTTACAACAATTATTGTAATGAAGGGAGTCAAGGGGCTTAAATGGACTGCCATGGGAGATGCGTGTTCTATCCTTTCACTATTCACCCTACAATTCTATTCTGTCATTGATGGAGTTTTGCAGAGCCAATTGTTAAAAACAAGAAGGCAAAGTGCTTTTCTACTCTGAGAAAAGCAAAATTTTCAGAGAGAATGGAAGGTAGGTCCCTAACCACGCTGTAAAAGAGAATTCCGGAAAAGCTCCTCACTTCCTGTAGTCAGTAGGGAGAAACTACGCATTCAGACAGAAAGCAGCTGACAAGCTATCCATCAAAGTCTAAGACTGCTTTGGGGAATTCACCAGGCCTCTGTAACTTTACTTGATAGGTTACTCCATCACGCCAAAGCACTCTTCACATTTTTCCACTGGTTAAACTTATTCCCAGATCAATGATCCAAAGTGAGTCTCAGACACTCATTCACTCTTCATTCTTTCAAATGCCTTGATACTCGATTGCTTGGTATCACCACAGATATGGTATCTCACACACGTTTTCCTAGTATTGTTTAGCCTGTGGACTTTGTCACCAAATACTCACTCTTGCTACAATCAAAATAGGCATAGATGTCTGTCCACACCTGAAGCCACACATGCTCTTCCACCCATAAGCTGTGCAAGGCAGGATAGGGGAGTAAAACCTGCATTGTCCCTAATGAAAAGGACAAGCCTTATTTGCCACTTTCTCTCCATGCGACTCAGAGATGTCAGTAAACCTTTCAGGATCTCAATTTTCTCATTTGAAAAACAAAATACCACGTATGTTGAAGAATTAAACAAAGATGGACATGTCCTAAGCCACAAAACATTATTCAACATAAATGATTATTCTTTTTTATCCACCTAAGTACAATATGACATTTTAGAGTCTGCAATTATAAATTTCTCGCTTAGAATACAAAGATGATAAATATTCCTGGCAGCTAGAATATATGCTTCACAATCATAGGGGTATCTGTCATGTTCACTGGTCTACCTAAGCACTAGAACAGCACAGAGACAGTCATTACTGTTGAAAGGATAAATGAATGAATAAGTGAATGAATATTATCCTTTGTTAAAGAGAGCAATTCATAATATGCTGCTACTTGTGGCTGTTGTAGTAAACATTCACATTTTCTCATTTATCGACTGCTTTTCTCACTAATGAAAACTGAATTATTTTACAAATAAAAATTGAGAAAACTGAGTTGAACACTTTATTAAAATCCAAACCATCCCCTAGTAATATGTCTGTTCTAAAAAAAGCTTTAGTGGTGGGTGTACTATGGTAACAACTTCCGAAAGAGAGGGATCCCACACTTACAAAAATGTAAACATACATTATCTCATAAATATTTTTCAAAAGCTATTAAAATTTATGTAAGTACCCAAGATAGTAGGACTAATGTATTTTCATTTATAAACAGCAAATAAGAAATGACAGTTTCCAGGTCTATATTTTTTGGCCTATATTTTTAAGACTCACTACTTTACATTTTCTGACATATTCTGTATATCAAAATAATGTTCATATTAATATTCATGTGCTTTTGCTTCTGTTTATATAACAATAATATATGCAGTTACATAGATACTGATTTTGATCCATAGGTATTAATTTAACTAGTTTTTTCCTATAAGCTATTTTTCTTTTTTTCTTTTTATTTTTTTAAAGATTTATTTTCAAGCTATTTTTAAAAAGAATCCATATACCTTGACTTGCTAAAATTTGCTTGTACCTACTTTTTATAAAGAATGATTTTAAAAGATGAGTTAAGCATGGCTGATATTTTAAACATGACATTTACTGTCTGCCTCTTCTCATAAAAAGCAAAACCAAAAAGTTTTTTATTTCTGTTTTTTAAGAAATAATTTACATTAGCCATCATATTACTTCTAAATCTCTTGAGCTAGATAAATTTTACCTTTGGATGTGTATCTCTTTATCCTTAATCTGATCTATGTTTTCATTATTCAATTACTAATTCCTTAGATCAATTAAGAGTTACATCATCTTATGAATATTATGTAGTACAAGTTTAATTTGAAACAGTTTAAGGCATTTCCCTTCGTTGTAATAATCGTTAACTGTTCCTTTTCTCTAAATTCTATGCAGCCATCTGCACCATGTAGAATTTGTTATTTTAAAGTTACAACAGTGAATAAACATTAGAAATTTAGATGGCACTTTTATATGAACTATTAGCACTATTATAACTAGCACTTCTTTAAACAAATATATTTCAGCAAAGACTGCAATAGAATCAATTATTTCCATTATATGGCCAGGGTTTCCTCACCAGACAAATAAATAGAATGAAATGGATTGATCCTATTGGTTACTTTCAGCTCTTAAACACCATGTTGTACAAATCCAATTATATTGTTGACCTCTTTTCTACAATAGGAGCTATATATAACCAGAGAAATGTGAAGTTGAAAATAACATCTTAGAAAAGAATGCACAGACCAGTTCTGAAAGATGGTGGCAGAGTAAAGCCACCAGCTCCTTCTCATACACTTACAACTAGATTATAGTAAAAGAAAGGCAGAAAATCCTTGAGGGAAAATTAGACAACCACAGAGCACATATAGGAGCAATGGTCTGGTGGAAAAGGGTAGGAAAAAACCTTAAGTGAACTTCTTTTACAGTGATAATGGGGCAGTATAACTCACATGGGGAGGGTGGTTGCTGTACAGAGCCCTCTAGTTGTTGCCTCAGGCACAAGCCAACATCAGGGACTCCTGGACCTGGCTCTGCACTGGATAATGGGGTGTATAACTTGGCCCACAGGATGGAAGATATACTGATGAAGAGCTGCAGGAGTGGGTGTGCAGATTGAAGATTGCTCACTGAGGCTAACGCTCTCAATATAGAATACCTGGGCCTGAATCAGCAGGGAGAAGTAGGTCAGGGTAACTAGTATTCTCAATAGAAGAGGCTGAAATATTCTAAATACTTATCACCATCCCCCAAACAGGGATAAAACCAAAACAAAGAAATTCTTGAACAAACCAGAACTGAAGCACCTACCAATAACAGCAGCAAATACCCCAGTATAAAGTCCTATGCAGGAAAAGAAAAGAGAATAATTCCCAGCCTGTGACCCACAACAACTAAAATCTGTGTCTAGTACTGCATCAAGTGCTTAAAAACAGCCGAGGATAGAAATGGACACAATAAAACAAGAAACAGTAAGACCCAGGAGCTGGCCTAGAGTAGGGGATCACTGTGAGTCCCTGCCACACAACTCTGGCACCCAGAGCAAAGAAGAAAATTGGAATTCCTGAGTGGTGGAGGTGATCCTTCAGTACCTGCAGGGTCCGTTGGAAAACAGTGAGTTTTCTCAGGGTTTCTCCTAATGTTTTTCACTGTGACTATCCAGCACAAGTGGCCTAGTAGATAATATGTAGCTTTGAGATGTAGTCTGAATGTACAGAGAACAGTAAATAATATGTAACCTTGATGTATAGTTCGCATGAGCAAACACATATTTCTGTAACTAAGCCTAAATTTGGCCTGGTGCGCACTTTGTCCATAAATCATATAAAAGCAAAAAGGATTCCTCAGTGTCTGTGTAGGGGTCCTCTCACGATCACTCATGGGGCATGGGGCCATTGCTGGACACTGTTGCTGCCTGTGTATCTCCTACTGCCTTGTATTATCATAATAAATACTTGTTCCTGTTCCCCACATGTTTGCTTCATGACCTGCTTTCTCACCTGCAACCATCAAGAAACAGTCTAGCTTGTAGTCATGGTCTCACAGAGCGCTACTAAGCAAGGCCTCTTTCATAACTACTACCCTTCACTAGTACTCGTCCTCAGATTACATCAACAGGTGCAAAGAAAACAGAAAATTTATCTGTATTACAGCCCCTAAAAAAGTAAAAATTAGAACACAGAAGAATACACCAAGAGGGACTTCCTGGTGGTGCAAGGGGTTAAGACGCAACTTATGAAGCTATGCACAGCCACTGCAGCAGGAGTTCGATCCCCAGCTGGCCAGGGAGCTACTCATATGGAGCAGCAGACCTCTCCTGACTCACCCGCTGCTTTCTTCAGCAGTGTAATTCAGTCAGTCCACCTCTTCTGTTCCCCACTCTGTCTCTGGTTTATCCTCTCACACCCACACCTCTGGCCTGTACCCCAGTTCTTGTATGCATAATGAAATAAATCTTTAAAAAGAAAACACACCAAGAATGCTAGAACAAAAAAAAAAAAAAAAAAAACAAACCTGAGAGGAGCCATAACTCAGTAGATTGCAGAATATGACAAAAGAGGTATTTAAGGTAACAGTTCCCACAATGATTATGACACTCAAGAAAACAATGGAGAATATAACAACAGGGTAAAAATAAAGAAAATATGAGGCAGCTACAGTTAGAAATAACAGTCAAAACATTATAGCTGATTTAAAAAACACACTGAGTGCCTCAATAGCAGACAAGCAGAAGCAATGGAGAAAATTAATGTGCTCAAACATACAATGTTGGAGAACACACAAATAGAACAATGTAGAGAAAAAAGGAATAAAAAATAATGAAACAGCATATGAGCCTTTGGGACAGCTTAAAGAGAAATAACATCCATATCATTTGGATCTCAAATGGAGAAAAGAATGAAAGAAAATTGATAAAAAGAAATAATTACTGAAAATCATCTCAATCTGGGAAATGAACCACACACTGATCCAAGAGGACCAAAGAGTGACAAAATAATACCAGCCAGACACTTACCAAAACACACTATAATAAAGCTGTTGAAAACCACTAAGAAGGGCACAATATTAAAAATATCAAGACAAAAAAGAGTAACTTATATAGGAACACCAGTCAGACTCAGTAAAGTTTTCAATAGTAACATTATAAGGACAATGAAACTGGAAGTAAATATTTAAAATACATGAAAAGGGCCTCCCTGGTGGTGCAGGTGGTTGAGCGCCGCACAGTGAAGCTGTCCTCAGCATCTGCAGTGCTGGTTCAATTCCCGCTGGCCTCGGAGCAACCCACATGGTGAGCAGACCTCTCCTGTCTCGCCCGTTGCCCCCCTCAGCAGTGTATTTCATCAGTCTGCCTGTTCTGTTCCCCACTCTGTCTCTGGTGAATCCTCTCACCCTCCCACGCATCTGGCCTGTACCCCAGTTCTTATATAAATGAAATAAATCTTTTTAAAAAATTAAAATAAAATACATGAAAAAGACTGCCAGTCCAGAATCCTTTACCCAGCAAGATTAGCATTCAAGACAGAAAGAAGAGTAAAGATGTTCACTGGAAAGCAAAACCCAAGAGAATTTATCAACACTAAGCCACCCATGAAATAAATTCTAAAGAAAATATTATAAAGCAACAGAAAAATGAATATGGAGGCAAAAGATACCTAAATAACCTAACATGAATGAAGAGAAGGAAAGTAACCATGTGGCCTGCCAGAAACAGCTAGAGATCAGACCTTCAGTGGTTCACAGAAATACCTCATCATATATTAACTTCAATAAAACCCTTAAATAAAAGCATAAGAAGAAATGGAATTTTAAAAAACACAACAGGAAGTCCTTAAAAAAAAAAAAGGACAAAGTGAAAAGGCAAAGAACACTTTTCTCTCAATAATCACCTTAAATGTAAATGCCCTCAACTCACCTGTCAAACGATGAGCAGTACTGAATGCATTTCAAAACAAAGTCCAACCTTCTGCTTTTTATAAGAAACTCATCTCACCAACAAAGCCAAGCACAGACTTAGAGTTAAAGCTTGGAAATTACAGAAGCAAATGGCACACACACAAAAAATAGTAACAGTTATACTTAGATCTGATAAAACAAACTAACTACAGAACTTGACAGATACTGATAACAACACAATAAACCAGGAGACTTTAATACCCCACTTACAATAAAGAATAGATCAATAGCAAAGAATAAATAAGGAAACAATAGCCTTAATCAAGGAACCAGAATATGTCTAATAACATCTACAGAACACTCCGCCCAAGAAACACTGTATACATATTTTTTTTCAAGAGCACATGGACCATTCTCAGAATAGATATATCTTGGGACAGAGTCAATTGTCATTAAAAACACAATTATACATGGTATTCTCTTTGACTATACTGCCAAAGTTAGAAATTAACTATAGAAGAAAAAAAAAGAACAGGAAAAATTATGAATATTGGATATTAACAAGAGCCTTCTCAATAGACTACTGGATAAAACAAGAAATGAATGTGTAAATTTAAAAAAATATATTGAGACAAAAGAAAATGTTGATATAATCTACAAGAATGCATGCGATGCAGCAAAAGCCAACTTAAGAAGGAAGAATATTGCAACACAGACCTACATTAAGAAACAAAATAATCCCATGTAAACAATCTGATATCACATCTAAATATACTTGAAAAAGAGGAGCAAACAAGATCCAAAATTAGTAGAACAAAGGAATAAAAATCAGAATGGCAATAAATGAAATAGAAATCAAAAAGCTATATAAAAATATTAATGAAATTATCTTTTTTTTATAATAAATTTTATTTTTATATTCCCCATACAATTGCAACCCCCCATTTTTTTTTAATTTTATTTTATTTTATTTATTTATTTTAATAGAGGCATGTTTTTATTTATTTATTTGTTTGCTTGTTTTGTTTATACATGCACTGGGTACAGTCAGAAGCGCGGGAGGGTGAGAGAATTCACCAGAGCCAGAGCGGGGAGCAGAGCAGGCAGAAGGACCGAAGTACACTGCTGAGGGGAGCAGCGGGCGGCAGGAGAGGTCTGCGCGCCATGTGGGACCCTCCCCCGGTGGCCGGGGAGCAGCCGGGGATCGAACCGGCGCCGCAGAGGCCGCGGGCAGGTTCGCAACCCAGCGCTCAACCGCTGCGCCACCGGGGAGGCCCTGCAACCCCCCCATTTTGACCCCAATCCCTCCCCTCCCGCCACCCACCCCCAAAAAGTGTCTCTGGTTCATAGTTTTTGTTGATTTTGATTTTCACTTTCTTATAGTTATTCATTTTCCTGGTCCCTTATTTAAGTTTTCTAGATTACTGCTATGGGTGAGACCATCCGGTATTTTTCTTTTTCTTTCTGGCTTATTTTGCTGAGCATGATCCCTTCCAGCGCCATCCATGTTGCTGCAAATTGCATGTGTTTATCTTTTTTGAATGCTGAGTAATATTCCATGGTGTATATGTACCACATCTTCTTGATCCAGTCATCTATTTTTGGGCATTTGGGTTGTTTCCAAAGCTTAGCTATTGTAAATAGTGCTGCTATAAACATAGGGGTGCAGGTGTTCTTTGGAATTGATGTTTCTGTGTCCTTTGGGTAAATACCTAGGAGTGGAATTGCTGGATCATATGGAAGCTCTATGTTTAGTAGGTCCAGAAATCTCCACACAGCTCTCCATAGTGGTTGGAAAATTATCTTAAAAATTAAAACAAAATAGAGAAATCACTAATTAAGACCAAAAGAGAGAGAGAGAAAAAACCATAAATTAACAGAATAACAAATGAAAAAGGAGAAATCCCTGTAGATAGCACAGAAATACAAAGGATCATAAAAGGCTATTATGAGCAACTACATGTCAATTAATTCTATAACCTTAAAGAAACGGACACATTTCCAGATCTCTATAGCCTGCCAAGACAAGCCAAGGAACAAAAAGAAGAAGTGAAAAAAATAATCACAAGTATGAAAATTGTAGGAGTAATTAAAAAGTTCCTTAAAAACACAAGACCAAATGGCATTACAAAAAATTTCATCAAATATCTGAAGAACTAATGTCCATTTTGAAATTGTTTTTGAAAATACAAGAAGGAATGTTCCCTAATACATTTTATGATGCCAACATTGTCTTAATACTGAAACTAGACAAAAACAGCATAAGAGTAGAAAATTATAGATCAATATCCTTGATGGACATCAATACAAAAATCTTGAACAAAATGCTATCAAATTGAATTTAACACTGTATCACAAGGACTATACAACATGATCAAGTGGTATTTATTCCAGGGATGCAAGGATGGCTTAATATCAGTAAATCAATTAATGATATACATCATATAAACACAAGGAAAGCTAAATGATATGCTAATATCAATAGAAGCAGAGAAAGCATTTGATAAGTCAACACCCATTTATGATGAAAGAACCTACCTCAATATTGTAAAGATCATATATCACAAACCAATAATCAATATAGTACTAAAAGCTTTCACCTTATGATTGGGAATAAGACAAGGATGCCCACTGTCACCACTTCTGTTTAACTTAGTACTAGAGGTATTGGCCAGAAGTATCAGAAAAACACAGGAAATAAAATGAATACAAGTGGGAAAAGAAGTGAAACATCACTACTTGCAGAAGATATGACCATATAGAAAATCGTAAATGCCCCATCAAAAAGTTATTGGAAACAATAAGCAAATACAGTAAATTCATGTTACAAATTCAATATACATAAAGTTGGTTTTTTAAAATATATAAACAGCAAACAAAAAAATAAAGAAAATAACTCTTTTTTATAATTTTCCCCTAGAGAATTAAATACCTCAGAATCAACCTAACTAAAGAGGTAAATGTCCTATATAAAGAGAGTTACAAGATGTTACTGAAGGATTTAGTGACATAAGGAGATGGAAGGCTAACCAATGCCCACACATGAGAGAATAAATACAATCTTAATGACTACTGCCTAAAATGATATATAAATTTAACATAATACTCATCAAAATGACAGCAATATTTTTCAAAGAACTTCAACAAAAATATTGAAATTTACATGGAATTACAAAAGGTCTCAAATTGAAAAACCAACCCTGAGATAAAAGGAGAGAAATAAAGGTATCCCACTTCTGATTTTGTACTTTACTGTAAAGTAACAGTAATAAAAACATTATGGTATTGGCACAAAAAAAGATACATGGATCAGTGGAATAGAATTTTAAAAAGTCCGGAAATAAATCCAAATACCTAATAGTACCTAATCTATGATAAAGCATCTGTGATCATAAAATGGGGAAATTACAGTCTCTTTAATAAATAATACTGGGAAAACTGGAAAACCAAACATGAAAGAAGTTGGATCAGTCTCTAATGCCATACACAAAATTAAACTCCAGACTGACTAAAGATTGAGATATAAGACCTGCAACAACAAAATACATAGAGGAAACACTGATGTAAAGTTCCATGACATCAACAATAACAATTTTTTTGTGACACAACTCCTATGGCAAGGGACAAAAACAATATTAATCAACTGGGAATACCTCAAGTTATAAAGCTTTTATACAGTTAAAGAAAATATAAGACAATTAGAAAGACATGCTATTGAATGGGAGAAAATATTTACACAACATATAACTGATAAGGGATTAATATTCAAGATACAATTCAACAATAAAAAATAAACAATGCACTTAATAAATGGGCAGCAGATATGAAGACAAAAGTCAACACAAAGAATAATCAGAAGGCTGAAGACATAACAAAATGTTTATCATCACTTCTAATGAGACAGATGGAGGTTCAAACTAGAATGAGATAGTATCTCATGCCCATAAATATGTTACATAGTAAAAAGGCCTGCTACAATATATACTGGAGAGAATACAGAGAAAAAGGAAACTTTTACACTGTTGGTACAAGTTATTATGGAAAGCAATCTGAATTTACCTTAAAAACTAAAAACAGAAATATCATCTGACCAGAAATGCCAATCATGGGCATATATCCAAGGAATATGAACCATCAACACAAAACCCCACATGTTCCACAATGTTCACAGCAGCATCATTTACAATAGCTAGGACACAGAAGTGGCCTAAATGTTCATTGACAGATGACTGTTTCAAGATGATGTAGTGAATGATATTCACATTAGGGAGTATTATACAGACATGAGAAAGAATAAAATGCAGTCATTTTCAATGGAAGGAATTTGAGAGAATTATGTGTAGCAAGGTGAGTCCAAACATTAAAAATAAATAATGGAGATTTACATAGCAGACAATTCGATATCATAAAATACTTTAAAATTCCAATGGATATCAATTAACACAATGAGGGCTCTGAGGTTGGTGTAGGGAGAAGAGACAGGGTATATAATAAATGGTGGGAGGGGAAAAATGATAGAAAAGGAATGTGAGGACCATTTTAAATCACAGGTTTAAAAAAGCATTTTTCCAGTAAAACATTAACAATGATTCTCAGACTATTCTCTCCAAAATGAATTATTAGCAATATTTTGATTTGTAATTGATAGAACTAAAAAGTATATAGAAATTAATTTTAGGGCCTCCCCGGTGGCGCAGCGGTTGAGTGCTGGGTTGCGAAGCTGCCCGCAGCCTCTGCAGTGCCGGTTCGATCCCTGGCCACCGGCGAGGGTCCCCCATGGCACGCAGACCTCTCTTGCCGCCCACTGCTCCCCTCAGCAGTGTACTTCATCAGTCTGCCTGATCTGCTCCCTGCTCTGGCTCTGGTGAATTCTCTCACCACCCCCGCACTTCTGACTGTACCCAGTGCTTGTATAAATAAATAAATCTTAAAAAAAAAGAAATTAATTTTACATTAATCAAAACTTAATAGGATAATCTGGGTATATTAATATCTATTTAACCTTAACCTAAAACAGAAAAGGAAACTAGCATTTATTGACTGTGTGATGTGGATAAGTAACTGTCCTGGACAGAATAAAAACATTTCAGGAGGAACCCTTGAAGCTTAAGACAATCTGGCTCACTTTCCACTAGGCAAAGATAGATTCAATCCTAAATTTCTGAGTTTATCTAAGCCCTTTAATTATTGTTGTTTAATGTTTTTCCTATCACTTTGTTATGACTCTTGTAATTTTTGTTGTTTGAAGAAATGGTTATTCAGTTCATAGGAATGAAAATGATTGCCTACACAAAGAAGATGGTGTGAGGGAGTTAAGAAAAAGTTCAAGCTGAAGTGAAGTTCAAGTAATAGTGAAATATGGAAATTAGTAATAGGTTTGGCCAAAAGTAGGAATAAAGATTATGCAATCTGGTTTTAAAAAGAATTTTGTTTGGGAAAGGGAAAATAAAGTACGGTAGAGAATAGAAGGTCATCAGCAAAAGGGAAGCCATAAGTAGCAGCAATGAGATACACCATACAGGTTACACGTGGGTATCCTTTGCTTTTTCATTCATGTATCCATTCATTCAACAAATTTAGCAGGTGCCCTATGATGGGGATATGCTGTCCTGGACTCTGAGGATTTGGGAGTAAAGAAATTCAACAAGATTCTGTCCTCCGGGTGATTTGCTTCATTAAAAAGACAAATAGGTTTTGCTGTGTATATTCAATTGTCAGGGTTATAAAGTTCAGTGCATATTTATTTAAACTTCTCATTGAAAATATTTAATCCAGTTTTCCCTTTGAGTATTCCTTCTCCTTACACACATCTGAAGAAGACCAAAAAATATGTTTCGCCCATTTAATTATTTAACCTCTTTTTTTTTTCTGTTTTAAAATAGACATCTAAGTTCCAGATGCATGATTAATTCCTTTCTCTCCTCGCATTTTAAAGTACCATATGAGGGGTAAAGAAGGGGAAATTAGTTCAATAAACATAGTAATAAAAACTGTCAGTATATCTGAATCATTTCACCAATGCCCTAAAAACTAATTGTGCTCTAAAGCAAACTTGACAGATAGGAATAAACAGGGTCCTTTCATCTTGCTGATGCTACTCCACTCTCATTCACAAGTCCCACAGGCCATGTGCAAACTGTGTCATTCATCGCTCCCTTGATCTTCTTGCTGTATAATTTACCTCCCTACCTTTTTTGCCCAACTTGTCTCTTTGTCTTAAGTTTCAAATCCAGACACACAAATGCATGGTCATGAGCAATCCCAGACAACAGAAATGTTGATTTTTGACCCGTGAGGTTGAAAACTTTACTACATTAGCTGACCATATTTAAAAAACTTGGATATATCACATATTCATCCCAATAACTAAGTCCTCTTGAAAGCATGTGGCTACAGGCCCTCCATAAAGAACTTAGAGTAAGTGGCAGCAAACAAGTGCTATCCCACCCAGGACAGTCCCCAAATCTCCTTCTGATGTGCCCCTGAGGCCATGGGCCTGCCAGTTGCCATTATCATATTTGTACTCCTGGTTTTCCTATTGTTGGAAAATATTTCCTATATCAATAACTGTAAGAGAAGTTGAAAAATAAAAGGTTAACCAAATTAACCCATTGTTTCCTTTTTAACAGTAGGTGTTAGCAAGCTGTTTCTACAAAGGACTAGATAATAATTATTTAAGTCATATTTTTCATGTCATAATCACTCAACTCTGTAGTGGCAGTTCAGAAGGCAAACAGTCACAGACAATATGAGGATAAATGTGTTGCGTCGGACAACACCACACTGACAAAGGGGAGTCATGGAGCAGGCTACATAATGCAGGATGCTGCTGAAGAGCAAGATCCTGGCCCTTTTATTCACATATGTAATTGATTGTAAGGAGATTAAGGAGATTAAAGAAAGGGGAAGGGTGTAGAAGATTAGGGATTGTGAGTCTGCCCTCCAGGCACTTCTAATCTACTTGATGACACACCCTAACCCCCAGCCATGGTTCTAATCTTATCAACAAGGCACTCCACTGATCAGCTGCTGGGATCCCTTGTCATACATTGGTCCTCGGCCCCCCGGGCATTCCCGGTCATACCTCATGATGTTTGAGTCAGGAGTATGTATTATGCATTGTTTCTCAGCTCCCTGGGCGTTCCGGACATACCTCCTGATGCACATGTTATGCATCGGTCCTCAGCCCCCCCGGCATTCTGGACATACCCTGTGATGCATAACCTTCCCAGTGTGATCCAGTTTTGTGCTCTTGTTTGATTTGAAGGGCATAAGGGTTGGGCTCCTATTCCTAACTGGCCGGACCACTTTGACCTAGATGACAAAATGGCAGCTGAATAGGCTGCCTAGGAGTAGCAGACCCACATAAATGGGCTGGTGTTCCAATAAAACTTTATAAAAACAGGTGGCAGGCTGAATTGAGGTCATGGTTTGTAGCCCCTCATTCTCTGCTACTTGTCCAGAAACTGTAGGTATGTGACCTCTGCCCTAATCCATTTTCAGTTCTTTTTCTATTCATCTAACTTTTGTTCAGTATCTTTTACCTCTTACTTATTGACTCCTTCTGTTAATGTTGATATTTACCTCAAATTGTGATTATGAGATACTGTCAAATTTATCTATAAACTTTATGTACCAGAGCAGGTCAACTCATCTTGGGGAGCAGACAAGAGCAGATCTCAAGAATAGTGGAAGATAGGTACATAGCCATGAATTTGTGGCATCTTTCCTCAATTCTGATACTCTGTTAGAGCTTAATAACATAATGCACTCTGGCATCAAATTTCTGTCTCAGCTTTATTTGTCTTTCCCTGCCTACCCATGAATTATTTGTTCTAGTTATTCTGGACTCTGTGTTATGTTCTAAGTATAACTGCACATTTCTTCCCCCTGTTGCTTGACCAACCTGCTTCCATTTAGGACAGAAGGAGGTTAGTTTCAGGGGAATCCAGCCCTACCCAAATGTCTAGGTCTTATTGAAATTTTATGTTCCCCATAAAATCTTCTGGGATTCCACCAATTATATTTAAGGTCTTTAGTCTTGGCTTTCCTTAAGCACAACTGCAGCACTTGTTACTAGGCTATAGTATATGGAATTGCCATTTTTAGGTCAAAAATAGTTGAATATTGGAAACTTCAAAACTGTCTAATATTATATAAATAAATATGTCTGCTCCACTCCTGGAAGGCAGGGGTTAAGTCTCATTCATCTACTACTCTGCTGGGTGTGGAATATAATGCCTTGCTCAGCAAAGAGGATCAACCAACAATGGTGAAGTGACAGGCTGAATTTTTGAAAAAAACTTTTTTTTAAAAAAAGTGTTAACAAGTAATAAAGACAGTGTGCATAGCTTCAAATTCATTTTAACTTCCACTACAAGAATGGCCTTAATTCCTGACCCAGATGACTTAAATTTCTAAAAATAATACATAGAGAAGAAAAGAGGGCATATTAATAGTTGAAAGATGCATTGGCGCTTAACTTCCCTGGCTGCTGACATTCTGCTACCCTCATTGGACAACAGGGGTTCACATGTTGCTACACAATTAAGTCAATTTCAACCAGAAATAGTGTGAAAATCCTGTGGCCTAAGGAAGCTCCTGGTATTAAGAGCATAAAATAAAATTCTAATGGGAGGACTGAGAAAATTGTGCACTGTTTTATTGGTTGTCTTATATCCTTAAGTTCTTCAATATGAGAGCAAAAAAGGAATCCGTTGGCTTTACAGTGCTTGCCACATTCCTGTTGCTAAGCAAAGGGAAGCTACAGAGACAGAGGAGAAAGTGAAGATCTGTGAATCAAGGGTAGTAAAATTCTAATCACCTCTTGATGTCATGCTTGACAGAGTGACTTGCTGGGCGAGGAAGGCAGCAATCTGAATTGGTATGTCCAAAGTCTTAGGAATGTGGCCCTAAGATTCACAAAGGAAACTGCTTCCACTGTGAAGTCTGCAGTTAAAAAGATAGGATCTCAGTTGTAGGAAAGAATTGATAAGGAACCTCAAGCAGCCCTGATGAGCTCTTGGACTTTTTTTTTCCCAGTAAGAGGTTATGAAACAGTAATGTAATAGAAAATTTATAACCAGTCAAATATCAATCTCTATTAAAAGGATGGTAACATCATGTTTAATCTTAAGGTTTTTATTGCAAACGTACCAAAAGGTGATGACATTTTTTTCAGTTATTGGAAAATATGAAGTTTAAAACTTATGAGAGAATACAAGAACCTTATTGTGTTTTTTCCCCAGAGGGTCCTTTAGGACATTCTAAGGTAGAGAGAAATTAAAAGAAGTTTTTTTTGGATTCCTTGAAATCTCAGAGCAAGAGGAATAGAGGGAATTGGGCAGGAGGAAGAAAAGGGGGGATGAGGAGGGAGGGGATGAGAGGAGGAAGGGGGGAGAGAGAGAGAGAGAGAGAGAGGTTGTATAATCTATAAATAAATATGATCTATTTTGCATATCCCCCTAGACAGAAGTGAACTCAGGAAAGATTTTGAAATTTCAGTCTACCTGCAACAAACTATTTTTGTGCATTCACCTTGGCAATATAAATGGTGAAAAAGGAAGAAAGGGAATATTTCTAGATCAAATACAAATGCTTCATTTTCTTCATTTCAGTTTGACAGATAAAGCATTGAAAATCTCATTAAATTGCTAACAAGTCTTGATTAGCCCCATAGGTATTATCTGTTATGTAAAGTATCTATGACACATTTTTAAAGTATTTACTCTTTCCTGAGAAGTTGTCATCAATGCATACTAGTCCTCAAATAAGAAAAACTTCATTTCAGCACTGACCCAAGGAAGAGGTTACTCCTTCCAAAACAAAACAAAACAAAAAACCTCAAAGTTATTTTTGTTTGGTAACAAATATGCCATATTCTATCTTTATTCTAAAAATAACTTACTTCAAAAGCAATGGAATAACGTCTTTAGAAATTTACCAGAATTGTAAGAAAGAGCAATATGAGACTATAAAAAAGATTGTCTCCTCGGAGTGCATTTACTTTTTCTTCCCATCCCTATTTCCCTAGGAGCATATCTATGGCTTTCTACCATTCAATTAACATTTCCAAGACATCCAAGTCCAAGCAAGTATTACTGTCAGCCCAGATTTCTCCTTGTTCACAGATGTATTCCGAAGACACCCTGTTAAATGCTCACAGGCATGATGGGGGATGAAACTGCCCATGCCACAGTGATTGTGCACAAGGAAAGATGTGTCTAAAGAAGGTCTTCACATGCAATAAGTCAAAGACAGAAAAATAACTGATATAGAGAGGAATAAACGACTTCCACAGGTTCTTGCAGAAGTGATGAGTCTATGAAGGAGGAAGTGCATGGATGCCTGCAGAGACACTAGATCAAGGATAAGCAGGTCTTCAAGTACAAGGTCAGGAAACAGCCACTCTAAGTTCTAACCAGGGCAGTTCCTGTCTTCTCACTCATGTGGCTTTATATAAGTCCAGGGACTGATCTTTCCCCTCAGGCTGCCAGGCCAGTGGTGAGACTCTGCATTGTTCTTTAATGGTTCCTTAAAGTGTGGCCACATGGAATCGTCCTTTATTAAACACTCCTCAGATGTGCCTGCTTGGGCCTGCTGTCAGTTTCCTGTGCCTTACTGATACATTATCCAAGTCACCAACAAAAGGGGCCTATAAATCAGCAGAAATCTCCCTCCTGACTGATGTCTACCAATTATTTGGCATTCCCAAGTCAGTCTAAATGTATGAATGTCATGTAGCCCTATTTCTTGTTTGACAAGAAGAATACAAAGACCCAGAAAACCAGCATATGAAATGAGTTATATGGTATGTGCATCTATACTTTTTCTAGCCTCTCAATCCAATTTACTTCTTTTAAAAGGTTAATGAAATCATGTTGGTGTAATTTTTCTTTGAAAATCCACTCTGATTGTTAGCAATCATCTCCAACTTGCATTTATGTTCACTATCTTTTTTCATTAATTGATTCCAGATTCTTGCTCATGGTTGGTAACAACCTAATTTACTTATAATTCATGGAATTGAGCTTCTTTTTTAAAATTACATCAACCTTTGGCCAATTATAATCTTGTTGGTCTTCTTCCATTCTTTACAGCTCTACAAAGTAACAGAAATCAATATGGTATTGCATTTATCACACAGTTACATAATTAAGTTGTCCTATGGTTGTTTTACCCCCTACACTGTGAGCCCTTGAGGGCAAGGATGGTATCTTATTCATCTTGACAATCCTGGCATCTAACAAAATGTCAGGGTATTATAGATTTGCAATAACAGTTTGCTGAATTGAATTTAAAGCACCAAAGTGATGTTTTAAAATTTTCTCATACCCTTGGGCTTCAATCACCTCTCATTTGTATTATAGCCTATGTAATACATTATTTATCTCCTTGGATAGAGAAGCTACCATGTTTGGGGGAAGAAAAGGAAAATGTGACTGCTTGAGAGGGCTGATGGTAGAATCAACCCTTCATCTTCTGTCTTCTTGTTCTGAACAAAGTTGTAAAGCTGTTCTGATCTTTAGCATTTTAGCCTCTGACACATTTCCTGCAGGCCTCTGACACTTGCACTTGGTGAGCCAGCTCTTCTCCCAACATCCTGCCCTTTTTCCTCTGTGTGCTCATTAGAGAACTTGCAGCCAGTCATTTATATACAGAACAACTTCCCCTTCCCTTCCTCATCACAATCCATAGCTATTATTCTATTTGAATTTCAGCTCAGAGAGCTTCCCAACTTATTCAGCAGGCTTTTCGTTTCAGGCCAAACTGCTGTATTAGCCACCTTTTTTTTTTCTTTTTTCTTTTCTTTTTCTTTTTTTGGCAGAGAGGGCAAGAAAAAGAAAAGAAAAGGCTACTTTCCACTCTAGTGATGTGGATCTTTGGGATCCAGGGTTCTGAATAGTGTTCATACAAATAAAACAGTTTAGAAATTGACTTTGGGCTATTGAATAGCTGGTGTTGATTTTTCAAAATCTATTCACATTTTACTTATTTTTTAAATATAGCTTTATACTGAGGCAACAAACTTTGATTGAGGTTTATAGTACTGTGTGTGACTTAGGGGTAAAAATTCATATCTCTTCAACTAAATGTTACCACATGAAAGCCACCATGAAAACACCCCAAATCCTTCACCATAGACCACTTGGGTTCTGTACCCACTTTGTGCCAAGTTATGGAAACAACGTAAGTGCCCAAGGACAAATGAGAGGATAAAGATGATGTGGTATATATACACAATGAAATACTACTCAGCTATAAAAAGAGATGAAATCTTACCATTTGCAACAACATGGATGGAACTGGAGGGGATTATGCTATGTTCAATAAGTCAGAAGAAGAAAGACAAATCCCAATGATTTCAAATGATTTCATTCATATGTTAAATATAATGAATAGTTGATTTTGAAGGGCTTTTTCATTAACTCATGTATATTATCCTTAAATTTGAGGAGTACTTGGGGCAGGGAAAAGGAAGAATTATTTTCTCTACATCTGAAATTCCACAGGTTGTCAGATTACACTCTGATATTCTAAAAAAAGAGATCTGGCAGAAAGAGGATGTGACAACAATTGCAACCTAAAACAACATCTGCTATGTGAATTGTGACATTTGCTGTCACTTCATAGGTTTGGGTTTGTGAGGATAATCTGTAAAACCACTTATTCCTGACTCATAAGAAACTGCACTGGGATAACGTAAGGAGAATGCAGTCCTAGTCCCAATTTTGCCACTAATTTACAGATCTAAAGCAGAAAATTTTATTTCCCTAGTTTCAGTGTCCTCCTCTGAAAATCATATGAGCCACACCAAATGTTTGCTAACATCTTCCCCACCTCTTATAGTCACTGATTTCCCAAGAAGGAACTAGCTATGGGAGATGCTTTTTTCGGACTAGAGGAAATGAGATAGCTTCAGAGATTGTCTGTGTAATGTTCATGGTCCTTGAGGAGAGCCCTCTTTGATTTTTAACTCAGTAAAGAACATGATTCTGGCATCAGGTTCTGGACTCAGATTCTGACTGTGCCACTTACTCGGTGAACCTGAGCTCCACATGGCTGAACCATGGTTTCAACTGTAAAACTGGGATCCTGTTTCTTGAGGTTGTTGTGAACATTAAAAATGAAAGTCATGTCTCTGATTTATAATTGTCTGTTTTTGCTTTGTTGTGTTTTGTACTGTTATTATTTTTCTCACACTGATATCTTATTTGGCTCCCCAATATTCCTACTATAAGTGAAACCATCCAATAGTTTTCTTTTTCATTCTGGCTTATTTCACTGAGAATAATTCCTTCTAGCTCCTTCCATGTTGCTGCGAATGGCATGAGTCTATCTTTTTTAATTGCTGAATAATATTCCATGCAGGGGAGGAGGAGGGAGAGGGATCAGAGGGAGGGAGGGAGGAGCACAGGGGACTGAGGTGATGGTGCACGGGTGCATTGGTGAAGGAAATTCTTTTTTTTTTTTTTTTAAGATTTATTTTTATTTTTTATTTATTTATGCAAGCACTGGGTACACTCAGATGTGCGGGAGGGTGAGAGAATTCACCAGAGCCAGAGCGGGGAGCAGAGCAGGCAGAAGGACCGAAGTACACTGCTGAGGGGAGCAGCGGGCGGCAGGAGAGGTCTGCGCGCCATGCGGGACCCTCCTCCGGTGGCCGGGGAGCAGCCGGGGATCGAACCGGAGCTGCAGAGGCTGCAGGCAGCTTCGCAACCCAGTGCTCAACTGCTGCGCCACTGGGGAGGCCCGGTGAAGGAAATTCTATGGGGACTATGCCTGAGGGGGTGAGAGGAAGCAAATATTGTTTAAAAATGAACAATGATGTAAAAAAAAAAGAAATTAAAAAAAAGAAAATTACGAAAAAATGAAAGTCATGGAAAGCACCCAGTTCAGTGAATGGCATGTGGCAAATTCTCAATGGATATAAAATTAACATAACTACAGAAGTAAGGATTACTACAGGAAGAATTATAATAAATTATCAAGAATTCCTGATGGGCCAGGCATAAAAAGTTGTAGGCTCATTTTATAATTCTGTTAGAGAGATCGCCCCAAAGCTACCTTAATTCTCATCTCCTTAGATGCTGGAAAGGTCAGCACTTTTGTTGTCTCAACCTTTTGGTCCTTTAGGTGAGAAGTTCCCTTCAATTGAAACCCAGGTCTTTCTAGAATTTTCCATCTGCAGAAACCTCAATCTAGAATTCCACTCTAAACCACTATGCTATATTACTTCTTTAACCACTTTTCCACACTATGAAACCACCAGAACCCCTTAATTACAGAGAAATGGAAATAAGCTGTGCGAGTATCATTCCCAACTCCTATTTCTCCACCACAGACCTGTCCGGCATTAGTGTGCTGGCATCAGGCATCACCCTCACTCTAACTCTCGCACAGAGGAAGGTGTAAAGATATTTTTAAAGTTGGAAATGTTTTCACACATTATCCAAATGTGCAGAAAAACTAAATGCCTAATATCTCCATTTAGCTGTTTGGCTAAGTGTGCTTTTCATAACCTCCTTACACAAGCTGTTCTATAAATGGAGTATCTGGGAAGCCCCAATTTGAACTTTTGTATATACTTGGTGCTGTGCTATTTAGGGTCAGAAGGTGTTAAAACTGGTTCTCTGATACTTATTTTTGCATTTTTAAAAAAAAAAAATAAACCTCATGAAATCTGACTTTTTGCTGTATTGTTTTCCTACGTTCCAGTATTTCTATTATTTACTTCTGGTTTCTGGGTTACGAATGCTATTTAGGAACTAGTTTCTCTTTTCAAGGTTAGAGAGGGTGTGAGCTGATATTTTAGCTAAGAAAAGAAATTCTATTTTAATTTATTTCTACAGAACAGCTGGCCAAACTCCAATTTTCTAATGTGTTTATCCTGTTTTCTGAAGTCATGGATTTATTTTCTAAAGAGTTCTTTTTTCAGTTATTATAATTCCAAACCATCTTTGTGAGTTTTTTTTCATTGAGTATCTTACACTCATTATATTCCAGCTGATTTTCCACTTAGCTGTTTGCTCTACACATACCAAATGAGGACATTTAAAAATTATTTTTATAACAAAACAAACGTTGACATAAATATAAATATATTTAAACTGGAAGACCATATTCCCGAATTTACACAACAGCTCTTTATATTTGATATTTGAAATCCCTATGGTGAAACTATGTATGAAAATATTTTTAAATAGCAATAGAATTGTCTATAATGGTTAGACAAGTTAGAGCAAAGAAAATTGGATCCTCTCTTATATCTCATGATTCTGGTATTCCAATACTATTTCTGGTGAGTCAGTGTTTTCCAGGATATAGTAAAAAATAAATCACGGCTCTAACTAAAGTAGCATCACTTAGAAAATGAAATTACAATAATTCCTGTATTTTGGTATTAGGAATACAGTCTTAATTTTAAAAAAGAATATAATACATATTATTTATCTTATGGTTTAATAACAAGCAATTTCAATGAACTCTCACTTTCTCCCTGTGGAAAACGTTAAAGGACATGTCAAGATAATACAGTAGACATCTGTAAACAAGATAAATGTAAAACTCATTTTTAGCAACAATACTGTAAAAAATATCCAACCAAGTTAGAAGTCACATAGTCCTAACCTTGTGAAGGGTCAGGTCCTAAAACACTATAGTCAACTGAAGTACAGTATTTCTTTTTTTGTAAATTAACAGGAAAAATCACTACCACATGTTAGAAGTATTTGTGATTTTGGGTCCCCCCGGTGGTGCAAGGGATTAAGTCACAAGACTATGAAGCAATCTGAAGCCACTGCAGCACAAGTTCGATACCAGGCCAGGCAGCTACCCACATGGCACAGCAGACCTCTCCTGACTCGCCTGCTGCTCCCCTCAGCAGTTTATTTCAGTCAATCTGCCTGTTCTGCTCTCCACTCTGTCTCTGGTGAATCCTCTCACCACCTCCCCGCACCTCTGGCCTGTATCCCAGTTCTTGTATGCATAAATAAATAAATCTTTAAAAAAAAAAGTATTTGTGATTTCAAAATCTGATCTTTCATTATAGACATTTAGAGACATACTGTGACAAGCATTGTGTTTTCATTCAAACAGCCTCCTTATTTATTTAGTTATTTAATTATTCTCAAAAATATAAAGACTTCAATTTGCATGTGTCTTTTAACACTAAGAGAAGTCAAAAGTCTGATCATAACTGCTAGCCTGTACTATATATCTCACCACCAGGAGTAAGTACAGAGAAGTCCTGTAAGGACTGAGCTCCATTCTTTGTCAAACCACCAGAGGAACTACGTTCCGTTCCCCTGTTCCAGCTTTCAGGGATAACTAAAATGTTTAGGTTTGTCCCATTGTTTTGTTCCCCTGTTCCAAGTGACAGGTCCCACTGTTTTATGCCCAATGTTCCCAGGGCTCTGTGGAAATGGATTTATCTGCCATCTCAGTAAACTTCTGTGTATCCCCCAGGTAAAGTGACTTTGGAGCTTTGTGCTTCAGCACACACTTCTGAAAGCTCTATTATTCAAATAGTCACCTCAGTGACTTAGTGTCAAAAAGACACTAAGATATAAATATGGGATCAGAAGATCATTTGATAAAAGTGAGATCAGAATAAGAGCATTAGTAACGTAAAGCCAGGCAAACCAGGCACTAGGTCACCCTAACCAAAACATTCCAAGTTCACCTTACATTGGGAGTAGCTTTGTGACCAGAACTTTAACGGGATTAAGACTGATAGCCCCATTCTGATTATCATGTTGCTTCTTTTATAATTTAATTAATTCAAATAGATTATACTGAAATCTTTTAGAACTTGAAAAATCCTAGTAATGTGGATGGATTAACATCTACACTATAGCTCAAAATTGTATTCAGAATGTAAACTATTCATTTCTACATCTATAGAGAATTGGAAGAAGTATAACATGATAGATGACAAATATTGATGGCAGAGATATCAATATGATAGCAACTAATATTTCTATACTGTGTATAAAACTAATACAATTACCATTTAAGCGATCAGTATAACAGGTTGAATAACTTAAGGTTATCACATTTATTAATTTTTATACCTTTGTACAGATGAAGTGAGCCTAATAAGTCCAATGATTAGTTGCAGTCATATTCTGGAACTAAAACCAATTGCTCTTGTTGTTAGAACAGTGGTTCTGAAAGTGCATTGGTACCACATGGGATCTTTTTAGAAATGTAAATCTTATCCCAGAATACACCAAAGTACCATCAGAAACTGGGGAGTGAGACTAGCAATCTGTGCTTTAGCAAATCCTCCAGGAGTTTCTGATGCAAATTTAAGAAACACTGACCTAAGAAATAATGAATATTTGAATACTCCTTTTCAAGCAGATGTTAGAAATATTTATATATTTAAATTTAACCTCTTCTGATGAAATTTTTTTAAAATTGTTTTACACTTAAAATTGTTTTCCTGTTTTCATAGACAGAGTAGTGCACATAATGTAATTTTCATCATTTTGATGATATATATAGTTATAAACTTTAAAACTTGATTTCATTTTCATGTCTCCTTGCTTATTCAATCAGGAATAGATAATAGAAATTAAGTTAGCATTACAAAGTAGAAAATTATGCTTCAGGAATTTTGTTTTAAAGTCATCATAAAATACTGGTAGGAGCTATGTTAAGGAATGACTTTATGAAATCTATCTCCAGGGTATTAGGTGAAAGTAACTTCACCTAATTAGGTATTAGCAGATGATAACTTACAAGGTAACATTTAAAAATCACAGTTATTAGTATTTTTTTTAAAGAGAAATTGGTTTTATTCAGCAAGATGCAAAGTAATATAGGATATATTGCTCTGCAGAGATTTAAACCTAACTGGGCTCCATAAGTATTTGGTGAAATGATATTTGCTATTCTGGATGAAGAGGAATACAATGGTAACCAACAAGAAAATACCTGTCTTTCCAGTTAAAACAATAATTGAAAGGTAGAATTATTCAGAGAGAAGTTAGGTGATGGTTTGAAAGCATTGTTTCTTTTTATAATTTGTGTTTCTATAGAAGTAACTTTGACTTCCTGAATGGAAGACTGTCAAAGAAAGAATATGCAGCTCTTCAATACTCTTGCCATCATATGGAAAGTACTAGTTGGATTCTCCCTATCTAGATCATCTACTAGACTTCTGCAAATAGAAAATTTAAATTAACACCAGAGATTTTATTTTAAGCTACTTAAGAGTGATCTGTATTCTTAGTTATGTAAAATATGTTTATTTGGAAAAAAATTTTAAATAAATAGTTTGCCAAATATACTTGCTCATTTTTTAACAAAGATTGTCAGATTTTCTGTTGCTTTATTTTGGAAAAATGCTTCTAATGTTTTCCTTTTCCATTCAGAAATGAAACTTTTGGCTGACTTGACTGTTTATTGCTGAGGGAAAGAAAATGATAAAACAGGGCTTTTGAACTCAGATGGGTGAAGAGGATCAAAAGGTAGAAACTTCCAGTTACAAAAAAATAAGTCAAGAGAATATAATGTCCAGTATTGAGACTATAGTTAATAACACTGGTATTTTATATTTGAAAGTTACTAAGAAAGAAGATTTTAAATACTCATCACAAGAAAAAAAAGTTAAATATGTATGGCAACAGATGTTAAGTAGATTATTGTGCTGATTGTTTTGCATTGCCTACAAGTCAAATCATATGTATATATCTGAAATGAACATAATGTTATATGTCAATTATGCTACAACTTAAAAAAAAAGGCTGTAGAATTTTATTGATTAACCCCTATTTAGAAGGACATTTTTTTCTTAACTGCCTGTTACTGCCTTACTTCCCTATATCTAGAAAAAAAATATTTTATCTTCCTTTTTTATATTTAATGTAGAGAATAAAAGTATCAAATTAAAGCTATCTATTCATAAGGCAGAGACAAATCCTGTTCGGTAAGCAAAGACTTTTCTTAGAACAAGTGTATACTGTATCTAAGTGTAGAGTGTAGAAATAAATCCCAAATCATAGAATCATGAAAAACTGGGATATTCTCATCACAACACTTCTGGTTGTAGAAAACAGAAACTCAGATAAAACAGCTCAGGCAAATAGGACACAATAAAGTGAAGCTGGTCTTAAATAAACTGGAAGAAGAATGTCAGATCCTGGGGTCTCTCCTTCAAGGTCTTTATCTAATTTCTAAACCCTGTTTGGTACCAAACAAAATGAATGCTGATTTTTATTTTTATATTTTGCTGTGAAAAGTATTTGTAGCAATGTTTGTTCTGAAACATTTTACAAAAGATACATATGCACCACCTGTCCTGTAAAATGTATTTTTCAATATTTTGGGGGAGTGTTGAACTCTCCCTACAAAGAGGAGACAAATGCCTCCTCTGTCTTTTATGCTTTTCTATCCCAGTGGTACTGGTATAGAAAATACTATACTGACCTAAGATTATAGCTAAGAAATTAAGATGATTGGCCACAGTCAGATACTGGGAAAATGTGTTCCTTGGCTGGATTTGGCACTGACAGGCTCCTAACTTGAAATGGTCCATGTGGATTTAGAAAATACACATCTCAATTATGATTTTTGTGAACTTAAGAGACCCTCCCAAAATTTTCAGGATGGCATACATTTCCCAGACTCCTAGGGAGAGGATGAATCAGATTTATATGACTCTTAAGAAAGAAATAAGACATCTGAGTGTCATGGGGTAAATTCATATCTGCAACCCATAGAAAATACTGGAAGAAATGCTAACTGTCGTTAAAATGTAGTATTATATCCAGAATTTTCCAAACTTATCTCAATCACCTATTATGGCTATTTCTAACATGAATTTATCTGAGTCTCTCATTTATATTCTTTTTCTAAAAAAGATTTATTTATTTATTCATACAAGAGCTGGGGAACAGGCCAGAGGTGTGGCAGATGAGAGGATTCACTGGAGACAGAGTGAGGAACAGAACAGGCAGACTGACTGAAGTACACTGCTGAGGGGAGCAGCGGGCAAGACAGGAGAGGTCTGCTGTGCCATGTGGGTAGCTTCCTGGCTGGCTGGGGATTGAACTTGTGCTGCAGAGGCTGTGAATTGCTTCATAGGTTGCGTCTTAACCCCTTACTCCACCAGGGAGGCCCCTCTCATTTATATTCTAAGGGTAAGCTATACATGGAATTATTTTATCCCCTTCCTATTTGGTAAAGTGATATTGCTTATTTGAATAAAAATAATCCTTTTTAAGTCATAAAGAATGCCATCTGGTTCTGATATTCGAGAATTTGGTGAGCACAACCATGTTTACTCTAGACTTATAAATTTTAATAACATTCCATCTGGAATACATTTCCCATACTGGAACACTAATTATTTTTATTACACCATAATATTGAATCCCTTCTAGTCTTTTGATTATTTTAAGAACTTTTCTTAGAACAAGTTTATAGTGTATCTAAGTGTAGAGTGTAGAAATAAATCTCAAATCACAGAATCATGAAGTAAAATGGGATATTTTCATCATGACACTTCTGGTTGTAGAAAACAGAAACTCACATAAAACAGCTCAGGCAAACAGGACACAATAAAGTGGAGCTGGTCTTAAATAAACCAGAAGGTGAATGTTAGATCCTGGGGTCTCTCCTCCAAGGTCTTTATTTAATTTCTGCATTATATCCTCTACTCATTCTCTTTCCTGTTTCCTATGCTCACCCTTCACATTCTAGAATATAGGTATCTTGCACAGGTCAGGCATGGTCACCTAATAGACCATTTTACTTATCACATTCCAATTTTTTGCTTTATCACTGACTACCTCAAGTCTTGATGTCACCTGGTTCAAGTTCTTTTTTTTTAAATATTATTTTTGAAAGTAACAATGCATTATAACATTATATGTTTTAGGTATTCATCATAATAAATTGACACTTATATAACACTATATTAAGTTTGCCACTAAAAGTCCAATTCTATCTTTCAACATACAGTTGTTCCTTCTCTCCAATTATTAGATTAGCTCACTTTTGATTAGGGATTCAACCTTGATCAATTAATTATGGAGAGAAGAGGTATGGGGATGGTCCACCTGATAAATTGGGCTGCCACTTTTAGGGGCCCAAGGGGGAGGAGATTCTCCAGAAGGGGTTGCATATTCTGGTAGGCAAAGAAACATCTAACACAGGGTAGGGCAAGAATTTATACTTGATTTTAATCTTTGTTTATAATACCCTATATTCAGATAGTGTGTTTATAATGATTTCTATTTGATCCTTTTGTCAAGAATTATTTTGTTTCATTGCACTGTGGCTACTTCACAGATCTTTGCTCTCAAAGGTCAGTAAGTTAATAAATGTTGTCTCTGTTGATTTTGTAAGTTTTGAAATTGGTATGGTATAATAATCACCTAGATATGAAATGTTTACTCTGATTTTATACATCCTGAAAAATTTATGCACAACACACACAAAATATACATATACATATTTTTAAGTGAATACAAGTTAACATCCCCTTTGGCATTCATGTCACTATTTCAGACAGCAGCATGCCATACATACTTGGTAAATACCAGCTTCTTGAGTAACCAATTCTAACTCCTTATGAGAGTAAAAGACAGCACAACCAAATCCTTTTGCTATATTACTCATATCTGCAGTTATTAATGTGTCTCTCATTGAACAGCTATATGTTAGGTATTACTAACTAACCAGCATAGAGGTTCAGCTGAAGGGCATTGTCACAAACTAAGAGTCCTGGATACTAAATCTGCTGGAGGTCACAGATTTAGTTTGCATGCACACGTCGCCCAATGAAGCCTATACAAGCATAAGTTGCCATTGTGAACCTCTTTTTATTACCTTTAGTTTGCCAAGTGAAAAACAGTCAATCAAAACCATCTAACAATCTGTCAGTTTGTGGAATCATGTAGAACGAAAAAGGTGAGTGTTTATTATTTTCAAGAATAGAGGCAGTAAAAATGAGGCTGATATACAATGATCTTGCCAAAAAAAAACATAAAACCTAAGATTGTTAACAAGGATAAAATGTGTTTTTATCTGGGGGGTTGCCAGGGTCTCTAATAAATGTCATTACATGACAAGGAACAATATATTTCTATTGTGATATAAAATTGCTTGAGAACAGTTAAGAGCTACCAGATCAATTACCAATTCCCCAGAAAACATCAAATCCAGAAAAACCATAGGAAATAACTTATCCCAGAACTAGCCAAATAGCTGCAGAAAGGTCTGACCCATCAGAAGGCTCAGTTCAAGATGGAGCTTTGCAGTGTGTGTGTGTATGTGTGTGTGTTTTCAACTCTTATTCAAGAGCAGAGCCTACAGATAAAGACAGTTTGAATGAAAGACAATTTTTACACAGTCCTGAGTACAAGAAAAAGAAACCTAGGTTCAAACAGCAAAGAAGTTAGCATGAATTTTGTGGTAGGGAAGGATCATGTTTTGAAGAGGCTAGAAGTCAGGTCTCTACCAAAGGCAGGTATGAGATACAAATACACAGTTTGACCAATCACTCTAATACTTAATAAAAACATGGGACAATTCATGACTCCTAAAGGTGAAAGCTTCTTTAATCTGTTCTATTTCAATCCTAAATACCTGGTTTGACATTCATCCTAATGTTTCTGTATTTTTTTAAATTTTAGTTTGGAAATTTTACAACGTTAGGAAAAAAAAAACTAGGGATTGCCCTCTGAAAATTAAACTTGTGAAATTTTTATCATAAAATATATTCATTGTAATCAGAATTTGAAGACCCAGTCAGAGACTTTTCATGTTCTGGAATGAATGAAGGACTTGCTCTCCCTTTTCACTCCCGGGAAGAAGGGCTATGCTTAAAGGAATACGGAAGAAAAATGCCTATCATTCCAGGCAGAGGAGAAGTATGTGTAAAGTTATGTGATGAGAAGTAACAGTCAAGTTCCAAGCACTGAACAAATATATAGTCTAAGATAAGAACGAAAATGTAAGCAGAAACCAGGGCCCTTAGGGTCTTTTTAGTCTAGGGAAGGAATATTATCTTTTAGTAGGCTGAACGTCATCGCAAGATTTTAAGGAAGTTGTAAATCACAATAGCAGCATATTGGAAAATGTTTACTTAGCACCCAGCAGCAAAGTTCATCAGTATATGAAATGTGCATGCAATTGAAGGCAAACTTTCTAAGAAGAAACCCTATTTCTAAGAGCTACATCTGATTCATGTTCTCTCTCTCTCTCTCTCTCTCTCTCTCTCTTTTCTCTCTCTTTCTCCCTCTCTCCATTAAAAAGCAATTTACATAAATTACATTGTTAAATCTGAAGCTGCAGTGAAAATTATCACCATCATCATCAGGGGACAGCAAGAGTTAAATTAGAGAGCTTTCCAAATCAAATTAGAAGCAAATGCTGACATCAATTTAAAATTAACCAACTATATAAGCAGTACAAGTAGCCACTTGGGGAAGCACATTTTAGGAAGAATCCACTTAGGCCAAAACAGTGTGGAAGCTGCCGCAGAAAAGAGACCCTGACACTAACCACATGACCTCAGCCTCTGTACCATCCTAAGTAGTAAGGCTCCAGTGGAAGTCAAGCTCCCAGAAGGCAAACACAATAACCTAATTTATTGGCTAAAAGCATCCATCTTGAACCTTTAGGAAAATGAAAGACTAAGCCAGATATAAAGAGTATTAACAAATATCTGGAATGTCAGCTGCTGTGCCCAAGAATGCAAGTGTGAATTAACACTTGGAAGTGTGGGGCCTTCAAACTAATACCCAGAAACTAGGCCACAATGGCTACCACACAAATGCTCCCCTGCAATTCCTCCCCACCCCCTGAAAAAATCTCTGAAGTATATATCCAAAGATGAAAAATAATGATAAGGGTTTAGAGGTGGCTTAAAGGAGAAGAGTCCAGAAATCTAAAATTTTCCATGAGGTAAATTCTATCTCCAGGGACCTCAGGACCCATTTTGAAATCTTAGGCATAACACTCAACACCTTTACTCAACAATCTTAATATGATTGCAACCACATTTGACCATTTTTCCTACTCTCTCATCCCAGTCATACCATATGACCCAGTTACATGGATGCTTTACCTGATTTCAATAAGACTATGCCATTCCTCTTATTTCACATTGCTTTCTCTAAAGGAAATGACCTTTCCCAATGTGGAATTCTGACTTCTAAAATGAAACTAACTCCCCCAAAAAGTAAAAACAGAAATTCCACACAATCTAGTTATTCTACTTCTAGGTATTTATCAAGAGTACAGATAACTAGAGATATAAGCACTCCCCCACATTCACTGCAGCATTTTTTACAACAGCCAAGACCTTGAAAGTACCAATGTGCCCACTGACACACCAGATCATTGGATAAAGAAGATGTGGTGTACATACCCAATGGAGTAATACTCAGCTATAAAAAAGATAAAATCCTGCGATTTGCAACAATAGTAACCTAGAGGGTAGTATGCTTAGAGAAAAAAGTCAGGTTGAGAAAGACAAGCAGCATATGATTTCCTTATGTATTACATAAGGAAACAAAATGAATGAACAAAATAAATCAATAATAAACTTGGACTGTAAGACCAAAACAGAGGCTACCAGAAGGGAAGGAAGAAAGGGAATGGTAGGTAAGTCAGATAAAAGGGTTCAACTGTGTGGTGAAAGATTAAAATTAGGTTTTTTTATGATAAATATATACATAATATATAGGGTCATAGATTTTTAATGATGTACAACTGAAACATAATGTAACCACATAGTTATTCCAATAAAAAATAACAAATGAAACCAAATGGTAATGTACATTTAGGGAACTATTCAACGATCATTTTTGTTTTATATTTTTTTACATTCATTTTTCATTTTTGTACTATGCATGCATTTTCATCTTGGTTATAGTCCCTGTAAAATTCCCAACCCCCTTGTTTTGATCCTACTCCCTTCCCCCCTCCCCCCCATAGTGTTTCTCTGTTTATAGTTGCTTGTTGATTTTGATTTTCACTTTGTATTAATTAGTTTTTTTCCTGGTCCCTTATTTAGGTTTTCTAAATTCCTGTTATGAGTGAGACCATACAGTATTTTTCTTTTTCTTTCTGGCTTATTTCACTGAGCATGATCCCTTCTAGCTCCATCTATGTTGCTGCAAATGGCATGAGTTTATCTTTTTTGATTGCTGAGTAATATTCCATTGTGTATATGTACCACATCTTCTTGATCCAGTCATCTATTTTTGGGCATTTAGGTTGTTTCCATAGCTTATCTGTTGTAAATACTGCTGCAATAAACATAGGTGTATAGGTACCCTTTTGAATTAATGTTTTTGTGTCCTTTGGATACATATCTAGAAGTGGAATTGCTGGATCATATGTAAGCTCCATTTTTAGCAGATAGAGGAACCTCCACACAGCTCTCTATAGTGGTCAGACCAGTTTGCACTCCCACCAACTGTGCAGGAGAGTTCTTTTTTCTCCGCATCCTCGCCAACATTTGTTGTTGCTATTTTTTTTAATATGTGCCATTCTCACTAGTGTAAGATGGTATCTCAATATAGTTTTGATTTGCATTTCTCTGATTACAAGTGATGTCTATTCAATGATTTTTAAGAATTAACTGAAAGCAGGCATTTGGTATACAAGATTAACAAATTATAATTCTTGTCCTCAAGCAGGTCATATTGTTACCCAACATTTCTAATGACTTAACCAGTGTTAAACAAGGTACCCTGGATATATGCAGAAAAAGTAAATTCAGTAAAAAGAGAACTCAAGAACACCTAAAGACCTAGTGTGCACCATGCTATTATAAACACAGCATCCTTAAGACCTTAGCATGTCCTGACTCCTAGAAATCTATTCATTCACTCAGTATTTTATTTATGATGTGCAAGATATTTTGTTAAATGATAAAAAAAAAGCTATATAGATAACTCTACTACTGAATGCCTAGTGGAAAATACTCATCAACTGCCCATCAGTGATCCCTGGGCTCATCCAATTGTTTCTGGAATACCTTATTTGGCACATTCTGAAACGATCCATTTCCATTTCAGATAGCTAGAAATGCTACTAGTTTCTTTCCTGCACTGAACCAAAATATATTTTTCCTGAGACTTCCACCCATTAATTCTATGTCATCCTCTGATGTCTTTTATAGGTAATTAATTTCCACTTCCATGTCTATTATTTGCAAATATTAAATAAGTGACATTCTTCTTAAGCTTTCTCTTCTACTTATGTATCATTTATTTCTGTTGTGTTATCTTTGGAGCTCTGTCCTTATTCAAGAGATGAACTAACCTTCCCAGTTCCTAATAGCATCAAATTTTATTATATGCAATTAATTTTCTCTATGAATTTAATTAATATATTGAACCAGACAAAACTTTCCATAAAATTGGTATTAACTAATTAAATTGCAATAGTTATTCAACAGCAAAAGATTTACCTAATGAGATTCTCACTTAGTTCACAGTTCTGCCCCCATTGATAAGGATATCATAGGTAGCTCTGGCTCACAACTTGCTAAAATCTGGATTTACATGCCTATCACAGTTCAGTTATCTATCAGTCTAGTAACTCATCAGAAAAAATGTAAGTGAAGTTTGACTGCATGACATGATCATAGTAAAACTATTGTGAACTTTAGTGATCAACTTTCCCTTTTCTAAAAATTAATCTTGCAATAATCTGTCTCATATGCCAGAATCCAAAGCAAGGTATTATGCTAAATGCTAAAAACCTTGCCAATGATTGGCAAGTCTCAGTTCCAGTTGTTCAATTTCAGTGACTAAGGGACTCTAAATTCTTCTCTAACTTTTTTCATAGAAGAAATTGAAAAAGCACCAATTTTTGTGTTCCAGCAATATTCCTGTATTATGTGACTTCTGTACTACAACTAGAACTTTCCTAAACTAGCTAGCTTTTAAAAATGATATTGAAATTTAAGACTGCATCATTATATAGCTTCATTCACTAACCTCTAGCCTGCAGAGATAATACATGTACATTGTATTCTCTGAATAAGCAAGATGTTATGATAGGGGTTTAGCTTTTATTTAAGTGTTTGCATCCTTCTAAGTATTCAGTAATACAATCTATGTGTAGGAAGCCCTATACATGGAAAATGAAGTGAATACAAATTTGTTCTTATGTATCTAATAACCTTTTCAGTCACTCCAAAATATAAAATATTTTGTACCACCTGGGAAAGATTTTGAAACACAAATGTAAATTAGTTTGACATCTGAATATCCGAACTCTTTTTTTTTAATGTGGAGATTACTTTTCTTTTTTTTTTTTAATTAAAGATTTATTTATTTATTTATACAAGCACTGGGTACAGTCAGAAGCGCGGGAGGGTGAGAGAATTCACCAGAGCCAGAGCGGGGAGCAGAGCAGGCAGAAGGACCCAAGTACACTGCTGAGGGGAGCAGCGGGCGGCAGGAGAGGTCTGCGTGCCATGTGGGACGCTCCTCCTGTAGCTGGGAACAGCCGGGGATCGAACCGATGCTACAGAGGCTGCGGGCAGCTTCGCAACGCAGCGCTCAACCGCTGCGCCATGGGGGAGGCCCTGAATATCCTAACTCTTAAATCTCTGAGCAATAAACATTGAGCTAATGACAACTTTTTATTAAAGAGAAGTGGACGAAGACAGGCCGAACAGATTCTTAGGGTGGAACAACTATCAAAGAGTCACCTAACACTCAGGAACTAGAATTAAAAAGGCACAATTTTCTCTGTCTCATTAGTGAGTCTAATGACGATATTGATGATATTGATCTCAGAGACAGAAGGACCTAAAATACAGACTATGCCCTTGAAGATGTTAACGTTTCCCATGAGTGCTGCCCAAACGTGATTCACTTAGAGTCATTTTGAGATGAAGACAAAGCAGACCTCTGCAAAACCACAAGATATAGTCCATATCCTGTTTTCCAATAGTGGGGGTTTTTTTTGTTTGTTTGTTTGTTTTTGTAATTTGCCCATTCTCTGATCCCTCTCTCCTCCAGGCCATGTGTCTCTCTATCATGCGTTCTTTTTTTTCAATATTAATTTTTTAAAAATCTATTTATTTATGTATACAAGAGCTGGAGGACAGGCCAGAGGTGTGGAGGGTGAGAGGATTCACCAGAGACAGAGTGGAGAACAGAATAGGAAGACTGACTGAAATACACTGCTGAGGGGAGCAGTGGGGCGAGTCAGGAGAGGTCTGCTGTGCTATGCAGGTAGCCGTGGCCTGCCAGGAATGGAATTAGCGCTGCAGAGGCAGTGGATAGTTTCACAGTGCTGTGCTGAACCCCTTGTGCCACCAGGGAGGTCCTTTTCTTTCTTTATCTTTTGTGTCTTTTTTGATATCACTGTTTATTGAGTTAACATTGGTCTACAACACTGTGTATGATTTTAAGTTTACACCTCTTTTATTTAAAGATATCCTTTACAGTATCAGCAAGGAGAGGATAATTATTGAAGCCTGTTCCTAATCAAAATACTTTTTCCTTCAGACCATTTACTTCAGCAGCAGATACAAAAGGAAAACAATTATCTGTATTTAATCCACAGCTCTGCACAAGTAACTGCTTCAGCAGAATATTTGAATATTTTGTAGAATATTTGCAATATGTTTCTGAGCAACACACTTTTATACATCATTTCTACTTTATCACTAGAAAAAAATTACATGTATAATATGAAGCTATTTCTTTCTTAAAGCTGTTTTTATAATAATAAATTTTTAAAATATAAATAGCCAAAGAACAACAAAAAAGAATGAATAAATTATGTAACATTCTATATGGACATTTAAATTATATTTATAGAAACATATATCCTAACATGGTAATATATTTATAGGGAATGAGTAAAAAGACAAATACATTTATGAGATAACAAAAAAAAGACAAGTTCCATTATGCATGGCCTGATACCATATAAAAAATGCAAACATTTAGATTATAAATATTCACTTGAGTATGTATAGAAGGATGCACCAGGCATAGTGCTAAGTACTTGGTAAATAAGAACATATGAGGCTTCCACCTACATGGGGCATCAGTGTAGTGTCAAAAATAAATATTAACCACACAAAAATGTCTATTCCTATGGAACCTGTATTTTATTCTTAATTATATCTTTGCACCTAGCACATATTACTTCAGATAAACAGTATAATTTTCAATTCTTTTATAAATGAAAAATGTTCTATAGTTTTCTGAAACATAATACATTAAAGGAGAGAATTTAGAAAATTCAGTAGCACTTTGGGCAGAAATGTCATAAGTGCTACTACTGTTCTGGCCTCTTATGAAATTCTCATATTGATGGCAGCCACCAGAAAATTAGAAGTATAAACTATGCCTATGTTATAATTCTTATCTCTAAAACCATGAAGCCTCGATACTTCCTTCTGTGAAATTTTTCATGTTAGTTCTAAATCTATTATGTAAACTTTGGGCCAAAGTTACTTACGAAACAAATTAAATAAATAAGATTTCTCAACCTTATTAAAGTAATGAACTGAAGAAGTTTTACCAAAGAAAGGGTCAGAACATCTCTGAAAAGGTTGTAGCAGAATTTAATTAAACAATTTTGACCACAGACATAATTAGAAAACCCTTAGTTAATGCCAGCGTGTTTGAACAAATTAAAACACCAAGATAAATCGAGACAACATGTTCCACTTACAAATCAAGTTTTATTTTAGTTGTGTTGAAAAGTAAAGCAGATACAAAACTTGGTTCCAAAAATAAAGTTATTTTGAAGTAACTTTGGCCTTCGGCTTGACAAAGTGATGATGGAAGTAAATTGTCCTTCTAATTCTTGCATTTAGTTCAATATTTCCATAAGAAAATATGGCAATAAGACGTAAAGGAAGATGTTTGCACTGACTCTCCTTTATAATGTAATATCTCTGCTACTTAGCCCTTGTTTAGACATTTCTGGCTGGACTACATGATTATCATCCTTTCACTGCTGTTAGTTCCAAAGGGATTTGTTTACTGTTCACTATTTACTTGTGTGGAAAGATGGGCTCAACTTCCAAGTTAATAAAAAATATGGAGTTGGAAGAAAGGATTCTTTTCATCCATCTTTCTTTTTTTAATGATATATTTTATTCATTTTTATGATATATTCTTATCATGGTGTCTGAAGCTATAAACCAAACAACTACTGACCTATAAGTCACATTTACACCAATAATAAATTTTACTATTAACTTAGTTAATGGTTACTAATGCTACTTTATATTCCTTAAAATTTATATACAGAGAGATCTAGGGAATCTTCACTTTAATTAAATTGTGCATATTTTAAATAAATACATTTTTATATAATAGATCTACAGGGCTGATATAATAATAATTTAAATCTTAGTCACTTGAGAATGTTAAAGCATTATAAAGTATTTACTACTATTACTATGAGAGACTATTTTATAAAAATGTATCAGAGGAAGAACAGTCTCACTGCTTTTTAGTTTTTTCCACTAAAACATCATTTAGCAGAGAATTAGGTAGTGAGTTACACTAAATACGTCCTACATTTTTACAAAGATATGGAAAATTAAAAGGGGCCTCCCCTGGTGGCACAGCGGTTGCGCACTGGGCTGCGAGGCTGCCCACGGCCTCTGCAGCACCAGTTCGATCCCCGGCCGCCTGCGAGGGTCCCACATGACGCACGGACCTCTCCTGCAGCCCGCTGCCCTCCTCAACAGTGTACCTCGGTCCTTCTGCCTGTTCTGCTCCCCGCTCTGGCTTTGGTGAACTCTCTCGGCCTCCTGCGCTTCTGACAGTATCCAGTGCTTGCATAAATAAATAAATCTTTAAAAAATAAAAAATAAACCAGTATGCACTCCCCCCCCCCAAAAAAAAAGGAAATTGTATTTGGCAAAAATATATTGATTTTAGCTTATCTTTCTAAAGAAAGTATATTCTCTAACTCAGAAAGCCTATTTTTTATTAAAGTGAATTTTCTCTCATCATTTGATAAAAGTACTAACAATAACTAGGTACAGACTAAAACATACTGCAATTAATCATCTTATTTACTAATACTATCAGACTAAATTTTCAGAAACTGAAGTATAATTACAGAAAAATACTCTTTATTCCTTTCCACTCTTTCCAACTTGCCTTCATCCTCTGTTCAATATGAATTTTAGTATGCATCATCCACACTTCCAATATTTAAACTAAATTACTCATTTATTTTAAAGTGACCAACTTTAATCTTTTATTCAATATACATTATTTGCACCTCTCTAAAATTAAACTTCGCTACACAAACATAGGTCTTTAGAATAGGTATGACTAAATAAGAATTTTTACCTTCTACTGAAAGCTATTTTATTACTCAATAATTCCAGACCATGAACAAACCTTGGTTCATCCAGATGCTACATTTATCTATAGCTCTGTATAATGGTACCTTCAGTAATTATGGCTGGTGTAAATATCAGGAATTTCTACAGTTGACTTCTTTGTTACATTTTCCCCACCACCTTTTTACTGGCCTCCCTGACTCTGTTTCTCTTCCTAGCTAATTCCTTAAAACATCCTTCAATATTATATTTGCTTTCTATTACCATGTAACAAATTGACAAGTGGCTTGAAGTCACACCCATTTACTATCTCACAGCTTCTGTAGGTCAGAAATTCCTGTGGGTTTGGCTAGATTCTTTGCTCCAGGTCTCAAGACTAAAATCTGGGCCTTCCTGGTGGCATAGGGGTAGAGTTTCAGTCATATCACCACAAGGGCCTGAATTCGATCCCCTGCCAAGGAGCTGGCCCACATGGTGCAGCAGATCTCTTCTGTCTTGCCCGCTGCTACCTTCAGCAGTGTATTTCACTAGATTTGACTGCCCTGCTCCCCACGCTGTCTCTGGTGAGTCTACTCACCCAGCCCCTGGAACTCTGGCCTATACCCCAGTTCTTCTATGTAAAAATTGATCAATCAATCAAATCAAATCAAATCAATGGCCAGTTTGGGTTCTTACCTAGAGGAGCTTTGAAGTATATACTTCTAAGCTCATTGAAGCTGTTGGCCTTGTTTGGTAGGATTGAGGTCCCTGTTTCAATAACAGACCTCTCTCAGATCTTTTAAGCATCCACAATCCTCACATTACCCACTGCATCCTCAAACAACCACAGGAAGTTACTCTTCCCTGTACTTTAACGCTCTCTTCCCTCTTCTTCTCCCCTCCGCCTTTAGCCCCCTCTTCTGCCAAGAAGTTATGAAAGTTCTCTGCTCTTAAGGACTTATATGATAGATCAGGCATGATTCCTAGAAGTTCTGCCTAAGACAGACTCAAATTTCAACACCTACATAAAAGCCCAGTTGTCCACTCATCCCCTTGTTCCTTCAATCTTTCCCTCATCTCTATTTGCCTATAATCTCCTTCTCTATTTCTAGACCACCCCACCCTCAAAGCATTCATCACACTATGGTACACTGTCTATTTGCTGGGTTGTCATCTGGAAGACTCTTTAATTTAATGTCATCCCAGTTTCATGGCCAATGTTATCTGAAAATTTCATGTTGAATAAATATTATGTGCCTTAAAAGCCAAAGAAAATATAATGATTCAATGTAAACTATAGTATAGAAGTATATTCATTACTACCCTGAAAATGAGCAATCTGCATTCACAGATAAAATTCTTAACTAACTAACCAACCACACTACTTAATCAGAATTTTACATTTGTTAAAAATAATTTGAAAGCTATTCCTAAAATTCATTAAGCATGCATTATTACTTTAGTGACTTTTTATCTCATTTAATCAAATAATTCTATTATACAGATAAGGAAATTAGAAACTTAGAAGTTGCCTGAACTCAAGTAACAACAAAATCTGAAGCGAGCATTGTCTGAACATTCTGGCTGCTGGATCCATTATGTTCCTTCTTTCTTTTGACATTTATTGAATATTTATAATGTGCCAGGAACTGTGCTACCATTCTCATTAAGTAGACTTGGGTCCAAAAATATTATTGGAAATAGTGTCTTTATCATATGTTTTCACAACACTTACCCCCCCACCCCCCACACACCCAATCCATTACTCATAAAATGAGATAATAATTTTACACAGTTATTTATGCTTAATATAGATTTAAAACCATTCATCACTAACCTTGCTTATAATATGACTACTTTATATTTATGAAGAAATGTGAACAACAATGAAAATACACGTCATAGTATGTTAGTTATTAACAGCTTTGTGTGGGAAAAACCGATGAGAAAATTTAAACAAGGAAATTCCATCTTGCCCAACTGTGATCTCATCATAGCTGAGGACATTGTATGAACTACAGATGGTGAGAATGAAGAAGTCACACATGTTCCTTAGGGACTTCTACTTCACCAAAGCAAGAACCTATGCTTAAGAGTAACAATTTGTTACTTGAGAATGTTATACCCAAATACAGACCATCTAACAGCACCGGGCCTCTGATGCAACACTCAAAACCACACGAAGGACAGAGCTACTATATTTTCCTGGTTTGGGAATATGTGCCTTCTTAAATTCACACATTGCATAACATCAGTTAAGATCACTGTTTATTTACAGTATATAAACATGAGTTATTGCCATTCCTAAAATGACCTCTTATGAACAAGAACTGAAACCTTAGTGAATTATGAGATTTTAATCACTTTCAAGCCCAGAGATTTAGAAGAAGAGATCTCAGGGAAATGTGTTATTTATCATCCTTGTACAGAAACTCCAAAGCAATCACTGGGAATTATTTAACAAAAAAAGAAATTCAAATGTTAAAAGAATTAGCACTCCCATTTTTCTTGCTATACCTTTGCCATTCATAATCAGGTCTGATTTCAAATTGCTTCAAAAGAGTGTTTACAAAAGATGAAGAGTGAACCAATTTAAGTAAATAATAAATCTTTTTTTACAGTGACCATCTGAATGAGTCCGGAGCTAAGGTCACAAACAGAAGTACCAATTTATAATGCAGGAAAATTATCTATAAAATGACTGTTTGGGGGAATGGGCATTTTATTTATGTAAATATACATAGGACCAATGTGTGATATTCTCAATATAACTACTGAATTCTAGCATATTAACAATTTCAGTAATCTAACAGTCTCATGCTGAGCTTTTTCAGTTCCCTCCAGCTCTCCCATTTTGTAATCATCTACTTGCATATTTATTATTAAAAGAGAAACAGTGACACATTTTGCTTTCTTTCTTTCTCAGGCATTTTGTCTACACTAGAGAGAATGTGGGGAGAGATTTGATCATGGATATGTGTTCCACCCTTTCTTGACCAAACTACCTCCTACCATGAATGAAAGAATGCCAGAATTCTTCCTCTCTCTGTGCCAAAATTCCTGAGTGCCTCAAAATTGCTTCTCAGATTCTCTTCTTCTCCTCCTTATAATTTTATGCCTCTCACGATTAAAATTTCAACATATATTCATGCACCTCCTAAGAAAAAGGTGCATATGACCTCCATGGAGACCTGCTTTCTTTTTTGTTTCCAACAACTCTGAAGAGCCATAACTTAACACCATCATAAGTGGTAGTTGTGATCACTTGTAATTTATCATCCAACTACCATAGACTAATTCATGATTAAAGAAAAAGTTCTCCTTTTATTTCAATTATTAAAAAAATATGTATTTATGGATTACTTCTAAACATGACATTGTTAATTAGTAGGAAACACGCTTTGAATTTCTTTTCTAATAAGAATAATGAACTTACATGCATCCTTTTCCTCCTGTATCACTCTAGTCACTTATGGTAGTTCTCACTCACTTTAGATTACTCAAAATTAGTCTCGTTTCCTTTCCTCAGTATCTGGTAGAGTCACCCTTCCTGTTTCTTTGGAGGTTTAATACAGCCCTGTGATTTGCTTTGCCCAAAAAGATAAGTGTAGAAGTGATATTTATCATTTAAAGTTAAAAGATTTGGGGCCTCCCTGGTGGCACAGGCAGTTGAGTGCCACACTGTGAAGCTGTCTGCAGCCTCAGCAGTGTGGGTTTGATCCCTGCCGGCTGGGAGAATCCCACATGGCAAAGCATACCTCTCCTGTCTCGCCCGCTGCTCCCCTCAGCAGTGTATTTTGTCAATCTGCCTGTTCTGCTCCCTGCTCTGTCTCCAGTGAATCCGCTCACCCTCCCACGCATCTGGCCTGTATCCCGGTTCTTATAAAAAAATAAATAAATCTTACAAAAAAATAAAGTTAAAAGATTTCGAAGATCCTTTTATTTCTTCTTCAGTGGTAATATGGAGAAAGGTGCCAAGATGGCTTCCCACCAGTGTGGTTTTCATGTGATGATACTGGGCAGACATCCTCTCCCTGCCAGTCCATGGTGGACTTGCAAAGGGATTGAACAATTAATCTATGTTCAGTAGATTAAATGACATTTGAGTTTTTTCTTATTTTGTTTTTCCTGCAGCAATCCGAGTACATCTTAAAATGATACAGTACGAGAGTAGGAGCTATGTCCATGCAAAGTGGAAGGTACCTTATAATGTTGAGCCTATTCCATTGGTACCACAAACAAAGTATTTCAATCATGATGCTAGACTGTTATGAAACAAATACCATGGGAGAAACAAGTTTACATGAAATGGGAAAGCAAGGTAGAATCATTTTTTCATATGCACTGTTGTCCATTTTGAGACTTTTTAATGAGACTGTGGGGAATTTACAACATATATTTTGCACCCTTGAAAGCAAGTTCAAAGGTTATTTGATTGATATCACCTTCTTTCAATGTCAGAAATAATTTACTTTACTTTCTCTAAAAAATTCTTTGAACTTAGATGCAATTTTTAAACTAAAATAATACAGGAATGAAAAAGGTATACATACACAACATTTTATTCTTTTTGTTTATGCACTAGTAAAGAAGTCCTTCCTGAGTGAGATATTACATAGTAGGGATAGATCTACAATGAAGGAAAGTTCTGGGACTATACCTACCACCAATGGATGAATAAGACAATTCCTTTTTTTGTGAATTATTCTTTGATTTTCTTAAAATAATTGCTTACGCTGGCACTCATGCTCTCCTTCCCTCCCCCCTTTCCCTCTCCCACTAGCTCTCTCCCTCCCTTCTTCATTTTCTCTCTTCCTTGTATACACACACATATCATTAAAGACAATAGTCAAACTATAGCTTCAATTTAAGTCTTTGTAAAAATAAGTTCTGCTATATTTTTTAATCATAGCAGGAATCTAGAAAACTTAAATAAGGGATCAGGAAAAAGAATAACTATAAGAAAGTAAAAATCAAAATCAACAAACAACTATGAACCAGAGACACTCTATGGGAAGTGGGGGCAGGGAGGGGAGGGATTGGGGTCAAAATAAGGGGGTCGCAATTGTATGGGGAATATAAAAATAAAATTTATATAAAAAATACAATCCCCCCCAAAAATAAAATAAAATAAAATAAAAAAATAAAAAAAAAATTAAAAAAATAGAAATAAGTTCTGTTATCTTCATGGATATAATATCGATATTTTTAAAGAATCCTACATTAATTTCATCCTAATTACAGCAATCAGTTCACCCACCTTATGTGGCTGTTTAATATATTGCAAATTCTTCTACCATGTGCTCAGGCGGTGAGTAATTCCAAGTGAGTGGTTACTCCATATGAGAGAATTTAGTTTTCTTTTGTAAAATTTTACTACAAGAAAGGCTATATATCCACTTATAATTGAAAGAAAATTGTTGCATGGTGCATTCAAAAGGGCTAGGAGAGAGTTTTCAAACATTATACCACAAAGAAAATAGGATTTGCGAAATCAGGGTCTACTTCTATTCTAAAGCAATTAAGTCCAGGAAAAGTAATACATAGGAATAATCACTTCAAGTGCGTTCAAGTTCAGTGAAAATTGTACCTGAACGTGCTCAGAGAGAATGTAAGGGCATTGCATTAAGAACTGTTCTGGAGAAGTATTTCAGCATTTGAAAACACTGAGAAAGAATGAAGTAGCGCTATTCTAGACAAAAATTTTGAGTACTATTTTTTTGCTCCCATACTGCTTTAATGTTGATTTCTTATGATAATCAGTCCTAAGAAAATAACAAAAATCAGCAAAAGTAATATTCTTAGGAAATAAGATAATGAATTAAAAATGATACCCATGCTTTGTTTCCAGCTATGAGAAATAATTACAGTTAGTAATTAATTGTTTTAGTAATTAATTGTTTTAGTAATTGTTTAGTAAACACTCCCCAACTGTGGGATGGAATGAGAAACTACATTCATGGGCCAACAGTTCATGTATTTTCATAGGCTTTTACTTTTGCCAGGTAGAAGATGTAATGATTCAGCAGCAGTCATGATGTTTTATTTGAACATTTACCTGCTCTCTGGATTCAAACTCAGGCAGTTCCAGTGATGCCTGGGGAACAAGGATTACAAGATAGGCTAGAGGAGGCTGGCAATTCAGCCATCGGTACAAGGTTAATGCATATCAGTACACTTTTAAATCTGTAAGGAAATATGTTTCAGCACACGTTACAAGAGAAAAGGAAAACATTTCAGTCAGAAAATAGTTTTTGTCAGATTGCCAACACTAGTCAAAACAATTATCTTTCTGTTTCTTTCTCCCATATAAACACAGAAACCTGAAACTGAATATATCACAAATGGCTTAAGGAAAAAAAAAAACCAAATTTTCCATTGCTGAAGAGGTTTTTGTAAATCTGTCCACCTGAATGCACCTTCATCTAATCTAGTGAACTCTGCAACAATTATACATCCCCAAGTTGGAATTTTCAGGAGAGAAAATAAATTGGTGAGGGCATAAAGAAGAAAGTATATAATTTAATATCAAACATTAACAATTACCAATTTTCTCCATGACAGTCCTTTTCACTTTGAGGCAAGTAGTGAAAAGAATATTGAATCCAATGAGTGTTTACCATAATGTCAAAATATCAACACATCAAAACATCACCAGTGAAGTGTGTCCAAGGTTGTGGTATCAAAATTCCCACTGTCCCAGCCCATGCTCTGCCCAGATTTTCTAATTCACATTCCCCTATCCCCATAAAGTACAGTTTCATCTATTCTCTCCCTGTTCCTTCCCAAATAAAAAGTCCACTAAGTCCTGAGGTTTCTGAAGATTCTTTCTCATTATTTAAGAAAACAGGTGATTTCCTTCTGATTTCCAAATACCCATCATCTTTTCCTCATTCTTAATATTGCAGAAAGAAGTTCATCTTTAAAAAAGTACACTCTTTAGTGCCAATTGTAATAGTGGATGGGTGAGCTTGGACCTCACTTTGGGGCTACTTAGGGATAATTAGAAGTGCATGCCATGTAAGACACCAGAACCTGTACTTGCATTAGTAGGAATGACCTGTGTTCATTCCTCAACTCCCTAGGCCATAAAAATGTTACTATTTCTGAATTACTCTATCTATTATAACCAATATCTTGTCTTGTATAAATTTAACAAGGTCTCAAATTATTTTTTAATCATCTACATATATAAGAATTCCATATACATACATACTACAGTTAGCTTATTTTTTTTTTAACCAATGAAGTCTTGATAGCAAAGAATCTATCTTTTACTTCTTGGCACCTCTGCTAATATACATTTAAATTCTTGTTTAGTAAGATAATGAAACTTTGGGAAGTAGAAAAGATAAAGAAAACTGAGTTCTGTTCTAGTAGGACTTAAAATGTGTTAAGTTAGTCCAGAGTTCCCACTGGAACAGAGTTGAGATCACCATGAATAAAACACAGCTCTTACAAATACTTACATTTGGGAAGTAGGGGTGGGGATCACAGATAAAATGTCTACATTGTAACTATCATATAAGATAGGATTGGTAATTGATTTGAAGGAAAAAATTACTTCTGACTGGGATATGGGGCAGTAGGAATATAAGACAGCACTGAAAATAACCAAACGATAGAATTAGGGAGTACTTTATAAATTCTATTAAGATTTCCAGAACATAGGAAAATGCTGTAAAGTTTACATTGGCATCTACTCACCTGTAATGTGCCTGCAAGGTAAGTCTAATGGAATAGTTGGCCTATCACAAGTAGAGGAAGAGCAGATGGAATTTTGTGAGAAGACAAAGGGGCACATCTTTCAGAACAGTCCTAGTGCATTAGTTGAGTTGGGTGCATTCTGGGACATCTCTGGAATAGCTATGTGAAAGCTAGTTCATGCACCTGAGAGGATACAAAAAGGAAGACTCAAACCAGGTAACCACAATGTTATCTGCTGAGATAAGTTCAAAAGCATGCCGAGAACAAGTGCAGGAAGAGATCTGGGGAAAGGACTGGGACATCCTGTTCTTTTAATTCCATTCACCCAGGTGCATAATTAGAGATTTGGCAACTAACAACTTCCCCAGGCACCTTTACATCCTTCCTTTAAAGGGAAAGGAAACAAAATACTAAGATAGTGAAAAAAGGAAATAGCTGAGAGTTAATTAGGATCATTCCTTTCCTTTGCAAAAACTGGTAGCCTGGAGGAGGATATAAATCCAAGAAATAGATATTAATGACTGGGACATAATCCCTTCTCTCCATTCATTGTTCCCCAATGAATTCCCACAAGCTGAATTGCCTGGGTTCAATCTTTGCAGCAAAAGAAATCAGACCAGTTAACTCACCAAGAAAAGAATATAAAACAGCAACATCCCCATAAGATTTACTCAGAAATATTCAGTAATAAATATTACTAAAACATTCCAAACCATAAATTTTAGAATATTACTTAATTAATTTGATTCATTTTCCAGTGAGAAAACATAAATTTCACGTACCAAGGACAAAAATGTATATATATATATATATATATATATATATATATAGAGAGAGAGAGAGAGAGAGAGAGAGAGAGGCAGTATCCATCATATGCTATGCTATCACTTCTTTGCCTGTCCAAATAAGTAAAGTCCTGCCCAAAAGTCATTATTGTATTTGACTTTCAGTTTCAAAAATAGCTGTTGTAAATTTAAGTGACCATTTTCTGAGTTGAAAAAAGAGGGCACAAAAGTAATCTAGGCAGAGAGCAGTCAATCTTTTTGACTGTATCCCAAGAAAAACCACACACAAGCTCGAGTGCTAGCCTGGTCTCTGGTTCTCACAGTAGGGTAGCTGAAAGGCTCACACAGTTCAAGGAGCTATCCTTTGGGAATTTATTTTTTGGCATTAAAACTGATCTTTGGTTCTCATGTAGACTTGAGCAAGCTGAAAATACTTTTATGGCTCCATCTTTGGTAATGGGTACATTCCTGGTGGCCGAGTAAGTCATCAGTAATGAAGGTATGTTTAAAAACAGAATGACAAAGTATGCTTGTGAGCTACATTCACCAGAGCAAATGCAATAAAATTCAGTAGAATACTGAAAAACTAAATATAACAATTTCCCCCCTTCCTGCTTACTTCACTTCAAAACATTTTAAATGAAAACCATCAATGTAAATCTCTTTCAGGTTAACAATTTAAGCTCCCATCAACAAGTGCTCATCAATCCCCTCTTGGAGGTTTAAACCCTGGAATAAGTGTTGGGAGGAAACGAAACACTCCAGAATTATAATATAATGGTTAAAAAAGTGCCCCCCAACGGCCTCCCCCGGTGGCACAGTGGTTGAGCGCTGGGTTGCTGGGTTGCGAGGCTGCCCGCAGCCTCTGCAGCACCAGTTCGATCTCTGGCCACCGGCGAGGGTCCCACAAAAAAGTGCCCCCCAAAATCATATCATATGCAAATCATATCATATGTGAAAAGTCACATGTGAAAAAATCATGTCATATGTGAAAAGTCACATGAAATGGGGATAAAGGAGCTATGGAAGCATAAGTGAGAATGACAATTCTGTCTGCTAGAACAGTGGAATGGCTTAATAAAGGAGGTAGCATGAGTTAGACTTGGAGGATATTAGGATTTCTGGACAGCGATGGGGCTATGTTACATAGGAAATGATGCAAGCAAATCTCTTAGCGTGGGAAAGTACAGACCATGCTCAGAATGGCAAGCCACCTCTTGGTTGGAACACTGGGTCACACAGCGCACCGCTGAGGAGCAACGAGGGACAGGAGCCCAACTCCAATCCCCTTAGGCCCACGAAGGAGCACATCAATGGTGGCATCGGCTCATAAAACCAAACTGAAAGAAAGTGAGGCACATTCACACATCAATATTCCTTAACAATAACAGACACTCGTTTAAGGGCATCAGTAAGTAATTATTTAAAGGCTCCCTGGGGTCTGGTTATCAGACCCAGCTGAAGCCAGAAAAGTCACTTCCAATATTAACTTATTTGGTAACTCATTTAATGCCTTGGGTCAACAGATCTTTCATCTATAAAATGGGAGTAATTGTAATACTTATCTAGTTGACCTGCAGCAGGGCAACTGAGGCTAAAGAGACTAATTCAAAGGATTCTGTTGGAAATGATCAGAACAGAAGCATATGAAAAATACACTACATAACTCAGAGAAATAATAATCAAGCATCCAAATCCTGTTCTGTAGAGTCAGAAAGGAATTTTGGGAGCACAAGAATACACACACACACACACACACACACACACACACCCCTCCGAAGTGCTGAAAAATATCCAAACAAGCTATTCCAATGAGGGGGAAAGAGTACAAACACCAAAGAACAGGTTAGTTTTCTTTGTCATATCATTTTTGGGAAATGACAAAAGAATAAAAATAAAAGATACAACAGTTTTTCCATGTGCTAAGCCAGCTGCTACTAAATGAAGGCAATAGTGTTGTTTAAATAACATTGATAGCAATAGATTCCAGAGGTCCATCAGAAATAATGCAATGCTTTATAAAGGGGGGAAAGGGAACTAATTTCATCCATCTTAAGTGGAATACACAAGTCTCTATGCAAAGCCAAAACAGATGGAGAAGAAAACAGTTTTTAGTAACAAAAATCTCCCAATATATCTCTTCTTTCCGAATACTTGAGAGCAAAGGAGAATAAAGAATATAGAGTGTTACTGCTGTCCTCCATGGCAAAAAAAGAACATTCATTCATTCATCCATATGATAAACTTTAATAAGCAGTTACTACATGCCAGGAAAGATGCTGGGGGAAGCTTTTTTTTTTTAGAAAACAAGGGAAAGAAACATCTTAAAAAATAGTTTTTGCGCTTGAGGAGGTAAGAAACGCAAGGATAAAATACATCAAAATTCATTTTATGAGGATGAGAGAAAATTACTCAAGTAAGCTGGATCCCACTAAAAAGGCACAGGCTAGGGAGACCTTGTGGTCATCCATGCAGGTCATTGCGCTGGGGCAGATAACATGGCTGATTAGAGGGTAGATGTACAGGCAAAAAGAGAAGAAATATGACATGCATACATATTTGCTCCTTCACCAGACTCTGAATTCCCATATAACCCTTGTAGATTAGAGATGATTAAGTGCTTTCTTAATGAATGTGTTATAAGAGCAATGCAAATGCAAACTTGTAACCTTGAGAAAACAGGTGTTTAAGTCTGACAGAGAGAAGTGTATACAAAAACACGTGTATCACTCTCGCTATGTTTTCCTTGTTTAAGGTAATTTTTAGGTTTGTTAATTCAGCAAAACAAGGGTGATGCCTCACCACCCAACTTTTTCAGACTGATGACTTATACAGACATTTGGTTAGTTGGTTCATAGAGAAACAGTTTCATATGTAATTCATCTATTTGCAATGTTATCCCAGAAAAAAGTCAGGAAAAGTAAAGATGCTTTGACCATCAGATTTCCATCATCCATTTGCACCTCTGACTCTGCCTTTCTGTTCTTCATCTAAGATGCTGTTAATCCTCACCTCCTTCTCCAGAGCACAGAATTTGAATGCTAATGGAATAATTCTTGATTTCTTTTCTTGTGGCAATTTACTAGAGGAAGAACATGGACTAATGAATTCTACAGATGACTCTAAATCCTACTTAAGGGTTTCAACACCCTCTTCTACCAAACCTTTAAATGAAACTGCAACTGTTAATGTAACTGACTGACTTAAGTCTCACTAACTTTCAATCTAAATATTCTTGTCAAGTAGCTTGTAAAGGAAAAGGACAAATGGCTAAAAAAAAATAGAAAAAAATTAAAGGTCTAAATCACCTATATACTGAGTAATCAGCCATTGAATTATTCAGCTGACTGTACATTATGAAGTCTTCTTCCATCTATGCTTTAATGCAACTTTTATTGACATTTTGACAGTTATACATAAAATCACAGCTCTTATAAGTAATACAGCACTGCTTTTGAGATTGAGAATTCTCCTAATGGCGCTTTGAACATTTTAAATTAAGTTATACTCATTTATGGGAAAATAGCTCTTAAGTCTTTAAATATAAAACTGTGAATTTGACTGCTTATTTATTTAAAAGGAAGTCTTGCCTACAGTTTTATATGATTTTAGGGTAAGGGAAAATGTCAGGCTTTTCTGCCCTCCTGCCGTCAGGATGGATGATGGATACTTGTGGTCCTGAATGCATGCCTGATGGCGGGCACCTGGAGTAGGGTGTGGACATAGGCAGATAGGATTCAACTGGGCTAAGACTGTGCTTTTTAAGGGCGGCATCACGGAGATGCCAGCAGAAGCAGAAGCAGCCAAAAAAGAAGCCGAAAGAGATCACCGGAGAGCCCAGATAGAGTGAAGACTTGCTGGGGGCTGGGAGGACTGCCAGCCTCCCGGCCCCCCAGCACCCCTGCCTGCATATGCCCGGTGAACCCCAAATAAAAGACCTGCAAAACCCCTGAGGGCTCTGACTCCTCCTTCACCCCGTCTGCATGGGATCAGAAAACCTGCACTGTGGTCAATTCCTGCCACTACAATAGGCGTAAGTCGGCAAGATGATCCATGCAGACGGGTATGGAACCCTCCGAAGACCTGGAGGAACTAAGGAGTAACAGACTGTTTCCCTGTGACAATGCTGGAGGCACCACGGTGGCACAGGAGATGGACAAGGTCCAGAAGCTGCAGGACGAGACCGCGCATGGAGAAGACACCCGAGAGGACCAGCCAATGACCCCTGAGGCAGCAAGAATCATCGGGAAGAGAGGACCACGATTCAGAGCTCGCCGATGCTGATGTCAGGGAGAGGCCTAATGGACTTGGACTGATGGACTTGGACTGACAATCCTGCCAGAAGGCGGAGGACCTTGGCAGGTTATGTTTTCCTGAGAATCTGGGGGTGGCCAGTGGGCCTTGATGGCCAAAAGCAGCCTGTGAATGCCCAGCAGCCAGGCAGAGGAGAAAAGCCAACTGAGAAGGCAAAAGCTGGGGCTGATGCTAAGTTGAGAAGCCCTGAGTGGCTGTTAAGCAGCCTAAGTATGCAGAAGACCTGTGAGTCTTGTAAAATCACCTGTGGGTGATGCCCTGCTCGTTCCTGAGTGAGAGTGAGGAGTTGAGGAACCCGTCCTTGGGGGACGGGTGGGGAATGTGGCTTGGGGTGGAGCCCAAGCCGCATGTAGAGTTTGGATCCCCGACCCATGTGCAGTGCCTTTGGCAGCAGATTTGGTGGCTCATCTGCTGGTACCAATGATCGTCTTGATACTAGGTTGGGGCCCTGCCTGGACTTATTTGTGTTCTGTTGTATTTTGTTATATTGTGATGTATTTGCTTTTGTGGGCCATGGCTGCATTGTTTGTTTGCTAAATTGTATATATGTAGATTATATGGCAGAAAACCCTGAGGGAGTGGACTGTAGGGTAAGAACAAATGTCAGGCTTTTCTGCCCTCACGCCTTCAGGATAGATGATGGATCCTTGTGGTCCTGAATGCATGCCTGATGGCGGGCACCTGGAGTAGGGTGTGGACATAGGCAGATAGGATTCACCTGGGCTAAGACTGTGCTTTTTAAGGGCGGCGTCACGGGGACGCCAGCAGAAGCAGAAGCAGCCGAAAGAAGCCGAGAGAGATCACCGAAGAGCCCAGATAGAGTGAAGACTTGCTGGGGACTGGGAGGACTGCCAGCCTCCCGGTCCCCCAGCACCCCTGCCTGCATATGCCTGGTGAACCCCAAATAAAAGACCTGCAAATCCCCTGAGGGCTCTGACTCCTCCTTTACTCGGTCTGCATGGGATCAGAAAACCTGCACTGTGTTCATTCCTGCCACTACAATGATGCAGCCCAAATAGCTCCCCTTAAATCCAACCATCTTATGATGATAAACATTAATGGGAATTTAATTCTGTAAGACAACTACTTCTGATTGTTCTGTTACTGGCAGCACATTTATTGCATTCAAATAAAATGTTTAAGACCTTGACACCTCCCTAAAAGCAACAAAAGAAATTACATATTGTAGGGTAAGGTAAAAAGTATCAGGCTTTTCTGCCCTCCCGCCATCAGGATAGATGATGGATCCTTGCGGTCCTGAATGCATGCCTGATGGCGGGCACCTGGAGTAGGGTGTGGGCATAGGTAGATGGGAATCACCTCGCTAAGACTGGGCTTTTAAGGGTGGCATCACGGGGATGCCAGAAGAAGCAGTAGAAGCAAAAGCATGAGAGAAGCAGAGAGAACACTGGAGAGCCCAGAAAGAGTGAAGACTTACCAGCCTCCCAGCCCCCCAGCTCTCCTGCCTGCCGTGTGCCTGGTAAATCCCAATAAAAGCCTGCAAAAGCCACTGAGGGCTCCAGGACTTCTCCTTTATCCAGTCTGCTTGGGTCATAGAAAACCTAAGTATGCTGAAGACCCGTGAGTCTTCACAATGCTCTGTGCCATTCCTTCCCATACACATATCTTATACTAGCATAGTCTTTAAAGAAAGGGAAAACTATCATCTGTTTTCCTAACATTAACATTGATGCCAACCTTAAAATTAAGTGCAAATTCTTTAGAACATTGTGACTTTGTCTCCTATCTAGGAATTGACAAACACAAAATGAAATACAGTGCCCATTCTTGTTTTTTAAGAGTATAAACAAACAAAGCCCAAAATAACCAACCTTGTTTCTGAAGTAGTCAGAATGTGACACTTGTTACTGTAGGAAAAGATTCAGTAATTTAATTCATTTGATTAACTTAAACAGAAAAGAATTGGAAAATTGAAAACTAATGTTTGAAGTGAATTAAGAAGGCATTTGAAATGCAAGTAACACTAACCTGCCTCAGGGATAAATGGGCCCAATTCAAAGGTTCTTAATTATAGCACAAAGATAACTAAGATAAGCATGAATTGATGAATAAGATGTACTCATCAGTGGCTAATGAGCCTAAGAACCAAATTTGATTCCATCTAAACAGGTTTGTTTTTTTTTTAATACAGTACTTTGTTTCTCAAATGAATTTCCATCAGCTAATTTCTTTTGTTTATTAATTGAGGTAAGATTGGTTTACAACACTGTATGATTTAGAGGTAAAGGATCATCCCTTTCACATAGCAATCTTCACCAAGACACCCAAAGTCCACCATAGTCCATTATGCTGCCCCCCCATTTTGCTTACCCCTCCTCTAAAAGCCTCAACTCTACAGTAAAATTTCTAAGGTTTATTATTGGTTTGACTTTATCTGACCCTTTGTTTCTCTATATTTCACATGTAAGTGACACCATCCAGTATTTGTCCTGCTCCTTCTGTCTGATTTTGTTTAGCATGATAAATTTCTAAAGTCTAAGTTGAAGACTGGGTTTCACCAGTAGGCAAACAAATATAGATCTGATTTTATACACATACAGTGAAATTATTAAAATATGACAATATGGACACGAGTATATATTATTGAATGTAAAATAGAGATAGTCGCAGGACTTCTGGAATCTTCTTTACTCATGAAAAATAAATCAATAAAATTATGGGCAAAATGAAAGACTGGAAGTTTTAAAACACTCAAGGATGACCAAAACTCCCACAAAATTTGGAGACAGAAATTGATTATATTTTTAATGGTAAGCCTTGACACTGAATAATAATCTTTCACTGTATTGAAAATGAACTATAATTTGTAGAGTATTAGATATGATCTCTTAAATATAATCTCACATATTACCAAAGGATAAAAAAGTACTACTTTTGTAGTGGGAAATAACCATAATAATATACTTAAAGACTATAGAAAAATAATTTGAAAGTAATGGATTTGAACTGAGTGTAAAGGTCATATTTTAAAACTAATATGAATAAGCAGACAGCATTCAGCTTTCATTTTAAACAAGTCACGAAGACAGTTTTCCTGACCAGCACCAGCAGGAGTTATTGTGTGAAGCACTAGGTGTTGCTTCCATCAGAAATGCTTGTCAATTTATATTCTCCTTCCCTCTGGTCTGTCTAGTGATGAAATACTCAAATATAAAGACTGGCTGATTTAAATTAGGAGTTGAACAAGGTAAATGGATCTGATCAGGTGAAGTTAATGTACATTCTAAGAATCACAACCTTTCTCCTTGCAATGTGACCTCTGGTCACCAACCACAGAGAAGTTGAATTTGAGGATAAGAATGAAATAGGTAGAGGTTTGATTCTGGAAGTTAGTCACTTACTCCAATTTACAGTCTCCCTGGTATATAAGCATTAAATTTACAAAAAAAAAAAAAAAGAAAAAAAAAGAAAAAAACCCACTCTAGAGCTTAGTCACAGTCAAATTGGAAAAATACTGGCATTAATAGTGTAGACAAAGGTTTTAATGTGCAACATGACACATGCAAATAAAGTAGCATTTCATTTAAAATCAAAGACAAAATCCTAGCAGTGTTCATCTCGACCTCACGTTTTTCTAGTTTTCTTTACCTTCAATCACTTTGTAATATAAATCTGGGTCAATGGTTCTTAAACTTTATCATATATAACAATCACCTGAGATGCCATTTAAAAAAAAAAAAAAAAAAAAACCAACATGATTCCTTGACCCTACCATGCATTCTGATTTAATGGGTACAAGGTGAGAACCAGAGATTTACATATTTATGCAGTACCTCCAGGTGATCCTATGCAGGTGGTTTCGCAGCCACAGGATAAAAAGTATCCTATGACTTCCTTCTCTACCATTTGTCACTTAACTAATAATTACTGAGCACTAGTCTGGGCTAAGTTCTATATATCTTTGAAATCGAATTCAAGCATGAATAGTAGCTAAATTAGATTTCCTTTTGCTTACCAAAAAAGCTTAGTTTAGGTTTATTCTTGCATTAAATAGCCATATTACAATGATTGCTCTACTTGTCTGTCTTCTGCTAAATGATGGGCCTGACAGAAAGCAGATGTTTCCAAGAAATACTTGCTAAATAAATGAGACTACTAAGTGAGTAAATGAATGAAATGATTTCTAATATGGACTTCAGGTAATAATGGCTTTGTCTATACTACTATTTTCACCTCCCAAACCCTCCTGTTACAAGAAACGGGTTATTACAGGTTATTGATTTTTTTTTACTTTATCATGTTGACTAATAATCGATTAAATTAGAAGTTAATTTGGGTTAATAAATATTTTCCTTTTAAGATGAAAAGCTTTCTAAAAGGTAAAATAGTTAACTGCGCTTTTTACTGCAACATAGATGTTTTAATCATATTGCTTTCCTTCTCATACTTACTTTCCTAACTTCCCTGCTGCTTTTATAAAATTTTTGGTATATTAAGTCTTTTTTTTTTTTTTTTTTTTTTTTTTTTTTTTTTAATAGAGGCATGCTTTATTTATTTATTTTATTTGTTTGTTTGTTTTGTTTATACATGCACTGGGTACAGTCAGAAGTGCGGGAGGGTGAGAGAATTCACCAGAGCCAGAGCGGGGAGCAGAGCAGGCAGAAGGACCGAAGTACACTGCTGAGGGGAGCAGCGGGCGTCAGGAGAGGTCTGCGCGCCATGTGGGACCCTCCTCCGGTGGCCAGGAAGCAGCCGGGGATCGAACCGGCGCCACAGAGACCGCAGCTTCGCAACCCAGCGCTCAACCGCTGCGCCACCGGGGAGGCCCAGGTATATTAAGTCTTAAAGATATTTTAGAATGGATTTTTCTTTAAAGCCTAGACTGCATTTTTTTTCTGTTGAAATAGTCCAAAACAGTCATATATATGAATCACAACTTTTTGCATCAAGAGTGTTGAGAATTGGGGCCTCCCTGGTGGTGCACAGGGTTAAGCACAGCACTGTGAAGCCATCTGCAGCCTCTGAGGCATGAGTTTGATCCCTGGTAGCCAAGGAGCTACCCACAGAGTTCACCAGACCTTCCAATCGCTCCCACTGTTCCCCTCAACAGTGTATTTCAGCCAGTCTGCCTGTTCTGTTCCCCACTCTGTCTCAGGTGAATCCTCTCATTCCCCCAAACCTCTGGCCTGTACCCCAGTTCTTGTATGCATAAAATAATTTTTTTTAAAAAGAGTGCTTGACTTTCAAAGTTTTATAAAGACCTATCTCAACTCATTTTGTTTAATAGAAAAGAAAAATGAAGTGTTAAATATTTTGGACTTTACTTCAAAATGACAAATAAAACTGATATTTTCGAAATGCATACTTTATTTTTGGAAGAAAATAAGCCTATCCTATGGTAACATTTATATGTTGAAAGTTAGGGACAAATGAACATCTTTTCAGGATCTGTGAATGGCTTCAGTCCACAGGATTGATCATCAGCAGGTGGAAAATTTAGAAAGTTAACATCTGACACTTCAGATTCAGTAGAATTCAATAGCATCAAAAATAACTGATGATTGGAAGTTTCTCTTTGATATGAAGCAGAGATTCAATTTTACTCACCATTTACACTGTATTATTTAAGTGGACCTGAGATTTCAGTGAGAAGAGTGGAGGAACTTGCTGTGCCTAAAGGACATAATCGTTCTTCAATGACTCACCAACTAAATGAACTTCCTCCTAAATCTGAATTGAGCCACTCTATTTTACTTCCTGGGTTGCAGTAGAGGCTCTGCTACTTGTGTGATGTTGTACAATTACTAAACCCCTCTAAACCTCGGTTTTATTGACTATGAAATGGAGATAATAATATTACCCAACATGCAGAGTTGCTATGAGGATTAAGTAAGAACTCATTTGAAAGCATTTAGCATAGTATATGGACACGAGTATGTCTCAATAAATTATAACTACTATTTTTTACTATCGTCATCATCAATCTTCAGTTTCTTACCCTTTCTAAACCAGTTTCCTTATCTGTAAACTGGAATCACGATTGTGTTTATGTCCAAAGAGCAAAAGAAAGGATTAAATAAGTTATATGCTTACTTAGCATCTCTCACTCAGTAATTGCTCAATAAATGTTGCCTATCCTCTCAACTCCTGTGATCTTTTATACCTGGAAATTTTATTAGTAGTGGCAATTTAAAATATGAAGGTAAATTAACATTATGAAAAAATTATGACCATTTTTGTTCTTTCCGCTATAAACCAGAAATTTGTAAAATAGCTTTTTTAGAAGTTTAAAAGTTTTAAAAAATTCATGAGGGTCAAGAAGCTAATAAAGAATTATACTCAAATGGTATTTATAAACTTTCAATAAGAATTATGTGCAGGGCCTCCCTGGTGGTGCAAAGGGTTAAGAGGCAACCTATGAAGCTATCCACAGTCACTGCAGCATGAGTTCAATCCCTGGCCAGCCAGGGAACAATCCACATGGTGTAGCATACCTCCCCTGACTCGCCCGCTGCTCCCCTCTGCAGTGTATTTCAATCTGCCTGTTCTGTTCCCACTCTGTCTCTGGTGGATCCTCTCACCCCCACATCTATGGCCTGTACCCCAGTTCTTGTATGCATAAATAAATATTTTTTAAAAATTATGTGCAAAATCAGTGGATTAAAAAACCACAGGCTCTTGGTTAAAATCCTGATTCTGCCTAAAATTAAGTATGTAGCTTCTGGTAAGTCATTCTATAACTCTGATCTTCAGTTGCTTTTCTTTATAATGAGCATAGTAAGTCTCTCTTGCAGAGTTATGAGGATGATGTGAACTCCTAAATGAATATGAAGAACAAATCGTAGTGTCCTACACATATGCTCACCATATATATCTATTTATTGTGCATTTATTAGACTTATTATAATTCCAATTCTATATTCATAATATTTTAATTTAATTTCAGGTGTGTGAGTAGCTATGCAGAAAAAATATGGTTCCAACTATATCCTCACACAGGGTCTTGTATATAGTAGACATTAAACAAATGTTAGTTGAATGAAAAAACAAACAAATCTGACCCAAGAGTTTATTATGCAAGAACTGCTATTACTATTTATAAATATGTGTTTTAGAACCTTAATATAAAACAAAATATGGGTGAGCTTCATGGGTAACATAAAATAAGGTATATTTTCTACCTCATTCACTGCTAGACATTTGCTAGCATTTTAAGGAAAAATGGTTAAAGTATCCTTATTTCTGCTTACAAGTTTTGCTGCACCTTTAAGTCCATTCTTTATTTTTTTTTTACATATATACCAATATTTTGTATTTTTTTAACTGATGCAACATTGGCCTACAACACTATATATTCTTTATGGAGATAGTTTCATATCTCTTCAGATGTATGTTACCACATCACACTCACCACAAAAGTACCCATAATCCTCCATCATAGTCCATTGGGTCCCCTTCCCTATTTGTTCCAAAATTCTTACCTTCCCTGTCTCTGGTAGCCTCAATTCTACAGTTAGATTTCCAGGGTGTGTTTTGGTTTAGTATTGTCTGGCCCTTTGTTTTGTTTCTTTATTTTCCACAGATGAGTGAATTAACAGGTATTTGTCTTTTTCCTTCTGGCTTATTTTGCTTAGCATAATCTCCCCAAATTCATCCATGTTGTTACAAATGACAAGGTTCCATCTTTTTATAGCAGAGTAGTATTCCATTGTGTATATATACACCACATCTCCTTAATCACCATCTGTCTCTGGGCACTTAGTTTGTTTCCATTACTTGGATATTGTCAAAACTGCTGCAGTGAACACAGGAATCCACAGAACCCTTGGAATTCATGTTTTTGCATTCTTTGGATAAATGCCAAGGTGTAGAACTGCTAGATTATATGGTAGCTCTATTTTTAATATTTGAGGAACTTCCATACTCTTTTCCATAGGCGCTGGAGCAGTCAAAATTCACAGCAATGTACAAGATGTACAAAGGTTCTTTTTTCTACACATCTTCATCAATATGTTTTGTTTCTGATTTGATTTTTCCTTATTTTTGATATGGACCATCCTCACAGATATGAGGTTGTATCTCATTGTGGTTTTGATTTGCATTTCCCTGATGATAAGTGATGTTAAACATTTTTTTCTCCATTTTATCGATAAGAGCTCAATACAACTCTTCTGCCCATTTTCAATTGGATTATTTGTTTTCTTTTGTTGTTTTGCATGAGTCCATACCTCTTTTTGTCCCAGAACATATATTTTTGATTCACAGAGCCAGAAAACTTATCATCTTTAAAAACAAGATGTTATTTTGATCACAAAAAGACTGAAAATAAAAACCTAATGCCATCACAAGAAAATAACTAAAATTTTATGTGATGCTTGACAAGAATAATATTGCTGTATTAATTTTGCAATATATACATATATTAAGATATTATACAATTAAAACTAACATGTGACAATAAAATCTCTACTTAAAAAGTAAAATTCACTAAATAATTATAATGTAAAGCTAAGAACATGCATTAAAATGTGCCTGGGCCTCCCTGGTGGCACAGGGGTTAAAGATAGCACTGTCAAGCTATTGCCAGCCACTGCAGCACATTGGATCCCCAGCCAGCCAGGGAGGTGACCCACATGGCAGAGCAGACCTCTCCTGACTCGCTCACTGCTCTGCTCAGCAGTGTATTTCAGTAATCTGCCAATTCTGCTCCCCACTCTCTCTGGTGAATCCTCTCACCCCCTGCACCTCTGGCTTACACCCCAGTTATTGTATGCATAAATAAAGAAAACTTTTTAAAAAAGTGTCTTAGTAAAATATCCATGATTCAGGACAACATAAGAGTTATACTGTTCATATCACTATGATATCATAGTTATATCACTATGATATCATATCACTATGATATCTGCATAGTTACACCATGCAGAGTGGACATAGTATTAATGCAGAATATTATATCCTCATACCCACCACTCCTAAAATGATCCCATCTGTATTCTGAAGACCTCTTCATTTATTTTCAAATGCTATGAATGTACAATGATCTTCAATTTTTCAACACATAGCACCAACACTTTACACTGTTACTATATTCTAATTGGCATTTTCTGTGAAAACACCTAAAAGCTGGTCAGAATTTCATCTATTAGAAATATATTTAACTTAACTACCAGAATAAATAACTACAGAATCCCTATTTTTTAAAAAATATTTATTTATTTTTATACAAGAACTGGGATACAGGCCAGAGGCACACGGGGGTGAGAGCATTCACCAGAGACAGAGCAGAGAGCAGAACAGGCAGACGACAGAAATACACTGCTGAGGGGAGCAGTGGGCGATACAGGAGAGGTCTACCGCACCATGTGGGATTTACAGAATCCCTATTTTATACCGTATATAACATGAGGTACTGTGGAGGTACGTAAAGAAATATAGGGCACAGCTACTACTCAAATAACTGCAGTTGGGAAGAGAAAACTGGAATAAACTACTATCTAGAAAATAAGTAAGTACTAACTGAATGATGTTCATGAAAAATACAAAACAAAAAAGAGTAATTAACATGGACAGTGATAATAAAGATAATGAATGCTGAGTGAATACTACCTATGGTTTCTCACTAGTCTAAATGTTTCATTACTATTAACTTATTAAGCACTCAATAACCAAGGACCTTTTATTTTCTCCATTTCATGGATTAGGACAAGGAATCATGGACCTAAAAGAATATTTTCATGGTCACAGAGCAAGTGGATAGTGTAACCTGGTTTCAAATCAATGCCCTTGTTTCAATAGAAATGACTCTATTGAAGAGGGAGAATGGAATTGAGTCTTGAGGGAAAGGCTCAGAATTCCCACATTTGTTTTTATTTACATGATGCACCAGGGAATCCAGAGACCATTTACTTGGCTCAACCACATGCTACAGTATAACCGTGGTCAGGGTGCCTGCCTCAAGCTTCTGTGCCAACATCTGTAACATCCCATCCATGATCACTAAGACCACTTTCAATTCCATAATTCTCTCAATGTAATTTAAATAGGACAAAATAAATATGGAAGGACTAACCACAAAGGGAGAAACAATGAGCAGAGGTGTGCATGTTAAATGAGATCAAGCAATCTGAGTCAGCTTCCAGTGTTCTATGCAACAAAATTTACAGCATCTGCCACAGAATCTTCTTGACAGATACTGTGTCCTGAAAGACATATACCAGCTACCGAAGAAAATTAACAAACAAAGCTTCTAGAGTTCCGTTTGCTCTGAGTATTATCAAGATCACATGACTATGGTAAATAAAGATAGACATCTGGAGCCCCTCTCCTAGGGAGAAAGTTTTTCTTGGCTCTCTGCAAACCCAGAATCTCAGTAAACTCCTTAGAGAAGAGCGTAAGATGCCAAATGTTCCTTTTATGTAGTGCCTCTTCACTTCATAATAGCACTTTCCAGGCTTCTGAGGAAAAACTTCATTTTTGTTTTTTCTGGATTACACCAAGATCCTGAAGAGGCCATGACTCTATGGGAAGGGACTACAGAGTAACAGTTTGTGTTAATATCTTAATGCAACCCAAACTCACACAAAAAGTGGTTAAGAGCAATAAAGTTAAAATGGCAGCTACTTCTGCTTCATTCGTAAATAATCCAGAATCCTCTTCAATTTTCACCTTGATCTTTTCCATCTCAGTTCTGTTAGAGATTCTGAATTTTGAATTTGTCTGAGTTGTGCCCTCGGAATGTGGTAACTACCTTTCATTTTCTTGGGTTATCTAAGAAATTTCATACAGAAACACATATAGGGTTTTTTCATGTCTTTATGCTAGGGTTTAGATAACAATCACAGTTTACCTTCAAGGATGCCACATTCACTCTTGAGCTCCAGGTATGAAATAACTTGCCATTTAAAAATTGACTGTGTTTCAAGTTATTTCCTGAAGGAATATCTTGTCATAATTTTATTTATCAATTTGTTCCAGTTATGTTTTGAAGGAATAAAAAGTAGATATGGAGGAAAATATTTTTGAGCATATACATATTTAAGCAATCATATAAGGTATTGAAGGAATTATTCTGTCTGGTTTTATCAATGAAAAAGTCACTGTGAAATAAAACATTTCATTAAAGGAATGTAGCATTGTTTGTCAAGATGAAAAAGTATAAAAAAAGCTTTATGGTTTTATGATCTTCTAAAGTTACACATGTATGTTTTTCTTCTTTGAATCTGTGTCATCAGAAATAACCCATGGCTAGAAGTGGTTAGTTATAATTAAAAGACCCTTCATAAGGAGGAGACTGAGGGCAGCCAGTAATGAATAAACACAGCTGGCTCTGTTAGCCTTTCATTTCCTCTTCAGTGTTTATCATATAGTGAAAGAAAATGACATTAAGTATTTAGAGTCTTGGACTAAATCAACTCAGAAAATTCTATACTCCTGATTTTCTATTCACATTGTACTAAACTTGGGAGCAAGAGAAGACAGAAGCATGAAGAACACTATCAGTAAGGACCATGAGACAAACAAAAGCTTAATTACACACTTTCCTTTTCTATCAGCAGAGTAACTTTTGTTTTAGAGGTTAAATATATTCAAGAAGCTAAAACAAGATCCAACAAATTTCAGTTAGTATTAACCATCCTAATGATTGTCAAACATTTAACAATAAGTACTATTTTCAAAGACGGGAGAAGATTCCCATTGTTCATTTTAAATACTTCATATGACTATGACACTTAGACACTACAGTCATATATTTTCTGAGAAGCAATAAAAGTCTACATAACTATTAAAAGAAATTAATAAGATGGCAAATTTCTGTGGAGAAAGACCAAAGTTGACCCTTCTTGAATACATGAAGATAAATTATTCTAATGTCTATGTAAATAATTTAAATTTGTTTTGGTTATGTTTTTCACTTAAGCAGCTAACCACACTGAAACACACTCAGGTCTTTCTATGGTATCATGAATGTCACCATATTAAAGTCCTTGAGGAAACATACTGTAAAATTTAAATGTCTGAAAGAAGCCAAAACAATGAGGAAATATCAACTTTTTAATAATTCTGGTCCATTTTTATGATTTTTTAAAAATTTAACATTGATGTTTGGTGCTAAATTAAGTTCTTTTCCAGTTACCCTGTTTTCAAGGAAATGATAATCAACATTTTAAAACTACATGGGGCTTTATCCACTGCCTGCCTTTAGGTGTAGATTAAGTTCCTTTCATATATTTCTTCTAAAGATGAGGAGTGGGCCTCTCTTGCCAGAACATTTGCAATTAACTTCAAATATACTGATTTTTCATGTGAATTTATGACTCACACTAAACTCATTATCAATATGTATACCACCATTTATGTATACCACTATTTCATAAGGCAATGCTCATTAAATAATTAGAAAAATATCAATTTAAACTTGTAGCATAAATATAACTATCAATGAGAATCTTCCCATTTTCCCCTAGAAGTATCTAAAAGCAATAGTGACTGCTAGAAAATAAAATTCACTTTTTGCAAAATTAGGAGACAGGTATAATCTGCAGATTTTAAAAGTTGTGTGAATTCTGAGATCAGAAAATGATGGTAAAAAATGAGAAGAAACAGAGAGACTGTGGTGGAAAATGGGCATAGCAACTAGAGATCTCAGAAAAGGGCAGTTCTTTCTGAAGGTATGGAGCACAGATTGATATGAGGAAATGTATTTGATTAATGGAAACAATTATTTATAGAAGTAGAAGAGGTAAGGATATATGCAAAAAACACAAAATCACACAGGGGTGGTACATTTGTAGAAAGCAGTCTCCATGGTAGCAGAATATAAGAGAACATCTATGCCATAGAATTAGTGACACTGGAAAAATATCCCTCTCCCCGGCCAGTCTCTCAACACCTCCTTCTTGTCCAATACAGAAATGCAAGTTTTCTTGGCGCGCAGACCTCTCCTGCCACCCGCTGCTCCCCTCAGCAGTGTACTTCGGTCCTTCTGCCTGCTCTGCTCCCTGCTCTGGCTCTGGTGAATTCTCTCACCCTCCCACGCTTCTGACTGTACCCAGTGCATGTATAAACAAAAACAAACAAACAAATAAAAAAAAAAACTTTAAAAAAAAAAAAGAAATGCAAGTTTTCAGAAATGAAATTGTTAGACAAAGGAGATGAAATCTGTTCTGGCAAATACATGAAAGAATTATAAGAATAAAACAGTCATCCAAGAAATATGGGCCTTCCTGGTGATGCAGGGAGTGAAGACAACCTATGAAGCTATCCGCAGCCACTGCAGCACAAGTTTGATCCCCAGGCCAGTGAGCTACCCACATGGTACAGCTGACCTCTCCTGATTTGCTCACTGCTCCCCTCAGCAGTGTACTTCAGTCAGTCTGCCTGGTCTTATCCCCACTCTGTCTCTGGTGAATCTTCTCACTCCCACACCTCTGGCCCGTACCCCAGTTCTTATATGCACGAATAAATCCTTTTTTTTTAAAAAAGGAATAGAACAGTCATCCAAGAATAAAGAAAAAAATTTTAAAACTAAGAAGAAAATAGAATATGCAAAAAAAAAATCATGCCAAGGGAAACAAAAGGCCAAGTGAAGAGAAAAAAATAAAGAAAATTAAACAAAAGAAGGGGAAATGTGAAAAAAAAAAAGCAGCAAGTTTTGAGCAAAGGAAAAAGACTTGCAGAGGCAGAAGTTGACAGAACAAAGAGAACTGCTGTGAAGGCACCATCAGTCATCCCTGTGCATTGTCACAGATAAACATAATCACTCTACGAAAGTCCAGAGCCTCCCCTCGCACTACCCCCAAACATCCACAAATGTCCTACTGAGTGCACGTGTTATAACATACACATGTAAAGTGAGTGAATGGGTCTCTACAACTGAATGAATATGTATTATACATATACACATGTATACACAAAGATCTGACCTTACTTAAGACAATCTCTAGAAAAATCCTAAGAAAATATTAGGAAACAAAATTCAGCATTCAGATATCAAAGATTATTCAATACTAGAAATTCTGGTAATATAGTAATCATAGGAGAAAAATAACAAAATGATTTTACCCATGAAAGGCAACTAATAAAATTCAACTGCATTCCTTGATTAAAAACAAACATACTCAACAAAATAGAAATAGATGGATATTCCTCTAATAAAATTTGATTTTTTTGCCCTTAATGAGAAAAATCTCAATAAAGTTAAGCATGACATTTGGGAACAATGTGTTCATACAAAATAACACTGTTAGATTTATGGAGATTAGAAAGAAGGAGGTAAATAGACTATTCATATTTTTAAGTGTTATACAAAAACTAGAGAAAAGAAAAACTAGAGATGAAACTGAAAACTTACTGCGACTACTAACATACAGACTTACAAAATTAATATAAAAATCAGTACCATTCATACACGATTCTTAAAGAGTTGGAGATTTAGAACATATAATAAAAGAGAAAATATCTACTGAATGCAATTAGAGATGTAAGAAATAGAGTTAAACTTAACAAACAACATTCAAGGTACATATAAGGAAACAATTTAACAAGATTGAATGATGCCAAAGAAGTCTTAACCCAACAAAAAGACATCCACTTCAAATTCTTGGAAGAAGATGACTCTACATTACAAAGCTGTGGTTCATCTCATGATAATGTATAAATGTAATGTGATTCCAATACAAAATTTTAACAGGAGTTCTTAAAACTAATTGTGGGGCTAGACAAGCTAGTTCTAAAATTTATATGAGTAAAACCAAGAGATTACCCAGGAAAGTTTTAATATAGAAAAGAGAAGGAATTCACCTACTAGATATAAAAAAATTATAAATCTTTATAATAAAAACAATGTGGCAGGCCTCCCCTGGTAGCACAGCAGTTGAGCACTGGGCTGTGAAGCTGCCCGCAGCCTCTGCAGCACTGGTTCAATTCCTGGCCGCCAGCAAGGGTCCCGCATGGTGCACAGACCTCTCCTATCGTGCCCGCTGCTCCCCTCCGCAGTGTACTTCGTCAGTCTGCCTGTTCTGCTCCCCACTCTCTCTCTGGTGAATTCTCTCACCCTCCCGCACTTCTGACTATACCCAGTGCTTGTATAAATAAATAAATCTTTAAAAATAAAACAAACAAAAAAAAAATGTAGCACTAGCACACGTAAAAAATGGAATCGAAAAAAAGTCCAGACATGGAGACAAAAAAATTGGAATTTTGTATATGATGAAGGTAGCATTGCAGAACAAATGAGAAAGTAGTTTGGGCACAGTTAAGGAATTTAGTAAAAAATTATGTTGGATTTACCCCTAATTCCTTACATAAGGATAATGTCCAAATATAAAATGTGAGGACAGGGAAAAGGAGAAGGAGGAAAAATAGGAGGAGGAGGGAGAGGAAAAGGAAGAGGAAAAATGGAGAAGGTGCCACCACTGTACCACACACAGTCCCAGACAGGATATGGAAAAGTTATTTCACAATCTCAAAGTGGGGAAAGCCTTTGTAATGAGACCTCAAAAAAAAAAAAAAAGTCACAGCATAAATGACAGAATCAGTAAGCTCAACTACAAAAATGCCTAAAGTTTTTTTCTTAGTCTTCATTCTAAAACATCATTCCTTAAACAAGTGAATAGACAAATGGCTTCTATGAATAAGGTGTTCAATCTTACTTGCACTAAAAGAAATATAACTTACATCTACTTGGAGATACTATTTTTCACCTACTTCACCAAAGAAAATGACAGTTTGGTAACACCTCTTTCAGCAAGACTGGAGAGAGGCAGGGAAAGCTATTCAATGCTAGTAGCAGCATAAACTGGTGAAACCCCTAACGTAGACTATCTTCAATAGTTAACCAATTAAAAAATCATATTTTTTGATCAGTAATTCTACTTCTAGTAATTTATTCAACAGATACACTCAAAATTACAATAATGTAAAAAATGGTTGCATTTCTTACAGTTCTACTTGTCACAGCAGAAGATGAATATAACGTTCTATTAGTAGAATTGTGTGCAGGCATTAAATCATGAGACATACTTTTGAGAGAAGAAAGAAAGCAGTGCATGAATCTTATGTTCTTCCATTTATGTGAAAGGAGCAGGAGACAGCATAGGTTTCTATTGGTTAAAATACACTTAAAATAAATCTCTGGAAGGTTAGAAAAGAATTATTGGAGAGGAAGCAGGTAGAGATTAGGCATTTTGGAAATGAATGGATAGGGAAAGTGGTGAGAAGAAGACTTTTTATTGGTATATATCATTTTGTAGGTTTATATTCCTGCATTCCCCAAATGCATTTGCTATTTCAAAAAGATCATTCTTAATAAGACATTAAAATGCACATATTCTTTAATACAATGATTCTATATTAAAGAGCTTATAAAATGATTTTAAATGTGCACAATAAGAAGTATTCATTGAAAAGTAGTTTGTAATACAAAAAGGAACTATAAAGATAAAATAAAAATAATTTAAATGTTAAGTGTACAATAGTATATTACTTAAATAAATATCATTATGGTGATACCATAGATTACTATGCAAAGAGTTAGAAATAGGGCCTCCCTGGTGACACAGGGGGTAAAGACACAGTGCTATCAAGCTATGGCCAGCTACTGCAACATGACTTCGATCCCCAGCCAGGGAGCAGACCCACATGGCACAGCAGACCTCTCCTGTGGGGCCCACTGCTCCCCTCAGCAGTGTATTTCAGTAGATCCACCTGTTCTGCTCCCCAATCTGTCTCTGGTGAATCCTTTCACCCCCCACACCTCTGGCTTACACCACAGTTCTTGTATGCATAAATAAATCAATCTTAAAAGAAAACAGTTAGAAATATGTTCACAATATATGCATGGTTTTGTTAAATAAATAAGGAGAAACAAACTGATGTGGCTCCAATGCCTTAAAAGCCTATGTAAGCAATCAAAGTATAAGCCAAGTCAGTGTACTTGAACCTGAAAGAAATGAAACTTAAGAACAACCAATCACAGTCAACGAGCCTTTTCCAAAGTAGGTGCCCAATTAAACTATAGTCAATCTAATAACTTCCTTGCTTCTTTCTGTGTCTTCTCTATAAAAGTCTATCCCTTAGCTCCTGCAAATGGGGTACTCCTGAGCACTTTCAGTTTGGTGCTGCCAGATTCAAATTGGTGTTGGCTCAAATAGACTCCTGTAAATTTTAGTGTGCTTCAGTTTAACTTTTTACATTTCTACAACATAAACAAGGTAATTTTGGTTTTTATAAAAGTGTATACATGTATATATACTAATGCACACCCAGGATGAGACAAAAAGTTAAAGACCAAAATAGTAACTGTGGCTTTCTTTGGATAGTAAGATTAATTTATATTCTTTTTTTACATATATTCCAAAATGAACATCTATTTCTTTCATAATTTAGAAAGTTTCAGAATCAAGCATCAAAGTTAAATAAACCCTCACACCACATCTGTTCGAGTATAGTGACGTGGAGTCTATTTTGTCAGAAATAGAACAGAATGCCATTTAATGTAAGAAAATGAACACAATAATGAAATTATCCTAAACATGAAGATAATCATAACCCATTGCTGATAATCACCACTCTCATAAATGCTTTCTTTATATTATCCTATTTACTTCACACAATATTGCATTGAGGTTGCTATTGCTAGTGTTCCATTTTAGAAGATAAAAATGAGTCCCAGAGAGGTTAAATAAATTTATCAAGATCACATTGCAAAGTGGCAGAACCAGGACTCAACCTCATGAAATACGTGCAGGTTTAGCTATCCTGTGACACTGTCTAAAATGAAAAAACACGCTATTTGTCAAATAGCTATTTGATGATGTAAAACATCATGATTACAAGAATCAATTATAGGAAATTGTAGAAGCCACTTAAAGTCAGTAAATCTAAATGCTAAAAGCAAGGGCGTGGCAGACACTACACAATGAGACATCAAACAGCCTCTGCTTTGGCAGTGGGTTTCTCTGAGGATGCCTGTTACCAGAGCTGCATTTCTGTATAAGAAAAGTGCCAAATCCACTAACCACAGCTTCCTGACCTAGATGAGGTGAACAGCAAAGAACATTTGTTTACTGTAAGTTTCAAAAAGACAGGCTACATATTTACATAAGATTAAAATTAAGAAGTCTATCGTATTAGCTGAGTAGTGATAACTATTTAGAATTGATCTAGAAGAGCAAAATATAGAAATAAAAACAACCTTATGAAATAACTTTTTTGGTCCAGCTAATCATCTGAAAATAAAACCAGGAAATTCCTAAGTTTCACTCCAGTCATTGCTAAATGACAGGGAAGGCAACTACAAATTGTATAAGTTCACTTTCCACTTGCTCATTTCTTCTAAATAATCAGGATTATCTCAGTATAAAGGTAACTCACTTGAGCAAAAGTTGGTATATGATTTTACTAAATATTTTATATAAATGAAACAAGTCTGGGCCTCCCCTGCTGGCATGGCAGTTGAGCGCTGGGCTGCGAAGCTGCCAGCAGCCTCTGCAGCACCGGTTTGATCCCCGGCCGCCAGCGAGGGTTCCACATGGCGTGCAGACCTCTCCTGCCGCACCCACTGTTCCCCTCAGCAATGTGTTTCACTGGTCTGCCTGTTCTGTTCCCCGCTCTGGTGAATTCTCTCACCCTCCCGTGCTTCTGACTGTACCCAGTGCTTGTATAAATAAATAAATCTTAAAAAAAAAAAAAGAAAGAAACAAGTCTAAAATGATGGGCTGAAGAAACAATAAGGTTGAATATGACACAGTGAACATTGCAATGATTGGCTATGTCTACCGAAGAAAAAAACACAGTGACATCCACACTACAAATCTGCCATCTTTACATTAGTAAATTAGCGCAAATGCTATAATTAGTAGCAGAACAGTAAAGGACAACTAAATTATTTTTTCAGGTTAATGAATGTATATGTATTTATATATATGAAAAAGGCAACTTCGATTAACCACCTTCAGATACGGACAAAAGGAGGTAAAAACAGAATCTCAGTACCCTGGTTTTACTTGATGTGCTCAAGCTTCATGATCTTGGATGATCTTAGCTTTAACTCTCTTGATTACATTGTATTCATTTATAAAATGCAGATAATAATCCCCCTATTCACTAGGTCTCACGAAACCAGAAGAGATGGGGTATAATAAATGGTAGCTATTATATTAGACATAATTACACTAGACTTTCAGAACTTCTACCCAACAGCAATAAGAACACTTAAGGTAAGCTCGATGGGGACAAACATGGTGCAATCCAAAGTACTATCTTATTAGCAATAGCAATCGTGAAACTCTAAAGTTTAATATAGAACTGTTTGTGTCAGAGAGATGCAAAGTCATTCAATTTCACTCAGTAATGAATTCCTTTAAACATAGTTTGTTGCTTTCTCACCACCTACCATCAGAAATGCACTCAATTATAAGAGCCTGTGGGTCTGGGTACCATTATTTCATATGCAGCAAGGGAATTACAATGGTTATAATTATTTTATCATTCGATAACAATATTTGATGATAACATTTGATAGTATTTCTAACAAAAAGATCTTGAGCCATATAGCAACAATTTAAGGGAGAAAAAAGACCCCCCCAAAATCTTTTTATTTTACAAGATTATGTATTATAAAATCATTTATAAGTGTCACTATTTTTGAGCAATATAAAACATATTCCCAATTGTGGAATCCTTTCTTTTTTTTAAGATTTATTTATTTTTGCATACAAGAGCTGGGGTACAGGCCAGAGTTATGGGAGGTGAGAGGATTCACCAGAGACAGAGGGGAGAACAGAACAGGCAGATTTACGGAAACACACTGCTGAGGGGAGCAGCGGGTGAGATAGGAGAGGTCTGCTGCGCCATTTGGGTTGCTCCTTAGCCGGGGATCAAACCCGTGCTGCAGTGGCTGCGGATAGCTTCATAGGTTGCGTCTTTACCCCTTGCACCACCAAGGAGGCCCTGCAATTCTTTCTTAAACAATTCTACTTAAATGTGGCCAATTTAATCAAGAGAGTTAAAGCTAAGATCCCCCAAGATCATGAAACTTGAGCACACCAAGAAAAACCAGAGTACTGGAATTCTGTTTTTACCTCCTTTTTTCCTTATCTGTATATTGATCAAACAACTTGCCTTTTTCATGTATATAAATACATATATTCATTAACCTGAAAAAATAATTGTTCCAGGGTTTCCATTTCCCCGAGGAAAGACAAAATAAAATGAAGAGTAAAGGACGTCTGGAAGGAATGAACACAAGGCTCCCTGAAAACTGCTGGAATGCAAGGAGAGTGATGTCCTCAGGACTTTCAAGTTGATGTGCATGGTCACGTCAGACATAATGGACCCTACACTTGGTGGCCCTGCTGGATATTATATGCATATCTGTTCCTTGACACTTCTGTTGAAATCCTGGCTAAGACTCACTGCTTATCTGGTTCTATGTTAACTGCTAAAACTCTACTGGGTAACTGAAAGCAAACATTTCTAGCCAAGCTAGATTCCAATATCAACTCTTTCCCTCATGACAATCTGTCAGTTACATGACTATTGACAGCAGTAAGCCCCAGACTATAGTGAGCGAGCCTGCATCCATCTTGTTGGTCACAAACAAACTTGGCCCCAGTGCACTGCAAAGACCCATTGCTAAAAGGTACGTGGACAGATAGAAAGGAGACAGCTGCAGCTATTATGAGACAAACTTGTGGGCCTTTTGATGAGAAATCTTTATAACTCACTAAATTTATTCTCAGGCATACTTTACTTGTCTTGACAGAGCTAAAACAAATATAAGGCAAATATCAAGAAAGAATTCTGATTTCAGGAAGATACAATTTTATAAGATAAAATTTCATTTTATCCCAGTGTTTTTAATACCATAAAGCAGAACCATAGCACCATTATTTTGAAAGTAAGGTGGTTTTGGTAGCCAGCTCAAAGGATTTGTATTCTCTGCAAGCAATGTGTTACATTCTGTTGATGTCTATGTAATTTAAAAAAAAATGTGCATATATGGGAGCCTCAAAACAAAACTGGATCAGAATCACAAGATACTTTACCAAAACTCCTTTTACAATCATTCATTTGACCACATAAAAGTAGTTTTTAGGGAAAATTTGATTATTTAGTAAGCAGTCAGTCAAAACTGTAACAACCCAATCTTTACACAAACACACACACACACACACAAATGCCTAGTACTATGTAAACATTAGTAAGTGTAGTCTGACTATTTTGATATTCTAAGAACAACTTTTGCCCTCATGTAAATAAAAAAAAACCTCACTGCAAACTATTATCACAAAATTTTCTTTAAAAATATTCTGTACAATAATAAAGTGTTCTTTCAAGCACTTCTCTTTCAAACAGAACAAGATGGCTTTATTGTTTATTTTGCAATGAGCTGGGATAAGACCCAATTTTGGTCAACATCTCTGTCTTCTCTTCAGTGTAGTCTCTATTATGCTCCCTGATCCAAAGTGTAATAGTAATAAATGTCATCATTAATAAGAATTATATATTAAATAAGATCAAAATGTCATAAGGACTAAAATGAAAACTGATATACAAACTCATAAAGTAGGCATATCAAAGACATGAGGGCTCCATTTTTCCCTCTTTTTGAGTACTTTCATTAAATAATCTGCCTTAAAGTACGGACTAACAGTCTGTCTTAAATTAGAAGTAGGCAGATTAAAACTGTTACTCTCAACCTCTGTTTAAAAATGAGAAAGAGCTATTCACAGCAAGAGTAGAAGTAAAGTTTGTCTGGGAGCACTGCTGCAGTCAGAGAAAGAACCCTAATGAGAAATGCCGTATTTTGCTGTGGCAGCTGTATCTACGTGCAGACCTACTTATTCTGAAATCATGCAAACTCATCTTAACAGGAGTCTGAGTATCATGAGCAGATAGAGGGAATTCATACATTTTCCATGGCTTACTGTTTATTAAGGAAGCACAGCCAGTTACTAGATTTAATTAGATAGAAATTATATAATGGACCATCATACTCAAATTTTCATTTTTGTTAACTGGATTTTATTTCTATTAAATATGATTGATATCTTTGATATCAGCTGTCCTTAGCTTAAAGACAGGGATTGTTGGGATACTGGTGTATGTGGAAAATATACTAATAGGGAGGGAGGCAGATGGAAAAGGCAAAGCAAGTCTACTTAACTACTTTTGCCTTTAGGCTAGCCCTAAGGTTAGAAGTAAAAAGGAATCAGACAATAGGCACAGGTGACATAATCAGTCAAGCAGCCCTTACATGTCCAGAGAATAAGCCTCCACAGGGTGATCTGAAGAGTTCTGACAGATTCCACCCCTTTCATAAATGTCCCCTCAGAGAGCATTCATGAGTAGCACTGAAAATTCCACAGTATTTGTTCCTGTGCATTAAGTCTTTGAAGGTCCCCACTCAAATCCCATAGGGTAGAGGAGAGATTATAACACATTAAGACCTTGTCAATTATTATCATCTTCATTTGAATTAAATCAAAGGAGTAGGTATGTGGCAGCTCACAGAGTTCTAAGGAATGAGATGAAATAACAACAGAAGAACAACAGTTATGGAAGTCTATGTGCCCTCCCATGTGCTCAAAAAGTTTAAACATGATTATTTCAAAGTAGGGACTGATAGTATGAAGTAGGGACTACTATATCTAATGAATATTCTAAAAATATGCTAAAACTATACTGACTAAAACTAGTACTTCATACTATATCTCACTTCACATGTAAGGAAACAATGCTCAGAGATGTGAAGTAATCTACTCAAGATCACAAAGCTAGTCAGGGACAGAGCAAGAATTTGGAATTGGGGACATCTGACTCAAGAGAATAAGTTGCTCACTTTCATGTTAGCATTTGAAAAAGCAAATTCATATTTGATGGGACCCAGTGCGCAAAAACACAGTGTTGAGCGCTATGGTGCGAAGCTGCCCAGCCTCTGCAGCGCCTGTTCGATCCCCGGCCGCTGGCGAGGGTCCCACATGGTGCGCAGACCTCTCCTGCCATGCCCGCTGCTCCCCTCAGCAGTGCATTTCTTCAGTCTGCCTGTTCTGCTCCCCCACTCTGGTGCTGGTGAATTCTCTCACCCTCCCATGCTTCTGACTGTACCCAATGCTTGCATAAATAAATAAATAAATCTTAAAAGAAGAAGAAGAAGAAGAAGAAGAAGAAGAAGAAGAAGAAGAAGAAGAAGAAGAAGAAGAAGAAGAAGAAGAAGAAGAAGAAGAAGAAGAAGAAGAAGAAGAAAGACCACAAGGGAAATCCAGACTCCTACTTGGCACTATGTTTTCTGAAGGACTGAGCACTGAAAGCAAGAGTCTACTCACTACAATTTGTGACTCCTACTCAAGATTCAATACCAGTCTACTAGCTCACAATTAGTACAGTGAGCAAAATCAAGTTAAACTTTTAATTTTCCACTGGTCCTGTGTGTTGTCAAGCTATTAATGCTCCCCAGTAATTACATTCTATTATATCTGAAAGTACAAGAAGATAGGAAAAAAAATTTAGATAATTACTTTGAATGGATATGTATACATAAAGCTGAGAAAATATCTATCATATAGTTATCTATCTATCTATCGATTAATCTGTAATATCTATTCAATAGTTCTAGAAACTTATCTAAATCATACTTTTATGTTCATTTTATATTTGGCTGTGACTATTAGTATATATTTCCACTCAATAATCTTCTTTTTTAAAAGAAAAATAATGGATGCAGGAGATGTCTTTTTGACTGCCATGGGAAAATATGCTGACTAAAACTAGTACAGAATATTCATTAGATACCAAACAATTTACTTTTTGACATGTTTATTGATAATAGTAGCCTCCCCTTAGAATTTTCAACTAAGTTCTGAGTACCAATTTGCATATTCATAACCCCTGGTTGATTGTACTTTGACATCATTAAGTGTAAGTCATTTGTCGTTCATGTAGCTAGAGTAAAAGCTTTTCGGAGTGTTTTATGGAAATATAAAATTATATCTGCTCATACATAATAAAAATTACATTTCAACAATATAATCTAAAAATGTAGAGTCAGGGTCCTCCCTGGTGGTGCAAGGGGTTAAGACACAGCCTATGAAGCTCTCTGCAGCCACTGCAGCACGAGTTCGATTCCCCACACCCCAGCCAGGGAGCAACCCACATGGCGCAGCAGACCTCTCCTGACTCTCCCGCTGCTCCCCTCAGCAGTGTGTTTCAGTCAATCTGCCTGTTCTGTCCCCCACTCTGTCTCTGGTGAATCCTCTCACCCCCACACATCCGGACTGTACCCCAGTTCTTGTATGCATGAATAAATAAATCTTTAAAAAAATAAAATAAAAATGTAGAGTCAGATGTTTTCACTTGACTACATTAAGCTTTCTTAGTAAGCCATGTATCAAAATGTTATATTGCTTGGCAGAGGTTAGTGCTTTTGAAAGACGCGTGTAAGGTGGTTTTTTTTTCTGATAATTGATTTCATAAATAATTACATTACAAGCTGTCTACCTAGTAGGGGAATATCATATCTCTTTTGTCCACTCATTTTTCTTCAATTAAATCTCTTACTCTAGAAAATTTCCACTTTAAAAAGAATATTGATTTGCAATGTGCATGAAGACACAGGTTCCTCCACAGCATAATCACACTGAAAATATAAGGAGTAAAGATTATGGATATTTGTACACTTAATGGCAAATGTATATTATTTGAGGGTAACATATATTTATAATCTGTGAAAATTGTATTGTTCCTCCCTTACTTAAAAGTATTTCTTAGAGGTTACTCCTAAAATTTAAATCATGTATGTGTGATAGCTTGCACTTGTAGGTCAAAGATTAATATACAATTTTTAATATGTAATCCTATAATTTAAAAGCTACTCCAAATTGCAATTAGAGAAAACTTCTCCCCTGTGTCAATTATGAACATATGACAGAAAAAAGGTATTTGAGGGTTGATTTCTCACCATAAATGTCTTTACTGGTCATTTCATTTTATGTGAAGCTAAATCATACTACATCTCAATGATACTACAAACAGAAATAATTTTATTTTGCTTTCAAACTATGTAGCCTATTAAACAGTTTTTCTATTTTTAAATACTTCCTTTTACATAGTACACTTTTGATAGTTATGGGAACTATATCTATGGAATGCATAACTTACTTATATCAGGAATTATTATCACTCTTAAAATTTCTGCAATAAAAATTGAATATATTTTCTGGATATTTTCTTTCTACGCATAATGATTTAGTTGGATGTGTTCATCTCTGCTTCACTTAATCCTTTTTTTCAAAACACAACAATGATGCTTTTTCTTCTCAGGGTTTATGTTAGCTCTAGGAACTATAAAGCTATAAAGAAGGATGCAATATGGTCCTCAAGAAACTTGGAGTTTTATAGCAGAGAACCTAGCATGATCTAGTCAAATTAGAAATAAGTAAAGTTTTTAGCAAGAAAAACTAATTAAATTGAAGTATTTACATTTTTATTTAGCACGGTCTTCCAAAGAGCTACTTAGAAATAACCTAAGATTTTACCACAATTTAATTTCATTTTAAATTCATCCATTTTACTTAGTGATTCAAACCACCCCATTTTCATCCTATCTGCATTGCAAACTGTATTTCAAATGATAAGTATGATTGGGAAGGAATCTAATCCTAGATTTTCTAGAAGAAATGCTACTATAATCCAGTTAGGGAATAGTTCAACACATTAATTATGAACAAGAGTGCCCCAAGCCATCTGGCATCCTCAGTTATTCTTAGAGAGTGCTGGTAGAAAAACTAGAGGAAATTATACTGAATTCAACTTTGCTCATAAGACTTACTCATCTGAGCTCTAAATTCCACGGATTTCTGGTTTTTTTTTCTACTTTTTACTTTTAAAAATACTTATTTGATATCATACTTACTGTAAGCATTTATTTTCTAGTCAGACATTTATATATACAGTGCTTTATTGCTATATCAGTGACATTTTATGGACTTGGGTGGGGAACACAAACACTTAGGTTTGGTGAAAACTGACAGTACATAGATACTATGCACTGATACAGTGTACTGATACTATGTACTGATACTATATACTGATACAGTTCATAGATACTATGAACAGTACTAAGATACTGTTCATTAGCTAATATTCCATCTCCTTCTTACTCTGGATGTTATTTTCAGGATGACACACTTGAGAACTTGTAGTGACAGGGATCTCACTCCATTCTATGGCATAAGCAAGCTATTTATACTAGCACTTTGAGCATGTGGGTCCTATGCCTGAAATATCTAGTCTGTCATCTAGCCAAATGACTTTTCTCATTTTAAAATCAGCATCAATGTCATTGTTTAGAGAGTTTTCAGAGGACACTCAATCTAAATCCAGTGCCTCTATTATAAGATTCTGTCTGTCTATCCTTGCACTTTTCACAATTTGTAATTATGTCTTGTTTCATTATTACTTTGATGTCTATCACACTTAATAGTCACAGCAGCACTAAGAAGCACTAGGTTATCTTATTATCCACATTGCACAGTTAGGACACTACATATTTACTGCTCACTTTGCATGGTACTTGGTTCAAATTAACATACAACAAATTGTTGAGAAAATTAGTTGAACCAACAATTTCCTTAGTTTAAAATTTGACTCTCTGGACATGATAGAAAAGTGAGTTAGACAGAAGTGAGTTTCAAACTTGCATGATTTAATGACATACAGAATCACATATACAGTCTAGGTCTCAATTTTTAACAATGCTATGACTATAAAATACCTATTTCATATCATTCTTGTTAGGATTTAATGAGCTAATGTGATCAAAACAACAACCTGTATAAGCACTCATAATTTGTATTTATTACCCCAATTCTACAGCAGTAATAAAGAACCTATCTCATTTCTCCTAGATATAACCTTTCAAGTAAAATATCATGCCCTTTATTCTTTTAGTAGATTGATCTGCTTCTTAAATTCTTCTTATATTGACCAACATATCAGTTCATTGGGAAAATATTTTTTGGGTATCTACTATTTTAAAAATATTTTTACCCTTAAATGCTGGAGCATGTAACTAAATTAGAAACTGAATTATACAATCATTCCCTCAGAATCAGGATCGCTCATGGGACTTATTAAAGCTCAGATTTGGGCATTATCTCTGGACTTACCAATTCTGTACATTTGGGACAGGTACTGAGAATTTTCATTTCTAAACAATTCTCAGGTGGCATTGATGCTGCTGGTTCAGGGATCACACATTGAGACACAATGAACTAGCGTACACAGATATTTGTCCAAGGACAAGGAGAAGATTTGGCAAGAAAGAAATTACTTTAAAAACCATCACATGAGCTTGTTAGAGTGGAAATGACATTAGCCTTGGCCTTGAAAAATGGAAAAGAATTTGAATAAGGATTCATATGTTTTACCTTTTGGATGGAAATGATTGTATCAGCAGATATTTTGATAATTTTATGATTGAAAACAAATTAAAGAGAAAGTATAAAATTCAGTTTGATGGAAACAAATGTAAACTATTATATCACAAGAATACTGGCTATATAGGTTTTTTGATAGGAACTGATACATAACAAAGTGAAGAAAATCCATTAAGGAAATTTTGATTCTAAAACTAGTATGCACATGAACTAAGAGTTAAATGAGACATTACTGTTTTATGGTACCACACTGACTCTGGTCTAAGAAACACATACTGAGTTGAGCCAAACATTGTAGCTATTACAGTGTTGGTAGCATTTGATTCTACAAATTGCCTGTTCTAGAAAATACAAATATTCTCTACAAAATTATTGCCAAGAGATAAAGAACTGGGTGGTTACAGGTTAAACTTCAAGGGGAATTCACAAGCCCTTTGACATTGTTCTTCACTGAAAGAAAAAAACTTATATAAATAAAAACAGCACCTATGTAACAAGCTATGCTACTGTGAAGAATGACTAAAGCTTAATGTACCCAAAGTACTATTCTCAAGTACAGCTAATGCAGGTTCTGATTCAGTTGCAACTTTAAAGGTAAGATTTGAAGGGAAATCTGAAATTTCAGAGCTGAAGGAAAAGATCTTGGAAGTATAATCAATGAACTGAACTAATGGGAAATAGAGTACATGGATAATTAACACAAGCATTATGTGTCAAATTCATTTACCCATTCAACAATTACAGATATGATTGATGAAACATTTCATTGTGAACTGGCATGCCCAGTGGTACACCAGAGCTGACTCAAACAGATTAGCAAATCTGCACTTAGGTTTCATGTTAAGAGTCTGAACTTGGTCAGGAAATGACAGTCGCATGCAAATTTTCAAAGACTAAAGAAGACCTTTTTTGTTTTTCCTTAAGAGCAGATTGTCAAACAGTTATCCTTTTCAGTTTTGAGTTCTTGGTACTTGAGACTAATGATTACACATACTTTAGATTATATGAGTAATATGACTTCTGATTATATGTATAGTTTCAGGAGATGCGGAAAAAGTTTAACATTTGAATTTCCTATGCTAAAAAGGATTAGTATACATTTAAAAAACATTTACAATGTCCTTAATGGAGTGCTAGATGCTTCACATCCATGATCATGTTAATTCCTCCCTATGTATACTTTTGAGAGAGGTATTATTGATTCAGATTTTAGATGTAATAAAATACAGGTTCATCAAGGTGAAGTAACTGGCACATGGGATATTCTTGGCTAGTATACATAAGTGTCTCCCTAAACCAAAACATACCTGAAGGATTCCTTTTTCTCCCTCAGTCTTGGAAACAAGCATAATTGAAGTGAAGATACCACTTCTCCACCTTGCACAATAAAAATAATTCAATTTACGAAGAGAGTTTTAGGTTACATTAGTTTAAGAGAAAACATTCTCAGTAATACCAGATTTTATAAAATTCAATTTTCTCAAAAATTTTAATAAATGCAACTTGCCTTTATATATTTACATAGTTCATTTATCAAGACTCAGGAAAGTTTTGATCCTTTTTTAAGGTTTATTTGAATCTAGTAATTCTGTGACATGGCTGGGTGTTTTTAGAAAAGAATATATTTGGTATGATGAATCAAAGAAATATGTTTATCATATAGGGGAAAAAGTTGATTAAACAGCTTCATTTCAGTTCCAGGCAAATCATTATAAAACAAGGAAAGCTAAACATGTTCACTCCTTATTTTTCAAATATTCTTTGCTTTCCTTAAGGCAAAGTTTAGATCAACAAAATTATCTCTTGAGCTTATTGGAAAATAATTCTATACTGATGGAAGATTTACAGTTTTGTGAATGTATTTCTATCATAACATAATATCAGTAGATTTTTAAATATTCCCAGTAACCTATGATATGATCACAAGGGTGTGCCATCCTTCAAACTTTCATCTTAAAAAAGTTGATAATTTGTATATTGCTTTGGGTAAGTTGGCCATTCCAACAATGTTAATTCTTCCAATCCATGAGCAAGAAGTTACCTTTCCATTATTTTTGTCTTCTATTCTTTTAACAACATCATTGTAAAGGTCCATTATTTCTTTTATTAAATTTATACCTGGGTATTTAATTCTTTTTGATGTGACAGTAAATGGCATTGATTTTTTTCTTTTTTTTTCATTCCCTTCTGGTTTGTTGTTTGTATACAGGGATGCAAATGATTTTTGTATACTGATTTTATAGCTTGTCACTTTACTATAATGATTTATGGTTTCTTATAGTTGTGTTTTTTTAATGGAGTCTTTAAGGTATTTTATGTATATTATCATGTCATCTGCAAATTCTTCTTTCTCAATTTAGATTCCCTTTTTATCTTTCTCTTGCCTAACTGCTCTACCTAGGATTTCCAATATTATGTTGATAACAGTGATAAAAGTGTACATCCTTGTCTTTTACCTGATCTTAGAGAAAAAGCTGTCAGTATGATGTTAGCTGTGAGTTTATCGCATATGCCCTTTATTATATTGCTATCCCCATTTTTTTGTTTTTATTATAAATGGATGCCTAATCTTACAACATGCTTTCTCTGCATCTATTAATATTATCATGTATTTCCAGATTTCCTTTTGTTGATGTGATGAATTACACTAATCAGTTTACATTGTGAACATTCCTTGTATCTGTGGAATAAGTTCCACTTGATCATGACATATAATCCATTTAATGTATTGTTGAATTCAGTGTGATAATATTTTGCATATGTGTACAGGCAGACACATGCAGTGTCCACATTTAGAGAAAGTAATGGAAAGTCAAAGTCTGCACAGTCCAAAGTATACTTTGTTAATTTAATTTTTTAAACTTGGGCTTATTACATTTTCTAAGGGGATTTAGAAAGCTTAAAAGACTAAATTGGGAGATGCTAACAATTAAATAAATTTTTCATCTAGAGGGAAAACAGGTAATTTCAGACTTCACTAGACCTTAATAACCATTTTGTTAAAAATTTTCAGAAACTAAAATGGCTTGTTGCCAATTTTCATTATCTATAAGAGGATCATTTTAGATTTGAAAGGAACTTAATATAGGTTTGTATGTGTGTATCATATGTTTTTTGCAAGTGTGTGGGCATATGTATGGATTCCTTAAAATAAACTATGAAGTTTTGGTGTCGGGCAGTATATTTAGCAAACAAGATTTGATTAATAATTACTTGGTAAATAAATGAAACATTGACTATATGGTAGCCCAGGTCTAGGAAAACATCAATGAGGTCTCTGTCCACATAGAAATTAGAGTCTGGTAGATTAAAGAGTTTCTTCAAAACCCATGTCTTCATTTAACAGTTTGAACTAACATTCTATTTATAAAAATAAAGATGCATATTTTATATATAGATTTAAGCTTGCAAATATCAAGCAAATGCACAAGAATATGATCATCCCCATTGGAGGTGTTTGGAAAATAGTGTGTGTTGTTTGACAAAACAGAATGACATAGTGAGATATGAATACAGACATACTGATTTTGGACAGAAGATAGGGTCAATTTTCAAAACCAGAATCAAAGAAATAGACACTACATTATATGTCCTGCATGTCATTATCTATTTCCAAATGATAGAATGCTTTTTGTGTTTTCAATTTATTTTCTTATAAATATTTTTCTTCTGACTAAATTCTCATTCCAAAACAATTTTTAAATTTTATATGGCTTAGGATACTTTCATTCAAAAAAAATCTATAAACCAAATACATCTTTTTGGACTTTAAGTTAAATGCTATTAAGAAGTAGCAGCATTTGGCTTACATGAAATATCTGGTAAAGTTGGAATAAATGGTTCAATTTTATTATATTGAGGTGACTTATTCTTTCACCACAGGATGTAATTCTGGAACCATTATTAGGAAGTGTGGGAAGTTAAAATACTGTTAAAAAAATATAAATAATAGCTCATCATAATTTGTTCATCAAATTAATGTGTCCAACTTGGATACTACATAAATCTAAGATACATACTTAAAGAAAATTGAAATATAGCTTTTCTCTATTAGCAACAGAAGGAAATTAAAAATATAGCCTGAAATAGGAAACTAGTTATGAAATTAATTCAAAAGCTCATGGGAGGAAATACAACCTCAAGTAGAAAATAACTTCTGTCCTAAATAATTAACGTACTATTAATGAAACCACCATGTAGTGAATATGTACAGGAACACATGACAGTGATAGAATGACAGACTGAGAATCAACATATATGGAGGGCTGAGATAATTCTTGGGGTTGCAGTGTGGACTAATGTCAGGAATAAAAGTAGGTGTCTTTCACCAAGTGGAGGGATAGAGTGGTTAAAGTGTGGAGAGTATTATTTCTATCATTTGAATTTTGTCACACTGCCTTTTTTTTTTAGATTTATTTATTTTATGCAGATAAGAGCTGAGGTACAGGCCAGAGGTGTGGGGGGTGAGAGGATTCACCAGAGACAGAGTAAGGAACAGAACAGGCAGACTGACCAATGTACACTGCAGAGGGGAGCAGCAGGCAAGCCAGGAGAGGTCTGCTGCACCATGTGGGTTGCTCCCTGGCTGGCCAGGAATCGAACTCATGCTGCAGTGGCTGCGGATTGCTTCATAGGTTGCGTCCCAAACCTTGCGCCACCAGGGAGGCCCCACACTGCCTTTTAATGAATGGATATGTGTTAAACAACCAGGATTGATGGCTCTTAGTTTAACAATGATGTCTTAGCAACTAAGACCATATGATTAAAACTTAGAATATAAAGCACATAGAGACAAGTGCAACCTAGTTCGGTAGACTAGTTATGTCCAAAAACAGTCTATGTTTTATAAAATCAAGAAACAAAATGCACTGTTGAAGAAAATACTGAACTATAACTTGTATTTAAAATCCAAAAATTAATTTTTCATTACAATGTAATGTTATATGTATTCACAGTTGGAGTAAGTCTTTTATTTTCCAATGTTACTTATCTCATAAAAGCTGTCTCTGGGAGAAGAAAGAAGAAAGTTGTCTTTCAAAGAACAACAAATGAAAACAGCAATTTTTTAAACAAATACCAAGAAAATGCTTAATAGCATGGTGCTAAGATAGCAGAAAAAAGCAAATAACACCAGCACATGAAAAAGTTCTTTCTAAAATGCATAAGAGAAATACATAGAGATTTCAGACATTTGCTAAGCAATAAGAATTTTAAAAATAAATCCAATCAATAGTTGACAATCATATGCTTTGAGAGTGCTACACTGGAAAAATATGTAAAATAATGTATTCTCTAATTTAATTTGAAGGCACTTATGGCATTAGATGAGTTATTGTACTGAGCCTTCAAAATATAAAATGTTCCATCTGTTAGGATTTTTCAAAGTGAATATATAGGCACAGTTTAAAAGCAATTCCTTCTCCAAAAAACCCTGACTAGATTCAAAGACTAGTTGATTTCTTTAGAATTATGATTAAAGTCTAATTACCAAAAATAGTAATCCAGCATCCTACTATATTAATTTAGGATAATTACTGGGAGACACAATTCAATTTCCAATCTTTAAATTAGGAAGTGTGCAAACAGTCGTCGCCACAAAATGTATCAGACATACCTTTCCTACTATGAAATGGAATGTAATTAACAGAATAATATTCACTTCAATGGAACTTACATGTCCATTATTGATTTGTATTGGCTATTTGCTGTAGAATTAAATGCCAGTCTTTACAGAAATTGTTTGTGTGTCTAATTCATAAAGACTTTATGTGCTCTTTGCCAGTGGCAGTGGGGAGTGGGGGCAGGGGGCGAGGAGTAGATATCTGATATTCTGAATCTTGAACTATCCCATCTGCTTTCTGAAACAAACCTCCAACTGGTCATACTTGTCTTCAGGTCACATGGCTTAAGGTAATGGCTCTCCAATGTTTTAGTCTCAGAACCTCTTTATACAATCAGAAATTACTGAGAACGTCATTTGTGTCAATATGGTTACATGTATTGCTATTTGTGAGAGCAGACCTTAAAGCTGAGAACATTTAAAAAACATCCACTTGAATATATTATTAAACATACTACATGCTAAGATATACATATAATTGACAAAAGATTAAAACAAGCATGCCATTGTTTTCTACTCTTTGGAAATCTATTTGATGTCTGGTTCCATAGAAGACAGCTGCATTCTCCACTTCCATTTTTAGTCTGATGTTATGTCACACATCATGTAGTTTCTAGAAAACTCCATTTTATACTCATGAGAGAAAGAGATAGCAAAAGACAAATACTATTTTCATATTATGATGAAAATAGCTCTGATCTCAAAGAGCCACTAGCAGGGTTCCCAGACCATACTTTGAGAATTGCTGCTTCAAGGATCTTAGTTTAGATACAATGGATAAGAAATATCAGTTAATGTAATTTTTTTTCATGGAAAATTTTAAAATATTTCAGAATATCTACTTATATGAAATCAATTAAAACATCCAAACTGCATCAATAAAAAACTTTGCATGATAAATATTAGAGCAAATTATAATGGATTTCTAAAAAATGATTTTAATTTGAGCAAGTGTATTTAATAAGCCATCAGGGATATCATAAATATATATATATTTTAAATATTTTATTTTATCATAAATATATATTAAGAGTATTACTGAAAAGATTAAATGTTCTAAAATAATATGTAATGCAATATAATGGAAGAGTAATATAAAGTGATGTTTTGTAAAAACATGAGTCAAATATAAAATATAACATTAAATTATGTTCTCTAGCCATAAAAATGAAAAAAAATCTTGATGAGTATGTAAATATCTTTTGGTCAACACTATTCAATAGGCTATTTATTAAACTCTATTAAAAACAAGTGCCCACTCTTTTATTTTTACCAGTGGGGACTGAGTGTTCTTTTAGGAAACCTGTTCATTTTTTGGGATATTGAACACATTGAAAAATATGATTTTGTGGAAAAGTTGTAGTTTTCCTCTGTTAATACATCATCATGTATTTGTGAAATGGGGAAATCACCTTTTCTAAGTTAGGCCTCCTTTATCAGATAGTTTTTCTAGTATGGCTTTGCTATTGATAAATGCAGAGAAATTTGGCCATGCTAGTGAAAAGTATACAGAAAAGCTTAACTATTCTTGCAAGCTACACAAGGTAGCAAATAGTAAGTAGGAAATAAATATTCTGTTTGGCTTTGAAAGCATTTGCTCCCATATATTCCTAGGAATAACAGGTGGTTTTGTGATATACAGAAAACAATCCTCTTTAGTAAACTTGAGTAAATCAAGCAGAAAAAAAAAGATGAACTAAATAAATCATTAATGTAAATCTACTCAATAAAAATTTCTTGATATCTTAACTATGCATGAAATGTGAATACTCAGAAATTGATTGTAATGCCATGTTAAGTCATCTATCATGATTCTAAGTCTCACTGCACTACTTAAACAGATTTAGTACAGAAATATTTTCATTTTCACCAGAAAGGAGTTTATAGAAGGACCTAAATATAAAAATTAGACTCAGATTGCAGCCTTCCAAAGCCACAGTAGTTAAATTCAGATAAAGTATTTGCAATTACAGGCTGCTTTGCAAAGTCATGGGAGAATTCCAATAAGGACTTCAGAGACCAATTCAGATGTTCTCCTGTGTGGGGGTGGGGTGGGCTGTTGCCATGGCAGTCACACCACACAGCTTCACTGTGCTGAAGTAGCTCCTATCTGCCCTGCCCTTGGAAAGTGTACCAAATGATTACTAACCATCCAAGGATTTTTCATTAGAGGGATGGATATGAAAAGCATTATTCTATCTAGCACCCCCCCACAAAAATCTTTAGAAATCTTGTTAAAGTCCTTGAAGAAACACATCTAAGTATTTTTTATGGTATCATTTTTTAAATTTTTATTTTTTAATTGAGGTAATATTGGTTTGTAACACTGTATATGATTCAGAGGTATAGGTTCAGTCTCATGAGATAGATCACATCTATGTGTTTTTGAAATGAATCCACAACAATTTTAGAGTCCTGTTTAATGTTACACATGCAAACTACTCAACAGTTCCATGTAATGATGGTCAAAGTGAATTTTACCTATTACCAAGATTTCAGTGTGATAGTACAGCACTGCCAAGAACTTACTGATTCACATTTTCTTTTCATTTCTTCAGTTTTATTTGTAATTTTCACTAAAAATATATTTTTAAACTATCAAATGTGGCACTCTCTTCAACTTGTAGAATGGAAAGATTGATATTTTAGCAAAATGAATCAGCACAGAAATAATTTCTATGCATTAGTGGTAAGATAATTTTTAGCATAATTCATAATCTTATTAAGTTGAGATTACATTTTGAATAGATGATTTCTAACCTTGTCCATCTCACCAAAAATAAGCACAATAATTTTCAATTTTCCTTAACTTTGGGGAGTATTTGAAAGTAACAAAATACTATTCCCTTTTAGTGTAATAAATTCAATAATTACTGATATTGGCATTAATAATTTAGAAGAAAATGGAGTACTATGCATTAGTGGGAACACTATGTGATAAGGTCATATTTTAAATAAACACATGGAATTAATTAGCTAAATGAGTATTAGGCACACTGCTCTTCAAAATATGTCAATCTTTCAATGATGCTCTTAATCAAAATATCTTAGTAATTTTTCTTGAGATGTATAACAAATGTCATCAATTTCTAATGGTGCATATACACATATCCTTATATATTAAACAAAATAAAATGTATTACTAAGGTTAATTATCTACCTTATTCATCAAATCTTTCACGAAATGATGTGGTTAAAGACAAATACGAAAGCTATCCTCATGGATATTGCTATCATCAAACATATTCAAAACATATTTACTATACTCCAATGAAAATTAACAAAAATTATTTTAAATTCTCTTGGGAAAAAGGGCATAAAATAAAAAATGTTCTACCTTTCCAGCTTCATGCTTTGAAAGGGACAACTCTCCTTTAGATTATAAATATGGATATAGTCCTTGACAGATAATGCCTCACACACCTCTCTATGCATGTGCCTTCATGAACACACCTAAACATTGCATGTATGCATGAGTATGAAAATCCTGTTGGCCGGGATTCCTCATAAAGGTACAAAAAGCACAAACCAAGAAGAAGATTGACAAATTACATATACTAAGTCTGATAAATTTTTGTTCATAATAAGCGAGCACAAATGAACAAAAACACAAGCTACAGACTGGGGGATATATTTGCAGTGCATATAACTAACAAAAGTTAAGCTGTAAAATATGAGCAGAAGACAATCATAGACACCTCACAGAGGCAACACAAACAGTTCATAAACATATAAAGAGAGACTTAGCCTTAGTAATAAGGAGTAAAATAATTGGAAATAATCCAAAGAGCAGAAAGTATAAATAGTTGTCATACAGAAGAACATAATGTTGATGCAAAAAATAATTAGCTGAAAAACGCATGTAGCATTATTAGATTTACATGATATAAACTTCAAAAACATTCAAAAGTAAACATGCACATTGCATATGGAGACAGGTTTTGAGAAGATGCCATTGGCGGGCTGGAATGTTATTAGCCAGCTTGTAAAATATTCATTCACAGACCCATAAATTCGAATTTTGAACTTTGGAGACGGGGTCAGGAATGTATATGATTCGGTCACAGTGAATTTCTCCTCTATCCGCACAAAATTTCTCCAAACAGATGCTATCTATCTAGTTACTGTAGGATACCCCCTGAGCTGGGGTTCTTACCATTACACCCACTGTCATTTCACTTTTGGAACATGTAAACTAGCACAGTATTGAATATAAAGTCTACTTCCCCGTAACGGGCATGTTTTGATTCCTTTTCAGGTAACGGTATTTTTAGTATTGAAAAACAGCTATATTTTCCTCCAAACCTTTCATTTATGTGTGAAATGATGTTAAAAACTATATATGCTATGGGCCTCCCCTGGTGGTGCAGCGGTTGAGCACTGGGTGGCGAGGCTGCCCGCAGCCTCTGCAGCGCTGGTTCGTTCCCCGGCCGCCGGCGAGGGTCCCACAAAAAACAAACAACAACAACAAAAAAACCCATTTATACCAAGCTTCCTGGTCCTGCTCAAGTGTATTAAAGATTTTCTTGAAGCTTGCCAATCCATAATAAAGATGACACCCCATGTGCTATCTAAATACTTCAGTTCTCAGGTTGCCATTGACTCCATAAGTGAAATATATTTTAATGTTAATATTTGTTTGTATCTTTTTGGAAACAGATTGTTAGTTTTTTATATATAAACAGTGCCTAAACTTGTTCTTTCACAACATGATAAGTTTGGTCCTGTAAAGGAACTGAAAAAGATAAGTGCATTTGTGTTTTAACTCTTCTAAAGATAGCTTTTGGATTAACATGAAAAGCTCTGAGGCCAAAGGCAACACCCGATTTTGAAAATAAAAAGATCTGTTTCTCTTGCTAAAATTTACTCAGTGTTAATTCACATGAAAATACATTCAATTCCCTCATCCTCTTAGGCCATGTTTTGAATGCCAAGTGACAATGTGAGTCTCAACACTAATGTTCAATTTTATATAAAATCCCTCTTTGAATGTTAGCCTTTAGTATGTCATTTAATTATATGGACCATAAAAACACTTCAGAGGACAGTAGGACTAGAACTTGCAAAACAAAGTTGTATGAGTTTATTATCAATGGTGTCTGTCTAGATTCAAGTCCACATGAATTATAAACAGTACTGGGCATCAACATAAGATGCAGACCTGTTATCAACCAAAATGTTCCATCATAACTATTGACACATCACTGGAAAAGCAAGTAGCTGACGAGTCTTCAGATGGCAAAAAGAAAATCTTTTGCAAAACTAACAGAAACTTGGTTTGTTCTTTGAGAGTTGATGTGAATAATCACAGGTCACCGAGAATCAGTGCACAAAAATCTATTACAAGAATCATTTATATCATGAGTTGAAAGAAAAAAAAAACATGAAATAAAACTAATACTATTGAATGTAGACAGGAAAATATAGGGCTTTAAAGGCACATGGGAAAGTCTGGTCCTAAACAATAAGCACAGAGTGGCAAACCTAAATTAAACCAAATTTAATTTAATTTAGGCAAACCTAAATTAAACCAAATCATAGCCATGCTTTCAATAATATAAAAGGAACTCAAAAGAAGAGAGGAATGGGTGCTGAAAGATCTATACAGGTCAGTAAGCAATTTGAAGTTCAAAACACGCAGTGGCCTAAGATGTATTTATAAGAAATATCCTGGATCTTTTTCTTTTTGAAATATTGTCATTGTAATTTTATATTTTTTTAGCAAATAAAGCACTTTTTTGAAATCCTATTTTTTAATGCTGTGCATCCTTTATGGGCTCCTCAATCTGGAATCCACCCAACCGTGCAACTACAGTATGTACAATGGAAACATTGAAAGCTGACGTTGCCTCCTTGTTAGGAGTAGGAACTGTAGAGCCTGATGGTTGAGATTTAATAACTTGTAGATAATAAAATGCTAACTTCTTAAGGTCATCATGAAGATTAAAATATAATACCCATGAAATGATTAAACAGTACCTGACATATATAAGTACTCAGTAATAGCTACTGTCACTAACAAACACTGCAAGAAAAAAAATTGGTGGTTTCATTAAAAATTCCAAATTAAACTGTCAAGGAACACTAAGCAGACATTTGTCATTTTTAAAAAATAAAATATAAACTATCTGCTTCCACAAGGAAAGATCACAGAAAATACGTAAAACCAATGTCTAAGCAAATTAACCACTTTAATGAACACAGATTGGACATTTTCAATATGAAAACATCAGACTAGATTCTTAAAGAAAATGTTTTATTCACATCATTAATTCTAAGTCACTGAATCAGAATTTTTTATTTTGGATGATAGCAAACTGAAGTTAATCTTCATGATAAACAAAGGGGGAGTGTAAGAGTTTACAGGCATCTAAAAATTTTACAACATAATTAAGGCCAATATCTATTTGTTTAAGAAAATAACCCATATATGAGTATTATGTAAGAGTAATGTATGTATTTCAAAACAGAGGCTTACTGTCTAATCTTTTTACACTGCTGCCTTAAGAATAATGCCAAACAATTTAAATCAGAACTTGAAACTGAAACTTCAACAAGCCAGTGATTATAAGCATCTGAAAGTCACACAACTCATTTAGCTTGAAAATACAGGATAATATAATTATACTACCCCCAGATGATTTTTCCACAGTCATCTTAACTAGTGAAAACTTAGCATATGATTATTCTCTTTTGTTAAAATGATGAGAAATTTTGGCATTTAGGTATGCAATAATGCTTGGGACACTGTCCAGGCTAAAACAAAAATCACTTAATGCACATGTTGAACAACCACTCTACAAAGAAAACTTCATTTAATTGAAGAGAGAGGAAAAACTGGAATCATTTTCCACATAAACAATCTGGGTGTTTTCCTGAGTGTCTTGAAAATAAGCAAGTTGTGAAAGATCCCTATACCACGTCCATCCATTGTTTCCACAATATACTCTTTATAAATATTAATGCTCTCAGATGAAAAAAAGAATCCATGCATATCAAGAACACGGCTATCTAAGTTTTGAGGTGGTATGTACTGATAACAAACTAATTAAACAATAACTCATTTCCTCAGTTAAAACTTATACAAATTTAAATGACATGTGTTTTTTTTTATTTTAAATTATTTTGACATAAGGGTATTAGAATGAGATCAGTCAGCATTTCATTGAACTGGTTAGAATTACAGGTTGGGGACAGATTGACATCAGTTTATAAATTAAGGTCATTTTAGTGAATTTAATTCAGGGAGTCAACAACATCATTGCAAATTTGATTCTGAATATTAATATACTATTTAGAACCCTGTTATTAAAAGATAATTAAACAATTTGCTAGTAAGTCAATCTAGCAGTAAAAAGAAGACAAATAAAATTTATGAAAATCAGCTTGAGGGGCCTCCCTGGTGGCCCAAGGGGTTAAGCCCCACACTATGGAGCAATCCGTAGCCTCTGCAGCATGAGTTCGGTCCCCGACCAGCCAGGGAGCAACCCACATGGCGAGGCAGACCTCTCCTATCTTGCTTGCTGCTCCCCTCAGCAGTGTATTTCACTCAGTCTGCCTGTTCTGTTCCCCACTCCGTCTCTGGTGAATCCTCTCACCCACCACATCTCTGGCCTGTGCCCAAGCTCTTGTATGCATAAATAAATAAATCTTTAAAAAAAATAGCTTGAAGTAATGGGGGTAAATCAGTGTATTTTTCTTTACCTGCAGAACCTGCCGTTACTATTTTTTCTTTTTGTTATAAATATGTTTGTGTATAGGGATATGTGTGTACTTAAAAAATTTTCCATAATCTTCCTTCCCTCTCATATTCCCTTATCACTTAACATAAGAGGTACTTATGAGGTACAGAATCTTAATATTGTTAACTCTACATCATAGTATTTAGTTATGGGAAATCAAAGAGAAGAGGGAATGCAAAACTTTGCATTCCTCTCAGGGGGAAGGGTTAGTGTATTATCAGCCATACACGAGATTGTCATGTAATGTTAGGTGCCAAGTGTGACTTGTCATTGTCCTTATTAAGTGCAGTTAAGATGAAATGCACAAGTGCCAAGTTGACAAAGAGTGTACTTCAGATGTTTAATTTTACATGTCAGGCCTGCCTGGTGGCGCAGCCTCTGCAGCACGGTTCGATTCCAGGCTGGCCAGGGAGATACCCACACGGCGTGGCAGACCTCTCCTGTCTTGCCCGCTGCTTCCCTCAGCAGTGTATTTCGGTCCTTCTGCCTGTTGTGCTCCCTGCTCTGTCTCTGGTGAATCCTCTCACCCTCCCGCACCTCTGGACTGCAGCCCAGTGCTTATATAAATAATAAATAAATCTTAAAAAAAATTATGTGTCAACTTTGTAGGTCATGTTATTCAGATATTTGATCAAATATTATGTTAGTTATTCTTATGAAGTTATTATTTTCAGATGAGATTAATATTTAAATCAGTATTTTCAGAGTAAAGCAGATACCTTCATATTGTCAGTAGGTTCATCCAGTCAGCTGAAAGCCTTAATGGAAAAGAACTTCCCTGGGAAGAGAGAAATCTAACTATGGACTTGAACTGTAGCACCAATTCTTTCCTGGAACTGCTGGTCTTTCCCTATAGACTTTGATCTTGCTAGTCTCCAGAATGTATGAACCAATTCTTAAATTTCTCAACACACACACATACACACCCCTTTTGGTTCTGATTCACTGAAAAATACATAATATATAACCCCATACTTAAGAGTCTGGGGCTTTAAATCCTAATTGTTTGGTTCTATCTTGATTCTATATAATCTACTGTGAGACTGGGCAAATTACTCATTAGTTCTCAATCTGCTCATGTGAAAAAGGGGATAATAAATATTAGCCTTTACCTTTGTTTTGTGATTTAAGTACATTTTATATATGGAAAATATATAGAAAAAGCACACACAACATATTGGGAATTTTCTTATAGAAAAAATTTATGTTTTTTTGAAATCTATTTTTGTAGGAGGTAGCCAAAATAACGAAAAATTGAATCTACTGATTTTCAGATTCTTAGTTTTCTGAATGGAATATCAGTAACTAGCATTTGAAAATAGCTGAAGTAAAAGTGTGTGCAATAGGTACATTCTTAAACACATGTAGGACAACAAAATATCTGAAAAATCAAATAATGTGAGGGTGAGGCCATTGACCCATTATAAATCTCAGAATGCTTTAAAGTTGGTTATCAGGGCCTCCCCGGTGGCCCAGCAGTTGAGTGCTGGGCTGCAAAGCTGCCCACAAGCCTCTGCAGCGCCGGTTCAATCCCGGGCCGCCGGGCAAGGGTCCCACATGGCGCGCAGACCTCTCCTGCTGCCCGCTGCTCCCCCCACCAGTGTATTGTCAGTCTGCCTGTACTGTTTCCTGCTTTAGCTCTGGTGAATTCTCTCACCCTCCTGCCCTTCTGACTGTACCCAGTGCTTGTATAAATAAATAAATAAATCTTTAAAATAAATAAATAAATAAAGTTGGTTATCAATAGTGGTTAACATTCTGCTTCTACATTTACCTTCTACACTGGACTCTCTCTCTTCCAATTTTCTCATCCTTCTTAATCACTACTCAGATGGACCCTAGGACTATAATTTCATCTCTTTTCCCTACAATTCTCTGTCAAATATATATTGTTTGTGTTCTTTTTATTGTATTTTGTTCTTATTAGAAGAACACCTAGTTATTTCCCTTCACCTGGAAAAGACCTTGATATCACTGACAAAAAAAGCTGAAAACTATAAAAAAGACAGAATTTACTACTTAAAAATCAAGTGGTTAATATATGCCGAGAAGACGACAAAGAAAATTTAAACACTGGCAAATGCACACATAACATTTTGTATATACTACCAAGTATTTAACAGAAATAATAATAATCATAGTTATAACACTTTACATCAAACATTCACATACTTTGTTTCACATTAACTTCATAGCAATCCTGTAAAGAAGTTAGAAAACAGGATTTTTCAACATCAGCTTAAGGACATTTTGAATCAGATAATGTTTTGTTATTGGCAACTGGCCTGATGAGCAACACTACTGGTTTTGCACACTAGAGGCCAGTAACCTCCCCCACCCCTGCTTAGCCCAACTGTGACAATAGAAAATGACTCTGAACAATGCTTAATTCCGTGGGGGAAAGAATCATCTCCAGTTGATGACTATTGCCAGAAAAAATGGTATTTTTTATAAACTGGATGAAACTTAGATAGTGACTTGTCCAAATGCATCCTTTCTCTTAATGACCTATAAACTTGACAGTTATAGGACAATGCCATGAATGCTTTGGGTGTAGATCAGTAATCGCCACCCAATAAAGCAACTGTGAGTTTTGGATGCCAACTCTCTTATATTACAGACATTGCTGAACTCATTTTCTTTTTCAGCTGATTCATTCATTATTTCAGGCTTCTTTCTTTCCACAAAGAGAAATGATGTTGTTATAAATTCCAAGTTAGAAATACATGCTATGAAAACTTACCTAGCATAAAACACATGTATAGTGCATGTCTCAGTCATATTTTCAAAATATATCTATTTTAGTTTGTACAAGATTTATGAAGCAACATCAGTTTGGTAACTAATATGCATCCAACCCTTACAACCCACCTTCATCATAAATATATAGAATACTGACAACATTTTCCTTTTATAGCGGCATCATAGCAGAAAATCTAGTCATATTGAAAGTTAAAGGTAGAGGTGAAGATACTTTGGTTACCTAACCAAAAATTTATTCTATAGTCTTTACCTTCTATTGAAGATTTATGGACTTCTTCAATGATCTGTTGGTTTCTTAGGCTAATAAACAGCATTCCCTCTTTTACATTACTACCTTTTCCCTAGTTGGAATATATATACAGGATTCTCATAGTAATGTTCTAAACACTGGTACTTCAAACAATTAGTCAACCACCATATCTAAGCAGTGTTCCACTTCTTTTGATACAGTTTTTCAACTAAAAAAAAAATGGAATTGCCACACATTACACATTGCCTTCTGTGTGAGACTGATAAGAAGCAAAAGGGAATATTTGAATGGGAGTAGATTAGGGTTACAAATCCTACCTTCCATGACATACACCAGTGACCCCACATCTCCTTCTTTGATGATGCAGCTGTCTTTGCCGTACTCCACTGGATACATACAATCCACAATCTCCTGGATCTGTGATAGTTCCAAGTTTTTCATAAAGTCATTGTCAAGGATGGCTTCCTTTATGAGATCCTTTGACCTGCAGAAATAAGGGAAATTTTACTGGCACATCTGCCAAGCATGTTCATAGTCTGCAAGGTTTAGCAGTGCCATGTACTGTTCTGGCATACTGCAAATGCATTTTCTTGTTAGGAATCCAATAATTTTTTGAAAGGCCTGAGAACAAAGTAATTCCATGGTAGCAATAAAGGCAATGAGAAATTTTCCTTTAAGTATCGTTTGATGAATAGGTAACCAAGAAACAAGCAAAGTCACAGATTTCTAGTAGTATCATGTATGTCTTTTAATAACTGAAACTTTTTTTTAAGATTTATTTTATTTATGCATACGAGAGCTGGGTGTAGGCTAGAGGTGTGGTGGAGGGGAGGAAGTGAAAGGATTCACCAGAGACAGAATGGGGAGCAGCGGGCAAGACAGGAGAGGTCTGCTGTGCCATGTGGGTTAGCTCCCTGGCCATCTGGGGATCAAACTTGTACTACAATGGCTGCTAATAGCTTCATAGTGCTGAGACTTAACCCCTTGCACCACCAGGGAATCCCAATAGCTAAAACGTTAATAGAATAAACACTCTTAATATCATGCTTACATATTATAAAAGAACATCAGGATGTATTATATTATACACAATTACAGTAAAACACAATTTGTGTATTTATTTTGTGTGTATATGTATGTGTATGTGCCACATCCTCTAGACTTTACATTCCATTAGGGCAAGGATCAATTTAATTTTTTTCTCTACTGAATGCCCAGAAGTACTATAATGAGGGTTATATATAGCATGGGTGCTCAAGAAATATTTTGCATAAAAAACTTTTTAAGAATTTAATTTCTAATTAGCTGTTTGAAACAACTGATAGAAATGTGGCAGTTTTTATCCAAACTTCATGTGTCTTTAAAGAACATTTATTTCTTAAATAAAAAAACTTCAAAAAAATTATTTCTTAAATGTTCTTTAAAGCTTAAATTGAGGGGCTTAAATAGACTCAACCTATGAAGCTATCCACAGCCACTGCAGCATGAGTTCGATTCCCAGCCAGGGAGCAGCCCACATCATGCAGCCGACCTCTCCTGACTCGTCCGCTGCTCCCCTCAGCAGTGTATTTCAGTCATTCCACCTGTTCTGTTCCCCACTCTGTCTCTGATGAATCCTCTCACCCCCCACCCCACACTTCTGGCCTGTACTCCAGTTCTTGTATGCATAAATAAATAAATCTTTAAAAACATAAAACTTACATTGAGGTATCAAAGAAGATAAAACTCTATTAAACAAGATGTTTTAAACATAATTATGATTCACACATGGTATTAAACAGATAGTGAAAATATATTGGCAAATGCTATAGTTTGGATATTGTGGTGAACACAACATTTCTGAAGAACTTGAAAGTTGGTGATAATTTGTTTCACAGGGATAAGAAATCCCAAATGAATCCCTAAGCATACAAAAATCAAAGTGAAGAAATATTTTGTCAGGAGAAGCAGAATCAGTACTGTTAGAGAAGTTAGAAATTGGATGACAGCAAATACCTTATTGTTATAGAGAGGAAGCAACACATTTGGAATTTTACATTAAAAGTCTCAATTTAAAAAGCATTGGACTGTATACAAGCTGGTGTTTGTCCACATTTGTTTAGCAAGTGGCTTACAGGAAAATAACTTGCAGTAGTGTATAGTGAGTGACAAAAACATTAGCTCTCTCCATTTTGGGTGACTTTTCATCTAAGCCTCAGTCTAACAGAATTAGCCAAAGGCATACATAAAAGTGAAAACTACTGACAATTCATCAGTGCAAAAAAGTCTTAAAATGGACTCTCATTGTGCACATTATGAAGCATGTTGATGGCAGGGGGAAAATTCTTGTACCATTTTTAAGTGACTAAAGCAAAAACAGAACTGTTTTTAGAATAAAAAAGTATGTGTATGATAAATGTAAGGAAAACAGATTTTGAAGTTAGATACATCCGGGACGCTATCCTAGTCCTGTCACATGTTAAATCTTGAGCAGTCTATCTTACATGTGTGAATTTACATTTTATCACCTGTCAAACAATATTTAAAAAATTACCAACCTAATATTTACAAGTAAAGACTGATGAAAATACATTGTTACTTATGTAGATGGTGGGTGATAGGTGGCATTAATGGAATTTGCAGTATGAGAGTGGGGAGGGATAGAAGGCATGAAATACTATTGGAGGGAAATTTACACAATGTTGACTTATGTTGACTTTGAGGACTAACAGTATTATACTTTTTATCATTTTACTTTTCTCTACTTAGAAAATTCTCTAGGGTAGACATTAAAACTTTATATTGCAAAATCTTTGATTTTACAGGTACTTCAAGAAAATTGCCTATACAATGAGGAAAAATAGAAACAATAGTCTATTCTTCATATGAATAATGAGTAGCTATTTAATACTAGTTAACTATTATTGATATATTCAATAGTACTTTTTTAGTAGATTTTCTTTTATATAGATTATGTTTAAATACTAATAGAATTTTGACCAAATGGATGCATTTCACCTAACGAAGGAATTTCACTCAAAGAAGATGGATTACTAGTGATTAAACACTGTTCTTCATAAGTCTTTAAAACAACAGTTAAAACTTGTCCCAGCCTGGGCCTCCCCTGGTGGCGCAGCAGTTGAGCGCTGGGCTGCGAAGCTGCCCGCAGCCTCTGCAGTTCCGGTTCAATCCACAGCTGCCGGGCAAGGGTCCCACATGGTGCGACAGACCTCTCCTGCCACCCGCTGCTCCCCTCAGCAGTGTACTTTGGTCCTTCTGCCTGTTCTGCTCCCCGCTCTGGCTCTGGTGAATTCTCTCACCGTCCCGTGCTTCTGACTGTACCCAGTGCTTGTATAAATAAATAAATAAATTCAAAAAACCTTGTCCCAGCCATGATTTTCAAGATATCACCTTCTTAAATTATGTTTACCTTTCTGAACTCAGTACCATTAGCACCCACATAGTGCCTTCTGCTATCTATTGAGCTAAGATTATTTTAGTCAGATACCAGTACTTTAATCTTCAGGAAATTAATTTAATCAAATATAGTATTTTATTCTTACTAAAAATCCCTTTATTTTCTCTGGATCAAAGAGTGAGATCATACAATGGGTTCCCATTTTCTAAAGACTGCTATCAACCCCAGTATCCTAACTTGTTTAGTTACACATGGTCTCTTATCCTTTGGGAACCATTAATAGTACTCTATTAGAAATCTAAGTCCTAGAAATGCTGTAAGATTAAAAATAAAGCCCTCATCCAAGAAAATAATTAGTTTAGTACAAAGATGACTGGAAAAAAGAGTTAATTTCTCTCCTCTCATAAACAGTACAAATAACCTGTTTTGTGAAAACATCAGAGAAGACAACACAATGAAATCTAACAAAATCCCTTTGAATTTTCCAAGTGCTTATCTCAAACTAGGGATGAGAGAGATTTCAGGAAGCTCTCCTGCAGTTTTATTTCAAATGAAGAACTTTAAATCTCAAGTTTCCAAAGAAACAAACTGGAGACACTGTGCATGCTGTTGTGTCACTTTAAAACAAACAATAAACATAAAACCAATGTCTTACCATGCATCCCTTCATACAGGTATTGTCCAAAACCATGTCTGTCTTTGAAATATCACAAATAAGTCTCTACCCTCACAGCAAGATAAAAATCTTGTGTTTCTGTGTAGCACAACACAAAGATGTTCTTGTCAATGTGTAATACTTAAAGCCATGCCTTTTCACAGAACTTTCTTTTAAATCCTTTTCCATTGAGGGTCTAAAACCTTAGGTAAATTCTTATCAGTCTCTACTTGCTCCAACATTATAATCAACCAGAGGTTTCAAGTAACTTTTCTTCGAATCTCTATCTTCCCCTGAAGAAATAGTCTCAGGCACTCACTATAACTAAGCTATGACACTATTTATATGATTAGTTGAGCTGTGTATCAATCAGTATGTGAGCTGGGGAAAGCTGCTATATCAATTTCCAGAAGGTGATTATCTGCTCTTAAAAAAGTATATATTTCAACAACATTTTGCCAGAGTTCAGAAGCTTGAGCTGGGAGGTATAAGAACCAAACACAAAGATCCAGAATTTTATTTTTCCTGTCTGCTTCTGTACACAAGTAATCGTTTTTATAAGAAACAATTTTTTCATCCAACACCCTAAATTTGTGGTTTTAAAAATTCAGACAGGTATAAAATAACTTGGCTATTTCAAATGACTTCTATTGATTTGTCATCACAAAATTGTCAGCTTCTGAAACACTGGCTATATATACTGCTGTGCTGGTAAACTGACTCTCCAGGATTAAAAAAACAAGTGCTGGTTTGTAGCATTTGCCAATTTCCATGGTATAAATACTTTCACCATAGCCGATTTCAAGCTACTAATGCAAAGTCAACCTGTTTGCAAAATTCCTGAAAATTTAACAAGCAATTCTAATATGAGCCAGTATGAGTTGGCTCCAGTATACCACTGGATATAGATTTTTCTAACACTAAGAATTTAGTGTTATTTAATTTAGAAATGCTGAAATCTGTATAAGCCTCTCCTTCCTTAAAAATTTCATTAAATGGCATAATATCCCTAAATATTTTTTTTTAATTTTTTTCGAGGTAACAACCATTACAACACTATATATGATTTAGAGCTATAGGATCACACCCGTCAGGTATATGTTACCACACCACACTCACTGCCAAGGAACCCATAGTCCTACACCATGGTCCAGTGTGCCTCCTCCCTATTTTGGGAGAACCCAGAGAATTTAGTGATAGAATTAGCAATAGGTCTTCCAAACTTTCCATTTTACGAAAATGAATTAAAAAGACCACTTCCCCATTGAATTATTTCAATGAAAGTTCCTAAAGAGATGCAAAGGATATATGATAAAAAATATCAAATTTCTATACAATCTTCGGCAAAAATGGGAAATTCTAGGGTACTAGGGAGTACTACTTCTCTAGTAAGGGAGCCTATACCATTTATTATTTATTCATTATTCTTTATTAATACACAGTTTTCTCAAAACTAATAAAAAGATATTCTGCATTGTGCTTATGATAAGGTAGGGTAGCAATATCTATGCAATGCTAGGGCTATTACAAGGAGTGGGGAAAGTTGTTTCAGACTGGGTGGTGAGAAAGATATCTCTAAACTGAGGACTGAATTACAGCAGGACTCAACAATACCAAGATCATCCTAGATAAAAGAAAAAACAAATATAAACGTCCAATGGCTGGAACGATTTTAATCTGTTTCATGATCAGAAAGGAGACCTATATGAGCAAAGGTAGGCAAGCAGCAGGTCTTGAAGGCTGAGATAAAGAGTTATTTTATACTAAAGTTGTAGAAATCCAGTGAAGGACTATAAAGAGAGGTATGACTTATAGGTTATCTATCATGCATAAAGAATAAGTAATGTAAATTATTTTAAATATTACTGAGTTCATGGAGGTTGTCTCTCATGTATGTTACTGATTAATGACGACTAAAAGCTAAACTTATCATGTTAATGAGAAATTCTTGTAATTGAAACTCTTGGGAACCATAGTATTATAAATCTTACATTTATTTTAATTTCAAACCACTGACTCTAAAATAACTCTTACATATTAAGAGAAAATGAGGTCTCCTGTCCAAGTTTAAGCTTTCTCCAGATGGCTGAAAGTTGTTCAGTTTCCATTCACAGATTCTCTTTAGATTAGTTAATCTCTTTTCACCTACCAAACAATAGTAATATGCCTACAACAGCTTAGAAATGAGAAAATTAATATCTGATCTCTTCATTTTGCAAAGAATTCTAGGTACTTTAAAATATAATAGTCACTTGATTGTTATGAAGAATGATTATCTGCTAAAGCAATTGAAAAGTGTAATGGCAACTTCAAAAATCAACTTTTTGAGTAAAAAGAACTCAACTCACTAAACCTCCTTGACTCACAAATGTCAATTTTAGGCTCAAATATAAAAAGAAGAAATAAATGTAGTTTTAAGGTCAATTTCACCTATAGGACAGTTGCTGAAATTGGAAATTGTTAAGTCTGAATTGCCACAGAAAGCTGTAGCTTTTTTACTCAGATAAAGCCACTGCAGGGTTCTGTAACAGTTTCTAACTGCAGAATTAGGATAACTCCTTCCATCATCTGTGAAGTATTCAATTAATTACCTATAAGCAAGAAAAACTTCTGGAATAGTTTTCTCACCCCCCAACTGTTAAGATTCTGCCCAGTGGATCCTATTTGTTGCTCTAACAGCTTTCCTGAATGAACTCTAATAGGTCTAAGCTGACTTAGAGCTAAGAAATATCAATCAATCCTGCTTTTTTAAGATAAAATTCAACTCTCTAATGCTATTGACCAATTTAGATATCCCCTCAAAACAGAGTATCTATTTTTATTAAGCATTAGATGATATATCAACCTAGTCTACTAACTCTGGTATAGCTATTCCAAACTTATAGCAAGAGCAATAATGAAGAAATCAAAACTATTTGCAGCATTTATGCCTGTAATCAATATTTGATACATGAAGCTTGTGAATCACTAGGCAAAAAATATAATAACATAGTCCCTAGGTGACAGTAGTGTTTTTTTCTATTATACACAAATTGCAACTTTTTTCCAGTTCCCATTTCATTTCTTTTTCCCCAATCATTTTAAACTAGATGAATATCCAAATGACATTTAGGTGTTTTAAATCTAAAGAAAAATGATTGTATAAAGGAGAAGATACTTAAGCAAAAAAAAAAAAGTTTTTGCCCAAAATACCACTCAAGCTTTTTCCTTTTCAACTAATTTTCTCAATCTTATTCTCAATAACTGCAAACAATACTAAATAGTATTTGAAATCATAGTCAGATGTTAATAGATAAAACAGACATGTACTGAAGGAAAAGAAAATCATTGCTTTTTTACGGACTATTCATCAATTTTCAAAAAGTCAACATTAAAAGCTTCCCATTCAGCTATACAAATCAAATAGCTGATTTGAGGTATTTTTTACAATTCAGAGGTATATTTTACATTTACTTCCTACTAGTAACTCTGTCTTCAAAAGAGCCCAAATGAAACTCTTGCCCTATAAGCAACTCTCTTATTTCACAGAAGAACTCTGGGGGTTCACAGATGTATCGTAAAGTGCTTTTCATGAGCATAAAAAAGTCCGTCATACATTACATTACAGAGCATAAGACCTATGTGGCCTGATGTACTACGAATTAGCTCAATTTCTGAAGTTTAGTTACGTAAGCCACATTACAGACCTGCGATAAGGAAGAAAATATTTGACATATGTTTATATGCCCAATTGCAATTCAACAAATTTAAAGCAATTTTCTATCATTCAAACATATACACAATTGATGTTTCTTAGAATTCACTTATTGTCAACAAGATCACACCATGAACATTTACTAAGTTCCTCACCACTGAGGATGGTACCACCTACAAGGCACATATTTCATGTCATCATATTGCCTAATCCTTTGAGGCACACTAGCATGTATTTTCACCTTGATGTATTATGTATGCACTTTCATTATAATTATTGCCATGGCTTGATTATAAAACTGATCATTGAAGAAATTATTTTAAAAAATTCTTTTGTTCACATACTTTGCTTCAATTTGTGAGATAAAATACCTTATATCTTGTCTTTTAATTATTTTTTTTAATTGAGGTAATATTGGTTTATAACACTGTATATGAATTAAGGAATATATTCATACCTTCTCAGTGTATGCAGAAGCACTAATTTAAAGGAATAGATGCACTACTATACTCATTAAATTTTTTACAATAGCTGAGTTATAGATGCAACCTAAGTGCCCAGTGACAAAAGAGTGGATTAAGAAATACCTTACATTTTAAATTACCATTTGTGTTTGAATTCAGTGTTAGAAAAATGTTTCTCTATCAAACCTGACCCCTATTCCCCAAATGTGTATACTTTATATTGGCTAAAAATGATAGCTTGGATGATTCATTATTTCCTCTGAAAATCAGAAAACTAGAGCAAAATGTAGCCCTGTCACAGTGACCTACAGTTCTTAGGAGGCAGATCATTTACTTTGGTAAACTTAGATTAATTTCATCTCTAAGCAGCTTAGTTTGCATTAGGCTTTTTTATATATTAGACCCTTTAAGACAACCTAAAGGGAGAACGTGAATATATTGAGAATTTTTAAAAATAACTAAAATTTAAAAATTAAACAACTATGTTTCTAGATGTAAAAGCTCCATGGTTTCCAGACTTCTTCATCAAAGGGGAAAAATTAACCAAAAATGACATGAGTCATCATCCTACTACCAAAAATATTTATTAAGTGGCTACTCTGTGTTCTGCAATGAATAGCCTCACCTCATTTAAGTCTCACAATGACTCACTAGGTGTGCAGTGGTGGAACAGCGGCAAAGAAAAGTTACATAAGCTATCCAGTGTCACACAACAAGTACATGACAGGTAAAGTCAGGACTGAACAGAAAAATTTGTTTGACGTCTAAGCCACACTGTACTAAATTATTTGACTTCTCAGCCCTCAATACTGAACTGCATTGATAATTCGAAGAACTGTTCCCAATCACAGAATCCAAAAGCAAATGTTCTTCCCACGTTTTAAAAAAGGTATCTTTGATTCTGTAAAACTAAGAGCACTGTGTAAGGATAATATGACCTTTAATCCACAGAGAGCATATCATACTTTCAAAACAATTCCACCTCTAACATTTCATTCTATTACTGCCACAAACCTGCACAGTAGGAAGACCAGATGTTATATAACCCTATATAACAGATAAGAAAATGGAGGCACAAAGGGGTTAGATGCCTGTCAAGATCTAGTTAGAGATTAAAGTTGGACCCAGGTGTACTGACTACCAGACTAAAATAAACACTTTTCACACTTGCCCATATTACATGCACATTCCTATACTCACTGTATCTCATTCAAGACTTTTGTTCCCCTTTCTCTCTCTCTCTCTCTCTCTCTCTCACCTTGCCTTCAGTCATTTTAATGTTAAAACTCACTTAGGCAAAGACTTCACAAATCCACTGCACCAAAGTCAGCAAAAGGCTGTAGTCACTGACAAAAAGTCTATGATTTATGTATTTATATTTTTTCTTGCATTTTAAAAGGACAGGTTTAGTAGAAAAAGGAGAAAGAAAAAGAGAGAGACCTGCATAGTCACAGGTGGGCAGGAGAGCTGCCCAATTCTATGATTTAAAAAATCCTGTGATAGTTCATTCAGAAAGATTCCCTTTCTGATTTTATTCATTCTCCACATTATAGAAGTTTGAGCATGTCTGGTGACTTTTACAGAAAGAAAACCTACCTCTCATTCAGAAACACCTCTAGAATTCAGCAACAGAATTCAACTTATTTTGATTCCAGTGTGCCCACAACTATTCTCTCCTCTGTGTTCAGCACAGGCCCTTTCTGTTTCTCTCCTTCCCTTCTTAATATCCTGCTTCAGATGGACTTGATAAATCAATATTGAGGTAAAATACACAAGAAATTACTATCAGTTTGGATCGATATCTGTACTTGAATTTAAAATCAAAAGGAAGCTCTCATTATGCTTCTATGATAAAAATATAATATTCCAAAAAGAACTGCAAAACATCATCATTGTATAATTAACATACTATAACCTATAATATAAACGTATCTCAAAGAAGTCTGAATATAAGATACTAAACTTGAAACAATTTCCTTGCACACATTTTTATGATAGAAATATAATACACTGAACTTATAATGGTCTAGGCATTATAATTTAATAAGTTAACTACCTTAAATTTTCACTGAAGAAGAAAGAATAAGAAGAGGAAGCTAAGGAGCAAGGTAAATATCTTGAATTCACTGTCCATCATCATCTTGCACCATGTTGTCCTTTAAAGGTTTGTCATTTGCAGTGGCAAACAGTTAATATTTATTATATTCCCAACCTAACAATTATAGGTTCAAATTCAGTGTCCAGGGAAACACCAGCAATAGTGACTGATAGGTCTAAAATTTAACCATAATTATCCACAAGATGATTTAAAAAACAACTCAGAATTGCTACTGGCATGAGCAATATTTATGGAAGTAAGCCATACCTACAAATCTGAGAAGTCTGTCCTAAAATTGTATCCTTTGTGAAATAAGGTCACAATCATCAATGACAGAGAGACAAAAGAAACAGAAAAGCCATAAAGAAATTCAGGCAGGCCATGAAGCCAAAGAGGCGAGTATAATAAATAAATGGAGAAGACAAGCAGTTCATAACACAAAGTACACTTGAATTACAAACAACCTGTTTGCAGGTACCTGATCTAATCCTGTCTAAATGTCTGCAGCCAGCCAAAAGGGGAGCAAGGTCCCAGAAGAAAGTGATGGGCTATGGAAGGTAGGAGAGTTGGCCCCTGAAGTTATGGAACACTGAGCTATGCAGGACCCAGAGATAAAGAGCTTACAGAATAAACCCAAGGGAATTCAGACAGATCTGAACCCATGATATTGTCACTTTAACCTGAGCAGCTAGATGGAACAGAAGGATTCAGAGGGCAGACAAGAGGCAGTGGTTCCCAGGATTTCAGGGAACTCCTCCATGGAGTGGTTAGTTATGACCTACCCACCTGCAGGAATGTGTTATTAAACCTCTAGGAACTATTGGACACTCTACATAAAGGCCTTCCTGTTTCAACTGTTTGGCCACTCTCTGGAATGAATGGGCAGAACACAGAAAGGGAGGAAGAGATGTGAAGAATGGGAGGTAATCCAAGATGACACTCTAACTCTCCTGGTGCACAGAGTCTGGGTTAAGGAAGGGAGATACCTAGAAGATGTTTTCAGTATTTCTACTTGAGTGTTTTTATACATGTTATTGCACCTTAACCTACCATAAGAACATGCAGAAAGAATGCAGTCATACCAGTTAGAAAGGGGTTAATAAAATATTTAACAGCTGCTTCAGATGCATCAATTTGCCCTTACATAGTAGTCTGCCCAGGCTGACCCTTATATCACTTATTTATTTAACAAGCATTTCTTGCATATTTCAAAAAGGGTATTGGTTACACAGGGATAATGATATAGAGTCTTTTGTCTTCTTAAAGCTAAATATTTAGTAATAGAGGAAAAACAACACAGAGGTAAAGAGCAAATATTACTCAAATAGAGACATTGTTTGGAATGTATATAACTGGGGGCTAATGTAGGGAATTGAAATAAAGATTTGTCTGAAAAATGTCATGTTTAGGCTGAGATTTAAGGATAGAAGGGTCACCCTATAGAAGATCTAAGAGCAAGGTATTTGAAACTGAAGGAACAGAATGTTTTCAGGCTCATGTTTGTGGAAGGAAGCCCCCACAAGCCTTTGATGGACAGAAAGGATGGCCAGAGATGAATTTGGAGACATAAGCAGGGACTCATTAAGGTAGGACCTTATAGATGGTAGAAAGAACTGGATTCATAGTCAATAGAAAAAGAAATAGTGAGTGACATGGTCTGATTTATGTTTTAAAAATAGCAGAATTTCAAAAAATGAACTGTGATGAATGCCAATGGAGGGAGAGGGGAAGGAAAGTTCTGAAGAAATGCTATTGCACAAATTTCAAGCAAGACATAATGACTTAGATTAAGAGAGTGACAGAAGAGATGGGCAGAAGTGTGAATAAACTGAGTAATATTTTGCAAGTAGAAGCTGTAGGAATTACTGGCAGATAGGATGGAAGAGGGAGAAAGTGAAAGGAATCAGTGACAAATTTCCTGCTTAAACAACTAAATAAACACTGATACTATACTGAGATGGTGTATACTTTTTTTTAAGATTTATTTATTTATTTATACAAGCACTGGGTACAGTCAGAAGCGCGGGAGGGTGAGAGAATTCACCAGAGCCAGAGCAGGGAACAGAACAGGCAGACCGATGAAATACACTGCTGAGGGGAGCAGCAGGCGCAGCAGGAGAGGTCTGCGCACCATGTGGGACCCTCACCAGTTGGTGGGGATCAAACTGGCACTGCAGAGGCTGCGGGTAGCTTTGTAGCTCAGCGCTCAACTGCTGCGCCACCACGGGAGGCCCAGAGATGGTGTATACTTTATGAAGTTACAGGAGACCAAACAAACCTAAGGTTGCAGTCCAGGGAGAGCAGTTCACAATGAGGATTGAGAAATACCAGAAACAGGGAAGTATAGATTAGGGAGGCAACGGGAAGGAGGCATTTAAAGAAGGAATAATTTTTTCTTTAGATTCCTGACAGAGACATATTTCCCAATATAATTAGATTTTTTGAAAGATTTATTTATTTATGCATACAAGAGCTGGGGTACAGGCCATAGGTGTGTGGGGTGAGAGGAGTCACCAGAGACAGAGTGGAGAACAGAACAGGCAGACTGATTGAAATACACTGAAGGCTGGATTTAAGTAAGGGAATGAGGTAAGAAATGGTTGCTAAAGGTGAGACTGACAGCCATAAAAAGGGGAGCAGCAGGTAAGACAGCCATAAAAAGGGGAGCAGCCAGTAAGACAGGAGAGGTCTGCTGCACCATGTGGGTTGCTCCCTGGCCAGCTGGGATCGAGTTTGTGCTTCAGAGGCTGTGGATTGCTTCATAGCGGTGCTTAACCCCTTGCGTCACCAGGGAGGCCCCCAATATAATTAGTTTTAAACCACTAGTATTTCTAGTTCTGATACATATAATCAACCATTATAAATGAATATTGTGCTTTAGTGTAGCAACTATAAGTACTGCTCTCCAATGTGCTGATTTTTTAAAATCACCTAAAAATACTTTTACTATGGCTTTATTCCTGAGATTACTTTAAATAAAAGGGTATCACAGCAACTGAAACTTGCTTGGAAATAGAATTACTTGAAAGAAAGCCAATATGACTTACTGTCCTCCTCCACATTTAAAAAACCACACACAATACACATATAGCACACATATTAAAATAGATAGTGTACTAAAATCTGCAAAGATTATTGTGGTAAGGTTACATGGAAAGAAGGTCACGTTATCTGTTCAAAATAAATCTTGAATACCATAAATGTCTGATTTTTCATTTATCAGAGTAAAAGGCAATCAATACGAATTAAATCAAATTTAGCCATTTTTTGAGTGAAGGATTCCTTAGTACAGAGGAAATAAACTTGTTAATAACCTGACAGGTTAATCTATATAAGAAACTTGCTTAACAGATTTGATTCTCATACCAAGTTATTGCAGATAAAAAATCTTTAGGTAGAAAGGCAGGCAAAAGAGAATGTGAAAGTGATTCAATATTAATCATAAGTTGACTCATTTCACATCATGTAAGCCTCATTACCCTCCCCTCCATTGATTTCCTAAGCTTAGAATTGTATTGTAAATGACACCATTCGGAGAAATGACTGCACCATGAGGATCATTAACGTTTCTGTAGCAAATATAGTATTTTGGAGTGCTAAATATCAGTAAAGCAAAGCAAAGTTATTGCTCACAGTTAATAAAATGTGTACCTTATTTCAGTTTTGACTCTTAAAGTTATTTCATGTTCATTATTTATTTCTTATGTTTATGGACAATTTTAACCATTAAAGCCAGTTTTTAGCCACCTTAAATTCTTTTGAAAACATAGTGGGGAGTAAAATATATTAGCTAAAGTATACACTTCTTAATATGATTCTAATTTAACTTTTTGGGAAATGATTACATGTTAAGTCACCTATTCATTGATACTCAGTTCATGTCCAGTTGAAATTTTGCCAAAAAATCATGGAACCAGATGCTCCATTGTAACTTACATGAAAATTAGCATATAGTTGTTTTTTTTTTTTTTATCTTCTCCCTGATATACCTACAATTAGCTTCCATAGCATACTATGGGAACAAACCATCAATATGTTACCTTTTTCCTTAATGAAAGTCCCAAAAGTAATTTTCAACTTTTTATGGCTGTCAGTCACACCTTTTGCAAAGGACAAAAGTGTTTCTCCTTCTATTTCATCAACCATTTCTTACCTCATTCCCTTACTTAAATCCAGCCTTCAGTTTTCTCTTCCTTAAACTGCATGACCCTTCTTTGCCATTTAATAGCAAATGGTCTTTGGATATGTATTTCAGCTTGTTATTCTGGACTTGACACTCAGCTTGGGATAGCATAAATCTACTATAAATAAAACTCCTGCTTCACTAGTTCCAATCGATTCCTCTTTGGGATTTCTGATTATTTTGCAACCCAGTGGGTTAACTCCAAAGTTCTTATCTTTGCCTGCTATCACTTTTCTTTCAGGAAAACTTACTTAGCATTTACTTCCTTATGGTGTTATTAATAAAATTTCTATTAAGTCAGATCTTTTTGTAAGTTATTATATAGAACATTCTCACCTGAGATTATCAGAGTAATTCCAAGTTTCAATCATTCTTCACCCACACTGATTATCAGAGTCAATTGCGGAGATTTTTCAAAGATCTCTAGGACACGCTCCCAAAATTTATTTCAGTTGGTCTAAGATATGACCCAGGTGTTGGTGTAGATACCATCATATAAATGCCATAGCATATGAAACCTATTTTAATCACATGGAAAAATGTAAAAAATATTTAAAATTGTGTTAAACCTAAACTTTCATATCTAATTTACTATTTTTTTCTCCTCAGGTTTAAAGTTTGATTCTTTAAGGAAAAAATAACAAAAATGGTATATGAAAGTACTGTCAATCCATAATAACATATTGGGAGACATAAAAAAATGTGGCCAAAAAAACTTGGCACTTAAAGTTTGCAAAATTGTAAATACTAAACTTTAAAAATAAACTAACACACTTAGAGGAACATAAGAAATTCTCAATTATGAAATTTGTTGAAGTCATTGCAAAGAATAGAAGTTTAATGGGATATTTATTCTCTTAAATTCTCTCTTTTGTTTGTTTACATGATATCAATCTACTAATATCTCTTCTCCTTCTCTCCTTATTCCTCTGCTTTCTCTACTTCCTTCCTCATTCCTCCCCCAGTCTCTGTCTCAGTCTCTGTACCAGCTCCTCCTTCTTGCCAATTTATTTAACATTTGTAGTTACTGGGACTCTATTCAAGGCCTTTGTTTCTTTTTAAATTTTAAATAATCTTGCTTAAAGTACTCCAGATGTGATGGTGATACATTTTCTAGACTTCCAGCTGATAGGTTTCTTGCCTACACAGGAGCCTCAAACTCATCATGGCCACAACTGAAAGTCTCTTCCTTCCCAACCGAACTGCTTTTCCTCTGGGACTCTCAACCTTCACAAGGAACATCACCCCATCTCAAATGCTACACACCTAGAGGGGATTTTTGACCTTATCCCATCACATACACTTCATATCTAGTCACCAAGAAACTCTTGATCATTTCAACCTCTTAAATTTTTCTGCCTCTTAGTCAGCTTCATGCCACTTCTATCTTAAAATACCTTCATCTGTTAATTGGAATTTGCTTCCCCATCCCCAAAATGATCCCCTGCCTCCACACTTAATCCCCTCCAGTCCTTTGTACTTGTAAAAAAATCCAAATAAGGTCGCTACCTGAGTTAGTAACACCGTACCAACATAAATTTGCTGGGTTTTACACTACGTTATGTTAAGTAACATATGATCATAGAGAGAAACTGGGTAAAATATACATCAACACCCTCTACACTATTTTTGCAAATTCTTGTGAGTCTTAAACCATTTTAAAATAGTTATTTTAAAAACTCATGTCTAATTACATTCTTTGCTTTCTGCCCCACCTCTTCTTTTTTAAAATTGAAGTGCCATGGTTTTATATCCTTGTTAGTGTTCTGACACTATAGGATTCCTCTCTTAGGTGTAGTCACCACAGAACTCCCACCACCAAAACACCAGAGTCCTGGGGGTGAAGGGGAGACAGGGGACCATCATGTGCCATATCTCCTTAAAATCCTAATTAACTTCCAGGCCTCCCTGGTGGCACGAGTTAAGTTGCAGCCCGATGAAGCTATCCCAGCCACCACAGCACAAGTTCCATCCCTGGCTGGCCAGGGAGCAGCCCACAGGGTGCAGCAGACCTCTCCTGTCTCACCCACTGCTCCCCTCAGCAGTGTATTTCAGTCACTCTGCTGTTCTGTTCCCCACTCTGTCTCTGGTGAACCTTTTATCCCCCAACACCTCTGGCCTGCACCCAGTTATATGCATAGTAAATATTTTTTTTAAAAAAATCATCAATTTTAAAAAAAGATGTGATTTTAAATACCTAATGAAGAAAAGAGGCTTATATATACATATATAGAGACAGATACGTACACACATATACGTACCAGTTCTAGGAACAGCTCTATAGAAGTATATAGATTCACCTCCAAAAAAAGGTATAACAAAGGAGGAATTAGAAAAGATTGGCATTCACTATTATTTTCTCCATGTGCTCAACTTTCTACTTTCCCAGTGTACTTTATAGTATCACAGAGTACTCAGTATCTACATAAAGCACTTTGAAGTCTACAGTGTGTTACAATGAATACCATATTATTCCAAGAATCAAAAGGTTCTGAGTACAAAAAAAAAAAAAAATCATAGGTTAGAAATTCAAGCCCTTATTTAAAAGTAAGGAAGCTAACAAGATCAGAGATAACTGATGTAACAACCAGGATTAGAATGCAGTTTGCCTGGAATCCAGGTGACAAAATTCTGCCCACATTTGAATATGATTTTAGGATTTTCAATAACTGTAACAATTTGTAAATATTTCCATCTCATATAGGAAACATTTGGTTTTATTTTTATTGTAATTGAAGTACTATTATTTTACATCCTTGCTAGTGTTTTGAAAGTATAGGATGTGGGCCTCCCTGGTGGCGCAAGGGGTTAAGATGCAACCTATGAAGTTATCCACAACCTCTGCAGCACAAGTTCAAACCCAGGCTGGCCAGGGAGCACAGCAAACCTCTCCTGATTCGCCTGCTGCTCCCCTTAGCAGTGTATTTCGGTCAATCTGCCTGTTCTGCTCCCACTCTGTCTCTGGGGAATCCTCTCACCCTCCGCACCTTTGGCCTGTACCCCAGCGCTTGTAAGTGTAAATAAATCTTTAAAAAAATGAAAGCATAGGATGCCCCCACAAACCAGCAGTAGTCACTGTAGCCTTCCCTCCACCAAAGCACCCACAGTTCTCTACAAGAGTCCTTTGTAATCCTCCCTTCTTCCCCGGCTTTCATGCCTCCACTCCTCCTCACGCTCTGAAAGCCAAAGATCTAGTTTTTGAGGGTTGATTTTAAAATTTGTCTTTGTTTGGATTTTCTACACTCCACATATAAATGACAACATCAGGTATTTATCTTTCTTCTTTTGGCTTTTTCACTTAGTATAAACCTTTCCAGCTCCAACCATGTTTCTGCAAATGGCATGAGTTTATCTTTTTTGATTGCTGAATAATAATCCACTGTGTATATGAGCAAAATCTTCTGGATCCACTCATCTGTTTATGGGGCACTTAGGAAGTTTCCATATCTCGGTTATTGTAAATACTGATGCTATCAACATGGAGTATATGTTTCCTTTCTGAATTAGGTGTTCTGTAATTTTTTGGTAGAATCCTAAGTGTGGGATTGCTGGGTAGTATGGCTAACCCATCTTTAGTTTTTTGAGAGTCTACAGCTGCTTTAAAGAGGGGCTAGATCAATCTACATTACCACCAACAGTGTAAAAGGGTTCCTCTTTCTCCACATTCTCACCAAAAATTGTTGTTGCTGGTCTTTTTGATATGGCTCACTCCCACTGGTGTGAGGTGGTATCTCATTGTGGTTTTGATTAACATCGTCCTAATGATAAGTGATGATGAACTTGTTTTCATGTGCCTGTTGGCCATCTCTCTCTCTCTGTGTGTGTGTATGTGTGTGTGTGTGTACATTTTTTTTTTGGGGGGGGGAAGTACCTATTTTGCTTTTCTGTCCATTTTTTTTTTTATTGAGTTACTTGTTTATGTTGAGTTGTAATAGTTCTTTGTAGATCTTGGAGTAGATCTTGGCTACCACTCCATTTTAGTTATAACCTCTTTTGCTGTTGAAATCTAAAAGTACAAGTAATGGTTAAACGTCTAAGTCTCAGAGCAACAAGAATGCAGACCATATACCTGATAATGGCAGATGTAAAGATCAATTCAGTAACATTAAAATTATGAATTCAGTTTTGAGATCTTTAAGACTCAGTTAAAAATGAGTTCTTAAGTTTTGTTTTCTTAGAGTTTGCTTTAAATTAGACTCTTAATAGGAGTAAAAAAGTTACAGGAATAAGAAAAAAAAGTTATAGAATTTTTCACACCGAGATGTTTTATTGTTGTCCAAGTTATTCTCCAACAATGTGTTGTCTCTCTCGACACCTATACCATCTTTTTAATATTAATTTTTCACAAAGACATACAATCCATATTTTATTAACCCATTTACAAAGAATTTATTTTTTAGCCTGTGAATCTGTTCATCATGATTTAAATGAGTGACTTAATATCATGCCTTTGGTAGTAAAATCATATATATAAAGCATCTAAGGGACAAGTAAATAAAGAACTAGGCTATATCTTTTTCACTTTAGCTATCTTAAGGTATTAGAAATCAAAGTTCTGCATACTCTTGTTCACAAAGTCAGGCAGCAAATGTTTGAGTGACATCTACCCAGCAGCATGGCTGTCAAAAGACCTGGGCTGGAGTTTCTTTCTTGCTCTTATTTCACTTTTTATTTGTCTGCATCACATTTATATCATGTGTAAAATGAGCATGAAAATAATACCACTGCTGGGTGGAGACTGAATTATAATAAGTAGAACAATAATTTAACCATCTGGAAGAGATAAGTAAAAAAGTAGGCATTGAGAAAGCAAATATTGTACAAAAATGAACAATGATGTAAAATATGTATAAATATATTAATTAAATCCATACCAAAAAAATGAGAGGTAGTGGATAAAATGCAGGGTCAGTGGACAAAAGTCAAGAGAAAGAAACTGCCCCACTTTGCAAAATGGCACAGTCACAGTCGCAGTGCATGGTGGGCTCCTCGGGTGGCTCAGTCAAGGTAGCTAGCACGTGGCTAGGGACCTTGGCACAAATGAGATGCTAAGATTGGTGGTAGCAGAATGTTGCTTTTCCCACCTACAAGAAGATCCCCCTTAGACAACATTTGCCCTCTGGCTCCTGTCACTGGGGATTCCTCTGGGGAAAATATCAATGTAAAAAGAGGGATAACTGAAAATACTTCTAATCATCCACTTTTATATGTCTTAGCTTTTATTATAAGGTACACCTAGATAGATTAAAGTAAATTGCAGATGGAAGAGTGCATCCCAGAGATTCAAACACATGTATATACCATGTCCACAGACTACCTTTGGAGATACACTTATCTACAATGTCTAAGCTCTCTTCGGTAGTAAATCAGACCATCCGAGAGTACTATATCTTACAGAATTACTCCAGCACCCTCAAAGAAATGTCTTTTAAAAAAACATTCTTTAATAATACACCTTGAACTTTAGTATGTGTTTACATAAGAAACAATCCTATGATGGCAACATTTGTAATATGTCAGATATTGACTGTTATGTCTTTCAAGGTCTCTTTCACTAATTTTATTAAATGGAGGTCTTTTTTTATAAATGTATAATTTATTTGAAAGTAGATGGGATATAAATACAACAGCATATATAGTATATAAACACACACACATACACATACACACACACACACACATATATATATATATATATATATATATATATATGTTTGTAGATGTGTGTATCAGATCATTTTGTCTGCTGACTCAAAACCAGGAATCTTTCTGCCTTTGAGCAAGCAGCCTCAAGCAGACAGCAGCCAACTAGGTCTTTGGCCTAATCAGACCCACACTCAGATGGACCAAAGTAGAACTAAGGAGAAATGTAGGGGGTTTGGGTCTTGATTTTTAAGGATCTATTTCTATATCCCTCTATGAAAGAGAGATTTAGTTCAATATTTTGAACTTCAAATCCACATAATCAGTTTGATCTTTACGTATTTCTTGAACTGGGGCAGGATGTAAAGAGGGTCCTTTTAAGCTAAATAGCCATTTTATTGCATATTTGATCATGCAATCATTTCCTAGGAAAACTTTTTACCAACAATACTTACATTGATATAAAAATTCTGCCAGATTTATCCATCATACACACAAAGGAATTTCAAGTCTTTTAAGAAAGACTAGACAGAGTGGAGAACCTCTAAATACCTAGTAGAGTCTTTCTTACCATACATAGTACGTGCTCAATAAAAGTTGTGTGGAAAAGAAGCTATGAACCATATACTATGAACAGTCACTGGGAAACTGAATCTGACACTGCAATATGCATTCCAAAACATATATCAAGTGCATCTCATATGTTCACATTTATGATTCAATAATGGGTTAGACAATACAAAGTTTGCATGAACTATGATTTACAATTCTAAATAAAATGGAGATGTCACTTGTAGCACTGTCATGTACAGTGTTGTGTGGTTTTCATGTGGGAAGATAATTAGACTTTTGATGAAAGAGTAGAAATAAGTAAAAATTTCAAGAAATAGCTCTTTACCATACTTAGGAATGAGAAATGCATTGACCATTTTGGAGCCATAGATCATCTACTCCCATTGCTATGTAAACATGAAAATACAAAGGCTAAATGGTGATAAGCTGGACACAAAGACATTCTAATTAAAGAAACAAAACTGTACAGAATATAAATAAGTTTTATTAAACAATGAATATTTACTATATACCATTCCATTATAACATTATATGGTCAAAGATATTGACTCCTTTTTGATGACAATTAATGTCTGCTGGATTTTTCACCCTTTTAAACACCTGTATAGCATAATTTTATTACATTTCCATTCTTCTTACTGTTAGCTTCCATTTTACTTCTTGATCTTCAAATATTAAATAATGTCTTTCATTTATTTGTATTTTTCAAATTGACAATGTTGGTTTATAACACTGTTTCTGATTCAGAAGTACAGGTATAAGATCACATCTCTTCAAATGTTATCACATCTACCACCAAGGCACCCAAAGTTCCCAACAACAGTCCACTTAGCCCTGCCCTATCCTGCTCTCGGTAACCTTCCACACAATAGCCTAAAGTCTACAGTCAGATTTCTAGGGTTTATTATAGGTTTGTTTCTGTTTGACCCTTTGCTGTTTCTCTCTATTCCTATATGTTACTATATTACATTTTTTTAAAGATAGATTTATTTATTTATACAAGCACTGGGTACAGTCAGAAGCACGGGAAGGTAAGAGAATTCACCAGAGCCAGAGCAGAGAGCAGAACAGCCAGACTGACGAAGAAATACACTGCTGAGGGGAGCAGCGGGCATGGCAGGATAGGTCTGCGCATCATGTGGGTCCCTCACCAGAGGCCGGGATGGAACCAGCTCTACAGAGGCTGCGGGCAGCTTCGCAGCCCAGCGTTCAACCGCTGCACCACCAGGGGAGGCCCTCCTATATATTACTGTATTTCTTTAAGTAAAAAGTGTTATTTGTTTTTCTTCTTCTTCCTTATTTTGCTGAACCTTCTCCCCTCTAGTTCCATCCATGTTTTCACAAGTGGCAAGTTTAATCTTTTTACTGAGTGGTATTCCATTGTGCATATATACCATATCTTCCTAATGCACTCAGCTACCCTTGGGTACTTAGCTTATTACCATAACTTAACTGTTGCAAATGGCACTGCCTTTTCAATTTAGTGTTATTGTGTTCTATAGACAGATACCTAGGAGTGGAATTACTGGATATTATGGTAGATCTATTTTTTAATATGTTGAGACTTTCCATAGTGTTTTACATAAGGGATAGACCACTATACATTCTCAACAACAGGGAATGAGGGTTCCTTTTTCTCCACATAGTCACCAACACTTGACACTTCTGGTCTAATCAACAGAGGTCATTCTCACAGAAGTAAGGTGGTAACACACTGAGATTTAAGTAGTTTTCCCTGATGATGATAATGAACACTTTTTCAGATGCCTGTTAGCCATTTGACTGTGGTCTTTTGTACAGAAGGATCTGCTCTTCAGCCCATTTTTTTTTAATTGGGTTCTTTGTTTTCTTCTTTGTTGAGTTGTGTGAAGTATTTGTAGATCTTGGATATTAGTGCTTATTAGATGTAAGACATACAAATATTTTCTACCATTCAGTATGGTTTATTTTTGTTTTAATGATGGTTTCTTTTGGTGTGCAGAAGCTTTATAATTTGATGCAGTCCCATTTATTTATATTGTCTTTTTATTTCTCTTGCCATTGGAGCTGAATCCACAAAGACATCACTGAAGCCAGTGTTGTAGAGTTTCATGTTTTCTTTTATGTGTTTTATGATTTTAGGTCTTACATCCAAGTCCAATCCATTTTGAGTTAATTTTGGTTTATAATATGAAATAGTATGAGATGAGATTTTGGTTTATAGTGAACTCTTAAATGTACTGAGGCCTACAACAGGACACATAATTGTGAAACTATCAAGCATTCAAGACAAAAAACAAATATTGAAAGTGGCTAGAGGGCAGAAGCAGACAATCTATAAAGGTACTCCTATCAGGCTTACATCGGACTTCTGTAAGAAAATGCTATGGGCAAGAAGAGAACGGATAATGTATTCAAAAAACTTAAATATAATAATTACTGCCCAAGAATACTATATCCTATAAGACTCTCCTTCAGATATGAGGGAGAATAAAGGTTCTTCCCAGACAAACACAAGGTAAAGGAGTTTGCCACACTAAAGTTCCCCTACAGGAAATGTTGAAAGGTCTCCTATCAAATTCAAAGAGAAGAAAATCCACAAAAAAACTGAACAAGGAAATAGATAGAACCAGAAATCTAAAGACAAATCCTTATATATCAATAATTGCCCTAAATTTAAATGGAATGAAGTCACCAAGCAAAAGGCACAGAGTGAGCAGCTGAAAAAGAAAACAAAACCCAACTTTCCACTGTCTCCAGGACCCTTCCAAGCTCCAAAATCTGCATAGGTACAAAGCAAATGGTTGTAAAACAACCCTACAAGTAAATGGGAATGCAAGAAAAGACAAGGACTAGCCACACTTGTATCAGATAAAATAGTAAATGGGAATGCAAGTAAATGGGAATGCAAGTAAATGGGAATGCAAGAAAAGACAAGGACTAGCCACACTTATATCAGATAAAATAGACTTCCAGCGGAAAAAAAATAAGATACAGAGATAGGCATCATGTAATGGTTATGGGAAATGGTACTTTAATTATAATTAGAAGTATAGGTTTCCTTAACTATCCAAAATGACACAGAGAGGAATTAATTACCATTAATTTACATGGAAATTTTTTTAGCATATCAAACCCAACAATAAGCTACCAGATCATAGCAAATAACACATAAAATCTAATATAACACCAATATATAGTAAAAGCAAGAATGATCTGATAAATGCACAACCTATGTACAGCAGTTCTCAGGGAAGTTGTCCAGCAAGGCCATGCCCCGGGCTTGGGTGTATAGGGCCTCGATGACTGCTACTGCAAGACATGCTGAAGGCGATGTTTGTTTTCCTCTTTTTGTCATAAAAGCAAAATTACTTTTCAGATTCCTTTTGGTTAGTAAGAATAGGTACTAATGTAGGTCTTCCCTACAAGCAAAGTGAGGAAATATGAATTCTTGAAAGCAGGTAGTACCTGTATTCAGAAGTATTTCATATGTAAACTAATTTTCAAACAGATATATGAAACATTTTCCTTTTGTAGAGCTAATTCTTAACATTCTGGGGAAGGATCAGAATTTTTTCCTAATAAACTGTTGGTCTCTTGTGTTTCTGTTATAAAAATGACATAATTTTCTTTCTCAATAAAGGAAGATGTAAGAGAATTTGTATTGTTTTGGAATGAAAAGACTCTAAACAAGCTGTAGATAAACATGATGGACTCTAAACAAGCTGTAGATAAACATGATGCAATATTCTTTGAGAACCCTGGACAGAAACCTTAACATCATTCCTTTAAGTTCACACTCATGCCTCATTTCCCATTAACAGTCATGTCTCGATCCTGCACCAGAGACCTTATGGGCCAGAAGGCAACTCTCATGTGATATTTCCAATGACTGCAAAACAATAGGCCCATGGATTCTGGGTTAGTCTATATTTGGCCTACAGAAGCATTTTAAAAATATGACATAAAAAGGAGGGGATAAGAGAACTTTAGTCAATGCTTTAAAGTCATATATTTCACATCCTGGAAAACAGTATTTCCTGTTTTTCTTAGAAAATGGGCACATTTGGCATCACGGGGCCCATTTTCCTGCAAATCAAGAGTCAGCTAAACAGAAGCTGAATTTCTCCCTTTGGAGCGGGCAAGTGTTACCTAATCATTCCAGTTTCCTTGAACTGGGATGGAATCTGGTTCACTTGACTCATTTGTAGATCCTACCTGACCTGTAGGCATTTGTGTTCACCACATTCCCATGCAATGGGGTGAGCGCTATGCTTGGGAAACTAAAGGGGTGAACGTGGTCTGGGATAATGTTCACCTCTGGCTAACAGTATATTCACATGCTAAACCTTTAAAAAAAAAATAACAATCCCTGTTATCCTCTCCAAATCAACTGAATCTATCTCTGGCAATGGGACCCAGTTTCTAACATTTTATTTTTTTAAAAGATTTATTTATTTATGCATACAAGAACTGGAGTGTAAGCCAGAAAAGGGGTGGTGGTGAAAGGATTCACCAGAGAGAGTGGGGAGCAGAACAGGCAGGGGGGAGGCCCGTCATTAACATTTTAAAGTTCACTAGTTGGCTTCAATGTAATTCATGGTTGAACCCATGGCCTTCATATTTTTTCTCACATTTCCTCTAAAAGAATTTTTTAAAACTATGTGCCTCCATTTATATTTTTTAATTGGCATCCAATTTTTTATCACAAGTTTAAACAGTTGCAATGGATATAATTTCCTATAAGGAGTAAATACTGACATTTTAAAATTATTGTATCACTCTTTTTATGGCCCACTTTCACCCATTTTTAAAGTATGAGAATAATACAGTTTTAAACCTGAGAAAGTTTCTATACCTTTTCTTCTTATTAAATTTCTAATCTACTTTGTCCATAGAATATTAGATACTGCTTATGCTTAGATACTGCTTATGCTTGAAATTCTTTTATTGATTACCCTTCCACATATATTTTTAGGCAGGTCACTTTTAGAAATAACACATGTGGAAATTAAGAATTTGATTAATGTACATATATCCACCACAACTTTTGTTTTAGCCTGGACCTTCCAGAAAACAGACTAGGAAATGTGGTTGTATGCAGATAGTTTCTTTAGGGAATTGTTCCCAAGTAACAGGTGGAGCAATAGTGAAACAGAAAAGGAAAGAGCCAATTCAAGCAATCATTGATTTAGGGATTGCAACAGGTAACTGGAGTTCAGTGCCACTGGGGACCCTTGAAAGAGTCCTGTAGAATATGCCTCAAAAATGTCTGTGGGGCCTCCCCTGGTGGCGCAGTGGTTGAGCGCTGGGCTGTGAAGGTGCCTGCAGCCTCTGCAGCACGGGTTCGATCCCCAGCCCCTGGGCGAGGTCTCTCCTGCCACCCGCTGCTCCTCTCAGTAGTGTACTTAGTTAGTCACTCTGCCTGTTCTGCTCTCCGCTCTGGCTCTAGAGAATTCTCTCACCCTCCCGCACTTCTGACTGTACTCAGTGCCTGTATAAATAAATAAATAAATCTTTTTAAAAAAAATGTCTGAGGTAGACAAAGAAGAGTATTTATACTCAGACACATACCTCCCACTGGCCTAGGGCTCCCCATGACATTTTAGTTCCTATCTCCTTCCAGGTCCACCCATGCAGGTAGACCTCAGAACTGGAGACAAAGAGAGGTGAATGTAACTGAGGCATAGCGCTCTATCAGGTTATACCTATATATAGTATATTGTTGCCAAATGGCTAATATAAAAAGGCAGCTGAAAATATGTAAACATGGGCATAAAAATATTTGATAATCTCTTGGAAAATCTTGAACTGCCCCACTCTGTGCTAATTGAAGACTACCAATACAGGAGAACTGGGAGAAATTTCTTCAAAGAGACACTGCTGGATAAAGCCTTTAAGAGGAAGAAAATCATTGTCAGTCAGGTGAGGAAAGGTTGTTTCAGACAAGGAATACTATGACCAAAGGTGTAGGAAAAAAATAGAATGATGTATTCAGGGAACTATGCACATTTTGACAGTGAAATCAAAAGATAATAATGGAGAGAGAAGCAGGAACTAAGCCATATTGGTACTTTATAAGTCATGCTAATGAACTTTATTGTGCCACTATGGAGAAACATTGAAGGTTTTTGAGCAGAGAGGACTAAATGTCAGAGAGATGATTTGTCATGAAATGATTACGGTTTGGATGACAATTGAGTAGTCTACAATGCTGGGGGTGTGGAGAATACTGGACAAATACGTAGAAAGGAAGCCATAAAGTCTCTAACAACCAAATGAGTAGAAGAAAGCAGAGATTAGAATGACTCACTGGCTTCTGACTTGGACAATTTACCTGGTGACCAAGTAACATAAATACAAGCAGTGGTTTACTCAAGCTTTACACACACCAGGTCCTAAAATTTATGATTGTTTCCTATGAGTTTAGACCACCTGAGCAAAATCATCACAACGAGATACTCTTCAAGGTTCATCTTAGAATTCACCCCCTCTTTAAATCTTTCCTAATTGTGCCCAATGAGATGGGGTTTCTCTATCCTCTACACCAAGAGACCTCAGAAAGATCTATATTTTGGTGCTCCTGGAAGGCCCATTCACACAAAACATGCTATGACTGCAGTTCTCCAGAGTTAGGGGAAAAGGTAGCCCTTCCTTCAGAACGAGGGAAGTTATTACAGATGAGTAAGCACAAGTCATATGAAAGAGAATGGAGACTGATAGATATTGGGGCGATTTGGCTACACAAAGCATCAAATTCCATGTTTGTGAAGAGCTTTCAAGCTTTCTACTTGATGGTTCATCTTTCTTACCTTTCTATCTTAGAGTAGAACTGTAAATAAAAGAGATTTGTTACCAAATTAAATGTGTAGGCATCTGCAGGCAGATATTTAAGCATATCCTTGTTTATACTTACTACTGTGTTCTTCTGCTTTGAAAAACTTGGAAGTGAGAAAGATAATGAGACGATACATATGAAAGGATATCAAAAGTCACTGAGTGCTTACAAGTGTAAAATGTCAATATATTCATCATCATCATTATAAAAGTGTCTGAAAAATTCACCAATACTTTATTTCAGAGTGTCAAAAGGCAAGTACTAAACCTAGGAAATCAAGATGACCATCTTTACTAGTAACTAAAATCAACTCTCATTAAAACATATTCATTTTTATTATATTGGCATCCATTTTCATCAAATTAAAGTTTTTGCTGCTTAATCAATGCCTATTAATGCTAAGCTTGAAACATGAGTATTGAAATTTTACTGTTCTTTTTAAGTACTCTATCTTATTCCTTCTTATTAAAAGGGCAATAAAATACAACTTCTAATTACCGAGTATTTAATTTCAATTACTAGTAATGTAGAATCTATCTCCAAGGCAATTAAAAGTAAAATTTTATAAAAGGCTGTTTATCAGAATGCAGCAAACTAGATGTATTTGATTTGCAATCTTATGTACCGTACTGTAAGTGCAGACAGACACTAAGCACTTGGATTCTGTTCAGTGCAGGGGTCAAGTTGCTGCTGTAAATTTTCTGTATTGTTTGTTTTTACCCTCTCATTGCAAATTGGAAGTAAAAAGCTTCAACAGCATTAGTTTACCAAAGCAAAGCACATATGCAATGCAAATGAAATAACTTGTGACAACAGGTAATAAACGTAAGTTCAGATAATTTTAATGCTTCACATGAAGGTACTGATAAAAATAACTAATCTATTTTTTAAATATTAGGATAACTTTTGTTTTCCACGCAAAGAGAGTGATCTTATAGTTCAAATTCATATGCAAAAACAGGCGGGGATGTGTGCAAGTCTAGGTTTAATGAAAATTAAGTTAGATAAGAAGTTGATAGCCATACTGGTAATTCCAATCAGTGTCTTTTGAAAGTACCATACATTATTTTTTCATTTTTTTAAAGCAAAGGAAAAATTTAAATGCCAGTATTTTAAAAAGTACATGGAGAATGTGTAAGTTATCTCATAGGATTGATGTGAGAAATCAATGAGCTAAATTACATAAAGTACTTAAAACATTGCAGGTTAGATGTAAACTCAATGGAGGACTTCTTTGGGATAGAATCAACAAGAACACAATAACTGGCTTTTCTTAGTGAGTTATGCCCAAGAGGCCAAAGAGAGCAAGTATATGCAAACTGCATGGTCACTAAAGAGGAACTTAACTCAAATCTGGGCCTCCCTAGTAGCACAAGGGGTTAAGCACAGCACTATGAAGCTATCCACAACCACCGCAGCACCAGATGTATCCCCAGCCAGCCAGGGAGCTACTCACATGGTGCAGCAGACCTCTCCTGCCTCTCCTACTGCTCCCCTCAGCAGTGTATTTCAGTCAGTCTGCCTGTTCTGTTCCCCACTCAGTCTCTGGTGAATCCTCTCACCCCCTACATCGCTGGCCTGTACCCCACCTTTTATATGCATAAATAAATCTTTAAAAAAAAAGCAACTTAACTCAAATCTTTAGCAGAGATTTTTTGGAGTTTCTTTACTTTTTCTGTAAGCAAGCAAAAAGATTTAAAGGACAATCAGAGTTAAAACCACATTGTTTTTCAAATTGTAGCTATACCATCATTAACCTAAAAACAAATTTCATACATAAAATTTTCACATACAACTGCTTTCATAGATAGACTCTTTTATCATTCTATATATATAACTGTTTAAACTTAGGAGATGATTACAAGTTAGTAAATAAGAGCAATATATTTCTTATTCTGGTATTTAGGGATCAAAACATGAGGGTTATCTTCCTCCCTCAAGGCCTACCCACAACAAACAGGTCAATTTTCCTAAATCCTCAATATGAACAGGGAATCAAGAATTACTTCTATAATAGAAAAGTACAACAAAACACACACACAGAATTTTTAGGGACAGGAAAATTACTTAAAATAACTACAAAGAATCATAATGATATAAACTTTGTGCCCAGAGAGAACAGTCAATAGGATACTACATTTACAGAAGTTTAAGAGGACACAATGGAGAAAGGATAATCAGAGAAAAGAGTTCTTAGAAATTAAAAACAGTAGTCAAGCTTCTGATTAAAATGAGCAGAATGATACCTACATTATATTTTCTTTTAGGATTGGCAATGAAGAGAGAATGCAAGGAAATAATTGTTCTTCATTATAAACCCACCTATTATTACTGCTGTTTTGAACCATATATACAATAACATCGACTTTTTTTTTTAAAGACTACTCTGATTTTTTTTTTTTAAGATTTATTTATTTATTTATACAAGCACTGGGTACAGTCAGAAGCATAGGAGGGTGAGAGAATTCACCAGAGCCAGAGCGGGGAACAGAACAGGCAGACTGACGAAATACACTCTGAAAGGAGTAGTGGGCCTGGCAGGAGAGGTCTGTCGCACCATGTAGGAACCTCGCCGGCAGCCGGGGATCGAACTGGTGCTGCAGAGGCTGCAGGCACCTTCACAGCCCAGCGCTCAACCGCTGCACCACCAGGGAAGGCCCAATAACATCAACTTTTAAAAGACAAAGTTGAAGACTGTTAAATAATTTATGATTGTACATAACTACCTAAATTTAGTCATTGATTAAATTTATTTGGGGACACATCAATGGTCTTCAGTTAAAGGTTACTAGCTATAGTTGAGCTAGTTTTATTACTCATTGCAGGAAGAGAAAATGCACATCACAGGGAATTGCAAATGAATCTTAAACAGGTATTAGAAAGAACATATTATAGGATTTGGACGTCTGTCAGATAATTTTGAGGGGATTCTAAGGGAAGTGGAGTTTCACTCCAGAGGTAATTCTGATCAAAAATCTCAATAAACCCAATGTAAGATTTAAGTAAGACAAAAGTTTTAATTGGTAAATAAGCAGCAGCAACACATTAAAGGAAAATGTCTGGTATATTGTTGCTTGCACAGTGACCCAGTCTGAAATGAATAGTTTATGATATTATGAACAACAAAAACAAGAATAAGTTAATTTTAAAGCATAAAATTAGAATGGAATTAGTGTTTGAACAAAAGTCTCTTGGTATTGTGCTGAAATTGTCCACATGAGACATTACAGTAAGATGGATGCTCATTAGTATATATAGGAAAACATCATAATGTATAATTTCAATTGTTCTACCATATTCCTCTCACAGGGGTTTTGCCCTTTGCTACATACTTAGCTTGCTAGGAGACCCTACACACGTTAGGACTTTAACTAAGGATGGCTTTAGACCAAAGGGACTCCTGAAGAAAATTAAAGCATGAACTGCCAAGTATCATCTTCATTTGATAGGGAACAACTAGTTTGTTCTTAGGCTAGGGCAACAGATGTTTCCAAAGTTGCTGCCAAAATGTTTAGTGGGGAGATGATGCTAGAGGTGCAGCAGAAGGTATGACAGCTGTATGTGTAATACCAGGAGCAGAGGGAGGGCAATGATGAGGGCCTGCTCTTGAAACTAGTGCCAACAATCACCATCATGGAGAACATTAAGTACAATAAGTGTGCCAGTGTTCCTTAATACTGTGTTATCAAGTCCTTACTTATCTCATCTATTAACTGTACCAATCAGAAAATTAATGGACTACATCATTATGGAAGACAGTTCATGAGGCCAATGAACATTTAGTGGTTGCCCACAGTTGATAATATGTGAATGAGTGATGAGATTTGCAAATAAGTATCCCTTGCCTCAAAGAGTATTGAAGTGTATAGGAGGCCAGTCTTACTACCTGTGTTCTTATAATGTGTCACATTATCTATGTTCTTATTACAATGGTCACAAAGTAACTGGGTGGCTTTGGGAAATTTCATAAAATTTCAAATTCTCAATTTTATTATGTATAAAATGGAAGAAAAATAATACCTTCTGTATAGACTCTTTGGAGGACTAAGTGGGATATGGCATCAAATTTCTCAGTTCTGAGAGTAGTACTCAGCAAATATTATTTATTATTGCTTGTTGTGAACTTTGATATAGTATTTAAATAAAGATAGCTTAACCATTTCCCAAACAATGCAGAATGTGAATAAAATAAAACCCATGTGCTTCAAGTTGTGATTAAATCAGCAGCAATCACATATAGCAACTGCCTTCACAAAGAATATTTTTAACATTAAATAAAATTTCCCATGTTTTTGGAAGGCAGAATAAGGGCCCCCTGAAAATCCCTTTTTCTAATTCTTGGCAGCTAGGAATATATCACCATCAATGACAAAAGGAAGTTGCAGGAGTAATTAGAGATATGCAACTTGTAACAGAGAGGTTACACTAGGTTATTCAGGTGGGACCAGTGTCATCAGGTTGGTCCTTGTAAGTAAGAAAGCAGGAGAATTAGAGTCAGAGAGATGCAATGTAAGAAAAGATTGGACTCGCCATTGTGGATTTTGAAGACTCAGCAACAGGGAATGTAGGAAGTTTCTAGAAGTTAAGAAAGACAAGGGAGTGAATTCTTCTCTAGAGCATCAACAAAAGGAAACTACTTCATTTTGGCCAGTGAGACCCTTATCACATTTTTAACATACAGAACTATAAGAGAGTAAGTTTATATTGTCTTTCAGTCACTTAGTTTATAGAAATTTCTTACAACAGCAATAAATTAATATAATATCTCTTGGGTTTATTAAAATAACCATTGCAAAATGATTAAGGGACATTTAGTATCCAAGTAGAACACATGCTAACAGAAAAAAAAAAATGATAGCAATTTACTGAAGATTCCTCCTGATCTCCCTGTACCTAGTTCATTCCAGAAACTTAAATCATAGAATGTCATACCTGGATAGGCATTTGTAACATAAGCCTGACAGTTGGATTTTCCCTTTCTCTAATGCAAGTGCTGATGTAGGCTTTGATTGTGGAGGGATCCATTCAAAAAGCCAGCCACTGGGAGAGGCTGCCCCTCCTGCAACCAGCACAGACCCCGCTCCAATCTCCCACTCCCACTCATCTGTCCCCCACCCCCAGTCTACAGTTTTAGAGATCTTGGTTGATTTGAAAAACTGAAGATTTGGACCACTTGATTTACCTCTTTGTTTTTAATTCCCACTTTTAGGATTTAAATTCATCAATAAAGAGTGAATCTTTGAGCCTAGACCTCCACTTGACCCCAATTAAAAACAGAACCACAACAATCATGCCCATCCATGTTTCTCTCGCTCCTTCTCTTTCATACACACACACACACACACACACACACACACACACACACACACCAGGTGTGTTTGTAATCTCCAAATTTTGTAAGTAATAAATCTTTATTTTTTTCTGAAAGGTTCCTGATGGTTATTGCTGAAGGGTGTCTTGACATCATAAGAATTACAAGGGCTGCTCCAGCTACCACATTTGTTATTGACAGACTGAGACCAATACAAAACAATTGCAAACCATATAATACAAACACCTTTGTGCGGTGGGAAAATTTCCTGAATTTGACAAAGTTGGCAAGCAGCTGACAAACAGTGACCAAAAAATGCAGAAGGAAAATACTTTCAATATGTGTCAAAGAAGGACAAAAAGAAAACACTATATACTGTGCCATAGAAAATAATGGTTTATGTAAATACTGACTTTCAAAATTTACCAATCTTTTGAACCCTCTCTGACTCTTCACAGTGGGCTTCATAGCTGTGATTTTAGCAACACCAAAAAATCAGAATCTCCACCCCTCACCTCTAGTATTACTATATATAGTTCATCTTTACTGAGTTTGAGGTAAAATTCTCTATTAAAATGGAACTAATTTAAGGAGACGTAAGTTCACTGATGACTTCCTTATTTCCATTGATATACAGAAAAGGTACACCATTCAAGAGAGCATGATCCATTATTTTGTTTCACAACTAAATTCATAATATTATTTTTAATGCTCCAAAACTTTTTCTAAAATGACAACAAAAAATCCCAACTTTCAATAAACCTCCGAAATTACAAATGTAAACAGACAATTTTTAAAATAAGCCCCATTGAAACTGACTGATATACTGCGAACCCTCTGATAGTTGGAGTCTCTGCTCATGACCAAGTTCATGATGACTGTTTCTTCCTAGTAAAGGAGAGTTTAGTTCTTTGCTTGCAAATGGATACTTATTTATCCAGTGATGGTCATAAGTTTTAAAGTTCCAAGATTATTGATAAAACTATAATTCAGTCTATAAATCCAGGGACTGTGGTGATGGTGCATGGGTGAATTGGTGGAGGAAATTCTATGGGGACTACGTCTGAGGGGGGAAAAAAATAAAAGCAAATTTTGTTTAAAAATGAACAATGATGTAAAATATATATAAATGAATAAATTTTAAAAATCTAATTTAAAAATTCAAAAACTTCTAAACTTAATTCTCTCTCTCTTTTTTAATTTTAAAGTACATCAGCATGAATTTACTGTAAAATGGAAAGATTTGCCTTGTGGCAAAGTTAAAATTGACATTATATTTTTAGACCATGAATTTTAATACTCTCTGGAGAGATCATCTTGGAATAATGTCCAAAATCAAAACAGGATATGAATAGGGTCATTTAATTAGAGTAGAAAGTAGTTTTACATATTTTTGTTTTGCCAAGTTTCTCTATCAAAATATCTTTTTGAAATGAAGGCATGATTCATTTTCCTGGATTAAGCATATTTAACTATTCGAGTAAGTGTACCAAGAGTTTAAAATTTGTGATTTTGATACTCCATATTTCAAGATTTAATCAAGAAATCTAGATAATCAGGAATATTTCTCTAAATATTGAGTAAGTTAAGATTTATAAAACTCACTTTTATTTTTGGGTAAGAGTACAAAAGAGGTAATTCTATAAAGATAGGCAACTCTTAAAGATTGTGAATACTTCTTTTCCATTTCAATCACTCACTGAGATTTTAATTTAACTTTATTTTACCTAAGACATAAGTTAGTACAAATGAGCCATGCTGAAGAATAGGAATGGCATGGCCTACATATGTTAAAAATAATAAAGGTTTTGGGTCTCCTCTGGTGGTGCAGTGGTTGAGTGCTGGGCTGCAAAGCTGCTCGCAGCCTCTGCAGCGCCGGTTCAGACCACCGGGCGAGGGTCCCACATGGCGCGCAGACCTATCCTGCCAGGCCCGCTGCTCCCCTCAGCAGTATATTTCACCAGTCTGCCTGTTCTGTTCCCTGCTCTGGCTCTGGTGAATTCTCTCACCCTCCCGCGCTTCTGACTATACCCAGTACTTGTATGAATAAATAAATAAATCTAAAAAAATAATAATAATAATGATAATAATAAAGGTTTTGCAAGAAATCATCAGGATGGCCACAGCAAACTACTAAGATAGTATGTTTATTGTGGAACTAAGAAAGAAATGAAAAATTCTTCCAAGGACAAATATTCATTGGCCAATGTACCTATATTGAAATCTAAGACATGGTTTAGGATTTCACATGATTTTCTTTTTATTTTATCTAAAATGCAACACATTCAGTTACTAAGAAACCAGGTTCCAAAATAATATGAAGCTTAACATTCAGTACCAATATGTTGTTGCTTCTCCCTTCAATTAGCCTAGCTTATTCAAGCAAGGATGCTACAACTACGTGGCAAGTTAAACCATAAATAAGCACAATAGAGATATTCATTTACTATAGGTGAAACAGAATTTTCTAGAGATATGTTGAGAACAACAGTAGGCTGCAAAAAAGGAGAAAATGTATCAGATCTGTGTTCTAATCCAGATATTGTCTTTAGGTAAATTTCTTACTTTACTGAAATAATCATTTATGTATCTGGTATAAAATATAAAAGCGAAACTAATAATAATCATGGGTTAGTGTGAAAATTATAGAAGAACATCCATGTAAAACAATTTTTTTGCACAGTAGGACAGATAAAAGTGCTCAATAAAAGCTGTCGTAATAATAACAGTTATTATTATAAATGCTTCCTTGAAAACTTAAGCTACTTGAGAAATTCACTGAATACCAATATCTCTTTTAAAAATCCCTGACTTAGTACTGGTTTTTTAAAAAATAAGATTAATTTATTTCACACTCTATAATTAATATGAGCATGGTACTATATTGATCTGAGAATTTCTTCTAAAATTTATGCAAGAATGTTTACCTAGCTTTAGCACAGAATCTCATCAACTTTGTCTTAAAAATTTCCCCAAATCCTATTATATCCACTTCTCTAGTTAACCTTTGAATGTTCTTTGACCAAAAGTTATAAAACACTGACCTAAAAATTGCTTAACTATGCCTTGAAATAGTTTTACTGGAACTTAGAATCTCGAAGAATCTCAGGGTTGGGAGGGATTTCAAACGCCATTCAAAACTACTTCACTTCCATTTACTTAACTTTTATCTGTCCTACTGTGCAAAAACATTGTTTTACATGGATGTTCTTCTATAATTTTCACACTAACCCATGATTATTATTAGTTTCGCTTTTATATGACACATGCAATAAATGGTCATTGAGTTTTTAGTGTGTTCTGCCCTGTGATAAAGACCTCACTACCTAAAGAGACAGCTTACTTTCAGAAAGCCACAAAAGTGTGAGTAGTTCTTAAGAAGCCACCAAATATCTCCATACAAAGAAGCAGATGTTTCTGACTCATATTTGAACATAGAACTGGAATTATGGCTAAGAAAATAACTTTAAAACTCAGCAGTAACTCATATTGACTTCACTGAAAGCTGTTATATAATGTATTTCATTTAAGGCATTAGTAAAGTGTCCTATATGAGGAGAATTCTGTTACAAAGATATGAAGATTTGGCTCTGCTGTGGTAAAGCAATGCCTTAGTTAGAACTCTGTCTGTAAATTCCTGTATCTGTAAAATGCAAGGAGTAACACTATCTACTTCCTAATTGTTGGAGAGTTACCTCATTTACATGAGGTTATCCATGTAAAGTGCTTAGCACACAGAACCAACAATAGTAAGGATTTAGCAAATGGTGTTAAGCACTACAAATAATATCCATGAGGTGCCCAGCAACATGAATGGCATTAAGTGTACATTTCAAAAATGTAATTATTAGTTATAGGCTATTTGTTTCACTATCCAAGACCTCAATTATTGCCTCCCAAAAGTATAGCTCAGTGGGTGCTAACACATTAAGAAAAAAAGGAATGGGTAAAATGCTGACACATAAGAAAAGAATACAGCTCGCTTCGGCAGCACATATACTAAAATTGGAACGATACAGAGAAGATTAGCATGGCCCCTGCGCAAGGATGACATGCAAATTCGTGAAGCGTTCCATATTTTTTAAAAAACTGACAGAAGTCATAAAGGAAAACAATTATAAGGGAAAAATAATCAACGATCAGAAGAATGCAATTGAGTCCCTAGAGAGGGAAAACAATGGTCAGAAGAATGAAATTGAGTCCCTAAAGAGGGAAGTAAAAGAAATGCAGGAGATCAAAGAATTAATGGAAGAACTAAAGAATTCTGGGAAAAGCAATGAAAGCAGAATAGAAGAAATGGAAGAATGAATAAGTACTCTTGAAGACACAGAAATAAAAAGAACCAAACAGAAAGGAAGAGAAGTACGAAGGAAAAAGAACAAAGAAAGACTTCGGGAACTATCTGACTCCATGAGGAAAGGAAATATAAGAGTTATAGGAATACCAGAAGGAGAGGAGAGAGATGTAGGAACAGAGAAAATATTCAAAGAGATAATTGAAGAGAACTTCCCAAATGTGAAGAAGGAGCTGAAAATTGATGTACAAGAAGCAAGAAGAACACCAAACTTCCACGACAAAAGGAAAAATACAGCAAGACTCATAATAGTAAAGCTCCCAAGAATCCAGGACAAGGAAAAAATAATGAAGCTGGCAAGAGGGAAGAAACAGATAACATTCAAAGGAAAGCCAATCAGGCTGACATCAGACTTCTCCGAAGAAACACTACGGGCAAGGAGAGAGTGGAGGGACATAGTCAACAGACTCCAAGAAAACAGATGCCAACCAAGAATTCTCTATCCCGCAAAGCTCTCCTTCCTCTTTGAAGAAAGAATATGGACCTTCCCAGACAAACAGAAACTCCGGAATTTCATTACAACTAAACCCCCACTCCAAAAAATACTACAAGGAGTCCTAAAGCCAGAACCTCGGAGGGACGAATAACAATGAAAGAAGGCCAAAAAAAAAAAAGTTATTAAAGAATAAATAATAAAATCAAAGGAAAGACAAACACAATGGCAAATGCAGATGCTAACATATCAATATTAACTCTAAATGTAAATGGACTAAACTCTTCAATAAAAAGACACAGAGTTGCAGCCTGGATTAAGAAACAAAACCAACTTTTGCTGTCTCCAGGAACACATTTAGCTACAAAAGATAAAAATAGGCTCAAAGTTAAAGGATGGAAAACAATCCTACAAGCAAATGGACCAAAAAAGAAAGCAGGAACAGCTATACTTATATCAGATAAAACAGATTTCAAACTCAAAAAGATAAAAAGAGACCCCAATGGTCACTACATTATGATCAAGGGGACAATACTTCAAGAAGAAATAACACTCATTTACATATACTCACCAAACGAAGGAGCACCAAAATATATCAGACAACTGTTGTCCTCTCTGAAAACAGACATCAGAGAAAACACATACGTAGTGGGAGACTTCAACACACCACTATCAACAATGGATAGATCAACAAGACAAAAAATAAGTAAAGAAACCAAAGCTCTAAATAAGGACCTACAGCAATTGGGCTTAACAGACATCTATAGAACACTAAACCCCAAAAAAACGGAGTACACATTTTTCTCAAGCGCACACGGATCATTCTCCAGGATCGATCACATACTGGGGCACAAGACAAACATCAACAGATACACCAAGATTGAAATCATACCAACCATCTTTTCTGACCATGAAGGCATCAAACTAGAAATAAACCATAAAAAGAAGGCAAGGAACTTTCCCACCTCATGGAGATTAAAAACCACACTACTGGAAGACCACTGGACTAATGAGAAGATCAAAGAAGAAATTAAAAAATTCTTTGAATTGAACGTCAAGGAGAACACCAATTTCCTAAATGTATGGGATGCAGCAAAAGCAGTAATAAGAGGAAAATATATAGCAATAGAAGCTCACATCAAGAACAAGAAAGAACTCAAAGAAACAACCTAATCTCGAAGCTCAAAGATCTAGAAAAAGAACAACAAAAAATCCAAAACCAGTAGAAGAAAGAAATAATAAAAACCAAAGCAAAAATAAATGATTGAAACTAAAAAAACAATCCAAAGATCAATGAAACCAAGAGCTGGTTCTTTGAAAAAATCAATAAAATAGACAAACCCCTAGCCAGGCTCACAAAGGAAAAAGGGAGAAAGCACAAATAAACAGGATCACAAATGAAGAGGAGAAATCACAACGGACACAGCAGAAATCAAAAGAATAATCAGTAACTACTATGAACAGTTATATGGAACAAGTTTAACAATCTAGAGGAGATGGACCAATTCCTACAACTCTACAATCACCCAAAGCTAGATAAAGAAGAAATAGAACCCTAAACAGACCAATTACAAGCAGCGAAATTGAAATGGTAATCAACCTCCCCAAAAACAAAAGCCCGGACCTGATGGATTTACAAATGAATTCTACCAAACATTCAGAGACGAATTAGTGCCTATCCTTCACAAACTCTTCCAAAAAATTGAGAAGGAAGGACAATACCAAACACGTTCTATGAAGCCAACATTACACTAATACCAAAACCAAACAAGGACAACACAAAAAAGGAAAACTACAGGCCAATCTCCCTAATGAACACTGATGCAAAAATCCTCAATAAAATTTTAGCTATCAGAATCCAACAATGTATCCATAAGATAATTCACCACGACCAAGTAGGATTCATTCCAGGGACACAAGGATGGTTTAACATCCGAAAATCAATCAACGTTATCCAACACATCAACAAAAAGAAATATAAAAACCATATGATAATATCAATAGATGCTGAGAAAGCTTTCGACAAAGTGCAACACCCATTCATGATAAAAGCCCTTGAAATTCTTGGGATACAAGGAACATACTCAACATCATAAAGGCCATCTATGACAAGCCAACAGCCAGTATCATTCTCATGGTGAAAAGCTAAAAGCAATTCCATTAAGATCTGGAACAAGACAAGGATGTCCACTCTCACCACTGCTTTTCAGTATAATACTGGAAGTCCTAGCCAGAGCAACAAACAAAGAAAGACATCCAAGGAATCCAAATAGGAAAAGAAGAAGTCAAACTATCACTATTTGCAGATGATATGATAATATACATAGAGAACCCCAAAAAGTCCACAGAAAAACTAATTCAACTCATCAATCAGTTCAGTAAAGTGGCAGGATACAAAATCAACACGCAAAAGTCAGTAGCCTTCCTATACACAAACAATAAATTTGAAGAAGAAGAAATCAAAAAAAACATCCCTTTTTTATTGAAACAAAAAAAATCAAATATTTGGGAATAAATCTAACAAAAGAGGTAAAGGACCTATACAAAGAAAACTATAAAACACTGTTAAAAGAAATAGAAGAAGACACAAAGAAACGGAAAGACATCCCTGCTCATGGATTGGAAGAATAAACATTATTAAAATGGCCATCCTCCCAAAAGCAATATACAGATTCAATGCTATTCCAATCAAAATTTCAATGTCATTCTTCAAAGAAATAGAACAATTATTGATGAAATTCATATGGAATCACAAAAAAACCCCAAAGGCCAAAGCTCTCCTGAAAAAAAAAGAAGGGAATGGAGGCATCACACTCCCAGACTTCAAACTCTACTACAAAGCCTAATCATCAAAAATGCATGGTATTGGAACAAGAACAGACATACAGACCAATGGAATCGAATAGAAAATCCAGAAATAAACCCACAGATTTATGGTCAACTAATCTTTGACAAAGGAGCAAAGACTATGCATTGGAGCAAAGAAAGTTTGTTCAATAAATGGTGCTGGAAAACTGGGTCGCTACATGCAAAAGAATGAAGCTTGACCACTACCTCACACCATACACAAAAATCAACTCAAAATGGATTAAAGAACTAGACATAAGACCTGAAACCATAAAATATATAGAAGGAAATATAGGCGAAACACTACGTGATTTGCACATCAAAGACATCTTTACAGACACATCACCCAAAGCAGTGATAGTGAAGGCAAAGATAAACAGCTGGGACTACATCAAATTAAAGAGCTTCTGCACAGCAAAAGAGACAATAACAAAAACAAAGAGAAACCCCACCAACTGGGAGAACATTTTTGTACCCAACACTAATGATAAAGGACTGATCACAAAAATCTGCAAAGAGCTGATGAGACTCAACAACAACAAAGAAAATAATCCAGTCAAAAAATGGGCAGAAGAGCTAAAAAGAAACTTCTCTGAAGAGGAAATGCAAATGGCCAACAGGCATATGAAAAAATGTTCAGCATCACTTGTCATCAGGGAAATGCAAATCAAAACTACCATGAGATACCATCTTACACCAGTGAGAATGGCACATATTAAAAAACTAGCAATAACAAATGTTGGCGAGGGTGTGGAGAAAAAGGAACTCTTGTGCACTGTTGGTGGAGTGCAAACTGGTCCAACCACTGTGGAGAGCTGTGTGGAGATTTCTGGACCTACTAAACATAGAGCTTCCATAGGATCCAGCAATTCCACTCCTAGGTATTTACCCAAAGGACACAGAAACATCAATTCCAAAGAACACCTGCACCCCTATGTTTATAGCAGCACTGTTTACAATAGCTAAGCTTTGGAAACAACCCAAATGCCCAAAAATAGATGACTGGATCAAGAAGATGTGGTACATATATACCATGGAATATTACTCAGCATTCAAAAAAGATAAACACATGCAATTTGCAGCAACATGGATGGCACTGGAAGGGATCATGCTCAGTGAAATAAGCCAAAAAGAAAAAGAAAAATACCGGATGGTCTCACTCATAGCAGGAATCTAGAAAACTTAAATAAGGGACCAGGAAAATGAATAACTATAAGAAAGTGAAAATCAAAATCAACAAAAAACTACGAACCAGAGACACTTTTAAGGGGGCGGGGGTGGGAGGGGAGAGATTGGGGTCAGAATGGGGGGGGCTGCAATTGTATGGGGAATATAAAAATAAAATTTATAAAAAAAAAAGAAAAGAATACAATATTATTACAAATATAAGTAACAGAACTTCACTATACTACTAAAACAAAGGCAAGATGGGGCCATACCAATGACTGCTTTATTACAAAGCTAAAGACCATACTACGTTTGAATAGCACCGGCTGTCTAGAATCTGGATACAATGCAGCAAAATTTGGGAAATTGCCATGAAGTATTTTTCTGCCCATTATGACACATAAATATCACTTCTTTAGAACTGGGTGCTTAAGAATAACAAACAGAACAGATAGCCACAGGCAGGTTAATTCAAAACAGAAATAATCTGTCAAGCATGTTCCATTCTCTCTCAGATCTACCTTCTTTTTGTGATTCCGCTATTTCCATCAATCCTGTTACCTTAAGCCTTCAACAATCTCCTACCTGATTCTCCAGGCTCCCACCTCTGTGTAACTATACCAAGATGGTAAATGATAGAGGTAGAACAGTCTTTCTCAAATATCAATTCCCTTGTGCCAATGACCTGCTCACAAATTCCTAATGGTCCATATCACTCATCTTATTGATCTCACCTATTCAATCAACCTTCCAGATCCTCTTACAACATCTTCCTCTGTTCAATTAACTTTCCGAGTTCTGTCATCTCCAATGATATCAATGGAATTGCTTCCTACCATCAACCCATTAGTTCCTGCTTTCCCCCTTCCGAGACCAAAGAATTCAATTGCCACAAAAATTCCTTCACGAACCATTTACTGGTCATTCTCTCACCTTCACTTTATTCTATTTGCATTGTACTAACATTCACCTTTCTTTCACATTGCTTTCCTGAGGTTTTAACACTCATGTTGAATGAATATTGTTTATTTTGAACTTACTGGAATGCCTTCATAAGACCAGCCATTGTCCTTCATTTTATATGAAAGCCCAGCCTGTCAGGTCTTGAGGGATTGAAGAGTTCCAGTCTACTCTTTCTGAGTGAGGTAAAAATCACTCCATTGTCCTGTTTGGCTTCTCTTCTGTAGGAAGCCTGGAGTACAGAGTAAAAGTAACTCAGAAAGGCAGACTCCCTATATGCCCTGAAAATCTGTTGTAGGATAATGTCTTATTTTAATATAGTATTTTACTATATTCACAAATTGACTTTACATTTGTTATTTGAGTTTCAACTAAATTAAGCAAACCACTTATCTCTCTCAAATGGCACAGATGAGCAAGAACAAAAGATCTGTTCAGTACAAGCCCAGTATTTTTCTCCCACTACAGCAGAAGTTCCTCCCTATAGGAAATCTTTCATATTCCCCATAGTCTTTAATATACTCAACCTCTTCTGTCCTTGCCTTGACTTTCTTTTACTACCCTTTATCCCAAATTCCTCTCTATATTTGCCATACCAAAAATGTTAACAGAAAAGTTTGACAACTCTGCAGCATTTATCATCAGGAAAATGCAAACCAAAACCTCAATGAGATGCCAATTCACATCCATCAGAATGGTCTATACCAAAACAAAACAAAACCAAACAACAAATGTTGGCAAGCATGTGGAGAAAGAAGCTCCATATACTGTTGATACCACTATAGACAGGTTAGTCCCTATGGAAAAGAATATGGAGACTTTTTTTAATTCTTTTTTTTTAAAAGATTTATTTATTTATTTATACAAGCACTGGGTACAGTCAGAAGTGTGGGAGGGTAAGAGAATTTACCAGAGCCAGAGCAGAAAGCAGAACAGGCATAGTGATGAAGCACACTGCTGAGGGGAGCAGCGGGCGGCAGGAGAGGTCTGTGCGCCATATGGGACCCTCACCCGGTGGCTGGGGATTGAACTGGTGCTGCAGAGGCTGCGGGCAGCTTCGCAACCCAGTGCTCAACCTCTGCGCCACCAGGGAGGCCCAATTTTTTTTTTTAATATTAAAACTGGATCTCCCATATAGTAATGTTATAGTAATTTCACTCCTGTCTCTACCCGAAGAATGCAAACTATACTAATTTGAGGGAATGTATGCAATTCTATGTTCACTGAAGCACTTTGTACAATAGCCAAATTAAGGAAATAACCTGTGTGTCTAATGATAGATGAAGGGATTAAGATGTGGTATATAGATGCAATGGAATAATATTCAGCTATGAAAAAGATGAACTCTTTGTCATTTGTGACAACATGGATAGAACTTGAAGGGATTATGCTAAGCAAAATAAATTAGAAGGACAAAGTCAAATACTGGATTGCTTTACTTATATATTGAATATAAAGAAAGAAAACAAAGGAACAGATAAAACTAAACCAAAACAAACCCTAAAAATCTGATTGCAGAATTAAGGTTACCAGATTGTGGCACAGGGCAGCAAAGGAGAGGTGCCCAATGGGCTATGGTGAAGGATTATGGGTGTTTGGTGGTAAGTGTGGTGTGGTGACATACATATGAAGAGGTGTGAAGCTATATAATCTTATCACATATGCTGTTGTAAACCAACATTATCTAAATAAAATACAATGTATTCTTTTTTTAAAAGGGGTTAATATCCAAAATATAATAGAAGTTTATACCACTCTACAATAAAACACAAGCAACCTAAATAAAAAATGGGCAGAACTTCTAAACAGACACTTTTTCAAAAAAGATATTCAGATGGCCAATAGACACATGAAAAAAATTCATCATCACTTATCACTAGGATAATGCCAATAAAAGCCACAAATGAAATATCATCTCAACCTGTATGAAGAGCTTATATGGGTAAGATAAGAATTAATAAGTGTTAGTAAGGATGTGTAGAAAAGAGAACATTTATAAACTATTGGTGTGAATGCAAACTGATGCAATCATTATGGAAAACAGTATGGAGATTTCTCAAAAACATTAGGAATAGAAATAATATATATCCAGATATTCCACCTCTAAATACTTAACAAAAAGATTAATTTGAAAAGATACATGTACCTCTGAAGGATGAATTTCAACCAAAATTTGGGGGGATACCTAAGAGCCTGTTTAATAAACATGCTGTATATATAGTCATGGATCAATTAAGTTTTGTTTAATGACAGACTGCATATAAACTGGTGGTCACATAAGCTATACCATAGAGCCTAGGTGTGTAGCAGCCTATGCCAATCGAGGTTTATGCCTTTACAAAATCACCTAAGGTTGTATTTCTTACATATATGCCAGTCATTAAGCATTGCATGATCCTATACACAATGGAATACCACTCAGCTATAAAAAATGATGAATTCTTGTCATCTGTGACCTCATGGATGGACCAAGAAGGTATTGTACAAGTGAAATAAGTCAGACAGAAAAATATAAATACTATATGATTCTACTTATATATGGAAGATAAAGAAATAAAACAAAAATAAACAATAAAAAAACCCTCTTGGATTATAAGGACAAAATGGTGGTTACCAGAGGGGGAAAGGGAAACAGGGCTGGGTAAATTCGGTAAAGGAGAGCAACCGAATGGTGGTTGGCGGAAACTACTTTTAGTAGAAATCATAATGTAGCATCTACTGAAATTGAAATAACAGTGCTGTCCACCTGAAGCCTATGTAATGTTTGAAACCAATTTTACTTCAATAAACACTTTTTAAATAAATTTGTGTCTTCCTCTATTCTCAGGGAAATTAGAACATTTTATATTTTAATCATCACCTAGAACACCCATCTTAATTGCTCTTATGTGTTTAATTTCTTCTATTCCCTTTTCCAAATTTTCTGGGGCCACCAAGGGATAGCTGATAAAGGAAAAGTTTCATTCATATTCCTCTTGTTCCCCTCCAACACCCCCTCCCCCATCCCAAACACACACACTCATGAGTAGCTGCCAATCAACACAGCTGCCAAAATGTGGAGTGTCTCTCTTTAGGAAATCATAGACTTGTGAAGCATCACTTAAAGAAATCAATGGGCCATTTCACTTTTTTTTTTTTTATTGCAGAGAAAAATAGCCTCCCCTTCATCCTAACACTTTCAAGAAAGATTTTGCACAGTCTACCAAGTTTTTGTATCATGTCCTTTTGTAAATAATCTGAATTACATCATACAGGAGTAATAAGGTGTTAAAAGAACTTTGGCTAGAATACAACCTTCCTGTTGAAAGATAAGCACAGGGGTTGAATAAATGAGGTGAAACTAAATCCAGGAGGATGTTAAAATACAGGACTAAGAAATCAATTAGTTGAACTGTATGCATGGGGTGGGGGGAGACAGTTTTAGTAAAAATGATCAAAGTTGCTTGTGTATGCATACTTGCAGGCTGACTTTTTAAAGTGCTCTACTGGAAATTCCCCTTCCCTAAAATGCATCTCCTTGTTCTGAGTGTGAAGCTCATAGGTGCAACGCCAACTGCTACTACAGAAATAGCTACTTTCAATGGAATAAAGTTATGTTTGGCAAAAATGACATTTTTACTGAGGTTTTGGGTTTTCTTCTTCTTTTTTTAGTGTTTTGAAATAGAATGTTCAAAATATCCCAACTGCTGTGGCTGGCTTGTGCTTAAAGCGGTATCTTTCTACTTATAACATGCTAAAGTAATTTGACTATGCAAATTGCAAATTTTAATTGTTTGGGATTTTAAATAGAATCTTCCTAAAAAATCCATTGCTCTCTATGTAAGCATGAATAAAAAAGATTTTAAAAATCATTTAACCAACAGCTTTTACTGGATGATTTTCCTTTTCTATGAGAGGCCAAACATGTTGAGGGGTGTAAAAATGAAGTGGGAAGGGGAGATAGAGTTAGGAACAACTGCTCACAGTTAACTCCTGTATAATCCACTGCTGTGCTATGGCTCCACTGAAAAACTTGAAGGAATTGAGGCATAGCAACAACTACACACTTAGTCTGATGGTCAGGAAAACTAGTTCCTTGCCCCCAAGCTGTGTCAGGATTAGCTATACATTTTTGTGCTAGCCACTTCATCTGTGGAGGCCTCACTCACTAGTGACTAACTCAGTGTCCATGTCTGCTTTGTTGTAGACCCCAGTGCTCCTTCCTCCACCTTGCCCTGCATATTTTAGTTTAAGCTCTGAAAAGCAAAGCCTGTGGGAGTCTGGTAGTTTATGAGAAAAACGGGAAGTTGGCACAGAGGTCTAAAATCATTGTTCCATGTCACCAATTAATGAGAGATTTTGGTAGCTGCTGAATCAAAATTAAGCTCTCTTGTTGCCAAGTTGAACCTCATAGGGTTTTTGCAATTTTTATTCCAATTGCAAAAGAATACAACCTGGTATATATCAAATAACATCATAATATGCTGATAATATTTTATTAAATCAATCCATGTACCATGTTAGTCTAGTGTAACTTTCATATGATTTGGAGAAAGGGAAATTACTTAACCTGGTTTATAGTAAATTAATATTATTATGCTTATAAATATGTTTAAGAGTGAGCTAAAAGAGATTGCAAATTTGAAATATTGTCTTTAGTGCTCTAAATTCCACCTCATTCCAATTTTCCTAATATACAATAAAAATTAAATATCTGAACAAAACAAACTGCTCTGGCACCTTAATCATCAAATCTATTTCCATAATACATCCAGATCTGGCTCGAGCCTCATATACCACAACAGTTTGTCAATTTTAACTAGCAACATCTCTGGCAAATGTGCTTATAAATCTAATGAAAAGCAAGAGGAAATAAATCTAGAAACACAGCAGGATGATGAAATTTGTTTTGTTAATCTACAGCTATATCTTCATGATAGATGAATAGATAGATGAACAGATAAACAGATAAAGAGTCACATGGATTTTGAGCTCATGATTTCTTCCACTTTTTTTGACTAGAAAAAGCAGTGTACACTAGTCTAACAACCTACCTTTTTATTCCTGTTTTAAAACCTAAGGCATGGGCCTCCCCAGTGGCACAGCGGGTTGAGCACAGTGCTGTGAAGCTGTCTATAGCCTCTGCAGCGTGGGTTCGATTCCCAGCCGGCCAGAGAGATAGCTACATGGCCCAGCAGACCTCTCCTGTCTCGCCCACTGCTCCCCTCAGCAGTGCTTTCAGTCCATCTGCATGTTCTGGTCCCCACTCTGTCTCTGGTAAAATCCTCTCACCCTCCCACACCTCTGACCTGTAACCCAGCTATTGTATAAATAAAATTAATCTTTAAAAAAAGAGCCTTCTTCTTCTGCTAAGATATTGTATAACTAGTATCTGTGGTACGGTCTGGTTATACAGTACTCAAGTACTGGTTTCCTAGGAAACCAAAACATGTTTTAGAAGTCTCAAAAATAAGAAGTATAGTGCTTACACAGTGATACTATGATGATTTGGGATGTCCCCTGCCAGAATCCCTTAGCTCAGGAAAGGTAAACACAATGTGACCAATTACTAGGTAGGAAAGTTTCTCTACAGGTACCACACAAAAACCATATATGCAAAGGTACTCAAGCTATTATTGCCTTACTCTCCATCTTCTATCTATAAAACAATGATTTCAAGACAAAACATAGGAAACCACAATTCAGTTTGGTTCTGTAAGTGGTATATTACAATATGGCAACAGAAAATAACACCCTTACCTCTCCTTGGCATATTGTGTAGCTTTACAAGAAATAACTTCAGATAGGGAGGGAAGAACAAAGAGATAGACTCTACGATATGCTCAGCAATATTTTGCCGTTTTACAAAAAGTATAACCTCTCTGAACTTTAGTTCCTGATCCTCTGCTATATCAGAGAACTTTGTAAATATTTCTTTCAAAAAAATGGAAGAATGTGTTGAGCAATGAAGGTCCTTAGAAATGCACGAAATTTTTGGATTTCAGCTCATGTTAAAGCATCCTGCAGTCTACCATTTATTCAACCTTGAATGTTCTTTTTCTTATCATTCATTCAACTATTAGTCAATAAATACTGAAGGCAGTTCCTTCTGTGTCAATCATCTTTCCATTTTTTCATCAAAATTTCAAGATGACTTCATTAGCTTGCCTTAACTAGTCACTACCTAAAAACATCCCCCAAAGTTCAGACCATCCTCCAAACCACTTCAGACTCATCTTTTCCAAAAATCAACAGAGTGAATTCCCTACCCAAAACTATTCAGTGATTCTTGACTGTATGCCTATTACATAAACCATAAATTCTGCAGTTAAATGCAAGGTTTTCCAAGTCAATAGAAGGGGGCTCAGTTCTATTTTCAATCTTTCCTATTTCTTTCCCTCAACACTGTACTTCAACAGAAATGAAATATTCATTATTCCCCCAAGCACCATATTATCTCTATCTCTCTGCACCTTCCCATAGAGATGAAAGGTACTAATAAATTCAAAAGAGGGGAGCCTCCCTTGTGGTGCAGGGGTTAAGTCTCAGTGCTACCAAACTATCACCAGGCACTGTGACCTGAGTTCGATCCCCTGTTTTGCTCCCCACTCTGTTTCTGGTGAATCCTCTCACCAACCCCTCTGACCCCTTACCTCTGGCCTGGATCCCAGTTCTTATATGCATAAATAAATAAAAATAAGGCTTTTAAAATAAATAAATTCAATAAAAGGATGATAAAAGCTCCACTTTTTCAGTTAGAGTCCCAAATACAACTAGAGTCCACTATGGAAACAAATTAATTCCATATGTAATTACAATGGCAGTCCATTTCTTTGCCTCTAGCCTCCAGAATGATCTATGTATATGTTCAGCAGCTATATTTAGGTATAACTGATATGTAATAACTGTACCTATTCAAAATGTACAATAATATAAAGCACACAAAATATTTAATTTGATATATTTTGACATAAGTCTACACCCATGAAAGCAATGCTGCAATCAAGACAGGGACCTCCCTGATGGGGCGAGGGGTTAAGTCTCAGCACTATGAAGCTATCTGCAGCCACTGCAGCACAAGTTCAATCACTGGCCAGTGAGCTAACCCACATGGCACAGCAGACCTCTCCTGTCTCACCCTCTGCTCCCCTCAGTAGTATATTTCATCAATCCACCTGTTCTGCTCTCCACCCTGTCTCTGGTGAATCCTCTCACCCTCCCACACCTCTGGCCTACACCTCAACTCACATATGCATAAATAATTCTTTTAAAAAAAGACAAAGAACATATCCATTAAGTTTGAAGTTTTCATCTAGAGACGCTGTAATCCCTTTCACCATCCCTCCCCTCAACCAAGGCAACCACTGTTATGTTCTCTTTCACCATAATTTGCATTTTCTAGAATTTTATATAAATGGAAGAATTACAGCATAAAGTTTTTTGTGTCTGACTTCTTTGGCCAGCATATTTTGAGGTTTATTTATGAAGCAGTGGGTGTCAACAGTTTACTGCATTTCACTGAGGGGTACCATAGTCCATTGTATTATGCCACTGTTTATCGATTCACCTATGATTGGACATCTAGGTTATTTCCAATTCTGTCTATTGCAAATAAAATCCTATGGAATTTCGTGTGCAAGTATTTATAGGGACATAATTTATTTTTCTTGGGTACCTACAAATGAATAGAATGGGTGAATATAGTAGATGTATGTTTACCATTTTTCATTTATTTATTAATTTTTATTGAGGTAATATTGGTTTATAACAGTGTATGTGATTCAGATGTATAGGTTCACACTTTTTCAGATGTATATTACACATCACACCCACCACCAAGGCACCCATAGTCCTCCACTCTAGTCCGCTGAGCCCTCCCCGCCCTTTGCTTTCTATGTTCCCCTCACCTCTGGCAGTCTCAACTTCACAGTTAGATTTCTAGTGTTTGCTTTTGTTTGTTCCTTTGTTTTCTTTCTCTATGTTCCTCATAAAAAATGAGCCATTCAGCATTTTTCTTTCTCCTTTGGCTTATTTCACTTAAACTCCTCCAGTTCTATGGATGTTGTCACAAATGACAATAGTGCATCTTTTTTCATAACTGAGTAGTATTCTATTGTGTATATACACATCACATCTTTATCCACTCACCTGTCCTTAAGTTATTGCCACAACTTGTTTATTGTAGATAACTTCAATGAACATAGCAAAGCATTTATCTCTCTGAATTAGTATTTTTACATTCTTCAGGAATGCAAATTGGTGGATCATATGATAGATTTATTTTTTTAAAGATTTATTTATTTATTTGTTTGTTTATTTATTTATACATACAAGAGCTGGGGTGTAGAGCAGAGGTGCGGGAGGGTGACAGGATTCACCAGAGAAAGAGTGGGGAGCAGAACAGGTGGATCTATTGAAATACACCATTAAGGGGAGCAGTGGGCAAGACAGGAGGAGTCTGTTGTGCCATGTGGGTAGCTGCCTGGCCAAGCATCGAACTCATGCTGCAGTGGCTGGCAATAGCTTGATCGTGCTGAGACTTAATCCCTTGTGCCACCAGGGAGGCCTGGTAAATCTATTTTTAATGTTTTGAGAAACCTCCATTTAAAAATACTGTCAAATATTTCCCAAGTATTTGTACCACCTTATAATCCATCAGCAGTGTGTGTGAGTTCCAACTACTTCACACTTGAAGTATTAAATGGTCAAACATTTAATATTAATATTAAAATAACATACACTGCAATATCCCATTATGATTCTAATTCATGTTTTTTCTATTGACTAACAATGCTAATTTTGTTTATATTATTTCCCACCATATATTTCTTTATTTGGTAAAGATTCTTTCACAAAACAAAAACAAACCATTAGACTCAGACAACAGAGGGAAAGCAGAGGGCAGGAAATAGGTAAAGGGAGCCTAGTGGCTGGTGGTAGATGGTGACTGGAATTTGGAGGGGTTGCCTGACATCTATACAGTGATACCCCTGACATCTATACAGTGTTGTGAGCTGTTGTACTCGCAATGAAAAGAAAAAAGCCTATTTCAAAACTTTTGCCTGGTTTTTTACTGTACTGTTTATTACTTTACTTCTGAATATTGAGGTTCTCTTTATATTCTGCATCCGTATGTTATCAGATATATTATCATATAGTATTCTATCAGATATCAGATATATTATTTGCAAATATATTTTCAGTCTACTGCTTCCCTCATTAATCTCATGAAAGGCTTTAAATCTAATTTATCAAATTTCACTTTTCAGGATTGTGCTTTTAATGTCATAACTAAGAAATCTTTGTTCTAACCTAAAAACACAATGGTTTTATCTCATATATTCTAAAATTGTTATAGCATTAGGTTTTGCATTTCTAACAAATGGTCCATTTGGAGCTTTTCCATAATAAGATAAGAGATAATAACATAAGAGATCCATAATAAGATAAGAGATACTTCTCATACTTTTGCACATGGATAATTAATTGTTGCAGCACAATTAGTTGAAAAGTATCACTTTTCTGCTGAACTGGCTTTATATGTCACCAAAAGTTAATAAAACTGACTGACCCAGTTGTTGTATCCTGAAACAATTTTTAATTTTTTCCTATATAAAATGCAAATAGATTCAAAATGTCTATTTGTCCCTACCCAGATTTAAGATGACTATTTTTTATCACAAGTGCTCATTCATTTTAAGTTATGAAATATTTCAAAAAATCAGAAAATTACATAAAAAATAGTCATTTATGTAGCCGCCATTCAGTCTTAGCAGATGTTAACATTTTGGGATATTTTATTCTGTTCTCACTTCCTCTTTTTTACTCTCTTTTTCTGAATCAAAAGAATTTGATGTAGCGAAAACCTCACTTAATAGACCTATTACCTCCTTTATTCTTTGCATAATACTATATATCTGAGGTTAGAAATCATTCTTATGGAGAGTTTTATAATTACACTGCATATTTAAGTACCCATAACCAATAAAAACCATTTCATGTTAGGAGATTTTACATAAATGGTATCATATTGTACATTCCCATTGCAACATCTTTTTTCACTCCAAAATGTTTTTCAATTTTTTCCATAAATTACCATTGAATACATTTTAATTAAATAAAGCACATGTTTTTTTCAAAAAGAAAGAAAAGAATGCAGTTTTATTCAGAAATCTGAAAAATATGTTAAGTTTTTCCACTTCCTCTCAGTCTTAATTTATGCTACTATCTCCTGCCATTCATTATTTCTCTAGTAATATCTTTCAATATTATGATATAGTTTAGTTTGGATTTTATATCTAGCAATTTTATATATTAAGATGATGTACAGTCAAATAATTCTATAAGACTTGTTATGCTAGCAACTGCTACCATTTTAGATCCTAGTTGTTTCTGGCCCCTAGAATTAATTACACTTGACCCTTGAATTAATTACATTTGACCTTAAACAACATTTGATTTTGAACAACAAGGATTTGACCTGTGTGGGTCCACTCACACATAGATTTTGTAAACAGACCATGTAAATTTATGGTGTCTATAAATACTATACAGCACAGTTTTTTCTCTTCCTTATAATTTTCTTAAAAATATTTTTGTTTCTCTAGCTTACTTTAAGAATACAGTTTATCATATATATGACATGAAATATGTGTTAGTCAACTGTGTGTGTAACAGGTATGACTTTTCATCAACAGCAGTTACAGGAATTAAGTTTTAGAGGAAACAAAAATTATATGTGCAGATATTTGACTGAGCACCCCTAATCCAAGTGTTGTGCAAATGTCAACCATACTTTTAATTTTTTTTTAGATGATCCTGTTTTGCTTCCATAGATGTAACATACTTACCTTGCTACAATTTGCTTTCAACTTAGGAATTATCTACTTATTTCCTATTATGGAAAAATGATTCCATCCTTAGCCTTCTTTTCCTTCTTCCTATCACCCCTTTTGCTATAATACACACACACACGCACGCGCGCACACACACACACACACACACACACACACTTCCCAGCTACCACTTCCTCCAAGTATTATAAAAGACTGTCTTGTCAGATCACTAGAGTCCTTTTTTTCCTGAGAAGTAGTTTGTTTACTGATTATTAAAAATTGGTGTGTGTGTGTGTGTGTTCATTTTCCAGGTAATTAGGCTTGATGCACAACTTCTGTCATGAGGTCTTCCTGCCATATTAACCTGGGGGCTTTTGTCACCTCACTCTTGTGGATCTCACTTTTTTTTTCTTTCACTTTTACATATTTAGTGGAGCATGTCTTCAAACATTTTCCAGGGAAAGGCATAAAGAATGACAAATTTTTGAGGCTTCAACTATCAGGAATGTCTTTGGTATTTCATCACAATCAATAAATTTTTACTGAGTACAGAGTTCTATGTTGAGAAATTATTTCTCTTTAGAACTTTGAAGGCATTACTTAACTTCTTTTAGTTCAAAAAATTATAAAGCTGTTCTGATTCCTAATTCTTTGTATAGAAATCTATCCATCCTACCCCCACTTCCCAAAGCCTGTATTCTAAAATTTCATAATCACATGTTTTCATTGGTAAGTCTAATTCATTACTGAACTGGGCTCCCAATGGGACTTTACAATCTGGAAACTCATATCTTTCATTCTGGGAAATTTCTTGGAGCTTTCTTCAATGATTCCCCCCCCCCCAAGAATATTTTATCTTTCAAAAGTGAAATTTTACCTCCAGAAATTGTTGAAAGAGTAAGTAAATGGGTATGGGCTGATGGAACCCCAGGACGTGCAAAAAATGCGGAGCCTGTAAAGACAGAAGTGATAGAGGGGAACAAAACCCCGAGAAGGAAACAATACCCCTTAAGGGAGGAGGCCTTGAGGGGAATTGAGCCAGTATTGAAAAGGTTCCTTCAATCTGGACTCATTCGGCCCTGTCGCTCACCGTACAATACTCCAATTCTGCCAGTGAAGAAACCCCATACAGGTGAGTACCGTTTTGTCCAAGATTTAAGGGCTATTAATGATATTGTTCAGGATTTACATCCCACTGTGCCTAATCCATACACCCTATTAACTGCCATACCTGGTGACTATGGGTGGTTTTCAGTATTAGACCTGAAGGATGCCTTTTTCTGTATTCCAACTGATGTCCAGGATCAACTGCTTTTTGCCTTTGAGTGGCAGGACCCTAAGTCCAAGAGCACTCTCCAGTATTGCTGGACTGTGCTTCCACAGGGATTTAAGAACTCCCCAACTATTTTTGGGGAAATACTGGCCAGGGATCACAGGAAGGTTCAACTAAACCAGGGTGTCTTATTGCAATATGTAGATGATTTATTGATTGCAAGTCCAGACTACGAATCTTGTCTGGAAAATACCATAGTGGTACTGAACCACCTGGCAAAATGTGGCTACAAGGTGTCACCTAACAAGGCACAGATATGCAAACAAACTGTGACGTATTTGGGGTTTGAAATCAAAAAAGGCAGACGGAGCCTGATGACGGAAAGAAAACAGGTAATTTCAGCCCTTAGAATCCCCAGTAACCGGTGACAGTTGCGCGGATTTTTGGGTATGGCTGGGTTTTGTAGGATTTGGATTCCTAATTTTGGACTAATAGCAAAACCTTTATATGATGCTCTCAAAGGCCTGGACTCTGAACCTTTGTCTTGGACTCCGGAATGTCAAAAGGCTTTTGATGAAATAAAAGTAGATTTCAGCACCAGCATTAGGACTTCCGGATCTTAGGAAGCCATTCAGACTTTATGTACATAAGAGACAGGTTGCCCTAAGAGTGCTGATCCAATTGTTGGGACCAGAAATGCAGCCCGTTGCATATCTGTCCAAACAGTTGGACCACACCACTAAGGGATGGCCTCCATGCTTGCGTGCTGTGGCTGCCACTTGTGACCTCCTACATGAGGCAGAGAAGTTTACATTGGGTCAGCCCATCACTGTGTGTGTGCCACATCAGGTCTTGACATTGCTGGAGCAGAAGGGTGGACTTTGGTTAACCGCTGGGCGAATGGGAAAATATCAAGCAGCTCTGTTGGACAATCCTAATGTGAAACTGCAGGTTTCTAATTCCCTGAATCCTGCCACACTGCTTCCAAGCAATGCAGACGGACTTGAGGATGACACTTTAATCCATAACTGTTTAGAAACCATAGACACAGTGTATGCCAGCCGACCAGATCTAATGGACCAGCCTCTGCCGGATCCAGAGTGGGAGCTATTTACAGATGGAAGCAGCTTTATGGATCAAGGCCGTCGATGTGCTGGATATGCAGTGGTGACGCTCCAGAACACCGTGGAAGCCAAGGCTCTTCCGGTAGGTACATCAGCACAGAAAGCCGAATTAATAGCCCTGACCCGTGCCTTGGAACTCTCAAAAGGTAAAAGAGTCAATATATTTACTGACTCAAAATACTCTTTTATGATTCTCCACATGCATGGGGCCATTTGGAAGGAGCGGGGACTTCTTACGGCTAGTAACAAGGATGTCAAACACCCATTAGAAATCCTGGCCTTGTTAAAGGCAGTAGCTTTACCATCAGCTGTCGCTGTGATGCACTGTCCTGGCCACCAAAAGGGTGGGTCTGACTTGGCAAAGGGCAACAGGGCAGCTGATCGGGCAGCTAAGGCCGCTGCCCGTTCTGCCCTCCAGGGTGCACTCATCCCTCTTGTGGACCTGACTCAATATGCTCCTGAATACACCGAGCGGGATGAGGAGAGAGCTTGTGCATGGGGATTTACTGAGTTTGACCCCAACTCTACTTGGAGAGTAAACTCCCATGGGATGATACTCCTCCCGGAGGCCCTGGTATATCCGGTGCTAAAACACCTTCACGAAGGATCCCACTATGGGAGAGATGCCTTATTAGAAACTGTGCGCCCATATTTGAAGGGACCATATTTGCATAGAATAGCACAACGGATCACCCGAGGTTGTCAACTATGTGCCAGGAATAACCCCAAGACTGACTCCCACCCTAAAGCCATTGGGGTTCAATATCGAGGCAAGTGCCCTTTTGAGGACTGGCAGGTGGACTTTACACAAATGCCTAGAACAACAGGCAACTTCAAATACCTGTTGGTTTTTGTGGATACGTTCTTGGGATGGATGGAAGCATTTCCCACAAAGACGGAAAAAGCTTCCGAGGTTGCAAAACAGCTGCTGAAGGAGATAATTCCTCGCTTTGGGTTGCCGGATTCTATCCAGAGTGATAATGGGCCGGCATTTGTCTCTGATGTTACTCATGCAGTAAGCAGTGCGTTACAGATCAACTGGAGATTGCATGCTGCATGGAGACCGCAGTCTTCTGGACAAACGGAGAAAATGAACCACACCTTAAAGAAAACCTTGGCAAAACTGTGCCAAGAAACACAGCTTCGTTGGGACCAGGTACTATCCCTTGCCCTCCTCCGCATAAGAGTGGCACCTAGAAGTGGGCTACAATTAAGCCCCTTTGAAATTGTGTTCGGAAGACCCTTCCAGGCCTCAGTTCTGAAAGCCAGTCCGGAAATAGCTCAAGATTGCCGGATCACACAATATGTGAAACACATCCAGGAGGTTCTGGCAATAATTCATAACTTTGCATACTCAAGGATCTCTATGCCTCCTGATCAACCATTGCATCCCTTCAAACCTGGAGATCAGGTCTTACTGAAGACCTGGCAGAGTGGGGATGCCCAAAACCAGCTGTCAGAAAAATGGACTGGTCCATATGACGTTTTGCTAAGCACACATACTTCTCTGAAACTTGCAGGTATAAAACCCTGGGTACATCATTCCAGAGTTAAGAAAGCGCCAGAAGGAACTGACCCAGAGACGAAGTCCCATTGGTCTTGTGAACCCATGGAAGACTTGAGATATTTATTTAAGAAACAGAAAGAAACTTGAATGTTACTGACTTCTTTTCCAGTTATTGTTGCAGGATACCCAAAAACTCGTTTTGTTTTGTTTTTTTTTTTTTTTTCTGAAGAAACCCTGAGAAAAAACCTAACATGCTCTAACCAATCTCTTCCTTTCAAAGTTTAGGAGATGTGAAATAACATCTAGGATCATGCATATGCTGACAGTATTTTTTTACATAGAAAGGTTATTAATCTTGATTTTGTTATTTCCTATCAACTTTTGTTTTTTTTTACTTTGAAGTTTTTTTTTTTTTCTGCTTGTTTTTTTTTATTGTTACTTTGGCCTATCAGACAAACTGCAGTTGTATGGGATATCCCACGTGTGATGAATGGTAACTAAAGAGCTCTTTGTGTCTATATGTTGTCTGTCTGTATGTCCTTGTGTCTAACCATCTTGACCTCCAGATATCGACAAATTGGTATACATGGTGCCCATAGATGTTGGAAAAAAAAAAAAGAGTCTCCAGTTATGAGAAAAACAAAAAGTTATGGTTTGATTGTCAACATTGTGCTACTGAACTAAGCCGGTGCCTTCATAGAGATTGAATATTGTTGTTTCTGTTAATTTTCTGATATTTATGGCAAAGCTTCCCAGAAATCTAAATTCAAGTACAAATTTGGTAGCCTGTCATTTGACTGATGCAAGGAAATTTTGTGGAACCTCAGTAGAGCTCCTGAGACACTACACGAAGTTTCTCCTTTTCCTCCTGGGAAGGCATTACATGAATTTGTTCTATTTGGCTTTTACCTAGTGAAGTAAAACTGGAAGGGAAGCATTGTCACTTGGGAAAATGGTAAAACTTTGGTATGTACAAAATGTTAACAGTAGTTTTCTAAAATGTGTATGAGAAAAACCTCTCAGTATCTGATATGTATGTAAATTGTCAATGGTGCTTGTCACCTTGTAATATTGTATAATTCAATTGTTTCACATCTACAGAAATTGTTTCTGGAAATATAGGGAGAAAAGGTCTCAACAGATTCCTATTGATGGAACTGTTGAGAGTAAAAAACTTTCCTACAAAGGACTGAATAGACCTGGAAATACACCTGACATTTACTAAGGTTTCTTTGACATAATACTGGAAATTTTTTTTATGTATTCTGTCCTGAATCCACGAAGTTTTTGTTTTGTTTTTTTTGTTTTGAGTAACCAGGATCTGCAGAAAGGTTGCAATTTTTTTTCCAGCAAAGCTAACTTGTCACATTTTCTCTCCCCTTGATACCAACATGGCATACAAATAGTGGTAGTAATTTTGCTACTTATCTTAGAGTCTGTTTTTGCATAACTTACATAGGGATTTTGCCTGTTTTAACAAAAAAATTGGACGTGAGTTTGATTGTGTGGCTTTGTGTGGAGTTCTTCCAAAAAGTTGAAAAAGAGCTGAACCAAGAAGAGGAGAACCTGTTTGCCTTGTTTGTAGGGTTCCAGAGATCTCCAAAGAAGGTGAGGAAGCTTGCCTCCATTGGCAGGACTGGACAACCCGGCCAACAAAAATGCCCTGGTACCCTCGAGAAGAGGAAAGCCCAGGTGGAGTCTGATGAGATCAACTTCATACCTGAAGCATACATCGACTGGATGCCACCGGTTCGCTCTGATCCTGTATGGAGTATTTCAACAAAGCCAGCTAAAAATTGCTGTTAGTTATTTCTGCCCTGTGATTTTATGCAAAAATAGGAAAAATGGTTTAAAAGTAGATTTAGTTTGCTAACTTTTGCTATGCTGTTAAAAGTTTGGGATCAAGGTTGAGAAAATTTGTGTTTTTACATCAGTTGAACCATTTTAAGATTTTTTTTCCTGTGATTTTTACATATCTGCTGTCTTGTTTTGGCTAATGCCTCCAGATTTTTTTTTTTTGGCTTAAACTGATGAACTATTTTTCCTGGAGTGGAGGACTTTTGCTTTCCACAATGGACAAATACCTGGAGAGACTGGTTTTCTTTCACACTGGAACCTGACAAAATATTCATCTGAGACTGCATCCCAACCTCCATATATTCGATCTTCATCACCATGGAAATGGTGGCAAAAAGTGAAAGGGGGGAATTGTTAGGGGAAAAAGGATGTCCCAAAGCTAATTCCATATAGGCTTTGTGGACTCCACCCCGACCCTAGGTCAAAGTCAAAGACACTGGGAACTCCAAATCCCATCACCACCAAAGGGGAGGTGGCTGGGACCTGAGGGTGGGGTTAAGCAGCCAGGTGGATATAAAAGGCAGACACGTGGGCTTTGGAGGATCCCCCATTTTTGGCTCTCCGCCAGCTCGCAGGGTCCGGCCAGCTCAGAGAGTGACTTTGGGTTTCCAGGTCGTCGGATCGGGTAGGACGCATTAAAGACTTTATTTCCCTATTTTCTCCCTGAGTTGTACATTTTCCTTATTTCCTTTTCTCTTGTAAATAAACCTTTTATTAACCTTTTGTGTGTGTCTGTAGTAGAGTATTCATAAGTCCCTTTAAAGCGCGCGGGTGAGTACCCACAGCCAGGAACCCGTTTAATATCGGGGCTGCTCTATAACATTTCTATTGGAACTCCTGCATGGGTCCTATAATTTGCCAATTATCCTACTTTCCAATTATTTGCTGCTGCTCAGTTTTATGGATTTTCTCAATTCTAACACCTGAATTTTTCATTATGCTAAAATCTTTTTCATTTCTCACAGAAGGAAAAAATATAGATGGTTTCACTTATATGAGGAATATAGAGAAACCAAACAAAGTTGGGAAAGAGATAAAACTTGCAAGCTACCCACAGGTCTAAGGCTTACAGTGAGAAAGGGACAAGGGCCAAAACAGAGGGACGAGCACAGGGGACTAAAGTGATGGATCACAAGCATTAAGGTAGTGGGAGAACTACAGGGACTACACCTGAGGGGAGAAATTAAATACTGCACAAAAATTAACAATGATGTAAGAAAATAATGTAAAAAAAATTTCATTTATGAAAGCTGTTTCTGTGCTCTGCAAATTATTTCTCTTCTTTTTTCTTCTTGTTTCATTAAGACATTATCTTTTCTTATTTCTGAAGTTATTTATGACAGGTGATTTAAAAGTTTCCCTTCCCCTGCATAACTTCTGTCTTCTCCAAGTAGCTGTTCTCTGTTTTATGTGTTTCTCCTCCAAGTAGCTGTTCTAGGTTTTTCTTTTTACCTATTTACTTTATATGCTTTATATATTATACTATACTATACTATACTATACTATACTATACTATACTATACTATACTATACTATACTATACTATTCTTAAGTATTTTGTGAGTCCTAACAGATGTCTGAATTTGGGTCATCAAAAATGGTGATTAGCAGCTCTTAGTTCAGGGATGAGATGTGCTAACTACGGTCCTCAACACAGGATGATGTAGCCAGTTTGTTTCCTGAGGATTCTCAGTATCACTATCTTTAGGTTTTGTTTCCTTCCTTCCCTCCCACCTCTCTTCAGAGAGTCAAATTACCCAGAGAAGATGCTTCCAGTCTCTCACCATGAGAGAGTACATAGGTGCCCTACTGGGAGCTGAATGGGAGCTCAGGACTAAGGAGTTTCTAAATTAAGTTGTAAGTTTTCATTTAATCACACTGTTTTAGGTTTAGGGCTCCTGCTTCAACTTTGCTTGTTCCTTCCAAATCCAGAGATATAAACTCACAGAAAATAAAAATCCATCCTTCTTATTTATAAATAAATACCCAGTTTGCAGTAGTGATATAGCAGAGACAACGTCCTAGCTCACAAAAGCCGATTGTTAAATGTTCAGAAACTGCCAGGCTGTTTGTCAGCACAGTTATAAAAAATTAAATCATATAAATATGCAATTAAAGATAGTAACACAAAGGTAACAAATACTCCAAACTCCTAACTTCCTAGTTATTATGCTATTATCTAAGCTCTTGAGATTATTTACATACTTTATCTGCATAATTAATAGTATCTGCGTTACTATTAAGAAGTGTTCTACTCATATCTCTTCCCAGCTCTGCATCAGTGATGTCATAGTGGTAGGCTGAAATTGAACCTGGTAAGAGTATTTATACCACTGAAATTGGCAAATGCTATGAATCACAACATTTTTTTTTTGAGAACTGGTGTTAAGTATTTGCCAGCATACCATTGGGCAAATGCCCGACTTCTCAGTCAGGGAGAGAATCTGAATGTCTTACTACTTCTTCATCCTATTTCCTTTAGCCTCCTATTTTTACTCCTGACCCATAGGTAACTATTGCCTCAGCAACTATATCTTCTGAAAGTGAACAGTGAAAATGTCCTTGTTATTCAGCTTCCTCCATTTTTAGTTGTCTTGGGTCTACTATAGAAGAAGTCTGCCTCTCTCTCATCTCTTAAATTTCCAAAATGTTTCATTGTGGTCTCCTCTTCTGTTTTCTCTATCCTTATGGAATTGAGCATTTTTTTTAAAAAAATACTCTGTTGTTTTACTGAAGTTTGGGTAAAAACTGGACATACGTTTGTTTAACCTTCAACGAGAAATCATGTAATATACTGAAATGATGGGATTTCATCTCCTGAAAGATTATAAACTTCTTGAATCAAGGGGCAAGTCATCTGAAGCCTGTCTTTGGGGAATGTATTGTTCTGCTAAAGGTGCCATAATAAAATATTATAGATTGAGTAGTTTAAAAAATAAAAATTTGTTCTCACAGTTCTGGAGTTCGTAAGTCCAAGATCAAGGTACCATCAATTCAGCTGTTGGTAGGAATTCTTCTTAGCTTGTCGATGTCTTCCTTTTTTCTCATTTTTTAAAAAAAGGAGCACGCTGTGAGGTCTTCTCTTATAGAGACTGAATTCTATACTATCAGGCCTCCATTCATAAGATATCATTTAACCTTAATTACCTCCTTATGACCCCGTCTCCACATACACCCACATGGTGGGAAATTAGGGGCTAGGGCTTCAACACATGAACTTGGGGAGGATGCAAACATTCAGTCTATAACTAGAAGGGAGTTGTCCACCTTTCCCTTGTGCCTAGAAGGATGCCTCAGGCTGCAGAACTGAGCCAGTTGCTACTTCTTTAGCCAAAACATCCATGCTGGATCCCAACCAGTTTGTGAAAAAAAGTAACAGAAAGTAAAAAGAATCATCGTTTGTACATAGTTGCAGTAATTTAAAGAATTCCTTAAATAAGGAATGCCTTATCGATAGATTAAACTCCAGAGGACACAGATTTTCTTAACTGAAACATTTGTGAGGACTCTAGAATTCTCAGTTACAGTATCCATCTTCCTTTATATTCCTTTCTCACCACAATTTGGGAAACAAATTCTTTGACTACTTCCTCCATGAGTAACTTTGTTCCTAATCCCCAAGATTAGAAATATTTTCTTTCTTAGTAACATTCAGTGGTGTGGTTATTTTAAGGAATGTATTTTGTTTAATAGGAACACAGAGATTAAGTAAAGGCTACATTTACTGACAATCATGGTAATAATAACAGTTACAGCTGTCTTGTATTCCATCAACTATACTTCATTCAGTGTCACTTATTGGAGAAATTGTTAAGATTTAGTCTGAAAACTACCGAGGATTCAAGAATGAACAGAATAGAAAAAGGATATTTGAAAACAGTGGGTATTCAAAAAGATTTCCAGAGTTCTCCCATATAAATATGAAGGCTAGGTCTTTTCTATTTTTATTTTCCCAATGCCTCCCTATTTTTCAATACAATCAAGCATGTTTAAATAATTGTTTATTATATGCCAGAACTGAAGGCACATGTTTTCTTACTGAAAAGACCCACAGTAAGCCCAATGCAATGAATAAAATTGTACTCACAGCAAGATGTATCATCATAAAATTTTAGTACACTCAGGAAAAAGAGAAAATCCTACAAGTTTTCAGAGAAAAGACTATATTCTAATAGTAGGTTCTTTATTAGCAGTACCTAACAGAGTATCTAGCACAAAAATAAAAGTCTGTAATGTAAACACTCACTACCTTCATTCCACAGTGGCAGCTCAATAGGTCATCCATCTCTACTGTATTACTAAGCCATCCTCCTCAGGTTAAGTATGCAGCCTGGGGCACATTTTTCCCAGAGGATGAGGAACATAACTATAGTTAGATTCCCAGGAGAGTCCTTAAACATCTCCTCAACATTCGTATATTAACATTATGTATTGAAAACTATAGACAAAAAAAAAGCCCTAACATCTTAGCAATGTTAGCTATTAAAATGGAATATGTATAAATGCATTTATTTTGAATGCTGGTATCTAAGGCAAAGCCAACTTCATATAACTACCTAAGTGTCAAATTAAAAAGGTGTTTTCTTTCTTGTTTTTTTTAAGATTTATTTATTTATTTATACAAGCACTGGGTACAGTCAGAAGCCCGGGAGGGTGAGAGAATTCACCAGAGCCAGAGCGGGGAGCAGAACAGACAGACTGATGAAGTACACTGTTGAGGGGAGCAGCGGGTGGCAGGAGAGGTCTGCACACCTTGTGGGACGCTCGCCCAGCAGCCGGGGATCAAACCAGCGCTGCAGAGGCTGCGGGCAGCTTCACAGCCCAGCACTCAACTGCTACACTACCAGGGAGGCCCAAAATGTGTTTTCTTTAAACATATAATGTGTAAAAATGACCTCTCCAATTCTTTCCTAGCCCTGACCTGCACCCCACTCCTGACCTTCATTGGTGCAAGCCTTAGAAATGGAATGACCCTCAGAGAAGGGCTGCCTTGGATTGGGGTCCCAAGAAGGAGTCCCTGCAACAAGGATTCCTGTGCAAGAAATGTAGTAAAGATGTTCTCAGAAAAGAAGCCAAGCAAGGTGCAATTTCAGGGGAAGTGCCACAAAGCATGTTCCACCTAGCACAGCCAGGAATGCTAGAGGAAAAATTACAGCTCTTTGTGGCAAGGGAGCAGGCTGTTATGTTCCTATACCTGTCAGACTCTGGCAAGGTTTGCCCTGGGGTGAAAGAAACTTCCAGGCCCTTTTTCATCTCTCTGTGGATATCAGTAGCCCAAGAGGATTCTTCCAAAAAATAGTAGCAGACATTGGCCTTGGGAAGCAAAAAATGAAATTAAAGGGGAAAGAGATGCAAAGAGAGTATGAAAAGTAAATAAGAAGATGGGGATGGAACACACCAGCACCCTTCAGATGTTATAGAGATAACTTCAGGGACAACTTCTCAATTTCAAAAACGCAAGTGTTTAAGGGGATTTGCTATTTTTCTAGCTATCTCAAAAGTTAGCCACTCTGAGTAGGAATCTAGAGACATTTTCTTTTCAAATATTTATTTTTATTTATTTATGCATGGGAGAACTGGGTGTAGGCTGGAGGTGCTGGGGGCTAAGAAGTTCCTCAAAGCAGAGTAGGGAGCAGAACAGGCAGGTTTACTGAAATACACTGCTGAGGGGAGCAGCAGACAAGACAGGAGAGATCTGCTGTGCCATACGAGGGTTAGCTCCCTGGCCAGGGATCGAACTCATGCCCCAGCAGTGATAGTGTCCTGCTTCTGTGGAAAGGTTATGTAGGTTTGTGTTTTCTCATCTGTATCCATCTCCTACAAAGCTCCTTCTCATGAGGAACACCTACATCAAATCACTTAGCTTCTCTTCCATCCTGCCTTGCCCCATTCATGATGGACGTGGCTGGTGCACCATGACACTTACTTCTCATAACACTGGTGTCCCCATTTTAGACCCCAGATCCATTGTAAAAGTGAAGGAATGGGTAAATAGAAGGGTTATTCTAAGGAAATGAGATTTAGCTCCTCACTGAATTTACCCTACTACCCTATGAGGTGGCTAGTGCGGTACACATTTTATAAATGTAGAAATTTAGATGCAGAAAATGTAAGGAACTTGCCCAAGAACATACAACAAGAAAGCAGTAAAGCTTAAATTCAAAAATAGCTAGACCTTGCAGACCATAATGCTTTACTGCCTATCCTAACAATCTCTGACATAAGTGCTATCATTGATATTTTGCACAAGAAGAAATTAATGTCAAGGAAATTTAAAGTAATCCACCTATATCCATATATGCCACCCACATACTACAAAACGGGGCATAGTTAGAACATGAACACAGGCCAGAAGACCACAAAATCCAAGCTTTTCCCATACTTTCCATGAAGAGAACGTAGCTTTTTCCCAGGTAATCTGGGGTAGGCGGGAATCCAGAAAACCTGGCTCTTTGTTCATTTCTCAAGACTCACACAAGGATCTGGGAGAGAATTAAAGCATTGACAGTTCAAAGAGAATAAGTCCCCAGGAAAAAGAGTGTGGCCTCTGTTCATCCCTGCCAATAGTCCTTCCAGAAAGATCAGTGAGGAACTCAAGCCCAGTTATATCTCGATGGTTAGAGAATGGGTGATAGGGACCAAGAAGTCATTGCACAGGACCCTGGATCTCTCTGAGATCGCCATCTTCCCTTCCTCTACCCTTTTCACTTTCCATCAAAATCTCTCTCTCTCAAGCTGTTGTGCTTTGATTACTCTAAGAAGTAATCTACCAAATGTATAAAGAGAATGAATTGCTTACTTCTAATTCTCATCTAATGGTATCATTTGCGTAATTAGGCAACATATAAATCAAGGGCAAAACAAATCATCAAAATCCCACAATTAAAAACATGGATTTCTATCTCTGAAACAAGAGCAAAAGCTATACATCTAAAGTGTTCTGAATCCTTCTATTCTGCCAAAAGCCTCAATTTCTTTTTCCCTAAATCAGTTTCCTTCAATGAAATGAAGAATCCTGTGTCTACTTATAATGTGGATTTCTCCAGGATGCTTCAAACCCTTGATTTACAAAAATCTGATATCTACAAATCTTGTCAGGGAGATGTGTAAATCTGTAGTGTTCAAGCAGACAGCAAGGTAATTTGCTTGACTTAGCATGCCGTTCCTCAAGTATCACACCACTCCAATACATGAGTCTGTCTAAAAGCAGCAAAGCCAGACATGCTGGTTAGCTTCTATCAAAGAATTCCCTCGAAGTTGCACCAAAAATAACTGAAATTGCAGTTTTTTCATAAGGTTTCCCTTAGTGAATAAGGGAGAAATAGATTGGGACTATTAATTTTAAATGAAATTGCTTATTTTACTCTGAGGAAACAGAGAATTACAATACATTCTGACTGTGCCCAAGTAAATAAAGCCCCCAGCTTGAACCTGGTGAAGTGTATATTACCGGCACTTAGGTATTTGATTACAAAAACACAGAGAGTCAAGCTGTTTGATCAAAACATTTTGGGAGTTGATACGAGCAACCAAAACTATTAGAAAACTGCCTTTATGTGATTTCTAAGAACAAAATTTTAGAAACATCTGGTAACTAGAAGTCAACATGGGAAATGAGAGTAGGCAGAATTAAATATTAAGACACATGAGTCTGGGTTCCCCCTTTTACTAGTGGTATTACTCTACTTTACAAACTTTCTGGGCCTCTGTCACTGCTTAGATAATGAAAGGGATGCATCCAGTAATCCTATGGCCTTTTTAAGCTGTAACTCAGCAGTGTCCAAGGGAAAGCCTTCTGTAGTGAAAGACCAAGGAGTTTGGAGTCAGCCAGACCCAGCATCAAATTCTGATTGAATAGGTCTAGTGCTCTATATTTTTGATCAAATTACTTAACCTCTCCAAGCTTAAAGTGACTTAATATCGCTTTTGAAGATGAAATAAATCTGAAATGTAAATACTGACTGCACTTTTAGAATATATTCATCCATATATCGTTATGCAGAATTTCAGAACAAAAACATCTAAAAATTGAAGTCTTATGTTTGTAGGAAACTCACTTGGTCACAAAACAGATCTGACCTGACCATGAAGAATTCTGTAGCTTTTCTTTTCCCCAGTCAGTTAACTATTCATATGTTTAGCTCAAGAAATGCAGTTATGTTTACTTTTCCAGTGCTGCCCTACCTCCCCTGAGGGATGCTACAGAATCTACTCTCTCTATATATAACTTCCATGCTATTTTTTAAAAATTCGGGTAGGTGGAGGAAAAAAAGTCCGAATTTCAAAATATGTTGGGATCCAAAACTTCCAGGTAAGAATTACAAGCCTACATCATGTTACAGATTTTAATTGTTTAGAAGTAAAGTGTGAGGTTAACTTTAAGGGTATGACTTAGTGCTGAAGTAAATGTAAAGAGTTTATTTTAATTTTTAGGAATTCTATTATTCCTAGCTCAAAACAAAACATTATCTATCCAACAAAGAATCTGCGCAAACCAAAACTAAAATTCTATTGGTCAGATTTGAATTTTCTTTTTCAAATGAGTAATAGTGAAGAATAATGAGTGATTGTATATGGGAAACAGTTTTGGTGACTACATGGTTACAAAGCAACTAGGAATTCAAAATACCAAAGACACACATATATGTACACATGTGCTGCACCCCCCCCCTGCAGTGACCCTCAGGGCTAATGGCTGTTGCCATGGTCCCTGAGGTCCGGCGTGGGCAAGGAACCATGCGCGCAGGGGGAGAACAGCAAACTCCCTAAGATGCAGAGAAACTGAATGCCTGCCAAGAAATAATGACCATCAAAAGCGGCCACAAAGATGATTAAAAGAAATGCTGACCACCTGGAACCTTATCTCGCTTTCTCAAGGCCCACAAACTTTATTCTGCTACAACTGTCTTTCTAAAATCTTTCCTTTTTCTGGTCATTGATTGCTAATTAAAAAACATACATAATTTAATAATTAGGCTAATGCAAATGAAACATTACTAAACACTGTGTTATAATAGAATTGTTAGTTTAATAATCTTTCTATTATGTGCTTAACTTTAGTACCTTTGATATTAACTGCATTATAAAATAAATTCACCCATGACAATTAATTATGAGTAAAAATGATAGTTAGTGCAACTAGAAAATAATTATATAAAACAGTAGAAAGAATTTATAGCCTGTCCAATTAGGAATGAGGCTAGGTCCAGATGTAACTTCGGACATAAATCACTGCCCTGTCAATTAAGCTAAGTCTATGAGCAAACTGATCTCTTTGATGTTCACTGTTCCTATGCTTTTAGAAAAACATATATATACTGACCACTAGCTTAATAAAGACGCACTCAGATTTTCACTCTCTTGAAGTGTGTCTGTGTGTCATTTATTCATCGAATCCCTGACCACCCTGCGCAATCTCTCAACCCTGAGACGGCCTCATCGTCCATCGCTGTGCTGGTCCGCGGCACACATGTACAAAGGATTTAGAGTGGTTTCATAAGAATGAACATCATGCAACCAGATTTTGAAAACACACCCACAAATCACTTGGCAGGCTTATATTGTTTCAGTGTATTTTGTTTATCTGTGTATTTGTAGTATCTAGAAAATAAGGATAAAATTCTATTTTAGTTTTGAATTGCTAGAACTAACCTTAAATACTCTATCTTGATTGTTACATTCATCTCTCCCGAAGCATAGTCTCAGTGTAAAGAACTGGTAGAACCTGAGAGTTATAAGAACAACGAGAGGGAAAAGGAGTAGAAATGCTGTGAGAGTGCCTTCTATACCCCAGATACCATGACAATCCCTTTACATATGTATTTCTAATTTTACTTTGATATGCAAGCCCTGTCCCCTTGTAGTTTACAATCCAGATCAGCCTAAACATACATCATTCATTGTTCACTGCACTGCCAACATGTGCCAGGCACTGTCCTGGGATCTGGAACCTGGATCAACAGGTGAGCACTGGTAGAGCCCACTCATCTAAAAACCAGGAAAAAAATAAACAAATTCAGATAATTAAATGCTATGGAGAAAACCTCATGAAGTAATGCAATAGAGACTATTTGTGTGAAAGCTATCAGTTTGTTCAGCAACGGTGTCTTTGAAGAGGTGTCACTGAGTTTGTGTGTGTCTCTGGGTGTGTATGTGTGTGATCATATTTAACAAAACGAAAGAGGACCTCCTGGTGGGCACAAGCACTGTGCAGTTATCCACAGCCTCTGTAGCATGAGTTCGATCCCCGGCTGGCCAGGGAGCCACCTACATGGCGCGCAGACCTCTCCTATCTCGCCCAATGCTCCCCTCAGCAGTCAGTCTGCCTGTTCTGTTCCCCACTTTGTCTCTGGTGAGTCCTTTCACCCCCTGCATCTCTGGCCTGTACCCCAGTTCTTGTATGCATAAAAAACAAATCTTTAAAAAAAAAAGAGCTAATATTAAGTACCAAGAGAACATCAGAACTTAAATAATTCAAAACAGCAGGTAATTCCAAAATAGAAATCATTTTAGAAAGATGTGGGCAGAAAAGGCATCCTCGAAGTAAAAGACAGATAGAAGTTAAATAAAAGGAAACTTTCCAATTTCTAGCAGAATACAAGCAGCGACTGCTTCTAGCTATGAAGCCCACTGCTCCAATGTTCTGAGCACTGGCCTTCAATAGTGGTTAGCATACAGTCTGCCACATTTAGTACTAAATAACCACTCAGTTGTTCCAGGGTTTTCAAATCATAGAGCACATCAGAATCACCTAGAGGGATTGTTAAAATATAGATTGCTAGGCCTTGACCCAGATTTTTTGATTCAATAAGCTGGAGAGAGACGAGAATTTGCATTTCTAACAAGTTTGCAAGTGATGCTGTTGCTCCTGTCCAAGGAAATACTGTGGACTCCATAACTATTATTTTATCCTTACTTTCTAGATACTACAAATATACAAATAAACAAAATACACTGAAACAATATAAGCCTGCCAAGTGATTTGTGGGGTGTATTTTCAAAATCTGGTTGCATGATGTTCATTCTTATGAAACCACTCTAAATCCTTTGTACATGTGTACATATATGTGTGTCTTTGGTATTTTGAATTCCTAGTTGCTTTGTAACCATGTAGTCACCAAAACTGTTTCCCATACACAATCACTCATTATTCTTCACTATTACTCATTTGAAAAGGAAAATTCAAATCTGACCAATAGAAGATAGACTTCTTTCTAACCACTGTGTAATTGCAATTTGAATCTACAGCTTACTACAAACACATGAAAATGTTTATCATCTCTGAAATCCCGTTTATCAATCACCAGTGAACCCTCAAGTTAGGGCTATCCTTTACTCTCTCACACTGAAACTTCATTCCCAGGACGTGCACATTAAGAAGGAAAGCTAACAGTGCCACCTAATTTCACTGCTGAATAAGCAACAATTCTGGCAGGTTCCCCAATTAGCTCATAATCTAGAAGTCTTTGCAGCAGGCAGAACTGACTGGCATCAGAGCAAAGACTTCTGGGGAATTCAGCCAGCCAGGTAGCAAGCCAGGTTCTTAAGTGAGACATAGTGAAATCAGGGGATGTCACCTAGATTATAGTTGTGTTCCAGTGGGTGAGACCATTCAATCTTGTTCAACTGTTTCCAGCCCTGCTGGGCACAATAACTCATTAGAATTCTTCCCTTAAGAAGGCTCTATGCTTAAGAGAGTTTTTAGCAAAGCCCTTCCACCTTCTTCATGAAATCACCATTTCAGGCACTTCCAGATAACCAAAATTTCTCACTTACCCTCAAAACTTGTAAAGTTCCTCTTAATCTCATGTATACATGTCCATTTATTAACTTCATCAGTCAAATGCCTCATTTGTGTTTGCTCCTCTTTGAGAAAACAGCTCCCAGATCACCTTGGGGATTGGTGCCTTATCTTTTAACTCTTCAATGCTGTGTTCTTTTACTACTTCTTGGCAGACTGTACATGGGAAGCCAAAATGGCAAGAGGGAAGGTAATTGCAAGGATGCACCTTAGTGCTAAACAAAATGGAAAGAGCTGGGAAATTGTAGAAAGTTACAGGTCCTACAGTCTGCCCACAACAGAGCCTCCATAGAGCTAACTCAGTGTAGCAACCAAATTATGTTGGACTCAGGATATATTGTTTGGCCTTGGGCAAAATTACTTAACTTCTCTGAGTTTGCTTCACTTCTATTGTCTCCGAAATGGAGTAAATACTCTCTGCCTTCCAGTATTATGAAGATTAGTAATAAAATACACATTAAACCACTGTAGAGGGCATCCCTGGTGGCACAGGGGTGAAACACAGTGCTATCTAACTATTTTTTTTTAATATTTTATATAATTCTTACATCTTTTTTCATATTTGCACAATGTATGCATTTTCATTTTGGTTATATTCCCCATACAATTGCACCCCCCCTTATTTTGACTCTAGTCCTTCCTCTCCCCGACCCTCCCTCCTTCCCAACCCCCCCCCCAACCTGGCCCTAGTACATCTCTGGTTTATAGTTGCTTGTTGATTTTGATTTTTACTTTGTATTGATTAGTCTTTTTCCTGGTCTCTTATTTAGGTTTTCTAAATTCCTGCTATGAGTGAGACCATCCGGTATATTAGCTATCAAACTGTTGCCAGCCATGGCAGCATGAGTTCGATCCCCAGCCGGCCAGGGAGCAACCCACATGGCACAGCAGACCTCTCCTGTCTCTCCCGCTGCTCCCTTCAGCAGTGTATTTCAGTAGATCTGCCTGTTCTGCTCTCGACTCTCACTGGTGAATCCTCTCACCCACCAACCCTGCACCTCTGGCTTACTCCCCAGTTCTTGTATGCATAAATAAATACATCTTTAAAAAAAAAAAACCACTGTAAAATACCTGAATACAGTAAGTACTTCATCGGAGGCAACCTGCTACTACACTGCTGTGACTGTCAGGCCATGGCCACACTATTGTACTGGATCTAGGCATAGAACTAAATGTCTTTCCATTATTCCAAAAACAACAAAAAATTTAGGCCACTTGAACTGAAGGGAAGGCCACTTCACTTCACTTGAAGTGAAGCAAGGTGATGAGATAAGCAGCCTGGGGGGTCTTAGTAATGACTTGTTGCTCAGTTCCTGGCAGGAATCTTGTCAGATGTTAACCATGAAGCAGAATGGACATGGTTGTGGGGGGGGGTCACCTGACTACTGACCCTTTACTCACTTCTTAGTATGCAACTATACAACTCACCTCTTGGTATGCAGCCACGTCCTATCTGCCCATGTACAGCTGCCAATACAAACCCACCCAGGACCTCTCAGAAAGTAAAAGCATATATAAGCCCCTGACTTCCTACCAAGGGAGCTCAGCTTCTGGATGCAAATCCACTGAGTCAGCACCCGTGCAATAAACCTGCTTCTTGTAAGCCCTGGTGTCCAAGTTTCCTTTGTGCCATATAACACTAGCACTAATGAAATATAAGGCTTAATGTTACAAATGTTCTGGATCTAAATACAATCTTATCATTCTAAACTACATTGACTAAGCCATTAACCGATGTCACAAAGTCATTCAATCAAACTGATATCATTTGCAAAACAAGATGCTTATTTACATGAAAAGTATTGAAAAAGTTAAATTATTAAGACAGAAAGCCGATTAGTGATTGCCTGAGGCTGGGGGTAGACTGCAAATGGGTTCCAGGTAATTTTGGGAGTAATAGGGGTGTTCAAATGTGTATTTTGGGCATGGTTGTACAAATCTAAAAATTTATTAAAAATCATTTTACTATATATGTATAATGGCTGAGTTTTGTGGTATGTAAATTATACTTCAATAAAGCTGTTTAAGAAGATCTGTCAATCATCTTGTACTACATGACATATTTCAAAATAAACTAGTATTTTTATGTTTATTCTAAAACTTCCCATTATCAGCACATCACTATGACTGTCAAGAACTTGTCTGAGGCCATTAATGCATTCCTCCACAGGCTAAGAGGGCTGTTACCACGGCTTTCACCCACAATCACATTGTTTTTGAAAAGGCATCTTGAAATGCAGTATTGAAGTCATTAACAGAAAGCATTTATAAGCTAAAATTATGTTCTGCATCTGATGACTTCTCAGCTTAGACAGCAAATAATCAAGTTGGGAATGAATGGTTTTCAAATAGAAATCCATTATCAGTGCATAACTTCTATACAGACATTTCAGGAAATGGAAAAGGCATTTATTTTACCATAAATATTTCTGATAGATTAAAATCAAGTCAACAAACAGTGGGTCTTTAAAAATGCAAGGTACGGGAGAGCAGAAGGACCGTACATAGTCCATATGTACATTAGCCCTGTGTGCTAACAGCATGTTAAAAACATTACTCTGATTTCACATAAATGCTTGTGCAAAGGATGACCACCAAATAGTCTTTCTGTCTTCAGAGCACAGACTTTTCTTTTAGATATTACTACAACTATTTTCACTTTGATATCTTAACATAATTAAAATATAAAACACACAGTTCAAAGTTGGCCAATCTATTCTTGACTTCTCTATACCAGTAAGTATTCATTGAATGAAATAAATTGCATTATTATGGAACGGCAAGCTTGCTTATGTTTTCCCTTTTTTGCCTATCATTAACCCACACAGTAATCATATAGGATTCTTGCTGTCACTCAGTCTTCCTCTGAGTCGGATCCATTAAAGCCAAGTTGGGTTGTGCTGGGTTCTGCTCTAGAATCTTGTCATCACTGAAAATCTTTGCACCATATGCTCTTCAGTTAGGTTGATGATTACAATACTTCAGTGATGGAATCTGGTTTAATAAAATTAATGAAAATAATAATATACTGATAAACCCAACAGTTTACATTTTATGCTATTTATGGAGCCCACAGCATGCTTTGGACATGGTGCAGAAGAGGTCTGATCTCTAATGATGGCATATGTTATGTTCCTTATTTATAAAGACAAAGTGGAAGCTCAGACAGAGTCAATGTTCCAAATGTAGTAAGTGGTAAGGTAGCAAATGAATCAGAGCTCATGCACTTATCCAAAGTATATGCTGAGCTCTGAGCTTACTTTTTTGTATTTTCTACAAATTAATGCATTGCTAATCCACAGCATTCAGTGGATTCTCAGGGTTATCTCTTAAGTGTGTTGATACTGCAGAGTGTGGCTAGGAGGATGACTTCAGTCTGATGATCTATTCCATTTATACTGTTGTCACTTAAAAGCTGTGGGGGGCCTCCCTTGGTGGCGCAGGCAGGTGAGCGCCGCGCTGTGAAGCTGTCCACAGCCTCTGCAGCGCCGGTTCAATCCCAGCCGGCCGGCGAGGGTCCCACATGGTGCAGAAGACCTCTCCTGTCTCACCCACTGCACCCCTCTGCAGTGTATATCCTCAGTCTGCCTGTTCTGTTCCCTGCTCTGTCTCTGGTGAATCCTCTCACCCTCCCACACATCTGGCCTGTACCCCAGTTTTTGTATAAATAAAAATCTTAAAAAATAAATAAATAATAAAAGCTGTGGGATTTGGATTGTATTCTCTCACCTCTCAGATTCTTAATTATCTCTTCTGTAAAGTGAAGATGATCTGTCCACTTTATTCACTCAGATATTGTGAGGCATAAATTAGATCATGCATATATTCATTTTTCTAGCCAATGAGTATAAACTGTTATTAATTCTTACTTTTATCAAATACAATATATACAGTTGAATTTGCACTCAGGACTTCCAGAAAAATAACTCCAGTCACAATCTTTCTTTTCTAGGATTGGGTGTTCTCAGGTTCTGTCCTAAAGTGCTAAGAGACAATATGCCAAACAAAATTTTCCCTATTTTACTTTGATTAATGCTAAGGCAAGCACGTAATGGAAGAGTATTTATCATGAGATTGATGGTCTCCACCATATCATAATATTAAGATTTATGTGAATTTGGGGACAGTGAAAATTAGCAATCTATGTTATAAAATTGACAAGATTTTGTTAGTGAGAGTTCTGAGTGCATCTACTAAAGAATTTGCCAAGATTCTCCTGCATCTCTATTAATTTCATGCCTGTATTTCTTTTTTTCCCCTAAAGATTTATTTATTTATTTATTTATTTATTTATTTATTTATATAAGCACTGGGTACAGTCAGAAGTGCAGGGGGATGAGAGAATTCACCAGAGTCAGAGCAGGGAACAGAACAGGCAGTGATGAAATACACTGCTGAGAGGAGCAGTGGGCGCGGCAGGAGAGGTCTGTCGTGCCATGTTGGACCCTCTCTGGTGGCCGGGGATTGAACTGGCACTGCAGAGGCTGAAGGCAGCTTCAGCCCAGTGCTCAACTGCTGCACCACCAGGGGAGGCCCTCATGCCTGTATTTCTAAGCAACCAACCCATGTACTTTTCAAGGTAAGCCAAGTTATGAAATTTTCTGTTGCAACCTTGAGATGAGACACTTATTTGAGTCAGAGGGAAAAATATGCTTCCTTAGAAAGATAATATAGACTCACAGATTATTCAAACTTGAAGGAACTTTTCAAGATTATATAATCCTGTCTTTACAAGCAAAAACCTAGAATACCTTCAGACACCAGGCAAATAACACAAACAAGGAGCAGGAACTAGATAAAGACAATATGAAGTATCATGAGGTGTGAGAAACTTGGGGAACACAGAGAATCCCACAAAGGCATGCTGAAACATTTGAGTTCAAAAGTTTGTAAACACTCTCCCAGCCAAACCAAGCATGTTCCCAAATTCTTCTGAGCCCAGTGATATCAGTTTCACTTTTCTTTCTTTCTTTTTTCCTTTTATAAGATTAAGTATCTCATACAATATTCTCTAGGAGCATGAGCAGTTTTCATTTTGTCCTTCTTTTGACACAGAATTATTAAACATCGACTTTGTGCCACTGCTGTTCTGGACTCCAATGACACAAGGAACAAAAGTGACAATGGCTTTATTTACATGGGACTTACCATCTTCCAGAGGAAGATGCCAACCAAGTCATCACCAATACATCACAATTCAAATTCTGATGGACATGAAGAAGAAAAAATACACAGCAATACAAAAACCTGCTATAAAGTAGGAAATGACTTTAGCCCAGACAGGATAGGCCCTATCTATTCTGCAAGAGCTTCTCAAAGGCAATGACTTTTTCAACATATATTCTAATGGCACAATTTTCAGGTAATAAATAAGCTGGGGATGAGAAATAGATGTATATAGCATAGCCCCTACCCTAGACTAATGGCTTAAGAAATATTTGGCAAATGACCAAAAAAAATTTAAAGAAATAACTGAAAATTAATCTTTAGAATATATTTATTAATTATTAGAATAAAGAAGGTATTGGATATACTTTTTCAATAATAGTCAATTAAAATAAGATACTATCATTTAGGGAAAAATAATTAAGGAAATAAACCATTGGTAAATTCAGGGACAGTTTCTTTGAAATGAGAATTTGACTAAGAACAAACACAAGCTATTGAACATTTTTTTTAATCAAAAATACATACAAAATATTGAAGTCCAGGATGGGAAAAGCTTTGTATGTATGATACAGCAAAAAAAAAAAAAAAAATGCCTTAGGCATGAACAGTTGGTAGCAATTTGAATATAGCAGAAGTACAGGATTACTGTAAGAACTACTGTGATACTAAGATGTGCTAGTCTCTAAAAGAGAATGTACCCATGGCCACCATGGATATATGGTATATGAGAAAATCTCAAAGAGCTACACTAAAAAAAAAAAAAAAAAAAAAAAAACCATTAAAAGTAATGAAAAATAGAACTGTGCTAAAAAGAAGCCGTTATAACAGTCATCTAAGAACATGACATGCAGAGAACAAACGCAGGCTCTGGTGTCTCACACCCCTGCCTTTGAGTACTTCAACCCATTATTTTGTCCAATTTGTTTAACTTCTCTGTATTTCATTTTCTCCATTTTAAAAACAATGGGATGATAATAGTGCCTACTCTGTCGATTACCATGATAATTAGATGACAGAACAACATATATAGCATATAATAAAACATATTTAGTAATCATCATCGCTGACCATTAAAGACAAGGCTAAAAAGGTAATAATAGCTGCCTTCATTTAATAAAGGAGTTATGTGAAGAACAAAAAATTCTCTGTGTCAAAGAAAAAATGAAGAAGAAAAATGTGAGCTTACTTTGAGCAAAAGAAGTTTTTATATTATATTCATCCCCCACATAATGCTGAAGCAATGGACTGAACTGTAAGTTTGAAAACTAGTAATAGGAATAAGAAGGGGGAGAAGGTTTCTGCAGTAGATGAATTAAAAGCCCACTAGCAAGGGTTCACCTAGATAATATCTAATAACCTTTAAGTTCATCTCACAGGGAAAGTCACTATTACCTAGATAAACAAATGTATACTTGATTTATTTTCCATCTATCTCACTGACAGTAACCCTCAGGAATCCTGAAGATGGAGCACTGCTGTGTGATGATGGATGCTTTATACAGCAAAGGATTTCAGTGGTGGCAGCAACAGATAAGAACAGCTACAGCAGGAAGGTCTGCTGAGAAAGGTAGCCTCTTCTGTGATGTTAGTATTTTCTTCTATAGTTTAAAAATGAAGATTCTGATGACAAGTTCCATTTAATCCACATGTGTGCAAATCTTATGTTGGTATCTTCACCAAAATATTTCAATGTTAGGTCTTTTGATTGCTTCATTTCTGAGAGTATTAAAAGCATAACTCTGGATTGCTTAAAATATCATGATTATATTATAGATAGAATATATAACTTGATGAAAATAATAGGATACTCTTCAACTATCAAAACCTCCTCATAATTGTTCAGAAACATGTAAACAAATACTCTACACACCTATATAATATTTCTAAGTGCCCATATGCTCCAGAGGCTTTTCTCTTTATTTAATATTCTAAAGGTCACAGACTGTAGTCTTTGCTTATCAAAACCCCCACTATTTTTAGGCTAGATATTCCCCACTGAAACTCAAAAAGAAGGGGAAATAAACATCTTAATATCTTAAGAAATAAGGAAGCAGTCTAGATAAATTTGTGAAGTATATAAAGAGGTGGCAAGAAGCTAAAAAAATGCTCTGTAAACAACAGACTTAAAATTTTATCAATTTACCATTTCTTTCATGAGAATTGTTTCAAAGTAATATCTATGTAGCTTTCTGTCATTTAATGTACATGAACAAAGAATCATTCAGTTCTTGTTTCTATTTTCCAATAAGAGAATGAAGGTCTCCATACTAAGTTATGCTAAAACATCTGGAAGCAAAATCAGACGGATTATAATTTTTCATGTCATATTTTCCTTTTATGAAGAACAACAATAAATCTGAAGTGATATTTTGAAGAAAAGTGACTATTTCATGATTAAGGCTACCACTATAATTTTTAAAGCCACAGCATTGCTTCTTTCAAAATGTTCTGTCTTCTCAGATTTATAACAAGAAACATTACTCATACAAATGCATGATGTCATTCAGGATTACATTTGTAGAAAGCATTAAATGAATGGCTAGAAATTTAGAGCAATTCTTTCATTTTGCAATGAACCAAACCCTATGCATGGAAAAAAGATTCTCCTCTAACAATTCAGAATGAGAAACTTCTATTACGTCCACTTGCTGAAAATAAAGAGGATCATCCAGGCAAAACCTACTCTTACTTTTCTAAGCACTTATTTTACTTATCTGTCTGCAGGTTTACTCTTTTATGTTTTGCCACCCTCTGATAGTCCCTAAGGTAGAGGGTAGCAAGGACCTAGAATGAAGATCATGATTCACATCAAATTTCATGACCCACAATGCATGTGGTGGACCTCTATGTTTTATTCCACTGCATTTTTCTCTTTTTTCTCTTTTCTCACTGACATAATGAGTTGCCCTCACATGTTTATACAGTCATTTTCAGATGTTTACTATTCCTCTGCAAGGGATGTGATGACACTGAGTCAAACCAGCAAAAATTTAAATAAGGTCATCTTTTCTGCCTCCCTATAAGGCATTTTACTCAGTCATCATAACTTAGGCAAAGTGTGTCTTATGAACACGGAAGGATAGACTTGTGCTAACTTGCACAGCATGTTGTCAAACACTGCAGGCTTGGGACAGTGTGGTCAAACCACTCTCCAGTCTACCAGCAGTCATAATGCCAGAGAGGCAAAAATCAAAATTCCCATTTTTATTTTTTATCATGACAATCTGTTTTTTGTTTTGTTTTGTTTTGTTTTGTTTTGTTTTCCTCTCAGTTCTGTCTGAGAAGAACTGTCAAAACCACAATTTATTGATAGAGCTGGACCATTAAGATGTTACACAATATGTCCAGGAAGGAGATGATTTTCCCTCACATTATCTCATTATTTCTTGGCACAGATCTGGTGAAAGCATGATATTATCATAATACAATTGTTTCAAAAACTAGCGAAAGTATTTTGCTTAACTAAGGTGTATTTGTCATCACTGACATTTAATATAATTAACTAAATTAACTGACTGGCTGATACTATAATTACTTCATGTTCAAGGAAATGTAATACTACTTCAAAAGAGCAGGTATGGTTTAGAAGTGAGAGAATAAAACTGAACATTGGAAGGTCAATAGCATTAGGAGATGTGCTTTTTGACATATATTAATAATTTAAGGTACTGATGCTTTGGTTGAACCTGTTACTCCACCTCTATACAGAAATCAGTGAAACTGCATTTGATTTAAAGCAGTTCTGGTGTAGTGTAATTAGTGTTTGTGATCTTTAGACAGGCAAAGGTAATTAACATAACACTTAATATTATTTTCTTTCTTTTTTTCCTAAAGATTTATTTATTTGTGCATACAAGAACTGGGGTACAGGCCAGGGTGGGTGGCATGGTGAGAGGATTCACTAGAGACAGAGTGGGGAACAGAACAGGCAGACTGACTGAAATACACTGCTGAGGGGAGCACTGGGTGAAACAAGAGAGGTCTGCTGTGCCATGTGTGTTAGCTCCTTGGCCAGTACGTATGGAACTCCTGCTGCAGAGGCAGCCAAAAGAAAGCCCCCATTATTTTATTTCTGATGTAAGTGAAAATACTACCTGTTGGAACTAAAAATTGTTACTGATTTTTTTTCTAGACTGCACTCCATCCTTTATCTTAGACTATAAGAACTCTAAGACAGATCTTTTCTCAATGTCCTACCACCAAGTCATGCCCATTATTCTTCTGTTAAGCCACGTAAGTGAATGCATGGTTTTGTTCATGTTTCTTTATTATAATTAATTCCTTCTATCCTTCCCATTTAGGTCCAGTAGCCCAATGAATGATAAAAATCTGTATTCCTAATGAAAGTGTTTACTTTCCTTATGATTAACTTCCCTGAGTCATTAATGTCCCCAGTTCTCTGGCCAGCTTTTTATTACAGTCACTCCACTTTAACATGCTATCTGTCAGCTGAATACATTTTCATACTTTAGAAGGAGGGAATAAGAGACAAGAAAGCTTTTCACTGTTTCCCATTTCTAAGAAGATTATTTTACCAAAAAGTATTTGCAATTATATTAGCTATTTTTATCACTTATATAAAGTGCTATATTGGCTGATCCTCACCTGAGAAGATAATGATTAAATTACAAATGTAAATAGGCCCCTATCAGAGACAATTAGGAAGATCTTGAGGAGTTTTTAACAAGAATACACAGGAAGGAGGACAAGAAAGAGACACGAAGAGCTGGCAATGGGGGCAGCAGTGAGGTTGTGACCATGAGTTTAAGGATTCCTATGTCCCCTGGAAGTCTTCCTGAGGGACACACAGAGAGTCTTATTGCAGATGTCTCTTCTCAGCTTCTCCTCTGCAGTGCCCAGATCTATTCATTCAAAGCAAACTATCTGGAAAGGGAGCCGCGAGTTTGATGTGCTTGCTCTGCTTTCTCTGAAGCCTCCTTGGAAAGTACTCCTCAGCCTGAGCTCAGGCTGTTTGCCTTAAAAGGATAAAATATCTGTAGGAAAGAAAACTGGAGCTGGCTGCAGAGATATCACATACCAGAAGGAGAGGAGCTACAAGTCAGTTCTCTTCCAAGGGGGGCTCAGCATTGTTCTACCTTCCTATACTTCACATTTCATAGAAGCATCCGGGACCCAAAGAAACGGAGGGCTAATGAGGCAGCTGCCTCCAGTGAGAGTGGAAAACAAACTTGGGATGATAGCTGATTCTAATGTGTGTCATATTTGAACAGTGGCCAGAACTCACGGGTGGCAGGAAAGAGGAAACGTACTTACCCACCGAACAGAACAGCTGCCACCTTTTGTGTGTGCCAAGTCCATATGCAGGTAACCCCAGAGATCACAGTGCAACACACGGGTCCAGATGCTATGGAGACTGGGGAGCTGGAGCTGCCTGACTCCTCTGCAAGCAGGGGATTTGGACTGGTGTAAAGGGACCAAGGAAAGTGCTTCCCCCAAGAATGAGAATTCAAGTAATGGGCTACCGAAGAGACTTTCAACCCAGGCTGCCTGCTTAACTTCTCTGCATTTCAAGTCCACCCCAGGACAATTAAATCAGAATCTCTGGAAGAGACACTGAAGAAAGATAATTTTTAAAATTCTCTATATGATGATGATATGCAGCCAGGGTTGAGAACCAATGGGTTAGTAAAGTATTGATACTTATTTGGAAGAATAAGTCACAAGACATTAAATAGTATATACCTTCAATTTGGTGCAAAAATAGGAAATCCAGAACTATTGCTTTTGTGATCTCTGAAGGCTTAACGGTTTTAGCCAATGGAAACATACAACAATTTAAATGAGAAGTATATCATGGTCCTTTTTTTAGAATTAAACACACACACAAACACATACATGCCTTGTTATCTTATGAATGTAGTTCCCAAGTTTTGCTTCACATGGAGTTACCCAGGAAATCTTTCAAAAATACTGAAACCAAGGGGGCCTCCCTGGTGGCACAGCAGACCTCTCCTGTCTCATCCCCTACTCCCCTCAGCAGTGTACTTAGGCCAATCTGCCTGTTCTGTTCCCCACTCTGTCGCTGGTGAATCCTCTCACCCCCCACACCTCTGACCTGTACCCCAGTTCTTGTATGCACAAATAAATAAATCTTTAAAAAAAATATTGAAACCTGGCTTCCACCCACAGACATTCTGATTTTAATCACTTTGTGGTACAACCTAGGCTCCCGAGATGACTCTAACGTACAACAAAGTTTGGAAACCACTGTTGTATCTTAGTTTTTCCACTTCCCCCAAAGTACTTTTGCTTCCCATTTAAGTATTGTGAACAGATACTCCCCTGGGAAAAGCCTATATATTATTAATTATATGGGGGGGTTGTTTTTGTGTTGTCTTGTTTTTTGATGCAATGGCTTAACCCCTACATCCCTGAGGGGAGGAATAGAGCCTTGTGGCTAAGGAAAACAGTTCTGGAGTTCACACTCAGACTCAGCCTTGTATTAAGTTGTGTTTTTGGGCAAGTCACTTCTCTGAGCTTCAGGGTCCTATACTTCAGAGCTATGACAAGGGGATAATCTAAAATTTTCCTCCCAAGGTTGTTTGAGTATTAACAGTCAGAATCTATGAGAAATACAGAATGCAATGCCTGACACAAAGTAAATGCATAATAAATTTTTAGGCATTATGATCATGATGGGTGTTCTCATTCTGGTCCATGATTTCAGAAACAGCGATGCCCTGACTTGTGCTCCTCTTCCTGCCCCCTCTACTATGGACTGCACAAAGAGCTCACTAGGCTCTGACTAAGGGATGCTTCAGAAGGATAATAGAGGACATTCAAAACAAGCACTGTTTGAGAGGGAATGATCTCAATAACAATTTTCTGCTGAAATCCCAGTATAGTTCCCATGCCTAGAGGAGAGAGACTTCAAAATTATACTCAGAGAGACAAACTCCAATGTGGGTATCTCCTCTCTCGGGCTGTCTTCACTCACAAAATACCCTCCTGATTGCAAATACAGTTCTGGCCTCATTCCCTACTTACTCCCCCACAAAGTCCGTTACTCTTTTCTAACTACAAGCTTTAAGAATGCTCTTCTCCTTGTGCCCTTCCTGTCCCTCTGACACATCTCTTCTTCCCACTCTACTCTCCTGCTTTTTTCATATTAATAACTATAATTACAAAATCCATTCCGAAACAAGACACTTTCGAGAGTATACTATTAGTCCCACCTTTGGGGAAACATCTGTTTAGTGTAGCTGCAGTTTTTGTGCTCTTGTTTATATTTACTTGACAGTTTTGGAGGGAGAACATTCTTTTGCTCTCACAGACAAAATTACACTTAGAGAGTTGAAATAGGCTGCACATATTTGACTTCTCAGAAAATAAATTTTAAGAAGATGCCCAGGAATGCAGTCATTATAGAAGACGGTGAGGGAAAAGTGGAACTGGTGTCAGAAGGGTGGGCGCGAGGAAGCAGGAAGGGCTGTTAGGGAAGGGGTGGCAAACAGCACCAGCTCAACAATTCAGATTAGGATTCAAAGTGCCACAGATGTGATTGCATAATAAGCTGTTGAGCATCCTGGTAAGTGCTGCTTTTAGCATGTGCTTATTTATCATATTGTCTTGCATTTTCTACACTGGGAGGGTTCAAGTTAGAGGGTCTGGAGTGCTAGCAACAGGCCCGGTTCCTGGGATGGGCAGCAGCACCTTTGGTAGAGATGGCAGAAAGAGCAGCAGGCTGGTGTTCCAATCTGGTTGCTAGGATACCATAGAGACCCTCCATTGCTAGGCAGACACACACACAAAAAAAAATGTGTCCATATGCCTTATAACCTGCAAACAGCAACAATAGAAACATCCTCTGTCTTCTTCTACCCTCTCCCATTAGGAATCCAAATCCAACTCTTTAGTGAAATAACAACTGGTGGGAGTGTGGAAATGAGGCACAGAAGATCAAGGAAGCTGGTCGTTGATATTCTCAGGCAGTCTCTAGAACTACTCTGTTTAAAGGCTTGTCAGTATTTTTATTTTAAACCCCAATTTAGGGGTAAGCAGCTTGACTGTGCTTCAAAATACTCTAAAAGGGTTCTGGTAACCTGGACTTATACATTTTTATTAGGACTTCCACGACTTCAGTTTTATTGCATAGACCATAACATCAAATTAGCAATCAAACTTAAATTGGAAAGTCTATCAGAATAACATTAAGTTGGAACTTAACTCCTCCACAAAAACAAGAAAGATAAATATCAAAAACCAACTTCAGGTTCAATTCTCATCTCTGTCCCATTCTAAGTATGTGAGGAATCTGCAATGATAGTCTGTGGCATAAAATTAGATTATTTTCATTGAGAACACTTTGGAGTGGGAAAAAAAAAATTGGTTTCTTTGAAAATTTTAATCATCTGCTGCTTGGCTGAATTCAATGCACTTACCTAGTTATGGTTATTATCAGGGTAAGATCAGGTTATCATGCTGGTGGAGGTGAAGGATTAGACCACCAGAGATTCAGAACTTTACCAATGGGTTAGTACTCAGGATAAAACACTCACACACATAGACACATAATTCTGAATTCTAAAGCCAAGCAGAAATACCCTCATGCCCTCTCAACAATTTTATAGTATAAAATTGATTTTCATTCTCTGCCCTAAATATGCTTTTCCTCCAGTCTGACCACAGTATTCTGTTACAGCCACCAGTTGCTGTCATTCCCTAGATGTACCCTCTGCTTTCCTTTCCTGTCTTGTCCCTTTGCTGATGGTCCTCCTTATTCCCACCCCACACCCCCTCATCCCATCCACCACTCACCTAAAGCATAGCTATCTTTCAAACCTTTAAATGTCTCCACTTCCATAGGGGTTTTTGATATCATAATACCAAGTGGGCTGTATTCTATGTTGCAAACTGTCTCAGGAACCTCCTCTGTGACCTACCTTACTTTACTTTCTAGAACATCTACTTATGCAATACTGTTAATCCCCTGCCTGTTAACTCCTTGATGGCGAGACTTAATTATCTCTGACTTCTAATGCCTAAGATAGCTCGCATATGGCAGGTATCCAATAAAAGTACTGAACTAAGCTGTAGGGCACATTTTTAATTTAACAGCTGCTTTTGAAGAAATCTATGTTTGAATATTATTCCATCATGATAGTAGTAGAATTTTAGAATTCCCTCAACATCCTAAAGAAGTTAACATACAATCTTTAGGAGATTCCATTTCTCTCAAGGTATACTAGCATAATGTTTTAAAAGATCATATGAGATCTTTTCAAAATTAATGCCTCCATAAAAATTAGAAAATATATTCCTTTTCATCCTCAGCTCTTCCAAAAAACTTCATAGTCAAAAAGTGAAACAGAACAAGTCATCACATTCTCTGAAATCCTCTGAGGAAAAATGCAGTAACTTAACAGTCCACAGAAGTGCTAACAACTTTTGATAAGAAATGGTGTCTACACAGCCCAACTAAAATGACTTAGAACACTGTGGCAGGAAAATTGAGAATATTTACAAAAGGAAAAAAGTTCAGTTCAAAATACCAGAGACAGAATGCTCTGACATATTACAGAGTCAATTTTCAGATATGAAATATTATGAAATGAAGTTACTTTTAAAGTCCATTAGGACCATTCTATATACATAACTAACAGGTTTCTTATCTCATATAATGGGTATTTTTATACATATTTTCATTTTTTAAATTTTATTTGCTCAATTTACTTCAAAACGTATAATTGACATGCTCAAGTAGGTATTTGTTGGCAACATAATTTAGATTACAGTTTGCTACATCAGTTCTTTGCTTCACGGTGATACAGAAAGGGGGCTGAAGGGAAATGTCTATACATGTGTGAAAGAGACAAACACAAATACTTCCCCACGTCAGCAATGCTGCAAAAGGACCCTCGCTCTATGCTGTAATCTGATAGAACCTTCCTTATAATTCTCAGGCTAAAAGGAACATTCTAAACCAAAATATTAAGATGATTTAAATGAATAAGTTAATTTACATTTTGCACTATTTTAAACAATCAAAATCCCTAAAATTCAAACTTTTTAAAAAACTGTAGTCCTCAGAATCAACCTCAGTAAGAAAAAGTAGACATACATTTTGCATATATCAGACAATTGAGCAGAACATTAACTGGAAAGTTACCTACATCTAATGGAAAGAGAATAGAAAATATGAATGTAACTGAGGTTAATTTAGACTGTTTAGATGTTTTCTATTCAATCTGAATTTATAACAATCTGTAAGCTTAAGAAAGTTTACAGTTGCACTGAAAATGAAATATAAAGACATAAACACTTGTTGCCAGTAGGTCTGTGTGATCAAATTGTTTATAGGGAAATTAATTGAAATTCAAAAAAAAAAAGTCTTCTTTGGTTTGGCAAATTTTCCTGATTCTTTATGGAGCTATCTTGCGCAATCATTTAAATGGCATGAGGGAAAATCACTTTGCATACAATATACTTCTCTCTTTCTTAGGAAAGGTACAATCAACCACTTAAGCCAATTTTGTTCTAGTTTTCTTTATGTAAGTGTGAAAAAAGAACAGATGTTTTTCCAAAATTATTTAAGCTTGGAAGACATCCTATAATTTTCTTCAATATAATCCTTCAGAATCACCAAAACCATGATGGTGATATCTTAATAGCTAACTTCTTTAAAGCACAAGTTATTAAATAAATATCAGAACACACAGCATTGTTTAATAAAATGTTTATTATGACAGAATGTTGTGAATTATGTCCCACACTAATTTCTTTTTCTATCACGGACTTTTAAAAAATCAAGTTATTCTACATGTCAACTACTAAGAGCCTTCTAAAACTTACCACATTCTACAGTTCATTCCCTACTACCTTGATTCCTTTAGATCTTCTCTGATAGAATGTTTAGCTGGAGTTATCAGCTGGCATGATCATGCTTCATTATAAAACCTATTAAAATGCTCTTTTTATAAGAGCATAGTTTGCTCTGTGTTATTCCAAATCCTGAAGATACTAAAATGAGATCCTAAAAATGCTTAAAGATGCAGAGAGCTGTCTTTGAGTTATTTTTTCATTATGCAAAACTTGGCCCAGGAGAGATGGCCATGTATCTCGTTAGCTAAAACAGGCAAGCATGTCAAGACTGCAAATTAATTTACCAGACAATCTTGAAGTGGATTCAGATCACTTGAGTTTCCTAAGCAGATCTAAATCTACTGAACTATAGGGACAACTCAGTGAGGTCAGAATCTCAGAAATGTTTACCCATATTATCTCTCCCCCATGCTCTCACAGAAATACAAAACGCCTTTTTAAGATAAACCTGTATGAGGGACAACAAATACTCTACGAGAACCAACAAGTATACGCACAAATCAAAGTTTTCAAGTATAATTAGTATACACTCAGGAGCTCATGGAAATCAAATACATACAAAAGGAGCATTTATTCAAGATTCCAAGGAATGTTGTATTATTATATAATATCTAGACAATGTAATGTGGTTAGGAATAGAGTAGAAAAATCCCTTATTTTATCAATTATATCACTACATGTTAATTAAAAGCATCTTTCATTTGGGTGCTCTATTTCATTCTATATTAAGCTCATGTTTCTGCCACTATACTATCTGAGTAAATGGTGTGTAACAAGCACACCAATTTAGGACTCTGAGTTGAGTGGTGTATAACAAGTTTCATTCAATTTTCCCACCCAAGTTATGAAGCCCACTGACATCAGAACTATACAGTTCTCTCAAATGCTAGAACAATACCAGAGTCCTTGCATCAGAAGCCAGGAGTAAGGCAAACAATGTGTCTACATTGTCAATAAAGGTAAGTTTACTTGTCTATATTTGACCCTGGAGGTACACTATTAGTAACATTATGCAAGTTCCTTAAGGTAAAATAGCAATATTGTCCCTCAGATGTTATAAAAAATATTTTTTTAAAAATAAATCAAGAGACCAGGCTTCCATTTGTGGATTGTAAATGTCATCCAATTCGGGAAATAAAAATCTTCCCTTTTACATGCGTATTTGCTTATTTTTTGACACTTTGATGATGACAGAACATCAGGTTTGAAGGGTACCAGCGTGAATCGCCAGCATGTAGAGCAATCCGGGAGAGCCACAAAAGCATTAGAAAGTAAGGGTGATAACAGACGCATTTCATTTTAAGTCTGATGAGCCCGCATTTAGGATTTTCCAGCTGGGCAGGTTTACCAAGGCATTAGGGAAATGAGGCTTTTTACTGCTCTTACATGCACACACACACACATACACACACACACACAGCCGGACACACACCTAGGGAGCGTTCAAACTCTATGCACAGTAGGTGGCACATATGAATGTATATGGATCGCTACATTTTTTAAAAAATAGCATGACATCTGACAAAGACACGAGGCGACATAGGTGCAGCGAGTCTGGCTCTCAGAAACGTGCACAGCCCCACAAGAAGTGCCCATTAAAATGAAACATTTCTGAGGATGAAGACAGACATGGCAAGCGGGAGGGGCGGGGGCCGACAGACAATACAGAGACCCGCAGCTCCCCACCGACAGGTACTACATGGACCGGGCGCGTAACCCTGCTTACTGTGGGCTCTTGGGGTAGAAGGGCAGGGTCACATGGCTGAGATCTTGGATGTCGAAGGCGGTGGGCTCAGCGGAGATCGCCTGTCGCTTGGTTCGCGGCTCGCCCTGCAAGGTGCTCGCGCTCTGCTTCTGCGCCTGCTGGGTGGCCGGTCGGATCACCGAGCGGTACTTGTCCAGCTCGTTCTGCAGCTTCTGGATCAGTTCGTCCTTCTGATCCAACTCCAGCTCCAGCTCGTCAATGAGAGCATCCCGCTGCCTCAGCTCCTCGATCTTCTCCTGGAGCGCATACTGTAAATCCCGCAGGGTGCCCATGCTCCTCCGGGCTGCCGGGGGCTCCTTCCTGCTGCTGCTCCGCGTCTTGGGGCTTCCTCCCCTCTCCGATCAACTTTCCCCAAAGTCGCCGCTGCCTCCCGAGTGCAAAAGCTTCCTACTTGAGACCAAAGCCAGCCCTGGCTTCTGAGCATGCCCAGTCCGCCGGCTCCAGCCACCGAGAGTTTCCGTGCAGATTCCACTTCTCGGGGCTGAGAGGCTGAGCGCGGGGATGAGCAAAACAGCAGGTCCAAGCTCTGACTGAACCTTTCTGAAACGCGGTGGGCACCGCCGTCTGGGAAGAAGAGCCGCGAGGCGGTGTGACTGGGGAGTGGGACAAGGCGACCCGGACCGGGGCTCGGAGGCGGCGGCTGGGGTGCGGGTCACTCGCGCTGGGCACCAGAGGAAGCCGGCGGGTGTGGAGGGAGCCTGATAAACCTCTGGGGCGCGCGGGGGATCTGCAGGCGCAGCGAGGCGGGAGCACTACTTTGGGGGTGGGAAGGTGGGAGGGAGAGGACAGGGAGGACCCGCGCAAACTGGGGAGGCGTAAGCCGGTTCCAGAGCTCAGCCTCCTTCAGGAGGATGAGCTACAATCCTGGCAACCGAGTTGAGCAAAGCGGACTCTGCTTTCTAAAGGCTCTGAGTTCTGGAGGAATTCTGACCACCAGTCTCATTAAGAAAGGCTCCTGAATCTTATGGCCGAGTTCTCCGTTCTCCCACGCCACCTTTCCCACAGGGAGCACCTCACACAGGTGGCTTTCGCTGGAAAAAAAAAAAAACTTGCCCTTCAGCAGATGAGAGCCAGTCGGTACCTAAGCAGGATTCCCCTTACATGCAGGTGCCTTTGGAGGAAGGGGCTTTCCCCTTAGGCACTGCCTTCTCCTAATTACTCCTCTGATTAATGAGCTCTTTTAAGGGCAAAGGCCAAAATGATTTTGGCCAAGAGGACTGCTTTAGAGTCTCCATTATCCTTTGCACTTGAACTAGCGTCTGCGGGAATAGTTACCAGAAGGGCCTTGTTCATCATTGCTGATTGGGTGGGAGTGGGGATCAGGAGGGGAGGGGGATTCATTACTGAGCACCACAGAGTTCAATTTGAAATTGAACCATACCTTTAAAATATTAAAGCCGAAGCTGTTAGGACTGCATATTTCCACTTGAGTGGCAGAAGAAATCCTGGCATAAATCAACTAGGGAACCTAGTTGAGCTGTATTAAATTGTTTATTATACTATCCCACATTTACCCACTCCCATCCTGCCCACTCATTATTTCCTAAAATGACAACAATTAGGTAGCATTTTTTTTCTAGTCAAGAGTAATTCTCCCATCATCAGAACACAGTTTTAGAATCCCCAAATATTTGCTTGATACTGATCTAAAGTCCTAATATTTTATCCACATCTTCACCAACCCATCCAATTTTATAGCATCTTAATTAGCAAACTTTTAATACTATTCTTGGGAACCCTATGTTATTATCCTCAATGTTCTATTTGGCCATTCCTTAGTTTTAAAACAAAACAAATTAAAATTGTATTGCAATTCAGGACTATTCACTATATAAACTTCCAAGGACACCCATATATCAATCTCAAAAAGACTTGCCCACTTTTACTTTTAAATACATGTTTTCCATATCAGATAAGAGTGAGTGAGTGAGAGTATGTGTGTGAGAGTGTAGAAAGAGACAGAGACAGAGAGACAGAGAGAGAGAATAGAAATGAGGTAGCCAAAGACATGTTAAACTGATTCCAAGTGTTATTGGAAGTGTAAATGACAAAGGATACACACTCTTAAACATTCTGCCACATAGAATATCTAATTCTTTAGTATAGATATCATAAGACAATTTATTCCAACACAAATATTTTTGGAAGTGAATTTACTTCAGAATGCAATATACAGTGGATAATTTCCAAAATATTTTCATTTATAATAAATGACAGCAATAAATAATAGTTCTGAATTTTGTTGTCATAATTAAAATAAACCAAGTGGAAGTACTGTGGCTTCTTATAACTGATTATTCTAAAAGGGTTTCCGTGACATTTCCCTTCTCCCAGGCAAAAGGCCAGATTCTTATCCCACTTAACCTATGGGAATTCTTTAATTCCATGGGAAAATGTTGAAAACTAAATTACTTTTTTCCTATACATCTATTGTTAAGGGTCCATGAAGACAAGAGTTTGTGTTTAAAAATATATCAAGAGCAATGAATAGGGGACATCACTAGGCAAATTTTATGCAGGGCTGTGTTTTTAAGGTTCATTTGAGGTTTGAATGGGGTTACTTAATGTTTCTGAGCAGCACAATGTAGAAAAGATTTTTCCTCATTTGTAGAAAGCCTGTCCACATACACAAAGGAAAATAGAAACTAAACATTTCCCCCAAAAGTAGCACTGCAACCAAAACTATACATGTATTTTGAACAAAATGAGCTTTTTTATTCTCTATTTTGTAAATATTTTTCAGTATTTATCATATCTACATGCATTTATGGCACATAGTCACATTACATTTTCATTTTAAATCAAATTCCTGTGCTACAAAATTTATTTCATAATGAATTCAGCATGTAGAGTCAAAAAAGCTGTTGTAACAAATGCAAATGAAACAAACTGCTGAGATGATTGTGACTATTACAATCATTTTACACTAAAAAAGGTGATCAAAATATGAAAATATATGTTTGGTTATATTAACCTATATTTTGAAAAAAATTAATTTTTCCTTAAACCTTTTGATTCTACATGCAAATCTAGAGAATTCTAAGCTTTTCCATCTAATCTCAAAAAGTCAAGTAAATACTTGAATTAAGATCTTCCACAATGGTTCTGACCAGTTGTTTAGGTCTACAGTGACCATGTTTTCCATCTCAACCTTTTCAGTGATTCTAATTTTTTCTTACTTATGTTTTGAACTCACTTGGTAATTACTGGAAATAAATTTATGTGAATAATCAAGATCCTGCAATTATATTTCCACAGATAAATTTTATCATAAAATTTTTACTGTATGTCTCACAGTAAACTTAATTGGCTAAATTACTATATCAAAGATCAGACACAAATCTAGTTTCTGTTCATTAGAAAGTGGTTCCTTAAGTCTAATGGAGTTGATTATAACGGCATAACACCAGTTCTCCTCCACTGCATATCTGGATGAGGTCTTAATGTTAGACACTAACAACTAGAACAATGAAATTTTAATTTTACTAGTGAATTCCATAGTCAATTCATAATCTGCTTCCAGTGATCTTATCATTGTTATAGAAGCAAAATTCTATAGTAGCCAAACCAACCTATAGCATATTGATGCACCCAACCTAACCCCCAAAATTGCGAATAAATATGTGTTCCTTAATGGAATCTCAGAATCACTTGATGAGACATTCAAAAATGTAGTTTTTTCATACTATGCTATTTTTTTTAAAGATTTATTTATTTATTTATACAAGCACTGGGTACAGTCAGAAGTGCGGGAGGGCAAGAGAATTCACCAGAGCCAGAGCAGGCAGCAGAACAGGCAGACAGACGGAGGACACTGCTGAGGGGAGCAGCGCATGGCAGGAGAGGTCTGTGCACCATGTGGACCCCCGCTGGTGGCTGCAGGCAGCCTCACAGCCCAGCACTCAACCACCGCCCCGCCACCAGCAAGGCCTCTGCTATTTTTTTTTAAAAAAAAGTCTTTATACTTTATCCTCCTTCACTAAAAACATAATTAGCCTCAAATGAACTGTGATAATTTGGTCATCCTACTGTCCTGAGGATGCAGTATATCCTGGAAGAGTGCTAAATTTGAAATTTTCTATTGCCATTGTGTGTGTGTGTTGTGTATAGCTATATAGACATAAAGTACTCATAATTAAGATCACAATAAAAATAACTAACTTCCTTGAACTCTCAGTGTAGAACAGGCACTTTTCACTTTTACCCTTAGAAGTTAGATATTGTTATTATTATCTCCATTTATATATTTAAAAATGGAGAAACAGAATCCCCACCTAATGAATGGCAAAGCCTAGATTCAAATCCAGACCAATCAATTGATGCTCAATCCCTTATCTCCGACCCCTGGCCCTCACTGCCTTCTGCAGGCCTTCCATGTATTGCTGTTGACATGGCTCTAGATCAAGAGAGATAAGAGTAACCTTAACATTAAGTAGCCTGACTGGTTCGGAGAAGTTGTAGGAGGAGAAAATTGAAAAATCCAGAAAGGGTAGGAGCAAGATTATTTAAAACTTTCTTTTCCCAAAACAGTCTTCATTTAGGCACTATTTCATTCTGGTTTAGGGTAACCAATTTGTACCTATTAGGCTTGGGTTATTCTGGTTTTAATACTGAAAGTGCTTGTGACTGTCCTGGCATTAAAACTGAAGTCGTAGGTACCCATTGGTGATGGGCCAACCAAGATGGATGGTTACCATATTGAAATCAGGACTGCTGAACCACTTTATTTTTTATTTTCACTATTTGCTTCAAAAGTTATTGATAGAGGGCCTCCCTGGTGGCACAAGGGGTTAAGCACTGCAATATGAAGCAATCCACAGCCTTTGCAGCATGAGCTCAATCCCCAGCCGAACAGGGAGAAACCTACATGACAAAGCAGAACTCTCTTGTCTCGCCCACTGCTCCTCTCAGCAGTGTATTTCAGTCAGTCTGCCTGTTCTGTTCCCCACTCTGTCTCTGATGGATCCTCTCACCCCCCCGCATCTCTGGCCTGTATCCAAGCTCTTGTATGCATAAATAAATAAATCTTAAAAAAAAAGATATTGATAAAAAAGTAAAATGTAGGAAGATCTGTAACCATAATACCTGTTGGGGGGGCATATTACAAACCCATTTGCACATTTGTTTGTATGAATATATTTTAGGGAAGCAATCATCCTATTTCAATTCATAATAATACACCACAAGAATTGTGCTTGGACTGTAAACAGGAATGAGTCAGACAAGAGAATTTTAATTATACTTTGTTAAGTTAGATAAGGATTCAAAGCTCTCCTTTTGGTTTATTGTTTATATAGAAATATGGAATTTAGACAGATTGGTTTCCTATAGATTAAGCACAGCAATTCAAACACCTAGTATTTGATTATTCTCGTAGAATTAGAATATTCTTATGACTGTATTTGGGAAATCATTTTGACCCTGTATATTTTGATGTATATTTTGATTTACATAAAAATTCTAGTGGTTGGGCTGTTTTGAAGTCATACTAGTATGAATGATAATTTCTACATGTAAAGGGGGAAAAAAGCATTAACCATTAATGATGAAAAACTTACTGCAGAGACTTGGAAAGTAATAGTGCTTTGTACCGTAATTGCTAATGTACTTAGAGTTTAATGCCAAATTAGTGTCATGCCGAATATTAGTTGAAATGAATTCTGATATTCCACAGCTTAAAATGATGATGGTAAGTTATTATTGGGCCTCAGTCTAAACTAGTGCTCATGAAAACCCATGCACTATCTAAAAAAAAAAGAACATTTCTTTCTATTCTTTAATAAATTCTCATTTCTTGAGACCAGAAGAAATAAGACTTTAAAAAGAAAAATATTAGGCTTTCTGTATTTTGTCACAAATGGAAAATTTTAAAATGCATGAAATGAACTTTAAATGTAAAAGATTACTGCATTTTGAGTCCAGTAACTATATAAAATGAGTATTCAACATCACTATATCTCTGATTAATAAATTACACTCAGTTCCATTTCAGTGATTCTTCAAGTATATTAAATGCTCATGATTTATTAAGTTAATGAATCAATATATTCTACAAACGCACCTTCCCCAGCACCTCAATTGTTTGCCACAAAATATTCAAAAATAATTGCAAGATCATTTTGCATTTGAAAAAGCTTACTTCACATCATGTGGCTTATAAGAGAACATCTTTGGAATCAATGATTTGTTATTGCTTTTATTGTAAATAGCATTTAACAGCTGATATAATTTGGCCATTTTCCTCCTACATATTTTGTAATCAAAATTTAAGTTAAAAAAACAAAGCTTACTAGTGAGCTTACTAAAATTAAGGTGGAAAATTACTGAAGATATAAGAAACACAATAAGGAGAAGTTTGAGTGAAACGTGTTACTAACAGTAAATAAAATGAATGAATTAGGCAAGAGAAAGATAGTATGAGATTTGTTTAATACTGTGAGAAAAGAGATTTGGAGGAGAGGGAAAAGCACAGGTAAACAGGCTATGGGAAATACTTAGAATTCTTCACAATTATTAACGTAATGGACAATTAAGTTTATGGACTTAATGGACTTTAGCTTAAAGATACTCTTGATATTATGACTTTTATACAATCACTATGGGATAGAAACCCAGAAATCCATCTTTAATAATAGACAAAGCAGAGGTCTGATGAAACAAGCTACTATCAATGCAAAGCCAAAATGAAGTGCTGATGTTTATGAAAGCATTACCCTTGGAACAAGGATGGAGCCTAGTTTAGGGTCCATGAGATGAATGTATGTACCATGTATTTATAACCAACTGTAAATTTATCAGTTCTCTTGCCCAGTGTACATTTGTAGAATGTCTTCCTGATCTAGACTGGGTTTTTTTAATTCATTTTCCAAAGCATGGGCATGTAACCTGGTAGTAAGAATACATTAAATGTTAGTGATTCAGACTTAAACTCAAAAGACTTATGTCCAAAGACCTAACAATAAGTAAGTAAATAAATAAGTTAACAAAACACATAATAAGTTAACAAAAACAGCCATATGTAAAGTGCCATATGATTTCAATGCCCCATATCAATAAACAGAAAGTATGGACTTTTATACCTTTTAGAAGTTTTCATACAGAATATTCAGTGTCCATCTTGAGTATCTGTACTTTTATTTAAATAATAATTGAGAGTTGTTATGGAAAATCCGTCTAGCTTTCTAATGATTGCTTATTTTCACTTTGCAGTTTCCACTGGTCAGACTTTCTAACAATGCACAGCACGTAACACTCTCTCAACTGTCACAGAACTGAAACTTACATAACACCATTTCCTATGCACTCCACTATATAACTTACTTCCATTATGCCACTCTCAGGGACACTCACAAAATACAGAGAATTAAGAGGTTTAATAACAGTTGTCATGGCTTTACACCCTGCCTTTCCCTATCTCCTGCAAGAGAGGTGTTTTTATTCTATACACCTATGGGTATTACAAAATTTTGAACTGTAACGGACCGTAGAAATGATAAAGTTCAACTTTCCAATTTTAAATATATAAGGACATTTAGAATTCAAGGAAGTTAAATGACTTACCTGAAGCGAAGGCAAGTTCAGAACCCAAGTCTCAGGATAGTATTCTTAAAGTTCTACTATTCTTTCCCTTGGCATATTATTGTTATTGCACGTAGAAGCCTGATTTGTTTTATATGGAAACTCTACCTCATCTCTCTTAGTAATAGTTGTTAAAGTTCATTCAGAGCACTTTAATTTGTTGCTAAGGATAAATTATATTAGAAGGCCTCTGAGATGTCTAATTAATTCTATATGCCTCTTCTTATACTCAAAGCACATGGAACTTTTGTGCTACCAAGTGGATCATATGAAGATAAGGAATCATTTGTGTGTTTGTGTTCCCTACTCGTGTCTGCTTGCTTGCATATGTCCCAAAAGTATGCATACACTGTAAGTATGAGATCTTAACCACACCATCCTAATCAACTCTCACTTATGTGAAAATAAAGTTGGCACATGAAGGGGATGCATCCCAAATATTTTGCTCTCCAACGTATTTCATAAGATCTAAGAAAATAGAGTAAATCATTTTTTTTTCTCTTTTTAGACACAGCAGCTCAAGTCTCCACAAATCAGAGATTTTTAAAGGTCCTTGAAATACGAAAAACAATCATTAACAAGAAAGAGAAAATTTGCCTCGGACTTATATAAATTGAAAGAAACACCTAATCCTCACAAAGAACTCTTGGAATTCAAATGGTAACATTGCTTGAGTTCCTGAACTCAAGTATTGATTTAGACTATTTGATGTTTTTAAGTTATAATAACTTTCAAGAACTTGTCAAAAGATTACTTTAGTCATACATTATTATTTAATGGCAAACTCTACAAAATTACTGCAAGAGACAGAAAAACTATTTCAAAATGTGTTGAAAAACTTTGCTTTTAAAAATTGTATTAAATTAATATTTTCTAAAAAATAATTGTGTATTTTGTCATTCTAAGTATATATTCTTTTAATTACTAATCTATCTATAAACTAGATTATTAATACATTGCATAATATTTGATTCTGGAATTCGGGATATTCAGTTGTGAGAAATTGGAATAATGGGTGAAAAAAAATCAACTAAATAATAACAATAATAATAAAGCACTAGTACCAAGTAGTACAATAGCTAAATGCAGAAGTTAAAGACAACTTTAAAGAACAACTTTGCCAACAACTTTAATTGAGATCTCTGTCACCCATCAAATTATATATTACAACACACTTGTTCTGCAAAGTATAAACTAAAGAACACTAGCTCCTTAAAGTGGTGATAAGTGAAACAAAAAGGGTGCCATGGTCCAACATATTTGAAAGACATTGAGAAAAGTTCAATAAACAGATTTCTTTCTATACTGTCTCTCAGAATTTTCAATTTTTAAATATATATTACAAATCTCCAAAATAATTACATAGCAAATATAGACAATTAATTCAAACAGCTAGAGTTTCTTTCAGCTAATAATTTTAGGTATTGAACCTGCACATATATAATGTTAAATTGTTTGAAAATAAATTAGACAATTCATTAAAAACTATAAACATCTTCCTCATTTGTGAAATTCTTTTTTTTTTTTTTTTTTTAATAGAGGCATGCTTTATTTATTTGTTTGCTGGTTTGTTTGTTTGTTTTGTTTATACATGCACTGGGTACAGTCAGAAGTGCGGGAGGGTGAGAGAATTCACCAGAGCCAGAGCAGGGAGCAGAGCAGGCAGAAGGACCGAAGTACACTGCTGAGGGGAGCAGCGGGCGGCAGGAGAGGTCTGCGCGCCATGTGGGACCCTCCTCCGGTGGCCGGGGAGCAGCCAGGGATCGAACCGGCGCCGCAGAGGCCGCGGGCAGCCTCGCAACCCAGCGCTCAACCGCTGCGCCACCGGGGAGGCCCTCATTTGTGAAATTCTTAATTAGTAATTACATATACAACATATCATATGGTTCTGGGAGTACAAAATTATGTAAACCACTAGTATCTCCCCTTTAAAACCACATTTTACCCAGTCTGTGACCACAACCAATGACATGACAGAAATCCATGAACATATGACAAATTTGGTGCTTCAGGAAGAGCTAACATTGACATTTTACCCATAATCACATTTCCTCTCTTTAAAATTAGACTTGGTCACAGCATTTTTGCTCAGGTTGGGAAAATATTCAAAGGAAAATTACAATGGGACTGAAATCAGGAGACCAATTGACTAATTAATTACATAAGTGTTATACTGACCTTTTAGTTCTTATAACTCTCCAAGCACTAAGCAATTTCACTTTAACATTTCAGAGCTTTTCCACTGCTGATTCTTTTTCTGCCTGGGAAAACCTTCTCCTAACCCATTTCACTTTTCTCAAATCCCAGCCCTATCACTTTCCCATCACCATCTTTCATCTTTTGAGTCATAAATTCAATGAACTCCTCCTTCAAATACTACTTTCTCTGATAATCATTCTTAATTATTTTCATGATACTTTTATATTATAGCACTTATCATGATTTATAATGATATATTATTTGCAAAGATGTTTGCTAACTATATGTATGACCCATTAGATTGTAAACCCGAAGAAAGCAAGAAATTGTGTCCATTTTGTCTTCCAAAACCTAAAAGAAGCAGCAACTCCCCATATAGTTAATAATTGCATTGAGTGAATGAATTTCAGACTAAATAAATGGATACAAATATATATTTAGTGTCTATAACATATCTACATCAATAAACAGAATGTGTCCCTTTCTCCCTCTTATCCAGTGAGAGAATCAACCAACAAGGGAACTAAATACCCTCTAAGATGATAAGGAGATGAACTTCTGAGCTGTGCCCCTCACTGGGGTATAGTTCACAAGTACATGCACCTTAAGCTTCAGAAACTTCAATATAACCACCTTTGAGGGATAGTTACCCTATATCCCAACTCAGTCAGGAAGTATGTAACTTACAAGTTTGTCTGGATTTTAAATAGCACTGGTTTTCTATGTTCTTTCTAGAAATGTTTGTAATATCCTTTGCCATTGGACAGGTAGTTGAAATGTGAGTCTAATCACTTAAAATAATCACCTTAGGTAAAATCTTTGAAACTAAAAGATTTTGATAAAAATTAACCTGGAATATATATGTATATGAATGCATGTTTTATACATGTATGTCTATATGCATATGATTATATATAATTCTATATTTACTATCAATATTGTTCAATATAAAAATATAGCTTAGAAGTGTATACAGGTGGGGCCTCCCTGGTGGCGCAAGGGGTTAAGCACTGCACTATGAAGCAATCCCCAGACTCTGCAGCACGAGTTCTATCCCCGGCCGGCCAGGGGGCAACCCACATGGCGCAGCAGACCTCTCCTGTCTCGCCCACTGCTCCCCTCAGCAGTTTACTCCGGTCCATCTGCCTGTCCTGTTTCACACTCTGTCTCTGGTGAATCCTGTCACACACACCCCGACCCCGCATCTCTGGTCTGTACCCAGCTCTTAAAAAAAAAAGTGTATACAGGTAATAAATTTCTCTATAACATGATAGCAAAAGGTGGTATGAAAAGTATGCTTTAGTGATTTTTCTGAAAATTGATGCTTTAACTCTCCTGCATTTTCACTTCTATATGCGGCAAGTTAAATATGTGAGAGGATTAATTGAAAGAAATTTGCTTTTCTTCTGCAGAAAAAAAAAGACATTGCCCTTTGAATAACATATATGCCCACTTAAGACATACGATAATACGTCTCCTAGAACTGTTTCTTGATACCAAACCATATTTTTAAATGAAACATAGACTATCAACTCCTATCATGCACTTTTAAATTGCCATAATGCTAGAGTATTTCTTATTTTTAGGCTTGTGATATATTGTCTTCAAGGTTCACTGCTCTTTTATGTAACACTGGCAACACCAGTAATTCTGTAGCAGTTTATTTTGTTTCTTCACAAGTTCTAGCTACTTCTTCAAAAGCTGACAGCTTTATTTGGAACTGGTCTTTTTTTTTAATTAGTCCTTCTTAATACATCTTTTAAACAACTATATCTTATGTGATATTATTTTGAAAGCAGATGCTTCAGTTAAAGTATTTTTTTTAAGATTTATTTATTTATTTATTCAAGATTGATTGATTTTATACAAGCACTGGGTACAGTCAGAAGTGCGGGAGGGTGAGAGAATTCACCAGAGCCAGAATGGGGAGCAGAGCAGGCAGAAGGACCAAAGAACACTGCTGAGGGGAGCAGCGGGCGGCAGGAGAGGTCTGCCTGCCATGCGGGACCCTCCTCAGGGTGGCCGGGGAGCAGCCGGGGATCGAATCGGCACTGCAGAGGCTTCGGGCAGCTTCGCAACCCAGCGCTCAACCACTGCGCCACCGGGGAGGCCCTCAGTTAAAGTATTTTTAAGTCTTACCGTGATTATTAAGTAATATTGCGTCCTATCTGATCTCATTTACAATAGCACTGGAAGTTCAGATTGACAAAGTTCAAAAAGCAAGTGTGCCTATAAAAATATTTTAATTCAATAACTTAATTCTTAAAGTAGATATACTTACACCTGTCTCCTCTCTGTTCTTTCTTTTGCTCTTTCTACAAAATGTTAGAATAGAGTCCTCAAACAAAATCATTAACTTAGCACAATCAGCTGAGTATTGAAGTGCTAAGCTTTGGATATTAGCAATAATCTAAATGTTAAATAGCTTTTCAATTAAATAAAGAAAACAGGTGAATTTTTTATGCAAACAGGTAGTATTTCTAAAGTAGATGTTTTCAGTAATTTCAAAAAGTCAACATGAAGGCTTCCTAATTTCTTCCAATATACTGCATTTGAATATAGGTTTTGTGATAAAAGTACTTTTTGTCAAACTTACAAAACACCTAAGCTGAAACATTTCCCATGAAAAAAAGGAGGAGACCCCTATCAATAGAAAAGAGTCAAATTTGCAAATAAATATTCAAAGCTTTGTGCACATGTACACACAAATCACAAAGATTTATGATACTATTGTATAGTTCTGTTTCAGTTTCTAAAAGGAAATGGAAGTTAATGACTTGTAACTGCCTAAAACTTGTGTATCTTTAATAAAGCCTGAATAATAATACCTATTTGAATGTAGAACTCTCTTGATATTGTATTGTCTCTCTGTAGGGGTTCTTATTTATAACATTTCTCTTTAGAAACTGTAGTTTCATTTTGCTGTTATGGAGATATATATATATATATATATATATATATATATATATAATCCTTTAGAAACAGTATTTCCCAAAGGGAAAAAATGTATTTGCTTAATAGAAAATAAGCTCCATAAAAAATATCTTGTTGCAATATGTATACCTTTCTTTATGTAGAAAAAGAATCTTAATTTTATTCAGTTAAAAATAAATTTTAGAAAATAGTTTCTAATTTTGATCTTGTCACTTTTTAAAAGTACAAAGTGAAGCTAAGTATTTCAAGATTGTGAAATTTATACTTCTTTACATGGCTTATTTTAAGTAAACTTCCATAAATAGTATACAGTTTTAACAAACAGTACATTCTTCACATTTTTATCTCAGTGATTAAATACTAATTTCTAGGGACTGGAATACAAAACTAAATACAATTGCACCCTCTACTGTTCAAATTTTCTATTCCATATTGTGCAAAACACCATGTGTTTAACACATTCATTTTAAAAGTAACAGGTAAATCACATCGCCTTCCTTTTGATGTTAACTAGCAATTCTCCAAAATTAAACTTTACTTGCTAGAATCCCTTTATTAATACAAATGGATAGTTATTGAGACTAAAATAATTTAGAAAATAACGACTCTTAGCAAGATGCTTGGAAAATGAAGTATTCATTAACTTACTAACAATGAATGGTAATGTTGATCACCTTTTTAATATTAATCTAAACAAGGAAGAATATAAAGTCATTTGAGCCCAAAACTGCATATTCTTTTCTTTTTTTACCAAGAGAACACTGGTTTATATCACTGTGTTTTAGAAGTACAGGATCCTCCCACCCCTTACCAAAGCAAACCTACCATCAAATATTCTTATAATAGCATATAACATTTGCCAAATGTTTTTCCAGTTTGAAATTAAAATAAAAAATGGACATTCTAAATGACTAGTTTGGAGATTTTTCTATTATTGTAAAAATTTAAAATAGTACTATGAGTCAAAATTAATAGCTTATTTACCCTTTCCTTTTAAAACTGTGTTTCTTGTTTTAATTAGACATGAGTTGTTATTTGTTCAAAAGAAATTAACAATTTCTTATTTTGGTGCTGGAGGATTAGCTTGTTGATGATCAATACTCCCACCAAGAGTAATCTGAAAGTTAGGGTTCTTCAAAAAGATTGACAAAATACACAAAACTTTAGCCAGACTCACAAAGGAGAGAAAACACAAACAAAGCAGAAACAAAAGAGATGTTACAACAGATACCACATAAACACAAAGGATGTAATCAAGTATTTTGAACAACAAACTGGATAACCTAGAAGAAATGGACAAATTAGAGACATAAAACATGCAGGACTGAATTAGGAAAAAATAACAAATCTGAACCTACCCATCAATTATAAGGATATTGAAAGCAGGATTCAAAAATCTCGCCCAAAATAAAAATCTCAGTTCTGGACACCTTCATTATAAGTCTACCAAACTATTAAAGAAAAATTAATACCTGTTCTACCAAAACTCTTCCATGAAACTGAAAAGGAAGCAAGTAAAACTATTACTGCTTGCAGATGACATGATAATATGCATAGAAAATCCAAAAGACTAGAGTAAATACATATTAGAAATTGTTAACAAACACCATAAAATACCTGATTACAGGGGCCTCCCTGGTGGTGCAAGGGGTTAAGACGCAGCATTATGAAACTATCTGCAGCTACTGCAACACTCCCTGGCCAGGGAGGTGGCTCACATGGCACAGCAGACCTCTCCTGTCTCACCCATTGCCTCCCCTCAGCAGTGTATTTCAGTACATATGCCTGTTCTGCTCCCCATTCTGTCTCTGGTAGATCCAGAATTGAACGTTTAGCAGTGAATATAATGTAGTACATAAATATGCTGATTTTCAACAATGACTATCCAAAACTTACTTAATGTTATAGTGAAACTTTAACAAAGATTACATACTTGTGTATATAAGATAAACTGTTAGAATAAGGGAATTTAGAGGACCCTCCCTGGTGACCTAGGGGTTGAGTCTCAGCACCATCACTGCTACAGCCTGAGCTCTATCCCTGGCAAGGGAGCTAACCCACATGGCACAGCAGACCTCTCCTTTCTCACCTGCTGCTCCCCTTAGCAGTGTATTTCAGTCAATCCACCTGTTCTGCTCCCCACTCTGTCTATGGTGAATCCTCTCATCCCCCCTGCACCTCTGACCTACACCCCAATTCTTCTATGCAAAAAAACTAAATAAATTTAGAAAGGTCAGTTTATATATGAGTTTAATACTAAAATATATTTCTGTATCAAAAACAAGCAAATAATTTTTTCAAAATGATAGTATTTATAATACCTACACAAAATATATCTAGGAACAAATCTAATAGAACACTTAAAAGATCTCTATACACAAAACTTAAAAAAAATAAATTAAAACAGATATAAATGCCATGTTCATAAATTAAACAATAATGTAAAAATAAATTCATCCTAAATTGATTCATAGATTTAATGCTACCCCAAACAAAATCTAGCCTTTTCTGGTGAAATTCCAAAATGTACAAAGAAATACATATGAACAAGAACAGCTAAGTATATCTGGAAGAACTAATTCAGAGGACCTATGCTACTGCTTATCAAGATTTTCTACAAAGCTACATAATTTAGAATGTGGTAGTGAAGTAAACACAAACAATTCAACAGACTAGGACAGAAAGATCTGAAATAAACTTATATACGTTTGTCATTTGATTTATAACAAATATAGCACTACACAAATGAATGTCTTTTTGGTAAATAAGAACTTTTTAGTAAATAGAACTAATCATAGAAAAAAATATGAATCATGTTTCCTTCCTCAAACCAAACAAAATAGTTTAATATCCGGGAGAATTGTAGATCATAATGTGAAATATAAAACAATAAAAGTTCTAAAAATTAGCATGGAAAAGTATATTCAGTAAGTTAGAGTAAGTAAAGATGTCTTAAACAAGACACAAAAAACACTTGACGTAAGAAAAATATTGATAAAAATACCCATTAAAATTAGGAAATTCTTTTGATCAAAATATCCCTCTAAAGTAGTTACATGTCATTGCACATTTATCAAAACCCATAGGATGTGCAACACCAACAATGAAATCTAATGTGAACTATGAACTTTGAATGATAATGATGTGTCAATATAGTTTTACCGATTATCACAAATGAATCACTGTGGTATTGGAATCTGTTAGCAGAGGATGCTGTATGCACGTGGAGGCAATGGTGTATGAGCAGTTTCTGTATTTGAAGCTCAAGTTTCTGTGAACCTAAAATTGCTATAAGAAATAAAGTCTGCTTCAAAAAGACATTATTAAAGGAGTCAAAAAGCAAGCTACAAAATTGGAAAAGATATTTGCAAGATATATTTAATCTACAAAAAGTGTATACTCAAGCTGTATTGGGAATTTTCTAAAATTCCAAAGTAAAGACACACAACCCCACAGAGAAATGGACAGAATACTTGAGTGAGTATCTCACAAGAGAGGGTGTCCAAAAAACCAATAAACACTGGAAAATGCTCAATTTCATTATTCAACAGGGAAACATAAATTAAGTATGAAACCCCACTATACACCAACCAAACTGACTGTTGGAAAAAATAACAACAAAATTAGAAAGTTTGTGATGCAATGAAAATTTTTATATAGTACCAGTAGGAGTATAAAATTGATACAGCCACTTGGGAAAAATGTGGTAATTTCTACATAAACTAAACATATGGCTATCTATTATCTAGAAACTCCAATCTTAGGGATAAATTCAAGAGTAATACATACATATTATTACCAAATGATATATACAAAAACATTTGTAAACATATTCCTTATGACATGCCAAAAGTGGCAGCACACAAATATCCATCAATTTTAGAGTGAACTAATGTGTTATGTATTCACACAAGAAAATTCTGAAGGCAATGAAAATAACCAAACATTTCTAAAAATGAACACCACCAACACCACTCAGGAACAATACTCAGCAAAATAAACCAGAAATAAAAGGATACATATTATATTTAAAAGTGAACAAAAAAATGTTATGGTGAAGGTAGTGATAATTTGAGGGGAGCAAAGTAGGACTGTTGATGAAGAAATGTCACAAGAAGGGCTTCTGAGGCTGTGGCAAAGTTCTGCCTCTTGATCTGAGTTGTGGTAAGTAGAAATAGTAGTATGTCTTCAGATCATTCATTGAACTTTAAATTTGTGATTTATGTACCTTTCTGTGAATGGGTTATAACTTACTCAAAAAGCTTAAAACTGAAGACTTTTTTAGTCCACTAAGACTAACAATTAACTCAGAACTGCTGAATATTATCAGAAATAACTCCAAAGTATAAGGAACTGTCTTAGATGATCAAATGTTCCAAATCCATTCCACTATTAAATATTTATATTGTACAATCCATTGTGTGACTTAGATCTTTGGAGAAAAAATTAATTAGATATACACCTTACACTCACAGTGATGATACAATTATCTAGGTAAATTAACATTTTATCATGACATATATATGTGTACCCATATACATAATACATATAATTAATGCATCACAGATTTCAAGAATATCTTAATTTAATATAATCGTAAATGTTTTAAGAAGAAAATTGTTCAAGTGTATATAACTTATGTATAATTTTCATATGTATTTATTCAACAAATCAGAAAAAAACCATTAGTAGAATCATGTTTTTAAGAATTGGAGTAAAACAGGAAATGATTCCACTTTAGCCTTTGGGTCAGAATCTGAAGAAGTGGGGCCTCCCCTGGTGGTGCAGGCCGTTGAGCACCATGCTGTGAAGCTGTCTGCAGCCTCTGCAGCACAGGTTCTATCCCGACCAGCCGGCGAGAATCCCACATGGTGAGGCAGACCTCTCCTGTCTCACCTGCTGCTCCCCTCAGCAGTGTATTTCAGTCAGTCTGCCTGTTCTGTTCCCCGCTCTGTCTCTGGTGAATCCTCTCACCAGAGAGGATTAAATAAATTAATTAATTAATTAATTAATTAATTAAATCTTAAAAAAAAAGAATCTGAAGAAGTGGAGGAAGTAGAGAAGAAAGAAAGGTGTTTCCAGGGCAGTACTGGAACCGACATGAGAAAAGCAGACATGGGGGCCAAGTGTTAATTTTGGATGGAACAGAAAGAGCAGAGAAGTGAGTAAAAAGTAGGTAAATAAGGACCAAAGTTGGGTCTTTGAATGCCAAAGTGACTAACATAGATTATGTTCACTCAGAAAGGCATAAAGGAAAGTCATCTACAGTTCAAATTGAAAAGATCCGAGTTGTGTTTTGGGAAAAAGAATCTAATTGCATGATGTCAAGTGAACTATATTGAAAAGACGGCTCAAGGAGACTGATTAGGAAGCTGCTACAATATTCAAGGTCTAATCAAGATAAGGAATTAAGAATGAATAAGAAAAGAAATAGCCAATGGTACTACTGAAGACATTTATTCCTCAATATCAGCATTAGTTGTTCCTATAATCCACAAGTATTCCCAAGCAGCCATTTTGCAATCTACTATACATGTGAACTGAAAACAGAGATTAGCTCCCATGCAACAAGGTGCAAGCTATTAAGAAAGTTAAGACTTCATTTTTTTTATAAGATTTGTTTATTTATACAAGAGCTGGGGTACAGGTTAGAGGCGTGGGAGGGTGACAGGATTCACCAGAGATGGAGCGGGGAACAGACAGGCAGACTGATCAAAATACACTGCTGAGGGGAGCAGCGGGCGAGGCAGGAGAGGTCTGCTGCACCATGTGGGTTTCTCCCTGGACGGCTGGGAATCGAACCCATGCTGCAGAGGCTGCGGACAGCTTCACAGCACTGCACTCAACCCACTGCACCACCAGGGAGGCCCTTCAGTCTTCTTACAAAGAAATGTTCCTGGCAAATATTTACAGAGTTAGGGCACCAATCTGGAAGGAGCTTTCCCTGAAATCTCACTAAACACAAACAGCATTCCTAGTATTGACTAATGAATAAATGAAAATAATCCCAGGACTACTGAGGGGTCACCCTGTATCCATCATTCACTCTATTTTTAAAGTGCCTTCCTGACAACTATCAGTCTTTTGTATTCACCCAGGCCTGTTTCAGTGTCCAAGATTCCAAGTATTTCTTTTTGTTCCACAACAAACAAGTGAATTCACAAGTGCTGATTATATATGTGTGACTTTGTGTGCTCAATCTTCTCATCCCACAATACTTTAGGAAAGACTCTTACTGGACCAAGAGTTGATGCAGAATTAAGAGGAAAAACAGGAGGCACAGGGTTTTGGATACTGGTGGAATTTTCACTAAGATGAGATGGAGAACAGGGAATAGCATTTGCAGTACATAAGCCAAGGAGTGGAAGAAGAAAATTGGATTTGCAAGTATTCTACATTGGGGATATTTTAAAAATCCAATTGAAGTTCTTTTAATTAACTTTTGGCTGCTGACCTGTTTACTCTAGCAAGCACTAAAACTGGACCATGTGAATTTGGGCTTAGTAAGATTACAATGAATACATACCTAAAGGAATAATAACCTAAGGGAATTAAAAAGGTAAATGAAAACAATTTAAATTTTATTTTTTTAATAAAAAGAGAGGATAACCTTGGTTGCATTTCAAATTATTCCATAAAAAGTGTTGGGCACTCCAATATCTCCAACTCTGACTTAGTGTGGCAATTTGGGCAGGAGGCAGAGAAATGAAGGACTTCAAGAGGAGCAAACCAAACCCCATCACTAAATACTGATAAAGTTTCACAAGGCAGCAAATTCCTCGGGATACAATGTCACTGCTTCCTCCTAAATTTGAAAAGGCAACCAATAAAACATTCCATTCACCCAATTCTTGGTAGGTATATGTATTACATTCATCAAAACCAGATTAGGGGGCCTCCCTGGTGGCGCAGCGGTTGAGCGCTGGGTTGCGAAGCTGCCCGCAGCCTCTGCAGCGCCGGTTCGATCCCCGGCTGCTCCCCGGCCACCGGAGGAGGGTCCCACATGGCGCGCAGACCTCTCCTGCCACCCGCTGCTCCCCTCAGCAGTGTACTTCGGTCCTTCTGCCTGCTCTGTTCCCTGCTCTGGCTCTGGTGAATTCTCTCACCCTGCCGCGCTTCTGACTGTACCCAATGCATGTATAAACAAAACAAACGAACGAATAAATAAATAAAACATGCCTCTAAAAAAAAAAAAAAAACAGATTATGATCAGAAATACAAGAGGAAATTGAGGGAAGGAGATCATGAACGACAATCAATATAAATTAGATTATTATAGTATCTTCCATTTATTCAGTGCTTATTATTATAGTATCTTATGAATGTGAAGTACTACACTAAGTGCTTTTCATAGGTGATCTAAAGTCTCACCAATTTATGAGGCTGCTATGCTGTTAGCGTCATTTTAAAGGTTAGAAAACAGAATGATTAACCTAAATGATTCTTCAAGGCTATACAGTTATAATGAGTATAAAAGTTGAGCTTCAGGGCCTCCCCGGTGGTGCAGCGGTTGAGCACTGTGTTGCAAAGCTGCCCACAGCCTCCGCAGCACCGGTTCGATCCCCGGCAGCTGGCGAGGGTCCCACATGGCGAGCAGACCTCTCCTGACTCACCCGCTGCTCCCTTCAGCAGTGTACTTCGTCAGTCTGCCTGTTCTGCTCTCCGCTCTGGCTCTGGTGATTTCTCTCACCCTCCCATGCTTCTGATCGTACCCAGTGCTTGTATAAATAAATAAAATATTTTTTTAAAAAAGTTGAGCTTCAAACTCATGAACTCTTGACTGCAAAGTCAGTTTTCACAAGTATATTACAATGCTTCAGCAAATGTAATGTTGATGATAATGAATTTTACTAGTATTTACTCTGTGTACACCTTTAATTGTCTATCACCATGTATTGGCAATATGACACACCATTATCTTCTCAGGATTTGATTCACACATAAGGATACAATGACAATCACCATAACATAGATCTAGCTTCATTCTTAAAGGCAATGAGAGGCTTCCCCTAGAAGCCTGAAGCCACTTTTTTGCAGGTAGGGAATCTACTTCATCACATGCAGCAACTAATTAAACCCATTAGATAATTATGACAGAATTTAATTTTTAGTTTAAGTAAAGCTGGGAAAATAAATCATGTTAAGGAACTTATTTTATATTTTTCCTTCCACAGGATGGAATGTTATTTTTGCTAGTTCGATACCACTTTTGATTACTTTCATGTAATTGCATTTTAAAAACAGAATGAGAACATATTACTCAAAGCTATATCTCTTTATAGACTTTTATTTTTCTATAAAAAATTTAGTGGGGAGGGCCTCCCTGGTGGTGCAGGGGTTAAGCATAGCACTGTGAAGCTATCCACAGCCTCTGCAATACGAGTTTGATCCCTGACTGGCCAGGGAGCTACCCACATGCCACAGCAGACCTCTCCTGTCTTGCCCACTGCTCCCCTCAGCAGTGTATTTTCAGTCAGTCTGCCTGTTCTGTTCCCCACTCTGTCTCTGGTGAATTCTCTCACCCCCCCACCTCTGGCTGTACCCCAGTTCTTATATGCATAAATAAATAAATCTAAAAAAATAGTGGGGAACTTAATGTGTGTGCGTACGCATGTATATATGTGCTTACACACATGTGTATATGTGCATGTATTTGTGGTTTAGTTCAGGATGAGACTTAGTTCAAGATAATTACATTTCTCAGAACTAGACTCACTATCAGAAGTTACAACTCAAAAAACACAATGTATTTGCGGCAGTCTTTAAAAATAAAGGTTTCATGAATATTCATCTACTAAAAAGTGTTTAGTTAAATCATTTTTACTGTACTTAGCTTTAGGAACTGTAATTTGTATTCAACATAAAACAGAGTACACTAAAGAAGCAGTTATAAATAACTTCATTTCACTAAGAGGTTGAGAAGAGTTGACTGCCAATACACAAACCCACAAACCACCAACTTTTCCAAACTTCAGTTCCATGATGTCTCAATATGTTCAAAAGAAAAAAAAAATTAACATGAACTACTGAGCACCCTTATACTGTGTGGTCTCCCAGTTATTAAAAAAAAAAAAAAAACAAACTATGATCTTAGAGCTTAATCTTTTCCATAAATTATCAGATTTTAAATGAAAACCTTTTTTAAAGAAAGATATATTTTATGTCACTCACCTAAATCTGATTACTATGTTGCTAAATAAAAAACATACTGGCAATTATTGAGAGGGCACTTCTGCAGGAACTGAGGACTAACAAAGGGTACTTCTGAAGATATGAATTTTACAGGACACCACATCAATGATAGTCCCAGTGAGAAAGACTATTAAAAAGGCCCAAGCATATGGATCCCATGTTCCCCCAATTCACCAGGACAAGGCCACTTTCAAATAATCTGTATTTCAGTCACACTATTTGCCTCTGATTTTTCATTTGGAGTGTATATCCCAACACAAACCTACTATTGCATGGGCAAAATAATTACTGCTTGGAATTAGGAGCTAGCGGTGCGGTGGGGAATGATTAAGATAAAAATAATTTCAGCTCAATGATTTTTTTTTAGCATTTTATTTTATATAATTCTTACATCATTTTTCATCTTTGCACAATGTATGCATTTTCATTTTGGTTTTATTCCCCATACAATTGCATCCCCCTCCCTTATTTTAACTCTAGTTCTTCCTCTCCCCGCTGCTCCCTATTCCCCTCCCCCCCCCCCGCCCCGCCCCATAGTGTGTCTCTGGTTTATAGTTGCTTGTTGATTTTATTACTTTTCAGCTCAATGATTTTAAATAGCATCTACCAGTTTCTCAAAAAAAAGTCATTAAAATCTATCAGCCTGAAGCCTACCCCTTTCATCTATCCATCCCAAGTCATACAAAATGGAAAATTAACTTATTTGGTGGTAAATCTCTTCTTATAGGGCAATGTCCTATAAGAATAGAAATATTATCAATTAAACATTCAATGGAGGAAGTGATTTCAGATTAAGAAATGATCTCTAGCAGCCATTTATTCTCAGTCACTTGGGCTTCTTTCTATTAATTCTATTCACTGAAACAACTGCATGTTTACTAAATAGAAAGCAAATGTGGAGTATGGAGAGGGGTTAAAGTTATGTGAAAATAAAACAAATGGCCACATTTTGCATTCTAAATAGCCTATCTCCTGTCAATATTTCATTTCAGGAACTTTCTTCTGAAAGCTTCTGACTAAAGAAAATGGCAAAAAAAAAAAAAAAAGAATTTGTGCACATCTGTTTATGTCTTTAGGAAAAGAAAATTCAAACTGGGCATTAGTCCATGGGAAAGCCTGCACAACATAATCCAGCCCACCAAACACACTGTTCATATATTAATAAGAAAATTCCAAGTCAAATTCTTGCCAAGAGATGTTTTATTTTCCAAAAAATATCACTGGCTGTATTTTACATTTGATTTACTCCCCTCCGTGCATGAAAGAAGTAAAAGAAGTATTGTTCAAATTAGCAGCTGACATTGGACTGAACTGTGTTGAAAGACATATAAATCTATTCACAGAATTTTTTTTGAAAAATAATATAATTTATAAAATATATTACTTGACTTTTATTTTTATTGTGCTAAAAATCCATATTTATTTTGTTATAAACCATTTTCAAAATAGCCTTCCAATCAGCATACTTCAATAAAGATTATTTATATATATAGACTATAATGATATTATCTATTTTACCAATAATACTATCTTAATTATAAGTATTAATCTTTACTTATCAAGGTACTTTCATATCAGTTAACTTACACTGGTTAATGGGGGCTTTTATTTATTTGTGGTGTTATCAACTGATTTCTCTTAGACTGTGGGATGGTGCTGATTTCCAAAACTTATATATTGAAGCATTAAAAAGCATATATTTTGGGCCTCCCCGGTGGCGCAGCGGTTGAGCGCTGGGTTGCGAAGCTGCCCGCAGCCTCTGCAGCGCCGGTTCGATCCCCGGCTGCTCCCCGGCCACCGGAGGAGGGTCCCACATGGCGCGCAGACCTCTCCTGCCGCCCGCTGCTCCCCTCAGCAGTGTACTTCGGTCCTTCTGCCTGCTCTGCTCCCCGCTCTGGCTCTGGTGAATTCTCTCACCCTCCCGCGCTTCTGACTGTACCCAGTGCTTGTATAAATAAATAAAAATAAATCTTTAAAAAAAAAAAAAAAAAAAGCATATATTTGCATTAACATGTACTGAGTGATATTTGTTCTTCATGTAAGATGTCAAAGAGTGAGCAAATTCCAATGTAGCCCAGGGAATTGGAGTAGATTCTTTGTTTATAATAGAGGGTTTTAGACAATGAACCTAAAACCCTACCAAAAAAAAAATATAAACAGTATATTTTTCACCTAAAGACCAGTTAGGCAAAACAAGAACACACAAATGTGTTAATAGATACATTGCAATCATAAACTTATGTCAAATTTGAGACAGTGGAAAGTATAAGATTTTTGAATGATGGAAACAAATGATTGACAAATAGGAAAGCAGGTAATACACTTTAAAATTAAACAATGGAATGTTACTATTTCTAGGAAAGAATGTGTAGGACCCTAGTCCCAGTCAGGCTTGAGGTAATTCTTGGGGGTCCCAGCACAGCCCCCCCACCTATAGCCTATGTTCCAGGCAGGGGTGGGGGCAGGGTGAGCCCTGTGCCACTGGGGTCTCAGAGTCTTGGGCTCTAGGGGTCTCAGGCTGGGGAAGCCGCAGCCTCTGCCTCCATGTGGGGTCAGGGTGGGGCCCCCCTCCATTATAACTCCCACTTCAATCAGATTGGTGTAAGACATATATAATTCAGGCACCCCTGCTGCAAACTTTAAGGAGAGGAGAAGGACAAATCAAAACCCTGGACATAGTCACAGACCCGAGGTGGACCCAAACAGATCTCTGTGGGATCCACAAGGGATGGGCCCATGAGAGGAGCTGGTGTGGCGACCTCTCACATCAGCTCCACCTACAACATCTCTGGGGAATCAAATTCCTGGTCCAGAGATGCAACAATGTGAGTGAGGCATCCTTCTTTTCCAACACAGGTAGGAAAACATCAGAGATGTGACTGGGGACCCAGGGTAGGGCTGGAAACCACGAAAGGAGACAAGTGGAGCTGGACCAACCAACTATTGGAGTCTCTTCCCACCAGGGAATTTGCCCACTGACATTGGTGCGGAGCAGGGTTCCCAACACCAGAATTATAAGACTCAGAAGCAGCATCATGTGACAGTCACCAGAATGGGCAGTGCAATCAGTGTGAATGAGGAAGCACGAAACCCTGAGACCACACTGGCTTGGGCAAAACAGGACAGTCTCCTCTACCACAGAAAGCTCCAAAATCAGAGTCTGGAAAAGCACTCCACACACCTTCCCTACAAAAGGTTCCTGACCAACTTTGCCTTGCTACCTGCCTCACAGTTGCAGGGATTAGAGCAGCCTAGTCTGCTGTGGACCAGGAGCCTGGGTCTTTGCCCAGGAAAAAGACAAGGCCCATGGGCCAACCATCGACCTACCTCTTACAGCAGGGGCAGAGTGGAGGTGATCAGGGCAGGTGGCGGTGGGGCTGGGTGGTTGTACATGGATGGATTATTGGTGGGAGGGCCACACCTCAGGGGAACAATAATTATTGAAAGATGACTCATGACATAAGACAATAATTTAAAAAAAATGATTGTGTAGAAGACTATCAACATTTTTACCTCTTTGAGATAGAGAATCAATAAATATGCACCAAAAGTGAGAGTATTTGATTTGGGAGAACCAACTAACAAAAGATCTTCTGTAACTTGAATTTGACAGGTAAGGAAACTGAAAGATTCCAAGTATTTCCATAAATGGAAGTGCTATGCTTACCTAAGTTCTAATTTTATGAAATTTACAATATACTACCATGTGTTCACCCATGCCAGGCTTATGGGTATTTTTAAATTTTATTTTTGACCATAAAGCATAACTATATTATTACAAAAAATAAAATGTTCAATATACTGCAGTAGAAAATACAAAAAAAAAAATTATACCAATTATAAGCAGTAATTATCTTGTCTATTGGGCAAAAGACACTGTGTAAACACTGTAAAATGCATAACAAAAAGGAAATAGCTTGTTATTATCAGTAGTGGCAGAAGTAAAAACAGATATTTAAAAATACTACTATATAGGGTTTAGAGTTTGAAAGCTACATTAATATAGCAGAAAATTCTTACCATCTAAAAATTTAGTATTTACATTCAAGAAGGCAAGATGTACAGGAGCTAAATGTAAGCAAATGAACATTCTCAGAGGAGCAGGAGAATTAAAATACAGAAATGAAGGGAATGATTCCCCAGTAACCATACTCAAATACTCTTTACCTAAGATCAACTTTCTCCAATAGCCCAAAATTTATGAATTAATAAACCACACACAGTTTTTCATACTCAAATGACAAGAGTATTAATGTGTGCATATACCTAAGTGGGGTTTAAGAAAGAGGTGATCATTATGGACATTGACAAATACAACATGACTCTCTTTTCAGGCAAAAGGTAAAATTGTGTTTCACCACTGCAGTGAACTTAGACACAGTCATGTGACAATTCAGGGGATAGTAAGAGGTTTCATGATGTCCCAGGGAATAGGCATTTTATGACCAGTATGAGACTGCAGCTCTCTTGACCCCTGCCAAGGCAGTTACAGAAGCAAGCACCTAGACAGAGCCTCTGACAACTCTTATCCAAAACAAAGTTCTAGCAAACCACAATGGGCAGATAAACAAAATGCAAATTTATTTTTTAAAAGATTTATTTTTCATTTATATATGCATATAAGAACTGGGGTATAGGCCAGGTGCAGGTGGTGAGAGGATTCACCAGACACAGAGTGGGGAGCAGAACTGGTGGATCTACTGAAATGCACTGCTGAGGGAAGCAACAGGTGAGAAGGAGAGGTCTACTGTGCCATGTGGGTTAGCTCCCTGGCCAGGGTTCGTACTCAGGCCACAGTGGCTGGCAATAGCTTGATAGCACTCAAGTTTTAACCCCCATTCCACCAGGGAGGCCCCCAAAATTCAAATCTTTACTGTGTTAAGGATTTACTGTCTTGAGAATTTTAGATGTCTATTATCACACCCTAGCCTAGCCTAGTCTTACGAATGGATATGCTGGGCATGGTAGTAGCATGGTAAATTTGTTTGCTTGTTTTTTGGTTTTTGGTTTTTTTTTTTTTTTTTTTTGGTAAAAAGTCACTTCACACTCTCCTCTTTAAACTTTATTTTCTCATTTCTATCATCTCCTGAAGGTGCACAATACTACTAATGTGAATCAATTATCAATTAATGTGGGACATATGTCCAGTGGCAAATAGTCCTTTGGCAAGTAGTGATTTACATGGATGATGTGTCTAACTGAATACTCACACTTCTAGCACCTAGAACAAAAGAAAAGTAGATTTCAGCTAAAGCAAAAAAAAAAAAAAAAAAAAGAGAGAGAGAGAGAGAGAAAGTAACCTGTTCCATAGAAAGAGTCATGTGTCGTTCAGTTATGTGCAGTTCAGTTTGGTGCGTGGATGTGCCCTCATTAGAGGCCCAATTCCTATCAATCAAAATTTATTCAAAACCCTTCAAAAACTGATAAAGAATTAAAGACTCCTTTACAACATGGAAAGGTGCTGTGAAGGTAGAATTTGGAGTACTGTTTTATTGCTATATGCTTTCTAAAACTTGGATACAATTTTAGAAGGAAGATATTATGGAAGAATAGATCTATGGATACTGAAGTATATATGCATATTTAAACAAGGAAGGAAGGGAGGAAGAGAGAAGGGTCAGGGTAAAGACAGAAAGAGGGAGGGGAAAGAGAGAAAAGATAGACCTAGGGCTCCAGTCCAACCTAGGAAACTGATGGGGAAGCAGGTCCGAGGTCTGAGATTTTTTTAATAATTTACAGAAATCACCAGTGTTCTTTTTATGAAGAATGAGACTTCATGAACTCATGAACTCAATGAAATAGAGCAGATGGATTTAGCTGCTTATTAAATACATAAGAATATTCCATATTTCCACAAAGAAATATGTTCTCACCAAGTATTTCTTTTTTATAAACTCTACCCTCTTAGATGATCTTGTTTTTCTCAAAGTTGAAAGAAAATATTTTCTCTCTATAAATACAATGATGAATGCTAACTGATCCTTGGCTACAGAGTACTAGGGTGTGGTGGGGATCAGGATGAAATGGATGAACTGGAAAGTACAGATCCCTTTCTGAAGAAGTGAGCAATTACTCAGCTCTTGAAGATGGTTGCTATGGAGCACTGAAGTCTGGTGGTACAAAATTCCCCATATTTGGGGGGGAAAGAATGGATAAGTTTTTATGTGAAATCTGTCAACTTTAAAATGTCACTTAATTTTTTTTTTTTTTTTAAAGAAGTCAGGCCCAAACTGTAAATCTGCAAGCCTCATTTACTTCATAAGTCAGATACTCTGGCCTGCCTAGTAACCCTCCAAGAAAACTGGCTCAGGCTACGTATCTACAAATCAAGTCCACCCAATGAAAATCATGGATTTTATGAGGTGTCAGGCAGTGAACTAAAGGCTTTAAATAAATTATTTCATTCGCTTTTGACCAGACCCCATGAGTACAGACAAGGAAACTGAGGCTTTTTCAGTTTAAGAAATTTTAAGGCAAAGCTAAGTGGCCAGAGTTGGGATTCAATCCCAGCTATAGTCCAATCCTTAACCACTCTCTGTTTCCTTCCTTGTCTTTCTCCTATAACAAGTCTCAAACCTTGGGACTGTCACTTTCAGACAGATCAGCTCCCAGGCTCAATCTCACTACTGAAAAGGAAACACTCTACATTCCACAAGGGAAAAACCTCTCTTTCCCTTTCACCATTTTCTCTAGTTAAATAATATTGTGGAGAGGGGCGGAGCAACATGGCGGCGAGGAGACGCTGCGAGTAAGATCTCCCATTAAAAAAAGTTAATAGGGAGGAAAAGCGGCAGGTCCCAGTGAGAACTGGGACACGGAAGATAAACGGGTGACGCCAGCGAACTGCCCGAAGAAGAAACTGGCCATAAAAGAGGACTAGAAGGGAGGGAAGCGCAGAACCCTGCTCCCCTCCCCCGCCCACAGAGGCAGCACTCTCCGACCAGCAGAGAGGAGGAAACAACAAACCAAAACGGCCCACAAGAACAAACGACGCAGCAAGCGGGACTGTGAGTGGAAAGGAACTATTGCAGCCACCACACCCCGTGAACGGGAGCTGAGGCGAACCCTGCAGGATCCGCCGCGGCGGTGAGCGAACGGCTCCGGGCGCCATTAGAGAAGAACAAAGACCCCGGGAGACGCGCACACAGCCCAGGCTGCCGGTAAGCTTGCGCGGAGAGCGGTGCGCTTGGCGCGCTTGAAAAGCAAGTGCAGACAGGAATCTCGGCTGCCCAGGTCCCCGCGCCTGCGACCTAGGCTTGCGGGGAGACGACCTAGGCTTGCGGGGAGACGCACGGAGGTCCTCACTGACGTGAAGGTCCCTCCCTGAGTGAGCAGGAACCAGGCGCCCAGGCACGGGAGCTGTGCAAAAGGCGCCATTCCCGCGCCACTGAACTGGGCTACAGCCCGCGGCCTGGAACTGAGGGCTTTGAACTGAGACCCGGGGCACGAAAATTCGGGGCGTGGTTTCTCCACAACGGTGGGGCACAAGGCAGACACAGCACCCCAAAGCTATTGAGGTGTACCCTACCATTCCCGCTCTGTTCTCTGTCCCACGGGGTGGGGGGAGGCGAAAAACAGCCCCCCAAGGACAATAGGAGAGATCTCTGACGCCACCTAGCGACCAGGGGAAAAAAAAAAGTCACTAACACCCTATAAAACAGGACATTTCTTAAGACTGCTTGAAAAGGGCAGAAGGTTTCTGGAGGACCCAGTGGCCAGCCGGGAAGTTATTCCACGCCAGGCCCCTTCCGACCAGCAGTCTGAGCCCACAGAGGGAGCAGGCACCCACGTCCGGGGCAGACCGGGTGCGCAGAAGAGTGTGCCTGAAACCGGAGGCGCAGGGACTGCATCCCGCTTCGCCATTTGAGAACAGGGACATTTCTTCAGTAAAAACTGCCTAAAACCAGCAGAAAGCTCCCCCAGAAGACAGAGATGGCTCCTGGAAGAGCCAGAGGGGAGCGGAGAAGATCACCCAAGATGTCAGTCAGTCCGAGCAACACAGTGTCCCAACGCATACGACAAATTAGAAAACAGACAGTAGGGAGTAGAAGAACCACACGCAACCTAAAAACTCCTCAGGAAAAGAAGCACACCACAAAAACAAAACCACTCCCCAGATTGCAACGACAGCAACTTGGAAGAACTTCTGAGCCTTCCAGAAAGAGAATTTAAAATTGCCATGATTAAAAAAGTGATAGATCAGAAGAAGGAAATTGAGTCCCTAAAGAGGGAAGTAAGAGAAATGCAGGAGATCAAAGAATTAATGGAGGAACTAAAGAACTCTGGGAAAAGCAATGAAAGCAGAATAGATGAAATGGAAGAACGAATAAGTAATCTTGAAGACACAGAAATAAAAAGAACCAAAACAGAAAAGGAAAGAGAAGTACGAAGGAAAAAGAATGAAGAAAGACTTCGGGAACTATCTGACTCCATGAGGAAAGGAAATATAAGAGTTATAGGAATTCCAGAAGGAGAGGAGAGAGATGTAGGAACAGAGAAAATATTCATGGATATAAATTGAAGAGAACTTCCCAAATGAGAAGAAGGAGCTGAAAATTGATATACAAGAAGCAAGAAGAACACCAAACTTCCACGACGAAAGGAAAAACACAGCAAGACACATAATAGTAAAGCTCCCAAGAATCCAGGACAAGGAAAAAATAATGAAGCTGACAAGAGGGAAGAAACAGATAACATTCAAAGGAAAACCAATCAGTCTGACATCAGACTTCTCTGAAGAAACATTACGGGCAAGGAGAGAGTGGAGGGACATAGTCAACAGACTCCAAGAAAACAGATGCCAACCAAGAATACTCTATCCCGCAAAGCTCTCTTTCCTCATGAAGAAAGAATATGGACCTTCCCAGACAAAGAGAAACTCCGGAATTTCATTGCGACTAAACCCCCACTCCAAAAATACTACAAGGAATCCTAAAGCCAGAACCTCAGAGGGACGAATAACAACGAAAGAAGACCAAAAAAAAAAAAGTTATTAAAAGAATAAATAAATAAAATCAAAGGAAAGACAAACATAATGGCAAATACAGATGCTAACATATCAATATTAACTCTAAATGTAAATGGACTAAACTCTTCAATAAAAAGACACAGAGTTGCAGCCTGGATTAAGAAACAAAACCCAACCTTTTGCTGTCTCCAGGAAACACATTTAGCTACAAAAGATAAAAATAGGCTCAAAGTCAAAGGATGGAAAACAATCCTACAAGCAAATGGGCCAAAAAGAAAGCAGGAACAGCTATACTTATATCAGATAAAACAGACTTCAAACTCAAAAAAATAAAAAAGAGACCCCAATGGTCACTACATTATGATTAAGGGGACAATACTTCAAGAAGAAATAACACTCATTAACATATATTCACCAAACGAAAGAGCACCAAATTTATATCAGACAACTGTTGTCCTCTCTGAAAACAGACATCAGAGAAAAACACATATGTAGTGGGAGACTTCAACACACCACTATCAACAATGGATAGATCAACAAGACAAAAAATAAGTAAAGAAACTAAAGCTCTAAATAAGGACCTAGAGCATTTGGGCTTAACAGACATCTATATAGAACACTAAACCCAAAAAAAACGGAGTACACATTTTTCTCAAGCGCACATGGATCATTCTCCAGGATCGATCACATACTGGGGCACAAGACAAACATCAACAGATACACCAAGATTGACATCATACCAACCATCTTTTCTGACCACGAAGGCATCAAACTAGAAATTAAATCATAAAAAGAAGGCAAGGAACTATCCTACCTCATGGAGATTAAAAGCCACACTACTGGAAGACCACTGGACTAACGAGGAGATCAAAGAAGAAATTAAAAAATTCTTTGAATTGAATGACAAGGAGGACACCAATATCCTAAATGTATGGGATGCAGCAAAAGCAGTAATAAGAGGAAAATATATAGCAATAGAAGCTCACATCAAAAAACAAGAAAGAACTCAAAGAAACAACCTAATCTCGAAGCTCAAAGATCTAGAAAAAGAACAACAAAAAAAAACCCCAGAACCAGTAGAAGAAAAGAAATAATAAAAACCAAAGCAGAAATAAATGAAATTGAAACTAAAAAAACAATCCAAAAGATCAATGAAACCAAGAGCTTGTTCTTTGAAAAAATCAATAAAATAGACAAACCCCTAGCCAGGCTCACAAAGGAAAAAAGGGAGAAAGCACAAATACACAGAATCATAAATGAAAGAGGAGAAATCACAACAGACACAGCAGAAATCAAAAAGAATAATCAGTAACTACTATGAACAGTTATATGGAAACAAGTTCAACAATCTAGAGGAGATGGACAAATTCCTACAACTCTACAATCACCCAAAGCTAGATAAAGAAGAAATAGAACACCTAAACAGACCAATTACAAGCAGCGAAATTGAAATGGTAATTAAAAACCTCCCCAAAAAACAAAAGCCCAGGGCCTGATGGATTTACAAATGAATTCTACCAAACATTCAGAGACGAATTAGTGCCTAATCCTTCACAAACTCTTCCAAAAAATTGAGAAGGAAGGGACAATACCAAACACGTTCTATGAAGCCAATATTACACTAATACCAAAACCGAATAAGGACAACACAAAAAAGGAAAACTATAGGCCAATCTCCCTAATGAACACTGATGCAAAAATCCTCAATAAAATTTTAGCTATCAGAATCCAACAATGTATCCATAAGATAATTCACCACGACCAAGTTGGATTCATTCCAGGGGCACTAGGATGGTTTAACATCTGAAAATCAATCAACGTTATCCAACACATCAACAAAAAGAAATATAAAAACCATATGATAATATCAATAGATGCTGAGAAAGCTTCGACAAAGTGCAACACCCATTCATGATAAAAGCCCTTGAAATTCTTGGGATACAAGGAACATACCTCAACATCATAAAGGCCATCTATGAGAAGCCAACAGCCAGTATCATTCTCAATGGTGAAAAGCTGAAAGCAATTCCATTAAGATCTGGAACAAGACAAGGATGTCCACTCTCACCACTGCTTTTCAATATAATACTGGAAGTCCTAGCCAGAGCAATAAGACAAGAGAAAGACATCCAAGGAATCCAAATAGGAAAAGAAGAAGTCAAACTATCACTATTTGCAGATGATATGATAATATACATAGAGAACCCAAAATCTCCACAGAAAAACTAATTCAACTCATCAATCAATTCAGTAAGTGGCAGGATACAAAATCAACACGCAAAAGTCAGTAGCCTTCCTATACACAAACAATAAATCTGAAGAAGAAGAAATCAAAAAAACCACCCCTTTTATTATCGAAACAAAAAAAATCAAATATTTGGGAATAAATCTAACAAAAGAGGTAAAGGACCTATACAAAGAAAACTATAAAACACTGTTAAAAGAAATAGAAGAAGACACAAAGAAATGGAAAGACATCCCCTGCTCATGGATTGGAAGAATAAACATTATTAAAATGGCCATCCTACCAAAAGCAATATACAGATTCAATGCTATTCCAATCAAAATCTCAATGGCATTCTTCAAAGAAAATAGAACAATTATTGATATGAAATTCATATGGAATCACCAAAAACCCCGAATAGCCAAAGCTCTACTGAAAAAAAAGAAGAAATGGAGGATCACACTCCCAGACTTCAAACTATACTACAAAGCCATAATCATCAAAACTGCATGGTATTGGAACAAGAACAGACATACAGACCAATGGAATCGAATAGAAAATCCAGAAATAAACCCACAGATTTATGGTCAACTAATCTTTGACAAAGGAGCGAAGACTATGCATTGGAGCAAAGAAGTTTGTTCAATAAATGGTGCTGGGAAAACTGGGTCGCTACATGCAAAAGAATGAAGCTTGACCCACTACCTCACACCATACACAAAAATCAACTCAAAATGGATTAAAGAACTAGACATAAGACCTGAAACCATAAAATACATAGAAGGAAATATAGCAAACACTACGGGATTGCACATCAAAGACATCTTTACAGACACATCACCCAAAGCAGTGATAGTGAAGAGAAAGATAAACAGCTGGACTACATCAAATTAAAGAGCTTCTGCACAGCAAAAGAGACAATAACAAAACAAAGAGAAACCCCACCAACTGGGGAGAACATTTTTGCACCAACACTAATGATAAAGGACTGATCACAAAAATCTGCAAAGAGCTGATGAGACTCAGCAACAACAAAGAAAATAATCCAGTCAAAAAATGGGCAGAAGAGCTAAAAAGAAACTTCTCTGAAGAGGAAATGCAAATGGCCAACAGACATATGAAAAAATGTTCAACATCACTTGTAATCAGGGAAATGCAAATCAAAACTACCATGAGATACCATCTCACACAGTGAGAATGGCACATATTAAAAAACTAGCAACAACAAATGTTGGCGAGGATGTGGAGAAAAAGGAACTCTTGTGCACTGTTGGTGGGAGTGCAAACTGGTCCAACCACTATGGAGAAGCTGTGTGGAGATTTCTGGACCTACTAAACATAGAGCTTCCATATGATCCAGCAATTCCACTCCTAGGTATTTACCCAAAAGGACACAGAAACATCAATTCCAAAGAGCACCTGCACTCCTATGTTTATAGCAGCACTGTTTACAATAGCTAAGCTTTGGAAACAGCCCAAATGCCCAAAAAATAGATGACTGGAATCAAGAAGATGTGGTACATATATACCATGGAATATTACTCAGCATTCAAAAAAGATAAAACACATGCAATTTGCAGCACATGGATGGCACTGGAAGGGATCATGCTCAGTGAAATAAGCCAAAAGAAAAAGAAAAATTACCGGATGGTCTCACTCATAGCAGGAATCTAGAAAACTAAATAAGGGACAGGAAAATGAATATAAGAAAGTGAAAATCAAAGTCAACAAAAAACTATGAACCAGAGACACTTTTTGGGGGGGCGGGGGGGAAAGGATTGGGGTCAGAATTGGGCGTTTGCAATTGTATGGGGGAATATAAAAATAAAATTTAATATTTAAAATAAATAAATAAATAAATAAATAAATAAATAAATAAATAAATAAATAATATTGTGGTCTGGTTTTCCAAAAATGAATATTACATTGTTATCCCATTTTATCAAAAATGTCAGGAAAAGAACATGGGTATTTCTGGTTGCATTCCAAGCACCGACTCAACCCATGAGCATCTGCTCCATCCCAGCAGCCTGACATTTCCGATGAAAGCACATTCCAAGCATGCTCCAGGAAGAGAACTGCCAACAAGAGGCATGAATTGTCTGACAGTAATAAGAGCATTTAATATTCCTAAAATCATCCTAGCATTCTATAACGACCCGGTCTAACCTAATTGTGGTCTGTGCTGTCTGGCAGGGTAGACATGTGTATTCCACCCATAGGTTTTGACTGGCTCAAATCCCACAGGTGGAATATTGAAACCTTTTCTCTCTCCACTGGCCTGACAGTCTCACTGTGTTTAGTGAACCTTGCAGCAAGCAGCATCTGTTTAAGACCTCGGGTCTTTCTGCAAAAAGCCACAAGAGTCTGTGCAAACTGAAAGTGTGCTGCAAAGTAAAATTAATCTTTCTTTCTCAGGAAATTTTTAGCTCCTATTCCTTGATGATAACCTGATTTTCATCTTGATAGTATCCTGAACTTCCTTCAGAGTCAAATGAAGAATTATGTTTGACGTCCTTTATCAACAAAATGTCCTAACAGTGGCCCAACGTTGCTCTCTCTCTCTCTTAGATTCTTTTCAGGATTTCTCTCTTACCCCAAGTAAAGCACTGAAGGATAATTGGGTACTCCATCTTCCTATTCCCCCTGATAAGCAGTCCCTGCCCCCCTAAAAAGGACACCCCCAAAATCAATTCCACTAAATATCTGGAATGCACTTAATTGATTTGTTAAAATTATTAAAACTGCTCTTGGTGAAGAGGAAGCACTGTCTTTCTGAGTCTGATTCTACCCTGCTGGTTCCTTTGTAAACAATTATTACTTATAGGAAAATATTTTCATGTTCTCTTTTATTCTGCAAACTTGTTGACATTGGTGGTTACATGTCTGACACTGGGTTTACATTCTGGCTCTACCATCAGGAAAGCTTAGAGCTGCCTCTAAATGTTTTACTTAGTAAAAGAGTAGCTTTAGTTCTTCTGTGGCCATATGGCACTTTACAACTTTTCAACATTAAGAATGTACTTTCAAGTCTTAAATGTGGAAAAAAATTAAACTATAAATTTGTTTGCGATTTTAAATTATGTAATTAAATTAGAAATAAATTAGTCCAGGAGGAAATGATTGGGTCACTTCTGGCACATTGATTTAATGGAAATGATGGATCCTCTAATAACTATAAAGACTAGCGTAATATAGACAGATTTTATGGTATAATTGATGTTTAGTTTAACACAGATAACAACCAAGTATTAGAGAGATGATGTGCACCACTGTGGAAATGTGCATGTGCATGTGGATGAGTACAGAAAAAAAAGATGGACAATCAAAACAGCTCCTTTATTGTAGTAGGACTTATAATTGTAAATATTTCCTCTACAGTGGTCCTAAATCACAATTTAAATATGCACATATATACATAAAAGATCACCTAGCAGTTTTCAATCTGAGTGTTCAGATTCAGATTTCTAGCAGTTTCAAAAACATATCCTAGAATGAATTTTTGGTCATCTATGTGAATTTTACCATTTATTTCATACACAACAAAAATATGTAGAAGTAAATATATTAAAAGTACTTCAAGAGATATTTTCTTCCAAGAATAAAAATATCTATATTTTGAAATAACATGCATTTCTTTCACAGGAAGAACTACCAAATAAATGCACTAAGACGTCATAGCATAACCTAATAATTTCCTCAAGTGTTTACTTGGAAGCAAGTGAGTTAAATTCATCCCCAGACATTAGACTTCCATGATTTCTTTAAAAGAAAAAGATGCAGTAATCAAGCGCTCAAACTCAATACAGTTTCCAATGTCTTTCATTAAAATAAAACAGTGAAGGACCATTCTAAACATTGTTTTCTAATCCAAACATTACAGGATTTTCTTAAAGGTTATTATTTTGGAGGAGAATGGGATCTTTAGAAATAGTCATAGAAGGCTCCTACAATAATCTCCACCCAACCGAGACCCCTTCAGGTGCTATAAGAGCTTCAACTTTTTGACAGACTGAGAAGGGCACCATGGTCTGACTTATTTAAGAAGGAAAGTTTCTAAGCTATCTACAGCAAAGAATAAAGCTCTCCTGCTTCCTGTCTGCTCCAGTAAAAGATATTCCCCTTTGCCTATTGATACTTGATTGATAAAGTTTAAGGTTAGGTTTTCCATTTAAGAATTTTCTACAACTTTTCCAAAGGGAGAGCCACCAGAGAAAAAGAAGAAGATCCTTCAAGTGTGTGGGATGCTCCAGCACATCATCTGACCACCACTTGCTTAATCAGAAGAGTTATGACATTTTGGCATATTCGAGTATCCACTGGAATATATTTACTAAGACTCTTCTGCAAGATCAAAGTCTTAAGTTACTTCAGCCTGATGATTGTCTCACAACTCAATTAAGGCACATTTATCCACACAGAGTTTAAAACAGGTAAGGACCTGAGTGTATAATGAAAACCATGACTCAGAGACAAGTAAGAGAAAGGTGCAAATATGAGAATGCTATGGTGATTATATCATGTGGGAGAATGGATATATGGAAGGCAAAGTATGTGACCTCCACCACTTCAACTGTGTGATGCTGGATGAGTTTTTTAGCTTCTCCATGTCAAAGACATGTCAACCATAAAATAGGGATAGTAATAGTATTTTCTTCATTGAGTTCTTATGGGGAATAAATGAGTCAGTTCAGTGCTTTGGTAAACATTTGGAACTGAGTTAAAGGTAACTATTATACTCTGCATTACAAGAAATTGCTTGGTTCTATTTCTGGAGGTTTGATCACTGAGAGGGAATGCTCTCAGGAATCAGGCTCTCTCTGGATAGTCTTCCTATTCTGTGCCATTGTCTTTTCAGTCCTGTCCCTGAAGAAATTAAAACATTCATTCCTTCATTCAGCAAAACGCTTGTCAGTCTCAGGCTACATTCTGGGTATCGTTCTATGGAATAGAGTATCTTCCTCCTGACTTCAAAGTAGGGAATAAAGCAATAATAATCAAAGTAGCATAGTACTGAAACAAAAGAAAACACACAGACCAATGGAATAAAATTGAGAATCTAGAAATATGCCAACACAAACATACAGTTAATTATAGTGAAGGAACCAAGACCATACAATGGAGAAAGAAAAGCCTTTTCAATAAATGTTAACATGAAACTTAGACACATGCAAAAAAAAGAAACTAGATAATTATTAAACACCATACACAAAAATTAACACACAATGGACTAAGTAAGTGGAAGATACACAGGGTGACACACTCCTGGACATTGACTGCAGCAATGTCTTTCAACACCAAGGACAAAGGAAACAAAAGCAAAAACTAAATAAATGGGACCATACCAACTTTAAATGGGACCATACCAACTATAAAAAGCTTTCGTAATGTTAAAGAACCCACAGCAAAAACTAAAAAGACAACCTAAGGACTAGAAGATATTTGCACATCATACATCTGACAAGGGATTAATATCCAAAATGTTTACAGAACTCAAACTCAGTAACAAAAAACAACCAGCCAAATCAAAAAAAAAAAAAAAAGAAGAAGAAAATACTGGATGGTCTCACTCATAGCAGGAATCTAGAAAACTTAAATAAGGGACCAGGAAAAAGAACAACTATAAGAAAGAAAATATCAAAATCAACAAACAACTATGAACCAGAGACACTCCATGGGGGGTGGGGGGTGGGGAAAGGAGGGCTTGGGGTCAAAATAAGGGGGTTGTAATTTTAAGGGGAATATAAAAATAAAATTTAAATTAAAAAAAAATCTGCATAGGAAAAAAAAAATGGGCAGGAGACCTGAATACACATTCTCCAGATAAAATACAGAAATGGACAGAAGTCACATGACAAAATGTTCAACTTCACTTTTTATTGAGGAAATGCAAAGTTAACTGAAACATTAAATGACAGACTTGCTCAATTGACAAAGTTTGGCAACAAGCAGGATGCCCACCATGTATGCATACGTTTCAGTCAGTTTGAGGACCTCCATGTAATTCACTCAAGGGTCAGAGGATAAGAAGCACCATCTCAATGTGATTCATTCATTGTTTACAGAAAATATGTATTGCGCTCCTACTACCCGCTCCACTAGAACAAACAGACCAAAGTCTCAGAAAGCAACTTCTCATTCTTGCCAGATAATAAGAGAAACAACAACATCCAGGAAGGGGGAGAAACATAATATGATGCCAAGGTTTCAAATCTAAAACTACATGTGAGTACAACATGTTTTATGTGTCCCTGTAATATTTCCAACAGTCTACGGAGCCAGGATAATGTTTTAAAAGATTGCCAATAATCACATCAATTGCTTATGACTATTTTTAGACTAATTATAATGTTTAAAGTGGTTTTTGCAGTTATTTTCAGATGCACCCAAAATGGTCCTTAAATATATGAAAAATAAAAAAAAAACCTGAAACTTTCACTTAGAATGAAAATAAATGGGATTGATTTTTAAAAATTGAACATTTGACATGTGATTTTTATGACCTCTGTGGCAAAATCACTGATGTGTACTAGCTAAAGACAGAAACCTAATTATGTTGTAGTAGTAACCCTACTAGTAATTTTCATCTCGAATTACCAAAAAGTGATGCTATAAGTATGTACAGATAAGATACATGCAAAACACCTGAATACTCCATTCAAACATATGCAGATATACTAGTAACTATAAATAAAACTGTGATTTGAGAATTAATTGTATATAATTGTGTATCAGCAGCACTATCTCTTAACCAAGCAGTGTGTAAAGAATCCCAAAAAGAAAAAAATGTTTTTAATAGAGCCTGTAAGTAGAATATCTCTATGTTGTCAGCTGACAACCTCCTAACAAAGGTAGAAAATAACCTTGGTTCTAACCTGAAATTAAGTAATTAAGAAATAGAAATACTTACTGAATTGAAAACAATAAATAAAGTAAAAAATTTATAACTCCTTCTAATGCAGGCACACACAGGCAGGTTCACTGTCGATTGGGGCAGAAAGATGGAGTCTGGAGCCCTGAGTGGATTTTTACAAGCCTTTAATACTCTCAAGGAACCAGGTACAAGAGGCAGGGAGGCTGGCATAAGAGGAGGCAGGCACAGGCCAGGCAGGAGAGCTTGCAGGCAGGTAGGAAACCAACCTCCCAGACCCTGACCATGCGCTCTTAAGATTATGCATGTCTTAAGATGTGACCTTTCTATGGCATTGTCTCTGGCATTCTGTGTCTTATTCTGGCCTCAGAGCAACCCTCCACCCCTCTCCTTGCTGGCCTCATTGCCTTCAGACTCTTGTGAGCATTTACACCTGCTCAAGACTATGCTCTCTCTCTGAGCCCACGCATCCATAATATAAGGCACAAGCGCCAAGTGGCCACACCCCTTAGCCCAGGTATCCAGACTATTGGCTGGAGGGCACCCAAAAGCCTAATAGCTTCATTTACCCTACACTCCTGTTAGGTCCTGTTCTGCAACCATCCCAGGCCGGGTAGGTTCATCATCATTTCAGGCAGCTTGAAAAAGAATTGTGGATCCCTTGGCATCATCTCCACAGGTTAAAAGAGACAAGTCATCAGGGAGACAGCAAATTAGGCCCCCCTGCAAATCTTTACACCCTCTTTGCTCTCTTAGCTGTTCTCTGACGCGCTCTACTGCTCGCCACTGTACTCTACTGTACTCTGCTGCAAGGTCCTCCGCCGCACCCATATAGGCTCAGTCTATATATGACTCAGGTGTGCCCACTCACGCATGCCCATACCATACTTCAGCCATCAGGCATATATATATAAGACCACAAGTGCCCGTCACTGATGCTAATAGCAGGAGCAGCATTGAGGCTAATGGTGGGAAAAACCTGCTAACCTCCATTTACTCTAAAGTCCATAAACTCCTGATCAAAATAAAACAAATATTAAAAAGACACTCACTAAATTTAAAAAAGTATGAGGCTATTTAATCACCTTTGAGTGAATACTTCATAAAAACAATTAAATATTTTGGATCCAAATTTTTTTTCAGTTTTTTTATATACCCCCTACCAGTATTATATAAGGGCCTGTCTTCTTAGATATAGTTTATAAATGGTTTTATTTTCCAAATTAGAGTTTTATTTTCTACTTTTCTAAATGCTCTCATTTACTTAATCCTTCAATAAATAAATGAAGGTTCTGTAACCCCTCCAATTGCTTCCAAGAATTTTATTCTAAAGGTCAGTGGGAAACTGAAGCTCTTAGTGGAATGTGTGAAGGGAAAAGACAAATCAAGAGAAAATTTTTCACTCCCCAAATTCTTTTACTCTGGTGAATTCCCAGCCTGTGTCCACTCCATTAACTTACCCTGCCCATCTTCAAGCTTCACGCCCTTCGCTGGGGTTCTGAGTCCACCTAGCTATATCTAGCTCCAAATAACACAACTCCAAAGGAAGCTTCTCAGAGGTATGAAAACAATACCTCCATGCATGTATTCCACAAATACACATTTGAGCACCATTTAGGAGGCAAGGAGTACACAGAACATAAGGTTTTAGTGGTAAAACTAGATAGGACTCCCTCTCTTCTCATGGCCTGAGAACAGGTAGAAAAAAATAATAATAAAGATAATTATCCAGGTAGGTTCTGTAGGTAAACTAAAGTATACAGTACTATGGCAGCATAATGGCAGAGATGAGGAGGCAGAAAGGAGCATCCCTGATAATATTTAATAGCACCGATTTTAATATAAAAGCATAAAACAAAGTGTTCAAACAATCCAAGTGTTCAAAAAATAAACACAAGCCAACTTGTGTCACATTATTTAAGATGTTTCATTAAAATGTGTTTACATGGAAAAATATTAATTGTATATTATTTCATCAGGAAGCAAGCTACCAAAAATATTTACTGTGTTGTACTACTCTTGTTCAAAATAAAAGTGTGTATGCATAGAAAAATAGTAGAAAGATAGATAACAAAATGCTGGTTGGTAGTTATTCTGGGTGGCAGGATTATAAGTCTTCATTTTTTAAAATCAGTCTCTGGGTTTGTAAATGATCCACAAAGAGTAAGTGGTAATTTTGTATTTCAGTGACGATAGATCTCTTATTTTAAAATATTTAAAAGAAATTTGTCTGAGTCACTTATAGTTATCAAATGCCTACTAGGTGCCAAGGATTTTGCTAAGTGCTTAAGTTCCAAAACAAAATAAGGAATGTCCCCTGCCTTGGGGCACCCCTTCACAAGGAAGATATCACCCAGGCACTAAGTTAATAAAGCCCTGACCCAGAACTGATTTTTCCCTAACAGGGAAAGACTTTGCAAACAGGAAGACTTTTTTGTGAATAATTCTGAGAATTTTTTTTAGTGCTGTGTTTAATATGAGGTACAAGATAAAAAGGTATGAAAAACAGTTCAAGGAAACACATTTTTTTGACTGGCTTACCAGGAAGATTTAATGTTGCCTTTGTCTTTTGTGACCAATAATTAACAAAAGGATTTTTGAGAATACTCTTCAGATGTCTCCTGCTCTACAATCCATGACTAGCAGAAAAAAGTGCCTGCTCTACAATCCATGACTAGCAGTAAAAGAACTGTTAATATTGTTATACTGCGGTAACCAAATTTTATTGAGCAGATGTTATGAATACAATCTTATGAATTTACTAGCATTATTTTATGGATGTGGAATTGAGGTAGCAAGAGGTCAAAGGTCAAGGTCAGGGCTACCCTGATCATTGATAAGGAAAACACAGACTAAATCCACACCCAGATTCTTGAGGATTACTGTTGCTATCTCCTTCTATAACTTTTAGCATAACTTTTATCCACTTCCTGCCAATAAGAACAAGTCATCCCAAAGAACTGATATTAGGAGGAGGAGGTTGGGGAGAACAGCCTGAGGGCAGGGTTGTGTCCTTAGCACCCAGCATGGGCTTGGGACACAGGGAAACTCAAATAATAATTTGCTATTTGAATGATTCAGAAAGCAGGTTCATTTTTTAAGCTTTCTACTCCCTGCAGCAGCTTAGTTTTTAACAATAAATTCTTCTAAAAACAATTGTAGGCTGAGTAAATGTCTACTTGACTAGATGTTTTAATCCATACTTTTCTGAATTTTATATAGCAATTTTATAGTAATATTCAAATGATTATTTAGCAAAAAAGTAATGTGAACTTTGAAGTATAAAGTCTTCTTAGCATACACAGCACTTAGATTTTTTTGAGCTGGGCTAGATTTTATTGGAACAGTATGACAAGTCGATTAATTTTATGAATTTTGAACAAAACTAAACTGCCATTGATTATGCATTTTAAGGTTTTTATAAAAAAAGACTTATGGTAATTGTATATTTCTGAAGATGGCAGAAATGCTGACACAAACTGTGAAATATATGGTAATATTCTGTTTCATATTTTGATTATTTTACCAACAAACTATTCATTATTCAGTGCCTGTGGAACAAAGATATTAACTCATTTCCATTAGTTTCTGTGCTGATGTATTCTTCTACTTAACCATTGCTCAGAAAGTGAGAGAGAGGATCACATTTTCAAACCTAGATGAAAAAGTAATTAAAGTATAGGGAAATATATTATGGGCCCTAATCCCTAAGACCATGAAGAATGCTTGCTGCATAATCAAACTGTTTAAAGTAAATTAACACTTTTAATTTCCAAATGTGATTTTTCACATATTTGCCTTATTAGTAATGTAACAGGGTGGTCCCCAGGAAAGGGGGAGGTTCCAGGTTCCCTGCCCCACCCAAGGAAGGGTGGAGCTGAGCAGGAAGAGGAGAAGCTGCAGAAGAGACTGAGGAAGGAAGCAGGATGGAGCAAGGAGACCCGGAGGAGGCGCATGGAGCCTAGAGACACGTGAAGAAACTGCGCTTGTCTTTTGGTCGTGGACTATGTGACACAGATGTGGGTGAGACCCGTGGGGAGGTGACAATGGCAGCTTTTATCTTGATGTTGATTTTGCTCTTTTCCTTCCGGGCTTGTCCAGTTGTTTGTGACCCTTTTCTGTGGGTCCCCACTGGAAGATGCTTTAGACTTGTAGCAGGCTTTGGGGCCTTGTTCTGGGCCAATCCCATATGGATGGACTTTTACCCACGAGGGGATGGGTAACTTTGGGTGCTTCATTTAGAAACTAGACTCTTTGCCTTACCTGTATTGTTTCCTAGTTTTATTAAAGTTCCTTCCCATTAAAGTCTCATATGTTTTGTGTTGATGCGGCGGATGGCAGAACCCATGTAGAATAGGCAGGTTTGCAGGGTTTGGGCTGACCCTCTCCCTGTCCTATAACAGATTTGGCGACCACGAAGATTTAGGACAGAGCCATCCGTGGTTAGTCAGCCCCATGGGGAAATTGGGCTTCCCTATGGCACTGGCTACCATAAGCGCAAATGTGATTTTTGGTTTCTCCGGTGTGTTTGTTTCATATGTCGATTTGCTGTTGAAAAACTGGCTTGGGCTTTGTGAAGATCTGTGTGTCTGTATGTAATTTGTTTGTAGTGACTTGCTAAGACATTTGATTTTGTGGAAATTGTTCTGTGCCAGTTTTACTCAAAAGATTAGGCAGTACGTAGGACCATGTGGCCAGATCAAAGATGGCGTCTGAGGCCACTTGGAGTGCTCTTGTAAAATTCAGAGTTTCTTGTTGCTAGGACTTTGGAACTTTTTTTTTTTTCTTTCTTTTTGTAATCTCTACTGTCTCATTAGCATTTCTAAAGGCAATAATGGTTCTTCAGTGGTATGTTGCTTTGTCTTTGGCAACTTCCTGCTCTCTGCCTCATGGATTTTGCAAGCCAATTGTGGAGCAGTGGTGTTTAAATTAGCAAATGTATGCCTGGGTATTAAGGAAAGAGTAGCCTTAAGCAGTAACTGGTAATCGCTGGTATCCTTGATGGATTCTTGGAGATAACTTGAATTTTTGCAAAGTCTGGATCAGAAAAATTAACAAGATTTTGTTTGAGTCTGAAAGGATTTGCTACTGTGAATTTTGTCTACACAATTTGTTTTGGGCATGTTTGCCATTTTTGTTATTTTTGAATACTGGATTTGTTCAATTGCTGGTGTAAGACAAGATTCTAAGTTTCTGCTTCCTACTGAGGAAGGTCTGTTATGGAAAGCACTCTTTAGGGTGCATCATGTAACTGTACCAGGTTTTCATACCTGTGTTGTTGTTGTCCCTCCCTAGTGTGGGGGAGGTGTCATCTGTGCTTAGATGTTTAATCTGCTCTTTCAGCTTCTGTCCCAGAGTGGCTAACAGAAGTAAGGAGATGACTCCTTTTAATTGAAAGTTAATTACTGATATTTTGATTTTGCTTTTTCAGGTTCTATTCCAGGAAACCCAAGGAGTGCCTGCTTGGTGGCTAACAAGAGATGACTCCTTTTGCTTAAAAGTTAACTTTTTTTCTTTCAGTTGCTCTACAGAACACCCCAGGATTGACTTCTAATAAAAAGTCTTCAACACTGAAAACCCTAAGGTGATAAACAAGGTCATGTAACTCTTGTGATTAATAAAACTTTTCCTTCCTATTTCCAAAGTCTTAGGTTTGCAGGATGACAACTGGAAATTTTTCTGCCAGCAACACTCCACATTTTTTTTTGGACTTTGACATTTTTTTTCTGAGCCTATGGAGTAAAACTGCAGTTACATAACATATTCTACGTGGCATAACAAAAAAAAAAAAAAACTGTCTTTGTCTATACGTTGTATGTCTGTATGTCCTTGTGTCTAACTGTCTTGACCTCCAGTGATTGACAGATTGGTATACATGGTGCCCATAGACGTTGAAAAAAAAAAAAAAGAGTCTCCGGTTATGAGAAAAACAAAAAGTTATGGTTTGATTGTCATCATTGTGCTACTGAACTAAGCCGGTGCCTTCATAGAGATTGAATATTGTTGTTTCTGTTAATTTTCTGATATTTATGGCAAAGCTTCCCAGAAATCTAAATTCAAGTACAAATTTGGTAGCCTGTCATTTGACTGATGCAAGGAAATTTTGTGGAACCTCAGTAGAGCTCCTGAGACACTCCACGAAGTTTCTCCTTTTCCTCCTGGGAAGACATTACATGAATTTGTTCTATTTGGCTTTTACCTAATGAAGTAAAACTGGAAGGGAAGCATTGTCACTTGGGAAAATGGTAAAACTTTGGTATGTACAAAATGTTAACAGTAGTATCTGGTATGTATGTAAATTGTCAATGGTGATTGTCACCTTGTAATATTGTATAATTCAATTGTTTCACATCTACAGAAATTGTTTCTGGAAATATAGGGAGAAAAGGTCTCAACAGATTCCTATTGATGGAACTGTTGAGAGTAAAAAACTTTCCTACAAAGGACTGAATAGACCTGGAAATACACCTGACATTTACTAAGTTTTCTCTGACATAATACTGGTAATTTTTTATGCATTTTGTCCTGAATCCACAAAGTTTTGTTTTATTTTGTTTTTTTTTCCAGCAAAGCTAACTTGTCACATTTTCTCTCCCCTTGATACCAACACAGCATACAAATAGTGGTAGTAATATTTGCTACTTATCTCAGAGTCTGTTTTTGCATAACTTCCATAGGGATTTTGTCTGCTTAAACAAAAAATTGGACGTGAGGTTGATTGTGTGGCTTTGTGTGGAGTTCTTCCAGAAAGTTGAAAAAGAGCTGAACCAAGAAGAGGAAAACCTATTTGCCTTGTTTGTAGGGTTCCAGAGACCTCCAAAGAAGGTGAGGAAGCTTGCCTCCATTGGCAGGACTGGACAACCCGGCCAACGAAAATTCCCTGGTACCCTCGAGAAGAGGAAGCCCAGGTGGAGTCTGATGAGACTAACTTTGTACCTGAAGCCTACATTGACCGGATGCCAATGGTTCGCTCTGATCCTATATGGAGTATTTCAACAAAGCCAGCTAAAATTGCTGCTTAGTTATTCTGCCCTGTGATTTTATGCAAAAATGGGAAAAATGGTTTAAAGATAGATTTAATTTGCAAACTTTTGCTATGCTGTTAAAGTTTGGGATCAAGGTTGAGAGAATTCGTTTTTGCATAAGTTGAACCATTTTGACATTTTTTCCCTGTGATTTTGATATATTTGCTATCTTGTTTTAGCCAATGCTCCAATTTTTTTTTTTTTCTTTTGGCTTGGATAATGGATTATTTTTAAGTAATGAAACTGTCATACTGGACATTCATGGACAATGCTGCTGACTAATTGTTGCTTCTCTTACACACATTGTGACCCTGAAAAAAAAGACTGTCTCCTAAGATTACACCATGACATCTGTGCCACCATAGATATGGTGGAATAAAAATTAAAAGGGGGGATTGTAACAGGGTGGTCCCCAGGAAAGGGGGAGGTTCCAGGTTCCCTGCCCCACCCAAGGAAGGGTGGAGCTGAGCAGGAAGAGGAGAAGCTGCAGAAGAGACTGAGGAAGGAAGCAGGATGGAGCAAGGAGACCCGGAGGAGGCGCATGGAGCCTAGAGACACGTGAAGAAACTGCGCTTGTCTTTTGGTCGTGGACTATGTGACACAGATGTGGGTGAGACCCGTGGGGAGGTGACAATGGCAGCTTTTATCTTGATGTTGATTTTGCTCTTTTCCTTCCGGGCTTGTCCAGTTGTTTGTGACCCTTTTCTGTGGGTCCCCACTGGAAGATGCTTTAGACTTGTAGCAGGCTTTGGGGCCTTGTTCTGGGCCAATCCCATATGGATGGACTTTTACCCACGAGGGGATGGGTAACTTTGGGTGCTTCATTTAGAAACTAGACTCTTTGCCTTACCTGTATTGTTTCCTAGTTTTATTAAAGTTCCTTCCCATTAAAGTCTCATATGTTTTGTGTTGATGCGGCGGATGGCAGAACCCATGTAGAATAGGCAGGTTTGCAGGGTTTGGGCTGACCCTCTCCCTGTCCTATAACAGTAATAGCAACTCTCTTCTTCTGTTTGCAATCTCATCAGTGTCTAGAAGCATCTCATTACATCTACTATGAGTCAATGATGTCTCTGTGGTCTATATAAGTCAATGCTGTGGATGATATAATACCCAAAATAAGTTCAGATGAACTTTACAAAGATCTAAATCTTTGCACCATAAAAAACAAATGAATAAACTTGAAATAAGAGTAATCACTAAAGGATACAAAGGATGAAATGCTCAAATACAGTGAATTGGGAGGTTTGCTATTTTTCCTTCCTCCATGTGCTCTATTAGTAAAAAAAAAAAAAAATTACTTTGTAAACATAGCTCTCTGTATGGCACATATTTCTGCAGTAATTTTCATTACTAATGATTGGAAACTCCATACATGTAAAGAGCACTTGGTTTGAAACATTGCTCAGTCTGAAATGTGTCTACAGGAATATGAGGTGGATACAACAGCACATTATTTACTGAAAACCTCTCATGCCAGGCAATATCTACTTATATGCCAATATCAACTTATATGCCTTTTACCCTCACTCAACAAGGAGAAAGCAAAGCAGTGCTGAGTAAAGGCACATGTCCTACTTGCCAATGTAGTCAAACTGACTTCAAACTTTGGTTCTATCATTTATGACTGACTAGCATGTTTCCTCAGAAAAAGAGGCTAAGATAATGATCCACTTCATTTTCAGTAAATATTTGCTGCAATTGTTATTTTTGTTGTTAACAAAGGATGCCAATATAAGAAATGAAGATGCCATTTTCTTTTCAGGATATGATGGAGGACGTATTAGTTATTTGAAGTAAGAGCAGGTCACCCTGCTGGACCCAGAAGACTGAGTAGCTGGACCCAGAAGACTGAGACTCAAATGATCAGACAGATGAGAATGTAAGTTCTGAGAACTATATTCTAAGACAGGGAATATAAAAAGGCATAGTAGTTGAGAGACAAGAAGAAGAGGAAAAAAACAGTAATTGGGAACTCTAAGACTCCTCAAGATTGAGCGCGCGCACACACACACATACACAACACTGCGTTTTATACTGAAGACATCATTTATCGCCATTATTTCTGGAAATAAATCTTATTATATTAAGATTTATTATATAAATCTTATTATGTTATATTACTTTTGGAAACTCAACATGGGCAAAGAAGAAAACAATAGCAGATGAGAGTTGTCAGAAAATCTTTGGGAGCAAAAAATGGAGGAGAAGAAGGGATGAACATGCCAGTACCCAGTACCTGCTGAGGGCTAGCTAGCACCAAATGAGCTGCAAGGCAAAGAACATCAGAGCAGCAGAATTATAGACAAGTACATATGGCCCCCTCCAGTCTGCTATCTCTGCTTATCTACAAGAATATCTGCAGCTGCTCCAAGAGACTGGGATGTCCTCAGCAGACATTAGACAGAAAGATTTCCCCAACAAAATCTCCAGTTCTCCCACTCAACTTCACTATAACAAACCCACTAAATTTGATGTATTTCCTAGGTAGGGTAGCCCAATGAGTTCTAAAATAAATTTACTTCACAGGGCTAATATCCTAGTGTACATTTTGTTTATACACCAGTAGTGTATATGTTCCTGCTTAAAATCATACATGAAGATGTATTAAAATCTTAAATGGGGGGATATAAACTTTTGATAACAAGAAAAAGAACATAGGCAGTGTAAAGTCAGGACATGGGCACAGTGCAGGTTTTCTGATCCCATGCAGACTGGGTAAAGGAGGAGTCAGAGTCCTCAGTGGTTTTTTGCAGGTCTTTTATTGGGGTTCACCAGGCATATGGCAGGCAGGGGTGCTGACTGGGGGGCTGGGAGGCCTGCCAGCCTCCAGCAAGTCTTCACTCTATCTGGGCTCTCTAGCGTTCATTCTGCTGCTTCTCGGCTTCTCTTTCGGTTCTGCTGCTGCTGGCTGGGGCTGCTGCTGCTACTGCTGGCGTCCCCCCATGACACCGCCCTTAAAAGCACAGTCTTAGCTCAGCTGAATCCCATCTACCTATGCTCACACCCTATTCCAGGTGCCCGCCATCAGGCATGCATTCAGGACAAGGATCCATCATCTATCCTGATGGCGGAAGGGCAGAAAAGCCTGATATTTTCTTTACCCTACAGTCCACCCCCTCAGGGTTTTCTGCCATACAGTCTATACATATATATATACAATTTTCTAAGCAAACAAACAATGCAGCCATGGCCCACAAAAGCAAATACATCAAATAACAAAATACAATATAACAAAATACAACAGAACACAAATAAGTCCAGGCAGGGCACCAACCAAGTGCAAAAGACAATTATTGGTACCAGCAGATGAGCCACCAAATCTGCTGCCGAAGGCACTGCTCATACGAGGGAGGGGAAATCACACACGGCATCTGCTATAACACACCAGGAGCCGTCAGGCTTCCTGGCCTTCTCTGGCTGTAGTCTCGGCTACAAGGCACACTCAGCATCCACCCCCAGGATGCACTAGCTCTGGGATTGGCAATTTTATTCTGTTGGGGGTAATCGCCAACCCTCAGGGTTTCTGTCTGCAGTCGCTCCAACACTCGGCCTTCATGGCCACCCATGCGACTCACAGACCCCTGCTCTCAAGCCAACCCACTGCACAAGCACATGGGTCGGGGATCCAAACTCTACATTCGGCCTCTTTTGGGTCCCCTCTTCGGCTTGGGCTCCACCCCAAGCCACGTTCCCCACCCGTCCCCCAAGGACAGGTTCCTCAGCTCCTCACCCTCACTCAAGAATGAGCAGGGCATCACCCACAGGTGATTTTACGAGACTCACAGGGCTTCAGCATACCCAGGCTGCTTAACAGCCACTCAGGGCTCCTCAACTTAGCATTAGCACCAGCTTTTGCCTTCTCAGTTGGCTTTTCTCCTCCACCTGGCTGCTGGGCATGCACAGGCTGCTTTTGGCCATCAAGGCCCACTGGCCACCCCCAGGGTCCCAAAACATATCAACCTGCAAGGTCCTCCGCCTTCTGGCGGGATTGTCAGTCCAAGTTTATCAGTCCATGTCCATCAGTTGAAGTCCATTGGCCTCTCCCTGCTTCAGCAACGGCCTGCTGCCTCAGGGGTCATTGTCTGGTCCTTTCCGGTGTCGTTGGCTGGTCCTCTCGGGCGTCTCCTCCATGCGAGGTCTCGTCCCACAGCTCCGGACCGTATCCACCTTCTGTGCCGCCATGGCGCCTCCAGCGTCGTCACAGGCAAACAGTCTGTTGTCCTTAGTCCCTCCAGGTCTTCGGAGGGCTCCAATACCCGTCTGCATGGATCCTGCCGACTACGCCAATTGTAAAGTCAGGACATGGGCACAGTGCAGGTTTTCTGATCCCATGCAGACCGGGTAAAGGAGGAGTCAGAGTCCTCAGTGGTTTTTTGCAGGTCTTTTATTGGGGTTCACCAGGCATATGGCAGGCAGGGGTGCTGACTGGGGGGCTGGGAGGCCTGCCAGCAAGTCTTCACTCTATCTGGGCTCTCTAGCGTTCGTTCTGCTGCTTCTCGGCTTCTCTTTTGGTTCTGCTGCTGCTGGCTGGGGCTGCTGCTGCTACTGCTGGCGTCCCCCCATGACACCGCCCTTAAAAGCACAGTCTTAGCTCAGCTGAATCCCATCTACCTATGCCCACACCCTATTCCAGGTGCCCGCCATCAGGCATGCATTCAGGACAAGGATCCATCATCTATCCTGATGGCGGAAGGGCAGAAAAGCCTGATATTTTCTTTACCCTACAGGCAGGTAATAGACCTGCATTTTGACTTCTGACTTTGCCATATGCTGGTGATCTTGAATAAATCACTAACTTCTCTGAGCTTTCATTTACTTGTAAAATTGGGTCACAGAATCTACTTTGCTGGGCTGATATGATAAAATAAGATACAGCTTGTAGATGGCAAAGAATAATACAGCTGAGATTTAATAAGTATTAGTTTCCTTTGTCCCACCTCTTTTCCATCTTCTCCAACTTTTGTGATTGGAAAATAAATAGCATCTATTTAAAGGTTCTTTATAACCATTCTAAAGCATTTACTGAAAATTTGTCATCTCTTCATTTTTCTACTATAGTTTCTAATTTATCATTAAGGTCCATGAAATGAGCTTGTCCCTAAGAAACTTTCAATTTCATTGGGGAAATCAAAAATCACACAAAGAGTGTCAGCTGGCATATATTACAAACAGGATAAATCTCTCCAGATAAGAGTAATCTAGGGAATTAATTCTAATAACTATTTATTCATCCCCAATAAATCCCAATCTACCAACTAGGGATTTGTAAGATACAAGTGTGAATTCTCAAGGAAAAATTTAGAAGACTGATCAAATGAATACTTATGAAAATGAAAACAGAGTCAGGAGTGATCTTTTTCAGAAGATCAGTAATCCCTGAAGGTGAGAGACAGGTTAGGAAATAGATCAACTCTTCAATCCTTTCCCTTGAAGATCTCTAACAAGTAAACAGATTAAAACTAGTGGAACAAATAGGACCTTCTAAAACTAAAGAACAGTGCACCTGAAACATTTGCACATAAATATTTTTATTTCGTTACGTATAGTGAGTTGCATCAAGAAGTATTTTCTATGAAAGAATTTAAGCACATTTTAAAGGGTAAGTAGTCTTTTGGGGGGAAAAATGATCCTTTGAACTAGCTCTATAATTCATTATAATCCATGCAGTTCCATGCAATAGCCAGTAATGTGACAATGGTTAGCAAGTTCAAATTTTTATAATGCTTTCAAAGGGTATAAAGTGCTATCAATTTTTGAAAGAGAAAAAATCTTGGCTTGAGAGGTATTATTTTGAGGTAGGTAATATATCCCAAGGCTTCCTATAGTGAAAGCTGTCATTGGTGTTCATTTGACCCTTACGATAAATGCATTGTTTAGCTTACTGTCTATCCAACATTTAACTTCTGAACATCTACTATGAAGAAAGCACAATAGAAGGATGTGTATTAAATGTATTGAATGACTGTGTATGCTTTTCTAACAACAACAAAAATTAATATACATTGACTGTTTTCTCTACCAAGAGTGTTAATTACTTGAAGGTTATGTCTTACCTAATCTTCCAAACAGTTCTAGATGAGAAATATTACATTTTTATTTGTTTTTTATAATACTTCTGGACTTACATTTTATTCTTCCATCTGTACACATGCTTCATTTACCTTACACCAAACCTCCCATGCCAGTGACCTATCTCTTTCCTCTTTCCCTCCTCCCTCTTCTATTCCCTTTGGCAATCAATAACTTTTTCACTAAGATTTGCTTTTTCTGTTGTAGAGGTTAGGACTGGGCACAGTGCAGGTTTTCTGGGATCCCATGCAGAACAGGTAATGGTGGAGTCAGAGTCCTAGTGGGTTTTTGCAGGTCTTTTATTGGGGTTCACCAGGCATATGGCAGGCAGGGGTGCTGGGGGGCTGGGAGGCTGGCAGTCCTCCCAGCCCCCAGCAAATCCTCACTCTATCTGGGCTCTCTGGCGTTCTCTGCTTCTGCTTCTTCTTGCTTCTCTCTCAGCTTCTGCTGCTGCTGCTGCTGCTGCCGTGACGCCGCCCTTAAAAGCCCAGTCTTAGCCCAGGTGAATCCCATCTACCTCTGCCCACACCCTCCTCCAAGTGCCCGCCATCAGGCATGCATTCAGGACCACAAGGATCCATCATCTATCCTGATGACAGGAGGGCAGAAAAGCCTGACATTTTTCCTTACCCTACAGCTGTATTTTATCAGTATATGCTTCTTTATTATTATTATTTGTGTTTCACAGGTATGTGAAACAATCCAATATCTTTCACTTTCTGGCTTATTTCACTTAGCATATCACCTTGAGGTCCATTCATTTAGTCCCAAAAGGCTCTATTTTCATCTCTTTAAATAGCTGTGTGGTATTACATTAAGTATATATTCCACACTTGCTTTATTCATTCATCTATTGATGGACACTTAGTTTGGTTCCATGACTTGGCTATTGTGAATAATGCTGCTATGAAAATAGGAGTTGTAAGGGCAGGACCTGATACAGTGCAGGTTTTCTGATCCCATGCAGACCGGGTAAAGGAGTCAGAGTCCTTAGTGGGTTTTTGCAGGTTTTTTATCTGGGGTTCACCAGGCATATGGCAGGCAGGGGTGCTGGCCTCCCAGCCCCCAGCAAGTCTTTACTCTATCTGGGCTCTCTGGCGTTCTCTGCTTCTGCGTCGGCTTCTCCTTCAGGTTCTGCTGCTGCTGGCTGGGGCTGCTGGCATCACCCCGTGACGCCGCCCTTAAAAGCCCACTCTCAGCCCAGGTGAATCCCATCTACCTATGCCCACACCCTATTCCAGGTGCCCGCCATCAGGCATGCATTCAGGACAAGGATCCATCATCTATCCTGATGGCGGAAGGGCAGAAAAGCCTGATATTTTCTTTACCCTACAGGAGTGCATAAGACTTTTCATATTAAAGTTTTCATATTCTTTGGGTAAATACCTACCAAAAGTATTGCTGGATAATATAGGGAATATGAGAGATAATTATTATTATTACTTTCATCATAATTATCATTACCCCCATTGTAAACATGAGAAGTTAAATTACTTGCTGTTTTCACAGCAAATAGTGGTGTCTTGGTTTGAATCTAGGCAGCCTAACCCCAAATCTCATACCCCTACATTTGCTTAACATTTTACACTTCCATCAAAGCCACAATTTTATTTGATCCCCAGCTACAGGGTAAGGAAAAATGTCAGGCTTTTCTGCCCTCCCGCCATCAGGATAGATGATGGATCCTTGAGGTCCTGAATGCATGCCTGATGGCGGGCACCTGGAATAGGGTGTGGGCATAGGTAGATGGGATTCACCTGGGCTAAGACTGGGCTTTTAAGGGCGGCGTCACAGGGACGCTAGCAGCAGCAGAAGCCGAAAGAGCAGAGAAGAAGCAGAAGCAAAGAATGCCAGAGAGCCCAGATAGAGTGAAGACTTGCTGGGGGCTGGGAGGCCTGCCAGCCCCCCAGCCAGCACCCCTGCCTGCCATATGTCTGGTGAACCCCAATAAAAGACCTGCAAAAAACCACTGAGGACTCTGACTCCTCCTTTACCCGGTCTGCATGGGATCAGAAAACCTGCCCCGTGTCCAGTTCCTGCCTCTTACACCAGCAGAAGGTTATGAAATAGGAAAGGAGTTTGTTTTCCAACAAACAAACTAAAGCAAGTTTAAAGAACTCATCCGCTGTCACCCTTGTTCATGTCACAGCAGGAACTGGAATCCCAGTGCTGTGTGTTGTTCTCCTACAGCTGAATCCATCCAGCACATTCTTTCACATCTTTTATAATACATCCTCTACAATCTCACACGTTTTATGATTTCTGACATTCTGGGATAAGAAACATGCAATGAGGGAAATAGAGGAGCTGACTTCTTAAAAAAAAAAATAGTTACAGGATAATGATACGGACTGTTAAATTGTGGGTGCTCAAACCTATCTCAAATATAAACCATTAGGCAAAGATGAAGATTTTCTTCCCAGAGCAGCAAACGCTGCTCTACTGACACAGCCCTTGGTTATAATGACTTCATCTCTGTGATGCCAAATGAAAAATACCTGTGTGATCATGCTGGGTAATGGATGTTGGTGCAGTTGGTGACCTTGATCACCTCCCTGCTATTGAATTGTTGCCATAAAGGTTGAATCTTCATTTTCCTAGTCATTATTCTGAAGCAAATTCACTCAAAGTGAAATGGCATCTTGAGTGTTTTGTAACCTCACACTACAAATCTACTACCCGACACCAAGACTGAAACAATAAATTAGCTTTATTTGGCATCTTTTCATTCCTACAGCATACTGTGGACAAAGGGAGTAGGAAGGAAGGAAGTTATCTTGTATTCTGAGCAAGAACAGCTACTAATAACCCAGTGGTTATTTTTAGATAAAACTGATTAAAAATAAGCACAGTTTCTACATAAGAGGTTTTGAAATGCAGATTTAAATTTAGCTAGACAAGTTAGTCTAGGTGACTTATTATGAGTTTATATTCTAGAATGACCATTATCTAAGTAAACATAACTACAAAAGTGACAAGCAAAAATAATCAGATAGGGCCTCCCTGAAGGCAGCAGGGGTTAAGATGTAGCACTAAGAAGCTATCTGCAGCCACTGCAGCATGAGTTCGATGCCCAGCCAGGGAGGTGACCCACATGGAGCAGCAGACCTCTCCTGTCTCACCTGCTGCTCCCCTTCACAGTGTATTTCAGTAAATCTGCCTGTTCTGCTCCTACTCTGTCTCTGGTGAATCTTCCCATCCTCCACATTTCTAGCCTACACCCCAGGTCTTACATGCATAAATAAATAAATCTTAAAAAAAAAAAATCAGATAAACTTCTGAAGGAAAATTACCCTCCCTCCCTGCTTTTGATAATTTTCCATGGCAAGGAGCTTCTTCCTTATTTAAGCCAACAAGCTTAAATCCAACCTAATTTGATCTCCTGGTCTTTTACTCCTTCCTCCCTGACAAATTTTTTACATAGCATCTTCTTTGTCTTTCTACTTCCACTCTTCCTTTGAGTTCTGAATTCCTGGTTGTTTTTGTTTTGTTTTGTTTTGTTTTCCTGGCTTCTCTTCCCTCTCTTCTCCTAGCAATAAGATTAAACAGATTATTGTAATTTTGTTGATTTCCCATCATTCTGCCAAGCTCATTCTTTTTGAAAGCTGTAGGATTTCATTGAGGATACAGCCAAATCCAATCAACAGATAGTTGCTGGCTGACTTACATGGAGGCACAGATGGAAGTAGTGCCTCTCAGTTCCTCTGTGACCCTGGCTTTTGACCTACTAAATCAATGGATTAAAAATAGGAAAAAAGACCTTGTATGCCTTCTGATAATTATTTGATTTCATTCCTGAAAACCAGAAGGAAAGTAACTTAGGGCTTCCTCAAAGACAGTTCCCATTTGGAATGCCTGCATTTTCAAAAATTAGTATATCTGATTTTGATTTTCAAACCAAGACTTTTTTAGGAGTAATGTGGAGCTATTTGTCTTTCTCAAATATTTATCAGTTTCCCCTTATTGGTTTTGAATAACAGACATAAGGTCTCTGGAATAAAGCTGCTTCACTTAAAAAAAGATCTTTCACTTTGATTGCCTCAGCCCAGCCTTGCTGTGTTTATCTGTGATAAATGCCTTTGTCTTGTGTAGCATTATCAACCAGCAAGAAATCAACTGCATGTAATTATTACAACCAAGGGATCATTTCTTTCCAGTATGATATTTTTAAAAATAAGTAGCTGTCAAAATGAGCTGACAGTGAGGACAATTAAGGAGTTTGCTTCCTAGGTTGCACACAAGAACCTAAGAGACTTAAAGAGCAAAACATTCCAATAAAAAATACTTTCCACTTGGGGAGGCACTGTTTTGATCTGGTTGACATAATGGTCTCTGAAATCTTGGGAATTATTTTCCTTCCTACAGTAACTCTGGGGGTTCTTGGTAAAAATTGGGATTCTCTTACATATTTTCAAGTCCTATTTACCTTAATCTAGGGAAAATATTGAAAAAATAGAGGGACATAATGATAAAGATGTGATTACTTAATTTCTATTAGAAAGTACTGTTGCATATTACATTTAGAAAGATGTAGCCAAAAATTAGGTTAATGTTAACAAAACCAATGAGGGTCTGCAAAAACTGCGTGAATAAAGAGTATGTACCAAACTTCATTATGCAATAATCTTACTGGGAAAACTGCCAGGTAGCCTAAAAGCAAGCAAAATAAATGGTCCATCCATTAAAAAATTCACAGAACACTAATCTTTAAAAAAAAAAAAAAAAAAAAAACAGTAGGTCAATGTATCTTTGAGAAGTGTCATAGTACAGAAATCACCTTATTTCTCCTTTGAAACACACAGGATCATCGAGATGCTAAATCTACTAGTAAATTGGGCAGGCAATACTGGGAGCCCCGTGGGCCCCGCTGGCTTACTGCTCTGCACTTGCCATCTTCAAATTCTTAATAATTTTTGAACAAGAAATCCATGTTTTCATTTTGACTGGGTCTCATTTTCATTTTGCACTTGGACTTGTAGTCCAAGTCAGAAATTTGGATCCAGACAAATGCAATTCTGATTCTTGGTTAGCACTACTTTACAGAAATTGAGTTAATTTTCCCGATATCTCTATACCCTGCCCCATTTCCTCTATTAATAGCTACTTTCAGAGTTTTAATAATTAAGGAAAATTTGTGTGTAAGATGTGCAGATGGCCCCCATCACACTTAAGTGCTTAATAAAAGTTCTAGGTCTTCTCCTCCACCCTATTTAATCCCTCACCATCACTAACATTTATTGCAAGGATGTTACTGCTAAGACCAGTTGTACCTTTATCATTATCCTGAAGTTAGTCACAGCTAGATGTCTTGACTTGGAAAGGTAAAATGATAAGACGTCAGATTTATGCCACAGGTGAAGTTATAGCCTGAACACAAGACAGTTTGGGTTACTGCATATCACTTGGTATTTGTCAGTCCCATGAATGAACAAAAGGTGTGGCCAATGGGCACAGGTTCCAAGTACCTGCATATTCTATAAAGCAAGACTCTAAGCCATCCAGTGAGCTTATGATAGGAGAAGTTAAACATCTGGTAACTTTCGCTGATCATCACCTCCAGGTGATATAAAAGGTTGAGATGGGGAAATAATTTTTGGGCACTCTGTTCCATTCCTAACCAGGGGGAACAGAGGAGACATAGTGTATTTATTTCCCTCTATACTAGCTTCCCACGGCTGCTGGAACAAAATACAACAACATGCTATAGGATGGCTTAAACAACAAAAACTTACTGTGTCACAGTTTGGAAACTAAAAGTCCAACAAGAAGGCATTGGCAAGGTTGAGTCTTTTAAGGGCTGTAAGAACAACCTTTTCATTGTGCCTTCCATCACTTCCAGTGATTTGCGGGCCATCTTTGGCATTCTTTGGGTTTTAGCAACACTCTGACCTCTATCTTCAAGCTCTTTTGGTGTTCTCTCTGTGCACATATCCAGGCCCAGTCATACTGGATATGGGCCCACCCTATGGCAGTAAAACCTCACCTTGAATGAGCTGATTACATCTGCATTGGCCCTATTTCCAAATAAGGTCATATGCTAAACAATGGGGATTAGAAATTTATCATGAATTTTTATTTCAATGCACAATCCTTCAGGCCAAGCTATTATATGGGGTTCAAAGAATTTTGCCCTGGTCTTCTGTAGTTTGAAGGACTTGAGATGTCTACAATCAAAGCTTTGCCTGGTGCAAATTCTGCCTGAGGACACAGTGTTGGTGGGATCCAGTTGTTCTTCCACCAAATCAAAGACAAAGGGGAGTGTTTTCAAAGGGCCAAACTTGGAGCTAGGGCAAGAATATCATCTAGAGTGGTACAGGGTCTCCGCAGGACAGGGAGGGGCAGCAAACCAGAAGTCTCCCCCTGAAGAGACTACTCAAAAAGGTTCCTAGCCAGAGCATCTCTGATGAATCAGAACAAGGACCAAAACAGAGAGTCAGCTTTAGTTATCAGCCTGAATCAGAGGGCACCAAATTCTCACACCACCAGAACCAGCCAGTGAAGTGAGGTCCTTTCCCCTGATCAGACACAACAGTTACTCAGTACAGGAGGAGGTAAGCAAGCACAAAAAAAGAAGCCATACAAGCTAACCTTTTCTCAATGCAACTTTCAAACCTGATAGAGGCTACAGCATGGCAAGGGGAAAGTTTTTGAGTTTGGAATTTTGCTATTTCACCAGACTGGAACACAATTTACTAAAATAGGACTATTCTTGTGATTGAAAGCGACTTGAAAAGTCTGATCCATGTAAATGATCCCCTAGCTCAACTAGCTCAACAGAGCAAGTTCAGTTGGGAGTTGTGACAAAAGGAAAGCAGCTTTCAAGTCTACACCTATCAGTCTGGCTGTTTCAATCAACTAAAACTGGAGCCCCAGCGGAGCAACAGGTCAGGGGGTCAGTATCTACAGTTACATAAATATAACTTTTTTTTCCAAATTACTGCATCTCTTGGCCTCAATTTCTTCATCTACAAAATATCTAAGTCTTATATAAGATCACTGTAAAAAAGTATATCAAATTAAACCTAGATAAAGTAGAACTGAATACAAGCTTAATAAACTTGAGTAGTTTCACTGCATGAGGGCTGGGGGTGGGGGGGTAATGGTACATGTCTTGCCAATGATCCAGAAAACAGAGGAAATAAAAATTTATCTAACACAATTTCCAACATAGTTTGCCAAGACATCTTTGGCTATAAATTGGACTTCAGTAAGAAAATATATTGATTACAATAGCAATAAAGGTTCATTTTAAAAGTACAAATCATTGTAAGTACTGAATTCTGAAATTATTTTATCTGACCTATATTAAAGAATAGCTTATTGCAATTTAGAAGCACTTATTTTATGAATAAATGAAAAATTAACAAGTGGCACTCAGCACTCTTCAACATCTCAGACATTTGGAGTTCTGGTAAAGAGGTTATGTTCGAGAAATGGAGATGTTAAAATTTGAGCAATGTCTATAAAATGAGCATGTTGAAAATGACAGTGATGATTAAAAATGGCCTAAATGCTTTACCATTCAAAATATAATGCTAAGAGTGTGTGATATTTGTCTAGAAATCTTTGGAATAGCAGATTATTTGCCAGTTCTGAATGTTCTTGGCTACATTTTAAAGCAAAGATTGTTTTGTGCTATGCAGCTTTCTTTTTGTTTGTTTTCCTTAGAGCACAACCAGGGTTATCGAAACTATAAAGATAATTTGGTAAGTACAAGGGAAAAGCTTTGGCTTAAATGCAAATTGGAATTGAACAATGAAAAGCAGTGAGTTTTGAGAGCCCAAAGAAAATGCCCTGGTTATTTATTATTTTTCTTTCCAAACTCCTTTCTGTTTGATATAGCAACTAAGTCACTCCATGATTTGATTTACTAGAAATCACCTCTATGAGTTCAGTCAGTAAGCACAGGAAGAAGCTCAGTGCAGGTGATTAGTGCCCAGGTTACAATTTCCTCTAGTTTCCTGGATCTTGTCTTTGCTTTTTATAGGTTTGATCTTCAACACCATTATTGTACCAAACTTCTCAATGCCTGATTGACAAATCTCATAGCCAAGGTCGCTGTGGAGAGGGCTACAGCTTTCCTTATGTCTTTACATAAGGATTTTTGTAGCATAGGTAAAAGAGAGCATACTCAGGCTGAATTTTTCACATGGCAAATTTATACAAGTGCTCTTGATTTAGTATATGACGTTTCATACTGGTAGAAGAGCTGTTAAAATCATAAAGTGTTTGAACTATTAGGGCACTAGAGATAATGTTTTTTCACTCCCTAATTGGAAAAAGAGAGGCAAATGTCCAGAAAAGTGATGTTCTTGCTCTAACTTTCTAATTCTTACCCAGCTTAACGAGACCACCAGTATTAAAAACCAGCTCATTTATCTTCTGTCAAATGCCTTTTCTTTTTAGGTTGCCTGATGAATTATGGGTGCTAATTTTTCAAGTCTTAACTTACCCAAATTTATTTTAGTATTGATGTCAAATCTTGTATTTTACTTTGAGTTAATCAGTATGCATCCCTGTATTTGCTATTTAGAGTACACGTAGACAAAAAATTCCTTTTTCCAATGGATTTATATTTAGGACAGAAAAATGGCAAGCCAAATCTCAAGGTGTGTGTTTTTTTTTCTAGTATATTGTGTTGACTTCTCAAATGTCAAATGGTTCACTGGCACTCAGAGGAGGTTTACACTAAAGGTCTGAGAGCATAGGTTGTCTGCCAAATACTCTCTTACTATCTTTGGTAAAATCTCAATATACTAGGTGCCCAGTAGAGACAAAGGGGAAGACCTTGTCAAGGCAGCAAAAGAAGAAATCCCCAGACCTGGAAGAGAAGAGAAATGGGCTATCTCAAAGTTTAAGCACCAGAGCCCTAGAAAGGAGGTATCCAGAGATGAGGTGTGCCTAGGTGAAACACAGAAATGGGGGGCTTTAGCTATACCAAAGACTCCTGAGTCCTAAGAGTTACTGAGAAATAGTAGAGACACCAGATCTGTAATCCCCATAGAAACCAGGACAAACTGGGTCTCTCGCCAATGACCAATTCAATCTTATTTTTTTTTATTCTTTATTTTTTACATCATTGTTCATTTTTAAACAATATTTGCTTCCTCCCACCCCCTCAGGTATAGTCCCCATAGAATTTCCTTCACCAATGCATGATTATTAATGGTGGGAAGGACTTACTGATAGGTCAAGGTTCTAGGACCTTTATACAATGCAAGGAAGAATCTCCAATAATGACTAGGATTGAACAGCCCAACAGGGTTTTGAAATCAGATATATTTTGACATAATAAAATTAAAGAGATGAGTTTCTTGCACATCTGAGTTTACAGAATAGAATTCATACCCCCTACATAAAGCAGGCTTTTATTTTTAGTTGATAGGAGACCTGCAGGCATTTAGATAGAAAGAAAAAGAAACCATTTTGTGTTTTACCTATTCTGTAGATTCTTTACCAGATCTGTGGTCTGCCAGAACGGGTAAAGATGAAAGGTTTCCAACCGAGGCACTTGACCGAGCTGGCAAGATTTGGCCTTATATTTTCGGAAAATGGATCATAATTTTTAATTCAAGGTTGAATTGTGATAGAGAGACACACCAAATAAAGAGTGCGGTTTTCTGGGTTTAGTAGAAAGTTCTAGCCAATGTTGTATTTGCTGAGAAATGCTATGGAAACCAAGAGAATTAATTGGTCTTTCCTGATATTGTAAATTAGTATTAGGACCAAACTGTCTGAGATTTTTCCACCCTCTTATATTTCCATCAGAAGCACTAGCCCTGCTTTTTGGACCTATTTTTCCCTTACATATCAAAGTTTACTTCTTTTTCAATAACCCTGCAAAAATAATCTGAATATATGATAAATTTCTGGTCTTTGATAGATTAAATTCAATATAAAGCATATTTTTATAGGAAACATCATAATAATATAGACATTTTATGGGGGTCTATAAATTAACAAACAAATCCATATTAAAATGTACAAGTATCTTCAGTATTTTAACTTATAAAAACAATATATAGATAAGAATTTCATCTCAAACAATTTTCAGATACAGGAAATATTGTACTTTATTAAATTACAAAATACGGTCTCCAAATTCCAAAGATGTTTTCACCAATGTATCCCAACTTTCAAGCTATGTTAAAAAGTAACACTGACATTCGTTCAGGGAGAGGCCTCCTGCCTGATGATGTTGGGATGATATCCCTTTGGGACCCAGCCACCATTCTATGAAGAAGCCAACAAGCCATGGGACATATCAAGGTGTTCTGGCACCCACACAGATGAGGAACCAGTTAACATATGGGATCAGCCACCGGGAATGTGAGAAATCAAGCACATCAATTTGATTCTAGCTTCCAGTTGGCAATAAATGGGTAAAGATGAATTATAATACAGATCTGTGAACTAAAAAAAGTACTGGTTATTTTAAGTCTTAAAAATTTGCTTTTATTAACATAGCCACACATCACTATAACATTCTCAGTCTTTAACATAATGCCCAATTTGCGTATCTGATTGAATAGCCATTTTAGATTTTAAAAATAAACACTTGTGAAGGTTCAAAAGTGATTTAGTGGTCTTAGAATTCACTTAAGGTATATTTGCTATTGATGTGAAGCTGGACATCATAGTTTCTTCCATTAACACTTTGGGAGAAGGGGGCCTCCCGGTGGCACAAGGGGTTAAGTGTCAGCGCTATGAAGCAGTCTGTAGCTACTGGAGCATGAGTTCTATCCCCAGCCAGGGAGCTACCCGCATGGCACAACAGACCTCTCCTGTCTCACCCACTGCTCTCCTCAGCAGTGTATCTCAGTCAGTCTGCCTGTTCTACTCCCCACTTTGTCTCTGGTGAATGCTTTCACTGCGCCCCCCCCCCGACACACACCTCTGGCCTATACCCCAGTTCTTGTATGCATAAATAAATAAATCTTAAAAAAAAAAAAAGATTTGGGAAAGAGGAAAACTTCCTTCCAGAAGTAAGTGTTGTTGAGGTTTGGGTGTAAAAACCCAAATGAACTGAGATGTCTCCACCCAAATGTAGATCTGAAACAAGTATGTTCTTAATAGCAAGGGCAAATGGGGAAAGTTGTGGAGGAGTTACTGCCTAGGAGAAAGAAGAACTGATTAAGAGATTGAAGGAGTTACAGGTGCTAAGATATAAAACTCACCTCCTAGCTTCACTTCTTAAATGGGAATTCTCCTGTTCTCTGAAAGCAAGTAGCCCAAGGATTGGTTACACAAGGCCACGGGATAAACATGGTGGCATCTTTTCAATACATTGGAGGCAGAGAATCAAATATTTTGATATCATGATTAATATCAACATACTATGAGGTAGAGTACAAAATGCATGAGACTTTATAAGAAAACAAGGAATTTCAAAAAAAAAATTCTTGTCTGAAGGAGATTGCTCTGGTTGATGTCCAAGACCCTGGGGTATTTTTTCATTTTATCTTTATCATCTTGCCAGATTCCTTTATATTTTTCTCATAATTCTAATTGGACATCAAAGTATGGTTGTAAGAATGAACTGTATCTTACAAGTAGTTATGCTTTGTGTTTGAAAATTTAACATTGACTTTATTATCTTTAGTGTTCTAGGAACCAGTTTGATTCATGGTATACTATCCAATAAGTAGCAGTAAAAAGACAATTTCAATTTTCAAACTCTACCTGTACAAATTACTCTCCTTTGTTTCAATCTTTTATTTCAAAACTATGCCATAACACCTGGTAATGTTTATTTCCATGAAGACTCAGTCTTCTTGTATTACTATGACAGCACTGATTTGAATGGGTTATAATGAAATTGAATATTGAAGACAACTTAATTATTTAAATTAATTGAACATGTCTAATTTGATTCATTACTCCATCCCTTTCTATTCCCCCAGTGTCCCTAAGTGTGATTATATAAGAAGACTTTATGGGGGAAGTAGCTGAAAATCCTACTGGGTGAAGTGGACTAAGATTGGGATTAATTCCCAAAGCATGACTCTGGTGCCTTCCAATTTACAGAATCTTTGAACAAACTGTAAATATTGCCAAGAGATATCTCTTATTTTTGGAACATGGCCTGGCACAAAATAAGTGCTAAAAAAATAATTACTAAATGGACATGTTTGTTGACAAACTATATTTTGCACACATCCATAGTACCTACACACACACACACAGTTTTATATTCACTTTGGTTGTCATGCATATTATTTTTAGTCCCTAGAAAACTCTGAAGAACAAAATGCCAACTGTAATCTTTTGAAATGATCACTAAGGAAGAAAACATAACTAATTGTAAGCTATTGTTTATTCTTCCAACTGTAGTTTGGATAATCAATTCAAGTTATGAGCAAAATATACAGGACTCCTTCAAGAATGAGATGACTAAAGTTGACAGAAGGCATAGTGATGTGAACAAGTAAACTTCATGTGAAATTGTTAGGGGAAAAGAATGTCCTGAACTAATCCCATACAGGCTTTGTGGACTCCACCCCCACTCCAGACTAAAGCCATCAGAACATTGAAAAAGACAAATCCCATCACCACCAAAGGGAGGGTGGCTGGGACCTGAGGGTGGAGTTGGACAGCCAGGTTGGATATAAAAACCAAACACGTGGGCCTTGGGGGCTGGCTGTCACTCGCCTCCTGGCTACACAGCTCCTGGCTCGCTGCCAGCTCTCAGAGTGCCATTTTGGGATTACTGATCGACGGATCGGGTAGGACTCATTTAAAACTTTGTCTCCCACTTTTCTCCCTGAGCTGTACATTTCCTCATTTCCCCTTCCCTTGTAAATAAACCTTTATTAACCTTTCGCGTGTGCCTACAGTAGAGCATTAATAAGTCCTTTTAAGCGCGCGGGTGAGGACCCACAGTCAGGCACCCCGTTTTGTATTGGGGTTGCTCTACAACAAAATCAGGTTTGGTGGTAGGTGGGAGAAGGCAGAAGAAAAAGGATTCAATAACACTAATCAATATATAACCCCCTAAATTTGCTCTGATAGTCTTTCCCAGTGGATTTTCTTATAATAACCCTGTGTGATGTTAAGAGTTCTGTATGAATAAAGAAAACTGGAGCAGAGAGAAGGACAGGAAGCACCAGGGGAAAAAATGTAGGAAATGCTGGCACACAGAAATTTAGGTTTCTTGAATGCAATGTTACTCTGAATACTTAACATGCTAAATAAAACACATTGCATGTACTCTAAAGGGGATTATGATATGCAGAATTTCTAATGATAACTTCTTTTCTGGACACTTCCAGTAGAATTAGGTCTCAAATACATTTTGGAAAAAAGACACTCAAAAGCATAGATTATGAGCTATCAACATTTCATTTTGAAATTATAATTTTTGGAAATAATAATGGTCCTGTGAGTTTCACTGATATTTGACAAGGTAGTAGGACTAGATCAGCATATCGCTTGCCTTCCAGAGGCCCAAGATACTGTGACTCTGAAGGCAGCCCATTTATCCTGGGAAGAGAGCTCTCAGGAGATACAAGCTTGACCAACATGCTATCATCAAGTTTCCTCTTACCACTAAAGACAGTAGAAATAACACATTTGTATTCATTGTGGATGTTAAGGCCAACAAGCACCAGATTAAACAGGCTGAGTGGAAGCTCTATTACATTGAACTGGCCAACGTCAACACCCTGATCAGAACTAATGGAGAGAACGCATGTGTTTGGCTCCTGACTATGATGCTGTGGATGTGGCCAAAAACTAGGATCATCTAAACTGAGTCCAGCCATGTAATTCTAAGTATAAGGTTTTTTCTTTTTACCATAAAAAAGACCTGTTACCTAACAAAGACAGTAGTATGAGATTAACAGACCCTTCAGGAAGAATTAAAAGTTTGTACAGCTATTTGTTTTATAACCAGTTCATAGTAATATGTCTGTCTTAGTCAATTCAGGCTTTTATAATCAACTACAATAGATTAGGTGACCTATAAACAATAAAAAGTTTTTTCTCACATTTCTGGAGGCTGGAACTCTAGGTCAGGGTGCCAACATGCATGTGCTAGCGGTGGCCCTCTTCTGGGTCACAGATTGCCAGCCAGCCTCACTGTATCTGTACATGGCAGAGAGAGCTAACTCTTTGGACTCTAATCCCATGGTGCAATTACCACCCAAGGGCCCCAGAGCCCAATACAAATGCATGGGGTAGATTGTCTCTCAACATATTAATTTGGAGGAACATAAACATTCACTCCATAATAATGTCCATTCAACTATAATGTAAACTCTTTGAAAGTTGAATTTAAAGCTTAGTATGCTCTGCTGTCAATAATGGGACTAAGAATATCTCATACTACAAGTTTGCAAAGCACTTTTACATGCATTTACTCATTTAAATTATAACAAGTATTTCAATATTTAGTTTTCTCATTCAATCATAGGTTTCTGGCAATCTTTTCTATAGCAAATACTCCAGGAGGTTTAAAGACTCAGTGAGAAACAAATGATACTTTCTGTCCAGTTGTTTGGACACAGTGTAGGATACAGACTTGGAAATGAGCAAACACAACATTGAATTCCAAGTTCCACATTATAGAAAAGTGTACAGTGCATGAAAGCACTTAGAAGGGTGAGCCAACGCAGTGTTGAGGGATTAGGGAAGGTTTTTGTACTCATAAGGAATATCCTAGAGAGGACCAAGAATAATTTAGTCAGGGTTGATTGGAGGCTGGAGGAGTCAGGAATGTTTATTATAGGATCTTGAGCAAGTCATTTTATCAGTCTGAATCTCAATTTTCTCAGCTTTGAAATGAAGATGCCTTCTTCACTAAATGGTGGTTAGAATAAATGAAATAATAAAAAATTATTTTTAAAACTGTAAAGACCTATATAGAAGTAATGCACAAATAGTGCCAATTGGTCTTTAATCTGCTTCAAGAAATAAATGATATAAGTTGATAAGTAACATAGCATTTTCCATTTATTATAGCATTTCCATTTATTCATTATATAATGAATCGTTAGTTCACCATTCTAGCACAAAATGTGCTGTGTTTCCGACAGCAGAAAATAATTTTATTCAATCATAATAACAAGGATTTAGTAAGGTGACATAAACACAAAACAAGGCAGGACTAATGGCTGAGAAGAAGTACACAGTACATAAATTTTACAATTTGCTGGTAAAATATGGAGCTGGCAAAATATTTAACATAGTACAACTTCATAATGCTGTAATGCTTGAATAAAAGATGAAAAAGGAGGGGCTTTGGCTCACTCATCACTAAACCTGCATCCCTGTCCCCTTGCCAAATACAATGCATTTAACAAGGATGTATGTTAACAATTTGCTAAATTGAAATAGATTATTTTCTTGGAGCATAATGTGGATCTGCTAATCCTAAATGGTCTTTTCGGCTACCATTTTGTTACCAGCAGTTCTGCATTCCTATACAAGGTCAGAACTGCAGGTCAGTTAGTCAGAGTCAAATCTTACAAGGTGACTTTCAAATCAACCAAGAGCTTAAAGCTTGATCACTCTGGAAAGGCTATGTATCACAAGATAAGACCGGGAATGCCCAGGGGTCTGAGGACTGACTGTAGGACAAGGGACCCCAGAAATTGATCAGTGGAAATCCTTGTTGGTAAGATTGAAACCCTGGCTGGGGATCCAGAGCTTGATCTCAATTACAATATCAAGTCATCAAGCAGATGAGAAGTGCCTGGAAGGCAGACTCACAACCCCTGATACCAAAGATGACAGCACATCTAGTTTTACCCCCTCCCTTTTCTCTTTGTCCTCCTTCTCTCACAACTGATACGTTATAATTATTCTATCAAAAAAAAAAAAAAAAGGCCAGGATCTTGCTCTTCAGCAGCATCCTGCGCTATGTAGTCTGCTCCACGACTCCAATTTCTTTATCAGTGTGGTGTTACCCAATGCAACAGCATAATGTCCCACACATACATATGCAGGAATATGTATCACCTAGATGATGATAACCTACTGGAAGTTTTTCTGACTTCCCCTATTCTTTTTACTCCTAGGTCCCTTTTCTCCTAATCCTCCCTCAGAATACTTCAATCACAGCACCTGCACAGACTATAAATTACTTTCCTTAGATGGCTTTCTCTAGCCAATTCTGTCTGCCCAATTATGTTGTCCCTGTACTTAACACAATGCCTGGAATACTGTAGTTACTCATCTAAATATTAACTGAACCACACTAACCCCAGACAGATTAAGACTGGGGTCCAGGACCTCCTTTTTCTAATTTTCAAATGGAACGGATAATTTAATAACAAAATGAAATGCCTGATATGCAACAGCCTTGGCACAATATCTTGAACATATCAAGTATTAAGTAAATATTTGATGAAAATAAAGTGAGAATCAATGCTTAGTCATTATACTTTGGAACTCATGCAAAAGCCTGGGAGACCAATGCAATGGCAATCTGGACATTCTTTCATAATTAAGTAAAGACATTATTGTATTTAGCAACTTTTTCAACAAAGTTTCCAATGAAAATGTTTTCTCACTTAAAAAAGAAATTTCATTTAGTTAGAATACTGTTTCATAGCAACACGGGTAATATAATTTTGCTTTTTCTTTCTGGATTACACAGTAGTAATTTTTCAATGTACTAAGCATACATAGTAGGAAATTATTCAAGTTCCAATCATATAACAAGCAAAGATACTTCCGTTCTAGGAAGTAAAAACATCAGCTTCACTTTATATCAATCAAAAAACAGGAAGTACAGGAGGCAAATACTTCAACTGAGCCTCTATACTTTATTTTTAGCCCAGAGTCAAATCTAAGTCACACTGCACCAGAGCCAGGATTAAACAAGTCAGTGTGAGGTCTCAGATCACCTTCCTCCGTGCTTCATCTCTTTAGGCTCTGTTGCCCTTGGTTATACTTGCGGTAAGCCCAAAATCTGATCTGCATCATCCCCAGTGATAGGGAAGGCCACTGAGACTTAGTCTAGGAGAAAAAAAGTTTTCGAGATAATTTTCCCCTACAGAAGTTCCATTACTTACAGCAGGGATTTGATGACTATCACTCCTCTTTAAAGGAATGATTATCCTCACTGCAAGGTATGGCAGGCAACTCTCATTCATAAAATAAAGATGACACGAATCTTGTATTGGCTGACGTGATAAGAAACTGATACTGCCCTTTGGAGCATCTCAAAAACTGAAGAAAAGAATCCTGCAATCAGCAGTGGCTTCCAAAGCAGTCATTACTGAACCTAAAACCCTGGCATGCTTCTATTAGAGGGTGACATCAAGGACTCAAATGCAGAACCACATGCAATAGGGAAAGATGATGCAGTACATTAAAAAATATAGCCTAACAAAAAACACTAACATACATTACTCACAGTCATGGTCAAAAGAAGTTAAGGTCTCTCATTCTTGTATAACTTAAAAATATCAAAAACTTCCTTTTTAATTCTAAAGGACCAAGTCACATTGTTCCTAAAAAATAGATTTTATTATTATTCAAGTGTCTGCACACATTAACACCTTTTTAACCTAGAAAACATTGACTAAAGTGACTTAAAACAAACACTACTTAGCTGCTGAGCAGCTTTTCTATGTTACTGTCAAATGAACAAAATCATCGAAAAGGACAACTCTGACAAAAGAAATTTTGGATAGTCAAGGAGCATTTGGACATATTTGACATGAAAAGCAGGGCACCGGGTATATTAGGATTGTAAACTCCTGCTCTTGTCTATCACAGTCTTTTGGCAATAAGTTCTGTTTTCCAATATAATTACCAAGCCCTCTGCAAATGTGATTAAGAGGCCATTGATATCGTCACTCAAATAATTAATATAGATAGTAAATACACAGTTTATGACAAATGGTAGGAATGGAATTAACTTTTCTGCACTTGCTTTTTGGAAATTTGTATCTACCTTGTAAATTCTCTTAAAGGGTGGCCTGGAAATTTTCCACAAAATGGGGGTTAATTACCCTTCCCACTACAGTTGCCCTTTGCAGACCCTTCTTCCCACTACTGAAGGCCCTGTCCAGTGAAGTTTCTAGAAAATGAAATGGTCATTTGAATTCATCCTAAGATCTCTTCCACCAGTAAGACAAACTTTCTAAAGTCTAATGGCAGAGGGACAGGAAGCAATCAAAATAAAGGAATATACAATCTTAAGGAGAATGGAGTATGTTCTGACAGAATTTGCTTTAAAAAAAAAAGGCTCAGTAAGTCCAAATAAACAATGCATCGTAAAATACCTGTATCATCAAGAAGATCAAAACTATGTTCTGAAATTGAATCCTCTGAAGCATCTCGGATAAGGTGTGTTTAAGAACTAAATGTAATCCCAGTGGGAATATACACTAGCATACATTTTTAAATTGTATTTTCAAGTGATCACTAAACTTCCTTTGTTACATATTTTGTGTAAAACAAAATCACCAATAAGATTATTTAACTAATTCACACTATCTCTTGAACTTTTCTTAAATGCTTAAGAGGAAATATACATTATCTGTATTAGAAATACAGTTTCTATTACAAATCACATTAGCAAAACCTTCTAGTTAGGTTACAATATGGGTGTGCACATGTATCTTAGTTTGGGCTATGAGTGAAAACTATATTCTACTTTTGAATACATACAATGTCAACTTAAAAGCATTTTATACACAAATATAGCCCTACTGATTTAAAATATACAATTTTAATTGATTGAAAGATTCAGAACTTTTCCAAATCAGTTTGTATTTTGACATTACTTATATAAATGTACCAAAGAAAATTTCTTTATGGTAATACATTTATTTGAGGTTGATTCCACTTGTTCCTTGTAACCCCAAGGAAACAATTTACCCAAATTATAGGGAAGTAAAGTGTTAAAATTACAGCATAAAAGTTTCTTTCTCCCTAAAATTATAGGCAAGAAAACTACAGTCTACAGATTGAAAATCACTAGCTGTCTCTCTTTTAAGCCCAATTTTAATTCCCCATAAGTCTGTACGAAACTCATACCTTGAAAACAAGTGAACCATAAACCACCAGAGATCTGTGACATTTCACGGAACCCATGAGAGGCTAATATTTTCATCTGAACCAAAGGACAATCAACCCATATCCTTTCAAAAGGAGAAGTGTGTGTGGCGGGGGGGGAATGGAAAGGATGGTGGAAAACCTTTGTACAACATCACATCAATACCTGGAAAATTAGTCACTTCTTATCTGATTCAAAACCTCTTTCCACAGGGCTCAACATATTTCGGGAGTAATAATTCTGTACATTGGAATTGCAAGAAGATATAAAACTGGTGGTATGCTGTGTTGGGTAGACTACTTACTCCCTACCTCCACCCCAATTTACATTCATCTGAGACCTGAGGTTGGGACCTTATTTGGAAATATGGTCATCGCAAATGTGATAAAAAGTGGTTATCCTGGATGAGGGTGGGTTTGAAATTCAGTGACCACTGTTATTCTAAGAAGAGGGAAATTGAATACAAACACACACACAAAGGGAAAATACCCATTTGAATGAAGGGAGCAAACAGGAAGGACAAAGACTAAGGGAATCACCAGAAAGTAGGAAGAGACAAGGAAGGATTCCCCTTAGTCTTCAGGGAGAGTATGACTCTGCTGACACCTTGCACTGGACTTCTACCCTCCAGAATTGCAGTAAAGCAATTGACAGAAACTAATACATATGGTCACCCTCCTTTTATAATAAACCTACAGAGCAGTCTCTCAGGTTGACCTGCTAAATTTCCAGGTCTCAGATTTCCCAAGTCTATTAAGTCCACATTTCTGAGTATGAAACCTAGGTATCCTCACTGACACAAACAGCTTTCAAAATATTTACATGCATTGCAGTTTAAAGATCACTGGCATTTGAAAGACCTGAGGCTCCACACAAAAGGCATTTTCCTCATATTTCCCTCTGCAGCCGTTATAGGGCAACCCCAAAGGGAAAAGGGATGGCCTAACATTTAATAAAAAACTTAGAACAAGACCCAAGGGCAGGCACAGATAGAAAGGTTAAGAAAAGATTTATTTACAAGGGAAATGAATAGGGGGAGGAGAGTGGGAGAGAGGTGGGGAGGGGGTGAAGAGACAGCGAGAGAGAGAGATAATTTGTCAATATGTCCTACCATTAATGCTGACTAAGCTGGGAGCCTAGATGCCAGCTGAAGACATGTAAAACAAGCCCCCCGTAGGCCCATAGGTGTTCAGTTTTATACCAAGCAAGGGTGCTTAACTCCATCCTTTGTTCCCAGCAATCCCCCTTCAAGAAGAGTCATGGCAGATTCATGGCATGATGGGAATTGTAGTCCTTGGCACCTGGGCTCTCTTTAGCATGGAGGTGGGAGTGGAGTCCATAAAACATCATTGATTGGGGTTCATTCAGGACATATTGTGTCCCCAACACACCTGCTGTGGTTATTATGTTTGTATGTAATTATATACGTTTATTATGGTGTTAAAGTCTAAACAGTCTTAGGCCAAAGAGCTTTTGAATAAGTCATTTCATGTGTTTGGACTGAGTCTCCTCATTTATCCAGTGCATAAGGACTAACAGTTTCTTCTGGAGGCACCATGAAAAAACATGGAATTGCTGATACAAGAAGTGAGTTCATGCAAAAGAAGTGCTTTACATGGAATAAGCTCTTTCAATGCTGAATTACTACTTTCTTTCCATTTTATCTGAAGTTCTTTCGGAATCATTTTTCATTCCTGGACAAATCTGACTTTGTCTCCCAAGCACTAGTGTTAAAGCTACAAAAGTCAAGGCTACCCGCAAGATAGGTCTTTGGATAACATCAGTTCGAGGAGGGCCATCTTATCCTAGCTTTACAGACACACACGGGAAACGGAAGTTCAAAGAGGTTAAGCAACATGGCCAAGACACTGAAGGCTTTAAACGCAGGCCTGACTGATTCCACAACCTCTGCTCTTAGCCTTACACTGCACAGCTGTGCATACTTACTGTCAAATAGGAAGAATGCCAGAATGTGCCCTCCAGGCTTTCCCCTATAATGAGCTAATCTCACTTACCATGAAATCTATGTCAATATATTATTGGCACATTAGTTTGCATTAGAATATATGATTACACTTTATACAGAAAACTTAACCTGAATGCTAAAAAAAAAAAAAAAAAAGGAAGCACCAGAGAAAGCCATTGGTCAACCCTTTGCTACTTCAAATCTAAAGATAATCAGCATCAATCTCACCTGAGAGCTTATTACAAATGCAGGATCTCAGAGCTCTCCCCCGAATTGCTGAATCAGAAACTGCATTTATGAGATTCCCCGGGTGACGTACGTAATCTGAGAAACTGAGGAGTGTAGGGTAAGGAAAAATGTCAGGCTTTTCTGCCCTCCCACCATCAGGATAGATGATGGATCCTTGCAGTCCTGAATGCATGCCTGATGGTGGGCACCTGGAGTAGGGTGTGGGCATAGGTAGATGGGATTCACCGGGGCTGAGACCGGGCTTTTTTTTTATTTAAATTTTATTTTTATATTCCCCTTACAATTACAACCCCTTATTTTGACCCCAAGACCTCCTTTCCCCGTCTCACTCATAGGAGGAATCTAGAAAACTTAAATAAGGGACCAGGAAAAAGAATAACTATAAGAAAGAAAATATCAAAATCAACAAACAACTATGAACCAGATACTGGGCTTTTAAGGGCGGCGTCACGGGGACGCCAGCAGAAGCCGAAAGAGAAGCCGAGAGAGAAGCAAGAGAAGCAGAAGCCTAGAGAAGGCCGGAGAGCCCAGAGAGAAGACGTGCTGGAGGCTGGGAGGCCTGCCAACCTACCAGCCCCCCAGCGCCCCTGCCTGCCGTGTACCTGGTAATCCCAATAAAGACCTGCAAAAAGCCACTGGGGACTCTGACTCCTCCTTTACCCGGTCTGCTGGATCAGAAAACCTGCACCGTGTCCATTCCTGACCCTACACTGAGAAAATGAGAAAAATAATCTGAGAAACTCTGGGTTTATTCAACTTAAGAGAGCAGATAACTGTAGAGGGGATCTTAACACAGCTAAATTTAGCATAAGAGTGGTAAGTTTCTAATATGATGAGATAGCAGGGGAGGGGCTGTGAAATTTGTAGAAAGAAAACTAGTACTACAACATGGAAGCAAAATATGTCCGAAACACAGTCTATGTCAGAAGGCCATCTGTGATTCAGGAAATGACTCCAAAAATAGGGTGAGACATATTCTAATGAGCAGAACTGGAACCAAGTATGGGTTTAGAAATATGGGAAGAATATGCAGACACCCTTTCCTGGCACCAAGTTAAAAGTCCTTATATATTTGGTGAATGAAGTCAGAATTGGCAAATAACAATGAGAGCTAACATTTTGCTGAATGGCTATATTCTATGAGGCATTAAGCTAAATATATTATGTGCCTGAGCTCATTTAATCTTCTCAGCAACCTCATGAGGTTCTGAATAACTGAAGAGACAGGTTTTAGATGTATTTTGACCGATGGCACCAAGCTAGTAAGGACAGAACCAAGACTAGGATTGCCCAAATATTTCAGACTTCTTCCCACATTTTAGTGATTAGTAGCTCAAACTGCCCTAGTAGAAATAAAATCTCAAATAATATTTGTCCAATGGAAAAGCTCAAATACAGCAAAGCCAGTCTCTAAACTGCAAACGGGCACTGACAATACCCAAATGTATAGGCTAAATGTCAGCTTGGGGAGATAGGCACAGACAGAAAAGATTAAGTGAAAGTTGTGGAAGGTTAGAATAGAAAAATTTAGGATGGAAGTTTTTACAAGGTCAAAAGCCAGGGGTACTGATGATTATAGAAAACCAACACAAGCTGATCCCAAAGTGATAAAATTCCACAAAGGAATTAATCCCCATCAAAGAACACTATATAATAACACTCCTTGCTCTGGTAAAACACAGATCTTGTCCTAAGATTGCCTACCTGCCTCAATAATGGTGTCTATTTTCCCTAATAAACCAGTCCCTTTCAGGACACCTGCACTCCCATGTTCATTGCAGCACTATTTACAAGAGCTAAAATATGGAAATAACCTAAATGCCCAAAAACAGATGACTGGATTAAGTAGATGTGGTATATGTACAAAATGTAATACTACTCAGCAATCAAAAAAGATAAACTCATGCCATTTGCAGTGACATGGATGGAGCTGAAAGGGCTTATGCTCAGTGAAATAAGTCAGAAGGAAAGAGAGGGATCAAAACAGGAAAAGGGTCCTCCCTGGTGGAGCAAGGGGTTAAGACACAACCTATGAAGCTGTCCACAGCCACTGAAGCATGAGTTCGATCCCAGGTCAGGGAGATACCCACATGGTGCAGCAGACCTCTCCTGACTCACCCACTGCTCCCCTCAGCAGTGTATTTCAGTCATTCCGCCTGTTCTGTACCCGCTCTGTCTCTGGTGAATCCTCTCACCTGCCACATCTCTGGCCTATACCCCAGTTCTTGTATGCATAAATAAATAAATCTTAAAAAAAAAAAAAAAGAAAAACAGGGGAGGGAAGAGCACCAGAGCCTATGGTGACAGTTTATGTTGATACAGGTGGTGGGAATTTTATGGAGCTTATATACCTGAAGGGAGAAATCAAACATTACAAAAAAGGGAACAATGATGTAAAAAAATAATTAAATGGAATATATTAATGAATATATTATTTAAAAAAAAATTAAAAAAGGATAATAGCAAAACACTTAGCATTGCTACATGTCAAAAGGAAGGCTACTGCAACTTCCCCCCTTGGGGCCATGTATTTTTCCTGTTATTATTCATACTTATGCATGTAAATTTAAATATATTTCCACATTCCATTCAAAACTCCCTAATTCTAAATATTTAGAATAAAACAGAACTGATGGCAAAAAAATTAAATAAACAAACAAATAAATAAATAAACCTGTCCCTTTCAACTGTATCTCTTTACCTGCCTGTGTCTATGCAGGCATCTTTTTTCCTAATAAACCTTAAAATGCAGCCATTGCCTGTTTGTGTCCATACTAATGTCTTTTTCTTTAGTAAACCGGCCACATGCTGCTGAACAGGAAACTGCCAGTCTTTCTCAGAGGGACCCAAGAACCTCATTCACTGAACCCCATTAAAAGTGTTTTTTTCAACTAGCAACAACAAATGTTGGTGAGGGTGTGGAGAAAAAGGAACTCTTCTGCACTGTTGGTGGGAGTGCAAACTGGTCCAACCACTATGGAGAGCTGTGTGGAGATTTCTGGACCTACTAAACATAGAGCTTCCATATGATCCAGCAATTCCACTCCTAGGTATTTACCCAAAGGACACAGAAACATCAATTCCAAAGAGCACCTGCACCCCTATGTTTATAGCAGCACTGTTTACAATAGCTAAGCTTTGGAAACAACCCAAATGCCCAAAAATAGATGACTGGATCAAGAAGATGTGGTCCATATATACAATGGAATATTACTCAGCATTCAAAAAAGATAAACACATGCAATTTGCAGCAACATGGATGGCGCTGGAAGGGATCATGCTCAGCAAAATAAGCCAGAAAGAAAAAGAAAAATACCGGATGGTCTCACTCCTAGCAGGAATCTAGAAAACTTAAATAAGGAACCAGGAAAACGAATAACTATAAGAAAGTGAAAATCAAAATCAACAAAAAACTATGAACCAGAGACACTCTATGGGGGGTAGAGGGCGGGAGGGGAGGGATTGGGGTCAAAATAAGGGGGTTGCAATTGTATGGGGAATATAAAAATAAAATTTATTATAAAAAAAACAGGGTTTTTTTTCCCCTCTAGCATTCAGGCTTATAAATTGAAGTCTACTGCACTATTAAAAATATCTACAAGGAATTTTTCAACCAAATCTTTAGACTTACAACTCTATTAGATATACCCACAACATTTTAGGAAATAAAATTCCAGTCTGACACAATATGCACAGCTATTGATTACTCCTGGCTCCAGAAAGTTTCCAAAACTAGAATCTCCCTCTCGGGGTCATTCCAGGGTCCCTAGTGTCTTCAGGAGCCTGACACTGTGGGCCCCCTCAGTGTTCCTACCTTATCATCCCTGATGGGCAATGCACAACGGTGTTTCATTTTAACCCAGGGTCTCTAAGAAACAGCTCCTGTAAAAAACTTGCACAGGGGCCTCCCCGGTGGCGCAGCGGTAGAGCGCTGGGTTGCGAAGCTGCCTGCAGCCTCTGCAGCGCCGGTTCGATTCCCGGCTGCTCCCCGGCCACCGGAGGAGGGTCCCACATGGTGCGCAGACCTCTCCTGCCACCCGCTGCTCCCCTCAGCAGTGTACTTCGGTCCTTCTGCCTGTTCTGCTCCCCGCTCTGGCTCTGGTGAATTCTCTCACCCTCCCGCGCTTCTGACTGTACCCAGTGCATGTATAAACAAAAACAAATGAACAAAAACAAATAAATAAATAAATAAAAAACATGCCTCTAAAAAAAAAAAAAAAAAAAAACTTGCACAAAGGTCATCTAGAGTTGGTCAGATACTCATCTGACCTTAGCTCTGCCAGGCCTGATCATTCATGCACATTTTGATTTTTAAAAAACCTCATTTCCACTCTGTCTCATCGCTGCAATTTACAAATGTGTAGTTTTCCTATTTCACTCATCATTTACAATGTTTAAGACAAAATTCAGGAGAGTTGGAATGGCAAATAAGAGATGTGGTCTTTAATCCCAGCTTTAGTACTTACATGCTTTGCATCATTGACAAATCACAAACTTTCTGATTGTGGAAAGGAAAAAAATTCTTTCTGGATTTTCTTGTCATTAATGTTCTATTTTGTTTTCTTTTCTCAATCAAAGGGTTTGAGCAAGGATATCGCCTAAAACTGTTCACAGGTATGAAGTTCTATAATTTGTTAATACCAGCATTAAAGTTTTTAAAAACCTCTAAAACTTTTTAAGCCTTCTATTGTTAACTTGCTAACACTTGTACCTAGCACTTTACACTCATCACCTTTTGTTATTTCACAAATACCTATGGAGTATCTGTGGTATATACAATGCCTTATGGGGAAAAAGCCCTATTTTTAAAATGTTGACACTAAAGCTCAGAAAAATGAAGTAATTCGTGGAAAATCACACAACTGATGAAGAAGTTCAACCTCAGCCCTGTGAGCCTCAAACCTGTTGTTTTAATTCGTGATATATTCTCAGGTCTTGTCTTGATAAAAATGTGCTAAACTTTCTGAACTTACTCTTTCTACTCCCCAAAAACAGTTTTACGATTTGGTTTCAATCTCATAATTGATTACCTTTAATATGATTGAATACTAATCCAAATGAGAGTTTGCAAAGCTACCTTTGAGTAAATCTAGTCTAATATCATGACAATGATCTAAAGAAAGAAAGAAAAGAAAACTCTACTAGAGGTCACCATCCTATAAAAAGAAAGCGCCACCGAGTATTTTCAATACCATATATGTCCAAATCCTCCCACTAGCCTTTAAAAAAAAAGTAACTGAGAGACTTGGAATTTGTTATTTTCCCAATGGGAGCAATCCTCAGAATCCTTAAAGTATCAAAAATGTATTTTGATAAAAGAAAAACAAATCATTGTGATTGTTAAAGAAGGACTTTAGTTGTTTAAGAGCAGTCTATAGAAGCAATTTTATCCTTACTTTCAAAAATCACATTACAGGAATTTGGGAGTTTTATTCAACTTAAAAAAAAAATGAAGCCAAAAAGCACAATATGGACTTTATAAATCTGAACAGCAAAAGGGCATGTAAACATTACTTCAAAAAAAAGTGTTCTCATGAATGTAACTTAAGTATAAAAAAGAAAGCATATCTTATTGCAATGCTTATATGATTGATTTTTTAAAAGTTCTTTCTTAAATAGAGAAGACTAACCTTGCCAATGCCACTAGAACACCTTTAATTTTTAATAATAGGGGACATATATGTGATATGGAAAGTGTACACATAATCACATAAAATTAAAAAGTTACACTAAAACCTATCAATGTTTTTGATCTAGTACACTCACTTCTTGGAATTTATCCCATATGTAAATAAAAGACATATGAGGAACTGCATATGTGAAGATCATCTGCAGCAATGTTTATGCTTGTAACAGACAAAACAAATAATTATCAATATTAACAGCTGAAAACTATAGATGGCTACATAACTATTAGAAAGACTAAAACAGACTAGACTGGAAAAAGTACTAGGAGCTGTCATGAAGCAAAAACAGCAGGTTGCTGAGGAGTGTTATGAAATGAGCCCACTCCAGGTTAAAAACAAAGACTAGAACTCTCCAAGTGGGCTAGGAAGTTCTCTCTATATAAAGATTTGCACAAATGTACAGAAAAGTTAATTCTGGCTGCCTATTGGAGGACAGGTGAAGAGTCTGAAGATGAATTTTGTGTATGTTTCCAATATCTGACAACTAGCATTCATCACTTTGGGAATTAAAAGAATCAAGGAAGTAGACACAGCATAAGGCATGATTAAAATGAGCAAATTTGAGAAGTAATGAATGCTCTCGAGTATCAAAAAGCTGGTCCAGATTTTAATGTGGTGAGTAGGGATACAGAACCACACAAAAGAAACATTTTTTTCTGATTGCTCTAGTTTTAAGTGCACAGTCTGTCTCATCTTGCGTAGACATTCCCCATGATACTGGGAACCAGATGGTGAGATTAGATAACCACAAGATTTCAAGGCAGGGTGCTTCAAACCCTGCCTCCATACTTTAGGAATCTGTCTTGCCTTGATAACAAACCAGAAAGATCAGAGCAAACAAAAGCTATTCTATTTATCTTTTGCTTCACCATGTCTAATGGAGACTAGATTTTTTTTTTTTGGAGGGGGGGGGTCCTGAAGACAGCAGAAAGCACACCCTGCATTAAATATACCTTTTATCTTCTCTCACAGTCTAGACTATTTAGCAATTTTTGTTTCTAACCCAGGAAAAATATAAATTACTGGCCCACAGAGAACTTTTATATATCAAGAGCTTCAAATAAATATAATCACAGAGCTTCACTGTACTTTTGACAAAGGCAATTTACTCTTATATAGGGTATCAAAATACAGTTTAACTTGTCTCTATTTTCGCTCCTGCTTGCTTATCTAAGTACAATCTAACATAGCAGATGAGTCAAGAGCCTGAAAGGCAGGCTTGCCCAAGATGTCCAGAGCTAAATTTCTCAGGATATGCACACTGACATGAGCTAAGGTCAATCAAGGCCCTTCAGATTGGAGAGAAACTTTTATTACTCCTATAACTACACAGAAGAATGATAATTGGAGGTACTGCTCAGACTTCAGATTTCTCCAGAAATGACCTTTCTATTGGAGAAACCTATCTATAGAGCAGGGCAAACATCTAATTACAGAACATTAGATCCTTCAGTCCAGTTGAGTCTCCCTCCTAGTTCCTTAAAGCTCCAGGCCTCTCTTCCAGTCCTTAGCTCAGGATAAAAACCCCAGTTTTGTCTTCTTTTGCTTTAGAATTTATAGCCATGTAGACTGTCCACACATATGGAATTACAATTTTACTTTTCTTCTAGTAATCTATCTGATTTGGGGCGGTGGGGGGCACTCCCTGGTGGCCTAGGGAGTCTCAGTGCTATCACCAGTAATGGCCTGAGTTCCATCCCCAGCCAGGAAGCTAACCCACATATGACACAGCAGACCTCTCCTGTCTTGCGGTTGCTCCCCTCAGCAGTGTATTTTAGTAGATTTGCTTGTGCTCCCCACTCTGTCTCTGGTGAATCCTCTCATCCCCTGCACCTCTGGCCTATACCCCAGTTTTTCTATGCAGTAATCATCATCATCATCGTCATCATCATCTATCTGATGTTAATTCAATTGCTCTACCAGCCAGAGAAGAAACCAGAGGGATAGCGGAAAACTTCCTTTCCAATCCTACAAGGTCAATTAAAGAAACCAAAACCAACATCTCTTTACCCATCGTGCAACCTCATTTTGGCATTGACCCTTGGTTGCTGAGACAAACCAAAATAAGTACATATCTCTTCAGCATTAAATCAGCAACGATGCCATCAGCAAGTCTGATTTACTTCCAGTCTCCTGGGGGTTTCACATGAGAGGGGTCACAGATTGAATGAAATAGCCTCTTACAGGAAGACTGAATGGAACTTTCCAAGGGAATATTGATTTGAAAACTTACAGTCCATTAGATATGACCCACAATTTATCCTTTGTGGTGGATCAGGCTACACTAGTCTCTTTTACCCTAAGACTGTTGAAAGGCAGCTGATATTTAAGGCATCTCACAAAACACTTTATTTTCCTCTTAAAAATATTTAGATACAACTAATCACACTAACTAGATTATTAAAGTACAAATTTTCTAAAAGGGACCTCAGACTACAACAGGCCATATTACAATTTACTTAATTATATTCTAGAAACACAGAACTGTCAAGGAGATCAAGCGACCTATAAAAGCTATTATATGTTTCATCTAATAACCGATCTAACTTTTTCTTACTATAATGGTCTTTAAGTTCTTTAGGGAGGATGAGGGAGTGAGTAGAAAGCCACTAACTTTATTATTCTATCTCTTCACACGTTTTTTTACGATTAACTTTCCATTATTTCTCAGTCTTCCTTTCCATTATTTTTCTCAAATGAGAGTCCAGTGTTTTCCTCATAGGGGTTTTAGGAATTTCCCTCAGACTGATAACAATGTTCAAAGAACTCTCACTGCAAAGAGCACTACTGTTTTTCTTTTCCTCAAGACAAACTAGAAAAGACTTCACTTTCGCTTTTTAAAACCATTCCCCCAAATCAATACTAATTTGAAAAACATGATATCATATTTATTTGATGATGCACTTTCCAACCTTGAATCCTGACATTAAGAAAGTTTTATGTTGGAGAATATATTTTGAAATTCAACTAAAGGCCATTCTAAACTACAATACTAGCAATAGCTGCACAATTGTTAAATTGTATGCTCCTGCTGCCATCTAGTGGTCATTGTTGAAATCTCACTCTCGCTCTTCCTCTCCCCCTCTCCCTGCTCCTCACCTGCCCTCCCTTGTTCCCACCTGGACACGTTAAGCCCCTTTACATTTTAGAGAGGACCAATATATAGTCAAATCCTAAGGACTCCCTTTCTTAATGGATAGAGAGAGAACCTGCACTATATCCTGAGTGATTGAATTGGTGCAAATTCTTCCTCCTGCCTGTAATAGAGCCCTCTTTCTCATATTTATCTCATTTATCTACAAAGCCTTTCTTTGAAGAATGATTTTTAAAACTGTTTGTCATTGTTGAAGTTATTCTCCTTTCTCACAAGTAAAGGACATCAGGCAACAGAAAAACAAATTTGCATTTTGTATTTTATGATTTTTCTTTCCATGCTTTTTCCATTTTTACAAAGAAAGAAGGGAAAACAGCACCATATATTTTACTATGATCCTTCAGTCTTAGGCACTCTTAGGGTATAAGAGTGAGCCCTGGGGAAAGTACTAGAAGCCACCCTTCATGGAGCCCAGGTGGATGGAGATAGCGGGCGAGCACCCCTTTATTATTGTCTCACTCTCTTTTCAACTATAGGCCCTGCTGTGGCATGGCAAAGGAATGCATAAATGGGGAAAAGCATAAGTTTTTCTGACAATATACTAATAATTTTGAAGTAGATTAATTAATGTTCAAAACAAGAGAGTATTTTATAAAAGCTACCGTTTCCATCTAATTCCATGTTCCCATTCCAATTCCTGCTGAGAAGATGACAAACAGCTATCTAGGGAATCATCCAAAGATGTGGACAGAGGGGCTCAATTAGTTAGAATCTTCAAAAAGAGAGCAAGATAAACATGAAAATAATATGCTCTGTTCCCTATTGAAAATGACTTTAAAACAGTCTTTCCCCAAACCTCTCTATGTATTTTTACATTATTTCTTAAGAACCTATAAACTCTTAAAACTTAGTCTTATTCTAAGCAAATACAACCATGCAACATGGATTTGATGTGACTGTTACTTATTTTCCTCCAATGCTTATTAAAATTCCTAATTGCTAATATAAAATGAATTCACTGTGTACCAACTTGAAGCATCCCTAGTGCCACCAATAATGAGAGCATTATACTCTGGGAAATTTGCTGTGAAGTATACTTGCCAAGTAGGGTATAGTGAATGCAACACCTATTATTATCGGTAACGTTAAGCATCATGAAGTCAGTATTTTTAATTTTAAGACCATATCTTAGGTAAGAATTTCTCAATTTTTTTTTTTTGCAATGACTCACACAATGGATGATGTTCACAAGTGGGAAACACTCTTGTGAAAAGACTAGACCATCTGTGGATATGTGCAATTTCCTGCCATGTATGTGTAATCCTACCAGTCAAGACAGCTAATCAGAAAGCAAGTAAAAGGCTATCCAGAGGGAAAAGCCTGTGACTGCACTCATTATTATTTCCTAAGAAACAAATAATTCATGCACTTTGATTCTAAAACTGTTATTTACTTATTTTAACTTCACAACCCATCAAATACATACCACGATGTCATGACACCATAGTTGAAATCTGCCAGGAAAGGACACAGCATATTGTATTGAATATTTTAGAGTGGTCTTATTCTCTAAGGAGACTGAGTTAAATGTGAAGTGGTTTAATTCTCTAGACAGCAAAGGCTTTTTCTTTAATTTGTTTGTTTTTAATACTTTCTAGCTATGTGCTGTTCTTAGCCTCTCTCTGAAAATTAGCATGTGGAGAAAGTATAGAAAACTGCACATTTTATTTAGATGGAATTTTTACTGTAAACAGACCTGGTTTCTACCAAGGGGGTTACAACCTAAGATAAAAAAGAATTTTCTATTTTGAGAATTTTTAGCATATATTGCCAAGTTCCTTGAGGCCATGTGATACATGAAATTAGCATTACCCACACCACGGGGCCATAAGAGGCATCAGGAAAGATATTAACACTTACCCAAAGGCTTTAGATTTGCTCATTAGACAATAACTGTAGCACATAGTTGACTAAACCGCTTACAAATATTTTGTAAGAGACAAATATACGAGTATTTTTTAGGATCCTTGTAAGGTTTGTTGGCAGCATTTTTGGAGCATTTGAGGTCAGACTCCTTCAATAAAGACACATCTGAGGATTTAAAACACATTTTGAAGCACTGTCTAAATTGAGCTAGAAAGGAGGGGTAGTTTGTATTAGCGAGAAGACTGAGCACAGAATTTAAGAACTGTAGTTGTATAATCCTTATCACGAGCAAAAAATTCAAATTAAGTCATAACAAGTTAATTATAGTAATCTTACTGGATTTGCCTTAATAAACGCTCAAATGAGGAGCCTCCTTGGTGGCCTTGGGTTTACATCTCACTGCCATGACCACTATGGGCTCAGTAAGATCCCCGGCCAGCAAGCTAACCCACATATGGCACAGCAGACCTCTCCTGACTCACCTGCTGCTCCCGTCGGCAGTGTTTTTAAGTAAATCCTCCTGCTCCCCACTCTGTCTCTGGTGAATCCTCTCAACCCCTGCAATCTGGCCTATACCCCAGTTCTTCTACTGGGTGAGAATATAAATTGGTACAACCATTTGATTCCTCAAAAGATTAAATAGAGAAATTGCATATAATCCAGTTTTCCCACTTCTGATACAAAATCACTAATTTTAACACATATTTGCACCCACCATGTTTATTGTAGCATTATGCACAATAGGCAAGAACTAGAAACAATCTAAGCATCTTTATACTGATGAATGGATAAAGAATATGTGACATATAAACACAATGGAATACTATTCAGCTACAAAAAGATGAAATTCTGCCATTTGCAACAACATGGATTGACCTAGAGGGAATTTAAGTTTAGTAAAATAAACCAAACAGAAAAAGACAAATACCATATGATTTCACTCATATATAACATATAGAGAAAACAAAGAGATGAACTAAATGCAACACAAATAAACGTTTGGACTATAAAACCAATGAGTGGTTACCAGAAGGGGGGTGGTGGGTAAATGGGGGGAAAAAGAGGATAATGGTAGTGTGAAAGATAGATTTAGACTTTTAATGGTGAACTCAATGCAGTATTTATATATGTTGATTAATAGTGACATACACCTGAAAATCACACAATGTTATAATGCAATGTTACTTGAATTAAAAAAAAATAAAATGTAGATAAATAAAAGTCAACAACTCCCAGGATCAACATATTGACTACTTGGGACTAATTTCCAAGAATATACAAATCAAAATGCTCTAAACAAAGGCTTCACAGATAAAATCCTGCCATTTGCAATAACCTGGATACAACTAGAGGATACTATGCTTAGCAAAATAAGTCAGATGGAGAAAGAAACACAGTGTGATTTCACTTACATGTGATACATGAAGAAACAAATGAGCTACATAAAAAGAAAAAAATTCTTATAATACAAAAGCAAAATAGTTATCAGAAAAGAAGGGGCCTACGTAGGAGGGTGGTAAATCAGGTAAGAAAGATGAACTGACTTCTCCAAAGAAGAAATGCAAATGGCCAACAGGCATTTAAAAAATTGTTCAACATCACTTATGGTCAGGGAAATACAAATCAAAACCACAATGAGATACCACCTCAGACCTGTGAAAATGGCCAATATTAAAAAAAAAAAAAAAAAAAACTAGAAAAAACAAATGCTGGCGAGGATGTGGTGAACAGTTTGTGCTGGTAGGAAGGCAAACTGGTCCAGCCACTGTGAAAGCTGTGTGGAGGTTCCTTAAAACACTAAAAATGGCTCTACCATATGACCCAGTGATTCCACTCCTAAGAATCTACCCAAAGACATAAAAACACTAATTTGAAAGGAAATCTGCACTCCTATGTCTATTGTAGCACTATTTACTATAGCTAAGATATGCAAACAACCTAAATGCCCCAAACAGATGAATGGATTGAGAGGATGTGGTATATATATACAATGGGATACTACTCGGCAATCAAAAAGATAAACTCATGCCATTCACAGCAAAATGGATGAAGCTGGAAGGGATTATGGGAAGCAAAATAAGTCATAAGGAAAGGAGAAATATAGGATGGTCTTACTTATATGTAGAATATCAAGAAACCAAAAGGTCAGCAAACTGACCATATAGATCTAAGGCATATAGCAGAGGATGGGGAAGGAGGGAGGCAAAACAGTGGAGGGAAGAGCACAAGGGACTGATGGATCATGAGTGATGTGGTGGGAAAACTACGGAGACTATACCTGAAGGGAGAAATCAAATACTTTATAAAATTAACAGCAATGTAAGAAAATAAATTTATTTATTTATTTTAAAGATTTATTTATTTATTTATGCAAGCACAGGGTACAGTCAGAAGTGCGTGAGGATGAGAGAATTCACCAGAGCCAGAATGGGGTACAGAACAGGCAGACTGACAAAATACACTGCTGAGGGGAGCAGCGGGTGCAGCAGGAGAGGTTTGCGCACCATGTGGGACACTTGCAGCAGCTGGGGATGGAACCAGCGCTGCAGAGGCTGCGGGCACCTTCGCAGCCCACTGCTCAACCGCTGCGCGACCGGGGAGGCCCAGGAAAATAAATTTAATATAAAAAAGAGAGAGATGAACTGTATGTAATGGATGGAAACTAGAATTGTGTTAGCAAACAAAATGTAATGTGTACAGATGTTGATCTAAATGTAAACATAGCACCTATATAATGTTATAAACCAGTATAACTTTAATTAAAAAAAGGAAGCTAAACATGCTGTTAGTACACTGGACAGGATAAATATGTTTAGTATTTTAAAAACTTTTCATTGACCATAAACTTTATATTGATTGATTTTAAGCTACAGTATTTTCTAAAGTAGTGTAGATTTTTATTATAGTCAGGTATAAGAAGGAATGTGAAAATGCTTGAATATATACTGAAGTCTGATCCACCAGTAATGTTAAATGAATAGGCAAAGTAAGGTTAAGCACTTCAAAAACAAAATCTAGGAGCCTCCCCTGGTGGCGCAGGGATTAAAAGTCTCAGCACTATCAAGCTATTGCCAGCCTTGTTTAGGGAGCAACCCACATGGCACAGCAGACCTCTCCTGTCTTACCTGATGCTCCCCTCAGCAGTGTATTTCAGATCTGCCTGTTCTGTTCCCCACTCTGTCTCTGGTGAATCCTCTTACTCCCCTCCCCCACACCTCTTGCCTACACCCCAGTTCTTGTATGCATAAATAAATCTTAAAAAAAAGAAACCCACTAAATCTATTGTTTATGATGCTAAGCAGAGTCAGGAGGAGAAAGACAAATACAGGATGATTTCACTCACATGTGGAATATAGAGAAACAAAGCAAAGGAACTAAACCAAAATAAACCCTAGAAATCTCACCATAGAATTGAGGCTTCCAAGGGGATGGTAGAGGTAGGGAGCAAAAGAGGGAGAGGTGCTCAATGGGCTATGACAGAGGATAATGGGTCCCTTTGGTGGTGGGTGTGGTGTGGTAACATACATCTGGAGATGTGAACCTCTAAATTACAGTGTTGTAAACCAATGTTACTTCACTAAACAATAATACAATAATAAATAATAAGATTAATTCTGCTATCAGTGTTTATGTAGTAAAGCAACTCTTTTTTTTTTTTTTTTAAAGATTTATTTATTTAATTATACCAGCACTGGGTACAGTCAGAAGCGCGGAAGGGTGAGAGAATTCACCAGAGACAGAGCAGGGAACAGAACTGGCAGACTCATGAAGAAATACACTGCTGAGGGGAGCAGCGGGTGGGGCAGGAGAGGTCTGTGCGCCATGTGGGACCCTGGCCAGCGGCCGGGGATAGAACTGGAGCTGCAAAGGCTGCGGGCAGCTTCTCAGTCCCGTGCTCAACCGCTGCACCACCAGGGGAGGCCCAGCAACTCTATTTCAAACAAACATTTTCTGATTTATCAATTTTTCATTCAATAATTATTTTAAAGCCTCATATATTTTCAATATGAGTAATACCTCTTTAAAATTTTAGGAATTCAAGTTGTCAAATATCTAAAGACATGGGAGATTTTAAAAGATTGGAGTAATATTTTGAGCAAGAATCCTATCCTCTTTTGCTATTACATGATTTTTGCAGATGAAATAGGTCTGGCAGGAGTTACAGCTGTCAAGCTACAAAGCAGAAACACAGAAAGACATGCAAAATCCAGAGATCCAAAAGCAAAGTAGAAGAACCACCACCAGGTAAATGAAGGTAGCACTTTGACAAAGGATAACAAATATTGGTTCCAGTGCCCTGTTCTGGTACATAAAATCAGGCTCTGCACCAATACCCCGTGCAAGCATTTGAAAAATTACAAGATGCTATGATCTAATCCATAGTAGTCTAAGAAGTAAACCTTCCTTTCCACAGGGGGAAAAAAAAACTGGTATGGGCAAGCTTGTGGTGTCTCAGAATAACTACTTCTATAAGAAGTGTTCTTTAAAAAAAAAAAAAAGTGGGGCCTCCACGGTGGCGCAACGTTTGAGCGCTGGGTTGCGAAGCTGCCAGCAGCCTCTGCAGCGCTGGTTCAATCCCCGGCTACCAGGTGAGGGTCCCACATGGCGAGCAGACCTCTCCTGCTGCCCACTGCTCCCCTCAGCAGTGTACTTCTTGTCAGTCTGCCTGCTCTGCTCCCCGCTCTGGCTCTGGTGAATTCTCTCACCCTCCCGTGCTTCTGATTGTACCCAGTGCTTGTATAAATAAATAAATAAATCTTTAAAAAAAAAAAAATAAAAAAAAAAAGTGTACAATCATATACTGAGTAATTTGTGTTTATATGTTAAAAATATATGCGCACACACACAGCCTCTTTCCTATTTAGGAACCAACAGCACAGCAAGACCCAAGGTTAATTAACACTCCTTTTTGACAATTCCCAAACTTCTGAGCTTTCACTTTCGTGAAACAGGATATGCTATCCCTGGTTTATCTCAGAGCTCACAGTAATTTCCAAGAGCCACAAGAAACCCAGATAACAACGGGTCCTGAACTCTGATGAGCACATTCTCAATGGCAAATGAAAATAATAATTCATACTCTAAGCAACTTTGAAATCATCAAATTTTATCCAAAAAAAAATGGTCTAATGCTCTCTCAGCCCGTTCTACACAGTATGTAAGAGGACAGGTCTTGATCACAGGGGAGAAAAAAGGTATGACATCTTTTGTTTTTTCAGATCTGTTAGAAATAGTTTCATGAGGGTCACTCACATTTCTAATGAATACATGATTAAATATCGACTTTCAACCTACATATCCAAGCTTATATTTAATCACGTATTCAAATAGAGCAAAAAATCCTGTGTACTACAAATAGATTTGAAAAGTGCACAAGATCCCAAACATGAAGCGAATGTGTCTTCAATAATAATATAAACAGATGAGAAGTTGAAAACATAAATTTACCAAATTTGGTTCTGATGCAAAATTAAGAAACCTAATTTTCTTTCTGGTCCCGTTTCTGAGATCCTTGAAAAGGCACTTCAGTAATGATTTGCTCAGTTTCTCATCACTGAAACCAGGGTGCCACCTGCCTCCAGTACAGCTTTGACTGAAACAAGATTGAAGCGCTTATGCTGATACATCCTCTTCAAATGACACGTGGCAAGACACAAGGTGTTTTTAGCAAGTCAAGTCATCTTGCCCAAAACCTTCCCCTCCTTCATCAACCTGCCTCCCCTTAATCCTTCACCATAAATATTCTCATCCCAGTAAACAAAATCAATGTCCTCTCCCAGAAACTGCTATTAAAACATCACAGTGTAAACTCCAAAAGAGAACCAGTTAACAGATTGCTGCTGTGTTATCAGTTAGTGATAAATTCGTGCTGCCTGTAGGAGTGGCAGGGGTGAAAGCATCCACATGAGGGGTCTTCCAGGAGCAAGAGAAAGGGCATAATGAGTGGTAACCAAAGACCACCAAGATCATTGTCACAGCTTTCATAACCATGATATTCATCAGCCCTGCATGTTATATACACTGCAGTGGAGAAATGGGTGAAGAAAGGAGAAGATGGAAAAGCTAAAACATGCAATCCCAAGAACAGAACCACCTGAGAAAATCCTGGCCTGACTCAGCACACCTGAGGTGTGTGTACTGCTAACAGGGCTCACTGGTCACTTTTTCATGAGGTTAGTTTAGCGCTGGCGCTAAGACTTCATTTTAAATCCTATTTGAATATAGGGCAGGTTCATTTCGAGTTACTTGGAAGGATTCACCAATTACACTATGATGGAACTGGCCTGATTCCAAGGTCATATAGTATAGCAGTTTAGAACTTGAACTCTAAAAACTGTGAGATTTGGGTTGAAACTTGTCTCTGGCATTTCCTAGCTGTGAGATTTTAGGCAAGTGGCCTAACTCCTCAAACTTCAGATTATTTATGTGAAAAGTCTGGATGCCCTTTAGGGCTGTAATCAGCAAACAAGGGTCTAGTATAGGTAAAAAAAAAAAAAAAAATTGGCTTTCTTATTGCTTTAAAGCTTGCCTTTATTATTGCTATCACTGCTATCTTAAAACGTTGTGCATTGTCTATTTTTTTTGCTTTCTTTTGTATAATGACTTTAAATTTATTAAAAAACAAACAAACAAACCCAACCTTCCCCAGCAATGATTTTCTTATCTAAAGTCACACACTAATTGCTGAGGTGAGCTACTGGCCGGTTCACAAAAAGTGAGAGTTGGGAAAATGGTTGCAATTCTAACACGTGCATTTTCTATCTGAACAATATGCTGAGCTCATAATTTAGCTGGTACCCATTCATCTCATTAAGGTTGCTTATGTGAAAATTAGGACAATCCCTAGATTTAGTCTGAAGGTTAAACCAGACCTGAATTGAATTGAATTGAATCAGAGATGTAAAAGGCAACACATTTTCTGGGGCATCTATCCCAAGGCATCCATGTCCCAGTGGCAGGAAGCTCAAGTTCAAAATGATGAATTTATACCATTCATCAAGAATCAAAGGATCTGTGGCAAAAACAGCTGAAATGGTTTTGGAAAATAACTATTATCCCTGTTACAGATTAATATTGATTCCATGCTTTGTTTAAGCTAATTTAAAAAAAAAAAAAACACTATGTGCAGTTCTCTGACCAAACTGGGCAGAATTAAAGAATTAAGGGTATTTGGCATTTCTTGATAAGGAGTATATGCACACAGAGAATCAGGTGTCACAAAAATTATTAAATACTTGGAGTTACTTGCCATAAAAAGTGATACATAAATTTAAAGTACCATCATCATTATCCAAAACAGCCTACAGTTTTCAATCATAATCACTTGATCCCTATTGGGCATTTCTAAGGATCTGAAAATGAGTACTGCAATAAGTCGGATGTTTTCTTTTTAAACATGATCATCATAGTGTGCACTTGATACTTATGCGGAGAGCACAGATCTTCTCTTTCCCTGGTATTATTTTCATCTAAGCATTCCTCAGATACTTAGATCATTCTTAATGGAAATTGTGCCTTTACCCTCTGTGGACCCATGGAAATCTAGCTAATTGGACTGAGTTGATTACAATAGTTAGTGGATTTTCCCATTCCTTCACTGCAGTAAATGTTTCAGATATTTTTGTCACCTGTTACATAAATATTTTATATTGCATCATTTTCTAAAACAGTGGGTCTAGACAAAAGCTCTTTTATCATTCTGCTGACCAAATAAAATGTCTATACTTTCAACTACATTTCCTTTTATGGTAGTATAAAAAGTGGGGTGTCCTGGTAAAGTCTGAAAGGAACCTGTATTGTGAATAGTCACCACCAAAATTCTACAGGAACTGCAACTGAACATTAGCTTTGCAAAAATGAAGTCTCTTTGAGCCATAAGAGGCCAATAAGGCCATAAAGATGGCAGAGCTTTTAATAAGGAATATGTGAGGTGATGGAACACGTACTCCACAAATCCAAATACCTGAAAAATACACTTTTACTTTGAAAATATCTTGTTTGTTGTTAAATGTTGTATCCCAGAAATATTTTTTTTAATTATTTCCTTTCTTGGCTAAAATAAGGTGTCTCCTCTAAGACAACTAAGTTAATACTGTTTCTTTCAGTGCTAGAGTGAGTACCTAATTCTAATGGTTACTGGCCCCATATATTATACCTGTCAAAATTATTTAAACTCTAATGAGTCAGCTTGCTGAAAATACACCCTATGCTTCCATTTGAAAGTACAAAACTAAGTGCTGAGTGGGAAAAAGTTTACCCTCAAACGTAGAGTAAATGAGAACAGAGAGGAAGTAAGGAAGCATTCCAGCTACTAATCTGCAAATATGCCCAAATATGCCCTCCACCTCCCCTGCTCATGACCCGCTCTCATGATGACTGTCCCTATCCCTAACTGGAACCATAGGGAGTAGGAATGAAGGACAGAAAAAGATATGTACCAATGAAAGATCGCCCATTTCCTCCCAGTACATACAAAAACAACGCTGGTGCCTGGAGAAATCTCTCTCACACACACCCTCCCCCCCAAAAAAAGGGGGGGCTTCTTTCAGAGCTAACTTCTGAATGCTAGCAGGCTCAAGTGGGGGGAGGGGGTTTCCTCCTGTCCTCTCCAGATCCTGGTGAAATCTCTTCTCTGCTAGGAAGTGGTTGCCGGTTGCTCTTTGAGGGCCACAGCCCAGACACAGAGATCTGAAATTTCAAAAATGCGATAAAGCCCCTGCCCGGCAGCCCTCGGAGGCGAGCAGCTGCCTGGTGACCGCTGATGAAGTGGCTTCTTAAGGAGGTAGGCAGATTGATTCCAGCTGCTGAGCGCGGGGCAGGGCAGCGGCCGCGGAATGCGCAGCCCGGCTGAGGCTGAGGCCAGATGGAGCAGTAGCTTCTCTACCAAGGGCAAGGCCAAATATTAGCTCTGTTTGCAATCTTGGCCTGAGAGAAGGAAGAATGCCATTGTTTCCATTCGATAGGGACTTTCAAGGCAGGCTTGGCCAAAAGGCGCCATGTGGGCAGAATCATTTCATAATGTAGTGTCACTGGAAATCTGAAAACTGGCCCCTGAGACGTCTGTTCAGAAGGGACCCGCATTTCCTAAGGTGAATCCTTTCTCCTGATTCATGCCCTGCCTCCAACTTTCTCCTAGCTTCTGGTCCTAGTCCAACAGCTCTTAACCCACCCAATCTCCTTAACCCCCCCCCCACACACACACCCAATCTCCTTAACCCCCCCCCCACACACACACACACACACACGATAATACACAAGAAGAGCAGACAAGGAAGGGGTACAGTGGAAGAGTGGAGGACTTTGAGTCATAAGACTGGCTTGGGTGAAGACCGGGGAAGAGGACATGGTCTTTAAAAGTGCTGGTCTCAAAGTCAGAGCGCTAAGGGGGAGGACTAATTTAGGGGTCCCCTGAGGACCCCCAACTCAGACACCAAGTGATCTAAGAAGAGGTAAGGGGTAAGAGGTAGGCGGGCATCAAGGCATGCCTAATGGAATATTCAATATCCTGAGAAATGCACTTTCAGCCGTGCACTTCCAGAGACTAAAAGCCAGTAATGGGCTTTGGAGTCTGCACTTCCTCTCCCTAATGTCCAGAGGCGCTTTAATGCTGCAGCCAATCGATCAGGCTTCTCCGGTGAAGGCGGCGAGTGGAGTGCAAAAGCTTCCTACTTGTGGCCAAAAATCACCCAGCCTCTTCTGCACGCCGAGAACTAAAGAGCGACTCAAAACTCTGAACTGCCAGGATTTGGCTCTTAAAGTGCCTGGGGGAGGAAAGCAAGGAGCCTGGGGGAGCCCGGAGAAACAGCCTCTTCCTCCATCCCAACTTTTCCAAGGAGACATTCAGAAAGAACAAACACCCAGAGACAGGACTGACCAGTAGCCCCCAACATGCTTCAAGTGCAAGGTCACTGAGGCGCCTCCAAGCCCGGGGCAGCCCGAGGTGTGGCACTTCTGTAACGGATACAAACAAGGCAGAGACACATCCACAAAGTGGGTTTCTCTGCAACTACGTGCTGCTGTCACAACTGCTGGAAAGTCACCCTGGGAATAAACCTCCCCCAACTACATCCCGGGGCCGGATCCTGCAGCAGCGATGCGCCCATCCCGCCTCCCCGCCCCTGAGCCCTCCCCGCCGGGCTCCAACTCCGAGCAAGTTCAGTCCCTCCACCGAACCATCCCGGTCCAGCCTCCGGCCGCCCCTCCCCGAGAGGCTCCGGCGGCCCCACTGAGCATGCCCCGAGGCCTGGGTCCGGGGGTCGCCTCGGGAACGTTCTCCCGGCCCGGAGAGGCGTAGGGTTCTGTCCCAACGTGGGCGCCCCCGCAGTGGGGCGCGAAAGACCGAGCGGCCGCTGCGGGGTGTGCAGCGGCGGAGTTAGCCGGCGCGAGAAAACTTTCCGCGGTCCTGCTCCCCACCCCCACGCCCTAGGGGCGCGTCTCCCGGAGGAGCTCGCCTTTCCCAGCCCCGCAGAGACCAGCACGGCACGTGATGGGCAGAAATAAAAATAAACACTTCCCATTCCCGGGCCTCGGGGGCCACCCCTACTCCGCGCGCCCCGGCGACCAGGGGGCGCCCTGCGCCTGCCAGTTTCGGCCGCGGCGTCCGGAGCCCCCCGAGGCGCTAGCAGCCGCCGGCCACCAGCACCAGGGCCTCCGCCCCGGCCCGCCGCGCCCCCGCACCCCGCACCCCGCACCCACCTTTCGGATTTGGTGAACTTCCGGAATGCCTGTCGGAGGTCGTGGAAGGACCTGTAAGTCTGCGGCTCGGCGGAGATGCCCTGCGCCCGGGTGGTCCGAGGGCCGATGTGGGTCGAGGGCACGGGCAGCACCGACTGGCATTTGTGGAGCTTCCTCTTCAGCTCCTGGATCTCCTCCTCCTTCTCTGACAGCCGCTTCTCCAGCTCTTTGATCCTCTCCTCCTTGAGCATGAGAATCTTGGCAAAGTCTTCCTCCAGCTCGCTCATTTTTGCCCTGGCCCCTCTGCGAAACTTTTTCTCGGGCGGCGGCGGCCGGGAGGACCGCGGGCGGCGGGGGGCGCGCGGCGAGTGGATGGGCGCCGAGTGCTCGAGCGCGGCCGAGGGCTGCCCCTGGCGCGCGAGGAGCCGCTCGCCTCAGTCCACTTCTGCTGAATGGACGGAAAGCGCAGAAGGGAGGATGTGAAGTCTGAAAGCGAAAAGAGAGGCAGAGTGCTAATCCGCAGCCTCTCCCGGGAATAGGTGATTATCTTTCATTGAGAAACCAATTAGAGCTGCCCTGCCTCCCCCGAGACCCCCTCCCCCGTCCCCTTCCCAATCACTCCGTGAGAACAGACGCGCGCGCGCCGCCCCACCGAGAGCCCGCGCTGGCTGGGAGGGCTGGAGCCGAGAGCCTGGTCTCCCCCATCACACAGCCATCACCCCTCCACGCTATATGGTACCAAAGGAAAGGGGTGGGGTAGGGTGGGGTGGGGGGAGCTTTATGCCACTTGATCCTTGAAATAGCAACAATTACCATGTGATCTGGCAGATGACGCAGCGCTTGTAACTGGAGCCTAAAGACTTTGTGTGTGTTTGTGTGTGTGTGTTTGTGTGTGTGACCTTTCACAATTATTAAACACAATAGCCTACCTAACTTCATCTTTGTTTTCGGCTTTTACTTCTCTTCTGCTCACTTTGATAAGGGAGTGTGTGTGTATGTGTGTTTCTTTTTGTGAAGTCCTGTGGTTGTGAGCCCAGTGATACGAATGACCGACCAATAGCATTTCCATTTTTTTTTTCAACATCCAATTTTACAGGAAATAGTGAACTAAAATTGTTGGTGGGGAAGTTGGATGAATACGCATATGGTAATTAGCCAAGTGTTTACCAAAAAGAGAAAAAAACATGCGTTGATTGTAAAATTTCATAGAGGCTGCATTTCATTTCATCTGCTACAATTAAAATTGTATACTGAGCATGTAAATTATATCACAACCTCATCTAACATGGTTGTGAAGTGGCTGCCGCCAAGGCTAAACTGCTGGCTCACCCTACCGGTTTCCATTTAGGGAGAAACTGCATCTGTCATCATCAGAATTTCCCCCTCACCTTTGCATCCAATGCTTCACCCTACGTGTAGAATGGTTTTTCTACCCATTTGAGCCTTATTATTTGCTAATTTCTACACCTTATTTTTATATGCATGTGGCATAGGGAGCATTTTATCAAAATATAATGCTCTCTCAAGAGTTTATCTGGGTAAGAGTATTTCTTCGGGTAAAGATCAACAAATCTGTAATTTTTCTTAGGAGAAAAATACATACAAACCAAAGGATTCTCTCTGAAATAATAAATTCCTTTTTAAAAGAAAAAATATATATATCATCACTAACTACTTAGAAAAAAAAACTTTCTACCTTGTCTAAAATAACCTACATAAAGGAAAAGCAGACATACACTCTCGTTTATAAATACACCCCAAAATTTATTTTGGAGATTTCTTTATTATTGACTGTTAGTTCTACTCATTTGATTATTTTAAATTAAAAGCACTTAAACCACATCTGAATTTCTTGATCAAACCAGATGCTGAAAACTGGCTTCCCCTTCTCACTGTATTTGAGGAAGGATTCTCTGACTTTTTCATAGTTACTATTTCGTTCTATCCATAAACAATTTAATCTATTATAATCCTTTTAGAAACTTTCAACATAATTGACATTTAAAAATAATACATTTTAAAAGCTTTTTGTCACATCCAAAAATCTAGGCATAGGTTCAACTTTATTTATGGAACAGATATTAATAGATTTTAAATAGGTTTTAATCTTAGATAGGCTTTTTTCATCATTATCTTTTTTATACAGGTTTTTTATATCTCATACTATCTTAAATGCAGATATTATCCAAGTATATGTCTCTGGTTTATTAAAAAGGGAACATTAGACTAACATTTTACACACACACACCTCAAGCCCCTAAATTTATCCCTGGCTTCCAAAAGTAATTTCATTTTTTAATAAATCGTTTTAACTTAAGTAATGTTGACATCTAGTAACATTAAATCTTATCTGTTGGCTTAAGGAATATTTAATTTAGAGCACAAGGCACTCTTGAGAAAAGACAGCCTAGTAGGAGAATAAACACTGAATTATTAAAAATCATAGCATTTTTGAGATGAAGCAACTTTGAAGATGATCTAGCCCAACCACCTCATATTGTAAGTAGAAAAATTAGATCTTGAAAGATAAAGGCCAAAATCACCTAAAGGCAGAAGTTTGAACCCAAGATTCCCTATGCCCATGCAGGATGCTTTCTCTATCAAACTGCTCTTAGTTTAAAACTTGAAAAGCCAGATATTACATAATTCTGACAAACTAGTGTTCAAAGATGAAACTTTACCATTTGTTGTTTGCTTTTAGATCTACACCACTGTTTCAACTGTCAAAGCAAAATTAATGAATGCTTAGGTTTTTGGGGTTTTTTTTACTATTATTATCTTAAGGGGGAAGGTCGCCATCTAGTGCCCTCCAAGAAATATGCTAAAAAAAATGTTAATCTTAATGAAGTGAGGTTATGTCCTTAAATACCTGTTACTTGGTTCAATATTATAAATAAAGAAATTTTGCAGAATTTTGTGTCAGAATCAAATATTTTTTAAAATTAATTTTTTTGTTTGGCGCTGAATAATGACCACAGTGATTGTAAATATTTATTGAATGTTTAATATGTGCCAGCACTGGGCTAAGCATTTAACGAGATTATCTGGTTTTAATTCCCACAACGACTCATAAGGTAAGGATTATTAATTCCAGTTTTATAGATGGAGAAATTGATGTTTAGTCAAATTAGGTAACTGGCCCATGGACATAGCATCCAAATTTGCTCAGTCTTAATCTCCAGGGCACCACTGCTTCCAGCTGAAATGCATTAAACTATTCACTTTTCTAGGAATCCAAGTGACAAGAAAAACTGAAAGTCTTTGTTAATGGGGTACACTCAATATCTTTACCAAAGTTGTTTTCCTTATGATACATGTAATATACATTTCATGTACTAATTTTGAATGTTTTTTAAAAAGTACATGTACCTTCAAATGTTATGGTGGTGCTATGCATCTCCACCCCTTCCCCTATTAGGAACATTTTTCTAAAGAACCTGTAACTTTATAGCTGTAAATAGCTGTAAACGCCTATTAATCCAGGTTAGTGTCATGGGGTCAATGCAAGAACAGTATGTATAAAGACTTTTTAAAACAATAATAAAACTTACTAAAAGTCAGTTTGCTTTTTAGTACCATTATATACCAGGAGTTCTAAGCAATGTTAGTAATAGAATATTTCTTCCCCCAAAAGCATTTTATTAAGTTCACTTGCACATTTACTATAATATTTACAGGGTAGGTGGCTACTATCACCCCACCCCTGGAACAACACTCGATTTGGTACATGTTACAATTGAAGCAGAGGGAAGAAAACAGTCATGTGTGCAGAGTCAGGAACGGACACGGAGCAGGTTTTCTGTGATCCAGCAGACTGGGTAAAGAAGGAGACAGAGTCCTGAGTGTTTTCGCAGGTCTTTATTGGGATTACCAGGTACACGGCAGGCAGGGTCGCTGGGGGGCTGGAAGGTTGGCAGGCTTCTGCTTCTGCTTCTCGGCTTCTGCTTCTCTTGCTTCTCTCTCAGCTTCTGCTGGCATCCCCGTGACGCCGCCCTTAAAAGCCTAGTCGAATCCCATCTACCTATGCCCACACCCTACTTCAGGTGCCCGCCATCAGGCATGCATTCAGGACTGCAAGGTTCTGTCATCTATCCTAATGGCGGGAGGGCAGAAAAGCCTGATACCTTTTACCTTACCCTACAATGTGTAAATGGTTTGTTGAGGGTCCAGAAGTGGCAGCAGAGTTGTGCAGAAGAAAGGTTTAGGAAAATGAAAATAGAATCAAGTATCGCAACCTTTGGAATGGGTTGGAGGAATTCAACCATCTCTCCATTTCCAATACCTTACATCCAAACCTGCTTACAAGCTGACAGTACTTGTGGAAAACTCCATGCAATAAATTTTCCAACAAGGAATGCAATTGATGAACCAAGAGTACTGGGAGCAAAGGCTCTAAATTTATGTGTCAGTTCTGTCACTTCCAAAACTGTGCTCTCAGACAAGTCCCTAAACTTTGAGATTCATTTTCCTCATTTGCTAAATTCAGGGTGGGAGTTGCCAAGGGTCCAGTTCACCTTTCTTACCTTCAGTGATTCTATAGGATTCTATTCTCTGTGACTCACATTTTGAAATTCTTGACCTACTGTAACAGACAACAGCCATCAAGAATTTCAGCTGAGTCTAACATTTTGAGCAGATGGACTCCAGTTGGTCCTACAGAGATTGCAGTTTTGTGACTAATAGAAACTTCGGACAATTAATTCTACATCATGCTAGATGACTTCAACATTGTCACCTAAACCATGTTCTGGTGACCATATGTTGTGGTCAAACCTTGGGCAACATGAAAGTTTCAAGTCCTGAGATATACCCACATCCATGTTAACTCCACACAGAACATGAAAATTTAGCAAAGTGTTGCGTTGTTAAACAACCCTCAAATTTAATCATTTACATTTATTAAATTTATGTATTAACTTTTTTTAAAAAATTATTTTATTTATGCATACAAGAGCTGGGGAGTAGGCCAGAGGTGCAGTGGTGGGGCGGGGGGCAGGGTGGAGATTGAGAGGATTCACCAGAGACACAGGGAGAGCAGAGCAGGCTGATCTACTGAAACACACTGTTGAGGGGAGCAGTGGGCAAGATAGGAGAGGTCTGCTGTACCATGTGGGTTAGCTCCTCGGCCTGGATCGAACTCATGCTTCAGGGGCTACCCATAGCTTCATAGCCCGGACTTAACCCCTTTAGGCCCTTGCAAAAGAGTTACATTTTAAAGAAACCATGTCCCTACTGAAAATAGGAGCACCATGTGGTCCTATTGGTATAGTTTTTCTTATGTTACATGCAGTAGGAAGACCATTGCCTTTTATCATTGTCATTGGTATCTTTTTACAGGCTTGAAAAAAAATGAATTCTTCCTAGAAATTCTGAAAAATAAAACTAAGACACAGTGGTTTGCTCATACTGTAGAAGTAAAATTGTGCAGAAGAACCTTAAACCTGGAATATGGAGAAAGAGATGCTGTAATATTTTAGGAAAATAGTTTCATCTCCCTGAGCCTCAGTTATACCAACTATAAAGTGGAAATACAGATCTTAATTTCTCTTGCACTTGAATCGTTAAGGATCAAATGAAGTAAAATGAAAGCATGATGTTATTGTCATTTAAAAGTGACCCTATGGGCCTCCCCAGTGGCGCAGCGGTTGAGCGATGGGTTGCGAAGCTGCCCGCAGCCTCTTCAGCGCCGGTTCGATCCCCCGGCTGCTCCCCGGCCACCGGAGGAGGGTCCCGCATGGCGCGCAGACCTCTCCTGCCACCCGCTGCTCCCCTCAGCAGTGTACTTCGGTCCTTCTGCCTGCTCTGCTCCCCGCTCTGGCTCTGGTGAATTCTCTCACCTCCCGCGCTTCTGACTGTACCCAGTGCTTGTATAAATAAATAAATAAATGAATCTTAAAAAAAAAAATAGATAGCCTTTCTACTTTAAAAAAAAATAAAAGTGACTCTATGTGAATAAATTTTAATAAAATGGATCCTCTGCTTTGGTTCTTGGCAGGAAAGTAGCTGTAGGGTAAACAATTGTCAGACTTTTCTGCCGTCCCCCCATTAGGGTGGATGATGGATCCCTGCGGTCCTGAATGCATGCCTGAAGGCGGACACCTGGAGTAGGGTGTGGGCATATGTAAGTGGGTTCATCTGTGCTGAGACTGGGCTTTTAAGGGCGGCGTCACGGGACCACTAGAAGATAAGAACAAGTGAGAGAACAGAAGAGAACGCCAGAGAGCCCAGAAAGAGTGAAGATTCAACGGGGGCTGGGAGGCCTGCCCGCCTCCCTGCCCGCCTCCCTGCCCCCCAGCACCCCTGCCTTCCGTGTACCTGGCAGAATCCCAACAAAAACCTGAAAAAGCCACCGAGGGCTCCAGGACTCCTCCTTCACCCCTCTGCTGGGATCATAGAGATCCTGCACTGTCCCTTCCTGCCTCTACAGTAGCCCACAGGGCATGATTAACAGGCTTAATGATAGTGGCATTAGTAATATTTACACTATATCCAGCATACTCGTCACTCTGGTGTGCAGGATTGGAAGATACACCCCCTGATCTGGACCTGTGGGACTTTGTTCCAGTTAACCAAACTCTAGGTGCTACTGTGAGGAGCGTTTGCAGATGTAATTTAGGTCCCAAGTCTGTTGACTTAAAGATAGGATTATCTGGTGAGACTTTAAAAGGGATGGGCTCCTCCTGGAGCTGAGGCTTTGATACATGAGAGGAATTTGATTTCAGGGAGATTCTCCACTGCTGTACTTGACGACAGAGGGGCCATGTGACGAGGCATACAGGTGGAATCTAGGTGCTGAGAATCAACGCTAACTGACAACCAGCAAGGAAATGGGGAACTCAGTCCTACAAAAGCAGGAAAGTAAATCCTGCCACAACATGAGAACTCGGGGGCCTCCCTGGTGGTGCACAGGGTTAAGCATAGCACTATGAAGCTATCCACAGCCTCTGTAGCACAAGTTTGATCCCCGGCTGGCCAGGGCAACCCACATGGCGCAGCAGACCTCTCCTGACTCGCCCACTGCTCCCCTCAGCAGTGTATTTCAGTCGGTCTGCCTGTTCTGTTCCCCACTCTGTCTCTGGTGAATGCTCTCACCCCTCAGACCTCTGGCCTGTACCCCAGCTTTTGTATGCATAAATAAATAATTTTTTTTACAAAAAAACAACATGAGAATTTGGAAGATGATACTGAGTTCCAGGTGAGAATGTAGCACAGCTGGCATCTTGAGTTTAGCCTTAAGAGACCTTACCAAGGTGCCCATCATACCATGCCCATTCTTACCTGCAAAACTCTGAGATTAGAAGTGTTGTTTTAAGTCTCTAAGTTTGTGGTAATTTGCTAGACAAGATAAAACTAATGAATTACTCAACCATCATTTTAAAAATAGTCCATTTTTACTGCCAGAAATTATTTTTACAAAGTCATTCTTAGTGAAACTTCTTTAGTGCATTTCAAATGCACTAAAAAGTTGTTATAGATCATAAACTGCTGAATGCACACTGATGGCAAGATGAATAACCTGAGTATGGCAAACTCTCTTTTATAAAAGATATTTATGTTTGAAGTTGTGCCTTATGATGACAGAAGAGTAAATCCTGCCAACGACAGGTTGTTCTAGAAAGGACTGGAACCATTTACTGGTTTAAATTACTCCAAGGCAGATATATTACCATGGTTTACTTTCTGTACTCGACGATCTCTGTAACCTTGGGCAAATTATTTCATCTGCTGAGTCTTAGTTTTTTCATTTGTAATAGAGCAATAACTCTTTTATAGTATTATGTGTTTTTGATTACATGTTTGGCTCTGGAAATAGAGTAAAATAACCTTGGAATCTTATTTACCAATGGAAAATTTTCATAGTCATTCATGGAAATTAAGGACTCTTATATCATACTGCTTTCCAGGTTCAGGTACTAAATAAATATTTGAGAAGAGGGGTGAGGAAAGAATGCAAATGATTTTTTCAAGTTCAGCTTTTCAGTTGATCCGGCTTGGTGTTTTGATTTAATTTTTAAAGTGAGAGAACCTGAACTCACCTGCTAGGAATATTTATGTTATTTTGAACAGAAAATAGAACTCAAAATATCACAAAAGGATATACAATGAAAGGTTAAGTCTTGGGCCTCCCTGGTGGCACAAGGGGTTCAGACGCAACCTATGAAGCTATTTGCAGTCACTGCAGCATGAGTTCGACCACCGGCCTGGGAGCTACCCACATGGCACAGCAGACCTCTCCTGTCTTGCCCGTTGCTCCCCTCAGCAGTGTATTTCAGCCATTCCACCTGTTCTGTTCCCCACTCTGTCTCTGGTGAATCCTCTCACCCGCCACATCTCTGACCTATACCCCACTTCTTGTATGCATAAATAAATAAATCTTTTTTAAAAAGAGAAAGGTTAAGTCGCTTTCTCATCCCTGTTCCCTGGCTACCTAGAGCCCCTACAGTCATTACTACTCACTATTTTTTATACTATATATATATTTAAACAAATTTGATATAAAAGTCTTAATGTCTGCATTGTATGTTAGAATATTTCCTTACTTACTGCTATTATTTCTCATCTTTCAGAACCATCAGTCCAATGCAACATGACACAATTGTCCTGTTTGGTGATAAAATGCTCAGTAATAAGCAGGAAGACTGGAATTTAGAGTGTGTACCCTTGCTTCACATAGACTTTTGTAGATCTTTTCAAAAAAATTGGCATTTGTTATTTTATTAAATAGTTGTAATTACTTCACAATGGTTTGATATTTTAAGAGAACAAGCCAGGCATTACTACATATATATGATATTTAAGTATAGATAGAATAACCTCTGGGTTTAATTCTCACCACCTGCTTTCTGTTGATGGAGTCATTCATCTGTGTTTATCTCAGGTTATATCAACTTAATGGTTCCCACGTACAAAAGTTAACAAACCATTACTAGGCATAAGGAGCACTGTATTTTGACAATCTTTCAACTCTATAACAATCATGATTTTTTTTGGTCTCTAATCAAAACTGAATATTTAGTGCAAGAGTGTGTTTACCATTTCTGATTTAATGAGGACACATTTATAGGGAAATTATTTTTTCTAAATGTTTAGTCATTATAGCATAAAATTATAACTTGCTTTTATATCTGTAAAACAAATAGTTCCATTGAAATGAAATGTTAAAACTTGCATGTTATAGGTAAATTCCAAAGTGCCATATAGATTATATTTTTCTCATCAGTGTTATAGAGTCCTCACTTTCACATTAATAAAGTGTTAAGATAGAGGAAGCACTTAAAACTTTTCCACAATATTTTTAAATAATTGCATTAGTTACAACAAAAAGACTTTCTTTGTGCTGAAAATTCTTTTGGCTCAGAACTCTCCTCTTTGCACAACCTACTGTACAATCTCCCGTAGTCTGCTGAGAGGAGAGAGGCCACAAAGAGACAAAGTACTGAACTAAGAAGACACAGAACCCACCACTCTCATTCAAGACCTCATCTAATAAAGGGAGATCGGTTTACAAGGCTCAGGCAAACAGACATTACTCAGACTGTGGCTAAAATCATCAGCAAAAAACACTGCCAGGAATACCTTAGTGTAACATGAGGTGGTGCTGGAGGGAGGGAGGGAGAGGGTGTGTGTGTGTGTGTGTGTGTGTGTGTGTTTTCACTGTACTCTTTACTTTTATCCTATTTGGTATGTCAATAAAAACAATCTCTTTCAAAATGTTTCTATTCAGAACATTTTAATGTTAAGAGTAGAAATGGAGTGCAAGAACAGATGGGAAATGCCACAAGTTGCTGGGGATTAAACTCTCATGCACCATTATCAATCAGGAGTGACACCTTCCTCCCTTCCAAAGCCAGACAAATGGATTTTACGTTTTGTACAAATGTCAAATTAGCATTCGAGGAAAGGCACAGGAGATGCGCCATTTATGTCAGGAATCTTCTTATCAAGAAAGATAGAGCAGGTCTGGCATTATTTCTTTGAAAAGGAAATAAATCTTGTTATTATACCTGAGCAGATGTAATTGGTTTCACTCATTCAACAAATGTTTTCTGCTCACTTTTCTACAGATTCCAGGTATTCTGCTATAGATACTGGGAATACATGGAGATGAGTAAGACAGTGTTTCTGCCCTTAAAAAGCTTATGACAGGGTGGGAGGAACAACTTAGTGTGAGGAACCACAGATCTGTAAATGATTAATTTCAAAGAAAAAGGGGAAGAAATTGATAGTGGTATAGAAGAAAGAGAAGGGAAAGCAATGGGTTGGGGGGAGGGGCAGGCTTACAGATTGCCAAAATCACCAAATAATCAATTTGACATATGTCCACTTTATTGAATCTAGAGGATTAATTTGCCAAACAAATTAACAAGATAGTTGAGCTTGTGTAATGTAGTTGACCAAAAACTTCCATTAATACGAAAGTTTTCTTCTATAAACATATTCTCCAGACTTGCTAGAAGGTACAAGAGGAAGGCTTTTGCAATGCCTCTCCAAGGAATGTGAATTTTATCCCAGGAGGCACTGAGGGTTTAATAAAATTCCATAACCATGGAAATTTTACAATACATAACATATGGAAGATTCCAAAGTGATATTTAAATACAACCAAATATATCTGTGGCACCAATAAAGTGGTACTTTTGGCTCCTCACTGAGTTTTATGTTCATTTAAAATTAGTTTCCTTTTTTTAACTTCTCCTATAAAGACTATTTTTTTCTTGTGAGTGAGGAAATCCATTCACCAGGAAAATCAGGTAAAAATAATTAACTTACTTAGAGTCGTAGAAGCTAACGAAGAAAATTCAAATATCTAATACTTCTTGAAGAGATAAAAATAACATATATTTGAATTTATCATTGCTTAATTTCTTAGAGAACCAAACTTTTACAAAAACCATGGTTAAAATATAGAACAAATTAATGAAGTTAATATATCATATATAGCAAAGAATGTTTATTAGTCTATAGCATGAGAATAAGCAGTTTTTCAGTTGCTCACTTGATGAGGCACTGTATATGAGATTATAGAAAATTTAGAGGATTATAGACATAAAATATTATAAGACTCTTTATAAACAAGAATAATTTTAACAGTAAAAATTGATTGCTCTGTAATTAAAGAATTAAGAGTAGTACATGACTAATTAAAATTTTTGGGTTACCAGTTATATCTTTCCAGAAAGATTTATCTAAAATATGAAAGCAAACATGCAAAAGAATGAAGCTTGACCACTACCTCACACCATACACAAAAATCAACTAAAAATGGATTAAAGAACTAGACATAAGACCTGAAACCATAAAATACATAGAAGGAAATATAGGTGAAACACTACGTGATTTGCATATCAAAGACATCTTTACAGACACATCACCCAAAGCAGTGATAGTGAAGGCAAAGATAAACAGCTGGGACTACATCAAATTAAAGAGCTTCTGCACAGCAAAAGAGACAATTACAAAAACAAAGAGAAACCCCACCAACTGGGAGAACATTTTTGCACCCAACACTAATGATAAAGGACTGATCACAAAAATCTGCAAAGAGCTGATGAAACTCAACAACAACAAAGAAAATACTCCAGTCAAAAAATGGGCAGAAGAGCTAAAAAGAAACTTCTCTGAAGAGGAAATGCAAATGGCCAACAGACATATGAAAAAATGTTCAACATCACTTGTCATCAGGGAAATGCAAATCAAAACTACCATGAGATACCATCTTACACCAGTGAGAATGGCACATATTAAAAAAACTAGCAACAACAAATGTTGGCGAGGGTGTGGAGAAAAAGGAACTCTCCTGCACTGTTGGTGGGAATGCAAACTGGTCCAACCACTATGGAGAGCTGTGTGGAGATTTCTGGACCTACTAAACATAGAGCTTCCATATGATCCAGCAATTCCACTCCTAGGTATTTACCCAAAGGACATAGAAACATCAATTCCAAAGAACACCTGCACCCCTATGTTTATAGCAGCACTATTTACAATAGCTAAGCTTTGGAAACAGCCCAAATGCCCAAAAATAGATGATTGGATCAAGAAGATGTGGTACATATATACCATGGAATATTACTCAGCATTCAAAAAAGATAAACACATGCAATTTGCAGCAACATGGATGGTGCTGAAAGGGATCATGCTCAGCGAAATAAGCCAAAAAGAAAAAGAAAAATACCGGATGGTCTCACTCATAGCAGGAATCTAGAAAACTTAAATAAGGGATCAGGAAAAAGAATAACTATAAGAAAGTGAAAATCAAAATCAACAAAAAACTATGAACCAGAGACACTTTTTGGGGGGTGGGGGCCGGGAGGGGAGGGATTGGGGTCAGAATGGGGCATGTGCAGTTGTATGGGGGAATATAAAAATAAAATTTATTATTTAATAAAAAAAAATAAAATAAAATAAAATTACTTGTGTGGCTAAGGTTAAAAAAAATAAATAAAAAAAATAAAATATGAAAGCAAGTCTGACAATATACTTAAAAATAAAAATTGATAAGTTGATTTAAAAATGCATAGGAAACAGATACTGCAAAAGAATAAAGATATTTGGAAAACAATAAACCTTGTGTTGTTCTATCAATTATCAGGAATGTTATAAAGCTATAATTTAACAAATATAATGAGTAATTTAAAACATAGTCCAATTAAAACATGTTCTTTATAAACAGATCCATATCTATATGGAAATGCACATTATTATTAAAGGGGATTTCAATTGCTGGAGAGAGAATTGATGCTAACAGGTTAGGATATAGTATTCATATATATTTCAAAAAGATTGTGAATCAGCTTATTCAAATACAACATATTTATACAGATATTGCTCCAATTTTTACTATAGTAAAATGGACATAACATTTATCATTTCAATCATTTTTAAATGTACACATCAGTGGAACTAAGTATAATATTGTACAACTATTGTTATCATCCACCTTCAGAACTTCTTCCCAATCTGAAATGAGTTCATTAAACAATAATTCCCCATTTCTCCTTCTCCCCAGACCCTGGAATTTACCTAATACATACCTCATATAAATGGAATCATACAGTGTTTATGAATGGTTTACCTCATTTACTTTTTAAGGCTGTATAACATTCCATTGTAAGTATATACCATATTTTGTCTACACATTTGTCTGTTATTAGTTATTGTAGGCTATCGTGATGATGTTGCTATGAACATAGAAGTGCATAAATCTTCCATATAAGAGTTTTCATATTCTTTGGTTAAATACCTAGTAATACTATTGCTGGATCATATGGTATTTCTATTTTCATTTAAGGACTCCCCATGCCATTTTCCATAATGGCCACAGTAAGTTACCTTCCCACTAACAGTGGATGAGGTTTTGGTTTTTCTTCTGTAACATCACCAGCATTTGTATGTTCTAATCTTTTTGATATAGGCCATTCTCACAGGGGAAGGTGAAATCACCCTGCTTAAGTTTTGTTTTGTTTTCTCTTTTCTTGTAGAAGAACTCCTTTCACCATTTCTTTAGGGGAGTTTTGGTAGTAGTAAGCTCTATACCTTTTGCCTAGGAAAGACATTATTCCACCATCATATTTGAATGATATTGTTCAGGGTAGAGTATTCTTGGCTGACAATTTTATCTTTTAGGATTGTGAACATATCAGTCCACGCGATTGTAATTTTGAATGTAACTGCTGCTAAAAAAATCTGAAGAAAGCCTGATTGAGGTGCCTCACTACATTACATTCTTTTTTTTAAAAATATTTATTTATGTATACAAGCACTGGGTACAGTCAGAAGTGCGGAAGGGTGAGAGAATTCACCAGAGCCAGAGAGGGGAACAGATCAGACAGACTGACGAAATACACTGCTGAGGGAAGCAGCAGGCACGGCAGAAGAGGTCTGTCGCGCCACGTGGGACCCTCGCAGGCTGCTGGGGATCGAACCAGTGCTGCAGAGGCTGTGGGCAGCTTTGCAGCCCAGTGCTCAACTGCTGCACCACCAGGGGCGGCCCATAGGTTTCATTCTTTTTATCTCTAGAAACTTTTAATCTTTTTTCTTTGTCTTCGATTTTTGGTAATTTAAAAATGATTTGTCTCTTTGAAGGTCATTTTGCATTTAGGAATTTGCATGGTCTTTCTGCTTCCTGGATCTCCATATTTCTTTCTTTCTTTAGGTTTGCAAAGTTTTCAGCTGTTATTTCTTTGAATAGGGTCTCTATTCCCTATTTGCTCTCGCTTCACTTTCTGGAACACCCATTAGCCTTTGTTTCATCATTTAATTGAGTATGATGTTTCTTATGGTTTTCTCAACTTTCCTAAATGTTATTTCTCTCTCTTCTTCCTTGGGTGATTTGTATATTTGCATCTTCCACTTCCAAAATTCTCTCTCCTACCAAATTAAGTCTATTTAATACACTTTCCATATTCATCCTCATTTTATTCAATACATACAATGGAATAGTATAAAAGAATGAACTCTTGCCTTTTGTGACAACATGGGTAATGTTGAAAAGGATAATGTTAAGTGAAGTCAGAAGGCAACATTCAAATACCAGATGGTCTCACGTACATGGAATATAGAGAAATATAGCTAAGGGTCTGTCAAAACCAAACCAATAATAAACTCTTAACATTCCCACCATAAAACTGAGGCAATTAAAAGAGAGGGTGGCAGGGTGTAACAGGAGGAGGGAGGGAGCCCAATAGAAAATGGTAGAGGATTATTTGGGCACTAATGTAGGCACAGTGTGAAAATATTCATTTATAGAGGTTTAAATCTATCACCCCCAAAGGTACAATGATATAAACTAACTTTATCTCAATAATTAATTTAAAAAAAATAGTTCAAGTTAAAACTATTGTAGATGAATGAAAATTTTTTTACCCATCAAAGGAAAAACTATAAAATACTACTCTATCACAATATATCAGTTCAATTATTATTAAATTATGAATCTTTGGATTATTAGATGTATGGATCAATAGTTAAATGCAAAGAGAGTACAAGATAGAAAAAGAAAAATAGCACCAATTAGTAAATGTAAGAGTAATAATGATGGAAGATCACCATTTTGTATGCCCATTGTAATAACCACTTCAAGCAAGGACCATCAACAAATCCTAAAATCATTAGACAAAAGGTTTTTTTTTAATGTAACTTATTTATATATATTTTACATCATTGTTCATTTTTGTACAATGTTTGCTTTCTCCTCTGAGCTGTAGTCTCCATAGAATTTCCACCACCAATTAACCCATGCACCATCATCGCAGTCCCTGGTGCTCTTCCCTTCCCTGTTGTGATTCCTCTCTCTCCCCTTCCCCTGCAGTATGTCTCTGATTTATAGTTGCCTTTTAATTTTATTTTGTTTTTTTGTGTTTTTTTTGTTATTATTTTTCCCTCGATCCCTTATTTGGTTCTCCTATATTCCTCCTATAAGTGAAGCCATCTTATATTTTCCTTTTCGTTCTGATTTATTTCACTGAGCGTAATCTCTTCTAGCTCCATCCATATTGCTGCAAATGACATGAGTTTATCTTTTTTGATTGCTGAGTAATAGTCCATTTTGTGTATATACCACATTTTCTTGATCCAGTCATCTATTTTTGGGCATTTGGGTTGTTTCCACAGCTTACCTATTATAAATAGGGGTGCAGGTATCCTTTTGAATTAATTTTTTTGCATCTTTTGGGTAGATCCCTAGAAGTGCAATTGCTGGGTCATATGGTAGCTCCATTTTTAGTATTTTGAAGAACCTCCACACAGCTTTCCATAGTAGTTGCACCAGTTTGTATTCCCACCAGCAGTGCAGGAGAGTTCCTTTTTCTCCATATCCTCGCCAATACTTGTTGTTGCTAGTTTTTTTAATGTGTGGCATTCTCACTGGAATAAGGTGGTATCTCATTGTGGTTTTGATTTGCATTTCCATGATTTTAAGGGTTGCTGAACATTTTTTGATATATCTGTTGCTCATTTGCATTTACTTTTTGGAGAAGTGTCTTTTTAGCTCTTCTGCCCATTTTTTGACTGGGTTGTTTACTTAGATTTTGCTGAGTCATGTGAGTTCTTTGGGGATCTTTGTGATCAGTCCCTATCAGTTGTATGGAGTGCAAATATTTTCTCCCTGTCAATAGGGTGTCTCTTTGTTTTGGCTAACGTATCTTTTGCTGTAAGGAAGCTTTTTAGTTTGATGTGATCCCAGCTGCTTATGTTTTCCTTTACTTTCTTTGCTTTGGGAGATAAGTCTCCAAAGATGTTACTGAGATGTATGCCATGTAGTGTTTTACCTATATTTTCTTCTATTTATTTTATGGTTTCAGGTCTTATGTTCAATTATTTTATCCACTTTGTGTTGATTTTTGTGAATGGTTTAAGGTAGTGGTTTATTTCCATTCTTTTGCATGTGGTGGTCCAGTTTTCCCGGCACCATTTATTGACCAAACTGTCATTGTTCCATTCCATATTCTTTGCTTCTTTTAGACAAAAGTTTATTGACAAATACTTTCACAGTACCAAGTTACTTCCATCCTCAATATTTAATAAGGGCAAAAGGGAAAACATACTTTTATAATGAAAGATTTGATATTACCGTGTTTACCAAGTGGGTCAAACATAGGACTCTGACACTGCTATACCCATTTTATGGAGAAGAAAACCAATTTTCCAAGTGTAATTAATTTGCCTGAATTCATATAATCAGACATGGTATTGCTGGAATGGAAGCCTGTATCCATGCAATGCTTCAGTAACTACGCTCTGCCATGAAGGACCAGCAGATCAAAGTCACCTGGTATGGTAACTAACACATGAAGACTATTGGTTGGCATTTTCAGATATGGAGGAAGTTCTATGGTGAAAAAAGATGGACATTTTTGAAGTTGACATCATTTCAACTTGTCACTTAATTCACAACTTGGGATGCACCTACTCTTCACAGTAGAGAGCTGGCCCAGATCTAAAATAGCACAGAGGAAAATGCAAACCAAATTTACATCTCTTGAAAAGCATCCCACTGCGTTTGTGTTGAGGCAGAAGTTGTTCTTGTAAGAAGTGACAAACATTCTATGAACACAGAGACACAAACACACACATTAATCTTGCCATTTCCCTGTTTACATTATTTAATGAGTACCCACAGCCTCCTGGGAAACAGAAATCAGTTGTAGCAAACTGAAGTAGAACTTCTAGAAAGGTTGGAATCATGAGAGACAATCTGTAGCCAAAATCCTGCCAGTGTTGATGATTTTGGTGCCATCAACATTGGCATTGTATTCCTTGAAAGCTGGGTGCTTGGCTACAGGGTTCCTTTTCTTCTGGGCATCCAGAGGTAACACTGGATTCACAAGTCTCCACTGTGCTGCAGTCACTGCAAGAGCATCAATGGGTAGGAGAAAAGGTCTATCTGTTCTGCTCATTGTCAACATTGTGTGTAGGATATTAGTCAGGTTTTGCCAAAGATAAGGCATCAATAAGATAATAGGATCTCCTCCCCAACCCTCATGTGTGAGGGGATAGGGGTCAGGTACTGTAAAGTCCCTTCTCATTTAAACTTTTCATTATATTCACATCTTCAATTGAACAGAAGAGTTCCACTCTCTTTGGGAAAATAATCTGCTTTACTCACTTTACCAATTTAAATGTTAATATCATCCAAAAACACCTTCACCCAGAATAATGTTTAACTAAATAAATGTCTGAACACCCCATGACCAAGTCAAGTTAACACAAAATTAGCATTACAATAGATCTAGAGTTTTTATTTAGGGTTGTCAAAATTTTCCACTCATTCAGAGATAGATTTCATGAATTTTTTTTTTTTTTTTTTGGTCTAGCTGCTAGATGCCCAGGCTCTGTGGCTATAACTGAGACAAGAATCTCTATAGCCACCTCAAACCTGTGAAAATGACCAATATCAAAGAGACCAGGAATAGCAAATGTTGGTGAGATTATGGAGTCAGAGGAACCTCATACACTGTTGGTGGGAATGTAGGCTAGGCAGCCCCACACAGAAAACAGTAAGAAGGTTCCTCAAAACATTAAAAATATAGCTACCATATGATCCAGCAATCCCTGGGTATCTGTCTGAAGAATGCAAAAGCGCTAGTTCTAAGAGATGTGTGCACTCCTATGTTTATTGCAGCACTGTTTACAATAACCAAGCCATGGAAATAACTTGGTGCCCGGCAACAGATGACTGAATAAAGAGGATATGGTATGTATACACACTGGACTACTGCTCAGTTATGAAGAGAGATAAAATCTTGCCATCTGTGACTATATAGATGGAACTGAAGGCGATTGTGCTGGGTGAGATGAGTGGGAGGGAGAAAGACAAACACTGAATGATTTCATTCATGTGTGGAATATAAAAAACAAAGTAAAGAGACAAAAACAAATTATTGAAATCTGACTGCAGAACTGAGGCTATCGGAGTGGGGAGGGGCACATTGACAGTGGGGAGGGGGCCCAATGGACTATGGCAGAGGATGATTTTTGCTCTGATGGTGGGCATGTAATAACATACATTTTTAAAGGTGTGAATTTATACAGCATTGTAAATCAAGCTCACCTCAATAAACATAATTTAGAAAAGAAAAAGAATCTCAGTCAGCTTACAGGATTTCCATCTGCTCACCACTCTGCCTTTGATTTCTGCCTTTTCTGTCATTTGGGGAATTCTCTGTATTATGAGAATTTCAGAGAGCTGTATTTCAGAGTTATGTGCTGAAACCTTAACAAGTGTTACCTTTTACCTGGTATTTTTTGTGCAATAGAACTGAAGTCTCTTATAATTAGGTTTTGCTGTCAGGAACTTCACTTTATATTTTAAAACTATCCCTTTGTACTAACGGGAAACTATAGTGATTTCCATTTTTGTCATAATAAAAATGTTTATTTTTCAAAATAAACTTATTTTGAAATATAACCAATAAGTATCAGAACAGGTGTTCCTTAGATAAAAAATATCAAAAGAGAAAGAAGTAAATGGGAAACAGGGATTTAGCAGGTTCCTAGCATTAGTAACCCACAGCAAATATTTGATAATTAAATGACTAATAGGAAAAAATACTACTACTGTACTAATGAATTAATACAGTGTTAAGGCTGGAAATTATTCCCCTACTTCTATTTACATTTACAGTTCTAAATAGGGAAAATGAAAAACACACTTCAAAATCTATACCAAAAGTTTTCTTTTTTCACCTGTATACACATTAAGAATGGTACTTCCACACTGAAGTTCTTGGAAAGTTTTCTTTATCAGCCTTAGGCATTTAAATCAATTGTGTTCACTAAAAAATCTAGTTATGCATTGTCCTTTATAAGTGTAAATATTAGTATTTTTTAATGAAAACAAGTAATCTATATAAAATTAGAGACAGGCAAATAAATCTATGGCCGTAAAAATTAGAAAAAATGGTTACCTATGGGATGCTGTAATTGTTTTATACACTGATAGGGGTGTTAAATAAACTAATATTTTTTAAAGATTTATTTATTTATGCATACAAGAACTGGGGTACAGGCCAGAGGTGTGGGAGGGGCGAGAGGATTCACCAGAGACAGAGTGGGGAACAGAACAGGCAGACTGACTGAAATACACTGCTGAGGGGAGCAGCTGGCAAGACAGGAGAGGTCTGCTGCACCATGTGGGTAGCTCCCTGGCTGGGGATCGAACTTGTGCTGCAGTGGCCACAGATAGCTTCATAGGTTCCATCTTAACCCCTTGCGCCACCAGGGAGGTCCTAAACTGATATTTTGATGCTATTTAATTTTAACTAACTTAAATTCATGTAGTCATATATGGCTAGTAACTGGCATACTTCTCATTTCCATGAACAACGAAATCATCTAGGGAGCTTTAAAAACATCAAAGTCCAGCCTACATCTTAAGAACGTTTTTTTAATTATGAGCTTACTTTTTATTGAATGTATTAAGAAAAGATAACCAAATGAGAAAAACATTTTATATATATATATATAATATATATATAATATATATATATATGCATGTACACTAGGTGTGAATTCTAGCCTTATCTCACTGGCAAGAGCAGTGATAATCTGATGAATTATTCAATATCAATGACCTGATAGTAAATCTACAGGATAAATTCAAAATATTTCCTGATGCTTTTTGAAAAAAATGATTTAATTTGTTTCATGTGACCACTTTCAATATTAATGGTTTCCCCTTCCCTGGGTCATTTAATTCTCATACAACTGCAAGATAGAGCAGAACCAGACATCACTGTTCTATGGAAAAAGATTCAGGAAAGTAAATGACTTGCTAAAGGTCAAATGGTTGACGAGGGGAAAAATTAAAAGTCAGTCCTTCTGGTGGCTAGTTCAGTGTTATTTTTATTCCACAGTGAAACCAACAGCTATTAAAGTGAAATGAATTAATACAGTGTTAAGGCTGGAAATTCTTCCCCTACTTCTATTTACATTTACAGTTCTAAATGGGGAAAATGAAAAACACACTTCAAAATCTATTTAAGAGTAGTGTTTCATAAACAGAACACCACTGTCTAATGTTATATGCTCAGCTAAACTTGATTTTACCCAGTCAAAACTCAGAAAACCTGGAATTATCTAAAAGTAAACAGTTACACGTTTTGGATGACAATTTGAAAATGCATAAATATGGTTATACCCTTTGACTCAGTAATTCTGAGACTTGGTACTTGCCCTACAATGCAATGGGAGATTGATTAGTCAAGAAATATAATTAACAGATCCATTACAGAGTTGTGGAAAATATTGGAGGTATAGTTCTGCTAACAACAGTGGAAGAGTTAAATAATACATGATAATGTAATCTTAAAATGAAATATTATGCCATAATTAAAATTTTTTGTCATAAGATTTGAAATTGTCCTTGTTAATTAAAATCTTTTAAGGATACAAAATGCATATACTCTGATATATATGCTGTAGAACAAAAAAGACTAAAAGCAAAGTTGTAGAACAATAGAATTTCTCATCCATTCTCAGCAGGTGAAACACAGAATAGCAACTTTGAAAATAGCTTGACATTTCCTAGAAAAGTTAAAAAAATGAACTTATTCTTAAACCCATTATTTCCAGTATTATGCCTACCCCTCAAACTTTGCTTTGTCAACTGAGTTTTGACTGATGAGTAGCTTTTGAAAATCAATTCAGTTGGTTACGAGCAGCATTGATTTTAATAAAATAGATCAGCACATAGTAAAGGATAGTGTTGTCTAGCAAATTTTTGTTTCTGTTATATACATGTGCCCCCACATACAAACACACAGGGTTGTAACAGAAAATGTGTTAATCACTGTTGATTGTGATTAAAAGAGTTTAAAAGCCATTAATTGTCCTAGAGAAACTCTTGTACATATAACCCAAGAAAAAATCTTAACAGAAGAAAAGAACAGAACATTCACAATGACTGGAAGCAAATTCCAATGTCCATTAATAATAGAACAGATTACAGAATATTTAGCATGCTTGGCTCCCTGCCTATTAAATGTCAATAGAAGCAGTAAATTTAACAATAAAAATGTCCCCATATATGATTTACCAGGTCAGCATCATCCTGTCATAAAATCAGAGGCATAAAAATGGAAATTACAGACCACTATCTCACATGAACATAAATTTTCTCATCAAAATATTGGCAAACCAAATTCAACAATGTATCAAGTGGTATTTACCCTTGTTATACAATGCAGATTAACATTTGAAAATTAATAAATAAAATCTATTAATATTACAAGCGAGAGAAAATCCACATGATCATATCAACAAATTTAACAAAATTTAACACCCATTTATTCAGGAAACTTAGAAGAGAGGAGAAATTTCCACGAGTTGATTAAGAATATCTCCAAAAAACTACAGCTAACATCATACTTACAGTGAGAAACACAAACTTTCCCACTATGATCAAAAAGTGGGAAAGATGTTCCCTTTACATCACTGTATTGTATATTTTAGCCAATAAAATAAGAAAGGAATACCAAAGTTCTACAGATTTAGAAGTAAGAAATAAAACTGTCTTTGTTTGCATATGATGTGATCATCTATGTGGAAAGTCCAAAAGAAACTACAAAAAAAATAAAAACTCCTTGGATCAATAAGTGATTATGGCAAGGTTTCAGAATAAGGTTAATGTGTAAAAAGTAAATTGCCTTTTTTTTTTAAAAAAAAAAAAAGATCTATTTATTTATGCATACAACAACTGAGTACAGGCCAGAGGTGAGGGGGGTGAGAGGATTCACCAGAGACAGAGTGGGGAACAGAACAGGCAGACTGACTGAAATATACTGCTAAGGGGAGCAGCCGGTGAGACAGGAGAGGTCTGCTACACCCTGTGGGTATGCTGCTCCCTGGCAGGCCTGGATCGAACTTATGCTGCTGTAGCTGTGGAGAGCTTCACAGCACTGTGCTTAACCTTTTGCACCACCAGGGAGGCCCTCAACTGCTTTTTTATATTCCAGCTATGAATAGGTGGAATTTGAAATTAAAACATGTTATCATTTCTATTAATACCCTAATAAATGAAATTCTTAGGCATAAATACAACAAAAGATAGACCAAATCTTATGAGAAAAACTACAAAACTCTTCTGGAAAAAAAAAAACTAAATAAATGGAGAGGAATTTATGTTCATGGATGAAAGACTGAATATTTTCAAAATGTAAGTTCTGCAAAATTTGATCTACAGACTCAACAAAACACCAATCAAAATCCCCGAAAGTTATATGGATATCAATAAATTGATTCTGAAGTACATGTGAAGAGGCAAAAGACCCAGAAGAGCCAACACAATATTGAAGGATACGAACAAAGTTAGACACTACCCAACTTCAAGACTTAATATAGCTTCAGCAATCAAGATTGCATGATACCACTGGAAGTACATACAAATAAATCAAAGGAAAAGAACAGAGAGCCCAGAAAATGGACCCACAAAAATAGAGTATTGATCCTTACTAAGGAAACAAAGGCAGTATGTTGAACAAGACAATATGAAGAAACAAAGATAGTCTTTTCAACAAAATATGCTGGAATAACTAGACATTCATTTTTTTAAAAAAAGGGAAACTAGATGTAGACTAAATCTTTCAGAAAAATTAACTGCAAATGGATCATAAACTGGAATGTAAAACACAAAACTATAAAATTCCTAGAACAAAGAAAATTTAGATGGCAATGACTTTACAACCATAATCACATGGTTCATGAAAGAAATAATTGATAAAATCAAAACTTCTGTGCCACAAAAGACATGTCAAGAGACTAAGACAAGCCACAGACTGGAAGAAAATAAATGCAAGTGACACATCTGAGAAGGACTTTATCCAAAATACACAAAAAACTCTTAAAATTCATCAATAAGAAAGTGAACAACATGCTTTAAAAAATGGCACAAGACCTGAAATGAAACCTCAACAAAGAAAATATACAGATGACCAGAAAACATATGAAGAAATGCTCAACATCATCATTCATTAGGGAAATACAAGTTAAAACAATGGACGATAACTACACACTTTTTAGAACTGCCATAATTAAAAATACTGACAACACCAAATGCTGGTAAGGATGTGGAACAACTCACATTGAAACTCACATTGTTCAATAGTGGGAAGGCAAAATTATATAACCAGTTGTAGTTTCTTACAAAAGTAAACATATTCTTACCATATGATCAAGCAATTGTGTTTCTCATACTTACACAAATGAATTAAATATTTATATTACCCACATAAATCTGAACATAGATTTTCATAGTAGCTTTATTGATAATTACCAAAACCTGGAAGCAACAAAGATTCTTTCAATAGGCAAACAGATAAACTTTGATATATCCAGAGAGTGGAATAGGATTCAGTGCTAAAAAGAAATGACTTATAAAACAACAAAAAATGTGGAAGAAACCTAAATGCAAATTACTCAGTAAAAGGAGCCAATCTTCGGCCTGTATACTATGTGATTCCAACTCTATGACATTCTGGAAAAGTGAAAACTAGGGAGAAAATAAAAAGATCAACTGTTGGCAAGGAATGAGTATAGGGTGTGACGGAAAAAGAGAGCACAGAAGATTCTTAGGGAGTGAAACTATTTTATGTGATACTACAATGATGTATACATGTCATTATATATTTATCAAAACACAGAGAATTTACAAAACTAAGCATGAACCCAAGTTTAAACTATGAGCTTTGGGTAATAATGATGTTTCATGTTGGTCCATCCATTATAAGTGTGATGTAGACTATCCATAATGGGGGAAGATGTAAATATAAGTGTTGGGGGGAAGGATAGAGAGTATGCATAAATCTCCATTGTTTACATAATTTTGCTGTAAATCTAATGCTGTTCTTAAAAATAGTTTATTAATAATTTTAAAAGGCCCCATGAAATTTATTCATACAATACGTAATCAGTCCCAGCTCATTGCCTATATAACATCTCAGTAGTCACCTCTTTCTGTAAATTTTTCAATTCTTTCTTCCTATGTAGATCTTCTCCTGCATTTAAAATAGTGTATTTGTACCCCACAGAAAGGAACTGTTTCTTCAAAGGATCTATTATTATTTTAGGTTTCAGATGTAATGTATAAAGTAATCCTTAAAAGTTACATGCTGTTCTTTAAGAAATGAACCAGAATTTTTCAGAGTTCTTTTTCTTTAGCACCTTCGTGCTTTCTCAACAAATATCTAGCCATTAATATCACTGAGAAAAATAGTTTATTTTTATCAATGTGACATTGGTTTACCTCAATGTTACAATATGATTTAGGAAAATAAGTTCACACTTCCTCAGCAGTATGTCACCACACCATTACCACCACTAAAACACCCAGAGCTTTTTATCACAGACTATTGGGTACTCCTTCCTAGTTCATTCCCATCCCCACTCTCTCCTCCTTTAGTAGCCTCAATTCTGCTGTCATGTTTCCAGGGTTTGTTTTGGTTTAGTTTTTGTCAGTTCCTTTGTTTTTATTCTCGATACTCTACACATGAGTGAAATCATCCAGTATTGTTTTTCTCCTCTGACTTACTTCACCTAGCAAATGTCAAAAGCCCATCTTTTTTATTGCTGAGTAGTATTCCATTGTGTATATATGACACACATTCTAAATCTACTCCTCTGTTGTTGGGCGCTCAGGTTATTTTCATAACTTTACTATTATAAATAGTTGAGGAGTGAAATATGGGTTAAAAGCCAGTGTATCCAAACTGTTTGAACTCATGTATGAGAAGAATCTTCCCCTTGGAAACAAAGATGTCAAAACTAAAATAAGTCCTTCACAGAAACAAATCAAAATAAATCCTTGAAATCTGACTCCAGAGCTGAGAGTACCAGTATGGGAGGAGGGGGAGGGTCAATGAACTATAGTAGAAGGCTGTTAGGGGCTTGGTGATGGGCATGGTATCATAATGTACATTTACAGAAGTGTGAATTTACACCCCTAAACCAAACACAGTGTAGTGGGCTATTACTTTAATAAACATAATAAAAAGGAAGCTAAATACAAAATAAATAAAATATACCTTTCAACTCCTCAGGATACATAGTCTAATGAGACAGCATCAACATAGTTGTTGACCTTGGGTTCACCTTGACCCAACAACTTATTTTTCTGTGCCACATAATCAGTGTGATGGATTAATGTTTCTAGAAGTAGCACGCAGCTGTTAGGTGCCACAAATATATGAAAGCACAAAAAGGCTCACCATCTCATCCATGATAAGTCTTAGAGACTTTCAATCAGTATAATTGGGTTAAGCAGTCAAACAAAAGTATCACATTCAAGTTTGACAACTGAAAGTCATGTTCACAGTTGGAGAGAGGACATAGAACATGTGGGAAGGAGTTTCTATAAAAATTCTCCCTGACTTTTATTGTCTTAAAACACATAGCAAATGACTTGCCACTGATAATTTGTTTTAGTCCTGCAGATGCCGAAATAAAAACAGTAGGCTGGGAGAGTCTCAGAAAAATGAGCATTTAAGCATTAAAAATAATTACAACCAGTACATTTTATTGAATTGTGTAATTGTAGTTTGTACCAAACTACAAGCAGTTTTCAAATATTTGTAGGCAATAAGCAAGCTCTGAGCCCAAACTTTCATTATGTCAGATATTAAAACACACTCATGCAACACAGTAAATCTAATTTAGAAGTTGAAAGAAATTTAATCATTTTTTTATTAACATGCATTTGTTCAGGTAAGTCCATGAAAAGCTTGTAGACTATTAGCACTAAGCCTAAGCTCATTTACTGAATAAAATTCCCTGTCTACATCAAGTGATTTGCTAACACTGCCCCTTTCCAAAATCCCTTAATGCAGAAATATTTTTTCTTTATTTTACAGACAAGAAAAGTGACTTGCAAGAACCTGAGGAACATCAGGATCAGATCAGTAAAGAGTAGATTCAAGATCCAATTTGATTTGATCTTAAAGCCCATACCCTAGTTCTCCATCTTCTGCCTTTCCAGCAAATTTGGGTCTTTACAAACCCCCTTATCCTGCATTGGAAAGTAACCAACTAATCAGTATTTAGTGCCTCTAATTCAATAACAAATTAGTTACTGCCTTGGGGCTGCCCTGTTTCACACATCGATAGCTGACTTCTGACACAGGTCACATCTTCTCACTGTACTATAAACAATATTTCATTCAGCACACAGAACTAATTCTCTCACCCTATTTCCCTGTCCCCAGCATCTGGCCCACATAAATTTTAAAAGGGAGGCATAATAACATTGTCAGAAACAGACAAGTTTTGCTAACCATAAAAGCAAAGTTCTTATGTGAAAGTCAAGTGGAGCTCCAGTTTTCTGTAAATATAATTCTATTGAGTTAAAAGTAAAATTTTTATATGAATAGTTATTGCCAAGCCTCCCAAATTACATAAGACAACTCCTTAAACTCTCTCTCTCTTCCTTTCTCTCCCCTCATGTTTTTACACACACATGCATGCACACGCGCACATACACACACACACACACACACACACACACACACACTTTCCTTCTATGAGTTTGAGATTAGGCATGATCACGATTTTTTTTAGCCTAAGTATATTATTCTATACTCCCTAAAAGAAAGAGCATCTCTTAGAAAAATCACAATACAATGAACACACTCAGCAAATTAGTATTGATACAACACCATTATTTATTTTTTTGACGAACTTTATTTATATTTCACCAATTGTCCCAATGAAGTCCTTTATAGGGACTTCCTGAGTTGTTTCAATTATATCTTTGTAGTCTGAAATAGTTTCTTACTATTTCTTATGTTTTATGACAACGATGCATTTTGAAGATTGTAGGTAAGATAAATTTCACATTTGTCTCACATCTCAGGATTTGATTAAGGTATACACTTTTGAAAGTAATCAGTGAGGTTGCATTTGTCTCCATGCATCATAGCAGAAGGAACTTGAAGCCAGTTTGTGCTCTTAATTGTGAATGTTTAACTTTGATCATGAGTTAATAGGTCAATTTCCAGGTTTTGCTACTGTAAAGTTATTATTTTTTCATTTCTAATTAATAAGCTTCTCAAGAAGGAGCTATAAAGTCATCTTAAAAATATTACTTTAGGGCCTCCCCGGTGGCGCAGCAGTTGAGTGCTGGGTTGCGAAGCTGCCCGCAGCCTCTGCGGCGCCGGTTCGATCCCCGGCTGCTTCCCGGCCACCGGAGGAGGGTCCCACATGGCGCGCAGACCTCTCCTGTCGCCCGCTGCTCCCCTCAGCAGTGTACTTCGGTCCTTCTGCCTGCTCTGCTCCCCACTCTGGCTCTGGTGAATTCTCTCACCCTCCCGCGCTTCTGACTGTACCCAGTGCATGTATAAACAAAACAAACAAACAAGCAAACAAATAAATAAATAAAACATGCCTCTAAAAAAAAAAAACCCCACACATATGAAAAAAATACTACTTTAACTCCCACTAATGATTATCAAATTCTTTCCCCTTTCTTTGTTATCCTTAATACAGCACTAGCTATCTATAAGTCTGATATTTTTAAGAGTTGAAAAGGGATTCATTGTCTGGAACAGTCACATGTTTTAAATGTTATAAAATTTATATATACATATATATTCTATCTAAAATGTGCATTTTCCCACATATTTTAAGGGAAAAACGCTCTCACAGCTATAGATTAATAGCTGTTTGAGGATAAAACATTTCCCCTTTTATAATCATTCTTATTGCTATTGAAACTAGAATCCTATTCATCCAAAACAACTTAGATGGAAATTGATTGAATTCAATGTAAGGAAAGGTCTGGTAATATTTTCTAAGAAATGTTTACTTTGAAAAAGTTCCCGTTGGCACATCTTATCCTGCAGCATTAAATATAATCTAATTGCCAGAAGAAAAATTCAACTTTGGGGAAAATTCAGAATAATTGTGACCCTCTGTTGAATAAAGTAGCAAAATATCTCCTTATATACAATACATCTCAATAGAAAGAGCATGACCCTAGAAATATTCTGATTTCATAAATAAGCCTATGAGGGTTTTTTGGTTTAAAACAATAGATATATATTATTTCATAGTTCTGGAGACTTGAAGTCCAAAATCAAGTTGTTGGCAGAATCATACTATCTCTAAAGCCTCTGAGGAAGACTTTTCCTTACCTCTTCCAGCTGTGGTAGCTCCAGGTGTTTCTGGCCTATAGCAGCACAGCTCTAATTTCTACATTACACCCTGAACAATAGTTTCCAAATGTCTCTGTTTCTCCCACATGGTGTTCCTGAATGTTCCATCTAGTGTACTCTCTGCTGTCTACGAGGTGTTCTGGATTTGCCACAAGCCACAGGAGTCTCTAGGAGCAGTAGTCTACTAATTAGTCTAGATGACCCTTGGGGGACCAAAGCAAGGGACCACTTCTGATATCATCTTGGATTTGCCTCTCAAGTCTATGAGTTTTACAATGATCAATCTGACTGTTCTGTGGAGAATCATTTATAGCAGGGAAAGGATTGGAGAGAGTGAATCAACATAAGAGGCTGCTACAGTAGAGTTTGTTTCTAGAGAAGAAACAAAAATAATGCCAACTGGTGATTATTCCATTTTAAGGGGTAAGAGTAAGATGCAAAGAAATGTCAAGACAAATCTCTGGATTAAATTTGAACCACTATGTGGACAGGCTGACATTCACTAACAGGAGAAGACTAGAATGGTATGAGAGAGTTTTGTACAAGTTGCTTGTCAGATGCCATTGAAGCATTCCTAAACATATTTCCAGGAGATATGTGGATGTACAAGTATGGAGTACAGAATTAATGCCAAAGTGGAACCACTGTATAAGTGATCTCATGTGTTGACACTAGTCTGTAGTTTATATTTTTCAACTGGCTTCCACCAAATGGAAGTTTTTTGTATATTCACAACTACAAAAACAAAAGAAGTAAGCCTGAACTAATTTTGCAGGACAATGAAACACTACTCAACAAAATAAAGGAATGTTACACTCAGCAACATGAATGGATCTCATAGAATTATGAGGAATGAAGAAAGAGATTATACACTGTTGTCACTCCGTTGCCTGGAAAAGGCAAAACTACAGAGATAAGTAATAGATCAGTAATTGCCACAGGTTCATGTTGGAGATATATGTCTACAAAGGAAGAGTATGGGTAAATTTTTTGAAGGTGAGTTTAATTGTTTTGTATACTGATTGTGGTGGTGGCTACAAAGCTCTGTGGATTTGTCAAAATGAACAGAACCATTAAAAGGGTAAATTTTACTGTGTATACATTTTTAGTGTCCATTAAATATATTTGAAGCAAGGGGCAGTCGCTTTAGTAATATCACTTTGGCTTATCCAGTGTGAAGAATAGATCAGACACATCAAATAGAGGAGGGATGAATTTTTGTTGGGGGCTACTGCATTATGCCAGTAAGTATAACTAAGTCTTGAACTAAGGTAATAACAGTATGAATGAAGAGAAGATGGGTCTAAGAGACACTATGGTGCAAAATTGGCAAGAGTGAGAAATACGCTTGTGTTTTTACTTGAGCCAGTGAATGGATAGTGAGGTCATTCACCAGGAGAAAACTGGATATGAAGAAGATTTCAGAGGGAAGGCAGTAGTTCAATAGGGCATGTTAATGTTTGTAGTATAGTTGCAAGTTTCTAGACATATATTTCCATGATGTCATGGTTAAAGTAAAATAATTGTATTGTATCCCAGTAATTGTGCTGAAAAGTGACATAATACACCATTTTTATATATCTGCTATTTCCAGGAACCCAAAGAGTTCATAAAAAATGCAAAGTATTTTTTCAATTCACTGAATTATTCCTTCTGGAGACATTTCCAGCTTGGGACCTGGAGTCTTTGTACATTAAGTCATTGCCCTCATGGTACAAAACTGATGACTATAGTTTGAATAACAAGGGCAATTGCTCTGGTATTTCTTTGCACCGTGATGTGGACAATTGGAAAGAAGGAAGTAACAATAGTTGTGCAGTAAATTCATAATGTATTTTTTTAAATTAACCTTATAAGTCATAGGACCCAAGCAGAGCTATTTTGTGGCCAAAATGAGCAAGCATATACCTTGACTTAATGCTATCATGATTTTTTGAGAATATCACCATAGGTACTTTTGACTATGATCTAGGAATCCATTCTCATGAAAAAGATAAAACTACATGGTTGAATAGAAGTTAACCAGATGTAAACCTGGGAGAATAGGGAGAACATTCCAGGCAATAACCACAGGTAAGGCAGAAGTACACAAAGAACTTAAGCAAGTAAGTAGTAAAAGGTTCAAATGAGGCTCAGTTACGAGAAGCCCTTAATACTCTAATCTCCATGCGAACTATAGTTTGAGTCTCTCAAAGTCTGATTTGAGATTGATCTATGAATTGTAATTAGCAAATCAACATTATTATTTTAAGAGCTAACTCCAGGTTTCTTGTAATTAAAGTCTTATAAACTTGACTTATTTTTCATGGAGTTCTTTAGCTCTGTACCGAGTTCTAGGGCTCAGTATCTCAATTCGAACACAGTGTCCTGTTCTTTGTGCCTCCATCCTTACCATGTGGCTTTCACCCTAAGGTATTTCTCTAACAGTAGCAAAATGAATGCCATAATCCAAGCATCATACACTCACAATAACATATCCCAAGGAGGAAAAAAAGAGGATAAGGACAAAGTTTACCTTTCTTCAGTTTTATCAAGAGGGGAAAAACTCTTTTCAAGAGGATACCCAGAGAAAACTGGGTCGCTACGTGCAAAAGAATGAAGCTTGACTACTACCTAACACCATGCACAAAAACCAACTCAAAATGGATTAAGAACTAGACATAAGACCTGAAACCATAAAATACATAGAAGGAAATATAGGTGAAATACTACATGATATGCACATCAAAGACATCTTTACAGACACATCACCCAAAGTAGTGATAGTGAAGGCAAAGATCAATAGCTGAGACTACATCAAAATAAAGAGCTTCTGCACAGCAAAAGAGACAATAACAAAAACAAAGAGAAACCCCACCAACTGGGAGAACATTTTTGCACACAACACTAATGATAAAGGACTGATCACAAAAATCTGCAAAGAGCTGATGAGACTCAACAAAAACAAAGAAAATAATCCAGTCAAAAAATGGGCAGAAGAGCTAAAAAGAAATTTCTCTGAAGAGGAAATGCAAATGGCCAACAGGCATATGAAAAAATGTTCAACATCACTTATAATCAGGGAAATGCAAATCAAAACTACAATGAGATACCATCTCACAACAGTGAGAATGGCACATATTAAAAAAACTAGCAACAACAAATGTTGGTGAGGGTGTGGAGAAAAAGGAACTCTCCTGCACTGTTGGTGGGAGTGCAAACTGGTCCAACCATTATGGAGAGCTGTGTGGAGATTTCTTGACCTACTAGATATAGAGCTTCCATATGATCCAGCAATTCCACTCCTAGGTATTTACCCAGAGGACACAGAAACATCAATTCCAAAGAGCACCTGCACCCCTATGTTTATAGCAGCACTATTTACAATAGCTAAGCTTTAGAAACAATCCAAATGCCCAAAAATAGATGACTGGATCAAGAAGATGTGGTACATATACACCATGGAATATTACTCAGCATTCAAAAAAGATAAACACATGCAATTTGCAGCAACATGGATGGCACTGGAAGGGATCATGCTCAGCGAAATAAGCCAGAAAGAAAAAGAAAAATACTGGATGGTCTCACTCATAGCAGGAATCTGGAAAACTTAAATAAGGGACCAGGAAAAAGAATAACTATAAGAAAGAAAATATCAAAATCAACAAATAACTAAGAACAAGAGACACTCTATGGAGGGTGGGTGGCGGGGAAAGGAGGGCTGGGGTAAAAATAAGGGGGTTGTAATTATATGGGAAATATAAAAATAAAATTTAAATTAAAAAAATAAAAATAAAAATAACAATGAGTAGAAAAAAAAAATAGGATACCCAGATTATGTCTCATTAGTTCTCACTGACCATTACTTAGTCACATGGTCATTCACTGGTTCAGGAGAGGATCTGCAAATGAGTATCCAGTAAAAAATGAATAGAACTTCCAATCCTGAAATAACTAATCTATAACTCATCCCATGGTTTCAAGTCACATGGATACTCTAAACAAAGCTTGTACATTTCTCTCAAGAGTGAAAAACAGGAGAGGATTTTAGGTAGGCAACTGAATGTTTTCTGACATGTTGCTCCTTGAAGGAGTGTAACATGGAATAAAAATACTTTCTTGATGTAGAAATTTAGAGAAAACTGGAAGATGAGAAAGTTGGGGTGGAGGGATATATATATACACTTTAAAATGCATGTGGTGCTTGGAGGTAGATGTGTTCATGTAGATTGGGGAGAAGGCAAATGTGGAACTGAATCTTAGGAGAAAGTTGTATGCTGAAGAGACACTTGAAAGTCATCAGTGTATTTGAAAACATGGATTTCAATGTGAACATCCAGGGACACTAGTAAGAGAATAGAAGAGTAACTACAGAAGAATGCCAATATTTAGAGAGTGGAAAGAGAAATTTATACCCAGGAGAGCAACTCAAAGATAAGAAAGACAAAAAGAAGATCAGGACAGGGCAATGTCATGAAATTTCAGAAAAAAGGTGAAGGTAGAAAATGTCAATAAAGTAACTTGGATATTTAGGACATTGTTATTTGGCAGTTATATTTTCAATAAAATGATTAAGATAAAGTTAAATGAACCAAGGAAAAGGAGGGAAAAAGTAATGAAAAAGATATATACACAGAAAATGCAGTTGCCACTTAGTATTTTGATAATTTAATGTAAAAAAGAATAAAAATGATAGAAATTTTAGACTCTAATTTTTTTCTGTGTATTTTTTTGAACACAATAATTATTTGTAGTGTGTAATCCGTCTATGGGTGGACATACATAAGTACCAAGTACAAGCTCTTCAATCTCATATGTTTTGTAATTCAACCTGGGAATTAATCTTAATTACAGTCCCTGATAACTCTGTGAACATAGGTTGTGTGGTTTGTCCAAGTCATGCACCTAATTTGTAAGTTATTGGGCTTCTAATTCAGGTCTGAATCCAAATAAGTATCTCATAAAAAATGAATTCTTCAACACATTCCTCACCATTGCAATTTCTATTGAATCTGTTGAAGTATGTGTCAGTTTTCACTTTTATCAATGCTAGCATGACTACTATCCCCCCATGTATCTACCTACCCAGGCTGCCATAGTGTAAAGATAAAAATAAAGAATGTAAGAGGACAGATTGGAAAGAGGTGGTCTGGTCAAGAATTCTTGCAAGAGGTAGGAGTAAAAAATGATCAGTTTTTATACTCCAATTACTGTTATGTCCATCTCTACTTCCCATACAACTCTGCCCTTTCCTAGAATTCTCAGCCAGCTGTAGCTGAGAAACAGATAATTTATTATACAAAAGTTCTCCAGTCAAAGGGCTATGTGATAGATCAGTGTAATTAAGTCGTACAAATTATATAGATGAATGCAACATAAAAGACCATGCTATATTCATTGTGGAGCTTTTCAAATAGTATCATCTGTGACAATAAGCAGTCTGTTTATTATGTCATTATCAAAGCAAAAAAATATGTGGGAACAAAAAAGCCTTAAATATTAAAGTCAACCACTTATATTTTAAATGGTCTAGATGTATAATGTAGGGAAACAGAGCACTGAAATAGAGCAATAAATTATTACAAAGAGTTCAAAAGAAAAGGGATTGTTATGTAGAATTTCTGTTATTTTTATGGGTTTTCCATGGCCAAAGGCTTGTTTTTTTTTTTTTTTTTTTTTTTGCATTTAACTTTCTCTCTTTTACTAGTGAAGAAACAAAAGATGACAGCAGCCAGTGCCAGGTCTTTTCAGCCATTGCTTTATAATAAAGCAATTTAGGGAGGCAGACAGAGGATAGAGTCTGTGAGACTCTATGAGAAAGTTGCTCATGCTCATGTTTTCCTTTGATACAACTTTTCCATTCGGATGTTTTATGACAACTGCAGTCCCCGAGGATGACCAACTATGCAAAGTTAAGACCGATATTTTAAAATAAGACTTCCCGTATTACTTAATCACTAAAATCTGACAATAAAACCATCTGTTTATAATGGGCCAACTCTACAAACTATTCAAATCCAGAAAGCCTAATGTCTAAAAAGACTCATTGTTTTATCCTGCGATGCCAAATTTTAGCTTTAGACAAAAGTATTAAGTCTTAATTTTCTCTAGGACCTCATGTTGTCTTCTCTTTAACAGCAGGAACTCCTTGTTTCTTGCTCTAGCAGGATCACAATTCAACTACCTGCTCTGCCTCTGCGCCTTTCTGTATGCCACTGCTTTCAGTTTTTTCTTACAAAAACTCACTCTTTCTGTGGGTCTGACAGTCAGCATCTCCAAAGTAGAGGATCCGCTTTGCTTATCTGCCTATCATCCAGTAGAAAAATCCTGCTAGGTAGAATATTTTTCTGGATACCTTTTATGCCTCTCGTTAGGGTGCAAACCACTTAACTTTAGGTCAAATGCCTACCCCAATAATTATGACAAGGGTAATGTGCTCGCAGCAGATAGAAAGTGGTTATCCATTGTTCTGAGACTACACATTCCCCTAAATGTTATACCATCTTTTTTTGCTGGTCCTTGAGTTCTTTTTTCAGACTTATGCACCTCTGTCTAGGAATTAAACGTTGGGTTTCCTTGAGGCTGAGCCTCAGGTCATTTTCTCTTTTCCCACCATCTTTATCCTTATGTAATTTCTACCATGTCCATAGCTTCAGTTCACATAAATGTGCTGTGATTTCCAAATGTGTATTTCTTGTCCAGATCATGCCTTTGAGCTCCAGATTTGATATATAATCGCCAACTTGATATTTCAATATTTAGGTCTTAGAAGTAATGTAACTGCAGCATATTTTAGATTTAACGTATATTCTGTCTCAAACATTTCTGTTTTCCAATATACCCACCTTTCCAGGATATAGTACCATCCATTTAGTTGCAAAAGCCATAAAAATTTAAGAAGCAACCTTGACGTATCCTTCCGTCTTAAACTCATTTTTCAACCTACCCTCTTATTCTGTCAATTTCACTTCCTCACCATCTCTTAGAGATATCTGATTTTCAAGTTCTTTGCAGCTACCACCCAAGTTCATGCTCTCTGGATCACTACAGAAGCCCTCATATTGGCCACCCTCATCTGCTATGGTGTATTTTCAATTCATTTCTGATACCACAGACACAGTGAACTTTACAAAAGGCAATTCTTATCATGTCAACTCTCTCCCCAAACACACTTAAAATCCTCCAGTGATCTCCTATTACACCTGAAATTGAGAATAGCATCTTTAATATGGCCCTGCATATCCGGTCAATCTTCACTCACTACCTACATCTTGCACACTGTTCCTTCATTCTAATCACATTGACTTCAGTTCAAACCCTTGAGTATCCCAGGATTCTATCCTGCCATAAATCTCTTCAATTGTTTGATTCCTTACATGGAAAGCTCTAAACTACCTGGTCATCTGGAAAACTCCTAACAATTCTTCAGAACTCAAGTTTTCATCATCACAATATATGTGAGGACCTTTGGCTATACACTTATAGGTCCACATTTCTATCCTTTTAAAGGATATATGAATGATGTGATTGTGATTTTTTTTAATGTTTGTTCCTCCAGTCTCTAATACTAATATTAGTTAGAGTCATGTTTATTTTTATTTATCCCTAGAGACTGGCACCTAATAGGTGCTGGAGATATATTTTATTTTTATTTATTTATTTTTTTAGATTTATTTATTTATTTATACAAGAACTGGGGTACAGGCCAGATTCCCGGGAGAGTGAGAGGATTCACCAGAGACAGAGTGGGGAACAGAACAGGCAGACTGATGAAATACATTGCTGAGGGGAGCAGCGGGAGAGACAGGAGAGGTCTGCCGCGCCATGTGGGACCCTCGCTCACCGGCCGGCCGGGATTGAACCTGCTCTGCAGAGGCTGTGGGCCGCTTCAAGCATAGCACCCAGCCACCTGCACCCCCAGGGGAGGCCCACTGGAGATAGATTTTAAATGAATGAATGGATAAACAAACGCTTAAGAAACTATTAAAGGACACTTCCCTCCATAAGTGACTGTAGGATGGTAGAATTTCTCTTTGAAGGGTTTCTCAACATTCTAGTCACTCAGTATTCAATATTTCAATCAAACTAAGTAAAAAATAAGCATAAAATGTTAGTTAGACTTCCATAATCAAAGTGTTATTAACCTGAAGGGGGAAAGGCAGCCTAAGTTTTAAATAAAACATGAATTTAAAAAGAAGCACAAGGTTAGAGGGATTGAGGTCAAAATAAGGGGGTTGCAATTTTATGGGGAATATAAAAATAAAATTTATTATAAAAAAAAGAATTATATGAAAAAAAAGAAGCACAAGGTGAGTACTTCAATGAAAAATATGTTAATTTAATACTAAATCTAGAGTGGGTAGCTGTTGGCGCCTTACCTCGTGGCATCAGGATACTTCCCCCTTCCGTGATTGGCTGTGCTCCTTTCGGCCCAGTGCGCATGACGACCTCCGGCGCACCAAATAAGGGCATGTGCCCTTCCGGGATTAGCTGTGCTTCTTTTGGCCCAATGCGCATGATGACCTCTGGCGCACCAAATAAGGATATGTGTTTAATCATTGGCTAGGCACTGTTGGCCTGCTTCTTCCGCATCCGGTCCCCAGCTATAAAGCCCCGCCGAAAACGAAAGTAAAAGAGACCTGCGATAGCTGAACCAAGAGTGTGCGCGTCTCCCTCCGTGGTGTACCCCTGTTCTTCAGGTCGCTGCTCTCCCCTCGAGAACCTCGTTGACCAGTCCGCGGGCTCGGGCAGGTAGCTTACTTATGTTTTTATGGTTTTAGTACAAGAAAGAATATATCAAGTAAGAGATTTTAAAATTTTTCAATCGGAACTTGAGGTTGGAAGCACAATATTTAACTTGTGAGTCACCCATTCCAATGCCACTAACAATAAACTCAGTAGGTAATATAGTGAAAAATTATTGAATTTAGGAAGATTTAAATATATTCACATGTAAAAACATAATTGTCTGATAAAAATAAGCAAACTATATTCATTAGAGTTATTTACTCTATGTTGGATGCATGTCTCTTACACAAAATCCAATTTTTTAATACTCTTAAGGAAGTAAGCCCAACACAAAAGAAAAAGCATAAAAGATCAATAAATTTGACAGTGTAAAAATGTCAAACTTTTGTATGTCTCTCACACACACACAAATCAGCAATAGCAAATGCTGTTCTAATGAAATGAAAAAAAAAAAAAACCCTGAAAATATGCTCCACATAAAAATTAAGGATTAATCTTGAATATAAAATAAACTTTTAAGAATCTATTAAATGAGAAGCACAAAATTGTACTTTGGAGGAACTTAATAGCATTGAATATTAGAAAATATTAGAAGGGAAGAAAGTCTTAAAATCAAAAATCTAAGCTTTCACTTTAGAAAAGTAAAGCAACTAGAGCAAATAAAATCCAAATTAAACAGAAGAAAAGAAAGAATAAGGATTAGAACTGAAAGCAGGAAATCAAAGAAGGTATCAACAAAACCAAAACCTGGTTCTTTGTAAAGATCAATGAAGTTGACTTTCCTATCGTACAAATTATACAGATTCAATGCTATTCCAATCAAAATTTCAATGTCATTCTTCAAAGAAATAGAACAATTATTGATGAAATTCATATGGAATCACAAAAAACCCCGAATAGCCAAAGCTCTCCTGAAAAAAAAAGAAGGGAATGGAGGCATCACACTCCCAGACTTCATACTCTACTACAAAGCCATAATCATCAAAACTGCATGGTATTGGAACAAGAACAGACATACAGACCAATGGAATCGAATAGAAAATCCAGAAATAAACCCACAGATTTATGGTCAACTAATCTTTGACAAAGGAGCAAAGACTATGCATTGGAGCAAAGAAAGTTTGTTCAATAAATGGTGCTGGGAAAACTGGGTCGCTACATGCAAAAGAATGAAGCTTGACCACTACCTCACACCATACACAAAAATCAACTCAAAATGGATTAAAGAACTAGACTTAAGACCTGAAACCATAAAATATATAGAAGGAAATATAGGCGAAACACTACGTGATTTGCACATCAAAGACATCTTTACAGACACATCATCCAAAGCAGCGATAGTGAAGGCGAAGATAAACAGCTGGGACTACATCAAATTAAAGAGCTTCTGCACAGCAAAAGAGACAATAACAAAAACAAAGAGAAACCCCACCAACTGGGAGAACATTTTTGCACCCAACACTAATGATAAAGGACTGATCACAAAAATCTGCAAAGAGCTGATGAGACTCAACAACAACAAAGAAAAGAATCCAGTCAAAAAATGGGCAGAAGAGCTAAAAAGAAACTTCTCTGAAGAGGAAATGCAAATGGCCAACAGGCATATGAAAAAATGTTCAACATCACTTATCATCAGGGAAATGCAAATCAAAACTACCATGAGATACCATCTTACACCAGTGAGAATGGCACATATTAAAAAAACTAGCAACAACAAATGTTGGCGAGGGTGTGGAGAAAAAGGAACTCTTCTGCACTGTTGGTGGGAGTGCAAACTGGTCCAACCACTGTGGAGAGCTGTGTGGAGATTTCTGGACCTACTAAACATAGAGCTTCCATATGATCCAGCAATTCCACTCCTAGGTATTTACCCAAAGGACACAGAAACATCAATTCCAAAGAACACCTGCACCCCTATGTTTATAGCAGCACTGTTTACAATAGCTAAGCTTTGGAAACAACCCAAATGCCCAAAAATAGATGACTGGATCAAGAAGATGTGGTACATATATACCATGGAATATTACTCAGCATTCAAAAAAGATAAACACATGCAATTTGCAGCAACATGGATGGCACTGGAAGGGATCATGCTCAGCGAAATAAGCCAAAAGAAAAAGAAAAATACCGGATGGTCTCACTCATAGCAGGAATCTAGAAAACTTAAATAAGGGACCAGGAAAACGAATAACTATAAGAAAGTGAAAATCAAAATCAACAAAAAACTACGAACCAGAGACACTTTTAGGGGGGCGGGGGTGGGAGGGGAGGGATTGGGGTCAGAATGGGGGGCTGCAATTGTATGGGGAATATAAAAATAAAATTTATTATTAATAAAAAAAAATAAAAAAATAAAAAAATAAAAATAAATAAAATTAAATGACAAAAAAAAAAAGAAAACTAAAGAGACAAAAATTAATAATATCATAAATTACAGAGAGGACACATCTACAAATTTCAAGAATATTAAAAGGAATATTAAAATGAACACAATGAACTACGTTATGCACAAGAATTTGATGATGTAAATGAATGGAACAATTCCTTGAATGATATAATCTATCATAACTCACAAAATAAACAACAGGTATAAAATGGGTTTGTATCTACTTAAAAACTGAAGCAATACTTAATAACCTTCCAAAACAGAAATTACAAGGTTCAAATAGATTCAGTGGTGAATTCTACAAATATTCAAGGGAGAAATTATATTAATTCTCTACAATTTGGATCAGAGGATAGAAGTGGAGGGAATACCTCCGAATTCATTTTATGATGTCAGCATTATCCTAATACCAAAACCACACAAAGACATTACAAAAAAGGAAATTTACAAGCCAATATTTTCATGAACATATATGAAAAATTCTTAATGGAATATTGCAAAATAAAATCAAACAATGAATAAAAAACTTATACTTCATGACAAAGTGGGCCCGGGTATAAAAAGCAACATATGCAAGGTTGGCTTAACATTTGAAAACCAGTTAATGAAATTATATGAACAGACTAAAAAATAAAATTCACATCATCATATCAATATATTCAGAAGACACATTGAACACATTTCAACAACTATTAATGTAAAGCTCTCAGAAAATAGGAAGATATGAGAACTTCCAAAGCCTCCCCAAAGAAACCTACAGCTAAATCATACTCACAGTGAGAAACTTGAAACTTATTAAGATTGGAACAATGCAAAGATGTCCCTTTTATCATTGCTTTTCAACAGACCTAGTCCTAGCCAATGCAATAAAATAGAAAAGAAAATTAAAGTTATACTGATTGAAAAAGAAAAAATAGATGTATCTCTATTTGCAGATGACATGATCCTCTATTTAGAAAATCCAAAAGAACCAACAAGAAATGTCCTGAAGGATATACAATATATCTCTAAGTGTAAATCTAACAATATATGTACAAGATCTATTTAAAGAAAACCTGTTGAAAGATAATATGAGAATGAAATAAATGGAGAAATATTTTATGTTCATGCATAGGAAAATTCAATACAGTCAAGATATCAACTCATCCTAATTTTATCCATAGACTCAATAAAATGCAAATAAGGCATTTTATGAATATTGATGAACTAACTCTATAGTTTAAATGGCATGCAACAGAACCACAATAATCAACACAATATTGTAAGAGAACAAATTTGAAGAACTGACAGTACTCAACTTTAAGACATACTACTAAAATAAGTAATAAAGATAGTATGTTATTTGTCAAAGAATAGACAAATCAAGACAATGAAAGAGAAAAGCAGAAACAGACCCACATACATAAAATTAATTAATCTTTGACAGAGGAACATACACAATATAACAGAACAGATTTTTATGCAAATGTCTTTGAAAAACTATGTATCTACATACAAAATTATTAATCTAGACACAGAGCCTACATTCTTCATAAGAATTATCCCAAAATGGATTATAGATCTAAATGTAAGATACAAAGCTATAAAGTTCATAGATGATAAGAGAAAATCTAGGTGACCTTGGCAATGGTGATGACTTTTCAGATATAACACAAAAAGCACAATGAACAAAGGAACAACTGAATGTAAGCATGAGTTATCAGGCCATAACAGGATGTGGAGAACCTAAATGTATATTAAGAAATGAAAGAAACCCAAATGAAAAAGTTTCTTTCACACAAATTTGATGGTCTAGGTGAAATTGACCAATTCCTTCAATTCCAAATATATATACTATGATTCCAAATATGATATTTGGAAGAGACAAAATACAGACATGGTAAAAAGATCAGTGGTTGCCAGAAGTTGAGGTGGTGGAGAAGGATGACTTTCAAGGACACAGATGATTTTTACAGCAGTGAAAAATACTATATTGTGTAAGACTATACTGATGAATACCTGTCATACATTTGTCCAAACCTATAGAAAGTACCACACCAAGAATGAACCCTAATAGGAGTTATGGACTTTAAGTGATTATGAAATGCCAATGTAGACTCATCAATGATAACAAATATACCATTCCAGTGGGGAGGCTGATAATGGGGAAGCCTGTCCATGGGGCAGGGGGAGGGTAGAATATATATGGAAAATCTCTGTACCTGTCAATTTTTCTGTGGATCTAAAACTGCTCTAAAATTTGACTTTTAAATACTCAAAAAATATATATAACTATTCTATGAAAGATTTTAACTGGACACCATGAAATATACAGAAAAAACAGCAAAACACTATACAACTTTGGTTTCAGGAATGTCTTGAGGGACCTGATTACAACATAAGAGAAACAAAAGCAAAAATAAACAAATGGGACTATATAAAATCAGAAAATAGCAAAAGAAACTATCATTAAAACAAAAACACCCTAAAGAATGGAAGAAAATATTTCCACACCATATAACAGGCTGATATCCAAGATCTACAAAGAACTCATACAATTCAACAAAAAGAAAATAACCCAATCAAAAAATGGGCAGAAAACCTAAATAGACACTACTTCAAAGAAGACATGCAGATAACCAATAAGCACATTTAAAAATGGACATTATTTGTGATCAAAGAAGTGCAAATCAAAATCACAATGAGAAATCAACCCATACCTGTCAGAATGGCCCATATCAAAAGGACCAGAAATGACAAGTGTTGGAGAAAAAGTAATCCTCATACACAGGTTGGAATATAGAATGGCCCAGAGCCTATGGAAAACACTATTAAGGTTTCCCAAAATATTAAAAATAGCAATAATATACATATTTATATAAATATATATTTATATAAATATATAAAAAGTATATAAATATAAATATTAAAAATAGCAATAATATGGAAATAATATATAGCAATCCCACTCCTAGGTATTTACCTGAAAAAGGCAACACCACTAATTCCCAGGGATATATGCACTGCTATGTGCATTATAGCACTGCTGACAAGCCAAGTTATGGAAACAACATATTTCCCCAGGGACAGAGGAGAGTATTAAGAAGCTTGAATACTACAGAATAGTACTACGGAATACTATGGGAGTACTACGGAATACTTCTCAACTATGGGAGAAGATGAAATGTTGCTATTTGTGACAACATGGATGAAACTGGAGGGGATTATACTACGCAAAATAAGTCAGAAGGAAAAAGACATACAAAACAAAGGATCAGACAAAAGTAAACCAAGAAAATCCTAAAAAACTGTCTGTATCCTTAAAGCAACCAGAGGCAGAGGGTAAAAACTAAAAGGGAAAGAAGCTCAGTGGGCTTTGGTGGTGGATGCGGTGTGACAGGACACACTGAAGTGGTATAAACCTACACCTCTAAATCATATAGTGTTATAAATCAATATTATCTCAATAAAAAATAACATCACTAAAACAAAGAAATACAGAAATATCCTAAAGGAGTTGACAGGAGACCAAACAAATATATGGTGTAAAGGGAAGAAATTAAATGGCAAAAAAGGGTAAAATATTACCAGGTAATTTCTTTCAATCTGCAAAATAAAACAATGGAATGCAATGATTTCACTTCTGTAATGAAAAACAGTTTTAAAAAATAAGAATATGTTGGGTAAATGGGAAACTGCCTTGGCAGTAATGGTAATAAATTATTCCTGTAATTATGATGGGTAATTTGACAATATATGTGTCATGATTTAAAGATGTATACCTTTTGATTTAGAAACTTAATTTGAAAGATATTCAACATAGTGTCAAAAATATTGAGAATGAGAATTCTAATTTCAGCAACTAAAAATTTTTAAACAATCTAAAGTTACAATAATAGCTTGGTTAAATAATTATAATGCAAGTCTACTCTGGAAAATGCTTAATCATAGCTTTTTATTATTTTGATGTATATTTAAAGACATTAAAGATGCCTGTAATTTATTTTGTTAAAATACACATTAAAATGGCATTTTCAACATATCTATCTATATTTAGACATGCATTTAAAAGTCTCAAAATCTCAATAACTTTTATCAAAAGGCTAACTGAATATTTTGAGATGAGATTTATCAGTGATTTCCAATTTCAGCATTATTATTTTCATAATGAAGTTGTAAATTTTTCCGATATATATACTTAGTTAAATTTTAAAAGCATAAAGATAAGTCACACTCATATTTGTGTCAGTTATATCCTCATACTCCAAATACTTTTCTCAAAGTGGAAGATTTCTATGCCTTAGAGTGGCTCTTCTCTTCCAAGAATAGTATAATTCGATGATGCCATCTAGTGTTAAGAAATTGTGATGTCTTGAGAAAGGTTTGCAACTCAAAAAGATTAAGTACTCCACAATTCTAATGGCAAATCTGAACAAAACTAGTACTTTTTTTTTTAAAGGACAGTCAGATTCATTGCGAATATAAAGCAGCACAAAGTCCAAATTGAAAACTTGACCTGCAGTTACAATATGTCCTTTAATTCAGTTGTAACTGAGCAACTCTGGAAAGAATATCCAAGAGCCTTGTTAGTAACTGAACTGATGAAGGGGCAGAGTAAATTTCTACTCTCATTTCTCTCTCTCTCTCCCTACCTCTCCCTCTCTCTCTCCCACACACACCCTACCACCTACAAAATTTGAGAAACAAGGAATTTATTTAAAAGGTTACAAAAGCATTCTATTTGAAGATAAACTAAATGTATACTCACTTTTGGTCTAAGGATACAAAAGAAACAAAAAGATGAATAGCCAATTTATTTCCTTCTGTGTTATTGATCCAAATTAGTAATCAAAGGAAGTTGATTTCTTGATGGCTTGACTCCAGACTCATTTGGGAATATCTCTAAGTAGTCATATGTCAATCAGATAAAATATTTGAGTACCTATATACTAGGGTGTTTTAAGTGTTATGAAATTATAATAGGTGTTAGGAAACAGTAGTTTAATAAGATAAAGCCTTTGCTATCAGGGAACTTATAAACAAGTGTGATCTTCTTAACTCAAGAATACTTTTTCCAATTTGAGATGATTTACCAAGTACCTTAAAATGTTTCCTATCCTATAACTGATAGTTTGATTTCTGGGAGTTTATCCCGAAGAAATGAAACAAGAAACTCATCTCATCAATGTATGACAGTGAATTAGAAACAACCTAAATGACCAAAAATAAAGGATTGGTCAAGAACCATTCATGGTTGGGGGCCTCCCTGGTGGCGCCAGGGGTTGAGCACCACACTAATAAGCAATCTGCAGCGTCTGCAGCACAAGTTCGATCCCAGGCCGGCCAGGGAGCAACCCACATGGCGCAGCAGACCTCTCCTGACTCGCCCACTGCTCCCCTCAGTAGCGTATTTCGGTCGGTCTGCCTGTTCTGTTCCCCACTCTGTCTCTGGTGGCTCCTCTCACCCCCACATCTCTGGCCTGTATCCCAACTTTTGTATGCATAAATATTTAAAAAAAAAAAACCATTCATGGTTTATAATTGCTTGTTGATTTTGATTTTTTCTTTATTATAGTTATTCTTTTTCCTGGTCCCTTATTTAGGTTTTCTAAACTCCTGCTATGAGTAAGACCATATGGTATTTTTCTTTTTCTTTCTGGCTTATTTTGCTGAGCATGATCCCTTCCAGCTCCATTCATGTTGCTGCAAATTGCATGAGTTTATCTTTTTTTTGATTGCTGAGTAATATTCCATTGTGTATATATACCACATCTTCTTGATCCAGTCATCTATTTTTGGACACACTATAGGGTGAGGGCGGGGAAAGGAGGGATTGGGGTCAAAATAAGGGGGGTGCAATTGTATGGAGAATATAACCAAGATGAAAATGCATACATTGTGCAAAAATGAAAAATGATGTAAGAAATATATAAAAAAAATTAAAAAAAAACTATTCATGGAATGGAATGCCATGCAGTCATTATAAATGATATATCAAAGGCTTTTTATTTTTCTGCAAATATTCATAATTTCTAGTGAAACAGGATAGAAAAAGTAACAGTGGAAATATCAGAAACCTTCTGTAAGTATGGGTGGCCTGACCTGGCAGTTCCAGTGACTCTTAGGAACTCTGACATGGCAAAGTCCTAGGATTCACAGGATTCCCTACAGGAAGGCTGTAATACTGTGACAGAGACATAGCCACCCGTTTTACTCACATTCTTTGGAATGGAAGATGTTGTATTTGCACTTTATCAAAATCCTTTTCTTTAAAATTGAAGTAGACCTAGGTAAGTCTGGGGCCTCCCCGGTGGCGCAGCGGTTGAGCACCGGGTTGCGAAGCTGCCCACAGCCTCTGCAGCACCGTTTCAATCCCCGGCCACCAAGCGAGGGTCCCACATGGCGCACAGACCTCTCCTGCCTCCTGCTGCTCCCCTCAGCAGTGTATTTCGTCAGTCTGCCTGCTCTGCTCCCCACTCTGGCTCTGGTGAATTCTCTCACCCTCCTGTGTTTCTGACTGTACCCAGTGCTTGTATAAATAATCTTTAAACAAAACAAAACAAAAAAAGAACTAGGTAAGTCTGAATAATCAAAATATCCTATTTAATAGCTTCCAGGAAACCAAATACTGGAGAAACAGAGGACCACCCTCCCAACTAGTTTTCTAAATATTTTAATGTGCTGAGTGACCAAGCAAGACTTATTCTTCATATATAAAATGGCTGCTTTGCCAAGGAGTTTTATAATGCCTTTTCCAGATTCAATGGTCTATTCTGTTGCCCATTTGGTGCTTCTACTGTCTGCAGTTACATGTGTCCTTTGCCAAAGCAATGGGATGATCTCATTTGTAATGAAACAAGTTGTTACAGAGTCCAAACTGAGAGTCAACAGCAACCTTGGCGTAAACTAGTAAATAAAATTTGTCTCTAAAAAACTCAGTAAATTTCTTCTTCTTCAATGTTTACTTAGATTTATTGTTAAATTTTATTTCTTTAAAAATTGTATTATATTTTTATTGAGATAACATTGTTTTACAATACTTTATATGATTTATGGATAAAAGTTCACAACTTTTCAAATGTTTTTACACCACACCTACCACCAAAGCAACTATAATCCTTCAGATAGTCCATGGGTATTTCCCCCCTCTGCTCCCCACTGCCCACTCTCCCCTTTTTGTTAGACTTAAGTCTGAAATCAGATTTTTAGCATTTGTTTGGTCTTGTTTTGTCTGTTATTTTGGCTTTTTTTCATTTATATTCCACATATGAGTGAAATAATTCAATATTTGTCTTTCTCTTGATTTATTTTGCTAAGCATAATCCTCTCCAGTTTCATCCATCTTTTTGCAAAAAGTGAAATTTCATCTTCTATTTAATAGCTGAGTAACAGTCCATTGTATATTCTTTTTTTTTTTAAAGATTTATTCATTCATGCACACAAGAGCTGGGGTACAGGCCAGAAATGCGGGAGGTGAGAGGATTCACCAGAGACAGAGTGGGGAACAGAACAGGCAGATTGACCAAAGTACACTGCTGAAGGGAGCACGGGCGAGTGAGGAGAGGTCTGCTGTGCCATGTGGGTTGCTCCCTGGCTGGCCGGGGATCGAACTCATGATGTAGAGGCTGTGGATTGCCTCATAGTGGTATATATACACAATGGAATATTACTCACCAATCAAAAAAGATAAACTCATGCAATTTGCAGCAACATGGATGGAGCTGGAAGGGATCATGCTCAGCGAAATAAGCCAGAAAGTAAAAGAAAAGTACCAGATTGTCTCACTCATTGTATATTATTAATTCACTTATCTGTCATTGGGCACAAGTTGTTTCAATAACACAGGAATGCATAGATCACTGGGAATTAGAGGTTTGCCTTTTCAGTGGAATTGCTTGATCATATGGTAGATCTATTTTTAATATGTTGAGAAACCTCTAATATTTTTTCATGGGGGTTGTACCAGTCTACATTCCATCAACAGTTGTCTCAGGATTCCTTTTTCTCAATACCTGACCAAAACTTGTGTTTGTAGACTTCAATACTGCCCATTTTCATGTCTATGAAGTGGTATCTCATTGTGATTTTGGTTTGCATTCCCCTGATAAGACATGATGCTGAGTAGTTTTTCAAGTACCTGCTGGTCATCAACTCCCTTATTTAGTGAAATGTCTATTTAGATCTTCTGCCAATTTGTTGATTGGGTTATTTTTCTTTTGAAGTTTTATGAGTTCTTTGTAGCTCTTAGATAACAGTATCTTTGGGATGTATTATATAAAACATCTTCTCCCATTCATAGGGAGTCTTTTTATTTGAATGAAAGGTTTTTTTGTTTGTTTTTTATTTGTTTGTATTGCTGTGCAGAGCTTTTTAGTTTAATGTAACCTCTTTTGTTTATTTTTGCTTTTCTCTCCTTTTCCATTTTAATGGAATCCCCAAAGACATCACTGAAGCTAATGTGATGTAGTGATTTACCTATGCTTTTCTTCTAAGTATATTAGGGTTGTGGGTCTTATATCTAAGTCTTTATTCAGTTTTAATTTTTTAGTAAATAAAATGTGTAGTGTGGATTTATTTCTCAATTCTAGTATATGGTAAGTGTGTCTTTTTTTCCTAATACCATACTGTTGTGATTAGTATAGCTTTGTAATATAGTTTATTAGAATTTTCTCCCCTTTTTTTTTTAAGATTTATTTATTTATGCATACAAGAATTGGGATACAGGCCAGAGGTGTGGAGGGGTGAGAGGATTCACCAGAGACAGAGTGGGGAACAGAACAGGCAGTGACTGAAATACATTACTTAGGGGAGCAGTGGGTGAGACAGGCGAGGTCTACTGCACCACGCAGATTGCTTCCCAGCCAGCCAGGGATCGCACTCATGACACAGAGGCTGCAGACAACTTCACAATGCTGTGCCCAACCCCCTGCACCACCAGGGAGTCCCTCTTCCTTTTTTCTTAGTGAGCTTAGCTAGAGGTTTGTCTGCTTTTTTCATATTTTCAAGGAGCTACCATTTTTTAATTGCTATCTTGGACTAGCTCTGTTAATTTCTAGTTTATTCACACTCTAATTTTTATTATTTCCTTTCTTCTAGTGGCTTTTGGTTTCATTTAATCTTCTTTCATTTGATCATTAAGGTGTAAGGTAAGATTATTTGTAGGCCTGTGTTGCTATGTACTACCTCTTAGTACTCCTTTTCTGTGGTACATAAGTTCTGGAAGCTCTTGTCTTCATTTTTATCTGTCTCCAGGTATTTTTTAATTTCCTCATTTACCATTTACCCAATATTTATTCTGTAGTGTTTTTTTTTTTTTTTAATTTTTTTTTTTTTTAATAGAGGCATGCTTTATTTATTTGTTTGCTGGTTTGTTTGTTTGTTTTGTTTATACATGCACTGGGTACAGTCAGAAGTGCGGGAGGGTGAGAGAATTCACCAGAGCCAGAGCAGGGAGCAGAGCAGGCAGAAGGACCGAAGTACACTGCTGAGGGGAGCAGCGGGCGGCAGGAGAGGTCTGCGCGCCATGTGGGACCCTCCTCCAGTGGCCGGGGAGCAGCCGGGGATCGAACCGGCGCCGCAGAGGCCGCGGGCAGCCTCGCAACCCAGCGCTCAACCGCTGCGCCACCGGGGAGGCCCTATTCTGTAGTGTTTTATTTAATCAGCACATATTTGAGACTTTACTTGCTTTCTTTTTGTTGATTTGTAGTGTTATATCATTGTAATGAGAAGATTATTGATATGATTTCAATCTTCATGAATTTATTGAAACTTGTTTTGTGATACAATATTCATTCTCTCTGGGAGAATGTTCCATGTGCATTTGAGAACTATGTATACTCATCTTTTTAGGGATGCAGTGTCCTATAAATATCTATTAATGTCTATTAAGCCATTTGTCTGCTCAATTTTCTAATTTAAGAGTGTTGTTTCCTCATTGATTTTCTTTCTGGTTCATATGTCCATTGGTGTAATTGGATGCTGTAATTGTGTTGCTGTCAATGTATGTTTTTAGGCTTATTAATAGTTGCTTTAAATATTTTGATGTTCTTTCATTTGGTCTGTACACTCATATCTATATATCTACTGATCTCTATAGGTATATAATCTCTATAGGTATAAGTATATACCTATATAGAGACATATATAGATGAGTCTTATGTTCTCCTAATGTTATGATCCCTAGATCATTATATAATGTTTATCCCTGTCTCTTAATTTTTTAAACTGTAAGTCTATTTTAACTAATATAAGTAGGGCTGTGTCTGCATTTTTAAATATTTCATTTGCCTAAAGGATTATTTTCCAATCTTTTATTTTGATTTATGTTTATCTTTGCAGCACAGATGAATCTCACAGAGAAAAGAGAAAGTTGCAATTTGTTTTTCTGATCCAAGCAGCTACTCTGTACCTTTTGATTAATGAGTTCAATCTATCATATTAAAGATAATTACTGAGTTTGAGGACCTGCTACTGCCATTTTGTCTGTAACTTTCTGGGTCTATATATTTCCTTGCTTCCTTTTTTTGTGGATTTTCTTTTCTTCTATTTAGACAAGACAGTTCCTTTCAATATTTCTTATAGGGAAAGTCTAGTGTTAGCAAACTCCTTCAGCTTTTGTTTGTTGGGAGTGTTATTTCTTTCTAATATCTGAAAGAGAATCTTGCAGTATATAATATTCTAGGCCAGCAATTTTTATCTTTTAGTATTTTAAATAGGTCATCCTATTCTCTCATTGCCTCTTGAATTCTCCTGGAAAGCCTAAGAAAGCTTAATGGCAGTAACTTTGTAAGTTACCTGCTCTTCCCCACTAGCTGGCAGCAATATTCTTTATTTATGTTTCTTGGTGTCAGTCTCATTACATTTAGATAAACATTTGTTATTTCACTTTATGGACTTGTGTATTTAGTTCCTTCACCAGTTTTTAGAAATTTTCCTCTATTATTTCTTTGAATAGGTGAAGGAGTAAGTTAGGAAATGGACATAGGCAGTCAGCTTGGAACAGGGTACCCCAAGACCCTAAGTCCACTTATCAGTCTGATTAACAATCTCTTGGAGCTAGGAGGGTGGCCCTTCAACCCCTAGGGCATCCATTCATCAGTTTGAGTGGAGAACAATCTCAGGCCAGGAGGGTGCCCCCTCTAACCCAGTAGAGAGTAAACCGTCTAGAACACCAACACAATAACACAATGCTAAAGCAATGTACCAAAGGAAGTTTCAGGAAAGTAGGCCAGGTAACATGGGCAAACTCAGTGGGTCTCCTTAGCCTAGGAGAACACAACTCAGCAGACCTCAGCAGCCTAAGAGACCCTGCAGGCCCAGCCATTCAGCAAGAAATAAAACAAGGAGTTACCCAACAACGAAACCCCCACTCCTTACCCACTATAGTCATATAAGCACCTACTTCTTCTCACCTCAGTGGCTAACAACTTGGGACCCCTCTCTGCTTGGAGAGCTTTACTGTCAATAAATCTCTTGCTTTCTGGTAAATGCAGTCTTGATGTTGAATTCTTTCCTCGCTAAAGACAGGAACCCAGAAGGAGCCCACCTGAGGTTCCTAGATGCTGGGTCTGCTATCAAAACCCCCAATTCATAAGATATTTTCTCCCTTTTCTCTCTCTTTCCATTCTAGGATGCACATTATTCTTATGCTGCCTTTCCTAATGAAATTGTATATATATTTTTAAGGATTTATTTATTTATGCATATAAGAACTGGGGTACAGGCCAGAGGTATGGGGTGGAGGGGAGAGGATTTACCAGAGAGAGTGTGGAGCAGAACAGGTGGATCTACTGAAAGACACTGCTGAGGGGATCAGCAGGCAAGACAGGAGAGGTCTGCTGTGCCATGTGGGTAGCTCCCTGGCCGGCCAGGGATGGAACTCGTGCTGCAGAGGCTGCGAATAGCTTCGTAGTGCTGTGCTTAACACCTTGTGCCACCAGGGAGGCCCAGAACTAAATATTCTGAGAGCGTTGCTCCATTTTTACATCCTTCTTCTTGTCCTTCTTCCACCTGTGTCCTTTGTGTTTACTATATTTGATCTTTCACTTGACCTATTCAGCTTGCACAGCTCTGTATCAATTTTTAATCTCATTTGTTGAAATCTTTATATCCTGAGTCTGTTATTTTCTATTTAATGCTTCAATTTCTGTCTTTTATTCCTTAATTTATTTCCAATCTCATTAATTTGTTTTCCTGAACTTTGTCTTATCGCTGTGATTAGCTTTTCTGAGTTCTCTTATATAATTATGACCTGTCTCTGTGCATTTTTCCTTTCTCATTTTCTCTATTATAGCAATTTTGAACTCTCTATGATAGGGAGATGTAATCTTCCATGTCTTTTCTAGAGAACTGTTACATTCTCCTGAGCTGTGACTTTGCCATGCATTGTACTTCTTTGCCTAGTTGCTGTTTTAAATTTCATATATACATAAATGAAATGTCACACATAAATTTCATATGTGTGCATATATATGTATGTATGTGTATATGTTAGAGAGTTGAGCCACTTTTACTTTTCCCTTTGATGGCACTATGGTATGATTTGATTTGAATTTTTTTTACCCTTTGTCTTCCCTGAGTACTGAGACATGTTTCTACAGTTAATGAGTCAGGCAGGTTGAAGGGCAGGAGTGAGGGTTCAGACCACAAGGGTCCAGCTACTGTCATTTACTTCCTGAGAACACTTTATGTTTGTGACAATGCTTACATCCTTCCTTTTATAAGGTTCCAGATCTGAGACTGTAGTTTGCGTTACTAATGCACTTCAAGGTTTATACCACTTCTGCGTGGTAGACGAGGGGGATTGCAGTTTAGAGCACTTTTTTTTTTTGTTCATTTCATTACAAATGAACAAAAAAAGTTGTTGTGGAGCACCATAACTCCTCTGTATATTTACCCTTGCGCTGTGGTGTGTCCCTTTGTAACAACGTGGTCCCCAGGAAAGGGGGAGGTTCCAGGTTTCCTGCCCTACCCAAAAGGAGGGTGGAGCTGAGCAGGGAGAGAAGAAGCTACAGAGGAGAGGGAGGAAGGAAGGAAGCAGGATGGAGCCAGAAGGAGACCTGGAGGAGGCACATGGAGCCGAGAGACACATGAAGAAACTGCGCTTGCCTTTTGGTCGTGGACTGGTTGACACAGATGTGGGTGAGAGACCCATGGGGAGGTGACAATGGCAGTTTTTGTCTTGATTTTGATTTTGCACTTTTCCTTCCAGACTTGTCTGGTTGTTTCTGATACTTTTCTGTAGGTCCCCACTGGAAGATGCTTTAGACTAGTGGCAGACTTTTGGGCCTTGTTCTGGGCCAATCCCGTTTGGGTGGACTTTTACCCACAAGGAGACAGGTAACTTTGGGTGCTTGATTTAGAAACTATATTCTTTGCCTTTCCTGTATTGTTTACTAATTGTATTAAAGTTCCTTTTCATTAAAGTCTCATACGTCTTGTGTTGATGCTGCAGATGGCAGGACCTATTTAGAGCAGGCAGGTTTGTGGGATCTGGGGTGCCCCTCTCCCTGCCCTGTAACACCTTCACACTATTACTCCTCTTCTCTTCCCAGGACCCTTGACTGAGCTTGTAGCCCTGAGTCTGTGTTCCTCACCTGAGACTATAGATCCAGGCATTTGTTTACACGCACTTCCTCTTCAATGAAGTGGGACTCTCCTTTGTTTCTCCTCTGCACAGTATGTATCAGTCTCTGATGTCCAACAGATGTCCTAGTTTCACCCCAACCCATTGTTGTTCCCTCTAGCTAACTATTAGATGATCCACTTGGATCAAGGACCTTCCTTTATAGCCTTTTTTGAGTCCCCTGTTTACAAGTATAATTTCTCTGTGTCTTCTTTCAACCCTTCTTAGACACAGTAGCTGCTCTCAAAGTCCTTTCCTCTGACCCTTTTTTCTGTTCTTTCTACATCCTCTTAGTATAGTTCTATTCACAAAACCCAAACCTCTCTGAATTTTTCTCAATTAAAATGACATCTCTGTCCATAGCATTCATTCAGTAATACAGGTTGAGTATGTTCTGTGTGCCACACACTCTTCTGTGGGTCAAATGGAGATGAAAATGCTCATAGGTCATGCCTGAAAGGTCAATGCAGGAGGCCAGAATGCAAAAGCCCACCAGGAAGCCCACCTGGGGGCAGTAATGCAAAAGCCCACCAGGAAGCCCACCTGGGGGCAGGAATGCAGAAGCCCACCTAGAAAATTCAGACAATAAGCCTCTCCCCACCCTACAAACTTCCCCTCACCCCTGCTGTGCAAACCCAGTTTCCCACCTGACCTCTCCTGACCCTATAAAAGCCTGCCTTCCCCTGGCAACATGCAGGACTTCACCGACCCCCACCTTGGGCTCCTGAATCCCCCCTAGGGGCGCAATAAATTTTCCCCACCTTTGGGAAAACTTGGCCTGGCTCTTCTTTTCTTTACCGCCCAGAACCTTTCAATGCCTTTTTCAACTTACACCCCTAACGGTGAAAAGGAGGAAAGGTGAATGATGGAATAAATGAAAGAAATTAAGAAGCATGAGAAAATATACAATTGGTAGAAAAGTTGGGGTGGGGAGATTTGCTGGAGGAGAAGAATTTCAGTAGTAGTAGTTGAAGGTCAAGCAGGTATTAACTAAAGGGAAGACTGTAAAAAGAGCAACAAAAATTACAATCATTGTTGCAGTCCCCTGGTACATTTGAGGAAATGAAAAGGTGGAAAGACTGGAGCACAGAGCTGAGAGATGGTGTGGTTCTGTACATGCAGCCAGGTTAAAGATTATGGTCTTTATTCCAAAGTCAGAGACTCTGGGGTCCGCAGATAGCTCTGTTTCTGCCTTCTCCTCACTTCATTACAAATATATTGTCTCAAAAGTCATGGTTTCAATGATCTTTTTCTCCTTGTAAAATGAAAATGTTGGATTCAATGAGCACTAAGTTTTTTTCCAGCTGTGAACTTACTCCTTTTACAAGCTCTGAAGTTTTCTTATGCTTAACTAGCTAGACTATTAAAAGATTCAAGAGGATTTGTTGTGATAATGAAGTCATGAGCCCTGTCTTTTTCTACATATTCTCAACACCAGGAGTTTGAACGGCAAAGTAAGTATTCTTGAGCATTTCACAAAGCAAAATGATCAAGACTGCTTTATTAGCTATTATTGTTTCCTTAGTATGGAATACAATTCTGTCAATTGCAAGAGAAGTTCCAGCTGCACAACCAATAAACTCTAATGTTTCTTATACCAAAGCAGACTTGGAAAGATGTTAACATTGAAGTGTTTTCAGTTCCTTTTTTCTAGCATTAGCCTTCTACCTTCGCAAAACTTACAGTAATGAACAAAGAACAGTTTTCAGAATTTTCTGCCACATAGTGTCATAAACCCTGCAACTTAGATCTTTAATCTGGCTTCAGTTCTAACGCTATTCTAACATAATCTTCTCATATGTAATTGAAGAAGGCTCAGTTTTGTTTCCTTTTCACAAGTTATTTCTAAATTCCTTTTCTACTGGTATGATTATGAATGCCAAGAGTGGGAGGTTCTCAGTACCAAATGACAGCTCAGAATAAAGTAATTAAACATTTTTACAAAAGCCAATGGAACATAAATAATAGCAATTATCACTAGCCTAACTATAACATCTTTAATAAAGAATTAACAAAACCTTTCAGGATACTGTGACTACAAATGTATTATATACAGACAATCTTTTGAGTTAGTTAAAATACATTAAATGTTTTTATTCCTACACCATCAGTTTATATCTCAAATATGAAATTATAAGTTGAGACTTGAATTTGAGGTAAAACAATCTTCTAGGATTTTCCAGTTTTGTGTAAGTGATTGGTTCAACTCTTACTGCTTTCATTTGCTCTGTGTAAAGGATCTGGAATTTGAATTTTAGAAAACAGTGACTTTTTCAGCTGTCATAAAAAGTGAATATATCATGAATAGAATGAAAATGTCATAAAAGAACCCAAAATGGTGTTACAAATATGAAAAAGAAGGTTTAATCATGAAGGACAGAATAGGGCATTTTGACCAGAACACTAAGTTTATATAGTTTTTTCTCTCTCATTAGTTGGCTTCTATTTTTGTTTGACTTTTTTGTTGTTGTTGTTTAACTGATATACCATTAAATTATAATACTATGTAAGTTTCAGGAGTACAACTCCAACCTCATAAACACATACACTACATTGTACCTGTTGTGGTTTTTGGAGTCTGTGGGTTTGGAGCACGGGGTCCTTGGATTCACTCTGGGAAAGGTTTCACCAGAGCTCCAGTTTCAGCGACACACGGCGAGTTTCCAGGCAAGTTTCTCATGAGACAGAGAAGTTAGTTATATTTAAAGAACAGGTTTATTAGGGAAAGGGACAGAAGAGTAAAAGACACTTTCACAGACACCAGCAGGCAGGAAGAGCTGCCCTGAAAGGGGCAGGTTTGCTGAGAGAGGCCTGCATGGCTGCAGGAGGGCAGCCTTTAGGAGAGCTGCCTCCCCTGAGGGAGGTCAGTGAAGAGAAGTCCTGGTAGGTACAGGTTCAGTCACAGGCAGGCAGGGAGGCTGCTGCCCTGCAGAGGGAGAGAGTGGGTGAAAAGACGCACCTGCATAGTCACAAGTGGACAGTGGGAGTGCTGCCCCAGCCTGTGCAGACATTGAACTGATATAGTCTTCTTCTATTTGGGAGGGGCTCACAAGGAGTGAGCCATCAATTGGTTGCTAATTTTGGATAACTATGTGGAATTTGAAAGGGAAGGGAGATTCTACAATAGGCTCAATCTCCATATCTTTACCTTTGGATGGTCCCTCAGATACCTGCTTGGATGTTATGCTTTGTAATCTAGGTGTCAGCGCCTAAGGATACTAGTTTCTGCAACTGTGTGGTCTGGGCCAAAGGATCTTAGTTTCCATAGCTGTGTCAACAGCTATGCTAATTTCTTCCACCCCCACCTCCTTGTGTGAGCCAGGTTTCCAGTCTTGTGTGCACCTCCTTTTCATTTTTTTTTTCTTTTTTTGTCCTCTATCATACTCACCACCAAAGGTCTAGTACCATTTCCCACTATCAATTCAGCATCCAGCTTTTACTCCTAGCCAGTTTAGCAACAATCATTCTGTTTTCAGAATATAAAATTGTTTTCGCTATGTTTTGTTTGGTTGGGTTTTTTTTGCTTTTTAAAATATATTTCACATATGAATGAAATAATCTGGCATTTTTCTTTCTCTTTCTGATTTATTTTACTTAGCACATCCACCTGAAAATCCAACTGTGTTGTTGCAAAAGAAATGACGTCTTTTTCACCAAATATATTCCACGGAATTCAAATATAACACAATTTCTTTACCCAGTCATATTATTAGGGGAAAAGAATGTCCTAAAGCTAATTCCATACAGGCTTTGTGGACTCCACCCCCACTCCAGACCAAAGCCATCAGGACATTGGGAAAGACAAATCCCATCACCATCAAAGGGAAGGTTGCTGGAACCTAAGTGTGGGGTTAAGCAGCCAGGTTTGGTATAAAAACCGGACATGTGGGCCTTGGGAGTGTCCCTTTTTTGGCTCTCGGCCATCTCTCAGAGTGCCATTGAGTTTCCAGGTCGGAGGATCGGGTAGGAAGCGTTAAAGATTTTATTTCCCTATTTTCTCCCTGAGTTGTACATTTCCTCATTTCCCTTTCCCTTGTAAATAAACCTTTCATTAACCTTTTGTGTATGCCTGTAGTGGAGTATTAATAAGTCCCTTTTAAGCGCGCGGGTGAGGACACACAGCCAGGCAACCCGTTTTATATCGGGACTGCTCTGTAACAATATATCAGTGAACACTTAGATTGTTCCCATGTTTTGGCCATTGTGACTAGTGCTATAATATCCAAAATATACCAAAAAAAAAAACTCAAACAATTCAACAATTTTAAAAAATTGGCAGAAAAACAAACACTTTTCCAAAGAAGACATACAGATGGCCAATAGGAACATGAAAAAAACTGTTCATCACCACTTTTTTAAGGGAATGTAAATCAAAACAAGATATCCCCTCACACATATGAGAATGACCTATATCAAAAAAGCTAGAAATAACAACCGTTGGCGAGGACATGGAAAAACAGGAACCTTCATATCCTATTGATAGGGAGGTAAATTGCAGCAATCTCTATGAAAAACAGTATGGAAAGGCTTAAAAAAATTGCAAATAGAATTATCATATGATCCAGGAATTCTACTTTTAGGTATTTATCCAAATAATACAAAAACATTCATTCAAAAAGATATATGTACCCCTATGCTTATTATATTTAGTTTTGTTTTTTTTTTTTTAATTTAAAAGAGGTAGTTTGTGACCTCCATGAGAAGGTATAGCAAAGACTGCAAGTTGAATGGTAACATACCAATGGGTATTGAAAATAATAGGCTGGCTGCCTGTGATGGCCTAGCCTGCAGAAAGACACTAAGGTGTGGTCTACTGAACTGTGTAGATTACATTAGATAGCCTTCCTACTTCCCCATACTTATTTGAGTTGTTTTAGTTGTGACAGTCTTAAATAAGATTCCTTGCCTATGAAACTGGTCTATCAGAATTTACCTCCCAGGATTTTGTTAGGCTTGAAATAGATAACACATACAAAATGTCAGAAGAGTACCTGTACATTTTCTATAACATTGTATTAATGTCAAAAATAACCTAAGTCACTAACAATAGATGATAGATGCAATGGTGAATCACGACTATATCTGAGAAATTAAATGAGGCTATTTATTTCAAGTTTTATGAAAAGTAAATAAAGACAGTGGTCTTGTTAGGGGGAAAAGGATGTCCTAAAGCTAATTCCAGACAGGCTTTGTGGACTCCACCCCCACCCCAGGCCAAAGCCAAAGACACTGGGAACTCCAAATCCCATCACCACCAAAGGGAAGGTGGCTGGAACCTGAGGGTGGGGTTAAGCAGCTAGGTTGATATAAAGGCAGACACGTGGGCTTTGGGGATCCCCCATTTTGGCTCTCCACCAGCTCGCAGTGTCCGGCCAGCTCTGAGAGTGACTTTGGGTTTCCAGTTTGGCAGATCGGGTAGGACGCATTAAAGACTTTATTTCCCTATTTTCTCCCTGAGTTGTACATTTTCCTTGTTTCCTTTTCCCTTGTAAATAAACCTTTTATTAACCTTTTGTGTGTGTCTGTAGTGGAGTATTATTAAGTCCCTTTTAAGCGCGTGGGTGAGGACCCACAACCAGGAACCCGTTCAATATCGAGGCCGTCCTATAACAGTCTCACACAGAATGATAAATCCATGAGAAACTCTGTGGACATTTCTAACATTTCTATCATTTCCAAAAGATAGCATGTTACATTTTAATGTAGAATATTGACAGTGTAATAAAAAAATTCAACATTTCATGGTGAAAGTTCCTAAACACCAAAAGATTGCTCCTCTATATAAAAACTCATGACCTACTAGGATTTTGACTTTATAAACACTTATTTTAATTTCATGCCTTAAATATAAAGTAAGTTTGACCCATATGAAGCTGGCCTCCTTTCTGTGAAATCAATTTTAGATCATCCTATCTTAGGACAAATTGCCACATGTTAGGAAACTATTAACAAAATCACACTTCAGTAATGTGGACACTCCTATTACAGAAACGTCAGATATACATTATTCCTTCAAATAATTCTCTTAACTATGAAAGAAGAAAAATTAAAAAAAAAATTATTTTATCTTAGAAATCAGGTGGTCAATGTGCACATGTGTATCAGTTTAATAGATCCTAGCCTTCAGAGTCCATAATATATAATTTATTAACCTACTTGAATTAGGAAGTTGTTAAGTATTAAAAAATGTAATGCCCTGAGGAATAAAAGTCCATATTGAAATGTTTGGAGGAAAATATACAAATATAGTTGGTACTTAAAATAGAGCTCTAGAGGAGCCTCCTTGGTGGTACAAGGGGTTAAGCACAGCACTGTGAAACTATCCACAGCCACTGCAACATGAGTTCAGTGTGTGGCCAGGGAGTTGCCCCATGTGATACAGCAGACCTCTCCTGTCTGACCTGCTGCTCCCCTCAGCAGTGTATTTCAGTCAGTCTGCCTGTTCTGTTCCCCACTCTGTCTCTGGTAAGTTCTCTCAACCCCTACATCTGGCCTGTACCCCAGTCCTTGTATGCATAAATTAAAAAATCTTTAAAAAAAAAATAGAACTCTATATCCTAAGAGTAGATTACAGACTGTAAGTGAATTGAAATGGTTTTGAAAAAAATATACCACATTGCTTTAATACATTATAATATTAATTCTCTACTCGCCATAATACTGGATTTAGAAGTATGGACTGAATATGTAATAGAAGTAGCATTTATACACACACACACACACACATACACACACACACACACACACACACACACACACACACACACACATATATATATATATATATATATATATATATGAAGAATTATACAGAGAATTTTACCCTTAAAAGGGAAGGAAATCCTGCCTGTCATTTGAACCTGGAAAGCCTATGCTACATATAATAAGTCAGAGAAAAACAAATGCTGCAAGATTGCATCTATCACTTATATGTGGAACCCCCCAAAGAGTAAAAACCTTAAAAACAGAGTAGTGATGGTTGACAGAGCTTGAAGGGAATAGAGAGAGGCTGACTAAAGGTTACAAATTTTTTAGTTATAACATGAATAAGGGCTGAGAATCTACTACATAACCTAGTAACAGTAGTTGATAATACAATACTGTTGTAGTGGCAGGGTGAGCCACTGAGCAGGTTTTCTAATGATCAGGCAGATGGGGTAAAGGAAGAGTCCTGGAGCCCTCAGTGGGTTTCTCAGGCTTTTATTGAGCTTTACATGTAGTGTGGCAAACAGGTACACAGCAGGCAGAGTGTGGCAGGACAAATGGAGAGGAAGGGGTAGAGTGACAGAGGTTAGTGTTAGATAGGGCAGGGAGAGCAAGTCTCTAAGGTGATGATATTTGAGCAGAGGTGAGGGAATGAATCGTGTAGCTCTTCAGAAGAAACTTCCCGGCGGATATGAAGAGGTGGCCAAGCAAAGTGCACATGTGCAAAGAACGATCCTTTATTGTCATCAAAAAATGATATTTGAATACTATACTGCTACATAGATACGTTTTGTTTTGTTTTTGGATGGACAGTCAGGAAGTTGTGGGTAGTACTTATCTCTGGGGAGGGAGAAAAGCAGCCAAGATCAAGAAATTTACCTATCATTTTGTATTTTTCATACTTTGAATATTTTTTTAATCATGCACATTTTTTTTGGTTTTCGTTTTTTTTTTTCCAACAGGTTTACCCAGGTATTGGGATAATGTGTCATTTTAATTTTCTTCTTTGCACCTATCTGCATTTTAAAATGACTTTTTTTTAAAGAATAATAATCTCTGCAAGTATCCATTTGTGGAACATTACCGTATATATGAACATTATTGCATGTGACAGACTCAGTGCAGGCCCCTAACAGACATTTTTCTGATTCTCCCACACCCCTGTGGCTTACCTGGGCTTTACTTACAACTGTGTTGGAGACTTTCCTGCAAGTTGAGCTTCCTAACCCAAGTGCCTGGCTCTGCTTCTCAGGATTTCTCTAGATACACAGGACCAGGTACTTCTGGACAGAGAGTGGGAGAGGATAATGTCCCTGCGGACAAACCTCAAACACAGTTTTTGGATAGATGCCCCAGCTCCCCTGACCTACAGTGGAAAAATTCTAAGACACATTCTTATAAGGTCCCTGTCAGATAGAGGCCCTATCAGCAGCAGCAGTAATTATTATATCTTCATTGGCTATTCTCCTTTATTCATGTTCTCTGTTTTTTCACTGGGGATCATCCTTCAAATAAGCTATCTTGCATCAGCTTCTGCTTTGGGGCAACTCCAGAAAGGTAAGGCCACACTTCAGTTTCTAGAAAAAACCTTCACCCCTATGTTTATTGCAGCAAGCACCATTTACAATAGGTAAGATATGGACATAACACAAATGGCCAAAAATAGGTAACTGGATAAGGAAAATATGGTATTTATACACTATGGGATACTACTCAGCAATCAAAAAAAGATAAACTCATGCCATTTGCAGCAACATGGATGTCCCTGGAAAGGATTATGCTCAATACAATAAGTCAGAAGGAAAAAAAAAATATTGGATGGTTTCATTTATAGGAGGACTATAAGGCATCAGGGAAATAAATCATAATAAATAAAAAAATAAAAATTAACAGGTAACTATGAATCAGAGATATTCTGCAGGGGAGGGGGAGGGATCAAAACAGGGGAGGGAAGAGCACAAGAGACTATAGCGATGGTACACAGGTGACTTCGTGGTGGGAATTTTAGGGGAACTGTACCTGAGAGGAGAAAGCATACATTGTACAAAAATGAACAACGATGTAAAAGATAAATAGAGAAATAAATAAATAAATAAAATTAGGCATTCAGTGATTATTCTTGAATCCACTTTTGAAGTCCTGCTTTGTATCCCATCACCAGCTAAGAGAGTAACCTAACATGGAAACTTATATAACTCTATGATAATTCATCTGGTTAGGTGTAAGTGTTTCAGAAGCCATGATGAAGAAACAATGCTGTCTTTTACTCATATTTCATAGGAAATTTGTAGGTAACTTTTTTTGAAATTCTTTTTTTTTTTTATTGAGGTACCGTGGGGTTATAACACAGTATATGGAATTTACAACACTGTATATAGTAGTATAAGTTCACACCTCATTGCTATCTTTTAGAGTCAAGAAAAATGACTTCAGGAAAGTGATATTTGGGATGTGTACTAAAAGATGAGGAGGAATTTTCCCAGGAAAATATAGAAGAATAACAGCTAGAAGAATAACATATACAAAGACATGGGGTTAGGGAATTACAGCATGTTGTTCTAGAACTGACAATGAGATGTCCAGTGAAGATTGGGCCCAAGATTTTAAAACTTTGATAATGAGATAAATAAAATTGAATATAATAATAAAAGTAAAAATGCTTAATATTATGCTTAGCTGAAAGTAGGCACTCTACAAATGTTGGTTAATTTCACTTCATCCTATAGACAGGAATGGGCAGATTTTATCTGTCATGGGTCACAGAAAATGTTAGGTTTCTCACACCTTAAGAAATTTGTTGCAACTATAGCATAAATGAATGAATATATAAATGAATGAATGTGTATGTGTTCAACTGAAGTTTTATTTAGAGAAATTATAAGACCTGGATTTTGTTTGTGTACTGCTGTTTGCTGACCTTGGTAGTCAATCAATTTTCCAATCTTTTCATGAAATTAACACCAAAAATGCTTAATAAACAACATCATTCTAATGCTCACAATGGAGTAATCGAATTCTTAGTATTCATTGTTGGAGAAAATATGTAATACATAATTCATATATTTACTCTCACTGTTAACTAAAATGACACATATTTGAAAAACACTAGTAAACTACATATATGTGTGATTCATATCAGTTATTCAGTCTAGAAGTAATGAACTTAAGTTTTTGCAATGATGTGCAGCTTTCCATGGCTGTAATCAAAGGAAGAAAAGTGTAGAATGTTTGATGTGTGCATTTTAAAGGGTGGTGTGGAGGAAGGACTGAAAGAAGCATATGATGAACGTAAGGTTTCACTTTCAGAGTAATTCCTGATGTTGTACAAGTGAATGCAGGAAAACAAGTGAGAGAACTGATACCTTAATGCTCCTTATTGTTGCTGGGTCACATAAATTAAGTAATTTGGGGTCTATGGGCTGGAAAAGTTCTTAGAATTTAAATGTATAACACCAAAAATAAAATGAGGATGAGCCTTAAGACAGCAAGCATGGGAAGAGATCCTTCCTTGGCTTTAGGAATCATAAATCTAGGAAATCAAAAAACAAAAGTTATTGAATACCATCTTCTACCTGCAGAATGTAGCAATCACCTTCTCCATTTAATGATAAGGTAGCTGAGGCTGCTAGTTGCAAGATCAATTGTCCAGTATCTTTTTTTAAATATTTATTTATTTATGTATACAAGAACTGGGATATAGGCCAGAGATGTGTGTGGGGAGTGAGAGAATTCACCAGAGACAGAGCAGGTGACAGAACAGGCAGATTGACCAAAATACACAGCTGAGGGGTGTAGTGGGAGAGACAGGAGAGGTCTGCCATGCCATATGGGTAGCTCCCTGGCTGGGGATTGAACTCACTGCTGTAGTGGCTGTGGACAGCTTCATAGGTTGCATCTCAACCGGTGCGCCACCAGGGAGGCCCTAAATTGTCCAATATCTTGAATATGGGGGATGGATGAGGAATCACTAATTGTAGTACAGATTTGAATATAAAAAACTGAGGCAAAATCAAAATAGTAGTGGGAGTAGATTTGCCAAAATTAAAATGAAAACAGCAGCCATATTTATTTATCTTGGTCCAAATTGAATTGTCTCTTATTTGGTCAGTTACTATATCTGTAGTAGCACAAGTGACATAACAATGGTGAAAATATATACAGGATAGCTGTTTCCTGGAAGATGTAGTTTATGTCTGTATGTTTCCAATATAACTGGTTAAATTATCATTGAACAAATAAGAGCTGGCTAAATTCAAACAGGACAAGGCTAAGGGAACCACTGTCAAGTTTTTATGTTTATTTTGAACTTTGCCTAGTTCCAATTCCTTTGAACTCAAACCCACACTCCTAATATCCACATCCACTACACATGTTGTGCTGTAGCACACAGGGTGACCAGTCTTCCCAGTTACCCAGCAAGCCTGACTTTCAATAGTAATACCAAGACAATCCACGGCAAACCAGGACAATTGCTCATACTAACTGTTTATTGTGTGGTAATGTATAGACTTGTAGTAAGGTGGCCACAAAGGTCTGCTCTCCAGGGAAGCCTGATCTTCTTAACTAGGTTCCTTTGCTGAAAACTGGACAGATCTGGAGTGAAAAGCTGGAAGGGGAAAAAAGAGAAATAAAACTGCCAAACTTCCTGGTGATTTACTGATTTCTGATTTCAGTCATACATGAGAACTAATGGTAACTCTACCCCTTTATAGTTACATAAAATGCACTTATGTAACAAATTGGGTGTGTTTTATCAAATTTTTAGTTGTTATTCATTCTTTCATTTATTTATTTATTTATACATGGTTTAAATCATTAAAGGTTGGTTTCTGTTTCTCAGAACTAAAATGATTCTGGTTAATATAATATCCATCACCAGTACTATTGAATCCATTTTTTTAATATCTCATGCCCTACTGATGAAGATTCAGTAGTATTGTATTTGGGCACCAAGGGGAGAATTATTAATAGTTTCTAGAGCAGTAACAAGGTCTATCCATTAATGCTTCAAAAAGAAAGCACTAATAGAAAAGTGCCTCCTGGTTTCCAATTTTCTTTGTTAATGAGCACAGCACATTTCATTCTCAGGCCAACAATGACTAGTTCAGATTCCCTGGTGCCAGGAAAGTTCTAATCTAAGTGCTATCTTGGTCTGTCTCAAAATCACATTGCAGATGAAGGTTGGATGTCCAGGGTTGAAAACAGATTTAGAAACTAAAACTCTACAAGAAACAAACAAACAATTAAATTGTTATTCCTCAGTTGCCTAACAGTTATTGTATGGTCATTTGAAACCAGAGCTCAGATCATGTTGCCCCTTGTTTCAAAAACTGTTGATTTCCAATCCTATACAGAATAAAATCCAAAGTCCTAGTAGTAGCTTAAAAAGCCCTATATCCTCTGCAGCTCCTTTTCCCAACCTCAACTTACTTTTCCCATTATTCACCCTGGCTTTGGCTATACTTATAACACACTAAGCTCATGTAAAGGCCCTGAAAGGTAAATAGCTATTCACTATTTTTGCATAGCTATTCACTCAGTGAGATCTCAACTCAACTATCAACTCTTCACAGACAACTTTCCTGCAACCTTCTATAATAACACATCTACCCCAATGCAATCATTCTTTCCCCTTACATTGCTTATACTTTATTTATAGCATGTGTTTACTCTCTCTCTCTCTTTCTCTCTCTATATATATATATGTTTATGTATAATCTAACACACACACACATACTTTCTGGGTCTAACAAAATAAGTGACTATTCTAGGTAGTGTGGAAAAAGCAGGTAGCTGGAAAATTTTCAGTTTGAATTTAAGTTGTTATTGATATTGTCTGTCTCCCTCAATAGAATGATGAAAGGTACGGCGCGGTAAAGAAAAGGAGAGCCAGGCTAAATTTCTCAAAGGGAGGGAAAGTTCATTGCGCCCAGGGTGGACCTCAGGCACCCAAGGTGGGGGTCAGTGAAGCCGCGCACGTTGTTAGGGGGAAGCAGGGTTTTATAGGGTGAGGAGGGGTCAGGTGGGAAGTTGGGTTCATAGGGCAGGAAAAAGTTTGTGGGGCAGGTAGAGGTTCTTTGTCTGAGAAGAGACTCGTAGCGGGTGGGGGGAGGCTCACTGCCTGAATCCTCCAGGCAGGTATCCGCATTCCTGCCCCCCAGGTGGGCTTCCTGGTTGGCTTCTGCATTCCGGCCTCCTGCATGGACCTTTCATATATAAATTTCATGAGGGCAAATCTTTGTTTCTCATACACCATACACCGCAGTATGTCTAATTCATGGCACATAGTAAGTAAATCAGTGAACAAATGAGTGAATGAATAAACTGATGAATGAATGAAGAAATAAAACAGACTTAGGTTCAAGTCCCAGCTATCCCACTTCTAGGCTGTATTAACTTTAGCAAGTTACCTAACTTCCCTGGACCTAATTTTCCTCATCTTTATAGTAAATTGCCATTATCTTCTAGAGTTATAATGAGGAATAATAGATGATTTACGTAAATCCCCTAAAAGTGGGCTAATACATAGTAGGTATTAATCAAAGCATATTTCCCCCTCAGTCATTCTTCTTCCTGGGGTACAAAATGCAGTAAAATGAGTATAAAATGCAGTGTAAAATGAACTTCACAAGTAATCAGAGTAGCTATTGGGTTATGTGTCATAAACTCTGAACCCATTCAAGTATTGAAATCCTACCATTTATTAAATCAGAAGTCTCTATCCTCCTACATTCCTTAAAAAATCAAATATTCCTGGAAGGAAATATTCATAAGTTTATCTTCATCTAATTAAAATCATTTTTCAATGATGTCATCTACAATTAAACATTCCTATAGAAGAAATATAAGGGGAAGATATTCCCTGCTCAAGGATCAGAAGAATTATAATAACATCATAAAAGTCACCAACCTACCAAAAACAACTTACAGATTCAATGCAATTCCAATAAAAATCTCTATGGCATTCTTCCAAGAAATAGAACAAATATTGTTGAAATTCATATGGAACCACAAAAAATCCCTAATAGCGAAAGCTCTTCTGACTGAAAGGGGGGCAGAATGGAGGCATTACACTCCCAGACATCAAACAATACTACAAGGCCATTAAAATAAAAACAGCATGGTATTCGAACAAAAACACACACACAGACTAATGGAATAGAATTGAAAGTCCAGAAATAAAATCATACATATATGGTCAATGAATCTATGACAAAGGAACAAAAATGATATGTTGGTAAAAGGAAAGCCACTGGAAAAATGAAAACTGGACTGCAACATGCAAAAAAATGAAACTAGGCTACTATTTCACAGCATATACAAAAATCCACATAAAATGGATAAAAGACTTGAATCTAAGACCTGATACCATAAAATATATAGAAGAAAATGCAGGCAAAACACTCCATACAGGGCCTCCCTTGGTAGTGCAGTGCTGTGAAGCTGTCCACAGCCTCTGAAGCACCAGATCGATCCTGGCCAGCCGGTGAGATACCCACATGCAACAGTACACCTCTCCTGTCTCACCCACTGCTCCCCTCAGCAGTGTATTTCAGTCAATCTGCCTGTTCTGTTCCCTACTCTGTCTCTGGTGAATCCTCTCACCCTCCCGCGCATCTGGCCTGTACCCCAGTTCTTGTATGCATAAATAAATAAATATTTAAAAAAAATACTCCATGACATAAACCTCAGAAATATCTTTGAGGATTCTTCTCCAGAAGAAAGGAAACCAAAAGAGAAGATAAACAGCTGGGATGATATCAAGCTAAAAATCTTCTGTATAGCAAAAGAGACAATAATCTAAACAAAGAGACATCCTACTGAATGGGAGGAAATATCTGCACACCTTGCAACAGATAAGGGATTGATATCAAAGATCTACAAATAACTTACACAAATCAACAAAAACAAAGCAAACAACCCAGTCAATAAATGGGCAAAAAACTAAAAGGACACTTCTCCAAAGAAGAAATGCAGATGACCAATAGGCATAAGAAAAAATGTTCAACATCACTAGTTACTAGGGAAAAGCAAACCAACACCACAATGAGATGCCACCTTACTCCAGTAAGAATGGCCCACATTAAAAAACAAAACAAAACAAAACAGAAACAACAATTTCTGATGAGGATGTGGAGATGAAGGAATCCTCTTACATTGCTGGTGGGAATGTAAAGTGGTCCAGCTACCACATGGAACATCCATGGGTGGATGTTCCTCAGAACACTAAAAATGGATCTACCATATGGTCCAGAAATTCCACTCCTAGGAATCTTCCAAAGGTCACAAAAACCCTAATTCAAAGGAAACCTGCACTACTATGCAATAGCTGAGATACGGAAAAAACCCAATGTCTCAAAACAGACAAATGGATTAAAAAGTTGTGGTATATTATATAATGGAATATTGCTCAGCAATCAAAAAAAGACAAAATCATGCCATTTGTGACCACATGAATGGAGCTGGAAGGGATTATGCTAACCAAAATTAGTCAGAAGGTAAAAAAGATAAATTCCGGATGTTCTCACTTATATGTGGAATATAGAGAAACTAAACAAAATGTCAAAAAAAAAAAAAAACCCAAACTAGTAAGCTGACCATAGAAGTGAGGCATACAACAAATGAGGGGAAGGGAGGAAGGGCCCAAAAGGGGAGGGATGAACGCAAGAGAATATGGTGATGGGTCACAGGTGATGTGGTGATGGGAGAACTATGGGGACTATGAAAAAAATTTAATTAATTAAAAAAATAAAATCAGAGTCACAGCTAAATCATCACAGGTGAAGCAACTGGTAGTAGACTAGGAGTGACTAGAGATATTTGTCTTAAGCATAGACATCCCTCAAGCAGGTTTGTTGATACCTGACCAAGAGAAACTCATGTTGGAATAGTCCTAAGTGGCTGAGCCAGAAACAAATTGTGTATTGATTTATTGGCTAAAGGGATGATCATATTAAATTAAGCTAGTGATATTATCATTCCATAAAAGACCTTAAGATTGTTTTATATTAACTATGACAGTCTCAGGTCTGCTATGATTTAGCCTAATACCCATGTCTTGCATCTTCTCTTAGTCCTAGAAGAGGGAGGAACTGAAAACAACCAGGTGTTCATTCATTCTTTCCACTGTCTCTTTCACAAAGGATGCACTGAAACAAATTCATCTAATAGTTTACAATTCCACCAGAGCCTTTGAAGTAGTCTGACCCTCTGATACTGGCACCCTCTCTTCATACCTCTTTATTGGTCCTGAAATATCTCTACCAGTCTTGACTCTTCTGGACTCATAGAGTCAGTAGCCTAAAAATGCCTGGGCTCCCTGGATCACAGAGAATTTAAAAACAGGGGGAAAGTCCCTGCAAGCCTATTAGTTTGTGGGTCTGTAACATTAGGAGATTTCAGAGACCATCCTTCTACCCATTTAATCTCCTTCCTTGACATCTTCTCTTCTGTGCCTCCAACTGGCACCCCAACCAGGGTAAGCTTTTGAAGTTGAGAGCCTTTTTGAAAATAAGTAAGATTTTATTATTTTATAAAATATATTCTCTTTTGACTGCCAAGATAGGTTTTTAATAGTCTATCACATCCTGGCATCTGCAATCTTAGGGTACATTGTTAATAACCAACTGGATTTGACTGAGTTATTGTAACTTTCTTTTCTTTCCTGATGCATCTCATCATGTAGTTTTGAGTCGACATTCCTGAAATGAATGGCTCTTGATTCAACACACAGACATAAATAGGACTGATCGTTAGATAAATACAGTTTATTTTTATAAAATGCGGTGATGTTCATATTTTATATATCCATACCTGAAGTACAGCCAAAACTGATTTCTCTCTAACAGAAATTTGTGCTGCTGATATTTCTTAGAGAAATGATTCTAAATCGGGGCGGGAGCAGTGACCTAAAATTTACTTAAGTGCCCTAAATTCTGTACTAGTAATTTTAGAACCACAATTTTAGAATATGATATTGCACTGAGGAGCTAATAATACTACTAAAATTGTTGCTATCTCTTCCCAAGCCTAGATCAAAGGTTTTATTTGCAAAGAACAGCAAAGCTCAAAAAAAAAAAAAAAAGTAATCATTAGTATGCCACTTGCAGGACAACCTCTATTAATCTTTAGTTTTGTAGGGATACCTTGTCCTCTCTATACACTGAAGGCAGATATGGGGATGAACAGCAAAGTCTTGTTTAGTATCAGCTTATTTGAATGATTAAAGAAATATTTTTCAAGGACAATGTCCTTGACCTGTGGATTAATGTTTTATAAAGATCTCCCTTGCTATTTAAACTTTGTTGATGATGAAGGTCTTCCAGGGAACTCTTACATCAGTGACAACTGTGGTCATCCATTGTTTTGTCTATTTTCAATTAATTTCTTAAACTTTTTTAAAAATTATTTGAACTCTTTATTGTTTTTTTCTTTTTTTTTTTTATTTATACAAGAGCTGGGGTACAGGCCAGAGTCACAGGAGGGTGAGAGGATTCACCAGAGACAGAACGGGGAACAGAACAGGCAGGCAGACCAAAAGCACTGCTGAGGGGAGCAGTGGGCAAGACATTAGAGGTCTGCCTCGCCGTGTGGGATTCTCCCTGGCCAGCCAGGAATTGAACCGGGGCCATGGAGGCTGTGGATAGCTTCATAGCACGACACCCAACCCGCTGCGCCACCAGGGAGGCCCTAATTTCTTTCTTTTTTTTTTTTTTATAATGTCAACATGCTTTTATTTATTTTTTTTTAAGATTTATTTGTTTATATATACAAGCACTGGGTACAGTCAGAAGCATGGGAGGGTGAGAGAATTCACTAAGCCAGAGCGGGGAACAGAACAGACAGACTGACGAAACACACAGCTGAGGGGAGCAGCAGGCGCAGCAGGAGAGGTTTGTCGCACCATGTGGGACCCTCGCCGGCAGCCGGGGATTGAACCGGCGCTGCAGAGGCTGTGAGCAGCTTCTCAGCCCAGCGCTCAACCACTGCGCCACCGGGGAGGCCCAGGCCCTAATTTCTTAAACTTTTTAGTGTTTACTAAAGGCCAAGAACCTAGCTTACATCAGAGAGTAAAAAGTTGATCCCAAGCCTACCACTAAGAGAACAGTTCAGTTTTAAAGCTCATTTGTCCTGGCAAGTGCCCCTACAGAATGATGTCAGCATTATTTGCTTCTAGAGTGCCATAACCCTCCTTTTCCCTTTCAAGGTTCTCCTCTCTCTCCATGACCTCTGTTCTAAAATGCCACTTGAGAAATAATTCACATTTATGTAAGTAATTCCATGACTAACTCCTCTTTTCCCTCTTTTTGCCTTCACCTACAATTCACCTTCTCAAATAGACTAAGAATCTCCCATTACAGAAGACATACAATGATAACGTGCATATTGCCTTTGAAAGAATAAATTTTAAAGAGGACCCTGGGAGAAAATAAAATTTAACTTAAGATATAAAGCCTCTGGTAATGAACTTTCAGGCTATGACTTTGCCATCTAAAACCTAGCTTCTTAGGATTAGTCATTTATTGTCCTCCATAACTCCCTTTCTCTCTTTGGGAGAAACATGATGTCTAACTTCTGTTCCTCTCACTAGACTCTGTCCATCCCCCTTCTCAAATCGTTTTTTTTTTTTTAATTTGCCTTGCGCATAACACAATGTGGCCAGCAGTCCCAATTCTGTATCAAAGTTTCACCCTTTCTATTCTTTACAAATTAGTATGTCTTATATAGTGAAATTAACAACAGAACAGAGAAAGACAAACTTAAAAACTAACCTTGTAAATTGGATTATAGAACTGAGGAATTCAGAGGAGGGGTGGGAGTAAGGTGGGAAGGGAGAACAATGGACTACGGTGGTGACCACAGGTGCTTTGTTGGTGGGTGCACTGCGGCAGTAACACTGGGGGGGATTTGTACTCCCCAAATACAAACAATGACATAAAGCAGTATTACCTCAATAAATAGAAAAAAAAAAAACCGAAATCATAAATTTTTCTTCGTTTTCTTCTTGACTTTATTAAACAGAACAAGAAGCGTTCAGGTTGCTTGCTTTAATCTAATTCAAGGAAAACATTACCTGAGCCTTGGTCAAGCTAGAGATTGTAATAAACAATTTAAAACTTGTTCAAAAAAATGTATGAAGGCAACAAATAGGTAGAGAGTATGTGAGTCAGTCTGATTATTCCTGCTTATCTCTTCATGACAAGTCAAATATTTTTCCAATTAACCTGTAAATCAACACAGTCTTGGGTAAGACGTTCTCTCCAGGTCAAATCATATGGGTCCAACAAAATACGGATATCCATAGTATGCAGTGCTGGCCATGAGGGACCTAGGCAGGGCACAATATTAAAAAAATCTGTGGATAGGGGCAGGTAATGAAACATCTTTATTGAAGCCAACCCCTGTATTCCTATCATGAAGCATCTATAGGTTGTTATGTTCAGCTCATCCTCTCTTTCTCCTTTAACTATTACAAATATTCTTGGTTCAAATCCATTTCACATTTGTTTGCTTGTCTCCCACATCTCTTTTATTCTCCTTCACTTCAGGCTCTCAACCATCAGAATCTAGTTAATAGTGAAACAAAGCAAAATCCACATGGATCATCCAGTGAAACCATGATGGCCCATTTCCATAGCAATCATGATAAGAGGGTGCTCAGGCAATCTCCATCTGCCATGGCACTCCATGAACTGAACACTGAACACTATAGAGACAAGTGGACACAGAGATGGGGTAGTCATAAATTCTCTTCATAACAACTCCAGAGAGTTGCTAAAGAGCCTCTACAGTGGCCTCTTTCTAGATTCAAAACAATGTACTGGCCCTCTCTCTTAACAATATAATTTGGATTATTTTTCTATATCTACTTGGCCTCTTTAGGTCTCTATCTTTGTCTTTCTCTCCCATCTCATCTTCCTAGTATATTAGCCCTAGACTCAGCTGTTGCAGGAAAACAAAGCTTTTGACAACAGATGGCAAAATTTCCACTTGTACACAATACACAGTGGTCAACAAAACCATGCCATGGAATATAGAAAATAAAACTTTTCCTGATTTAAAACTCTATGAAATGAACTGCCATTCCACAAACTCAATGATACTGTCATTATATCTCAAACAACACACATGTGTGTGTGTGTGTGTGTGTGTGTGTGTGTGATTCTCCTTCCATGTATTTGATGACATGGAAAATTTGCAAAGAAAACTTTTTTTGTCCTTTAGAAACAATTATTTGATGAGTAGAAATCAAGTGGTTATTAGCGAAATAGTAACCAGAGTAGGAATACCCAGCCTAGTTCCTTACCTCTATTATTGGATCTGTCATTGGCTAATCTTGTGACTGAAAAAATTGTTCACTTCTTGCTATGAGTCAGTTTCCTCCAAATTCCGGTGATGAGTTAGACATTAAACCAAACGCTGTTGGTTGTAATGGTTATTCTCTTCCCTTCGTCCTTGCTGGAGAGCTAACTCCTAATATAAAAGCTAAAAATGAATATCCTCACTTCTCCAGGCTCCTGTGTAACTAGGTTACATTGTCCTTTCTGGTTCATTTCTAGGAACTCTCCCCAACATATTTCAATGAAATTATTTTCCAGTTTTGGTTAGCTAGCATCTGTTTCTGTTTATCACAACCAAGAAACCTGACTGATACAGAGTCTACATCTTCAATGTGAAGAAAAGTGCCTTCAAAAATCTCAATTTCATACACATTTGTGGAAATAAAATGCAGAGGAACAATTAGAACATTTGAAGAACATCTGGAACTTTCCATCTCCTGGCCTTCTCCAAAAGAGGAATATCAGTTTTGGAAGGTGAAGCAAGATAGTATTCCCATAAGCTGCTCCAAGCATCTCTGAGGCTCCTCTTTCTGTGAATAACTTCCTGCAGACTTTAGAACAACTGGTTGTTCATAACACCAAAAAACATTCACTTCTCGCTGACATCTTTCAGGGAGAGCCATGATTCTCCTTCAAAGGTCTTTCTGACATATTCTTAATCAGGTATGTGTGTTTGACAACTAACATTCAGTAGAATATTATTTTTATTAAGAATGACTAAGGCGGTTGAGCGCTGCATTGTGAAGCTGTCCACAGCCTCTGCAGCGCAGTTTGATCCTGGCCAGCCAGCAGGCAAGAATCCCACATGGCACAGCAGACGTCTCCTGTCTCTCCCGCAGCTCCCCTCAGCAGTGTATTTCGCCAGTCTGCCTGTTCTGTTCCCCGCTCTGTCTCTAGTAAGTCTTCTCACCCTCCCGTGCATCTGGCCTGTACCCCAGCTCTTGTATAAATTAAAAAAATAAATCTTAAAAAAATGTTTTCGTATTATACAAAAGGATTCACTCTGAACAGGGAATGCTCCTGATTTAAAAAATACAGATATTTAAAATGTATTCCTGGGCCTCCCTGGTGGCACAAGGGGTTAAACACAGCACTGTGAAGCTATCCACGACTTCTGCAGCACGAATTTGATCCCTGCCAGCCAGGGAGGTACCCACATGGCACGGCAGACCTCTCCTGTCTCGCTGGCTGCTCCCCTCAGCATTGTATTTCAGTCAGTCTGCCTGTTCTGTTTCCTACTCTGTCTCTGGTGAATCCTGTCACCCCCCGCACCTTTGGCCTGTACTCCAGTGCTTGTATGTATAAACAAATCTAAAAAAAAAGAATGACTCCTTTAGAACTGGGTGGAGAGAAAGAGACCTATGAATATTTTTAAATTTTTTTTAAAGATTTATTTATTTATACAAGAACTGGGGAACAGGTCAGAGGTGCAGGAGGGTGAGAGAATTCACCAGAGAGAGCAGGGAGTGGAACAGGCAGACGATTTTTCATTTATGGTGGAATTGCCTGCCTATCCCCCAAACTTCCTTCTACCATCACAAAATAAGACCAAAATTAAGCAAAATTAAAGGGAAAAGTAAATGAAAGTTGTAACAAAACAGAGATAAAAGTTTAACTGTAGGTTAATGATTATGATTAAATAAACACAATGAACAAAATAAGAGGAAAAATACATTATCATTAAAGAGAAAACAGGAAATCATATTATTCTTACCTTTTGTCATTTAGTCAGAGGCAGAATCAAGTTTCGAAACAGAACAAAAATCACTGGGCTATATCTCCTCTTTTATGTTTTGCTACCGAGGCCCAGTTTACTGTGTGGAACAGAGCAAATGTTTAATAAATGAAATGACCTCCACTTGGCCAAGAGATATATCTGAAAATTTGTCAGGTGAGGGCACTGAATTTCAACCAAAGCGTTTACATGTTAATCTTTACATACTCATTCCATAAGTAGGGCATCCTTAACATGCAACAGGTTGTACCCTGCAGGGTAGAGATGGACAGAGAATGAACCTTACCCAGAAGTACCTAGAAAATATAGAGCCTGCATCTCATCTTGCACTCCTTGCTCTCTACACACATATACACAAAAAGAAACCAGAAATCAGGACAGTTAAAATATAATTTAGTGAAAGAAAAACACAATATTCAAATATTTAACAGGGAAAAAGAAATCAGAAGATCAAATTAAAATGAAAAGGAAAGGTCATAAATAGATAAAAAAAAAAATAAGGTAGTCCAAAAGGAAACAGTATTTTGAAAAATCCTAATTCAAAATAAGAAAGTATACCAAACTGATACAAAGCTCTGAGTGATGAGTACATGTGCAGTGTGTATGTGTTTTAAATAACTTTTTTAGTAAAGATAAGGAAGACATGAACAGGCAGCAAAAACCAAACCATTTTCTTTATAGGAAAGTTTAGTAACTTGAGTGGTCTTCATGAATAGAGGCCAAGAGGATAATGAACAAAATAAGGCCCATCTACAACTTGCCAGGACACTGGTCTATTTCAATCTTACCCAGTTAAGATGATACGCTGTCTCAAAAACCACTGCCCCATCAATTAGGCAAGCATGTAGCTGTAATCCTAATGTTTGTTTTAGCTGTCTTTGGTAGTAGAAATACCTTACTGAGACTCTTCTGTGTTATGAGTAAATACGAATCTGTCACTTTCATATTAATTCTCTCACCGAAACCTTGTGAAGTTCAGTGATTCTCATGCACTTTCCATGCACTGTATGTTAATTTCTTATTGCTGCTATAATAAATAATCATGAATGTAATACCTTAAAACAACACAAATTTATTTTGTTTAAGATTTATTTTTTTGTGCATGTAAGAACTGGGATACAGGCCAGAGGTGTGGGGGGTGAGAGGATTCACCAGAGACAGAGTGGGGAGTAGAACAGGCAGACTGAATGAAATGCACTGCTGAGGGGAGCAGTGGGTGAGTCAGGAGAGGTCTGCTGTGACATGTGAGTAGCTCCCTGGCTGGGGATTGAACTCGTGCTGCAGTGGCTGTGGATAGCGTCATAGGTTGCATCTTAACCGCTTGTGCCCTCAGGGTGGCCCCAAAACAATACAAATTTAATCTTACTGTTTTGGGGGTCAGAAATCCAAAATGAGTCTCCCAGGAACAAAAATCAAGATGTTGGGTAAACCATTTATTTACCCTCATGGAAAAAATCAAAATCAACAAGTAACTATAAACCAGATACACACTATGGGGTGGCGGGGGAGGAGAGAAGGGATTAGGGCCAAAATAAGGGCGGGGCAATTGTATGGGGAATATAACCAAAATGAAAATGTATACATTGTGCAAAAATAAAAACAATTTAAGAATTATATAAAATAAAATATATTAAACATTAAAAATATAAAAATAAATGTTAGAGAAAAAAAGCAAGTGAACAAATGAAACAAAAACAAACACTTAGATTCTGACAACAGAATGGTGGTTAACGGGGGGAAGGGGTTGAGGGATGGAATAGGAAGAGGGGACCAATTAGTTGGGACATTTGGTGGTAGGTGAAGTGTGATCCACACGGTTTCTGGGAAGAGAAACTGTCCATCCAAAACCTGTATAGTTTATAAACTAAAGTTACTTCAAACAATTTTTTTAATCAAAAAAATAAAGGAAATCAAGGTGTGTGGCAGGTTGGTTCATTCTTGGGGCTTTAACGGAGAATATGTTTCCTTGCCTTTTCTAGCTTCTAGATGCAATACTCCTTCCCTGACTCATTGCCCTACATCAAATACTTTTCTCCCCCTGCTCTATGAACACATCGCTCTTCTGATGTTTTCCTGCATCCTGTATGACAATAAGGACCCTTGTGATTACATTCCCTCCATTCACATTATCTAAATCTCTCCATCTCGTAATGCCTGACTCAGTCATGTCTAAAAATCCATTTTGCCATTCAGGGTGACCCTCATAGTTTTGAGGCTAGCATGTGGATGCTACTGGGGCTGTTACTGAGCCTACCACAAACAGTTTGTGTCAGTTCTTCCTGAGGAGTGGGTAGCCTAATTATAGTATTATACCAGTGCTGATTCCCCAGTTTTACAATTATATTAAAATAAGGTAAACTGTTAAAACCCAGAGAAGGTGGATGAAGGATATATGTGAGCTTTCTATGTTTCTGGTAACATTTCTGTAAGTCTAAAATTAGTGAAAAATAGAACAATATAATGGAGGATATAAAAACAACACAGAATAACTTGGAGATTTTATTAAAAACAAAGATTACTGGGTCCCTCCCAGGATTAGAGAATCTAATCTATAATTTAGACCAGCACATGATCCTATTCAGATGCAGGTTTGAGAACTGCTTAATTGAGGTTATGCTAATACTAGTCAAAATGTGGTCTACTGTAAACAATACAACCTGAGTATATTTCTTTCAGAAATGTAAATTCTCGGGCCTACTCTACCTTTCCTGGGCATGGGGTCCAAGAATCTTGTGTTTGAACAAATTCTCCAGGTGTTCTGCACAAAATAATTTGATAAGTACTGGAATGCACACTTTAAAACCATGGAATATAATTATCTCCAGTTACCTCTAGCCTGAGATAATTGAGGAATAGTTATATAAACATTGAACATAAGATAACTAGTTAAGTGCCAAAACTGGGGGAAATTCTGGGTTCCATTGAAGACTTCATCAAATTGCCATGCTATTCTGATATTTCATTTTGGTTTACAACATTTAAATCTTTCCCAAAATGAAATTATACTACTTTATATGGGTAAATCATTAAGATGAGCAAATTATATTAATTCACTAAATATGAGTGAGGTAGCTTGTTATCATCAGGGATTTTAGAGAATGAGACTCAGAATAGTCAGACAATCAAAGGTAAATTTGATATCGTAGTCTTTGGTTGTACTGATCCAACCATGATTTTCAATCCAAATAGTTCTTCCTTTAATTATTTTATTCTATTACCTTTTTAAGCTACTCATATTTCTCAGACTTAAACTCCCAGTAATGAGACTCAGAAAGTACAATGATCTTATTTTGGAAGAATGGCCAAGGAGCAGGTTCACATGTGTATTGGGGGAAACAGCTTATTCCTACTCCAAACCCACTGCCTGATTCTAAGAACCCAGCACATTTGAAAATCTACAGAATAAAAATAGGCATTTGGTAATACAACTGGGTGCAAAAGATGACGATAGCAACAGAAACATCTTCTGTGTGGTTGACCATCAGAGCAGAATGCAAGGTCTGATCTCAGTTCCAATATTACACCTGCAGCATTTGAAATATCTTCCACAGTACCACCCTTCACATCTTCCTGGGTGGAAGAGATAAACTGCATGATTTATAGTCAATATCAGAAAAGAGAAAGGGCTCCAAGAGAGCAGAGGAGTTAGAAATTGAAAAGCATTCAAAAGAAAGAAGACTTTCCCCCACCATGACTTTGAGAGAACCAGTTAACTGAGTGGAGTGAGTTATGTGTGGTCCCCACTCACTCAGGATTAGTGGATGAGAACAGTGAAGGTAATTGCTCTATATCCCAATTATGAGTTCCATGTGAGTAACTGATAATAATTAAAACCACCTTATGCTTTTCCTGGACTCAGGTATTTGTCCAGCCAATTATAAGAATTTTTTTTTTTTATAAATCTTTTTTTTTTAATAGAGGCATGTTTTTATTTATTTATTTATTTATTTATTTTATTTGTTTGTTTTGTTTATACATGCACTGGGTACAGTCAGAAGCGTGGGAGGGTGAGAGAATCCACCAGAGCCAGAGCGGGGAGCAGAGCAGGCAGAAGGACAGAGGTACACTGCTGAGGGGAGCAGCGGGCAGCAGGAGAGGTCTGCGCGCCATGTGGGACCCTCCTCCGGTGGCCGGGGAGCAGCCGGGGATCGAACCGGCGCTGCAGAGGCCGCGGGCAGCTTCGCAACCCAGCGCTCAACCGCTGCGCCACCGGGGAGGCCCCAATTATAAGAATTTTAATGAAGAATTGCACCTCCATCCAATCCGCATGCAGAGCTAGAACTCTGAGCGAGAAGAAAGTAAGTGTGGCAGTGGGGTTGAAGTCTCATTCAAGATTTGGTGGGACAAGAAAATCAATTTAAGCTAAGCTATAGGGGTCTCAGCAGTGAACCCAAATCTACCAAGTGGGTCTCAGTGCCAGATCACCCTTTCTCCACCCTCCAGAATTGACTTAGTATTATATAGGATAACGTCCTATCGCCCTTTCCAAGCACTTCCAAATGCTAAGGATCCTTCAAAGGCTTGCTTATTTCAGATTCTCATTTTCTAACCTATAAAATCTCTGACTATAGAGAAAACCAATGATTTTTTGAAATGACAAAAATGAGGGGAAATAGGGCCTCCCCATGTGGCGCAGCGGCGAGTCTGCCCGCAGCCTCTGTAGCGCCAGCTCGATCCCTGGCCACAGGGCGAGGGTCCCACAAAAAAAAAAAAAAAAAATGAGGGAAATAAATGCTAGAAATGTTTCTGGGTGCTATTCAACAACTTCTATCACAACCACCTACAGCCTGATTTGAATTCATTTTAAAGTGCTTTGTGAACCACTCAAGTACTTAGCAGCTCTTGCTGAGGAATGGAGACTAAAAGCTTACAAGCAGATTGCTAGGAAGGGAAAAACATGCTGTATCCACTATTTGAGCTGCCTTGACTTTTTGGCTGCCTTCCAGACTGCTTGATTAAATCAGTACCTAAATTTGTCACTGACCTGTTTTTCCATTCCTGGTATAACCAGTTAATGTAAGCCCAGGGCTCTGGAGTTATTTTTATGTGAGACTTGGGTTTAACCTTTTCTGCTTTTCATATCTGTGTTTGGCAAACAGTAGTCTTTGCTCCTTGTTACTGTCAGAAGTTGGTAATGACCTATTAATGTGGCAGCAAAAGGAGTCCAGGAAAGATGCAAGCAGGAAAACAAGATGTGCTTTCATGAATGATCTCATACACATACTACTATTAGGTTCCTGCTGAGGACCAGAATCTAAGGGAATGCCTGCACCTTCTGCCCCTATCCTATGGGGATCACCCTGCTACACGGGGACATACAACATCACTGCATTGCCATGATTCCATTCAGAACTTTGGAAAGCTATAGCTCACACTGATACTCAGAACAAATCTCATCCCAGACTCTGGTTACTGAGAAGCTCTTTGGTGACGTATTCAATGCCTAGAATTCTAGAACAGGGTATACAAAAATAAAATGCACAGCTTCAAGCTCCCAAAGAATGCACACCTAGTGGAGGAAATAAAAGTCAACATATTTGTTTACCAGCTGTGATAAGCACTAATGATAAGCACTACGACGGAGGTAAACCATTGTACTTGTGGGAGCGGAGATGAGCAGACAACCCAAAATGACATGACTCAGGAGGCCAGAGGAAGGTCTGGATTAAAGTATAGTTGGGGGCCTCCCCTGGTAGTGCAGGCGGTTGAGCGCCACGCTGTGAAGCTGTCCGCAGCCTCCGCAGTGCTGGTTCGATCCTGGCCGGCCGGCGAGGGTCCCACATGGCGCAGCGTCCTCTCCTGTCTCGCAGGCTGCTCCCCTCAGCAGTGCATTTCATCAGTCTGCCTGTTCTGTTCCCTGCTCTGTCTTTGGTGAATCCTCTCACCCTCCTGCACCTCTTGCCTGTACCCTAGTTCTTGTATAAATAAATAAATAAATCTTAAAAAAAAAAAACATTTAAAAAAAGTATAGTTAGAAGGAGAGAAAAGAGGAAAAACAAAGAGAGAAATCCCAAACAATCAGGGCAATGCTTTCCAAATTTTGGTGGATCAAAGCATCACCATGGAACTTTTCAATTGCAACTTGTTCAATTCCATGTTCCCAACCCACTCCTCCCTGCCTCCCTACAGAGTTTATTAATTGTGGCCTGGGTAGAACCCAGGAATCTGATTTTTCATAAGCATTTCCAAATTATTATATTTTAAGTGATCCTAGAGCCCATTTTGAGAAACTTTTCTCAAGTTAATCCAAGATCACCCAGCTCTCAAGTGCGCTATTCCTGGCCTGAAGTAGATAGCATTGACAGAGGGAAAATTGATCATTAATGACTTCATCTCTCTTTTTTCTGCACCCTTGCAGCTGCAACCCATTCAAATCATACTCCTCTTCTCCCATTCACTCACATCCCCATCTCTATGGAAACATGTTCTCTAGAAAGTGCACCCTTTGCATCCCAGTGTGAAGTGAGTACCTTAAGTTACCACAACCAGGACGAATCTGCACATTATCCTGACCACTGAAAGACAAAATGTTTTCAATGAAAGGAACAGGAAACATCCCGGGGGAGGTGGAACAGGATTATTTGTATAAGCACCAGAAAACCTTTCCTAGTGATCAGGAAAATCACAGCTTAAAGGTAGTCATTTATTCAGCTTATGGTAAAAGATACCCCAAAGCTCTGGGACAGGCTGACTTCTTTGGACTCGTCACTCTATCCACACTTGCTATATATATATTTTTTACAATGAAATGCACCATGTGCAAGTCTTCACATTGGCTGCCTGTGGTCCAATGAGTTTTATTAATCATTCCATATCTATCAGAGTAAAGTCTGAGAATAACCTCAGAAAATGTCCCTGCTTTTCTCACCATATCCCCAGTCCTTGAAAAACCTGTCCTACACTGAGATATCTAGGAAAAGAGAAATGAAGGAACGTTAAATAACTAATGGCAGCAGGAGCCTTCCAAAATGAATAGAACTTCATAATGTGAACATATTGTAAACTGTTCTGGGAACAACCCTTTCCTACTCTATCAGAGAAAAGAGCAAAACCATCTACATAAACTTGAAGTATGAGAAGCAACTATGCAAAAATGTACTGCCAGCAGGTAACCTAGTCTTTTCAGCCTTCACTAATGGCCAAGGAGTCAGATAAAAAGGATTTAAAGAAAGGATTAAACTCCAACATTACCTCCCTCTGGGTAAGATATTAGCAACATATCTTTAAATCAAACAACTTAAAGTCAGAAATCCCCTGACAAGAATAATTATATGTCTATTCTCAATGGCTGACTGTTCCTACCTATGCAAACTAAATTCAAACTTGTGATTGTTAGAACAGTTCCCACACAGTGAATTTTGTCACACAGTAAAATTTGTCAAACAGCTTCCAAACTGCTTATCAAAGTGCTTCTCATTTTGATTGTCTAATAAATTCTTTTTCTAAATATCATAGATTTTTATTCCAATTAACATTAAAATGGTTAACACCTGTCACCAACCAAACAAAGGCAAATAACTTAGAACACACAACTGGGAATTTCTTTTATATATTGCTTTCTGCCTGGTCTAACTCACTACCTGAATAGTATGCCTATCTTCTCAATCTCTTTCTCATGCCTATCATTTGCAAAACACAGCCCATTTCCTTGTTATATCTCCTCGATGGTCCCTAATGACAGGCTCAGAAACAGCCTACAGACCCCACTCTATCCCACCAGTGCTGCCAGATGAGTGTTTGCAAATTACAGATATGTCAGGTGAATCCTCTGTTAATGACTCCCCACCACCTCCATAAAAGAGTTTCTTCAAAACTTGGATTCAGGGCCTCCCCTGGTGGTGCAGCGGTTGAGCCCTGGGCTGTGAAGCTGCCCTCAGCCTCTGCAGCACCAGTTCAATCCCCAGCCACCGGGGAGGGTCCCACATGGCGCGCAGATCTCTCCTCCCGCGCCCACTGCTCCCCTCAGCAGTTTACTTAGGTCCTTCTGCCTGTTCTGCTCCCCGCTCTGGCTCTGGTGAATTCTCTCACCCTCCTGTGCTTCTGACTGTACCCAGTGCTTGTATAAATAAAAATAAATCTTTAAAAAAAATAGTATATAGTCATGGCTTAAGGCTAAACACCTGCTAAACAGCACTTAATATGCTATCTTTCCTCTTTAATATTGTCACTGGTGTTATAGTCTAAATATAACCCTACAAACACATTTAATCGGCAAATATGAAAAGAACCAAATGTTTACTAAAGCCAAAAGACATACTGGCTAATGTTCCTTCATTGTTTTCAATAAGGAATATATTACTATACCATAAAGGCAAATTTTTGTTTGATATACTTGATTCTTTACAAAACAGCACCAGGTAGTAGAAAACACTTCAATTTGTCTGCAGTACTTGCCAACCATTTCAGAAACATTCAAGTCAAAGTGACCAGAATATGTATGCATTGGATGGATGGCATATATAATTTCTCATTTTAAGCAATGTTAAGTTTGGCAATGTTAAAATCAGTGCTGAAGGCATCATCTTTTTTTCATCCTCTGAAAACTTACAGGATTCTAGAATTACGTTTAAGTATTACCATACCTTAATCTAAGCCTCTTTGTCCCTAAACTTTTACTTGATTCCAACTCAGATGGCTCCTAAAATTTCTTTTTCCTCTTTCATTAACCCCGGTCATTCTCTCACTTTGATATGCAGCATCACGACCTGCAAAGTATATGAAAAACACAGATCTCATTCCAATAATGCCTTACTTAATAATTTCTCCAGACCATGCTACTCAAATTGTGGTCCCTGCAACATAGCCTTGATGTTACTTGGGGCTTTCTTAGAGATTCAGAATCTCAGGCACCACACCAGCCTTACTGGATTAGAATTTACACTTTTCATAAGGTCCCTAGGAATTCTATATGCATGTTAAAGTTGGAGAAGCACTGAACTATTTGTCCCTCTTCTTTCCAGTCTTTTTAGTTTCTTTCCTTGACTCCATCCTCTTCACTGGACACGGTGTTATATATACTGACATAACGATTCTGATTGAGGAAGACGCTGTATGTTCTGACATTATAAAGACCCTGACCAATAGACAGGTGGGGGAAATTGAGAGAGAGCAATGTAATCCATTAATTAACCTATAGTTTATGAAAAAAGGGATAAACAGACATGGGAAAGTCAAGGACAGATTAAAAACCAAACGGTGCTGCAGGGCGCCACCTAAGTTAACAGGAGCTGCAGATAATATGCCTCTGAAAAATAGAACAAATACAGGCACCAAATTTGAGGCTATCTGAGAAGTTTATGGGCTTCATTCCCATAGTCTGGAAGCCTTCTCCCAGTTTCAAGGGGCATCACCAAGACTCTCACTCTCAGAAATGGCCTTCCCTCCTTGCAGACAGATGGCTTCTCTTTGTTTCCAAGGTCTCTCCTGAGACTTGCCAAGGGATTTACAGCCTTCCTACTTTTTGCTGCCAACTGAATCGTATGCTTATATTGTAATATCGATTCCCTCCCAACAAATTTATATTACGGATTTGGCTTGAGTCATAAATGAAAACTTCCTAATGTATAGAAGTTAGCACTTGAGAGATTAAACCTGACAAAACAGAGGTACTAGAAATATAGCAGTAAATGACTCAAAGTTCTTAAAAATCATAGGGTTTATGTTACCTTTGAGAGGACACATAATAAATGCTAACAAACGACATAAAACATGTAATGACTCGGACAGATCAAGAGAGAAACAGAATGAGAACGAAGAAGGTAATATTATTATCCTCTTTTTACAGATAAGGAAACTGAGGGAATTTAGTTTACAGAGGAAACTGAGGTTGGAGTTTACACAAATAAGATGAGGGTCAGGTAGCAGTAAATGGCAGAACTCAACGTAACACCTAGTCTAGCACCACAGCTACTCTCTTAACTACTCTGCAAATGTGGTTTCATTGAAAGCCCAAGTAAGGTTCATCCATACTCCCTTTCTAGTCATCCATGAGATCTTTGTTTCTATTTTCCTGGGATTTCAGATCCTTCTGCTCCCAATCCCCAACTTTCTAACTCTACTAAGTTTGGCATATTTCTCAATCTATGATCCTCGCACGAACTTCAGTGTATTTATTTTTTTTAAAGATTCATTTATTTATGCATACAAGAACTGGGATACAGGCCAGAGGTATGGGAGGTGAGAGAATTCACCAGAGACAGAGTGGGGAACAGAACAGGCAGACTGACTGAAATACACTACTGAGGGGCACAGTGGGCGAGACAGGAGAGGTCTGCTGTGCCATGTGGGTCAGCTACCTGGCCCACCAGGGATCTAACTCATGCTGCAGAGGCTGTGGATAGCTTCACAGTGCTGTGCTTAATCCCTAGCACCACCAGGGAGGCCCCCACGTCCAATATATTTACCTCTGGCTTCTCACATGGCAGTAGAAAGAACAGTCCAACCTTTACCCCAGTCCTAGAAGATCCAATAACCCCTCTCCCAGAGAAGAAAATTAGACACTACTGGACTTTATTTGTCCATAATTTAAGAATTCCTTAATTGTACCCTCTAAAAATACAAAACAAACTATGTCTTTGTATCTACAAATCACCAAATAATGTTTTCTTGAATTTTTTTGCAAAAAGCAAAATAGATAATATATTACAACACACACTGAGTATAAAGGCAATATCCTACCCCTCAACTCCAGATATTGCAAATGTTCTCTGTCCCAGAACCTGGGTTACAAAGACACTCAGCTGAAACCAGCCAACATTAAACAAATTCCTTCCCAAATAGCAATGTTTTATTTTCACATGTACTATGGAAAAATATCCTGATTGAACTTTGATGATCTGAAGTGTTGACACCACAATGGAAAGATTCACATACTAGAATATTCTAAAAAATAAGTTTGAAATACCATGCATTTTCTCCAAGAATTAGTTGAATCAGGTAATGGGAAGAGACTCTGGTTTCAACAATAGTATTAAACTTTTAAAATGTACCCGGAAAACAAAAGTGCCTGACACTATAAATATTTTTTAATTATTAAAGGAGAATAGACATCCTATGGATAAAGTGCTTATTTTCATTATTGAATTCATACTCTCAATGTTTTCCTTAATATGAATTCTTTTACTCTAATATTTATAAAATGATGTGATATATGAATTTATGTACATCTGATTTGTTATATAGATTTATTGATATAAATTTATGCACATAAACAAGATCCCTAAGAACTGCTACATATGGGTATAATCTAAGTTCATGTCTTCATCTCTCTAATTAACCTAAGTCTCTTAAGTCAAAACTATTATTCACATTTTCTCCAGGTATAGATTTCCAAAACTTTATACTCTTTCTGTGTCCTTCCATTTTTTAATGTTTATGTACATATTTATTTTTTATTTATTTTTAATTTAATTTCACTGTGTCCTCTTCCTCAACCTATATTCCTTTTATTCTGGATGATGGTTTACTTCTAACTTGAATTTGGTATTTATTTTGCATTTATCCCTTTTTTTAAAAAAAAGATTTATTTTATTTATGCATACAAGAGATGGCGTATAGGCCAGAGGTGTTGGCGGGGGAGTGAGAGGATTTACCAGAGACAGAGTGGGGAGCAGAACAGGTGGATCTACTGAAATACACTGCTGAGGGGAGCATGGGGCGAGAAAAGAGAGGTCTGCTGCACCATGTGGGTCACCTCCCTGGTCAGGGATGTAACTCATGCTGCAATGGCTGCGGACAGCTTGTCAGAGTGCTGAGACTTAACCACTTGCGCCACCAGGAAGGCCCCTGCATTTACACATTTTTAAATAGTTTTGTACATTTACATATATCCATAAATGTAACTGGTATTTTTGTACCTTTTATCCCTCACCACCATCCCTTTTATCCACTTCACCCTTTCTCCCTCCCCACTTCCTTTTAACCTCACTGAGTTCTCATTGCCTCGATTGTCTGCTAGTTTTTTTTAAGTATATTACCTTGTCAAGTTCTCCACTGTGCAAATACCCAATATTTTCCCTTTCATTCTGACTTGATTTACTACACATAATTCTACTAAACTCATCCCATTTTTCTGTAAATGGCTGCATTTTATCTTTCCTTATGACTGAATAGTATTCAATAATATGGATATGCCAGATCTTCTTGATCTAATTGTCTATTGATAGACATTTAGAACTTTCCATGTTCTAGTTGTTGGAAATTGTGCTGTAATAAGCATTGTAGATCATACAGTTTTTTCTGTTAATGGTTTCAATAGATGCTTTGGAATGGGACTGCTGAATCATGCAATATTTCCATTTTTAATTTTTGTGTTTTGTTAGATGGTATCTCGCTGTAATTTTAACCTCCATCTCCTATTGGAAGCAATGGACAATATCATTCACTGTATAGCACTTACTGAGTGGTGTTCACCATTACTTATCATAATACAAAAAGGAAATTAGCATCATTGATAGGAAGAAGAAAAGACAATGTTTTAATAAGCACAATAAGTGATAGTCTGTGCTCAGGATCATTAAAAAGGGTTGGGTATGTTTTTTCACAGAGTGTAAAGGATGGCAGTCGAACAAAGTTTGCAAGCTAGAAGTTAGAATATAATTTAAGAGAAAATATATTAAGTTAATAATTTTTGTAAGAAAAATAGAGTCTCATCAGTAAACATTCTCCCAATCAATCATATGCAATTAACTAGTTCTCAGCTTGAGTCTCCTTATATTCAATATCAGTTTACCCTTAAAATAAAATACTTAATGAAAAAACCTGAAATATGTTTTCTTCTAGAGAAGAAAAAGAATAACAGCAACAATAATGAAAGTTAAATGATAGCTACCATGTTTTGAGTTCCCTTCTGTGAAAAGCACTTTATTATGCATGTTATACACATTTTCCCATTTAATATTTACATATTAAGTGGACATTTATAATATCAAAATTTTATGGAGGGGAAGCCTGAGTCTGGAAAATGATAGAGAATTTGCATGAAGGTCCCACTGAAACATGCCAGAGCCGTGAGTCAAACATTGGTCTTTTCATGTTGTAAGGCAAGATTTATTTTCCATTATATTTCCTTGTTCCTCATCATCATTTCTAAAATGATCAAATAAAACCAGGGGATTCTTCTGAGACTTGTTTTATTTGTAGATAAGAAGGGAGCTTTATTCACCTTTCACTAGTGAGTTGGATTAACCTATAGTGATTTTAATATAAAGTTTATTCAAATCCTGTAAATCTTCCTATAAATGGGGATATGTAAGAAATGGTTGGAAGATGCATAGTTTACACATTACATGAAGGACTGCCAAAAATGAAATATTTTCTTAAAAGTTACACTTACTTTGTTGGTTCTCTTTTTAGTAATAGGTAATATCTGGTTTTGTATAATTATGAACATGGAGATAAAGAGAAAATCCCTTATAACAGTGATTAAATACATGAGTCTTTAATATATAACCTGACAATTAGACTCTTGAATACATTAAAATATTTTTCAAAAGAAATATTAACTGCTGCCTATGTTCATAAAGCCAGGCAATCTTAGGTTCAAGTTCTTATTTACTGTCTGTGTGACCTTGATCAAGTTACTTTACGTCTCTGAGTTTAACTCCTTTGTCTACAAAATAAAGAATAAAAATACCTTCCTTTATGAGTTATTTAAAAGTTAACGAATGTGAAATGCCTTACATAATGTCTGCCTGACATTCCTTTACTATTCACTTACGTGTCATATATATTCACTGTTTACCTAGAATATTTCAGGTATACATCTAAATATTAAGAATACAGTTATAAACAATCAAACAAAATATGATACCTATCTTATCCTCATAAAGTTTATAATTTTGCGAGGAGAGGTATATTAAATCAAAGAATTAACAAATGTGTGTAAAATTACAACTGTGAATAGTGCATCTGGACACAGCAGTTAATTAAAAGAATTCCCAATGACCAAAGTTGGAATAATTTTGAATACTAAAAGAGTGTAGAATCAGATTATAATCCAAAGTCTAGAATATAAATATCCATTAATCTTTACTGATTTTAATAAATTATTGATAATAAGTAAATACATGAGTAAATAAGGGAGAAGAGAGAAATCTTCCATGCATAATTCTGGATAAATTGTATAGATACTAAACCCTAAAGGACAGCAAAGCCTCATTTTGAATTATAGATAATGATGTCTTTCCAAAGCATGCAGTATGGAAAGAGAAAAATTAGAGCAACTTTAGAGGAGAGGGAGCTGGCTTCAGCATGAGTACAAGCCAACATCAATAACCATAAGTCATTCTGATAGTTTGTGCCCTTGATATGATGTGATTAAAATACCAATTACATCTGTGATCCTCCTAAATCCTTACATAAATCCCAATGAAGGACTATTTAGGGAATATTTTATCAGCATTCCTCAAATTTTCAAAGTCAACAAACATAGGAAAAGCCTGAGAAACTCACAGCAAGAAGAAGATATGATGACTGAATGTAACACTGGAATCCTGGTTGATATCCTGTGACAGAGAGAATAATAGGTAAAATTTAAAAATCTAATTGAAATATGTTCTTTTGTCAGAAACACTATATCAATATTTGTTGATTAACTGTAATAAATACATAACATTAGGAAGAAATGTCAATAAGGAAAATTGGATGCTGGTAATATGGGAACTCTTACAATATTGTCTTCAAACTTTTTCTGTAAATATGAAATTGTTCAAAATTGTTTCTTTTCAAGGAACATTTGTAAAATAATCTAGAAGTTACTTGTTCTAAATTTTAATAAAAATTGTTTCAGTTTTTAAAGTGCCCCTAATGAGAGACACATGGGCTCCTAAATCAGGCAATGACTAGACTTGATTTCTGATTTCTGCATTTATATGTATCTAAAAGGTTTTCCTGAGGTTATTCTGGAAAAGCTAAATCTGGACTCATCAAAGACTAATTTATGTACTTATGTTTATATTCTGATAAACTTTGCTTGTTAAAAAATATCCCTCCTGATCCAAAAAATTTACACCATTAGAGTCACTCAATTAAGTTAGGATAGCCAATGACCTTGCCTAAGAGAGGGTATGAAATCCATGTTATTGTTTCATGCAAGATACTGCCATTTACTCCTCGATCCATGAAGGAAACCAATATGTGTTAATTGCTTGTGTGCTCAACATGAAGCAAAATCTTTAAACAGAGAATCCATCTCACTAACTCTTCATAGGTCTTCTGTATATATCTATGAAAAGTGATATTTTACAGATGAGAACACTAAGGTTCAGAAATTACAGGGCCAGATGTGCCATAGCTCAGACTTAAACTGAAGTATCTTAGGCTCCATGCATTTTGTGTATGACCCAGAATAGTTCCTTATTTTATATGAAACAGAAAATATAACTCTAATGACATGAAATCATTTTTAAACACTTGTCCTAACAACAGTTACATGGGAATGTATAAAGTTCACAGAATGGTGAAAACGTTAAACTACTTCTCTGTTAAAAATCTTTATAAACAACTCTCCTGGCATAGAGTAAACAGTCAGATGTTTGAACTCAAAGGAACTCAGCAAAGTAGGTCTTACTGAATTAAATGTGCCTTTAATTGGTGTTTTGGTTGAATGTCCCTTTTGCAGCAAATGAATCCACAATAATATGGAACTCATTTTCCAACTGAGTGAACAGAATTGGGTGAAGTTGTAAAGTTTGGTTGTTCTATTTTCAGTGGTGCTCCATTGTATGAAGTTAATGGGTTAGAAGTAAAATGCCAAAGCATTTCCAGCAACAAAATCCATGAATATTTTAGTTAGCCAAAGCAAACACAACCCAAGAGGCATTTTATACAGTAAACTGCCATTCTCTCCAATATCCTCACCCCAGCATACAGGCATAATATCACCACCCTGAGCACCAAGGACACATTTTTAATTCATCTTTTGACACAAACTGAATATACTATGACCTCTAGCACACTCTCTTTTATATTTCTGTCAAATAGCTATATAACAGGACTCTTCTATTCAACCTTTATCAGTAAATCTTTTTGAATAGTGAATTAATCATATCATTGTATCTCATGTTTTACTTTAATCACCTATATCTACATTCACTGAATATATGATGTATTTCGGACAATGGCTAAATGCTTTTAAAATACTGGTTATTATGGCCCTCCCTGGTGGCCTAGGGAGTTAAGTCTCAGCGCTATTATCGCAATGGCCTTAGTGCCATCCCTGGCCAGGGAGGTGACCCACATGGCACAGCAGACCTCTCCTGACTTGCCCGCTGCTCCCCTCAGCAGTGTATTTCAGTAGATCTGCCTGTTCTGTTCCCCATTCTCTCCCTGGTGTATCCTCTTAACCACCCGCAGCTCTGGCTACACCCCAGTTCTTTGATGCAGAAAAAAATAAAAATGAAATCTTTAAAAAAGAATAAAATACTGCATTTTAAAGAGAAGCCAATTAACCATTAAGAATTTAAATCATTTCACTAACATGTGAGGAGGGGAGTCATAATTTTAATAAACAAGTAAGTTAGCTTAAAAGGTGAAATGCTCAGCTACCACATCATCTTAAGCATTACTACTTAGACATATAATCCTAGCACTGACTCCCAATTAAAACATAAAAACCACCAAGTCCTCAACCTAGAATTCAAGTATTGGAATTTTTTATTCCAAGTCTTAATGTCATCCTCTAAACTGAACCTTTTCCAGTCTTGCAAAGGTCACTTCCTTCTGGGATTCAATTTTGTCAATTATAAAAGGAGGAGTTCAAATTACAAGTAAGGATATTTCAAACTCATCAAAAGTCTCCTCTCCTCCAAAAAAGCCTAGGACAAGACAGTTTCATTACTAAATCCACCAAACCTTCGAAGATAAACTAATACCTATCCTTCTCAAACTCTTCCAAAAAAAAATGAGGGAGAGAGAATGCCTCCAAACATATGAGGCTAACGTACTCTGCACCAAAAGCAATAGTATCACAAATAAAACTACAGATCAACATTCCTAATGAACACAGATACAAGAATCCTCAACATAATCTTAGCAAATTAAATTCAACAATACATTAAAAGAATCACACATTATGACTGAGTGAGATTTATTCTAGAAATGCAAATATAGTTCAAGAACTACAAACAGATTGATGTAAGCCATCAGATAAACAAAAGGAAAAATAAGTCATATGATCCTATCACTAGATCTAGGAAAAAGCATTTGATAAGATTCAATATCCATTATGATAAAAAAAAAAAACAACAAACAAACTCAAAAAACAGGGATAGAAGGAAAATACCTGAACAGAATAAAAGGCTATATATGACAAACCCACAATTAACCTCATAATCAACAATGAAAAGTTGAAAGCTTTTCCTTGAAAACTAGATGCAAGAAAGTGATTTACACTCTCATTACTACTATTTAGGAATTCTAGCTAAATAAACAAGAGAAAAATATAAAAGGAATCCAAATTGGATTGAAATTAAACTATCACTATTTTCAAATGAGATAGCATACATAGAAAACCATAAAGACTCCAGTAAAAGACCCTTAGAAAACACAGTAAAAGACCCTTAGAAAACAATAAGTACAGTAAAGTGGCAGGCTACAAAATACTTGCTTTCTATATTAAAAAAAAAAAAAATTAGCTAGAAGAGAAAGAAATCAAGAAAACAATCTTAGTTCTCAGCAAAAAGACTTAAATAGCTAGTAATAAATTTAGGAAAGAAGGTGAAGGGCTTGTAAGACTATAGAGGATGAATTCAGGATAAAATTTGAAAAAATGATTTTTTGTAGAGTTGATGAAAGTTTTGTATCCTTAGACTAAGGAGGAAGGAGGCTTCTAAAGCAGTCTAAATTTAAAACATTGATTTCTTCATGGAAAACTTGCTAATGGAAAAAACAGGTTAAGAATCCAGGTGTGCCTAATCTGGAAGCATCATGTTCTAAGAAAAAGATGTGGAGATAAGACAGGAATTTACTGTACCAGGCTATGTACAAACACATAGCTCATTTAATCCTAACCAAACAGATGAGAGATTGTCAGTCCCATTTTATAAATGAGAAAATTGATGTTCAAAAACATTAGAAAATTCCCAAGGCTACTGAGTGTGTAAATGGCAAACACTTGTACTCTGCGTCACTCTTGTGTTGCTTCTTCATATAAAACCTATTTGCCTAAAACATTAATCCCATTTATCCTATAATCTCATCTTCTCCTCTTAAAAAGAGGAAATTGTCTCCCTGCCCTAAATCACTCCCCAGGACTACAATACATATGAAACACAAAGAGACAAAGTCTTAATTTCAATAGTAATCACTGATTCTCAAAGAGCATTTACATTATCCAAATTGTAAAGGCATGTTATTCTTTTTTTTTTTTTAAAGATTTATTTATTTATACAAGAACTGGGGCACAGGCCAGATGTGCAGGAGAGTGAGAGGATTCACCAGAGACAGAACAGGGAACAGAACAGGCAGACTGATGAAATACACTGCTGAGGGGAGCAGCGGGCGAGACAGGAGAGGTCTGCTCGCCATGTGTGTTGCTCTGAGGCTGGTGGGGATCAACCGGCACTGCAGAGGCTGCCGACAGCTTCACAGCACTGCACTCAACCACCTGCACCACCAGGCAGGCCCAAGCCATGTTATTCTTAACCAAACTATACAGAGGATCTTGAACACTTTGACAGGAAACACAAGCTTTTAGAGCACAAGCTTTGAGAATGCAAAGAAATGCAGTTTTCAGTTTGCTGGGATAATGGAAAAGCAGCAGTAAACCTTTGACTCCTTAACCGATTAATAAAAAGTTAATATAAGTATTTACTATGAATCTCACATTGGGCTAAGCACTTTCCATGCCTTCCCTTTGATTCTCACAAGATTTCTATGAGGTAGGTATCACCATTATCCCCATTTCTAGACGTGAAAATAGAGTACTAGAGGTTAGAGGACTTATCTGATAGTGTCGGAATTAGGCCCATTAAGCAGCAGCCTTGTTTTTTTTTTTAAGAGTTAATGTTCCCTTCACAGCAATCCTGCCATTAATTTCAGCTTTTATCCTTTGAAAAATGTATTAATGCATACAATTAGCATTAAGTTATTCTATATCTGTTATTCTTGACAGAATACAAATTTATTCTAGTATTAAGAAAATCAGAAAAAACCCTCTTTTTAGTCAACTGATAAATTATTTCTTACTTTGATGTGGAAAATCTGGATTTACAAATAGTCCTGACTTGATTTTAGGCTGTAATAATGGCCATATCTATCATACAGTGGTAAGAATTCAAGAGGCTACCTAAATTGCTATAATTTACTAGCTTCTCAAATTCTTTGTTAGCTAAATAATACAAACTGTCAATTAGTAATCAGGAGTAGAACAAGAGTATGGAAAAAATTATAATTATGCATAGTCTGCTGTGGTCTGTGTTTATGTTTGTTTGGTGTTCACATGAGAGAGAGTGTGTGTGTGTGTGTGTGTGTGTGTGTGTGTGAGAGAGAGAGAGAGAGAGAGAGAATGCTTTAATTTTGCTTCCTCCAGAAATACTCCAACCTTTTGAAAACATCTCCTGTTGTCAAAACAGTAAATTTAACTAAAGGAAGTAGATAATGCCATTTCCTTGAGTTAAAAGTAAACTAAAACTTAGTAGAGATTGGATACTTTATGAATATGGCAACAAAAGAGGTTCCTCGCTTCATTCCTGATAGGAATATCTAACAGGTAATCAGAGGGACACTATACATAGTCTTATAGCTTATGATGAAATTGGAATACATCGTGGACATCAGAGAACAATACAGACTGCCCAGAGGAGACACAGAAGGGAGACATAGAGGAATCACACTTTATTAAATAGGAGTTAGGTAGAGAATAACACCTAGAAGCTTGGTCTGGTGGCTCAGTAAGGGACCCTGTGCAGTGGAAAGTGGGAATAGTGCGGAGGCATATACCCTTGACTGGTGGGAAATAGGTAGAGGAGACAAGGTGCTTCTTACAGAATATATCCCAAGTAAGGAGAGCAGAGACTGTACTCTGTATGGCACCCCCTCAACCCAACCTGTAAGGGTTTGTACTGACCTCATGAAACACACTGAGAGCGCAGACTCCAGGGTCAGACCTGGAACTCCCGAGAGGAAGGATATTCACAGTACAACAAACATAAGCCAGTTCTCCCCCTCCTAACAAGTTTATGAGAGTGGCTGATCCTCTAGATTCCTCCCTCACCCTGATAACTTACCAAATGCAAAAAAACTTTCCATACCTAAGGAAGTCAGCTTATGTCAAAAGATGAGATGAAACCAATTAAACCACAGCATCACATTCAGGAATAGTAAAAGTAATTCAACTCTCCAGCTTATTGCTACTTTATTTTATTTAAAAAAAATTTTTTTTTGCTTAGAAGAACTAGGGTGTAGGCTAGAGTTGGGGGGCGGGGGGTGAAAGGATTCACCAGAGACAGAGGAAGGAGAACTGGCAGATCTCCTGAGATATACTGCTGAGAGGAGCAGTTGGCAAGACAGGAGAGGTCTGCTGCGCCAGATGTGTTAGCTCCCTGGTAGGGGATCGAACTCAACTTGTTGTTGTTTGCTTGTTTTAATAGAGAAATTTAAAGTAGCCAAATGATCAGACAAAAAAAAAAAAAAAAACAAGTGGTACCTTGAGACATCAAGGGAATGTGGTATCACGAGGAGAGAATAACTTACCAGAACTAAATCAATGATATGGAAGATTATTATCTTTCAGTCCTTATCAGATAGAAAGAAAAGCAAAAATAGAAAATGGAGAAAAGTTCAACATATGCAAATCAATTGTCATTCATCATATCAAAAAAGGAAGAAAAATATATGATCATATCAATAGCTATAAACAATGCATTTTACAAGATTCAAATTCCATTTATGATTAAAAACACTCCCCCAAAAATGGTAATAAAAATAACACACCTCTGATAATAAACTGGACCACTATCACACACTATACAAAAATTAGCTCAAAATGGATTAGGACTTAGAGCAAGGTTTGAAACCATAAAATACATAGAGGAAAATATAGGGAAAACACCATCACAACGGTTTCAGGGATATCTTTACAGAGTCAACTTCAACAGCAAGGTAAACATACGCAAAAGTAAACAAAGAGAACTAAATCAAACTAAAAAGATTCTGCATAGCAAAAGAAATTAAAAGACACACTACTAAATGGTTAAAAAAAAACCCACAACATTTGCACATCATACATCTGACAAACGATTAATATCCAAGATAAACAAAAAACTTATACAATGTATACAATTCAACCCAAAGAAAAAAAACAATCAAAATATGGGCATAAGAGCTCTTTAAAGACGTTCTTTAAACTTCTTTAAATTAAAGAACTCTTTTACAGAGTTCTTTAAAGAAGACATCCAGATGACTAACAGGCACATGAAAAAAATATTCATTATCACTTATCATCAATAAAATGCCAGTAAAAACCATAAAGAGATACCACATACCACACCATAAGAATAGCCCATATCTAAAAGACCACAAGTGATAGTGAGGGTCTGAAGAAAAAGGAACCTCTTATACTGGCAATGTAGATTAGTCCAGACCCTATGGAAAAGAGTATGGAGGGTCCTCAAAATATTGAAAAAACCAATCTATTATATGATCCAGCAGCTCCACTTTTGGTTAACTACCAGAAGAATGTAAAAACACTAATTTGAAGGAATATATGCATCCTTATTTTCAATACAGCACTATTGACAAAAGTCAAATCTTGGCAACAACCTGCATCCAAAGACAGAGGAGTGGATTAAGAAGATGTGATATATATACACATCACAGAATACTAATCAGCTATTAAAACCTACAAAATCTTGCTATTTGTGACAACATGGATGGAACCGGAGGGGATTGCGTTAAGCAAATAAATCACAAAGAGAAAGTTAAATAGTGGATGCTATCACTTGTATGTGAAATATAAAATAACAAAGCGAAGGAACAGATAAAACAAACCCTGTAAGTCTGACTGAAGAATTTTGTCTACCAGAGGGGAAGTTTGGGGGTGAGAAGGAAAAGAATGTCAGTCCCCAGTAGACTATAGTGGGGTATAATGGGTGCTTTAGTGGTGGGCATTGTGTGAACATACATATACTGAAGAGCCATGAATATTCACCCCAATCATATATACAGTGTTGTAAATCAATGTTCCTCTATAAATATAACACATCTCAAAAACTAGTGGAAAACACCTGTCATAATTATTTTCCTTACAAAAGAGTACAACACAGATTTAAAAACTTAATAATCAGTATTATGTAACATTAATAAAAGCAAAAAGGGAAAAAAGATTAGGTAACTGGAATTTTTTCTAAAGTTCTTTTTCCAAAATCAACTTTTGTTTTTGGGTTCATTAAGCTGAATAACATTGGTTTAAATGCACATTTAAAATTCTAATATCAAAACATTTATTAAGCACAGCCTTAATTATAAAAAAAGAACAGGGATTGAGAAGTGGTATACTCAACTCAGGTATAAATAAGAAGACCACTGTAACATGACACTTGCTGTCATTATGTTTACATTTAGTCTAGATTTAGATAAATTCTCAAGTATTCATTTAATACTATAATTATTAAAAACATCATTTGGAAGAACCACCAGCAATTTCCAAAAGTGTGAAACGAATATGTGTGTGTGTGTGTGTTTAACCAATTCAACACTAGATGGCTCTAGCTACAAAATCAGAATCTTCAAAAATCTAAAATCTTCAGATACCACAGAAGGATGCTAATGCATTGAGTCAAATTCTGTTGTATTTCTAAGCTTTGTGGGCATTAATTGCATCAAGCTCTGAGGTTTGAAATGCTATGACACTAAAAAAGCAGGCGTAAGTCTCAGTCCTCATGTCACAGAATAAAACAAGAAATTGCACTGTCAGAAGCTAAAGGAGTTAGATTTAATTTGCTCTAAAATTATTACACCCTATAACTTTATGTTAATCCATTATTTTCAAATAATTTTCACCTAGCAATTAATCTGACCCTCTCAACAATCATATTGAGGTAGATAAAGAGATACATGTTTTCTCATTAATGGCAAGAAATCAGACACGGACAAGGAGCAGAAACTTGCTCAGATTACATGACTCATCGGCAATAGCAATAGGACTCAATTCCCCACAACCAGCTCCTAGGACACAGTTCTTTATTTATTTATATAAATATAAATAAAAGGTGCTACAGACTCATATAGAAGAATGAGTCTGGGCCACATCTTACACCGTGCACAAAAACTAATTCAAATGGGTGAAAGAACGGGAGACCTGAAACCCCAACACTCCTAGAAGAAATAATAGGTAGTAAGTTCATTGACATCAATCTTGGTGATAATTTTTTGGATTTGATAGCAAAAGCAAAAATAAGTTGGAGTACATCAAACTAAAAAGGTCTGCACAGCAAAGGAAACCATCCACAAAATGAAAGTGCGACCAGTGGAATAGGAGAAAACATTGTAAATAAAAGTCTGATTTGTTAATATAGAAGATACATAAATAAGTAATATAACCATGTAGCAAAAAAAATATTTAAAATACTGAGAATTTGAATAGACCTTTTTTTTCCAAAGAAGATACACAGATGGCTTCCAGGTACATGAAAAGATACACAATATCAGGGAAAGGGAAATCATAACCAAACTAAGATTATCGCCTCATACCTATTAAGTGGCTATTTTCATAAAGAAAAAATAAATAACATGTGCTGATGAAGATATGGAGAAAAAGGAACCCTTTTGCACCGTTGGTAGGAATTAAATTGTTTCAGCCACTATGGAAAACATTCTGGCGGTTTCTAAAAAATATAAAAATGTAACTACTATAAACTACCACATTATCCAACAATTCCATTTCTGAATGTCTATCTAAAGAAACCAGCAACACTAAATCAAAAACATGCACCTGGATATTCATTGCAGCATTATTTATAATGTCAAGACTTGAAAGCAACCTGAGAGTCTAAGAAAGCTTCTTAGGATAAGCTTAAAAGGCGAGTTTCATCTCCAACACAAGAGCAATTCTTCAAGAGTGGGAGGTACATCTATTTAACCAATAAACAGAATTAAACAGAATCAAATGACACTACAGTAACTTATGACAAAATAAATATTCAAAAATAAATCTTAATGAAATAGAAATAAGTATATTAACTAATGAGGATTTCAAAGATGCCATAAACAAACATTGAAGAGCTTGGGAAAAGAATGATAAGCAAAGAGAAATAATTCTTTCTTCCCCTTCTAGAATACACATTATCTTTATTTTCCTAATAAGATGGACAGTTCTCTCTCCTTCATATTTCTCTTTCTTCTTCCACCTGCGTTCTTTGTGCATCATTTATATTCACGGTCACTGCCTCAATCCTTCATTTAGTCTGGAATGCTTCTACAGCTTTCTGCAGAATTTATCTCCTCCACTGATTTTTTTACATCCTGCAACACTCTTATTTTCTTATTTAATTCTTTACTTTCTATTCCTTTTCATTAGTTGTAATTTTCATGACATTCACTTGCTTTGCTGAATTCTGTTCTATCTCTGTTTAGGTTTTCAGAGTTCTCTTGCATTACTTTGACTCGCTTTTCTCCATTCTTTAGCATTTCTTTGAATTTCTTTATCATGGCAATTTTGAAGTATCTACTGATAGGAAGATAAAATATTACATTTCTTTGATTTCTGGAGAGTTACTCTCTCCTTGTGATGTCATACTCTCTTGAAGTCTCAAATTGCCATGTGTTGTGCTTTTTTGTCTGTCCTTTTTATGGATTCAGATCTTAAAGACTTGAACTACTTCTACACTTCCAGCAGGTGGTGCTGTGGAATTTATAAAAATTTGGATGTTTGGCTTTTTCAAACTTCAGTAAATCTATTCTTGCAACTGCTGAGTCAGACTGGGGGCCGGGGCGGGGGATGGATTTGAAGCAGTCAAGCCACTGGTGTGAATGTTCTGTGGGGACCAGGCTCATGTTTTTGTCATTGCCAGTCGTCCTTCTCTCTGTTGTTCTATACCCAAGACTCTACAGTGTCTATGCACTCTCAGTGAGCCCAAGGTGAGTACCAGTCCCCAGGGGTATGGGAAGAGTAGTGCAGACCAACACACTGTACTTGTTTTCACTAATGACCTGGTCTACTGGGACTATCCTAGTTCCTCCACATATATTCCCCTTCACTCGAGGGTGGGTGCCCACACACTTCTTGGTTCTACCCTCCCTGCAGCCACTGCAATAGCAGTATTGTGTTTTATGGGTTTTTTTAAAATAATTTATTTATATATATTTTACATCATTGTTCATTTTTTTACATTGTTTGCTTTCTTTTCTCAGGTGTAGTCCCTACAGAATTCCCACCCGTGGGAATTCACCCGTGCACCTCACCTGTGCTCTTCCCTCCTTCGTCCTGGCCCCTCCCCTGCAGAACCTCTGTGATTCATAGTTGTCCATTTATTTTTGTTGTCTTGTGTTGTGTTGTGTTTTTTATTGTATTTTTTTCCCGTGATGCCTTATTTGGTTCCCCTATAGTCCTCCTATAAGCGAAACCATCCGATATTTTTCTTTTTCCTTCTGATGTGAATGGCATGAGTTTATCTTTTTTGATTGCTGAATAGTATTCCATTGTGTATATATACCACATCTTCTTGGTCCAGTCATCTATTTTTGGGCATTTGGGTTGCTTCCAAGTCTTACCTATTACAAATAATGGCAGCACTGTGTTTTGTACAACAGCCTCTAGCCCTGACCACAGCCTCCAAGTGTCTCTCCACTACCTCCTTTACACTGAAGCATGAATCTACTCTCTTTTCTGGTGCAGTCTGCCTGGCCTCTGATGTCCAAGATGTGCTCCAGTTTTGCCCCAAACCATGGGACTCTCTGGGTGCAGTATTCCACAGGCTAACACCTTGATGTCCTCTTGGGAGTGAAGTTAGGAACCTCCTCTCACACCATCTCGGATCCTCCTCTGTCCATAGTCCATCTTAGAATCCTTTTGTGACTTTCCATTACCTCAAAACAACACTGGAAATCTGTAGCAAAGAGTTGGCCTCTATCACTTTCCTCTTCTTTCGCTGTCTTGTCTCTCACAACTGGTTTTCTATCAATTATTTGTATGTGCCAAAATCTACACATCTACACATCCACATATGCTATTTCTACCTACTAAAATGTTCACACTCCCATGTACACACCATTCAGGCCTTATTTTATTTATTTATTTATTTATTTATTTATTTATTTATTTATTTATTTATCAAAGATTTATTTATTTATACAAGAACCAGGGTACAGGCCAGATGCGCTGGAGGGTGAGAGGATTCACCAGAGACAGAGCAGGGAACTGAACAGGCAGACTGACAAAATACACTGCTGAGGGGAGCAGTGAGCAAGACAGGAGAGGTTTGCCACGCCATGTGGGACCCTCCCTGGCAGGCCAAGATCGAACCGGTGCTGCAAAGGCTGCGGACAGCTTCACAGCGCTGCGCTCAACCGCCTATGCCACCAGGAGAAGCCCTCAGGCCTCATTTAAATATTAGGTATTCTGGAAGGTTTTCCTCAACTCCTTCCCAGTCCCACATTAGGTTAGGTCCCTTGTCTTATGCTGTTTGGCATCCCACACTTCTCCTCTGTAATACTTATTAATACTATAATTTGCTCATCATGGTGGGGGGAGGGAGCTTACTTAATGTGTATATCCTGTATTAGATTTGCTAATCACTGAATCCTTCAAGACTAGCTCCATATTTTGCAAACTTTTAAAATTATGATCCAATGTAAGAAAACACATTTTACATTATAATCATTACACACGTATGCACACACATAAGTGAAACAAGTTTCATGAACACATACTTACTCTTTCTAGATATAATTCATTTGGTATTCTCTATTCTTCTTTTAATATTTTGCTTTAAACTTAGTTTATTGAATGAAAGCCTACTAATACACCCAACTCTCATGTTAAATAATCAACCATCTAACACAATGCTTAGCAGATAGTACATTCTCTGGAACTCTTTGTAGGATAAACTAGTGAAAAAAAATATTTATCAGCCACTATTTAAACAAGATGTGTTTGTTTACATCGTGTAACAGTTTACTTATTGCCTTATCCCTCCCAGGAGAATGAAGCCCTGGGAGGGTTAAACTGTGCTTATTTTTACAAAATAAAAAGAAACCTAGCTCTCCTGGGTATTGCTAGCTCCCTTGATTAGACTGTTGAGATCAAGGTTTGAAAGTCATTTCATCCCAGATAGTTTTCTTTGTCCCAAGGCTATAGTCTGTCTTCCTAAATAGCCCTCACAAAAAGAAAGATTTATCCATTATTTTTTCTTTTTATTCCTGATCAATATATTTCTATTTTTTTCAATAAAATGATTGGAAAATAAAAAGGGAAAAACTTTTCAGCACTATCATAATAATGTCAACAAATTAATTACTACCACTGGCTCTTTTGAACAATATATGAATTGACCTACTGGAATTGACAGATATATCAATATTATGTCTATTATTTCCAAACACTTGTTTAAGTGATTAGAGTCCTACTTCTGTTGAATATCAGGAATCATTTTATAAGAAATCAACTTATTTTAATAACCAGTTAGTACAATGCATTCTTTTACCAATTCTATTTTTCTGTTTTCCACCAGGTGCCTAAAAACACTGGATTTCCTTTCTTTTTCCATCTCATCATACAGGTGCCTACCACACAAGACAACACAAAACATCTGCCCCATGGGAACCTTAAAAGATTATTCTTCAGGGGCCTCCCCGGTGGCGCAGCGGTTGAGCGCTGGGTTGCGAAGCTGCCCTCAGCCTTTGCAGTGCCAGTTAGATCCCCGGCTGCTCCCCGGCCACCAGAGGAGGGTCCCACATGGCGCGCAGACCTCTCCTGCCGCCCGCTGCTCCCCTCAGCAGTGTACTTCGGTCCTTCTGCCTGCTCTGCTCCCCGCTCTGGCTCTGGTGAATTTTCTCGCCCTCCCGCGCTTCTGACTATGCCCAGTGCTTGTATAAATAAATTTAAATAAATAAATAAATAAAAGAATTAAAAAAAAAAAAGATTATTCTTCATAATACCAGGCAAACTCAAAGTAAGAATTCCCCACATATTGGAGTCATAAAACCCAAACAGTTTTCACTAGGAATAGCATTCAAGCTGCTTGGTAAAGAGGTCCACTATATGGGGGTTGAAGTGGGATGTGTCTCATACAGCTGTCTGGCAAGGTAGAGCATGAGTGCTACCAGAAGTGTCACACAAGAGGCAAAATTCCAGGGTAAAACAATTTTTCATGGGTCTTTTTGTTAAACCCTGTCAAGTATTGCTTTGGGAAAAATTGAGGTAAATCAAGGTTTCCTTGTGTTTGAGAAATAAAAACTGTAAGCAGGACTAGCATTCCAACAGGATTTTTTTATCTCCTCTTTTATATTTATATGTTTTATCTCCTCTTTTAGATGTGTTTAGTTGACTTCTCTTCCTCTATGTCTATATTATGGAAGAATTGCTCATTCCATGCTTTTCTATAGACAAAATGATTCTGTTAATGGTTGGTTTCTACAAAATTAGATTCCTCTTACTAGAACTGAAGACAAGTGAGCATGTCCTCTAATATTAGTTGCAGAGTCTGTGGTTTATAAATCTTAAAAATTTTTCTCAAAATTAAAAGGGTTTTCCTTCTTTTTAAAGGTTGGTCTTATCTCTCTCAGGAATTTTCACTCTAGACTGGAAGTTATCACAAAATTTACAATGTGCAGTTTAGAGCTTTAAAAATAACCATTTCTCTAAGCCAGAAAGAAAAAGAAAAAAACCTGATGGTCTCACTCATAGCAGGAATCTAGAAAACCTAAATAAGAGACCAGGAAAAAGAATAGCTATAAGAAAGAAAAAATCAAAATCAACAAACAACTATGAACCAGAGACACACTATGGGGGGGGGGTTGCAGGGAAAGGAGGGATTGGGGTCAAAATAAGGGGGTTTCAATTGTATGGGGAATATAAAAATAAAATAAAAAATAAAAATAACCATTTCTCTATTCACAAAACACTCATCACTGAGATTTCAAGCAATGAGTAATAGCCTCTTCTTTCATATAACCTCAATATGTAACTGATTATTGTGTCCTCAGAGTGTTTACTCCCTCTTAAAATCTGAATGAAGAGCATGTATAAAAAGAAAGCATGTTTAACTCAACCTGATCTGACTTGGTTATGTAAATGTTTTGTATATTTTATTTCTGTATGCCAGCCTTTATCTGCACACTTGACCTCCTAAAACTCCACACTTAAATTCATGTAATACAGTTATAAAAAAGTATAAAAAGATAAATATTCTCCCCAAAATTCTCCCAAAGTTTTAATATCTCTTTGGCATAGCAGAAAATAAAGGAGTAATATAAAACCATAATTACCAAAATTGCAGTTAGTTCTACCATTAATATGTGTTACTAATGCTTTAAAATAATATTCATGTCAGTGGTTTTTAATACAAAATATTGTTTAATTTTGTAAACAAACTACAACAGTAGTTTTGTAGATTATGTCTGGACTGTAGTGACCCAATTATCTGGTCAAAGGCCTGCATGGATGCAAGAGACAGGGTGAGTTAAAGTTTAACTCCTAGGAATTGTAAACCAAACCTAAAGCTACTGAACCTTTGGAGTTTGATATGATGATTAGAGCATAACCAGAGTGACACGTTGAATTCGCCATAATCAAGGAAACCTTTTCCGGGTGGGGATCTCCGAAATCAGACAGGTATGGTTCATGTGTTTTGCTTTTTCTATTTAAATTTTGTGAAACCGCAGTATGGATCAGTGGGGATACAATGAAAGTTTTTTTACCCTCTTCTATTATAATAGTCTGATTCAGGGATTTTCTAGCTTGTTTTTATACTCAGGAAGCAACCTAAAAACAAAAGAATACATTTGGAAATATATAATCTGAGAATGAGATGGTGGCCATCTTTTGTTCCTTGATTTAATCAATTTCAGAGGTTAAAATGTGGATATTTATTTAGCAATAGCCAGACAGTAGAGAGAGAGAGAGAGCTGTGGATGACTGCCTGTCCTAGTACTAAGGCCCTGGGAAACATAAAAATGTAATTCACAAGAGATAGTATTAAAATCACTGGAAGATTCCAAGTCCTATGTATTCTGAGGTCTTACATATCAGAAATTATATATTTAATTATCACTTTCACTCTCCTTTTTCCTACACAACAACCCAATACAAACACACCACACACACACATACACACCATGGTGAATTTTTTTCTATTTTCTCTGCCATTATTTTACTAATCAAAAGAATACCCTAATCCATTCCTTTTTTATTTTAACCAAAAGAAAGAAAGAGAGAGAGAGAAAGAAAGAAAGAAAGAAAACAGAAACTTTCATGGAAAATAATTGACTTTGAATGTGTTAAATCTCAACCTTTAGATGGCTAATTATTATATCTTTTCCTTTAAGAATGGCTTGGGCAACTGGGCTGCAATGGATATATTTTTCATATGGTCACTGTATTCACCCTAAAAAGATGAATCATAAGAAGAATATGATGATTATTTTACACCCCCCCCAATAAAAAGAAAAACCCAATCAGGACACTTATCAGGAATCTCCCATTCCTATCAGAAACTGAAATATTTTTGTTTCATAATTAGCAAAGTTCCAAGGAGAATGGTATCCATGTTAAGTAACTTTATTTATGCTACGACTTTTGAGATGCATATTGTATAGATTGAAGAAGTAAAAGAACACATTACAAATGCATTGTTCTACAAAACATATTAACAAATTCAACTCTATTTATACTTTTGGAATTGTTGGCCTGGTCTAAAAGTCTTTATAATATGTGCTGGGAAACATGGAACAGGCACATAGATCTAAAGCAAAATCACATACTTGTCAAAGTGATGAAGCTTTTCCCTGCTAAATTCAGAAAAGTAGTTGACTTATAGTCTTACTTTTAAAGCCCATATTTTCTGAAATAATATTGATACTGCCCATGTTAGACATTTCTCACATTTTACCATTCTAATTTATTGTTTATTAAGTGTAAGGAGAGAGGAAAAGTAGATGGCAAGAAAAAAAATGAGTTATTATGGCCAAACATTTCAAATGACATAATGTTTATGAAAATACTGAGTACTTAGTTATTAATTCCAACTAGGTTAATGCCAAGTTAGTTTTGTGTTATTGCAAATACCAACATTTCCTGCACTTATTTGGTGAAAGTTAATAAATGTGACCCAAAAAACAACTCTGCTGTCAAGTAAGTTATGGAAATGGTGGTTAGATAAGTTAAAGCAGATCTTATTGCTACATGAATGTTTTGAGTAATAGCAACAATAACAGGCATTGTTATTTTGTTCACTGTTTCTCAGTATCGTCCATGTATTTATCTCATGTTACACTTAAAATAGTCACATAACATTTTACAAATAGTCTTATAACATTTACAAATGAGAAAATTGAGGCACAGATCAGTTATCAGACAGGATCAACATCACATTAGCAAGTGGCAGAGCCAAGAGTTCCAACCAGTTAGCTGATTCGAGCTTGATTCGAGAGCCCACACATGTAACCATCATACATACTGTATTCACATGGACTAGGCATTTACTCTGTGTGTAAATATGTTCATTCGTTGTAGAGATCTAGGAGAGCAGGCAGTGTTTTGTTTACAAGGATCCATCTACAACAGAACATCTTTCAGGAATATCTATTAACATGTCTCAGAAACGGTATTCCTTAAAACAGTTTAAGAAAGAACGAGTAATTTTTAGAACCTGTGTAAACAGCATTTATAACAATCAGAATCAATTTAAAAGTCTCACTATTGTAATTATTATGATCAAAAACATCTGAGGTACCTTACAGTCTAGCCATCTCCCATCACACAGGACCATGGCTACTTTAATTAATTAACACCAGAAAGAACACTGGACATTTCTCCCAACAAAGCTGGATTGAAATACCATTCCAAAACTCTCTGAATCTGATTCCTCAAATGTGGATAAAAATGGAGTAAAATCTGCTCTGTACAAATTTAGGGAAGATTATATGATATGAAAAACAAAATGGTCCCTGACACACAGTAGCAATTAAATAAAACTCTCTTCTCTTATCATTTCTCTATTTGTAACAGTCTCCAGAATTTTTTTCTAAAACCTTCCAAACTCATTCATTAATGCTTCTTAGTCACAAAAATATACTTTATATTTAAAACTGTACATAAGCAATGAAGTTTTGATTAGTCACAAATAGGAATCTTCTTTCATTTATTTGGAGAAAGAAACAACAACTTATACTTTTATTTTAGAGAGCATTGCTCAAGAAAAATTCTAGTTGAAAGCCCAATGCCCTTTTCACTGAAATCCACAGGACACCCTGTCACAGGTGTTCATTTCATCACATAGCCAGTTGATGCTAAAAAATCCTTTTTAATAACTCTTTTAAAATATTGCCATCCCTCAGAAAGTTTGGTAGTACATTGGGTACAATTGCACAATAGTTTTCATTACCTTGTGTGTCTAAATGACTCAATAAGTTCAAACAAGACAGTATTGATCCACAGAGGATAAACACCACTTTATCTTATTCATGGAAACAGTAACCTGGTTCCTCTAAAGTGCAGTTCTAACAGTGCAAGCCCCCCTAACCCCCACCCCAGGAAAATCATGCATAAAAACAGCAGTGACAGTCTAAATCCTATCTGTTCCTTGGCCTGATACAGTAAAATCCAGGCAGTTATTAACAAATGTTTACTGTTGATCGGCTCTGATAAGTTAGTATCATCTTATTCTAGAAAATCTAATCCAATTATCAGCTTTAGAAACAATTTTAAAATTTTAATAAATTAAAATTTTGTGTTGAATATTTTTGATTGATACAGACTCCAAGTTAACATATTTCCTTTTGTAAAAATTATTGTCTTTACTAAAATAGGCTGGAATCTTGAGCCCTCTAATCTAATTTTTTGAAAGATGTCAGATTTTTTTCTTGTATGAATATAAACATGAAATTTTATGTGTGTTGATGGTAAAAATCATGTGGAAAACATTTCCATGTTTTTTATTCTAATAAAAATATTAATTACTAGGATTTTAATGGTAATATTAGAAGAGAAGTAATGATGATTAAAGTAATTCCCTATAATTTTCAAGTTTATGTGCAGTGTTCTGCCCTAGCAACAATATGATTAAAGAAAAACAGCACATGACAATATGACCACATGCATAAATGAACAAATTGGTTTGCAATTCTACAAAATCCCACCTTCAGTGAAATAGTAATATCTTCTCCCCTCCCAGCAGATAAAAAAATTATCATTTTTTGGAAGCCCAATTCATTTAAATAACACTATATCTATGTAGCAGAATTAACTACTATAATTTCTTCTTTTCATGGAATATTCTAGTTTAATGGCAAATTTCTTCAGTTTAGTGTGCCTAGATTCTTCAAAGCAATTGAATCATTAATCATCATTCCAACTGTTCAAAGATAATTAATGAAAGATGCTCTCACCTAGTGTTTCTAAGTCTAGTTATGTTTATGTAGCAAGATGTAGATTATATAGTCAGCCTTCAACTACTACACTGGACCTTCACTAATTTATTGATGAACTAATTCAAAGGTTAGGTAAAGCTATAAGGAACACATGCAGATGAGAGAAAAACACAAGCTATGCAGGTCCCAGAAGAAAACAGCCCTAAAAATATTGAAATCAGTATGGATGCTATAACAAACCTAATGAAAGAAGTAGACATGTGGGAGGATTCTATAATGTCTCCTAAAATAATGGCAGAGTATTATATATTAATGCAATTGTTTTTTATTTGTTTTCATTCCTTTTAGCATTCGTATAATCAACTCACTTATTAGGATTCTGCTTAGTGTTTATCTTTGCAGCTGGGGATGTCTGCATTAAGTAAATTGGCTTATTAGACATACTTAATTCCTAATATCTATGAGTATTTGCAGTGGAAGTCAGCAATCAGAATCTGATACCATGGAAGGGGAAAGTGAGATCCTGAAGATCACTAACAGTCTTCACAGTCAGGAATTTGTACTAACCTCTCAGAATTGGCACCCTATGAGAATGATAACAATATTAATAACAGCTCTTACACCCTTATATAGCTCCTGCCACAGGCCAGACTCATATCTGATCAGACTAATTCTCTGAATTATATAGAACAGTTACTAACTGCTATGCAACTTTTCTAACAAAAAGGTTAAGTCTTAGGAACCTGGAGACTCTTACCCAAGGTCACACAGCTAGAAAGTATTAAAAAGAAGTGAATTCCATCAGCCTGGCACATATCATCCTACAAAACAATAAATGGAACACTGAGAAGCATTGAATCTCAGAAGCAAATTTTGAGATTCCTCATTTGACAGAGAAAATCTAATGAGTTTCCCAAGGTTAAAGGCACATTTTTCAGATTAAGAACTCAAGTCCAGGGCCATTCCACTATACCACCAACCACCATGCAACTTTTCTAATTCATCCTGATTCTATATACAAATCACAGGACCTCCACAGTTAAAAAGGATCATTCCCTTTAGTCTGAGTTCCACCCTCTTGCTATACCCAATTACAAACTAACACAAGCAGCAATTCAGTTAAAATAGACTCATTATGAGACTTTAAGAGTCTGACAGGCCAAAATCACAGAGGACATATGTGCAGACACAGGTACCATGAACATAGTGGAGGCATCACCAAAAAAAAAATACAAAATGATTGTCCTGAATGACTTGACTGTCATACACCTGTATTCAGGCAGTGTATGAATAGGGCACAGCAGCTCCCACCTGGAGGACACACCTTGCTCCCCAGAGAAAGAATAATTGGGCTGCAAGGTCTATGAATGCTTAGGGAGTCTCATATTTAAAATGACCTAATTTGGAACATTAAATTGAAACACAGATGTTCCCAAATAGCAACTCCACCAGTCCCAATAGAGTTATTCATTTAGAATAATAAGAATGTGTTACTAGAAGAACCTTATTAAAATACAAATTAGTTGGGATGCAGAGTTAATATCTAGGAACACTTTAGCCTGAACTCAATTAGCAGATTAACCTGCCTGGTAAAGCCTTGTGGGTATGGTTATTAGGACAAGTATGATTTGATAGTGGGAAATAGAGGAATATCAAGGGTAGCAGTTCCATGGTAACCAGAGGATAATACCCCTATTTGAAAGGCAGGTATTTGATTTTTGAGGGTGAATTCACTGAACTTATTCAACAATTTTTAAATTTATTTTCATTTTTAATTTTTTTACTGAGCTAATATTGATTTACAACACTGTATGTGTTTCAGGGCCACAAATATAGGTTGTAACACAACACCCACCATCCAAAGTACCAATAATTTTCCATCATAATCCCTTGAGACCCCCAACTCCATTTTCCCACCATCCCACAATGTTCCCCTTCCTCAGATCTGCAGTCAGATTCCAAGGTTAGTTTTGTCTGTTAGTTTAGTCAGATTCCATAGGTTAGTTTTGCCTATTCCTTTTTAATTTTTTTTTATACTGCAGAGTTGAGAGAAATCATCTGGTATTGGTCTTTTTCTTTCCTATTTATTTCACATAGCATTATCCCCACCAGTTCTATCCATGTTGCCACATATGGCAAGATTTCAACTTTATTTTTAATAGCTGACTAATATTCCATTGTGTATACAGACTACAGCTTTATTATCTATTGATAAGTCCTTGGGCACTTAGACTGTTTCTATAACCTGGTTATTGTCAATAATGTTACAAATAACATAGAAGTGCATATATCCCTTCAAGTTGGTGTTCTTTTATTTCTTTGGATAAATATGAAAGAGTGAATATGCTGCTATATCTATTTTTAATATTTTATGGAACCCCCATATTGTTTTCCATAGAGGCTGGACCATCTACATTCCCACCAACAGTGTACTTTTTCTCCACACCCTCACCAACACTTGTTGTCACTTTTTGTCTCTACATAGGGTCCTTCTCACAGGTGTGAGGTGGTATCTCATTGTGGTTTTGATTTAGATTTCCCTGACAATAATTGACAATGAGCATTTTTCCATGTTGGCCATCTGTATGTCTTCTCTAGAGAAATATCTATCTCTTATGTTCGTTATTTTAATTTGAATATTTGTTTACTTTTCATTGAGTTTTATGAGATGAGTTTCTATAGATGCTTTGTATATCGGCCCTTTGTTGGATGTATGATGTATAAAAATTTTTTCCCATTTCATAAGATGTCTTTTTGTTTTAATGATAGTTTTTTTCACTGTATAGAGAATTTTGAACTTGATATAGTCCCATTTGTTTATTGTTGCTTTTGTTTACTTTGTTATTAGAGTCAAGTCCCCCAAAATGTCCCAGAAGTCAAAGTTATGGAGTGTTTTTTCTATGTTTTTGGTCTTACATTCACATCTTTGACCCCCTTGAGCTAATTTGCTTAGCAGTGTTTGATAGTGGCCTAGTTTCACTATTTGCATATGGTTGTCCAAGTTTCCCAACACCATTTGTTGAAGACATTTTATTTTCTTGGCTCCTTTCTCATATATTAACTGTCCATATAAATATGGGTTTATTTATAGGTTCCAATTCTATTCCATTAATCCCTGTATTTATTTATTACAATATCATAGTGTTTTGATTACTATAGCTTTGTAGTATAATTTGAAGACAGGGATTGAAATATCAATCCTTTTTCTTTTCTTTTGTTTGGTCATTTGGGGCATGTGTGGTCCCATACATGTTTTACTGTTTGTTCTATTTCCTTGTCTTCTTTTTTGGGCTTTTGGTTTAATTTGTTTTTCTTTCTCTAGCTCTTTAAGGTATTAAGTTAGATTATTTATTTGAGGTTTTTTTGTGTCTTGGCATAGACCAGTATTACTATAAATTTCCCTCTTGATACTGCTTTTTCTGCATTCCATAGGAAATGGTAGTTCTTGTCTTTATTTTTGTTCTTCTCAGGTACTGTTTAGTTTCTCCTTTGATTTTCTCATTAATCCAATAGCATAGTAGCATGCTGTTTAGTCTCTGTATTTTAGATTTTTCTTTTGCAAAATTTGCTGAAATTCTGGTTTATTATTAAAGTCATCTGATTACTACCCCTACTGAATGGGAGTTTCTCCGTCTCTCCATTTTATAATAGGCACTGAATAGTACAAGTACATTGACTTGAATGTGAATCATTTAGGGAATGCCATGACATGCTACTTAGGATATTTTTAAAGAGGAAGAAAATTTTGTTTCCAGAAACTCTTATTTTTACTAATCTTTTAAACAAGCCATAAAGTATTTCCTATAATAATATTTTAGTATCTCAGATTTCCAAGATATTTTCTAAAATCCAGTGATTAAAGTCTTTGATTCACAGTGTTGTCATGGCAAACAGACAGACAATTATAATGTTAAGGCAGAAGAGTTAAGGCAGAATGTGTTGTCTCAACTCCTGGTTTAACCACGTATTAGTTACATAATATTTAGCAAATTATTTAACTACTCTGTAAAATCAAGGTCATTTTGAAGATCAGAATTACACAAGTACAGAATGATACCAAACAAGTGTGCATAAATTGTAACTATTATAGTTATTGCCAACTTATTTCTGTGTGTATTACACAATGCCTTACTAGAAGAAAGTGGTTAGAAAATAGAGTCTCCAAAGTCAAGAGTTTAAAGTAGGTGTTTTGTTTTGTTTCTTAATCTGGCAACAACAAATGCTGGCAAGGATGTGGAAAAAAAGGAACCCTCTTGCAAGGCTAGTGGAAATGCAAAATGGTCCAACCACTGTGGAAAGCTGTGTGGAGGACACTTTAACTACTAAAAATGGAGCTACTATATAATCCAGCAATTCCACTCCTAGGAATCTACCCAAAGACACAAAAACATTATTTCAAAAGGAAACTGCTCTCCTATATTTATTGCAGCACTAATTACAATAGCTAAGATATGGAAACAAACTACATGTCCTAAAACAGATGACTGATTAAAAAAAAATGTGGTATATAGACACAATGGAATACTATTCAGCAGTCTAACAGATAAACATCATGTCATTTGCAGCAACAAGGACAGAGCTGGATGGGATTATGCTCAGTGAAATAAGTCAGAAGGAAAAAGAAAAATATTGGATGGTTTCACTTATAGGAGGAATATAGGGGAACCAAACAAGGGATAAGGAAAAAAAAACAAAACAAAAACAAAAACAAAACTAGCAGGCAAAAGATAAATCAGAGACATTCAGCAGGGGAGGGAGAGGGATCAGAAGAGGGAAGGAAGGAGCACAAGAGATTATGGTGTCGGTTCACGGGAGACTTGGTGGAAATTCTATGGGGTTACACCTGAGAGGAACAATGATGTAAAGAAAAATACACATATAAATTAAAAAAATAGATTTTTTTTTACTGTAAGTCAGGTGACTTAGAAATTAATTACCCAACTACACCTGAGAGGAAGAAACAAATGTTGTACAAAGATGAACAATGATACAAAATATATAAAAATAATTTCTTTAAAAAGAAATTAATTCCCCCATTACTAGCTTGAGGTACAAATTTGGAATTATTTCTCCCTGACTCTGTTGCAGTTTTTCCAAGACAGAGATATTTTTTATTACAGACAGACCTCTTAATTAAGTTGGTATAAAATGTTTTAAAGGAACTGGGTAATTAGTGAGAGAAGCAGAATAGATATCTGGATCCTCACACCACAGTGTAAACCTCTCAGAACCTATGATTTTCATAGTTACAACAACAAAACATCAGCATGCAAAGTCACCTATAAAGAAGCAGGTTGTGAACAATAGGATGGTTATTAGCATGATAAAAGTTCAAGCATGAGTTAATATAATCTGCCCCCAATCAGTCTCCTGCACAGGCATAGCAATAGCCCCTGAAGGGCAAATTATGTGAGGAGAAACTAGATGGGACATCAGGATAACTGTGCAAGAAGTGAAAGGTTAGTGTCCATTTTAAGGGAAATAGCTAGAAGAAAGGCTACAAAGGAGATTCCATGGGATTTTTATGTTAACTTGCCAATTGAGAGTTGATTTATTGAGTTCAACACTGTTCTAGATACTGTGTTGGATATATAGAGGTATTATATTTTTGTGTCTAAAATCAAGAAGCCCATGAAGTGTTCTCCTAACTTCTGATTAAGGTTCCATTATAAATATTCACTCCCTTCTCCAAGACTTCTTAATTTGCTAGAAATTGGATGTTACTTATTTGGGGAAATTAGGACTTCCCCAAATGCAATAAAGTTATTCTATTTATTTTTTTTAAAGATTTATTTTTATACAAGAACTGGGGTACAGGCCAGAGGCACAGGAGAGTGAGAAGATTCACCAAAGACAGAGTGGGGAGCAGAACAGGCAGACAGACAGAAAGCACTGCTGAGGGGAGCAGCGGGCGGGACAGGAGAGGTCTGCTGCGCCATGTGAGAATCTCCCTGGCAGGCCGGGAATCAAACTTGCGTTGCAGAGGCTGCGGACAGTGCCACAGTGCAGCGCTCAACCCGCTGTACCACCGGGGAAGTCCTCTATTTATTGTTCAAGACCTAATATATAAGGGGGTTGCAATTGTATGGGGAATAGAAAAATAAAATTTGTATATTAAAAAAAGGGGTTATTGGAATGGATTGTATTTAAATGCAGTGGGTAAAAAACTCATCAAAGGACACAGTTTTAAAACTCTGCATTTTATCATGTGAATTATATTTCAATTAAAAAATAAAGAGACCAGAAAAAATTTAAAAAAAAAATGGGACTAATATGAGACCTCTCTCATAGGCTGATAAGTGAGTCAACCCAATGCAATGGACTTAAAACAAGGTCGGTACATAATAAACCTTCGATTAATGCAAAAAAAAAAAGACTTAATATAGCACTATACATATAAGAGATGAATTTCATACAGAAACACTCTCAGAGACATGCTCAGAATAATGTTTGACAAAACGTCTGGGCACTCTCTAGACCAAAATGACATATCTAATATGTCTTAAGGGAATAAAAATTTCCTGATCTCTTTTTAACTAGTTTCTCCCTTTTCACCACTTGCTCCTCCAACAAAAGCACAGTTTCCAAAATTATTTCTTAACTGAAAAACTAGTATTCATCTCTCAATCTTCAATGTCATCAAGAATAGGTCTCTTATGGGCCTCCCCTGGTGGAGCAGCGGTTGAGCACTGGGCTGCGAGACTGCCCGCAGCCTTTGCAGCTCCGGTTGGTTCCCTGGCCGCTGGCGAGGGTCCCACAAAAAAAAAAAAAAGAATAAGTCACTTATGAGGATCTGTGTTTCAGAGAACCTTATATTCTTATCCAACTTGAGGAGAGGCAGGAGGATTTTAAGAGAGTGATATTCAGAGCTAGTAACCAAAATAGATGGTTATAGAGAAGTCTCCTGTGTAATGCTGTGTGCCAACAATGGCTGACAGGGGTTTATCACCCCTGTGTGTGTATACACATTCATGTTCACACATTTGTACTTGTGCATTCTTGCATACATACACAATCACACCCAATCCAATGGAACAGGCAGATTGTGGACAGAAGGGAACTCTAGGTATATGGCAAATGGAAAACAAAAACAAAGGAACATAAGAAATAACTGGTGTGTCCAAGAGACTTGATGGACTTGAGTACAAACTAGCTCTAGACTTGAATTGATTGATAATCAGAAAAGTTAAGTTAGGACCAGATCGTGGCAGGCACTGAATGTCATCTAAAATATGTACTGTTTTTTCATGGTTCGGGATGAGATAAAGATTTTTGAGGAAACTATTGAAGGGATATTTTTAAGCACAGTGACCAATCAGTAGGAACAGAGAGGCAAAAGGCAGCGGATAGAGAGTAGAAGGCACTAAAGTTTCATTGTACACTTTGGCTACATTCATATTAATTTCAGTAATGGCAGAGGGTGAGGGCAGGAGTGTAAGTGCAAAACAAGAAAAAGTCAAGACCCAGAATCCATGCAAAATCTGTATTGTAGGTTGTCTGGATAAAGAAGCTATAAGAAATTCAATAGTAGGGATTTAAAGATCTGCTCAGATGTTTCCTTGTTAACTAAACTACTTCCTGCATCTGCTCTTCTCTCTTCTAAAAGCCATTCTTACTCTTTACTTCTCATCCTCTCTCTAAGTCATAACTTTTGTTTCTTCTCGATACATGGAAATATGATAAGCAGCAGTTTTATGCACAACATAGTATTATGAATACCTTATTGATTGGTTCCTAAGGAAACTAAGTTAAATAAAAATCACTTGAACCAGATTAGATGTGGTTTTGGTATTTCAAGGTTATTATTTTAAAATACTAGCAATTAGAAAAACATTTACTCATTAGATGATGATGAAAATGTAGGTAATCGTTACAGTTACAGACTAAAATTGTTTAACCATCCCCCTTTTCTCCTGCAATCTAGTCCCTACCTTTCTTTTACATACTTTTTAAATAAAATTTTTGAGTAATCTGTCCCATCTGTTTGGCAAGTGGGATAAATTCAAGTACTTTCGATTGTTCTGTTTTGCAAGCAAACATTTGTTAATGTATATAGACTTGCTTCATTCAGCACCTCTAAACTGAGCTGCACATTATTATCCGCTGGGGAGGCATTAAAATATAGCATCTTCTGGGTCCCACCCCAGATCGGGTGAATCAGAACCCCTCTGTGGATGGACAAGGTAAAGCCCAAGTATAATTGATTATGTGACATTAAGGAGGGACCTCTTCTTTATCCATTGCTTCTGTATCTCATACCTGCTGTCAACCAGCACTGGCTATTATTAAATAATCTTTTAGTGCCAATTTGGAGTATATTTTAATTGTGCTTAAAAATTTTAAGGACAGGAGCCTGCTTGGCAAGCTTCTTTAAGACCTAGTTAAGGAATGCACTCAAACTGTACATTTTGTCTATGCAGAAGATCATAGTGAAGTTGCTTTTTGGAGCATGATAAAAACTGAGAAAGGACAAATTTAATGGAATGAGTATCATGTGCTAAAATTTAGGTGTGCTTACAGTTAAATCTCATAGTTCTATTATGACAAGATCTGCATAGGTTAATGCTGCTTCTGTATTTCCTTGTGTGATTTACAGTTTCAAGCTAAATCCCAGGGATTTAGACTCTTTGTTGATATTTAAAGGACATTTTAAGCAAATAAGTGGTGAAATGTCTTTGGAAGCAGATAAAATGTACATTTATAATATCAACTTAATAAGACTATGGTAGAAAGTAGAAGGTGTTACTAGTGGACCATGAATTATACGATTTTAAAGAAATTGTTATATAAAAGTAAATTGTTCTATTTGAAATTATTTATTCCTCAAATAAAAAGGATTTCCAGTTATCTGGATTGTTTTTGCAGAATATAAAACTGTGGGTCAGCTAAATGTGCTTAATTTTGCCAAGAGTTTGGGTAACGTTTTCTATGAAATTGTGTATGATTTCTCGTTTTGAACTAATAATAATTTAGAAAACTTGAGAAGACATGTCTTCTTATCACCTTGCATGTTTATAATGTCCTTATATAGTCTGGGAGTTTATGAGAGAGAGAGAGAGAGAGAGAGAGAGAGAGAATCTACAAGGATATGTACAAAATTACAATCATCTATATATACATCTGCTTGTTCTGTTTTCTTTAATAAAGTCTAAGTCAGTAGTTCCAATGGTATTTTTATTCTATTATAGTTCTGGATTTCTCTATAGAGAATTCCCCCAGTATCTTAGGTTCTGCTATTTTAAGTTACTCTATTTAAAACTCAAAATGACTCTAAATTGAATGGTATATGAGATCACCCATCAACAAACAGTAATCCAAGTATTAACTGGCCCTGTACATTTCTGCAAAAAGAACCATTTCTTTAAAAGTTTTGTCTATCTGCATTGCCTCTCTATGAAGCTAATATCTTGTTTCATAAGTACAATCTCACTTCCAGTTGGAATCTGCAACTTCTTTATCATGAATGTCTCTAAAGGAGCAGTAGAGAACAAATTAAAGGATTAAGGATGAAGAGCATAAGACAAAAGAAGGAAACATGGAATTATATGACTTTTTAAAAATATTTATTTATTTATTTATACAAGCACTGGTTATAGTCAGAAGCACAGGAGGGTGAGAGAATTCACCAGAGCCAGAGCAGGGAGCAGAACAGGCAGATTGATGAAGTACACTGCTGAGGGGAGCAGCGGGCGGCATGAGAGGTCTGCGTGCCATGTGGGACCCTCACCAGGTGTCCGGGGATCAAACCAGCACTGCAGAGTCTGCAGGCAGCTTCACAACCCAGCACTCAACCACTGCGCCACCAGGGAGGCCCTATGTGAATATTTTTAAGTGGAAGTAAATGAAGCGATAGAAGATCATACTCCCAAAATAGATGTCTGGTGCCCATGAGAGACACTCATTGCTTTGCTTACACATCCTTGCACTATTTCATCATTGACTTTCTCCTCTCTGGCTGTCTACAATCCAGAGGAGAGAGCGACATATCAATGGAGGAAACAACAATTTAATTTTAAGAATAGAAATTAACATGAAATCCAAATCAGGTCCAGCCAAGTGATACATCACTTGGTCACCTAAGAAGGTTGTATATTCTGCCAAGGAATAATGTCTCCATGAGATAGAACCAGTGCACAGCAGAGAATTAGCAATGATCATGTATCCATTTTGAATCATATCTATAGATGGTCAGAATTTGAATGTGTCCAAGTGAAAGGTGAAACAGTCCACCCACAGCACTACTTGAAAGATCTATTAAAGTTCATTTTCATTCCAGCAAAGAAGCTCAATTACCATAATGCTTTAGATGACGAAGACCATCTGTCCCTATGGAAGAAAGCCCTGACTTAGAGTATACCCTCCTCAGGTTCACCATGGTGTCATGCGTTCCTCACAGCAACAATTTAAAAGACACTAAGTAAATGCTATAATCTATCCCCTTTTTCCTCTCCTTGGCCATTTTTTTAAGGTGAGGAAACTGTGGAAAAAATCAACCTGAGCAATTAAGAACCCATACTATTACCCCAAGCCAAGATTCAAATCATGGGTTTGCTATGTATTACTTGAGTAAACTTGGATATATTAACCTCTCTAACCTCCTTTATAAACTGTATCATAAGAATGATAGTATCTACATCACTGATTTTTTTATGAAGGTTAAGTGAATTATGCATAATTTTTAGAACATAGCATGTAAGTATTGAGTAAGTCAACTATGTTTATTGTTTACATTTGAAACATTTTATAATTTTGCCAGTTATACAAAACTAAGGTGTAATCATGTACCATGTGAATGGCACCATGTACCATTCACAAATGTACCATTTGTGAATAATGTACTGCATATATAATAATGCTCCCTATGGTGCCTCGGCTATACCATTGAGATTGGTTTAAGTATACTCATTTGTTTGCACAGTGATGACTTTGGCTAAGGATACGTTTCTCAGTTGTTAAATGGTGCATGACTATATCTTGGTTTTTTGTTGTAATATGCCTTTTTTCTGATCACTGAAGATGATGGCACATTTAAATAAGTTTATCTTTTTCTGTAAACTGACTGGTCATGTCCTTACTCATTTGTCCACTGATAAATGTCTCTATTATTATTGATTTAAATCTACTTTTGCATATTACAGATGTTATACTATATAATGTCTAAAGGTAAATCATTTTATCCATGATTTATCTATATGTGCTATACTATATGCTATTTACCTATATAAATAGCAATCATTTTTCTTCCAATATAAATATAAAAATTAGCATCAATGAAATCAGACTACATATTTTGTTTTGTAACCTGCTTTTTCTACTTGATTATTATTCACAAATATCTGTCTATATCTTTATATGTTGTACCAACATCTTTATATGTTGATTAGTAATACATAGCAAACCCATAAATTTTATTAGTTTCACCTTACTACTGCTTTTTAAGCTATTTCTTTGACAATGAATGTTGAGGTTGTGTCCACTTTTCATTACAACACTAGCAAGCTCTATTAGAGAAAACACACACAGACTTATGACCTTAAGAAATTTTTCCTACTGAGAAATGAAAGCAAACATACATAATTAGATTAATTATTAAAGCCATATGAGAGAGGTCAAAATCATGTATTCAAAGCCACAACTCTTCACCATAAACAAATGCTCGGAAGGAAACAAACCATGCAGAGAACAACAGACAATGGCTAAGGTGAATTAACCAAAGAGCAGAGAAGGAGAATAACAGAATATTTTTTGAGCAGCTTCCATACAACAAGCACTAACTTAAGTGCTCTCATGTCTATTACTTGATTTATTTATAATCTTTTGTTGAAGACACATCTTCAAGTTAGGTATCTATATTCCTATTCTTTTCTTAAAATAGGAAATAGTCTTGCAGAGGAGTTCAAATTATAGTGGAGAAACTAAAATTTAAATGCAAGCTCATTCTGTGTAAAAATCTGTGTAAAAGTCCTAAGAACTACAAAAGATTGAAACTGATGATAAAAATGCTTAATATAACTTGTATGTTGCATAAAGACTTATATCCATCCTCTATCATGCAACATTAGCACACAATAAAATGGTGGGTTGAGACTGAATTGTTTGGCACAGTCCCAATGCGAAGTGAAGCATGATCAATTTGAAATGCACAGGGGGTACAGTGCTAACAGAGGCCCCAAAGTCTTCCTGCTCGATTAGAAGAGAACACCTCTGCTTTCCAAGTCGGAAGTAGTATTTCTTAACTTTCAATTTCCCTATCCCTTCTCTTCAGAAAATTCAAATATTGAGAATAAAATGCAATCTGTAATATTTACAAAACTCACCATTTTACTATATTAAAAATGCCTATCACAGTGCCAGATAGATAGCAGGCATTAATATTTGTTAAGCATTTTGTTAAAGTTAAGGACAATTACTTCTATAGTATTAAACCAAAACTTCTACCTTTAATTCTTTTTTCACTCTTCAGATCCTTCTGTTATTGTCTGCCTATCATTTCCAACAACTATTTCTATTTTGCTTTTCCAACTTATTCTTTCTAGGTGTGTTTTCCATCATGTACTTCTATTACCTTTGTCTCATGCCCTCCTAATTTGCCATTTTGTGAGATTTATTTTAAAAATTAGTTTTCTCACTTTGTTTCCTGTCACTTATGTTCCACTAGGTTAATAAGATGTTCCTACATTGCCATAACCTCATACAGATCTTGATAACAAGTATCACTTAAGAGCCTCTCATATTTTTCCTTCTACAATTTTCTTCAATGTAAGACAAAATAAATGTACAAGAAATGTTTTACCTTTCATTAGATCACGATTTTTTGGAATGTCAGGATTTTGCACTACCTGTTTCTCTCTTCCACCTTCCTTCTTATTTCTGTTTCCCTGCTACCTTTCCTGAGTCAGGGCCCACTGGTTCTTGAGGCCATTAGGGGCAATGGTCTGACCTTGCCCAAGAGTGAACTCTGGAATTTTCCATTGACTGTCTCAACCAAGCGATAATGTGAGCAGTTTATTTTATTTTTATTTATTTATTTATTTTTTTTGCTGGAGCTCTTTTGATATTTTATTTATCTCCATCAAGACATAATCCACATCAAGGGACCATGCAAGTAATCAAACATAACACACTGGTTCTCAATCCTAGCTGTTTGACTCTGGTCTAGTCAGATGGGATCAGAAAGACAGCATCTCTGATGCATCACGTTGTCCCATCCAAGCCATGTGACCTCCCTTAGAACGGGATTCAAGCAAAGAGGTAATAGTCATCACCCCCAGCACAATCTGAAAGCACTGCTCAATAGAAATATAATGTGAATCATGTTTCACTTACAAATTTTTAATAGTCACAATTAAAATGTAAAAAGTGGGCTCCCTGGTGGTGTAGAAGTTAGTCTCAGTGCTATCAAGCTATCACCAGCCAAGGTGAGCAGTTTATTCTAATCTATCTGTGACTCTCAGGAAGGCAGAAATATTGAACCACCACAAACTTCTAGCTCCTTTTTCTCTTGCTCAAATAGACATTAAAGTTATAAATATAAAACCTAAAAGGTAATGAGTGCAGAAATGAATCCAAAAATCAATCTTTTTTTTTAAATTTTATTTTTATATTCCCCATACATTTGCAAACCCCCCATTCTGACCCCAATCCCTCCCCTCCCGCCCCCCACTCCCCAAAAACTGTCTCTGGTTCATAGTTTTTTGTTGATTTTGATTTTCACTTTCTTATAGTTATTCATTTTCCTGGTCCCTTATTTAAGTTCTCTAGATTCCTGCTATGAGTGAGACCATCCAGTATTTTTCTTTTTCTTTTTGGCTTATTTTGCTGAGCATGATCCCTTCCAGCGCCATCCATGTTGCTGCAAATTGCATGTGTTTATCTTTTTTGAATGCTGAGTGATATTCCATGGTATATATGTACCACATCTTCTTGATCCAGTCATCTATTTTTGGGCATTTGGGCTGTTTCCAAAGCTTAGCTATTGTAAATAGAGCTGCTATAAACATAGGGGTGCAGGTGCTCTTTGGAATTGATGTTTCTGTGTCATATTTTTAATCACCTTGCAATCTCTTTCAAATATGATGCCATGTTCATAAATGCAGAGAAAGTACTCAAATTAGTTTCTTACATCCAACAATTATATTCCAGGAGAGAAAATTCAGGAAGTGACTGAAATAAGAATATGTATTAGGAAATTAAATGCAGATTCACTTTACTCATGATCAAGTGTAAGTTACTATGATGTATAAAATGCTGGTCTAGTGTTTTTCATTTGTTCTGCAAGTATTTATTGAGCACTTAGTGTAATGTCAGGCTAATCCTTCTGGGCAAACAAAAATGAGTACAACACAGTCCCTGTGCTCAGAATGTCCACAGTTTAGTGAGAAACAGCCATGTAAGCAAGAAATCAAAGTACAATGTGCAACAAAGCAAGGGTGTACAGGCTTTTTGAGAACACTGATGTGGCAACCAAAGTTACTCATGGAGGAGGTAAAGGAAGCCTCACAGAGCAGCAACATTGCAGTCAAGTCTAGAGGGATCAACAGGTTGTTGTAGTAAAGTAAGGAGATGTGTGAAAGAAAAAGAAGGGCATTCCAAACGCAGAGCATAAGGCAGGGCATTGGGAAGGGTGTTTCGGATCTAGTCCATAAGGGAGGATATATCATGCTAACATCTTCAGCCTTTGTTTTCCTCACAAGTCATTCTGAAATTCTTTTTTTTTTTTTTTTTTTTGCAAAATAGGATAATAGTACTTATTCTTTTTTTGTATTTAATATATTTTATTTTATGTAATTCTTACATCATTTTTCATTTTTGCACAATGTATGCATTTTCATTTTGATTATATTCCCCACACAACTGCACTCCCCTTATTTTGACCCTAATTCCTCCTCTCCTCACCCTCACCCCCCATAGTATGTCTCTGGTTTATAGTTGCTTGTTGATTTTGATTTTTTCTTTATTATAATTAGTCTTTTTCCAGGTCCCTTATTTAAGTTTTCTAGATTCCTGCTATGAGTGAGACCATCCGGTGTTTTTCTTTTTCTTTCTGGCTTATTTCACTGAGCATGATCCCTTCCAGCGCCATCCATGTTGCTGCAAATTGCATGAGTTCATCTTTTTTGATTGCTGAGTAATATTCTATTGTGTATATGTACCACATCTTCTTGATCCAGTCATCTATTTTTGAGCATTTGGGTTATTTCCATGGCTTAGCTATTGTACATAGTGCTGCTATAAACATAGGGGTGTAGGTGCCCTTTTGAATTAATGTTTCTGTGTCCCTTGGGTAAATACCTAGGAGTGGAATTGCTGGCTCATATGGAAGCTCTATCTTTAGTAGGTTGAAGAATTTCCACACAGCTCTCCGTAGTGGTTGGACCATTTTGCACTCCCACCAGCAGTGCAGGAGAGTTCTTTTTTTCTCTACATCCTCGCCAACAAATATACTATCTGGCACTTACTAGGTAGGTAGTAAAAGCCAGGAACCATCTTCAATATTTCAAATGCATTCATATTTAGTCCTCAACTCCTTATGAAACACAAACTATTATTATCACAACTACATTTGCAAAGAAAATGAGGCTCAGTGTTTCTACTGGTAAAGAGGTGAACATTTGATATAGCAGACATGGGTGAGTATACATTTGAACAAATTATTCCTTGGCTAAGACCATCCACACTGTCTTAGAAGATGGGGACACAAATGATAGTGGTTTAATGAAAGCTGTCAGAAATAGTGGAGACCCCTAGTTTTTCTATTATTAAATTACAATAATAATAAATTATCAGCCCGACCGACACCCATTTTCAGAATGAATATAAGGAAGAAGAAAAGGAAACTATACTAGGCAGTGCTATCATCTCCATCAGGCCCCTCTAGAATCATTTTGCTCATCCTCCACTCTGCTTCTCTTCTCCAACATGTGCTATTTGTAGTAACTGTAAGTCAGGTGGGCATGCTTGCTCTTGTGCCAGAGCTAACTAAACACTTCCCAGATGTTTTATTATTTTATCTTCACAACAGCAATATCACAGCCTGCTGATTACCCAATTCACGAATGAGGAGACTCATACTCTCTTCTCATTCACTCAGTTCCAACCTCTCCACCCTGGTCTCCGTATTGTTCCAGCAACAAGCTGTCACTCTTAGCTTGTTGGGCCCCTGCCTGGAATGCTGTTCTCCAAACTCATCCTCACTTCACCCAGGTCACTTCCCAAATTCACTCTTAGAACTACACTAGGTAAAATTATATCCCTTCCCACATACATTCACATTTTATTCGTCTTCCATTCTTTATTTTTTTCTCTTCAGAAACTGTAAAAATGCTGTATATTTTACTTATCTACTTTATTTATTATCTGTCTCACCCATCATGAAATTCCAAAAGAATTTTTGGGAGAAGAAGGTGTATTTTTATTCTCTGTTATATCCCCAGTTTCTCAAAAATTTCTTGAATGATAGCAGGCACTCAGTAAATAATGTTTGAAAGAATAAGTGATAAATACTCATGATTGCTTTCCTTTAATGTCAAAGGTTTTAAAGCCTGCTACATGTAGGTGGTGCATTCCATTGCCTCAATACATCATACTGAGAACTACTCCTTAAAAATCCAGCAGCCCCAGAGCTGAAGAATCTATAGGGTGCTAGTTTAGAAAATGTATTGCAAAACCTGTATTTGAAATTGACCAAATTTTAAACAAAAGTTAGACATGCTTAAAAATATTTTTCAGAATTGAAGTTCATTCTGTAGATTAGATCAACATTAAGAGAGGTGGTCGTTTTTGATAAATAAACATTACTGATCAAGCATCTCTTATGGCAATTTCTGAATTCCATTTCCATTTTCTGGTCTCTAATAACTTAACCCTATATGGAGATATACAGATTTCTGCAATAATTTCAGAGTGAAACTATATGGGATCAATAGACCTTTCAAATGTCAAAACATTTTTTAATCACCATTACTAATTATTAACCAAAACTAAAGCTAGGCTTTGCAAATAAAACTTGTCATTTCACCATGAACTGTTATCTTTTGTTGGAAAAGATGAAGTTCAACAAAAAGCAAATCTACAGGTTGGCCAAAAGACAATAGACTTTGCCTTCAAATATCTGTAAGACACATATGATTAACCCCGTCAGAGCCCAGTCCACCATGGCCTCCCTGATCGTGCAGGCTAAATTCAGAGAGTTTGAGAAAGTCCTGACAAAAAGACTATTTTAGTGAGATTTGGAAAAAGCACAAGAGCTAGGTTTTGTCTTAAAAACTAATTTTTGTCAATTTTTTAAATTTTGTAGTTTTTTGAAGAGGACATGTATTGTTTCACAGAAATTTCTATGACTATGCACTGGTAGATCAAGATCATAAACTCATTTTAAACCTACCTTGTAGTATCCACGGGAAGGTGTTTACACTTAATGTATTGCTACATGTGTACTAAAGCACACGTATCAGAAAGATATTTTCTAATTTGTCATAGCCTACACAGAAAAGTTAGATTTTTTTATATGCGCCCTTTATAAAATATAAACACAAAATTCATATCCCTAGAGCTGGGCTACACATAGCACTAACTAAATACTTCTTGACAGAATTAGTAATTCAGTAAAAGTTGAATTGACCAGACTCAGAAGCAAACAAGAATTATTACAAAGGATGAGGACAATGGTCAGCCTGTCAGCCTGTGAAATTGTTCAGTCCCTATACCAGTTAATGGATATTCACTCTGCGGAAGTGCAATTTTTTTCCTTTGGTTTTCTAAATTACATTGAAAATATTGCTTTCCAAATGATTGTAATCCATTGGGGGCTTTTTTTTCTGTTATTTTAATAATTCCATTCTTTGCAGTTGCATTTAAAAATGAACACTCCAGCTTCACTTTTGACACCCAACTTTTAGGCTTGATTTCCTATATTATTAATGGTCCATTAATTCTGCACCTTTAAATTACAACTAAAATCAGTGTAGGAAATCTCAATGCCTAAGACAAAAAAAAATAAGGATCTATAGGCAAATATCTTAGATATGCATTTGATCAAATCATAAATTGTGTTTCCTCTGTCAGACTGGCAGAGCCCATTAAGCAGAGTGACAATCCAGCACAGAACCTTCAACAAACACTCACACTCTAAGCCAGCAGGTCAGTGTACACCCACACATAAATGCACACCTCCAGGCCCTCAAACCACCATGGCCTGGAACCTTCAATGTGGCCATTTTTCTTGCCTGGGGAGCCTGGGAATTTATCAATAGCAAACTATTTGATATGCCTATCTATATAAATGAACATGGACACATGTAAACTTTCATAATTTCTTAGGTTTTTACAAAGGACTCATGTCCACTACTTAGGCCGTGGTCTGTGTCATACGTGATCCAGGTATCAGGACCACACACCACTTCTCAGAAGCAGCTACTGATCTTGTATTAAAATTCTCATGTGACTTTTTGTTACTAATAGTTTGAATGATGACTTTCATGTATCTGTCACCAGTACAGTCTTTCCTAAAAATTCATCTTTGGAGAATAGATAGATATATTAGGTAATATATGGGATAGAAAAATGAAGTAAAGTCTCATGATTTTGACATTCTATCTTACTTGATTTGATTTAGTAACTTTGCCCTCTTCCCACAACAGCAATGATCATTCTTTATATTCTTTTAATTGACAAAAGCTAATTTTTTTTTTTTTGCTCATTTTGGTGATATTCAGAGATAATTGGGTTGGGAATACTGATCTGTGTTCTAATTGAAGAAAGTCATGTTTGACTTCTGAATTTCAGCAAAAATTGAAGATTTTTTTTAAGCTTTTTTTTAATGAGGACATTAACTGGCCTTGTTTGTGTGGCTGTTAGATGCTCTAAACTTAATGACTTTTTTTTATAGAGAATGTTTCCTAAAGATATCCTTCATGAAAAGGACAAGTTTGGATTTGGCAACAGTAATTTACTTAATTTATCTTAAATTTGGTTTCAGTGAGCAACCCTAATTAACCTGATTTTTTGCTGATAATCACTCTCAATGGAATCAAATCACAAATCCGGGGATGGATTGAGCGGCACCCAGAAGGAAGCAGCACTCCGCGCCCTGGTCCAGCGCACAGGATATAGCTTGGTCCAGGTAGGAACATCCTTCGACATCGACTGAAGCCCACCACTGAATTCACAGAGTGTTGCGAATTTTAGTGGGCCTATGAAGCAAATGTGAACAGACATTTAACCACTGAGATGGCTCTTCCTTTACAGGGGGGGAGGAAGTAGCATCATTTAGTTTTGTAGGTGACCCTGCAAGTAATATTTTTATCTAGATTACAGTATCACTCAATTTTAGGTTGGTGTTGAAAGCAGAAAATGTATCCACACTCACAAACATTGTCACAGATTTGAAAGACTATTTTAGTATATGAAAAGGCAGGTGTAATTCACCATCCAAAGCTGTGTATGAAGTAGAATCAAGCTAGCATTTCAAGAATCGGTAGAGAAATAATTATCTAGGAATTAGCCTAACTTCCAGAAGAATCACTGCAGATGTAGGAAGACTACTAGATATGAGATCCTGACTGGCCATTGGTCAGGCAAGCTATTCCAAACAGTTTCCTATATATAACCAGTCCTGTCCATGTTCAGCATTCTTGAAAATGAAAAAAAAAATTCTAAAACTGTCTATTTAGACATTGATTATTAAGAATTATCAGTATATTTTTATTATCTTTATGATAACTCCTTTTACAGAGCTTAGTAGTATTAAGTATATAATTAGGTATAGAAAAAGCAAATTCGTGTTAGGGATATAAATTATCTTATTTGAAGAAATAATATTGCTCTTCTTACAGTGAGACAAATATTTTAATCCTCAGCTATGTTTTTACCCACTCAACTTTGCCAAACCTATGTACTGTTGTGAACACAGACATCATATGTGGACAACAAAATATGCAACCATGTCCTTTTATCACATCTTCCTTTGTCACATTTTTGGAAAATGTAATACATTCAGTTTCCAACTAATCTTATAAATCAGGCATGTTTTGTTTGAAATAATATAATGCTCCAAGTGACTTAAAAACTTTCACTCAAGGGCCTCCCCGGTGGCGCAGCGGTTGAGCGCTGGGTTGCAAAGCTGCCCGCGGCCTCTGCAGCGCCGGTTCGATCCCCGGTTGCTCCCCGGCCACCGGAGGAGGGTCCCGCATGGCGCGCAGACCTCTCCTGCTGCCCGCTGCTCCCCTCAGCAGTGTACTTCGGTCCTTCTGCCTGCTCTGCTCCCCGCTCTGGCTCTGGTGAATTCTCTCACCCTCCTGCGCTTCTGACTGTACCCAGTGCTTGTATAAATAAATAAATACATCTTTAAAAAAAAAAAAAAAAAAAACTTTCACTCAGAAAAAGAATATTTGGACTTTCTTAAGATTTCAGAAAGTATTATTTAATGGTAAACTTTTTAAAGTTTCATTTAAGTCAAGAGAAATACTAATGTATTATTAACTTTCCATACTAAGTAACAGTTAAATTATTTTTAAATCATTAGTAAACTTTTAAGTTTTCGCCACCAAAATTAGTGCTTTTATATAGTCTTCTACCACATAAAGGAGTGCTTCATAATCCATACAAATAATTTTTTAATCTGCTCTGATATAGTTACTTGAAAGAGTTTTTGCTTTCCTTTTATAATTAACCCTTCCATATATGTAATAAAATAAAAAATATTTTGAAATCAATTTTTTTTCTTATTAACTTCTTGATATCTGAAACATTCATGCAAATATGTTGTTAATATAAATTACTTAAACATTTTGAAAAAGCAGTTTGCTGATCTTATATATAAGTTCATCCCACTTCTGGGAGTGTTTCTCTAGTGATCCAAAGTATGATGAAGAGAAATATGCATAAACCTCTCTAGTGTGATATTAATTATAAGACTCAATATCACAAACCTTAATGCATAAAAATAAAGAAATGTATGTAAACTAGAATGTATGATCATTGCAGTCAACAAGTTGAATCATTAAAAAAAATCCTGACAATATAAATTGTCCATTTAATTTTATTCTTGGCACTAGTTCTTTCTTTTCATCCCAGACGAAATTCAGAGCAAGTCTCATGACTTGCTGGTAACTTTCAGATAATAAAAGATCCTCCATTGAATAATTAATATGTCCACTCCATTATAATAAAAACTTCATTCAAAGTTACAGCCTTTTCCCTTTCCCAATTATGTCAGAGTGGAGAGCTGTCTCTTTTCTCTTTTCCTCCTTTATGCTATACTCTTCTTGCATCAGTTCACTAACTACAATTTCTGACTTACAGTTAAAATATAGCGGAAGAGATACAGCAGAGGAGAAGATGCAGGGGAGTTTCTACTTCCCTGATATTGGCATTGGACTCTGGGCCTGACAGACATGTAAAACTTGCAGGATCCCTCACAGGATCACTAGAGATTTATTTCCATTGCTGGGGATCTCACACCTGGCTAATCTCTCCTCTGGTTGGCCATTTTTCCTGAGCCTCGGTCTCCTGCAGAGCTCTATTTGACACTCCAAGCAGTTTTCAGGGAGAGGATAGAAGATAACCTCCAATTACTACATGTGGCCAAATTCTAGTTTCCTGAGAACAGATACTCAGATCCAGTAAATGCAGAAGTGCAGGGAACACAAAGCAAAGATTTTTCCTTCTCTTCAACATCAAAGTAGCAGGTCACCTATTGTTGAGCAGGGGATTAGACCCACTGGTGTTCCCAAACACAGGGAATACAACACAAGCTTTCTGAGTGACTGCCTTTCTATTCCTCTCCCTGCTTTAGGTTAACAGAGAAGCACCTCATAATTTCTCCCAGAAAGAGTGAACTAGGACTCATAATGCACCAGCAGTGGTTTCCAAGTATATAAACTTCAAAAACTCTTTTCAAACTCTCCAATCTCTTTCTTAAACTGGGGGTGGGGAAGCAAGAGGAGAGTGTTAGGTTAACAATGTAAAGTAATTAAGCAGTTCCCTACTACCTCCTCCTGCTGTTTGGCATTCCAATGATTTGATTGCCTATCCAAACCAAAAGCCAAAAGAGTCCCATCCCATCTGAAAATCCTTTTACAGATGAAGTAGTACCCAGTCATTAATTGATCATTTTTAAAAATCCCTGCACAGAAAATTGTGTTATTACAGCTTGCCATAACAGTACTTTTATTTTTTTAAGATTTATTTCTTTATGCATATAAGAGCTGGGGTACAGGCCAGAGATGCAGGGGGTGAGAGAATTCACCAGAGACAGAGTGGGGAACAGAACAGGCAGACTGACTGAAATATACTGCTGAGGGAAGCACTGGGCAAGACAGGAGAGGTCTGCTGCGCCACGTGGGTTTCTTTCTGGCCAGCCGGGATTGAACTCGTGCTGCAGAGGCTGCAGACAGCTTCATAGTGTGGTGCTTAACCCCTTGTGCCACCAGGGAGGCCCCCTAACAGTACTTTTAAAGAGACTCAAATAGCAAAGGAGATCATTTTATAAACCTAACGTACTGATTTAGGAACAACTGCACTATGGAGGAAAAAACCCAATAGGGTTTTATACTTTTATAATTATACTTTTATGAAATTTATAATTAAAAGTATTTCAAATAAAATTACCCCTAAAATATATGACCAATATACAAGTCACTTTGATCTGATGTGTTCAATTACATTCAGAAAATGTTAAGAATGAGAAAGGTTTATATCACAAGTTACCAACAATAATAGTAAGTATTTATGGTCACTTATATTTTAACTGCTTTGTGTCTATTTGTCCAGTACTTACAATAACACTGAAATAGCTACTATGATCACCATTTTTCAGTTAAGAAAAACAAGGTATGAAAAATTCAGGTAACTTGTCCAAGATTTATAGGTAATAATTCCACTTCTACTGACAAAAATTGTGGCAAGATTAGCAGAACTAAGAACTGTTTATGTTATCTTTAAGACTGCAATTTTAGAGATTATAGGAGCATGCATGCAAAAAAAAAAATATTACGCCTAAATTTGGTAATACTTTAACTTTGTACTCACTTTAAGTAAAATTGTCAGCAGAAAGTCTACTAGGTAAGAATCACCAGTAATATAGGTATCAAAAATTCTAAAATCTAGTTACCTAGGCCTACAGCCTCTAATCAAGAGGTAAACAAATACATGATTCAGTCCAATCTTTGAATGAATTGGAGAATCTCTCCTGAGTTTGCTCAAAAGTAAGAAAAATCACCCAAGATATTAAATCAGACAGGTATTAAAACCTAGCCTCTACCACGTGCAAGTTGTATGATCTTAATATGTTCCTTAACCTCTCTTGGCCTTAATTTCCAGAAGATTGTGAGGTCTTATCCCCCACTCTATTTGTCATGATTTTGTGAATCCTGTATATGATCAAGCTGGCCTTTGGTCAGCAAACTGAACTAATTTGTTGAAAAAAGCATATGCTAAGACACAGCATTTACTATGACACAGCCTCAAACTCTTGCAATTTAATGTTTTCAACACTTCAATTTTTCTACTCTGGATTAGAGGAAAGATAACATTGTCCAATAAGAGGAGATAACAAGAAGTTTACTTTAAAAAAAATCTCTGTACAAAAAATGACAACAAAGAGCATCTTGATACAATTCAGGAACACTTCAGGCACATAAAATGATCATTTAAATTGTTACCATATTTGTAAAGTTAGGGTTTGAAATATTTACTTTTGCTGTCTTTGTAGTCTCTGATATTGAATGTTAAATACTTTCAAAACAAGAATTCAAAAAACAGAGGGTGACTAATGTGTGCTCTCTTATCACTAGCAGGACAAATACAGCTATCAAAAATAGAATTTTGCAGGTTACTTAATAACATGGGTCAGTCTTTCATACGGAAACTGATGCAACAATATGTTTGAGGGTTTGAAAACATTTTGTGGTACCATATTTTTTATAATTGGATATCTTTATATATTGATAATTGAAAATTTTATCAGAGTACTTCAGAGAATAGAAGAAATTTAATGCTGTAACCCACATATAGTAGGAATTCGATAAATATTACTGATAAAATTGTGTAATGTTCACAAGCCACACTTTCAACATCATTCCAAAGTATTTATAGTGGAAGGAAATGTTCTACAATGTTAATTTGCAAGTAGTCTTTGTCTCCAGGTAATGGAATTGTGTGTGAAGCTTCTTTGCCCCTACTTTTAGACTTTAAACTTTCCAGATTTCTAAACTCAGGTATTTCTCTGGAAGCTAGAGGGAAAAAAATCACATTACGTTGATCCTTTCCTTAAGAACACATTAATGATGTGGGTCATAAACTCTGTGACATGTGATAAGCCTTCCATCTGGAATTTTCCCCTTAAAACTAAGAAAATACATTTTGCATAGATGAAAAATTTCAGAATGCTTCCTACCTAAGGAGGGGTCAGTTTATATCAATTTTAAATCTACAACTAAACCAAAATACATATATTTCATAAAGGTCATCCTCAAGTACTATGAATGTTTTAAAATAGTAGATCCAGGATACTTAGTATATATACTTTTTCTGCAATAACTACTTTTTTTTTCATTTAGTTTTTAAAACTAATATGTCCATTATTTACTATCCATATAACTTTGGAGTTAAATTTTTACTCCTCCATATGTACACATGTTCCTCCTTAAGGGGATGATGCTAAGAGAAGTCAGAAAGTGAAAGGCAAATATTGGATGGTTTCTCCTATCAGAATATAAAAAACAAATAAGCAAACAAATATATGTATATTGGCAAGGAACAACAAAAACAATTTTTAGACTGTGAAAAATAGTTTACCAGAGGGATCATATATTATTTAAACATTATTAAAAATATTACCTGTGTAAGTATTTCTTGTCCATTTATTCAATTGATTCTTTTGAAAAATTCATTACAACATGATTTTTAGGAAGTATGATAGGCCCATTTCTCTCTTAAAACAGTGGTCATCCTTAATAAACATCAGGGAATTTTTGGTTATGTTTTTCTCTTTTGTTTCCTCAGTCGCTATTATTAAGAGTATGTTAGTGGTAGATCTTGGGATTATAGTAGTGTAATATATAGCACCTCAGCTAAAGTGCATATAAAGTAGTTGTAATTGAAAATGAATTTATCCAAAATCTAAAATAATACAACACAGCATAAAATAAGCAAAAATAGCTGTGGGTGCTACCTTTGTGTATAAAACTTTAAAACTGACCGTACTCTTTGACCTAATATTTGACCAGATATTTAAGATATAGGGATGCTTAGCATAGTGGTAATTACAGTTTTATAATTATAGTTTAATAAAAAATTAAACATATCCTAAATGTCCAATAAGATACTACTGGTCATATGAAATACGATCACCCTTATACTTCTAAATTATATAGCCACGTAAAACAGATTTTAAAAATGATGTGGAAAATGTCCAAATTTTTAAGCCTAGTTAAATATCAGAATGCAAAAACATATACATTAATTTCCAGATATGTTTAAGAAATTATTCATATATAATAAAAAAAATTATGAAAAGAAGAAAATGTAATTCTGATAAGGATAAATTTTTTCTTGCTTTGATGCTCTTCTTTCTTTCCAAACTTCCCATAATAAATATGGATTTCTTTATTACAAGAGAAAATCTCATAAAATAGAAAAAATCTGGGAAGAAGTCAGAAGCTGATAAATCAGGAAAATTTCATACAAAAATTAAAAAAAAAATTTCATTTCATATAAAAAAAGTTCATTATTAAAACTGAATAATAGATTCTGAGGTTCATTAGGCTATTCTTTCAAATCTTTATAAGTTTGAAATTGTGGAATATTGATTTTTACAGTTAGAAAACAAGCCCCAGAGTAGTCATACAGCTCAGTTGAGACATAAGTCTGGGGTCAGCAACCTATCACTCATGACTCAAATGTAGCTACAGTCCATTTTTTGTAATAATTTCAGGTTATGAATGGACTTCACATTTTTCAAAATTCAGGTTAGTGTTTTTATTTCAAATTATCATGAATTTTTATTGAGGTAATGTTGGTTTTCACATGTTTAAATAGTTACTTCTTCTAAAAGCTTAAAATATGAACTATCCAGCCTTTTTACAGAAAAAAGGGTGCTGCCTCTCATTCTAATCCTTAATTTAGCTCTCTGTATTAAAAGTGAAGCTACATTTTTTTTTTTAAATCCCTGTTACATGACCTTGAAGAGGTCTTACCCACTTATTCTATGAAGACCTTAACCTGCATTCAATCATTTATTTGCTCATTTATTGATTTCATAAAGAAATACATGGCGGGCCTCTCCTGTGGCGCAGTGGGTTGAGCGCAGCGCTGTGAAGCTGCCACAGCCTCTGCAGCACAGGTTCGATCCCCAGCCGGCCAGGGAGATACCCACATGGCGGCAGACCTCTCCTGTCCCGCCCGCTGCTCCCCTCAGCTGTGTTTTCGGTCCGTCTGCCTGTTCTGCTCCCCACTCTGTCTCTGGTGAATTCTCTCACCCTCCTATGCCTCTGGCCTATACTCCAGTTCTGCTGTAAATAAATTTAAAATTTTTTTTAAAAAAGAGAAATTCATGGCTCCTGCCTTCATAAAGATTATTCTCATGGAAATACAGGAAATAGACAATAAACAAAATAATTACAGATCATGGTGTCACAAATCACAGTGTGTGACAGAGAATGGCTGGTGGCCTTCTTCAGATAAGATGACATTGAAGCTGAGACTTTGAGGATAAAAGCAAACAAACCTTGTAAAAAAAACAAGGACGAAACAGTGTTATTGACAAAAGGGCCTACTTGGGCAGTACTCTTTAACCAAAATCTTAGCAAGTTAACACCTTTGAGCAATGAAGTTATTTATCCATTCCAAAGAGTCAGAAGGATTATAGCTGGAAAATAAGAGAAATAAGTGGACTTCTTTCCCTTCCTAAATGGATCAGTCATGTGCCTGGTTTCCTGGCAGCAATTCCCTCAAACTGGGAATGAAATAATGTCTTTACTTTTTACCCATAAGTTTTGCTTGCTACATTACGTTCTCTTAGTTGGTGTCTCAATGCAACCAAATATTTTAATTCTAATTTGTATGAGTCTTAACATACAAAGGATAGTTCTAGATCAATAAAAACCTGATTACAATAACCTCCTTCTTCTAAGAGAGTTCCAAATTAAGTCAGCTCCCCATCTCTCATCATTTTACTTGGGTATTTCTCAACTTGCATTCCCTTCCACAAATAATGCAATAAAAATAAGTAACGTTGGGTCCTCAGAGTTTAATAACTGGCTCTATCTACAATGGCTCAGTGAGAAGATAGAATAGTGCTGTGTCACTGAAATTCTTTTCCAATCACTACACAAAAGTCCTAGGGACAAAAGTGGGAATTTGACTATATGATAAAATATAGCACGTGGGTCCCACTTTTTTTCTATCCCTGTTCTTACCACCTGTTCATACCCATGCTATCCAAAGACTGAGGTCATTTTCCAAGTGTATGACACTAATTCTTTAAATAGGTAGCCTAACCATGAGGACAGGATGAGACCAGCAGCTCATCACAGGCGGATATTTCCCTAAGCTTATCACCCCAGCAGCCCACAGGCAGCCGTATTTTAAAGCTCCCAAAAAGCCTTGTTCTACTAACCAGAAATACCATAGTATGGTACAGAAGACTCCAAGTAAAAGAACAGCTCTGGAATCTTTTTATGGAGAATGTTTGTGTCCAACACATGATAGGAACTTCAACATCCCAAGTCACAGAGATTCATTCCAGAAACTATTTTCAAACAGCAATGAATTTCTCCCCAAATCATTTAATAGAGAGCTGGTTATATGAAGTTTTTGACATAAGCTTAAAAATCTTTGTAAACCACATATTATAGTGCTGCCCCTAAACTTGAAGCACAAAAGGTTTCCATTTGCTCAGCCTAATAGCTGGTGTGAGCTTCAGGACTCAAATAGGCAGAAGCCAAAACAGTTCTTTCGGACTTTGGACTTTGCCTGCAGACAACTTTAGGACTTTTTTTTAACCCATTCAATACTGATCAGCCAACAAAAGATAAGTGACTCTTCATCCTCAGCACTTAAAAGTTTATTGTTATTACTTGCAAAGAGTTTTCTAGCCTAGCTAGGCGCAGAAGAAAATGAGGTCAGGAGCCATGCAATCGTAGTTGTAGGTAGGACCTTGGCAGCTATGATCTTCTTTCAAATTTGTTTCCAAAGTGCAGGTCAGAGCACGAGATTATGTTAAATGACTGGTATGGTGAATTTTATAATGAATTATTCCACTTTCAATTCTCTTTCAAGCTTTTTGGTGAGGAAAGTTAGTTATTGAAGGACCTGCAAACGTTTTTAAACAGAAAGTGCAGAACTAGTGTTCAGAGCTTTGGAGCAGAATTTGATTATGATTTTCCTTTTTTGCAATTATTTTATAATTACTTTCCATTGTGGGAAATACTAATAGTTCATATATTTTCTTTTTTGCTTAAATTTCTTTAAAAAGTGAATTTGTGCAGAGTAATTAATTCATAGGTATAAAATGGATATTCAACTGCAGATACACTGATTTTATGTTTTTTCTTTTGTTTAGGTAATTTGGTTTATAAAACTACATGATTCCAAAACACAGGATCCACAGCTTTAAATGTGTGTTACCACATCACACCCACCACTGATTTTAAAAAAGTCTCTATCACATTCACTTCAAGGGCCTACTGACTAACTCACAAAACATCTGTGAACATATCCCCACATTTAAATATAGTGTCAAAATCAGGATCTCTTTTGTAAGTATCCTAACATTCTGAAAAGACCTATTTCACCCTTTTCCCTAATTAAATAAAGAGTTTAAAGTCAAAAAGAATTAGTGCTTTACCCTTAGCTAGTCAGAAATTAAAATTCATACCACTGAGAAAAGGAGAATAATTACTGTAAAAAATTTCTCACTGTATAAAACATATATACCTGACATAAAAACAAATGTGTTAGGTGGAATTCTACTTGTCAATTAGGGAAGAGCAGAAACGCAGTTACCCAAACCAAATGTTCTTTATCTGTACTGAACAAATGTCTTTTTCTTTTTTTTAAGATTTAGTTATTTATACAAGAACTAGGGTACAGTCAGAGGTGCGGGAAGGTGAGAGAATTCACCAGAGACAGAGCGAGGAACAGAACAGGCAGACTGACTGAAATACACTGCTGAGGAGAGCAGTGTGCGAGAAAGGAGAGGTCTGCCGCGCTATGTGGGTTTCTCCCTGGCAGGCCGGGAATCAAACCTGCGCTGCAGAGGCTACGGACAGCTTCACAGCACTGTGCTCAACCCACTGCGCCACTGGGGAGGCCTGAACAAATGTCTTTAATCGCATATAGATTCGTAATATTTAACCAGATTTCCAAATGTCATATTAATCAATTCAAAAAGGCAAACTGAACCTATAAGTAAATAAAAACTTGGATTGGCCTATTGAATAAATTTCACATCCCACAAGGACAAAAACCCAAAATGGATAATGGAATCACCAAAACTCTGGCCTTGTTATTTCTTGAATGGAATTTAGAGGTTTTATAGATTGGAGCAGTGTGTTATAACACATACTGAGAGGGCCTCCCCTGGTGGTGCAGCTTGTTGAGCAGGGGGCTGCGAGGCTGTCCACAGCCTCTGCAGCGCCGGTTCATTCCCCAGCCGCCGGCGAGGGTCTCACCAAAAAAAAAAAAAAAAACATACTCAGAGCCAAGGTGAATATGATCACACAAAATCCTGCCATCAAAATAATAAATGTAGGGGGCCTCCTGGTGACCTAGGGGTTAAGTCTCAGCGCTATCACTGTGAAGGCCTACCGCTAAGGCCTGAATTTTATCCCAGGCCAGGGAGCTAGCCCACATATAGCACAGCAGACCTCTCCTGTCTCGCCCACCCTTCCCTTAGCAGTGTATTTCAGTCAATCAGCCTGTTCTGCTCCCCATTCTGTCTCTGGTGAAACTTGTCATCCCCACACCTCTGGCCTACATCCCAGTTCTTCTACACAAAAATAAAATATATTAAAAATAAATAATTTAAAAAATAATAAAGATTTTGTGTCCATCATGTTAACTTTGTTGCAAAATGTGAACATCAGAGACTGCAGAGACTCTCAGAAGCTAATCAGCATTTTACTTTTCTTTTAGAGTAGAAACACAGGTTCAGAGAATATTTTTTGATTTCTAATTTTGTGTGATCATCTTGATATTCCCATTGAGTTCACTAAAAATTTACATTAGAAAAAACTTCACAAAATATGTTATTCTTAAATAATTTGTTTTTGAATATTTAAAATATTGGGATATTAAATTCCTAAAGGGCAGTTTGCCATATAGAACTGGAGGGAGCTAGAAAAGCAAAAATATGATTTATAGGGTTCCAGTACTGTACCACAAAGTGGGATATATAAAAGGGGTTTGAAGGTGAGAGATGAAAGTTTAATGACTGGCAGTCATATAATTCCATACCTCAAAATTGCAAAAGTCTGGAATGAATGAAATTATTTTAATAGCAAGTCAATTACTTACAGGAAAGGCTCAAAGTTTCAAAACCCAGATTGGGTATCCCTATTTTTTTGTTGTTTGTTTTGGTTGATATTTGGGTGCTAACTTTCCTCCTGACAGCAAGACATAATTTACTTACTATTCCCATAAGGGAATCAGAGGAATGTGTCAATTCTGCTTCTGAAAACAAAAATTATTAACATTTCACTTTTAACATACAATTGAAGAGAATCAACTACTCTTCCAGTTCTTTTTCTTCATCTTTTTTACTTCCTGTTCCACCAAAACAAAACAGACCAAAAGGATTCATGTTTTTTTGAGAAAGAGTATAAAATTTTCTAAATAATAAAAAGTGCCACTGGTAGAGAGAAATAAGATTTTAAGAATTAGGCCTGCTGCCTGGTGGTGCAGGGGTTAAAATCAGTGCTATCAAGCTATCACCAGCCACTGCAGCATGAGTTCAATCCCAGGCCAGGGAGCTAATCCACATGGCGCAGCAGACCTGTCCTCTCTCGCCGGCTGCTCCCCTCAGCAGTGTGTTTCAGTAGATCTGCCTGTTCTGCTCTCCATTTGGTCTTTGGTGAATCCTCTCACTGTACCACCCCTCCCCCCATACCTCTGGCCTGCACCCCAGTTCTTATATGTATAAATAAAAATAAATCTTTGAAAAAAGAAAAAAAAAATTTTAAATATTTTAAATGCATCATTTAATAACATAAATTAATTCATCCTCCAAAAGACAACTAATAAATTGAATTGAATTAGGATAACCTTCCTAGGAAATAGGTCTTCAATAGTCAGCCTTCCAATGTGATACAGGAATATAACTCCTAATATTCTAACATTTGTTTTTTAATGGGAGAACCATATCATACAATTTTAAAGAGCTATAATTTATTTTTAATTGTATTATTTTTATTGAGATAATATTGGTTTACAACACTGTGTATGATTTAAAGATATAGGTTCATACCTCTTCAGATGTGTATTACCACACCACACCCACCACCAAAGCACTTATTACCCCCCACTATGGTCAGTCAGGGCCCCTCCTGCTTTTGCTTCCTATTAAATTCTACAGTCCAATTTCTAGAGGTTAGTTTTATCTGTTCCTTTGTTTTGTTTCTTCATATTCCACATGAGTGAAATTTTACAGTATGTATCTTTCTCCTACGTGTTGATTTCTTTTAGCATATCTCCCTACATATATTCCTTATATGCTGTCTGTCAAAAATTCCATAAACAGACTAAAGGTAAATTGCATGTAAGGAGTCTCATATCTTTGAGGATTCCTCTACATATACTATTAGATTTGTTTTTTCAAATCTATCGAAAAACATATCTAAGAGGCATCTTTTCAAACTGTTTTTAAAATCCTATAGATCTTCCTTGAACCCCATGTACAGTTGGTATATACACAGAAAGTAAATGAAATAATGGCCAGTCAAGATTTCTATTCAATCTCAAAAATCAATAATTGGGAAAATAATTCATGAAATGCAATGGATACAGTCCAGAAATTTTTTTTTTTAATGTAATAGCATTAACAATAAGAAATGTCCAAAGGATTTGACCCTAGAACCAATGCTCTGGGGAGGGGTCTGGTGACTGGCATGCTTATGAGGTTAAAAGATGCCATCAATCATGGGTATCACCCAAGAGTAGAAATTAATACAGTCAATTGAAAAAGGAATAGGAGAACACATTAAAATAGTTTAGTTAAGGAATGTACACAATGTCTCCACTCTTGGCAAGAAAAAAACAAAAGACCAAGAGAACCATAAAAATGATCACAGAATTGGAACATAAAGGAATTGAAATTATTACTCAGAATTAAAAAAAAAAGATGGAATGAGGGTTAATTAGTTAATATTTTTCCAGTTTATGAATGTGCTCATTTATGGGAAACAACAAATCATCTGGTCTCCATGTTTGGTAAAGCTGAACAAGAAACTAGGTATAACATATATAACATGAAGAATGAAGAGATTGATAAATCTGAGAAGAAAAGTCACCAAGACTTTTGAATAGTATATATGCCATGCAATTTACCAAATCAAGGACCTTTAGTCTACTGTTTCTGAAATAAATTAAACCGGTGTGATTTTCAGTAAGTCACATAATATCTTGACTCAGTTTACTCATGTGTGTAATGAGCCATATTGCCTTTATTAAAAAAAAAAAAACAGAAAAATAATATTGTGACTACAAACATGGCCTCAGAAGTCAAATCATGTCCTTGTCACTTAGTTGTTATATGACTTTGGGTAAACTCTGTGCTTTGGTTTCCTCATCTGTAAAAGGGAAGTGATAGCAGTATCATCCTCATAGATTTGTTGAGATTAAATGAGTTAGCACATGTAAACTTTCAACATAGTACCTGATAATTAGGGCTGCCTGCTGTTTTAGTTTTGTGCTGCTGCTAATAATATGCAAAAGTAACACAAGTTAACCCTGATTGATAAAGAAGAAAGGGTGTTTATTAAAAGGGTACTGGCTCACAAAAACTTTGGATTTGGATAATCAGATTTAAGTTTTTAGGGAATGAATCCCAATACACAGCACACATCAGAAATGATTAGAACGTGTATCCACCATCATAATCTGCTAATTTCACATTGCAATTTCTATACCAGAACTCAGTTTCTTGTTATAATCACACTGTCCCAGCTACAAGGGAGACTAGAAAAGCAAATACCTGGCATTTTTAATACCCATAGTTTTGTCCAATTCTCCAGATATATGAAAGTTCAGATGCATGATTGTCAAAATGAACTCAGTCCATATTTATTCATGCTAAAATATATTGCTTAGAATGATTTATTGAAGCTTGTATAATATTACCTGAAGTCAGGCAGACAGTATACACAATCCCTTAAAGACTCTACAGTTCCATCATAAAAGGCTTACTGTATCTGTCACAGAAGGAACTTCCAAATACCCTAACATATAAACTGAGTTACCAGATAGTTTTAGCATCCAATATTTAAATAAACACATTGGATTTACAGTTAGAACTAGGTATGCAATTCTTAATTTAAAGAATTGAAGGTTTTTGACCTATTTATGTGTGAACAGAGAGAGTAATGATTTCTAAGTTTTTGATTGTAAAACTAATAGACCCCAGATTTTAGTGAACATTCTCTCATGGAAAACAAAAGTCTGGACTATAAATACACTTACGCTGCTTGGGGGAATGCATCTCATGAGAAGGACATCAGCTTGGAGGAGTTACAACTGGGTTTTATCTATTTTAAACTCCTCAACTATAAAAATAGTGCTGAAGGGCCTCCCAGGTGGCGCAGCGGTTGAGCGCTGGGTTGCGAAGCTGCCCGCGGCCTCTGCAGCACCGGTTCGATCCCCGGCTGCTCCCCGGCCACCTGAGGAGGGTCCCACATGGCGCGCAGACCTCTCCTGCCGCCCGCTGCTCCCCTCAGCAGTGTACTTCGGTCCTTCTGCCTGCTCTGCTCCCTGCTCTGGCTCTGGTGAATTCTCTCACCCTCCCGCACTTCTGACTGTACCCAGTGCATGTATAAACAAACAAGCAAACAAACGAACAAATAAATAAATAAAAACATGCCTCTATTAAAAAATAAATAAATAAATAAAATAAAAAACTAGTAGGAAAAAAAAAAAAAATAGTGCTGAAAATACCAGCAATCCAGTTCCCAACTGTCCTTTCTGAGTAATGGACAGTGATTCTAACCCTGTGACTAATGTCGGTGCCTGTCTTAAATTGGCCTGGACTTTCACCACTAGTGCATTCCAAGCCCAGTGGGTGGTTCACAGAGCAAAGCTCCCCAGTGTGTGTGAACTTCATAGCATCTCTGAACCAATCAGATGGTTCCTAATGCCCAAGAATACTCTTGGGGAATTTTTCAAGTGTTCAGAGAAACCACAGAAAGACAAGAAGTTTTGCTGCCCAATTATTTTAGCTCAGAAGCAGACCAATACTCCTTTGCATATGATATGAACTAAGAAGTCTGATGATATCTTCAGCAAATATAATAAGAAAGCTGAAAGGACTTTAAAAGGTCAATCTGTGGGTTGTTTCCAAACTATCAGACAAATCTTATCAAATCAAAAATCCTGGAACAGCCACTATATTTTTATGGGATGAAAATTTGGCTTCCTCAAACTGAAGAATAAAAATACTACCAAATTTACATGGCATTTCTTCTACTTATTCATTGGGTAGTAAATCTATGTACATTTAAGTTACAGAAATGACCTAGCGGAATCATCATCAACCACAATTGTGAAAGTTAACCCAGGGAGTTGGGTTGTCATTTGGGGATACAAATATGTCTCTCTGTGTATAATAAAAGTATGTTTTCCTCAAAATTTTGTGTAACAAAATGATTGGAAATTGGAAAGGATTTTAAGTGCAACAGAGTTTGCAATTTAATGTCAAGAAAATTATTTTTATTTTTCATAAATAGGCATTTAAATATATAAACCTATTATAGGTGATTATGCTTCCATATTACAAAGCAACAAAATGCAGGGACTAAGCTGATGGTCTCTGAAACCAGAAGGCTTGGATTCAAATCCTGACTTCTCTACTCCCCAATTACGTGACCTCAGAAAGTTACTTACCCTCTCTGGACTTTGATGTCTTTTGTAAAATAGGGATAGCAATTATCCCATGATGTTGTTTGAGAATTAGAACATTGCCCGCCATGTAGTAAAGTGCTATATAGGTATTTGCTAGCAAATAAATAAATAAAGCATTTACTATGTCTCTGAAAATATCATATTAAATATTTTAGGAAATTCTTGGTTACGATATAGCTTTTTGAGTTCTTAAGGACCATTTTCTGTAAGTATATAGCATTCTATTTCTCATATTTCTTAGCAATACCAAAGTTTTGTTACTGGATAATCCTATAAGAGGGCAAGAAAAAAAAGAAAACTTTGAGACAAATATTTAAATACTTAATAAGAAAAAAAAAAACCTGACCTGTTGTTTGGAGCAAAAAGTAATCAGAATACTCCTCTGACTTATCAGCAAGATATAAAACACTAGGAATATAAAATGGTTCTAAGCACAAACATCTTTTAAATCACTGTTAAACAATAGTTTTTGTACTAATACTTACAAAATAATTGGCAAACACTACACTTGACACATATAAAGATTTAACAGTGAAACCAGCAACTGTTTTACTTAGATTATAAGTCACTATTTACAAAACCATATTTTTAAATGGGCATTTAAGAAAAAGTATCCTTGGGAAAATATTTGGAAGGGCAAACTTTTAACAGCAACTACTTATACTGATGGATAGGCTAATATATTGGGGAATTTTTATTTTTACCTATATTTTGCTACTAACATATACCATTTCATAGTATAAAACTTTTTAAAATCATTAGTTGTAGAGAGAGTGATGAATACAGAATTTTAGTTCCTTATATTTTCCTATCCCCCCCAAACATAACAAAATATAAAGAGCTCTCTGGCTTTGTCCAAGTGGAAAGTGAATTTACCTTTCCCCAGCAAATCAACTGTCATAGATCACTAGAAATGGATTAGATCTATATGTCACTTTGGTTCCCTGAAGTTCCTTTCAGTTCTTTAAACTCTAGAAAAATAAAGACACCAGGTTAGATGACACCAATGCCACTCTTCCCAAAACATATTGAATTTTACAAAGGTTTGTTAGAACAAAGGAAAAAAAGCAGGAATTAATTCTAAGAACAGCAGTGTTCCCCACAAACAGAAGTTGCAGAATTCTTACTCTCACACCACATAGCTTTCAACATGAAATCAGAGTCCCGGATTCAAATTATAGTCAGATCCTTTAATTATCAGGCATTGGTGATTTTGAATGACAACACAATATACAATAACCCGCTATCTTTGCCCAGCACTTCCTGAGTTTTTGCAATGCTTATCTCAAGCAAGTCAAGGAACAGAGGAAGCTATTAAAATATACATTAAAATGACTTTTATTTCTATCATGCAATGAATCCACTTGTCAATGATAACTACAGTTCTTATTGTGAAATGACTGAAAAATAATTGAGGAACTCAAACTAAAGATTCTTTTGTTTTCTTCTCTCCCTCATACAACTCACTCTGGATTTGCAGGAAAATGGACAGAGAAAATACGGTGGCCCGCCACCTGGCTGGGATGCTGCGCCGCCAGAAAGGGGCTGTGAAATTTTTATTGGAAAACTTCCCCGAGACCTTTTTGAAGATGAACTTATACCGTTATGTGAAAAAGTAGGTCCAAATGTAGTATATGCTTCTTTATCTTTCAAGAGAAAATTACTACTCCTTCACTTTGCTTTCAATCTCATTCTCTGTTGTCAGAGATGGTTTCTCACCATTACTGGTGCCATTCCTCAATTAGAGACAAAGTTATAACCTTCCAGCTGTCAGTGAATTTTCTCTTATTGTCACTCCTTGACTTAGCTTTTTGTTCTGTTACTAACACTTGGAACTATCACTGCTGATGACTTTTGAATGTCTCCATCCCTGATCACAGCTAGCAGCGCTATCTCAGTGCAAACTCAATGTGTCTGTCAACCCAGCATAACACTGTAACATCTATAATAACCTATTGGCCCCACTTGACATTTTAATATGGTTTTATGAAGAGTAACACTTTCACATTAAAAGAATGTATATTTGTCATGACTCAAATGTGTGCCCATATATTAATCCAAAATGAGATTTTTTCCTACAAGTTTCAATTTCTTATCTGCCCTGAAGCATCAACAAGACTGATATCAAGGCTTCTCAAAATCATTATATAAAGAAGGAATAAATTTCATGAATTTTAACTCCCAATGTTACTTTGTTACTAAACCTGGATTTAAAGGGAGAATACAAAATAAAATTTTATTTTCAATAATTTACCAAGTGTTGTTGGAAAAAACCACATTCCTAGAAATTTTATTAAAAATGAGAGGTTAGCTATTTCCTTCTGTTAATGCCATAATCAGGTGTGTGTCTATAACTCAGCCTTAGATTCATGCTACTCTAATTTTATATTACAAACCTATTTGGTATGTGGACAAATAAATTATGAGGACTCAATCCTGTAAGAGTCTTATATACTGAACCTAAAAAAGGGCATCAAGATAAGTCTGAAACACGGAAATGAAAAATGCTGAAATTCTTTCCAAATGAGCACAGAAAAGAATAGGTATCCATCACTGAGTACCTTGGGGCAGGGTAACCTGGAGGGAGGCTGAGCCAGGGGTCACCGACCACTGAGATAAGAGCATATGCTTAACAATGCCTCCTCTTCCCGCCCCATATATATTTGTGTTACCCTTACAGCAGCCAGCAATACTAAATTGCTGAATCTAGAATTTCAGAGAACATCAGGGTCAGGAGTGGTATATAAGCAAAGCAGAAGGGATCTAGTCAGAAGGATAGAGTCCCCAACTATTAAGGAGGGTCTGGTCCTGGGTCCGCTGTATTAAGACAAGCATCAAACTTCAGCAACAGACTGAGAAAACAAAGGGGCTTCTCTGGTCAGCCCCTGAAACACATCTTCTGTGTTTACCTTGACATTATAATAGGATGAAAAGACAAGTAAGGAGTCAGTTAAAAAGGTTCCAAACGAGTATGCATGGTCTTTAAACTTATCAGTGTAGAATATGATCATGTAAACGTAAAATTGGAGACTTCAGAGATTAGTGCTGAGGGCAAAGATTGATAAATGTGTTTTTAAGTCCCTAAGACATTGTATACTTCCCCAGATAACTGTGTAATATGAGCTCATTTGCTCTGTCAAAAACCTGTTGGGACCTCAGGCTGACATGCCACTAGTATATACACATTTTCTTCACTTGACTTTTGAAATCAGGCAATGGATCTGAACCCAGCAAGAATATATGCAAACCATTCCACCTAGGATGCAAATGCCAAATGCAACAAAGACAGACTTCAGAAAACACTGTGTGTTTGTGTGTACGAGGCATGAATGTGTGAGTATGTGTGCGCATGTATGTGTGTGTGTGCATGTGTATGCCTGCCCTCATGCATTCCTTTGGGAGCGTAAATATATAAATATGAATTTTTTCTTTTTCTATCACTTTTAGATTGGTAAAATTTATGAAATGAGAATGATGATGGATTTTAATGGCAACAATAGAGGATATGCATTTGTAACATTCTCCACTAAACAGGAAGCCAAGAATGCAATCAAGCAACTAAATAATTATGAAATTAGGTAAGAACCACCTCCTTTAGATTATCAGACAATGCACCTGTATCTGTTCTTCTAACAAGTTTATCTAATATAGTGTGTACAAAAATAGTCAAACCAGAAAAGGTTCTTTTCCTTGGTGAAAGCCAATTTAATGAAATATTATTTAATATTAATATATATAGCACCAAACTAAAAAAATACATTAATTGATCCATTGCATAAATATGTGATGGGCACCATTCAAAATACTGGCAGTAACAAGGTATATTTTTCTATTCTCATAGTGAACAAATGGATACATAAGATTATTTAAAACAACATGAAAAAATAAGACCAGGAAATGGTACAAAGCTGGGTGAAGAGGTGGCTACTCTGACATGGTGTATTTAAGAAAACATTCTGGAAAAGTTAAATTTGGCCTGAGACTTGAAAAGAGTCAGGCATGACCATCTAACCTGGAAGAAGATTATTTCAGAGAAAGGAATAACAGCAAGTGTAAAGGTCCCAAAATGAGAACAAAGTTGATGTGGGAGAGGAATAGAAAGTCAACCCGAATGGGTTGGAAAGAGAGGAGAGTTGAAGGCAACTGAGTGGGAGAGTCTTTGACACCATGATTGAGAACTTGGATTTTATTATAATAAAAATGGGAAAATTCTTAGGAGGATTTTTCATTGGATTTGTGTATTTTATAATGTTACCGAGGCTTCTGGATGAGGAATGAAGTAGAGCAGACTAAGGATTGGCAGGGGGAAGGCATTTAGAACGCTGCTGCTGTAGTATTGATCCAGACAAAAGAAGATGGTGTTTGGACCAGGAGGTTAGTGGTGAAGGTGGTGAAAAAGGGTCAGATTTGGGATATATTTTAAAGTTTGAATAAACAAGATTGGCTAAATATTGGATTTTTTTAAGTAAGAGAAAACATGAAAGAGAAGTTTAATATTGGATTTAGAGTATGAGTCAATTTAGCATTCTGGGTGGAAACCGAGGGTATTTATTATACAAGCAGATGGATGTGATATTGTTGGAGAACAGCAGGAAACAGATGCCTCTGTTTGGGGCAATTTACATTTGAGATGCACATTAGACACCGCAGCCAAGATGTTGAAGACATCAGTCAGGGGAGAATATAATATAAATATAAATGTGTTTAGGGCCTCCCTGGTGGCGCAGCAGTTGAGCGCTGGGTTGTGAGGCTGCCCGCAGCCTCTGCAGCGCTGGTTCGATTCCCGGCTGCTCCCCGGCCACTGGGGGAGGGTCCCACATGGCGCGCAGACCTCTCCTGCCGCCCGCTGCTCCCCTCAGCAGTGTACTTCTGTCCTTCTGCCTGCTCTGCTCCCCGCTCTGGCTCTGGTGAATTCTCTCACCCTCCTGCGCTTCTGACTGTACCCAGTGATTGTATAAATAAATAAATAAAAAATATATATAAAAAAAAAAAAATCTCAAAAAAAAAATATAAATGTGTTTAGCAAAATATTAAACAAACATAGATCATATTTAAAGCCATGGTAGTGGGGGAGGGTTCCAGGACAGAACTGCCCTATGCAATCAACAACTGAATTTTGTAAACTGGAACTTCATGAAATTTTCTGAGTTCTAAAACCCTCACATGGAGAAGGAAATGTCATAGATCCTTTCTTAAAGGAAGCCGCAACTGTGTCATCTGGAAGAGAAATCAGCTCTAGAATTAAGAAGCAATAGGTTTTGGGGTCAAACAGGCCTCATTCAAGTGCCATCAAGTAATTTAATCTCTCTGAGCCTCTTTATCCTCAATTTCCTCATCTACGAAGTGGGGATACTTATTTCATAGGTTTTATGTGGTGATATTAGAAAGATTTTAAAATATATAGCCCAGTACTTAGAATGTATCGATAGGTCAACAAATGATAGACTTCTTATATTAGCACATTTTATCAATCATAAAATGCAGGGTTTTTTTTTAAAGATTTATTTATTTATTTATACAAGCACTGGGTACAGTCAGAAGCGCGGGAGGGTGAGAGAATTCACCAGAGCCAGAGCAGGGAGCAGAACAGGCAGAAGGACTGAAGTACAATGCTGAGGGAAGCAGTGGGCGCAGCAGAAGAGGTCTGTGCACCATGTGGGACCCTCGCCAGTGGCTGGGGATCAAACCGGTGCTGCAGAGGCTGCAGGCAGCTTTGTAGCCCAGCACTTAACTGCTGCACCACCAGGAGAGGCCCCAAAATGCAGATTTTTAAGCTTATTTCCTTCTTACAATAGAAATGTACCTTAAGATTAATGGAATGTTTAATTTGATGAATACAGAAAAAGTAGTAGATGGTAGTTACCTACCATCATTAATTTTTCTTTTATATCATATGAACACAAAATATTCAATAAATATACATGATAATTCTGTAAATCAGTCAATTACTGAGGCATTTTTCTTGAACCCCTTAGCCATAAAAAGATCAGTTGGATTTGGCAACAACTAATATTACTGAATGGCTATTCAGTTCCAATGCTGGATTCTGGAACAGAGTCTTGGAGAAAATATAAAGGAGACTCCCCTTCCACACATGCCTCCATGGACCCCAAAAGAGCTCAGTCTGGTATGTGGAGGATTGTTTGGCATGGGAATCAGGAGATCTGAGGTCTAGCACAGGTTTCTTTGGACAAATCCGTTGGCTTCTTTCAGTATGACTTATGTTAGTAGTACTTGATCACACAGAGATGTTCTGAAAGAGCTACACAATGCTATATTTTAACAAAGCTGTTTATATTACAGTTGTATTGTTTCAAGGGGTGGAAGATTCTCCATTTTTTGCATTTCATGGAATCTGAACATTTTAACAGTAAGGATTATTCCCAAAATGGTTGTTGAGATGGATATAGAATTGCCTATGTTGGGAATCAAAAGGGCTTACTATAGTTGTTTACTTAACACATTGTTACCCATGGGGGCCTGTCAACACTCTTTGCAAATGGATAGGGTATAATGAATATAATCCATCTATCACAGATATGTAACAGTATCCTCTGTGAAATTTCGGTGTTTACATCTATCAAATTAAGGTAAAAACATGCCTTCCCCATGAGGTAATATGAAAAATAAATCGAAAAATGCACACAAAACTCAGTGTCTGACATGTTACAGATACCCTTCATGCTTGCTGATGGCTATGGTGGTAATGATGGAAGGAGAAGGGTGGAAAGAGAAGTATGACAAAGCATTTGCGGAGAGAAAGTTGGTGGATGAAATGCAGTCAAATGTTAGGCTGGATGTCATAAGTACAGAGAAGACACAGAATTACTTAAAAATTTGAGGGTAGGATATATGGAATAAGCAAGAGCAGAATAGACATCCCAGACTAACCTCACCTATTTCCACTCTGCCCTGAATCAGTTCTGCCAGAGAGAGAGAGTCTTTCATGTAGAGAAGAGCTTAAACCTTGATTTGTTTTTAGCCACTATTTCTCAAATATGGTTCTTATATGGAAAAGCCCCACAATTGTCATATCATCCTTCTCAGCATCAAATATTCACTGAACAGCATCTAAATGCCTGGTTTCTGGAGACATTCAAGTCATGCTTTCATCTTTTAAGAGATGGCTCTTTGTCTCCAAGCAATTCTGGAAAGGTGCCTGACAAACCACACAGATTTAAAAATAGGAAATGGAGACTCTACGATTCCTCTGATAGTAATTCATATCTGACAGGGACCCTAATTATGAAAAATAATATAATTTCAAATAACTAATGTTTGGGGATGGAAGGGGTTTATTTTAAGTGAAGTTTAAATTAAAAAACCTGAAGGACCACTTTATCAGACCTCCCTTCCCAAATAAAAGCACGTCCCAAGGTCAGTGTTCACCAGGCTGAGATGCACCTGTCTCAGTTCTGATGCATGGACCTTGGTTCTTTAGAAAAGCAAGATCACTAGGATAGTGGCCCTATCCTGGTCAGAATGCTCAACACAACTGGGAGTTACTAGTTTCAACAAATCAGCACAAACACTCCACTCACCTGACTGAGTACTTTTATTCACGATGAATGAGCAGTTGCAGTTAAAAGACCTTCACCCATTTTTAATAACTTTGTGTTATTACAAAAGCCATTACAGCACAAAACAAAAAGCCCTAAACACAAAGTATTAAAAGTTAAAATCATTCTATTGCCTGAAGATAATCATTATGCTGAATTTTCATTCTTTTTCACGTTTTTAATATATTTTTAAACAAAATGATCTCACATACTTATTTTATAGCCTTTTTCTAAAAAAGCTTATTGTAAGCTGTTTTTTAGCCAGTACTTATTCTTCTAGATTACTGTTTCATGACTGCAGAGCATGCTATGGTATGAATGCCTCATGATTTTCAAGCAAACGCAATTATCATACACTCTGGAATATTTAGAAAGATGTCTATCATTTGGCATTTCATGGGCAGGGATAACAAACTCTACAGTATAGAACATGAAAATATTCAGTCCTAAGGTTGATATCCTTTCAGTTGAGATACATTATACTATTCCTGTACAGTGGAATATTTTGCTCATTTCCAATTTGGGGACCATTTTAAATCATAGCAAAGACTATGATTAAAAAATGTTGGTGCTCATCTGTATTTCCTAAAGTGACTTTCCAGAAGGAATATTATTTGATGAAAGGTTATGCATGTTAAACCTTTTGATACATTTTGCAACCAATTTTTAAACAAGTTTCATCAATCTACACTCTGCCTAGGAGGTTTATACCAACATTGCACAGTTGAAGTAACAAAAACTGAACTGAGCATCTGATGGCCAGTTTAATCCCTTACATGCTGTAACAGCATAAGCAAGTCACAAAATTTCTTGGTGTCTTGAGTTGATCTGTAAAACATCAATAACACCTATATGCCCATCTCAAAGGCTCCTTTGTAGGCCAAATGAGAATATATTTGAAAATCTGTCCAGTATAAGGAACTAACTTTAATAGCAATCATATTAGAACAGTTTCTCTGTATAAATTGAAGAGAAAGGGGGCACCAGAAATGAAAAGTTAAATGTCTCCAAGGCTGGGCAGTAAACTGCATTATATGGGCAGGTAAATAGGCTTCAAGAGTGGGGAATGAGGTAAAGACTAACACTAAGGATCACAGATGCTACTCAGCTTCCAATAATGGAATATTTTTTTCTTTTTTAAAAAATGTAACACCAATATTGACATAGCTTTCAACTGCTCAAAAGCAACCACAACTCTCCAAAAATATTTTAGACACCATGAAGACCAGCATCCCACATCTGCAGACCATTTCTGACTCAGAGTCATACATTTTCAAATTCTATCTTAATCGCGCAGACCTCTCCTGCCACGCCCGCTGCTCCCCTCAGCAGTGTACTTCGTCAGATTGCGTGTTCTGTTCCCTGCTCTGTCTCTGGTGAATTCTCTCACTCTCCCATGCTTCTAACTGTACCCAGTGCTTGTATAAATAAATAAATCAATCTTCAAATTCTATCTTAAGCCTTAATTCCACCAGGATTCTCACCAATCAATATGCCTGCTCTATTTGCAGAAATGGGCGTCTCCTAGGGGTTTGTGCCAGTGTGGATAACTGCCGATTGTTTGTTGGGGGAATCCCAAAAACAAAAAAGAGAGAAGAAATCTTATCCGAGATGAAAAAGGTTACTGAAGGAGTTGTTGATGTCATCGTCTACCCAAGTGCTGCAGATAAAACAAAAAACAGAGGCTTTGCCTTTGTGGAATATGAGAGTCACAGGGCAGCTGCCATGGCCCGGAGGAAACTTCTACCAGGTCAGCATCCCCTCCTCAAGCATGAGACTTTTCCACTCCATTCTGCCTCCCTCAAGCTGCTATGACTTTTAGCAAAGAAATCAAATGTTATTTTGTTTGTTCTTACTCCAGTTTTGCTTATTATGTTTTTAATTCTTCATCCTTCTTATTCACAGATCAGATAGATTTGGTTCTCACAAGTTTTCACAGACTGGTTCTGAAAAATACTTATTATATGCATTCAGTCTAATTTACATGCACTGAAGAAATCCAGAACTTCAAACTACAGCAACTCTATAATGAACCCTCAAAGAATCTTCTTAAAGTGAAGAATCTTCTTAGAATTAGACATATCAATCAATGGTTGCTTTCATGTATAGGTTTTGTTATCAGGCTTATTAAAATAAGTAACATTATCCATTACAATGTAGAAATAAATCTATAAGTACTATGTTATCCCAATGGCAATTAAGTTCTATATGTCTATTATGAATCCTTAGTGCCTAATAATTCTTGAGTAATTTGGGGAATAGAAATAACAGCTCTCTATGGAGGCACCTTTGTTGGGTGCTGCAGCCACAGGGTAGGTCCCATGTGTTCAATACCCATCAACTCTACCAGGACACTACCTCAGTCAGATCTACCTGGGAAAAAGTCTTCAATTCATTCTAAAATAGTTGCTAGAACTTACAGAAAGTAAGGTATTAAAATCAAAGGCTCTCAAGAATGGCAGGCTAGATACATTGGAACAAATCTTTCTCATGAACATTATGGGACAGCCACCAGGCTCATAACGAAACAAAAATATGTAGATTTACATTGTCCTTGTACACATTCCTAATAATGAAACAAATAGTAGAATTAGCCCTGTAGAAATTTTCGAAATTAGAAGATGGCTTTTGGGTTTGGGGAAATTTGATGAAGGCAATACAAAGTGAAAAAAATATGAGATAGCTCCAAAAACTGCTAAATCATTGAAGAGAGGTAGATTTTTTTTTAAAGTGGAAGCTTCCATTTACTACTTCCTCATTATGCAGTGGTCAAGTCCTTTGACTCACAGGATAAGTGACATCATCACTGAAAATCTTCTTGGAGTCAGACCTAGTCTCTCCATGATATGGACTTAGTATTTTGTTATCCTCTCACTGTTCAACATCAATGAATATATTACTGAATAGTCCTTCACACCCACGCTGTTCTCGAAATGTCACTATAGCCTAAACATAAACAGATGATACAAATTCATGGGTTTTTTTTTTTTTGACAATGGTACAAAAGCAGTACACATTTGGTAGAAACAATACTTTAAATTTTGAATGATGGCATTTTGCTTCTCACTTGCAATATAGTATTCAATGAAATACATGAGAGAATCAACACTTCATTATCAAACAGACTTTGTGTTGTTTGATTTTGCCCCACTGTTGGTTAATGTAAGTATACTGAGCATAACCTAGACTAGGCTATGATATTTGTTAGGTTAGATGTATAAATGCATTTCAGCTTACAATGGGTTTACAGGACATAATCCATCATAAAGTCGAGTGATTTGTATTCCCACACTTAGATTTTTTTCACTATCTTCTAATTATTCTACCAGCTTTGCTTTTCTTTGAACTACCTCACCCTCTGCCTACTCCATCCTAAACATAAGCATAAGATTATATTTCCCAAGTATCATGTTGACCTCTCATAGAATCCTTGCAAATTTTAAGAATATGTTAATAGGGTAAATGGTATCCCTCACTTATCAGTTCAAAAATATTCACTGACACCTTGCTGTATTTGAGGTATAGAGTAAAGGCCTTTTGTTCATGGCCCCAGTCCTTTACAACTATATTTGCTATGCTTTGTTTCTCAATACAAACTCTCCTTTCTATCAGGACAAACTCCTCAATGTCCTGGATAATGCCATGCTCATTTCTGTCTTTTTTATTCCGAAAGCTGTATTCCCTACTAAGAATGGGTACCCCTCCCCCTCAGCTTACTAATCGCATTCAAAGCCCCAATTCAGGGCCTCCCTGGTGGTGAAAGGGGTTAAGCGCCGCACTATGAAGCTATCTGCAGCCTTTGCAGCACAAGTTCGATCCCTGGCCAGGGAGCTGACCCACATGGCACAGCAGACCTCTCCTGTCTCACCCGCTGCTCCCCTCAGCAGTGTATTTCAGTCAATCTGCCTGTTCTGCTCCCCACTCTGTCTCTGGTGAATCCTGTCACACCTGAATCTCTGGCCTGTACCCCAGCTCTTGTATGCATAAATAAATCTTTAAAAAAACAAAACAAAGCCCCAGTTCAGCCACTTTCTTGAGAAACACACTGTCACTATTTCAGTCCATACTAGTCACTTTCTTCCTTCATTATCTATAAAAATGAACGTATGTGTTCTTTTGGGAACCAGGGGAGGATGACAGTGAAAGAGGGTCCAAATAGGAGAAAAGAGTTTCTAGAGTCCAGACAATCAATTTTCCTGGAGAACCTGACCTCCCCATAAGCTTCCTCTTTCTTCAAATAAAACAGCACATTGACCCACAGAAAGAGCATCTGTCTTTACCTGAGTCAACTGACTAGACTGGGCATTGCTGATCAGCTCGGCTTCAGAAATTCTCATCTATGTTGTGATGCTTCCACCCAAGATAGTTCAGGATCCAGCAACAGAAAATCTACCTTATTCTCCCCATTCACTATTCATCTTTATCATGATCAGAGCAAACTCACCCCCCCCCTTGCCTAGGACCATCTGAGTTGGCTTTAACTGAGTTGAGTTTCATTCAGCTCAGCATAGTCAGATTGCCTCCCTCAAAGGCAGATTAACAAAATGAGACACAAGGGTGAACAAGCCAATCAGAGCAAACTTTCATTCTTACTGAGGCCTGAAATTAAGCTCTATGACTCATGTGCACACTCCATCTATTATCTCACTCACTGTAGTTTCAACAGCAACAAAGGATTTCAGTAATGGCAATCCTCTGGGGAGCCTTGTACAGAATGAAATATTTAAGAAACATGATCAGCAAGGACCACAAGAAGCTTTTCCTTCTTAATTGATTCAGGCTTGAACACAAAGAGAAAACTGTTGTCTGAAGTAATATATTGATTCCCCAGCATCAAACCTCTTCTGTTGACAGTGGCAGCTCTCACGAGAAAACGAGTGCTGTACTGAAGTGTGTGGAAGTTGGGCATCTAACTTGGAGACTATTGATCCATTCTAAGGACTTTATGGAAAGAAGTTCTAATGGTGGTTAGCCTACTTCAGAATCACTTGGAAGCTTTGTTAAAGTACAGACTGCAGGGCCTCACCGCCAGAGTTCCTGATTCAGTAGGTCTGCCGTAGATCTGATTTGCTCTTATCACAAGTTCCCAAGATGCTACTGCCCCTGCAATCACTAATCTAATTTGATAGTTGTGAATCATGGGCTACAAATTTGAACCACCTGAGGAAGCTTTTAAATACTACCAGTACCCAAATCAACCTCTAATGAAAGAAATGAAAGCATTTTAAACTTTCCATATGATTCAATTATGCAGCCAAGTTTTGTGATACCCTCTGCTAAGTCTCAACGGACACTGGACATTCACCTGCATGGAGCATAAATAGGGACACCTGGGGAACAACTCAGTATGCAAACATTTATTAAATAGCTACAAGACACTGCTCTTTTCTAAAGGACATGGGGGATTATTTTTTTTAAAAAATCAGACTTAACTACTGCAGTCAAAGAGTCATATTCTGAGGAAACTAAACATTCTGGATAATAGACAAAAATCAAAAGAATATTAACAATTATCTTTCAAGTGATAAACACCTTTATATGCATGGTCTCTTTTTATCTTCAAAACAACCTTAATAATTAGAAAGAAATTAGGTGCTTTCATTATACCAATTTTTATAATTGAGGCTTAGAATAAGTTCATGTTTCCTAATCAGGGTTAGTGATCTCACATCTGAACTTTTCTGACATCAAAGCTCATGTTCCCAACTACTCTGCACCACTGACTTCTGAAAGGACATTCATGGAAACCACCTCTTTCCAGGTGAGCTCTCACTTCTGTCTGCTCGAGTTTTTATAGATCTTCAGCTCTGTGGATACGCACCATGGTTCCAGATTTGGGAGGCTGTATAGGCAGGACAGGCCACAGTGCAGGTTTTCTGATCACATGCAGACCGGGTAAAGGAGGAGTCAGAGTCCTCAGTGGTTTTGCAGGTTTTTTATTGGGGTTCACCAGGCACATGGCAGGCAGGGGTGCTGGGGGACCGGGAGGCTGGCAGGCCTCCCAGCCCCCAGCAAGTCTTCACTCTATCTGGGCTCTCTGGCGTTCTCTGCTTCTCTCTCGGCTTCCATTCGTTCTCGGCTTCTTGGCTTCTCTCTCAGCTTCTCTTCAGTTTCTGCTGCTTCTACTGGCGTCCCCATGACAACGCCTTTAAAAAGCACAGTCTTAGCGCAGGTGTACCCACTTCAGGTGCCCTCCATAAGGCATGCATTCAGGATCACAGGGTTCCCTCATCTATCCTGATGGCGGGAGGGCAGAAAAGTCTGATTTTTTACCTTACCCTACAGAGGCAAAAGCCAATGTGCTAGAACAGTAGTTCTCAAACTTAGCTGCACATTAGAATTCACTGAGATGCTAGGCCTCCTTGGTGGCACAAGGGGTAAGTCTCAGCACTATCAAGCTATTGCAAGCCACTGCAGCATGAGTTCAATCCCTGACCAGGAAGTTAGCCCACATGGTGCAGCAGACCTCTCCTGTTTCACACACTGCTCCCCTCAGCAGAATATTTCAGTAGATTCACCTGTTTGTTCTGTTCCCCATTCTGACTCTGTCTCTGGTGAATCCTCTCACCCCCGACACTTCTGGCCTGGACCCCAGTTCTTATATGCATAAAAATAAATCTTTAAAAAAAAAGAATTCACTGAGGTGCTTTGAGAGTCCTGGGGCTTAGACCATTTATATCAGAATTGGAAGGGGGAGGATCTGGGGCCATCAGTGAATTAGTAAATATTTAACAGCCAACTCTGAGGGGAAAATCAAAAGCCCTAACTCACAGCATTTGTGGATTTTCATGACATTAATATTCCCAACATAGTATATTTCAAGTGACCAAGGTAATATCTATCAGATAACAAAATTCTGAAAATTTATTCTTGCATACGGATAGGACCAGGGGCAACATACTACTGAGCAGAAACCAGGTTTCAGTACTTTTTAATTTTTTTCAGTGTGGAGCCAACACTGAGAACCCCTAGGTGACCTGGGAACTGTAGGAATCTAGAGATAAAACAAGCAGCAAAGTCTGTGTAAAGCATAGAACAGAAATGAAGGAAAGCAAAAGGAATGACAGGACAGAGGGAGGGGTACAGGGAAAGGAGGGAAAGGAGAGAAGGAAGCAGAGAAAACCGCACTCTGGGATATAGTGCGGAACGAGGTATCAGCCTCCCTAAGAGCCACTGACTCTGTTTGGATTTTAAAATGTCAGTACCATGGGTGTTTTCATTGGCTGTTTTTCAAAGAATAAAAAGATGGTTTTGGTTGAAAAGAATTGCCTCCCATGTGTAATATGATTAAATAATTACCAACATTGAGAATTTCTGATTGTTTTTCTCTTCTCTCGATTTTTTTAATTTCTTCCATACTACAGCTTGTTCTGAAACAGATAATAAAAAAACAAACAAGATTTTCAATCACAGTTAGGAACTGAGTTGACCCTTAACCTCTTCTCATAACTGAAACAGGGATCTGCACCGTGCAAGGGTCCAGGAGGCGAGCAGAAAAAGTGTTGAAGTGGGGAACATGGTAGAGAAGGGAAACAGATCTGGATAAGTTATCCTCTCTGCAGCTCATTTCCTCTTCCCTCTTCTACAAAACTGAGAATGCCATTTCCTGCCCCATAGAGTCATTGTGAGAAGAAAATGAGATAACATCTAGGAAACAGAGTACAGTGCAATTCGCTCAATAGATTGCTATCACAGGAAAGCAAAAATATATGTTGTCATAGCTAACAATGCCTGTTTAAGAATAGTTCTCATCATAGACTCTTCCATTGCTTTTCATGTCTTCTTAATTTAGATGAAAACATTTTTCCTCCAGTTTCCTGAGTTACCCACGTTCTGACAGAGAGAGAACTAGGAGGATACATGGTTGATCAGAGCTCTGACCAACTATAAGGATCAGGCAAAAAACCAAGGATGCATGAGTCCGACCTACTCTTGCCCATATACCTTTTATGTTTTGTTTTGTTTTGTTTTGTTTTTGGACAATCAGCAGTGGTAGCTGGCCACAGTTTCCAACAGCAGCAGACATACTTCCCAGTGAAATTTTTTTGTTTTAAATTGTATCCTTTTTGAGGCAACCTTACTTTCTAGCACTGTGTAAGATTTGGGTTCATACCATATTCTTCAGATATGTAACCATACCACACTCACCACCAAAATACCAATAATTCTTATCTTTTTAATACTTCATAGTGTCAGATGCTATGTCTGATCCCTAAATCCATTCATTTCCTTTCTCTTCTGTCAACTCACCTTCACCTGTGAGAGCTATCCTAAGACCCAAGTATGCCTACTGCTGCCTCATTTCTATTCCATTTCAAGCCACATCCTAGTTCCCTTTATACTCAATCATTGTAATAAGCCACTTGTCATACAGAACTCCCTCCTAGCCAGCCAGCTCTTACATTTATTTGGAATGCTTCTTAAAATCAATAATCACCTCTTTTAATATTGGTCTTCTCTCTCAGTCAAGACTTCAAGGGTCAGTTTAATTTAAAAGGCCATCAGTATGAAATGAGATCATATTGTCCTGATTCTACATAATTAATCATACTTGTGGTCCTTTTTTAATAGGAAGAATTCAGTTATGGGGACATCCTATTGCAGTAGACTGGGCAGAACCAGAAGTAGAAGTTGATGAAGATACAATGTCTTCAGTGAAAATCCTATATGTGAGAAACCTAATGCTGTCTACCTCTGAAGAGATGATTGAGAAGGAATTCAACAACATTAAACCAGGTAGGACACAATAGGAAGATTGCTTTTTCAAAATGTACACTAAAGGCACTTATGCTTGAGATGACTTCCCATAACATTAAATATTTGTTGTATTAATGAATGCATGGCCATTCATGCAATTCTAACACAGGGTTTCTCAAACTCAGTACTAATGACATTTTGTGCCAAATAATCTCAATCATGGAGGTCTCTCCCCTGAATTATAGAATTAACACCATCCCAGGCCTCTACCAATTAGATCCCATTAACAATCTCTATGATATGATAACCAAAATATTTTCAGACATTACCAAATGTACACCGCGGGGGAGGGGACTGGGGCAGAATCACCCCTACTTGAAAACTGGTGGACTTACAAAACATGCTTGTGACTTTACATACTTAAATAAGGAGGTGACAATTAATTCTAGGAAGCTCATTCGCATAAAGAGAATGGATAAGGAACAGAGGGAAGGTAGAGGGAAATAATTGCTATTTATCTTGTCAATACTTTCTATTATCAATTCTAAGTTATGAGATTGATTCCCCATCTCTTTTTTTCTCATATAGAACTACAGCATGAGGACAAGTAAAGCATTTCAATTACCAATGCATAAACAAGCATCCCTTGAAGCTGATTCAGCAGAACATTAATATTCTACAAATTGTTAGATGTTATTGATGAAAGGAGTTCATAGTCAAACAAGTTTGTAAATACCTGGTTCAGCAAAATTAAATAGATTTCTTTATCATGGGGCTTATTAGAGTGCTTAATCTTCTAATATGTTTTTGAAAGTCTCCAGAAGTAGAATGCTTCATTTCCCAAACTTTTGGAACACTTCCCATTTTTTGGTAGATTATCTTCTGGGATTAGGGTATCTTGGAAAATACTCTGTGGACTACTGGCCAAAGTTTTCATTGTGAAAACATCCTTCCATAAATGAAAGCTTCCCTCTCTCCAGGCAATAACCCTCTAGCTTGTTGACAAGCATCAACCATGGTGCCATCACATTAAAACTGCCTTTTTTTTATTTCACATAGTCACATTGTCTGTTCCACCTCTGGGTACTATGTCAAGTATATCAGAATAAGCTATTCTGTTACAATTCATTCTGAAGGAAATTAGTAAGGATGTCATTCTTTTTGAAGTTTCACCAAAGATCTTTTGCTAGCCTTCAGAACTCTGCCCCTCCTGCCATTTTAGTACAATAATGGCTCCTGCTGTGAATCCATAACTAATCAAGAAACTGCAAATGTCTGATGGCCCCACTATGTGTCAGGTGTAGAGTGAGCTTTTTCATAGCATGTGTCATTTATTCCTCACATATATGATGTAGGTTACGTTATCACTTCAATTATTTTCAAGGTTAGAAAACCAGGACTCAAGAGTAGTTGAGGATTTTGTCCAGGGTCATATAACTAGCACATGGCAAATCCAAGATTTGAATATAGGTCTGGTTAAGAACATATAACAACTCTGTGAACCCCACCTTCCAACTTCATTCCATTCATTCATTCAACTGTCATTTTCAGAAGCTCTTATGTGTCAGGCACTATTGGAAGAGTTAACAGGTATTATATGTGTAGAAGGAGTTTAAGATTCCCCCAGAAAGAATTACAGCAATGTCAGCCTACTTTTGGTATGCAGGGAAGAGTCATGTTTCAGAGAAGTGACATGTAAGGTAGGACCTGAAAATTGGTGCTGTTGTAAGCACAGGAACTAACATATGCCTGCATAAATACTGTTTCATGAACAACTCCCCTCATTTCATATTAACTTTCTACCTTCCCAGAGTGAGTAAAACTTTAATACTTCTTATTTTTATCTAATTAAAATATTATCCTTTTTTGGTAAAGGGCTAGCATGAGAAACTACCAAAAATATGCTTCCTGTCATAGTCACTGATTATCAGCTTTCCCAGGCTGCATATTAAAGAGAAACAGGCCCTAATAATTATAATGAAAATAATGAATGCCAGATCTGTTCCTCTGTTTCTCTCAACAGTTTCCTTTCAGGCCTAAAGTGTGTCCAGCTAGTCCAGAGCACATCCTGAGGCTGGTGGCACAACTCTCAGGGATCTATAATGATGCGTGAATTATTTTTGGCACTTTGCAAAATAACTTAAACTGTTCGGAGAGTGAACAACTAGCAAACATCTGATCTACTGGCAGGAAAAAGTCAAGAGCTAACTAGTTTCTTTTGCAGTGGAAGGGATGAGTTCTTACATATTTGGAAAAATTGTAGCGCGAAAACAAGAACATAGATCTTAAAAAATTCCATTTAAAAACTGAATTCCTAAAAAGAACCTGAATATTCCTGGCAAATATTTGATTATCTATAACTTTTTTTAAGATTTATTTATTTATACAAGAGCCAGGGTACAGGCCAGAGGTGCGAAGCATGAGTGGATTCACCAGAGACAGAGTGGGGAGCAGAACAGGCAAAGTGACTGAAATACACTCCTGAGGGGAGCAGCGGGTGAGACAGGAGAGGTCTGCTGGGCCATGTGGGTTGCTCCGCAGCTGGCGGGGATCGAACCATCACTGCAGAGGCTGCGGACAGCTTCACAGCACTGCGTTCAACCTCCTGCACCACCAGGGAGGCCCTGATTACCTATAACTTTAACCCTGATTAACCTGAAGATATTATAATGCCATGCAGAGAAGCAAATATCCATCAAAACAGGAAATGGGGCCTCAAAATATAGGTTCTTCCCAACAAGGCCTAAGGAAATCTACTGAAATTCCAATTAGAGCCATTCTATAAATTCTGATTTTCTTAAAAAGATAGTGCATCAGAATCACCCAGACACACTGATGGTCCATCCCCAGAGCTTTTGATTCAGTAGGTCTGGGTTGGGTCCTCAGCATTTGAATTTCTATTAAGTTCTAGCAAGGACCAAACTTTGAGAACAGCAATCCTCTAGTAAGCCTCTCTTTAGATCGTAACTGTGCTTGTCTTCAGATAATTGATGTGGTGCTGACAAGCTGATATTGAGCAGTTATATTTTTCCAATTCCCTGTCTTATGATGTTAGAGTCTTTTTCATCACTGCTGATGGATGATCATTGATAATGAGTACCAGTGCTTTATTACCTCACCCTCTGCTTAATGATAACCAATCAATAAACAAACTCCTATACAAAAATAAAAGAGAACATAATAAATGAGTCATGTAAATACCACTGTAGAGGAAATTAGCTTTTGTGATATAAACTCACACTTTCTATTATTTTTTTAAAGATTTATTTATTTTTTTTATTTATTTATACAAGCACTGGGTACAGTCAGAAGTGTGGGAGGGTGAGAGAGTTCACCAGAGCCAGAGCGGGGAACAGAACAGGCAGATGGACGAAAGCACGGCTGAGGGGAACAGCGGGCAGCAGGAGAGGTTTGCGCGCCATGTGGGACCCTCGCTCTTGGTGGCCGGGGATCGAACCGGCGCTGCAGAAGCTGCAGGCAGCTTCGCAGCCCAGCTCTCAACTGCTGCGCCACCGGGGAGGCCCTAAACTCACACTTTCTAACTTACCTCATTTGTAAATTTTCAAGAATTAAGATTTCCAAAAGCAGTATTGCTCAAATATGCAAGTCCATTTCAGTACCTGCAAGTAGAATTTGAGAACACCTAAATCCATTATCATCTGAAATGCCACCTAACTAATATGGATGATAGAAGCTGAATTGACTGACAGTATTCAGTCATTCTGTGTATATTTATTGGGCAGCCCCTGTGTAGAAGGCATTGGGCAAGGTGAAGACAATGCAAGATGCCTTTAAAGCAGGTCCTGTTCTCAAAGACTAATAGTCTAGTAGAGCCTAGATAAAGGAAAGCTCTGAAAAAGAAAGGAGAAGAGACTGGTAGAGGTCCTGATTGGCCAACCTCTTACTTCTTAATTATCAAGACAATCCTCAGGGTGGAGTCACAATAACTACCTTATCCAACTCTGGGGGAATAAAGAGACCATGTTAGAATTTCAGTTAATTACAAGTCTCATGCTTTATAGTTTCACATATCTTACTAATTTTCTCCTGTAGCCAGACATTTTTTTTTTTTTTTTTTTTTTTTTTGTACAACCATTGTCATAAGAAGCCAAAGGCTGAATGCTGCAGGGAGAGAGGAGTAACACAATACTTAAAAATTATCCTTACTTGATAGCCCCACCATTATTCTAAAGGACGGTGGTTTATATCCACTGGATTATGTGATAGAAACTCTAATTGTCTTTGTGATGTTGAATCTAAGAAAATAAATAGGATGACTATTTTGATAAGAAGAGGAAGAAAGGAGAGGACCTATCTCCGCTTCTGATCCTTCCTGGCAAAGTGTCCATTCTATATTGTCTCTGGAAACTAAGCTTAGGAAAAAGAAATCTAGTCTTTCAAGATACTCCCAAATGAATGAAACTAAAGAGGATAATTGACATGCTAAATGCTTACTAAATCAACGTTAAGTAAGTTTCCATTTTACCCTTAATCTAGGCAAAAAATAATAAAAGTAAAACAAATAACATTTTAATGTTAAAATGTGAAATGTGGGGCCTCCCCTGGTGGCGCAGGCAGTTGAGTGCAGCGCTGTGGAGCTGTCTGCAGCCTCTGCAGCACCGGTTCGATTCCGGCCGGCTGGCGAGGGTCCCACATGGCATGGCAGACCTCTCCTGTCACGCCCGCTGCTCCCCTCAGCAGTGCATTTCGTCAGTCTGACTGTTCTGTTCCCCGCTCTGTCTTGGTGAATCCTCTTACTCTCCCGCACATCTGGCCTGTACCCTGGTTCTTGTATAAATAAATAAATAAATCTTCAAAAAAAAGTGAAATGTGAACTTCCATGAGTTCTTAATAGATCTTAATAGAATATTTTATTTTTACATGTTAGCATCTACATATATAGCAACTCCTTTATATAAAAATAGGTTAGATTGATTTTTACTTTTTGTTACTATTCAAACAACTATTGTAACTATTTTAAAAATATCAAAGAACATAGATTAAAATATGAAAGTCCCCCAATTCTCCTCAATTTTTTTCCTCATTTCTGAAGTAACCTCTATTGATAGTTTGGTCTCTATCTTTCTAGTTCTCTTCCTCTGTGTGAATTCACATTTATGCACACATATCTCTGGGTTGGGGTTTTTTTACATGCCATGATATACATATTTTATAATTTAGATTAATATTAGATCTTCAATCTTTCAATGTAAGCACATACAGGCCTATTTCTTTAATAAATGTTCCAGATTTATCACTCTTGTAAAAAAGGACATTAAATTGTTTTATTTTTGTTATTTCAACAGTGGTTTAATATCCTTATGCATGATTCTTTTGCACATGTGTGATTACTTCTGTAAAAGACATTCCTCAAGGTAGAATTAGTGGATATCTTCATTGCTTCCAAGCCTTAGATATCATGAACAACATGGTAAGGAACTATCTTGGTGGTCATATGTTCTTCAGAAACCACTTTTTTTTTAATCAAGAGTATCAGATAGGGGCCTCCCCGGTGGCGCAGCGGTTGAGCGCTGGGTTGCGAAGCTGCCCGCGGCCTCTGCGGCGCCGGTTCGATCCCCGGCTGCTCCCCGTCCGCCGGCGAGGGTCCCACATGGTGCGCAGACCTCTCCTGCCGCCCGCTGCTCCCCTTAGCAGTGTACCTCGGTCCTTCTGCCTGCTCTGCTCCCTGCTCTGGCTCTGGTGAATTCTCTCACCCTCCCGCGCTTCTGACTGTACCCAGTGCATGTATAAACAAAACAAACAAACAAACCAGCAAAACAAATAAATAAAGCATGCCTCTATAAAAAAAAAAAAAAAAAAAAAGAGTATCAGATAAGAGACCTGATTTCTAGTGCCTAGTTGTGTGAATTCATGTATCTCACTTAACTTATTAGAAACTTAGATTTATAATCTGTAAGTTAAAAATGAGTAAGTAGGGTAAAATGAATTAAAGAAAAATTAAAGTTACTCATTGCTAAAATTTCTCCTAACTCTAAAAGTTTACTATATAAATCAAAAGAGATAACATATTTTTTCTGGGGAAAAGTCATAAATCTAAAATGGTAATCACCTAAATATATATTTGTAAGATCATCAATAATTGAATTCAACTCAATGCGACAGATATTTTACACATATAAGCTACTATCTTTTACATTATATAATATACAAAAGAAACTACTCCTACTCTTAAAGAGCTTATCCAAGAAGTGAAGAATACAAATCCATAACATCATCATAACGCAGAAAATATGCGTGATTAAAAAATAGGGTCTCCCCGGTGGCGCAGCGGTTGAACGCTGGGTTGCTCAGCTGCCCGCAGTCTCTGCAGCGCCGGTTCGATCCCCGAACGCCAGGCGAGGGTCCAACATGGAGCACAGACCTCTCCTGCCACCCATTGCTCCCCTCAGCAGTGTACTTCGGTCCTTCTACCTGTTCTGTTCCCTGATCTGGCTCTGGTGAATTCTCTCACCCTCCTGTGCTTCTGACTGTACACAGTGCTTGTATAAATAAATAAATCTTTAAAAAAAAAAAACTACAAATAAAATCTGCTGAATGTGCAGAATTTTAAATTGCATACATGAAATAATCTCAATGAGAACTTTTACCTAAATATTGTCTCCAATATAATATCAAATACTCTTGAAAACGTAGTGCTAAAATATGCCATTTTCAGTACTAATCCCACATTGCTAATGGGACTACTTCACTCTATTCACAGGTGCTGTGGAGAGGGTAAAGAAAATTCGAGACTATGCTTTTGTGCACTTTAGTAACCGAGAAGATGCCGTTGAAGCCATGAAAGCTTTAAATGGGAAGGTAATGTAGGACAAATAAAAAATATTTGTAGGACAAATGTAATGTAGGTAATGTAGGACAAATAAAAAATATGTATAGATTCCAGAAAAGTGATACATGGTAAAAATGTAGCTGTTTAAAAATTAACTTCTGTATCTTCTGATTTGTATGGAGAAAATCAATATATACTTATCAATCCAACAAACATTAAGAAGTTTTTGTAAACCACTTATTCTAAATAATGACGGAGGTACAAAAAGAATCAAGCAAAAATGCTTATCAAAGAGCTAAAAGTCTGCCAGAGGAACAAGACCAGTGCACAAACACCTTCGCAGAGTACAGTCATGAGTCAGTAAAAAGATTAAAAGTGGTTAAGAATTTTCAAAGAAAGAAGTGGATCATAAAGAGTCAGAGAATTTCATGGATTTCTAAAGATAATGTCTAAAATAAACCATGAAGTTGGGTAGAATTCCAAAGGAAAAAAAAATGGAAAAGGAGTGGCACTCAGGATTGGAAAGAGCAAAATAATGACTACAGAACAGAAAAAAAATAGTTCAATTTGATTAGATCACGATGCACCAAGGACCATGCATCAATCAGTCCTAACAGGAGAAAGATGACAAAGGGACTTTGACAAAGATGACAAAGCTGTAGGCATGGAGAAGAGGAATTAAAAGACATAGTATAGGGGCCTCCCCGGTGGCACAGAAGGTTGAGCGCTGCACTGTGAAGCTGTCTGCAGCCTCTGCAGCGCAGATTTGGTTCCCAGCCAGCCAGGGAGAAACCCACATGGAGTGGCAGACCTCTCCTATCTTGCCCGCTGCTCCCCTCAGCAGTGTCTTTGGTCTGTCTGCTTGTTCTGCTCCCTGCTCTCTCTGGTGAATTCTCTCACCCTCCTGCGCCTCTGACCCATATCCCAGTTCTTGTATAAATAAATCTTTAAAAAAAAAAAAAAGACACAGTACAGGAACCAAGGACTCCCTATACTCTTGGAGTCAAGGGCCAGGAATTGGAGAAGTCATGAGGACTATAAAGGAGAAACAGTTATATAGAGCAGGTCTCTTTGAGGAAAGTAAAGGCCTTTGGTCAAAGGACATAGCCAAGCCAAAGTGACCTTTCAGAGAGGGAGCCAGAGTACATTACTGTACTTTCCAAAGGTGTTTGTGTACTTGTCTTGTTCCTCTGGCAGACTTTCAGTCCTTTGATAAGCATTTTTACTAGATTCTTTTTGTACCTCATCATTATTTAGCATGGTAAGTGGTTTACAAAAACTTTTAAAAGATTGATTTATTTATGCATATAAGAACTGAGGTCCAGATTAGGGGTGAGGGAGGTGAAAGGATTCACCAGAGACAGAGTAGGGAGCAGAACAGGTGGACTGACTGAACTACACTGCTGAGAGAAGCAGCAGGTGAGACAGGAGAGGTCTGCTGTGCCATGTGGGTCACCTCCCTGGCCAGGGATCGAACTCATGCTGCAGTGGCTGCGGATAGTTTCATAGTGCTGATGCTTAACCCCTTGTGCCACCAGGGAGGCCCTACAAAAACTTTTTAATGTTTATTGGATTGATAAGTAAATATTTTGGCTCAAACTCATTATAATCTCTCCAGCCTCCTACCAGAGCTCCCCATTGGCCAAATCAAACCAGGAGGCGCCAGAGCCCCTGAAGGGAGGACTCCATGTAGAGTAACCTCCCACAGCAGAGAGGCTGAGATCAAAAGGAATTGGATAAGGAGGACAGACAGAGAATCTCCCAATTTAGGCCCTTCAGATACAGTTTGTCTGCACATCTAAGCTTCTCTGGGACCCACAGAAAAGTTTGAGTCCTTGGAGGAAAAGAAGTACAGACTCCAACACATAAAAGATAACTGCAAAGCAAATGTTAATGCATAAACATATGTCCATGAAGTAATACATTACTTTTTTTACATTGATTATTACATTTAGTATCATAAAATCTATTTGAAAACAATTTGTAGATTAGCATTTTTCAATTTGAAAACTTTGCTGAGTATACATGATAATTGCTGAGAAGGGATAGTCAATCATAAAATAAATGCTGAATAATTGCACTAGAATAATTACAATGGAAAATATTCATATTGTTCCCAATTTTTACAGCTATAGATATTCATAGCTAGATAACTTGTAGCAGTGTATATGTACCTATAAAATAGCTAAATATATTCAATGTTATTAAATGTGTAGTGAACATTATAGTTATGTTTATAATGTTGCATGGCAAAGCAAAATTAAGGTTGCCTAGGAATTGAGAGTTTTTGAGTGAAAGGATATTTATATTTAACTTATTATGCAAGGTGAAGCTTTGAAGTTTTTTTATTCACTGTAATTAATGATGAAATTTATAATTTAGAGAAATAATCAAATAAGAGTTGAAGCTTAACTGGGTAGTGAGAGGATTATAATTAAAACTAGTGAAAAAGTTAATACTTTCACCAAACATAAGAAATAAAGAATTGAGAGTGGGTAAGATGGATTGTAGAATAGAATACTACACAAGCCATCAGGAACAAATTTAAGGATCTCAGGAACTGATTAGACACAGGGTAAGAAAGAAGGTTGAGTCAATCTAGGCTTTCAATAAGGGAAACCTCTTTGGAAAGGAAGGTAATGAATTGACCTTTGGCCATGATTACTCACTTATTCTATAAATATCTGAAGTGTCTATGATCAAGAAATTTTGCTGACATTGGAGTTATACAGATTTAAAATATATTGTTCTATCTCTTAAAACATCTAAACCAAATAACTAAAAATACACTAAGTTTAAAGCATTTAAAATGTCTCATGATATAAAGTGCCTTTAAACATAGACTTTTTTGGCCTCTCATCTTCCTCAAGATAGGACTGAAGATATAAAGAATCTTATGTCCAAAGTCACCCCATTTCTTCAATATTGCAAGTCCATATTTTCTAATTACATCAACATCAAAATGAGATCATTGGATATCTAGCAGGTGGATTCTACCTCTCATGCATTCCAGCTAATGTATTTGTTATTTATTCTTGCTACTAAAAAGTAAGGGAGGTACAGAAACTAGGGAAACATTGCCCCAGAAGCCACCAAAATGGTCAGGATGACCACGAAGCACAAATTTGTCCAACAGACTTCAATATTCCAGGAGCTAGGGTATACAGTGAACAGCTGTGAAGGGGAACTTTGGCAGGACACTTTATATCAATTCTTTTCTTCATATTTTATAGAGGCTCATCATATTCTTACTGAAAAGAAGTCACAAATGCTTTCTCATAGCATACATCAACCTATGAAGTATCTGTTGCCTACCCTTTTGACACTTGTATGCACAAGCATTACAAAGATGCGAGTCTCACATGTAGATCTACAAAGAATCATCATCAATATTTGGAGCTGTTTGCAAAGTCAAAAATTGGTGTCAGAAAAGAACCACTGCAATAATTCTGAAGGACAAGTTTTAAGTCATACTTGAGTTGAGAAACCTCAACGCTTCTCCTACCATCCCTGTTAATTCCTAACTGGTCAACAGATCAAAAGGTTGTACAAAGAAAGAAAGATGCACATGTGGGGGACAAATGCAGTAGCGTCCCAGGGTCCTCGTCCTTGAGCAAGGCCACACTTTCAGCCTCCCTCTCCCAGTGAAAACATACCTATTGTATAACTGCTTTAAGGAGCAAGCCATTTAGCTGGCTGGCTGTTGGAAAAGTCTAAATGGGCTGTTCCATGCCAACGTGTTAAGAACTGATAACCACTGATAATAGTTGATCTCTTCATTGGTTTTCTTTTACCTTCATTTTAGTGTTGTAGGCAGTGAAGATTATATCCCACCTAAAATTTCTTAGAATTATATAAATAAATAATTATATATTTAATATATGTGTGTGTTTAATATATATATAAATATACCACATTCAAAATATAACATAATTCAGGCAATAAAATTATAACCAATGTCAACAGAAAGTCTCCAATATGCTGGCAGGGCCAACAGTGGCCAACAGCAGGTTGGCAGGTCCAAACCTATAAAGAAATAAGCTATATATATAAGTGAAAGTCAACCTGGCAACAAATAAGGGAACACGTAAAAGAGATGTTACTGCAGCTCAGCGACACTTTGTTGCCTTCATGTTTTCTTATTTTACTTTTCCTTTTCTCTCTACAACAGGTGCTGGATGGTTGCCCCATAGAGGTGACCCTAGCCAAGCCAGTGGACAAGGACAGTTATGTTAGGTACACCCGTGGTACAGGTGGAAGGGGCACCATGTTTCAAGGAGAGTACACCTATTCTTTCGGTCCTGTTTATGATCCCACCACAGCCTACCTTGGCGCTCCTGTCTTCTATGCCCCCCAACCTTACACAGCAATCCCCAGCCTCCATTTCCCAGCCACCAAAGGACATCTTGGCAACAGGGCTGTTATCCGAGCCCCTTCTGTTAGAGGTAACACTAGTCCACTCTTTCCTAGAATAACTTAAAATTGCAAATGATTTGTATTGCAATAGACTTAGACAAATTGGGGCCACTGGGAGAAAGGAGCTAGAAAATTGTTTATTAAAAAATCAAATGCTATATCAATAGTTTTCCTTCCATAGGAATCTTTTTTCACATTACAACTGGTTATTGAAAAAAATGTGGCCAGAAGATAGTACAAATGAGTCTGATACACACATTTGATGCTTGCATGGACCCATAAAATATTCAGAAACTTACACTTAGTTCCACAATTGCTAGCTTCATTCTTATCACTGGACCTCATTATTGCAATAATATGTGACTTATTACCAAACTTCCAAGTAAGAGCAACATGGACAAATGGAAACCAAATCTCTCACAGTAAAAACAGTTCAAGAACATGTAATCGATGGTGAGTCAGTGGCATCGCTTTCATATGTAAATAACTAGTCATCATAAATATGTTCTAATATAGAAGGTTCTCTCATCTGACCTCCTCCAAGAAATATATGCTATACTTTCCAAAAAGCCTCTCTATTAAGGAAATAAACATTTTTCTCCAGGACATGGGAAATTAAATAGTAAAGTTCAAATAGAGAAAAAACACCTCCATCAAACTGCCAACCAGTAACTTTTGAATGCTGTATAAAATCTAAATGTTCAAGCAGTTTTTTCTGAGATCACTTGGTTCAAGCAATGTAGAAGACAAAAAAAAATCACTTTTATTTCCAAGAAACTAGTTTGTTTCTTCTTATAGGATCCTTCAAAATGGTCCTGCTGGAATGTGGCTAATGCCAACAGAATCCTAATTCTGTCTTCCAACCATGACACCAATCTGGGTAATTCAACAACAAATTTTATATTGAAATCTATTCTTGGGTTTGATGTAGAATAGGGACATATCTTGTCAAAATAGTATTTGTATCATGTTTTCAAGAGAAATGAATTGATTAGAGCTTCTAGGATGCTAGGAGCTATAATCTTCAACAGCATAAAAATTCCATATTCATAATACAACCACTCCACCAAAAATGAGAATGCAAAAGAAGTCATCAGGGTTTCCTTAAAGATAATCTATCTATAGGATCATAAATTATGTCATTAAACATTATGCATTTATAATCTAACATCACATCATTTAAACATAAGTTGTAAATACACATAATACATAAGTTATAAACCAGTTGTAATGTAGGAAAAAAACAAGCTCTGCTCCACGGGGGGAAATATATACCTGTCTTGTAACAAGAAAGGAATCAATGAACGATATTCATGGATTAAGGGTAATCAATTTAAAATATTTTTCATCTTTTCATGCCACCAACAGGCAATCAAAGTCACAATGTGGCAAAACGAAAAAATCAAAAGGAATCTATTAATGAAACTCAATGTAAATTTAAACCTTACATTGACAGAACATAAGAGAGAAAATGATAAACTCAAAAACAAGTTTTTTAACTGTGGGTTTTCCAATGGGTCATTGGGGTGGAATTATTGGAGAAGCTAGAATTCATTTTTGGTTTTACTGATTGATGACAAAAATACAAGACTAATTTTAACACATGTGGTATAATATACATTGGGATATCTTAATTAACATCTTCCCAATATTAATTAATCTACAGAAAAATGTCAATAAGAGTAAAGACAGAAGTTCTAAATGTTTCTCTGTGCCAAAGTTTTTAAGTTGGTCACATACATATCAATAGCTTTGATGATATTACTCTCTTCCATAAATATTTTTTTTAATCTAGGGAACATCCTACCTTATGTTGAGTTTCATTATATTAGAATCCTAGAGTTTTCTACCTATCTTCAGAGCTATAATCAATGTGACATGGGCTAACTTTTCCATTACAGTAAGATTCAGGGTGATTTTCTGGTGGTTTGATTCAGTTTAATGCCTTCTTACATTCCTAGAAATTTACATGAATGTACCTGTAGGGGCTGCGGGAGTGAGAGGACTGGGCGGCCGTGGCTATCTGGCATACACAGGCCTGGGGCGTGGATACCAGGTGAAAGGAGACAAGAGAGAAGACAAACTCTTTGATCTTTTACCTGGGATGGAGCTCACCCCAATGAATCCTGTCACTTTAAAGCCTCAAGGAATTAAACTTGCTCCCCAGGTAGGTGATGTTAATTCCAGGGACAGATTCTTTAACATAGGCCAAAGACCATCCATTACCTTCCATTTGCCTAGATCCCCACATGGACTTCTGTTTTGTTTTGTTCAGTAGAGAACGTGACCAAAGTAATGTACAGTGGTAGCCTGATGGGTGTCAAGTGCCATTACTCTATTATAGACTCCTTTTTCTTTTCATAATTATAAAATTTGAAACCTAAAATGATCTGTCACTGAAATGCACAGATCTTGAGACCTATACCTATACCTAAAATGAAAATAATAGGGAGCAAAGACCATAGCTCAGAATAAATATCAATTGTGTGTGAGCCAGGTTACTTAGCAAATGAAGAATATTCATGACAAGGAATGAATAGACCATTTAAGATTTTTTCTTTGAAAAAAAACTGTTTAAAAGAAAACCCCTTGTTATCGATGGTAGTATCTTGAGTTAAAAAGCAAAAAAAAAAGCAAATGAAGGAATCCAACTGGAGTACTGGGACATGGAGAAATCTTTTAAGAATATAGCAGTAACTTTTAAGTCTTGGACAGTAGTTCTAATGGCACAGTGATCTCTGCTTTTTATATTAAAGCCAGGTTGGAAATTAGTCATGCTTTATTTTACAGTATGAGAAATCTTCTCTATCAACTAATTAAAGTTCTTTCATTTTTCTCTGCATATCTATAACTGTCACTCAGAAATTGAAAATCATGCCACTCCAACCAACAGAAATGGACCCTGAACAATTCCAGAGTGGAATTATGAACTCCCAACAAGGGTCAAGGGACAAGCACTGCCCTATAGTTCCTACTTAAGAGTCTGTATTCCTGTAGCAAGTGTTTTGCACTGTGGGAATTAAAAGGGAAGCAAGAGTATCCCTCTGTTAATTTATTATTTAGTACCTAATTTACTTATTTATTTATTTATTTATTTATTTATACATACATACATACATACATACATACATACATAGATACAAGCACTGGGTACAGTCAGAAGCGCGAAAGGGTGAGAGAATTCACCAGAGCCAGAGGGGAGAGCGGAGCAGGCAGATTTACTAAAATACACTGCTGAGGGGAGCAGCGGGCTGCAGGAGAGGTCTGCACCATGTGGGACCCTCGCAGGCGGCTAGGGATTGAACCGGTGCTGCAGAGGCTGCGGGCAGCTTCGCAGCCCAGCGCTGAACCGCTGCGCCACCAGGGGAGGCCCAGTACCTAATTTACTTTTAACCAGAAGCCTTTGAGAACACTTTTTAGATGAAAGATGCTACAAACTAAGAGTATTAAAAAGTTAAGAGAAAAAAATTGGAGCAATGTACAGTTTTAATAAACTTGAATATGTCATGCTATTGCAGCTGAATTAGCTTAGAACAAATGAGATAAGAAGCTTAATAGATTCATCCTTGGGGAATCATACTTTCCCACAGTTATATTTTTTCAGATTTATGCCTGTTTTACACAGCTAGTTTTGCACAGTTTACTGACTCTGCTGACTAATAGGAGCATCAGAGTTTGTGATCCACCAAATATGGTTTTAGGGATAAAGAAAATATGTGCCTTTAGGAAAAACTATGTTTGGAGTAATGCTATAAGGACAAACATGCAGGAAGATGCTAAAAATCAGATCGTTATAAAAATATCCTGAAGCAGATTTTGTCAAAGATGGTGAAACCATCAACACCCCTCTATTAATGCTCATCAGTAAATACTAACCCATTAAACTTTTTAATTATTTTTTTGAAAATGTGAAGTTAAAACTCCATGACAAATGACAAGAAACAAGAACGTATTCATATGTTATCTTCTCTAAACCATTATAAATAGAAAGATTGGGGGTAATGACGAGTAAATTCAGAAACACTGTGGGAAATATAATATTTTTAAATGGAAATATACATCAAACAAGTTGTAAAATTAAACTCTTGGGGGGAAGTTAAAGCTAATGGACTAAACTAAAAGCATTAGAGTAAATGTTGTAAAAATTATTTTTATGAATTAACATAGAATTTTAAATGGAGTTCAAATTGAGTTCATCTTAAATTTTATGAGTCATTAAATCATATGGCATTTTATATCTTCGTAGATTAGCTTAAACTGAGAAGATTTGAGTTTAAATACCTGAAAGCTGGAGAAATAATACAAATGTGATATCTGAACAGAGAAATCACTTTTTTGCTCTTATAGATATTAGAAGAAATTTGTCAGAAAAATAACTGGGGACAGCCAGTATATCAGCTGCACTCTGCCATTGGACAAGACCAAAGACAACTATTCTTATACAAAATAACCATTCCAGCTCTGGCCAGTCAGAACCCGGCAATGTGCGTAACTTCTCCAAAATCCCTAAACCTTTAGATATTAGAATGTGAATGTCTTAGAAATGAAGCATATTTTATCACTATCTAAACATGATCAGTGTTGAAATCTACAACCTACTCATTTTCCCTTAAATGAAAATGTGGAAATGTGTAGTTGAAATGTATGTGCCAGCTAAAAGATTGGCACTTAAAAGTTGTTAAATTTCACAGAAGAATATATGGAATAAACAACCAGTGGAAAATTGCAGATGTAAAATGGGATAGAAATCAAAAATATAGTCCATTCTCAGATCTGTCTGAACCATAGGAAATTGCTAATTTTATCCATAACATTGTATATGTCATTTAAATTTGGGGCCAAACATATGACCTCACAGTAATGGATATCGCCTTATGAATTTTAGCTGAAGCCTGTATTTCTACATATTTTTGGAGCCATTGTGTTTCACATATACATAGAAAAACGTGTACAGTAATGAGTTACAAGTATGCTCTGAAGTCATCAACTACCATTGTTGTAGATCAATTCACAAATACTCCTACATTCATGTACATTTAGAAGCTTAACTAGCAAAGAGAATGAAAAATACCCACAACGACAAAAAAATCCATTATCTGATCATCTTTAAAAGTTAGTAGCACCTTAAGTTTTCATTTTTCTCATAAGCACGAGTTTAAAATATCTATTGTGACTGTGCTTTCCAGCCACCCTTTCACGCCTCCCAAGCTAAGCGCCTACATGGATGAAGCAAAGACATACGCAGCCGAGTACACCCTGCAGACCCTGGGCATTCCGGCTGAGGGAGCTGATGCTCAGACTGCAGCTGCTGCTGTTGCTTCTGCTACTGCTTTTCCAGGTATGGAAAAATTGTGCCTGAAATGGCACCCTGTAGAGAGGGTCTGGGAAAGCTGCTTTGGGACCATGTGCTAATAGAGTTGTTTGTGAACTTGACCTACAGTAAATCTGATTTACATCCACTGTGACATAAATGAATTTACCACATGCATAAACCACTGAAATATGAGTGAAAAGAATTGAGCGGACAGTGAAAGTGAGGTCTCCTCTTCACTTAGTTTTAAAGCAGCTGAGTGATCTTAAATGAGCAAACTCTGCATCTGATCTGTTTTGTTTTTTTGTCTTTAATTTTAGTAAAAGAGTTGGGATGTTTATTTAAACACTATGTGCCAGGCATTCACCTAAATACCCATCACGCTTTCCGCTATGTCAGTAATGTTCATGACATCATAAGAGAGAGGTTCAATCCTTGCACCCATTGTGCAGATGAAGAAACCAGATACTGGAAAAATTAAGGTCAACCAATTTTTAAATAATCCTTGAACTCCCTCTTCAATCCTAATCTTCAATTCTACTTCTATTATTTTGCATTCTGAAGGAAATGTAGAGATGACATTTTTTCTTAAATTACTTTAAATCAAAAATATTGTGGGAGTGTGTGGGTTGGAAGGGAGTCCTTTCAATATGTGGATAATCAGACCTCATTTTATATATTCTGTCATTTTGGTCAGGAGCATATGCTGATTGCTTAAAATAAAGCCTATATGTAGATTAGCATGCCTTTGGGTTCGTATTTAGAAGCTGTTCTCCCACTTATTATATGCCCACAACAAATGCTCAATTAAAAATAAACTCTCTAGAGATTAAAAATAATATTTGCAAACTTTCTTTAAGCAGATTACTGTATTATATTTTAGTAATAGAAGCTTTTTCTTCTGAAGAAATTTATCATTCTGACTTCTTGTACTGGCATACCCCTCATAAGCTCAAATCAGAGAATTTTGTGTAGACACAGAAATAGGACATTCCTATTGATTAATTCATATATTAGCCAGGACTAAGTGTAAGAACTATATTCCTCAAATCCACAACACCAGGGACTCCTCTTGTTTGCTTTTACTTCTCAAAAATTGCTAATATATCCTCCATCCTGGCAAGTGAAGTTGAAATAAATCATGTTTCACATTCAAGTGAGACTTCAAATCAGCTTTATAGCTATAGAATGTGGGGAAGGTGTGTAACCCCCTACAAGGTTATCAGTACAACAGATGTCAGAGCAGAGACCAAGGTCCCCCCTGGGCAACAGCGGGGTCATTAACCCCTGTGCTTGTTTTCTGTGAAACAGGATGTTAACATGTCTGTCATTGGGGACTTGAGCCAGAGCTTCTCAGTTCTTGGAGAAAGTTGAACGCTGTCTTGCAAAAAGCTGCACTTAAGGGCTCCTAACTGTGCACTATAAAAATAGCCACTGTCAGGAAAATTTTAGTTTGCTTTCACATCAGAAAGGATTTATTTTCCCCAGGAATGTTTTATCATGTTATCACTTCTATTTATGCCTACCATAAGTTAAAAATGTTGAGGACATAAAAGTTTTTGGGGAAATGCCTAATAATCAGAGATCCTCTGGTAAACTTTGCTGTGGACTCAAGCAAAGAATATCAGGTTCCAAGGGAAGGATCTGTTTGATACACAAATACCCATGTACTTAAGAAATTAACCAAATGAAACGAAAATGCCCTAAAGATAAAATCTACACACACACACACACACCCTTACTTTAGAAACACTATTTCCAAATATGAAGAAGTAATTGTTAACACATCGCTTATATCCTTGGAAAATGTAGCAAACTTCACTAATGCATTAGTCAGCATTATGCCCAAAGTGAAAGAGCCAGGGGTGGATTCCATTTTTTTTTTTAATAGTCCAGTAAACTTCCTGCCACCATTTCCTGAGAAACCATCAGAAAGAAATCAATGTATCTGGGGTTGGGCAGACTTCCACAGCACATAAACCAAATGGGTTTTATTTTTAATCAGGTACCAACTCATTGCTTCAGTATATATTTTTCTTTTTTTAAAGATTTATTTATTTATTTATTTATTTATTTATACAAGCACTGGTTACAGTCGGAAGCACAGGAGAGTGAAAGAATTCACCAGAGCCAGAACAGAGAGCAGAACAGAGAGCAGAACAGGCAGACTGACGAAGTACACTGCTGAGGGGAGCAGCGGGCGTCAGGAGAGGTCTGCGTACCATGTGGGACCCTCACCCGGTGGCTGGGGATCGAACCGGTGCTGCAGAGGCTGCGGGCAGCTTCGCAACCCAGGGCTCAACCACTGCGCCACCGGGGAGGCCCTGCTTCAGTATATTTTCCCTCTTCCTGTTACCTTACATATTTGGGATGGTCTCAGAAATATCCAGGTTTTAGTATAAAACTTTCACAGAAACATTGAGTTTAAATAATAACTGTAATGCTCTCTTCTTCAAAAGTGACTGTTAATCAACTAGACACAATACTATTATAAAAACACAAACAATTGTCTTATCACTCAAACCCCTTGGCTCTCTAAGGGTCTGGATAGGCATCAAGGCTTCCAAATACACCTCAGACAATTTGACTGTGGGGGTGAAAAGGAAGGTTTTGCCATTCACAGGTCTAAAGGTGAACAGGCTAGGTATTGCATTTATCTAATTTTTTATATGTATTTTTTATTAAGGTAATGTTGGTTTACAACACTGTACATGATTTAGAAATATAGGATTCTACTTCAGATATTTGCATTTTTGGTGCTACTAAAAAGAATACTATTGATAGATAGTAGACTAGTATTTCTTCCACTAGTCTATCTAATGCCTACACAACTTTCTTAGGTAAAGGCAATGGCTTTAACCTTTCATTTGGGGGCTGGGGGGCATGGGGGGTATAACAGAACCAGATTCCCCAAACTCCTGCCCCCATGCCCTGCCAACTCACTAATCGCTTCCCTCCTTTATAAATTCTAAGACCCTCTGAAAAAGTTCTAAATCATAGGTTATAATGAACTCAGCATCCTGTTAAGTGTCTCAGCACCTACCTCCACTGTTTCTAATTTTCTAAGTGTAAAGTGATTCTAACCGATAGCTGACCACACTTTCAGGAAGACTGACCTAGGACTTTCAAATGTCACTTTAAAAATCACTAAGTCTAGATAAGATGACTGAATACACCTGGGAGCACCTGTTCAAGCAGACATATTTACTGTGACCTAAGGCAATATGTTAAATGTTCTTAATCCAAAAAGAGGACAGTACGTAATAAAAAATGCAAATGAGAATCCCTCTCCTGTTTTCTCTGCCTGCTCCTCCAGGATATGCCGTCCCCAGTGCCACCGCCGCTGTGTCTGCAGCCCAGCTCAAGCAAGCAGTGACCCTTGGACAAGATTTAGCAGCATATGCAACATACGAGGTCTACCCCACTTTTGCAGTGACTGCCCGAGGGGATGGATATGGAACCTTCTGAAGATATCTTTTTTTTCCCAATTAACAATAAGACAAACGAAACTCTATATGGAAGAAATAAACATCTAACTCAGTCCCCTAATGATCACAAGTAATACTTTCCCTGAAGTAATACCTTTTCTGAGACTGTGCAGTATATGCTAATTGTAGAATTCCAACCATGAGAACGTTATTCCTAATGAAATCAAAGTTAAGGAGCCTTTTGTCTGATACAAAGCTAAAGAGTCATAATCCCTAAAAGTTGTACTTCCCAGAGTCATGAGCAGCCTGGAGGTCTGTTTACAAATCCTGACAGAACGGAGAGAGATCTTTCAGTCAACTGGACTTCAGAGGCTGAGCAGATCTGAGCAGCCAGTTACAACAGAGGGAGCCAAGTAAACATTAGAGTTGTAACTGCTGACTCAGCTGCTCTGTGATACACAAAGTCACAAAAGGCAGAAGGGGCATGTTTGCAGACTCAGGAAACACTGTCCAGGGTTTAATGGAGTATCATTTTAGTCTAAAAATGCCATCAAGTTGTTATAGGTCAGCATCTCTCTGTCCCCTGTTGTTCCTGGGGACTTCCTAGAAACTGTTGTGATGTATTACAGACATGGCTGAGACAAGTCAAGACCCATTGTTTATTAACTTCATTAGTCCATGTATATTTTTCCCTGGAACTGCTACCCTGCCCAAGGTTCCCAACAGCAAAGCAACCGTTCCAACTTGAAATGACTTTTTCCCATTTTCAACATTTGGACTTGTTCGTATTTATTTTCATCTTGTCTCATTTGCTCTTTTCTAATATCATAAGCAAGTAAATCATATCTAGAGTATTACATAATAATTTTTCATATTTAGAAAATTGACTGAAAAGTCATTTCAGAAAGTAAGATTTATTCTCATTTCTTTTATCTTTCTGCAGCCCTCAGACCACCATCAGTAACTGTTGCATCCAGCAACAGTTCTGTTAACTTCAACCATCTAATCCATTTATATTCAATCTGTCAAGAAATTCTCTACCTACCCTTCCATTTACTTGTGATAAGTATCAGACAGCTTTGATACCAGAGCAGGCTTTAGGTCTTGAAATTGTCACAGTAAACCTTACAACCATTGCTGCTTATCAGAAGCTGCTTCTTCAGACCCCCTCAGGGTGTTATTTACCCAAATCCCCAAGAGTATTATGCCTCTTCCAGAAATAGCTCAGGTTGGTGATATGTTAAACTGTGACAGAGGGAAACAGAAGGTACTGCTTTCTTCTCATTGTAAATCATTGCTTTTTTTCCTCAAAACAGAAATAATCAAAGTCCAAATACTATTATTACTGCTCCAATTTCATCAGTGATTTAAGACATATGTTACTAGAATTTCCATTTAAAAATCCATCCCTTGTTCTGTATAAAATTCAACAGAACACAGGGTAAGACTTAAACACAAAGGTACTGAAAAGTTTGTGAGTTCTTGAATGGAATTCTGTGATCTAAAATCAATCCAGACTTCAATCAAAATGGTGTGATGAATGTCGATAGTAAGTCCTGACAACCTTTCAGTTCTCTTATCTCCAATCAGATATCAGGGTCTCCAAGCAACAGCTGAAATGCTGAAAAACATTGTGTTTTCAACTTAATGTTTTATTTCTCATATTGTCTGGAGCACGTTCTCAAAGTTAAAAATACTTGGAGAGTTTATCAAACTCCCAATGCCAAGATTATACTTCCAGCCAATTATATCAGAATGCCTTGGGGTCTGAATCTGGCATAGACTTCTTTTAAGGATCTTTAGATGATTCCAATGTGCAACTAAGTTGGGAACTGCTATAATCTTTATTATTTCACCTTTTTTTTAATCTTTTCTTTTCTCACTTTTGTTAAAAAGAAAAATACAAGAAAAAATATGACTAAGTTAAAACAAATAACCACATCATATTTTGACATATATTTATCTCATAGGAAGTATGAATTTGGATATAATTCACATTGACCTCAAACCAACTCTTGGATCAAACTAATTCTAAGAATGAGAAAGTCTCTCTTTAAACAATTCTTAGCTTCAAATTCATACTACCCTCTCCACTTCCTCCCTCTCCCCCACCATAGACCTGCTTTAATTTTCAGACAGTAATTACCTAGGGGGCAGACAAATTTCTACTCAGTCCTAATAAGTATTCTAAATTCCAAGAACAAGAGTCTTGATGTTATTTAAAATCTTTGAAAATAAATGGAAAAGAGTACTCTGCATGTATAATCAATGTAAGACAGAAGGTTTGAGAAGAGTTTTAAATTTAATCAAAATGAAAAATTAGTAAATACAGGAGTCTCCTTATGAGAAAAATCATTAGTTCTGGTCAAATCATAGTTATTTATTACAAAAGTTAAGCAGAGAGACTTAAGCATACAATAATATCAATCCATTAAGAAAATCACTGGAACATCTTATTACTTATTCCCAGAAAAGTGGAAGTACTCATGATGTTTACCTCCTGAGGACTGAATTTGAGTAGATTTTATTTTATTTATTTGTTGAAATATCACCTCATTCTAGTAAAAATCTACAAAATGTTTTTAATTCCATTAAAGCATAATCATAGAAAGTGTTAAGTAATCTACCATGCCATATGCTTGTATTTACTTTGTCCAAGTTAACTAATGTAGAGCAAGTATTTTTGTGATGAGCTAGAAAAAAAAAAATGGGACTTTTAAAAAGCAAGCAGAACCATTGGGTTGTTCTGTTTTTTTGGTTTTTTTGGTATGATGTTAATATTTGGGGGCTTTTGAAATTATCACTTTTTAAATACCTATCATAACTTGTGCATCAATATTTGTCTTCTGTTATTTCTTCATTGCTTCCTAGAAATAAATCTTCATAAAAATATTAAACTAGTCAATCAACCAAGTAAGAAAAAAAAAAAAAACCCAAACCAATCATTTAAAAACATCAAGCAGGGGCCTCCCCTGTAGCGCAGTGGTTGAGCACTGGGTTGCTAAGCTGCCCGCAGCCTCTGCAGTGCCAGTTCGATCCCCGGCCACAGAGCGAGGGTCCCACATGGCGCGCACACCTCTCCTGCCTCTGCAGTGCCAGTTCGATCCCCGGCCACAGAGCGAGGGTCCCACATGGCGCGCACACCTCTCCTGCCGCCCACTGCTCCCCTCAACAGTGCACTTCGTCGGTCTGCCTGCTCTGCTCTCCCCTCTGGCTCTGGTGAATTCTCTCACCCTCCTGCGCTTCTGACTGTACCCAGTGCTTGTATATTTAAATAAATAAATCTTTAAAAAAAAATCAAGCAAATTAGAACTGGGTTCTAAATTTTAGCAATTAATATATAGCTTAGTGAGAATCAAAATCAGTCTCTGTTACACAGGAAGAACTAAAAAACAGTGAGATTCGATATTTATTTTATTACCCGTAAAAAAGCTGCATCTTCTCAAATTGCTGTTCTTCTACCCTATTAGAATATCTAGATTACCTTTAACTGAAACAAAATAAAATTTTCTTAGATTACTAGTTTTTCCCACCCAAGACTGCTCTAAATAGTGAGATTACTAGGAAAATGAGATTTTCTCTGTTTCCATCTGCTATTTTTTGACTTATGAAGTAGAACATTTTTAATATTTTAAATAAAAAAACAGGTGTAGAATAGTCTATTGCCCCCAAAATGTTGACTATTTTAAAAACCAGTGTTCCCATATAGTGTCCGTACACAAAGTAAACGCACAGGTTTAATAGGGATAACAGTGTCTATCTAACACATAGACTCATTCATGGGAGACAGCCAACTTGATGCATCCACAGTTCTTTATTTTATAGGAGACCTTATACTTAAGCTAATAGTGAAAAGAAATGGATAACCAATCTAGAAATGAAAAATAATTAAGAAACTAAAAGACTCCATTCATTCCAAAACAGCTAGGATAAAATACAGAACACTTCTGGATCTGCCTCTCCCTTTCAGACTTTTCTCCTATTGTGAGAGAGAAATCAAGAAAAAGAATATGCCTTGTTTACTCTTCTCATACTGTTAGCATGTCTAAGGGGAGGAGAGATATCAAGAAACAGCACTTCAAAGAAAGTGAACCACCCCAGGAACTCACCCCAGGAACTTCTTCAAGCTGAAAGAATATTAACACCACAAAAGCTTTAGCATCTTCTCTCTGGGACACACATTCTGGTTTGCAAGGACAGTGCTAGCTTGTGTCTGTTGTTACACTTTATAAATATTTACTGAAGCCATCCCCTTACTCTCGAGTGTTCCAGTTTAGACAATTAATGACACAGTGATTCTGTCTTTATAGCTCTTTTTTTAATATTGTAGAATCAGCAGTTACAACTTAAACTAAAGGGTCCGCTGCTTATGTATAACTGGGATAGAAAAACAGTTAAACAGAGAAGATTGTATCATCTTCCCTAGCTGTCCTACCCAGTCCCTACCAAGTCCTTGTTTTCCTCCCTGTCCCAGGGGTGGGTCCCTAGTTCTGCCTTCAGTTGACAGACCCAGCAGCCTAGAGGCCAAACTGAACAGGGAACAGATGATAGAAAGTTCATGGGGACAAATGCTGAGGTCATCAAGATCCACAGGGTGTTAAAATGGTCACAAAGCATTTTTCCTTGAATCAAGTTACTTACACCCCATACAAGAAAGGACTTCTTATGTAAACCTTCACTTTAAAACATATGTTGCCATTTCCCCTCTTCTGTGTTTTACAAATTTTCCCAAATATTAATTACTTTTCAACTTTTTAACTACGCCTTTATAATTACTCATCAACTATTTTTCACAAAAACCCCTCATCTATTCCTATATAACGGTTTTATTATTTGTAATAGAAAATAATATTGACAGGTATTTCCCCTTTTTATAGAACTTAAGTTTTCCTTTTTCTTTATTCTCTTTACTAATATTGAAAATTAAATAAACTTGACAGTCTCTATTACTATTAATTCCCAAACCTATTCTTCATAGGCTATACTATCAGTCTGTGTTTACTATGCATCTACTCTTATGCCAGAAACTGTGAATACAATTTTTTTTTTCTATTTCTTTCCTTGGTGGGATACACAGTCTAGTGGTCCATTCTCTCCATTTCTTTATAGAACTGATTATAAGTATCCTTATTTAAAGTGCATCATCTGGCAGGTTTTGTCACTTAGTCAGAATCCCAAAAATAAACCAACTCTATTCTAAACTTTAAGTTTCCACTATTATTGCCAAATGCCAGGTTGGTATAATAAGCTTTTTAAAGATAAGTTTAATGCCTGAACTATTATTCATATTTAAATAAAGTGAGTTTTTAAATGTTTTCCCCAGGAGAAAAAAACCTATGTACAAATAAAAAATTTTTAATTAGAAGTTCAAAAGCTTTAAAATATGAATTGACACTCTAATGTAGATTTTTAATGCTACTGAGCAGGTACCCATGATTTTATTTACTTGAAAACATTTTGGTCATTAACTATTTCTGTTATCTAAATAAGCTGTGTTTATAAAATTTAAAATCCTATTTAACAAAGTTTATTATATCTATTTTGCAATAAATGATTTGCAAATAATATGCATCCTTTTGTCAAATGTAAACACTATTTTGAAACTTAACATTATCTGTTGTAAGTCCTGAGAGACTTTGGGGCTCACAGGCTTATAATTTTTAATGTAATTATTGGTATTCTATTTCTATACCTTCAGGAGTTTTCTACTTTTTCTGAATGTAATATAACCACATCTTATTATCTCCTACCTCTTAATGAAAAGCAAACTGTCAACAAAATGCATTTCTAGTTTCTCGGTGTTAAACAATTTCTTGCTTTGTTTCATTTTGTTATTATTGACTTTATTTATGTGAAGTTATTTAGCTGATAGCAGAAGTACGAGACAAAAACAGTATTAACAAGTGTGCATAAAGCACTTATTTTTGTACTTTGAGTACAACGTTTTATAGAATTCTCTGATCTATCTAAATACATTAAGCAAAATTACACCATTTCTTCTTGGGAAAATACTAATTGGTTTGGAAGATATAAACATAATGGGCACTGTAGAATCATCAATCACATGAAATGAGCAACAAACAATACAATATTGTGATGATTAGTGTAATTCCAGGATGTTGAAATGATTTTAATTGAATTTTCAAGTACCATTATAAAGTTTTTAAAAGTATCAACATGAGTTGATGATTTAATTTGTTTCTTTTCTGAAAATGAAAGTTTTATTCTTTTTGAGTAAATACCAGAATATTAATAATCCATAATTGCAATGTCCTTTTGGTGATTTGGTGAATTTACATTTCATCTTTTATAAGCACTCCCTCTTGTGCAGCTCCTGAGAGTAAAGGTAACTTTTAATGACAATTGAGGGCATTATTTTCCAATCAATAAAGTTTACAAGAGAAATACAAACTGAAGATGAGAAGACATGGCTCCAGGAAGGGGAGGGTCTCTCAAGTCATCATCTGTCCTGGGTGCATCTGCTGATCCCTAATGGATGAGAGCAGAATAAACTATCCCCCAGAGCCAAGTCCAGCCACCTATCTCTGGTTACTCCTTGAGTCAAGAATGATTGCTATACTTTTAAAGGACTGAGCTAAAATGTTATCTACATTTTTAAAAGTTGTTATTTTTAAAAAGAAGGAAGACTTTATGATCAAGACTACAGATGGTCCAAACAACCTAAAATATTTACCAGCAGATCCTTTACAAATAGTTTGCCAACCCACCAACTACGCTGATACCATAGTTTCCTTAGTAGGGAGCTCCCCCCTTTTATGTACCAAATCCTGCATAGCAATGATTAAATTTGGTTGCTAGTAACAATACCCAAAATAGCAGTGGTTCAAATAAGATAGCAATTTGAATTGTCCCTCACCCAGACATCTTAAAAGGCAGCACAGGACTGATATTGTGCTTTACAGCATCATGAACAGAGGTCTTTCTTCTTGCTGCTCTACCTTCATGGTTTCCCCATCATGGTCTAAGGTGATGGCTTTAACATTCCAGATAGAAGGAAGACAAAGAAGAGGAAAGGACACCTACGAGATCTCCTGAAAGATTTACTAGGTGTCACCACAGCAGTATGGTTTACAACCCATTGACCAAAAGCTAGGTACATGACCACCTCTAACTACAAGAAAGGAAAATGGAGTCAGTCTGGGTGACCATAAAAATGTGCTCACTATGAAAGAATGGAATGAAAATTGAGGAAAGTTAGCAGAGTCTGACAAAAACAACTACATCATAGAAAAGATCTAAGGATTAACTTAAGTAAAATCCATGAGAACATCTGGTGCGGGCTGGGCACAGGCTAGATACAATGAAATTGTGGCTTCCCTTCACTAACTAAAAGGAAACTGACAATTTGCCTCAGAATTTCTTAGAGTATTGTCACTTCCTGAAAGTATAGCTGTAGTAGGGAAGGTCCTACTGATACCAAATCCTAATATTCACACTGCTGTATAATCTGTTTCCTTTGAGAGTGGCTGCACCTAGTGGTTCACTTCTAATGACAGAAGATAGCAAAGTGATGGGATCACTTCTGGAATAAGTTGATACAAGATTTTGATTTCTATTTTGCTGACATCTTGCTGACTCTTCTCGTTTGCTCCCTCTGATGAAGTCAGGTGCCAGGTTGTGAGTTGTGCTATGATAAGGTTCAGATGGCAAGGCACCAAAGGCAACCTCCAGTTAACAGTCTGTGGGGATCTAAGTCCTGTAAATAATCATGTGATTGGTCTTGGCAGCAGATCCTCCTCCTCCTGAGTGTCGCTGCAGAACCACAGGCCAGGCTAATTGGCTGATTGCAGAGTTTGAGATTCTGAAGTAGAGGACCCAACTACTCCCATATAGACCATGAGGTAACAAATACAGTTTTCTTAAACTGCTAAATTTCAGGATTATTTGTTATGAAACAACAGATAGCTAATACCATTGGTATAAAGCAGCAAATGCAAATGTGCTTGTCATCTGAGATTCACTGAAGCAGTTATGTAAAATGAGAGAAACCAATTCTCAATCTTTGAGATTATGAAAAACTTGCTGTTGTCAGTGTGCAGGAACATATGCCCAACATAGAGGATACAGGCTAAGGAGTTAAATATACTTGATAAAAAGGATGTGCTCAAAAATGCTGGTTTAGAAGAAAGAAGTAGGGGGTGGGGGTAAAGGAAGGAATGAAGAATATGGTGAAATAAGAGAGGAAGGGAGAGAAGAATAAAGGCATCTAGGTCAAGCATCAAACAGAAATGCCATACAAACCTTTCTGGCTATGGTTTTCTTTTTTTTTAATGTATAATACAATAACATTTTTATTTTTTATATATTTATTTTATATATTTTATGCATATTTTATATATTTATTTTATATATTTTATATATTTATATATATAATTTTATATATTTTTACATAATTTTTCATTTTTGTACAATGTATGCATTTTCGTCTTGGTTATAGTCCCCATACAATTCCCTCTACCCATTTGCCTGTGAACTATCACCATGGTCCCTTGTGCTCTTCCACCCTTGTTTTGATCCTACTCCCTTCTCCCCCACTGTAGTGTGTCTCTGGTATATAGTTGCCTGTTCATTTTGATTTTTACTTTATTATAATTAGTTTTTTTTCCTGATCCCTTATCTGGAGCCTCTACATTCCTGCTATAATAGCATTTTTATAAGAAAAAGCCCAGGAAACCTGTATTTATCTATGAATATGAGGGGAGGGCTCATATATTTATGGACCCACACACACATCTATGCATATATAATAATTGTACCTAATTATGTGGACTCAAAGGAAATCTGTAAGACACACAGCAGGTTGTGACAATAAGAGGGAGATTGGAACAGGTAGAACAATTGGAAAAGGAGTAAAAAACTGCACTAAAAAAAAAATCTCATAAGCATGTCTGGCTGTGGTTTTCCAAGAGCTTTAGCAATTCAAAGAATGTATAAGGTTTTACCATGAGATACCATCTCACACCAGTGAGAATGGCACATATTAAAAAAACTAGCAACAACAAATGTTGGCGAGGATGTGGAGAAAAAGGAACTCTTCTGCACTGTTGGTGGGAGTGCAAACTGGTCCAACCACTATGGAGAGCTGTGTAGAGATTTCTGGACCTACTAAACATAGAGCTTCCATATGATCCAGCAATTCCACTCCTAGGTATTTACCCAAAGGACACAGAAACATCAATTCCAAAGAGCACCTGCACTCCTATGTTTATAGCAGCACTGTTTACAATAGCTAAGCTTTGGAAACAACCCAAATGCCCAAAAGTAGATGACTGGATCAAGAAGATGTGGTACATATATACCATGGAATATTACTCAGCATTCAAAAAAGATAAACACATGCAATTTGCAGCAACATGGATGGCGCTGGAAGGGATCATGCTCAGCGAAATAAGCCAAAAAGAAAAAGAAAAATACCGGATGGTCTCACTCATAGCAGGAATCTAGAAAACTTAAATAAGGGACCAGGAAAATGAATATAAGAAAGTGAAAATCAAAATCAACAAAAAACTATGAACCAGAGACACTTTTTGGGGGTGGGGGGCGGGAGGGGAAGGATTGGGGTCAGAATGGGGCGTTTGCAATTGTATGGGGGAATATAAAAATAAAATTTAAGATTAAAAAAAAAAAAAGAAAAAAAGAAAACTCTGGAATTGAGAAAAATGAAAAAAAAAAAAAAAAAAAAAAAAAAGAATGTGACTGTCTACAAGATTAAAAAAAGAGTGCCCTCACCAAAAGTCACATCAGCTGGCACCTTGATCTTGCACTTTCCAGCCTCCGGGACTGTACGAAAATAAAATTTTGTTGTTTAAGCTAAAAAAAAAAAAAAAAAAAAAAACAAAGAATGTATAAGGTTTTTGGAAGAAGTGGAAAAAGTGGGAGAAAGTGATTTATTGTAGAGACAGAGTATCATAGAGAAGCAAGGAAAAGATTGTGTGCTCTCATCCCCCAAACAGAAAACAGAAGGGGAGAAAAAAAAGAAAGCATTAAAACCCTTGAACACAGGGACTTTGAAGGCCACTCCCAAGCAGCACCAACCACAAGATAATAAGATCTCAGAGAACAATAACTGCAGAGCAGGTTCAGGCAACCTTGAATGCATGTCCATGCCCCAAACATTGTGGGGACTTCTAAAAAAAAATCAAAAGTACAGGTTGTCAGAACAGAGACATTGACATTCTCACAAGTTATCTCTAATGACCCACTAATGGAGAATAAATCAGGTATGTTCACTATACCAAAGGTTGAGACACAATCACAGAAATGACAGGAGAACGCTTGGCAAGTTTTTGTTATCATCTGTCCCACAAGATGACAGTTCATCCAAAAAATCAAGTTGGTTATAGAAAAATAAAGGGATGATTTGTCTTTTGTGCTTATGCTTCATAGACTTAGACCTACTGTTTCAGCACTCAAGGTCCACCTCAACATGGTTCCAATTGTTCTTTTTAATGGTATGCTACCTCTCAGAGTTGCTAAGAGCATATTCTTTGGAGTCTCATCATAACTGCATTTGCTCTGCCAATTGCTAACTTTGGGGAACTTGAGAACTTCCTTAATTTATCTGATTGTGTTTCTCAATCATTAAAGAGAAGCTGTATCTCCCTCATGGGGTTGATGGGTGATTGATCATGACTATGTACATTATATTATTCACCAGTGTATCAGACATGGTAAAGAGTAAATATTGATGTCACTATTATTATGAAAATCTATGAATGGGGCTTAGTAGCATTCTGACGAACACATAAAAATCAAGTTTACAGATTTGTAGAGCTGTCCAAATGGAAATGAACCAACTGCAGCCTATTCCTCCCACTGATATCAAAATAAAACCTTAGCAGGCAGCTTGGGATAGGAAACCAAAATTTTAAAAATGATCCATAATGGTACTGGGCTGGGGATGAGAGAGGGTGGAGAAAGGAGTTTGTCCTTTTCAACTCAGTATTTAACCTGAGGATGACCCAAGTCACAGAATTGTGTGACAAGTATAAACACTAAAAACTTTCAGATAAAGTCCCCTTCCAGCCAGAAGACAAGAGAATGGAGTTCCTGAGAACCCCACAGTATGGGAGAAATAAAACCTTCTGGGTGGGTGTAGGGTAAGTAATTTTCAGGTTTTTCTTCCCTCCCACCATTAGGATTGCCCTGCCAGATGGGGCATCTACATTTTGTTACATTGTTATAGTTGTATTGTTTACTCTGTGGGGCTTACTGCAATATTGAGATATTCAGGGCAAGAAGCAGAGACAGGAGAGAGAACATGGGAGAAGGGATGAATGAAAGCCGGAAGAGAGAGAGAAACCCAGAGTGAACACTTGCTGGGGGCTTGGAGGCTTCCTGGCCCCCCAACACTCCTGTCTGCAGAGTACCTGGTTGCTGCACTACATGTAAAGCTCAATAAAAGCCTGAGAAAGCCACTGAGGGCCCCAGGACTCTCCTTTACCCGGTCTGCTCGAATCATAGAAAACCTGCTCAGTGGCCAATCCTGCCACTACAATTGGCGTAATCGGTAGGATGGATTCAATGCAGATGAATGTGCAGCCCTCCGAAGACCTCAGGAGGGACTGAAGAGTAGCGGACTGTGTTTAGCTGTGACAATGCTGGATTTGCCATGGTAGCAAAGGAGGTGACCAGAGTCCAGGAGCTGCGGGAAGCAGACTCTCCTTTACCCGGTCTGCTCGAATCATAGAAAACCTGCTCAGTGGCCCATCCTGCCACTACAGTGGGGTTTTTTCTTATTTTTGTTTCTTGTTTTTTCCTTTCTTTTTTTCCTCTCCCATCCCTACCCCCCACCCTAACTCACTGGAAGACTGAGCAGCTGCAATGGCAGTGAGGAGCAAGCAGCAGCAGTACAGGCACGACAATCCTTCAAAAAAAATTCATCTCCTTCTTTCAGCAAAGGGATCACAATGAGGCCCCTCTGCTCTGAAGAGTATGGGGGAATTCTCATTTTAAATAATGATACTTTCTCCTGCCACTTTACCTAGAAAACAAACCCAATAGTGTAGATCTGCATGAGAACACAGGAAGCAAAAACCTGAGGAAAAAAAAACTCACCTTTTTAGCTAGAAGAACTAGAAAAAGGAGTCCCTAGTGATAAACATAGAAAAATCCCAAAAAGAAGAGTGCTGAAGAGGGAAAATTCCTGAACTGTGCAGATGAAACTTACTTAGAAAAAATGAAAACGGCATGACAAAGATTATTATCAGGATAATAAAGTTCACTTCATAATGATAAAGGAGTTAGAAGATCTAACAGTCCCAAACACATATGCACCTCATAATGGAACTTCAAAACACATGAAGCAAAAACTAATAGAACTGAAAAGGAGAAATGGGCAAATGCATATTACGGTAAGAGACTGATATACCACTTGCAATAGCTTGTAGAACAAATTGGAAAAAAAATGAATGAAAATATGAAAGATTTGAAAAATGCTATCAACCAACTTGACTTGATCATCATTTTAGGCTGCTTTGCTCAACAACAGGATATATATTCTCTTCAAATGGATGCAGAATATTTACTTAGACCATATTCCTGGCCACAAAACATCTCAATTTTTTTTTTAGATTTAACTCTTACAGAATATGTTCTCTGATTGCCTTTTCCACTTTACCTCAGTGGAATTAAATTGAACATCAATGACAAAGTTATCTGGAAAATGCCTTATTTGAATGCTAACTAGCATACTTTCCAAAAAATTAGTCCAAAGAAAATTAGAATATATTTGAACTAAATGAAAATGAAATAACAATTTTCATATCCAAATATGAAAATATTTGGAATACCTCCAAAAATAGTACTTAGGGAGAAATTTGTACAATTAAACACAAGATCTCAAGTCAGTAGTCTCTCCTATTGTCATCTTTTTTAAATATAAAAAGAGGACAAAACAAAATGTATAAAAATAATAAGATGTGAGTGAAAAGCAATGAAATAAAAAACAAGTAAACAATACATAAAATCAATGAAACCAAAAGTTAATTGTTTAATAATTTGATCAAAATATTAGCCTGTATCCAAACTGATCAGGAGAAAAGGCAGTAAGTATCAGCTACACCAGATTCTATAGATATTCAAATATAATTAGAAAATTATTATGAACAAATTTATGAAAATAAATTCAGCAGTTCAGATGGGGAAATTCCTTGCAAGATACAAACTGCCAAAGTTAAATCAAGAAGAAAAAGATAATCTGAAGAGTTGATGATATTAAAGAAATTGAACCTATAGGTAAGAACGTCCCCATAAAGAAAATTCCACATTCATATGGCTTCATTGATGAATTCTACCAAATATTTAAGGAAGAAATAATACCAATTCTACACAAACTCTTCTAGAAAACTGAAAAGCAGGAATATTTTCTTGCTTATTTTATGAGGCTGATTTACCCCAATATCAAAATCAGCCAAAAGAAACTTCAAAAGAATACCTATGTTCATAACAATGTTCAATCCATTAGGAATCAAAAGGAACTTCCTCAAAATGCTGAAAGCATGTTCAAAAAAACATAATTAACATTGTTTTTGGGAACATAAAGTGATACAATTCCTTTGTAAGACAGTTTGGTAGTGTCTTAAAAAGTACACTTACTATATGATCGGCCATTTCACCAATCTATTTATTCAAAGTAAATGAAAACACGCAAATGTTCCTATCAGTTTTATCCATATGACCAAAATCTATCCAAATAATAGGATACTACTAATCAAGAAAGATATGAAATACTAATATACTACATGAAAGGATTTAAAAATAATTATGCTAGATGAAGGAAACTAAATATAAAATAGCACATACTGGTTTATTCCCATTTTCTAAAATTCTAGAAAACACAAAATAATCTATAGTGACATGAAACAGATGAATGGTTCCAATGGTCAAGAGTGAGAAAGGCAGGGATTTACAAAGGAACACCAGGAAATATTTCTGAGTGAATTCTATGTTCACTCTCTTGAAAATGGTGGCATTTTCACAGGTGAATAATTATATAAACATTTATCAAATTGTGTAACTTAAATATTGCAGTGTATTATATACATCAAAAGTTAAGCATAGAGCTATCATACGTTCTAGTCATTCTACAGCTAAGTAAGGACCTGAAAAAAAAAAGCCTACCCATACAAAAACTTTTACATGAATGTTCATAGTAGCTTTATTTGTAATAGTCAATGACTGGAAAAAGCCCAAACATTCATCATCATGAATTGTAATGAGGTTTTTTTCTGAGTATATATCTCTCTCAAAATGTATCAAATTGTACAATTTTCTTATACATATAAATATATATGTAGTTAACTACATGTCAGGAAGACCTCAATGTTAGAAAAAAATGGATATGAAACAGTAAAGATATCAAATATTAATAGTAAAGATAAGTAGAAAATCAACAGATGAGGATTCTGGAGATTTGAGTATTAAAAAGTATTGACAGGTGATGGTACACAGGTGACCTGGTGGACTACACCTGAGAAAATGGGACTATGTGGGGACTACACCTGAGAAAAGGGGACTACATGGGGACTACACCTGAGAAAAGAAAGTGAATGCTGTGAAAAAATGAAAAATGATATAAAAATATATAAATAAAAATAAATAAAATACTCATTAAAAAAAAAAAGTATTGACAGGAAGAAAGGACAGTAAATTGCCTTATAACCAAAACCAAGTCCTTCCTGATACTATGATGTTAAAATGATTGGACTTAATGCTCTTTAATATTTGTCCCAGTTCTAACAGGCTACACTACTATTTTTAATCATTGACATCAGGGTTCTTCAAAATACACTTAAACAGACAGCTAATGAATTTCTTTAAGAATCTTCAAATTCAAGTAAACCAAGCCCACCCTCCACACTTCCCATCCCCAGGGAAGAAATCATATCCTCCCCAAACTATGCAGAATCTCAGAACAACTGCCCTAGGCAGTGAAATGTTTTCAAAGGAAGTCTAGTTTATTCTTATCTTTGTAGACCCTGCAGGCCTGCAATTTTACTGACATAATCCTACAAATAACCTTCTCCAGTTCTAATGAGAACATAACCAGGGAAATCTTAATCTGAGAGATAATTACCCTCTCTGACCCGTTCTTTCCACAGGCAGTGGGTAGAGTGTGAGCAGTATTAGCCTATATTCTCTATCTGGTAATCATAAAAATTTAAACGTGTATGTGTGTGTGTGTGTGTGTGTGTGTGTTTACATTATAACTCATGAGTAGTCAGTGAGTTCTGGCTTACTTTTGCTGATAAGAGCTGGGATAAATCATGAAACTTGCCTTGTCTCACTGGCTTCCTGTTAAAGGTTTTGGACTTTATTGTTAGCCTAATGTATCTCTAAGCATTTTGGGAAGCAGGTTTCAGTGTTCAGAGTCCCATTCCCCTCAACCAAATTCATAAGTTAAAACCAAATTCATAAGTTAAAACATTGATGAGATTAAACACTCCACTTGCTGTTGTAAAAGTGAAAATATTCATAGGCTTGTGATTGAGCAGAACTTGGAAGACAATAATTCTCTCATCTTCTGCATAGTAGAAATTTCTTAAATGTGCATAATCTTGATAAAGCTCTGAAGTATCTGGCTCAAAGCCAGGCACCAACATGGGAATCAAAAACCTGAGCTCCAGTCCTATTTCTGAGCTCTACCAACCTAACCTGAGTCTTTGTTGAAACTGCATAAGCTGTCTGAATGGTCAGTTTCCTCCTCTGCAAAATGAGATCAGATGTTCCACACTCTGTTGCTTTGAGGAACTAGGTGGGTAACCAAACAAATGAAGGGTCACACTAGGACTCTACAGAGTAGAACACAGTCCATTCCCTGCCTCAGTGTATTCGTGTCATTAAAATTGGGGGGAAATATATGAATAAACTAAAACTTGCCTGTGGCTGGCAGTTTTCCAACTCTGGGTCTCAAAGATTGCTAAGGTTCACTCTAGCTCAGGAAGCCCCACAGTCCGAATCAAAGCAAGCACTGTCTGTCATGGTAGTTAGATCAAGTGTGACATCCAGTGGCCAAGTTGGCTAATGACACCTGAGACTCAAATGTCTGGGGGATTCTAACCTCTTAAGCACCTGATCTTGTTGAAAAGAATTCAATTCAAGGGAAATAGAACTAGCCTTTCCACTGGGTTGCAGGCACCTGAAGGGGAACTTTTCTCATATATGCTAGTCATAATCCACAAGAACTGTGAGACCAATGTTTTCATCCACCAAAATGATTTTTTTTTAAAAAAAGGTATGGAGGTTAACTAACTTGCCAAACTTACTTGCCAGACCTACAAGTAAGAAATTGTAAAATAGGGGCCTCTCTGGTGGCACAGCGGTTGAGCACTGGGCTGCGAAGCTGCCTGCAGCCTCTGCAGTGCCTGTTCGATCCCTGGCCACCGGTAAGGGTCCCACTTGGCGCACAGACCTCTCCTGCCACACCAGCTGCTCACCTCAGCAGGGTACTTTGTCAGCCTGCCCTCCGTCAGCCCAACTCTGGTGAATTCTCTCACCCTCCCGTGCTTCTGACTGTACCCAGTGCTTGTATAAATAAATAAATCTTCAAAAAAAGAAAGAAATTGTAAAATATACTTTGACCTTTAAATCCAGAATCCAGGCTGGATCTATCATTCTAGGATTTTAGGGAGCATGTTTCCAAATGTGTAGTCTATAAGTGTAGAAGTCTGAGGCTGTTTAAATAATGAACCCCCCCAAAATAGCTAAATACTTAGGAAGGATGGAACCCAAGTATTAGAGAAAATCCATAAATTTAATCATTCCACAATTGAAATAGGCTTTACCAAATCTTCTGAATACAAACTGTGGTCACAAAGAACCTTTGCTTTACCCTCAATGTAAACCATCACTCTGACAATTGGGAGATTAGAAATGAATTTATTAACTCCTTCATGGCAAGAGTTGGCAGCAGAAAGGAGATAAAAGAAGTAACAATGACTTTAATTTTTTTGAATGTGTAGATAATGCCATCAGTACAGAGACAAAAAGTCTGATGCCCTTTAAGGTCCAAAGTTTTGCTCTGTACAACCTAGCATAATATTTATGTCCATGATGACAACCCTGAATGTCATTAACAGCAATGAAATTATTCATTGAGTTCTATGTTTACTCAAGTAAAGAAATATGTAATCCAATTTCAAAAGATTTACCATCCAAAATAGTGAGTGAATACTTTCTGTGCAGTCAAATAGGTTATCTTGAATTGGTATTGGTTTGCCCATTCTAATTCCCAGGGCACAGTCTACTGGAGTTAGATGACTTCTCCTACAGAGGCAGAAGTTTTTCTAAAATTGGTCTTGGTCTATGGCACAAATATGGGGGCACTGTTCCCAGACAGATCTATTTAAAATACTCATTGTTTGCTTTGTTCTGATAAAATCTTAGACTCTCTCAGTTCAGTCTCACAGCGGCACATTCAAGAAGCAATTTATAAAGAATTCCATTCTTTCTTTATATTACCAAAATGACTTTGAAGGCAATTCAAATATAAAGTTCACTGTAACCATGGTTAAAATAAAAGTATCACCTACTCTCTCTACTTTCCTCATACACTGCATTTTCTCTGGAATCTAACCTTTTTGAAACCCCTAGGAAAAGCTCTCGAAGCTCCTCTACCAACCATGCTATGCCTTCTGCCTGGAATTTCTCCCATGTCCACCTCCCTTCTCGACTTCATTATCTTCTTAGCCATTCCCACTTGTCAAAAGTTAATGCCTGAATTAGGGTTTAACTCAAATATAATAAAAGCTCCTCTGCAAAATACTCCCTTGTCCTCTCACTGAGAAAAAATTTCTACTTATAATTTGGCTCTTCTTATTGCAATGTGTAATGACACCCCCTTGTATTAATTCCCCCAGAGCTTCTGAATGCTTAGAGCATCACCTTAATATTTTTATCCTCAGTGTTTCATTTGTTGCCTGACCGGTAATTAGGTGCTCGATAAACATTTGAGGAATGAAGTAAAATATACATAGATTAATTTGGTTTTGGATGGTAGGAGGAAATAAGGATATCTTCAAATTTCAAACTCCTATAATAGAATTGCTTGGGATGTTGATGTGGAACAAGTGAAATATTTCTCTACCTTATGAAGACCATAGAAGGAAAGAAGTCAGGAGAGAAACAGAGAGTGGCTCTGACCATAAAGTACACTATAAATATCTTACAACTTTATACAGCTAATATGCCTCAGTAAAGGTGAAAAAAATTATAAGTCATCACTGCGGTAGCCACACATTTCAAGTTTATGAGGACTGCAGAGAATTCAGGACACTGCTAATCTGTATAACTCCCAACATAACACTAGAAGAGTGAGCAAAGTTAGATGCTATGCATAAATAAATAATAAATAAACTCAATAAATATTCATAAAATAAAGAGGAATGCAGTAGATTCTTCACAACATTTCCAAGAAAAACAGATTCAGAGAAAACATGAACAAGTTCTAGAGTCACCAATTCTATGAATTTTTAAGATCTAATTGTTAGCAAATTTCAAATACACAATGTACAGTATAGTTAACTACAGTCTTTATGCTGTTCTTTACATCCTCATAAGACATTTATATTAAAACTGGAAGTTTGCACCTTTTGATCACCTTCACCCATTTTGAAAACTTTGACTCCCAACACTCACCTCTGACAGCTACTAATCTGTTTTCTGTTTCTATGAGTTTAAAGGTTTGGTTTCAATTTTTCAGATTCCATATAATAAGTGAGAGCCTACAATGTTTGTCTTTAATATATTTCATTGGGCATAAAGTCATAAATACCCATTCATGTCACAAATGGCAGAGTGCCCTTCTTTTTAGTGGCTGGATAACACTCACATGACTGTAAATAACAGATGATGCCTAAGAACCTGGAGAAAGTGATGGCCCATGCTGACGGAACTAGAAATGCCTAAGTTTCCCTGGAAAACGACAGAGAAAACAATGAAAAAATTCAGAGTAGCAGTATGCCGGAATGATACACTATTGTGATGCTAGCACTGTCACTTTCTACTACATACTTTGCAAAAATTGCTTCAACTCAACTCCTCTGTTTGTAAAGCAGACATAACTCACAGGCGGTAATGAGGTATCCATCAGTGAACACATGTGAAGCACCTAGCACTGTATCTGGCATGTGAGTAACCAATACTTCAAATGTGTTAAAATAAATCTATGTTGGGCCTCCCTGGTGGCGCAGGGGTTAAAGGCAGTGCTATCAAGCTACTGGCAGCCACTGCAGCATGAGTTTGATCCCCAGCCAGGGAGCAACCCACATGGCACAGCAGACCTCTCCTGTCTCACCTGCTGCTCCCCTCAGCAGTGCATTTCAGTAGGTCTGCCTGTTCTGTCCCCTGCTCTCTCTGGTGAATCCTCTCACCCCCCACATCTCTGGCCTATAACCTAGTTCTTATATACAAAAATAAATAAATCTTTATAAATAAATAAACAAACAAACAAACAAATAAATAAATAATAAATATGTGTTCCACCAGTCTAAGAAACATTGAGTCAGACAAAGTTAAAAGTTTTGCCTCCACGGTATCTAAACGTCATTTTGAATCAGTGAGAGAGGGACTGGGTAGATACCAGTTCCCAAACTTATTGGACCACAGAACTTTTTTCATAACATTAATATAAGCAGTACTAGGAGCAGCAATTTGGAGAAAATCTAATGGACCATTAACAAATGTTCCTTGCCTTCCTTCTCCCACCCAGACTTGTTTACCTCTCAAAACTATCATCCAAAACAGATACTTTGGTCCTTGAGACTACAAATATGTCAGTACTACCAGGATTTGAGTTTTTAAATCTTCAACTTTATTACTGAATGCTAATTTTAAAGAAATAAATGATTCAACATGTATTGACAACATACTCATGATTGTTGTTTAAATTCAATTAAGATGGTGTGAGTTTCTCAAAAGGAATCATCTATCAGAACATCACAATTTAAGTGTAGCTAAATGATGAGATTAAAATATGTGTTCTTAGATAAAAGGCAGATTTTCTCTCACTGTCAGATGATAAATTTTTAGTTTTAATTTTAGTTTACTTCCTGTCTGATTCAGTAGATGGCACTGCAGATTTAACATAACGAAAATCCTATACAGTGAGTGTAGATTCATCCTGGGGTGACTATATCCTGCATTTCTTCTGTTCTCTCTTTTTTCCCCATGTTGTTAGTCAGCCGAGATGGAAAAATGTATATTTTGCTCAAGGGAAGAGAGAATGGAGTAGAGTAAGAAATGGTTTACTGCCCCTTTTCAAAACTCTAGCTGTACATCTTATCTCTTTCAGAGGGGCATACAAAGGACTCTAGTCCAGGGAAGTCAAATATAAAACGAACATTTGCCACTAATCCAGTATCCACCCATGTCAGACAATAGTAATCAGAACATACTTCCCCACTGCACCCAAACACCATCTCTCAATCTTTTTCAATCTACTTCTCCAAATTGCCACTATGAATTAATCAACAAAGTCACCAAAGATGAAATCTATTTATAGTACCTCTCATAGAGTTAAGAGACTTTTTTCCCCCGCAGATCAAATCATTAATAAGAGTTAAGAAAGTTTTCTGAAACTTACTAGATGTTTTATGACAGAACGAGGACAGCTTCCAAGCCTCTTGACTCATTGATGAGTTTTATTCCTCCCTCTTTTACTGCTAGCAAACTATTTAAGTACAAGCCCTGAGGACTAAGTCCAGATAATTAAGTGCAAGGGGTCTGTCTGGTCTCACATGGCTTCATTTCCTCTTTTGCAGAAAATGAGGGAAAGAATAGGCTGAAAGTTAAACGCAAAAACTGTCTGTGGGCGCCTCTATTATTTGTGCAACAAGTCTTGCAGACCAATTTTATCTTGGCTCAAGAGAGAATCCCACTGTGTTGACCTAGAATAGCTTCTGCGCCAGTGCTCACCACTCAATATGCCAAATCTTTTTACCCCTTGACTTTTAAGGCAATACGATATCAATTGTGAGTCAAATGGCAGTTCCATTCATTATGATTGCTTCTTCAGGAACTTTTCTATGGTTTTTCTGTTTAGAATTCTGTTGCTCTTATAGTGCTTCAGGAAAAGCTGAGTGTGAAGCCCTTAAATTACTTCCTGCTTCTTTTCTTCCCAAAACTACTAATCATGTTCGAATGGGCATTTCTAGATGAATTCCAACCAGAATTTTAAATATCATATGCCCAAAAGTAATGTGTAATCCTTCATCTCATTCCAGATTTCCAGTTAGCTGCAACTCTTAAAGGTAATGCTATTCTCTACTAGATTTGAAATCTCAGGCATTCTAACTCCTGCCTGTATTCACTCCTCTTAAAAATGTCAACACCTCCAGTGATAAGGGAAATAAAATTAAAAATAAACAAATGGGGCTAAGTCAAACTAAAAAGTTTCCGCACAGTGAAAGAAAGCTGCATCAAAATGAAAAGACACCCCACTGAATGGGAGAAGATATTTTCACAGCATATCTCTGCCAAAGGGTTAATATCCCCCAAAAAAAAACCCTCATAAAACTCAACAACAGAATTAAAAAATGGGCAGAGGACCTGAATAGAAACTTCTCCAAAGAAGACACACAGATGACCAACAGGCACATGAAGATGTTCATTATATCTTATTATTGGAGACAAGCAAATCAAAACAATAAGGTAACACCTCACATCTATGAGAATGATTATTATTATCCACAAAATAAAAAAGTTTTGGAGAAGATGTAGAGAAAATGAACCCTTTTATACTGTTGGTGGGAGTATAAATTGGTGCAGCCATTATGGAAAACACTATAAATTATTTCTCAAAAAATTAAAAATAGAAATTCCATCTGATCCAATTTATCCCCCCAAAACAAAAACACTAATTAAAATATGTAGATACACTTCCATATTTACTGCAGCACTGTTTACAACAGCTAAGAATTGGAAACAAGTGCCCATCAATTGGAAAACTATTCAACAACTTTAAAAACAGATTCCTTCTCTTTGCAACTACATGAATGACCTAAAAGGAATTATGTTTAGTGAAATAAGGCAGGCAAACACAGTACAATGTTGCTCCTATGTGATATAGAGAAAACAAACAGATGAATTAAATGACTATGGGACCTATTAGTGGCTACTAGAAAACAAGAGGAAGGGGGAGTGGGTAAATCAGGAAAAAGGGGACAATGATATGATGAAGACTGGATTTGGACTTTCAGCAGTGAACTTAATGTGGTATATATATGCATGTTGATTCTCAATGACAAACACCTGAAACTGGCATGATGTATATTATAAGGCAATGTTACATTAATAAAAATAAATTAGGGGTCCTCCCCGGTGGCATAGTGGGTTGAGCACAGCGAAGCTGTCCGCAGCTTCTGCAGTGCGTGTTCGATCCCTGGCTGGCCAGGGAGATACCCACATGGCATGGCAGACCTCTCCTGCCTCGCCCGGTGCTCCCCTCGGCAGTGTCTTTGGTCCATCTGTCTGTTCTGCTCCCTGCTCTGTCTCTGGTGAATCCGTTCATCCTCCCAAGCTTCTGGCCTATATCCCAGTTCTTGTATAAATAAATAATCTTTTAAAAAATTAAAAATAAAAATAAAAAAATTCAAAATTTCAATGTAATATTTCAAGCATATGGTAAAGTCAAAAGAATAACAAATGGAACCCATGTACCTGCATTAAATTTTATCAAAAGTTTGTATTTTGTCATAATTACTTAACGTTTTTCAAGAAATTAAAGTACCATGTACTTTAGTTGGGGACCTAGGAAACCCATTAGTTGGGGACCTAGGAAACCTATTCCTGATTTCATCCCTTGCCCCCCTATTTTTCTCATTGTTTCAGTCAACAAACATTTTCAAGTATCACTAAGTATCTGGCACTGATCTAGGAAGGGGAGAAAATCAGTTAATGTAACAAAACCCCTGCTTACATGGCACTTACATGGTCTCCAGGTTTTTTTTTTGATACATATTTTTCTCATTTATTTCATTGTGTATATCCAAAAACATCATAGTGTGTTTTGCATGTTTTCAGACTTTAAATACTGCATCTGTTGCATCTGATTCTGCAATACACCATTTTTGCCTTCTATTTTTGATCATTATCTTGAGACATACTACTCTAGTTGACATATGTTAACTATTCTACAGCCTTCTGTTGTGTCAGAAATCATCACTTATTCCATTTTCCTTGTTAAAGGGCATTTAGGTTATCTTGCAATTTTTGACAATTACATATTATTCTGAAATGAATAGCTTTTCTCCTCAGTGTCAAGTTTGCAGGGCTTCCTTCCTACTCCACAACTTGTCATATTGCCTTGTTCCTTCGAAGTGCTCAGTCTGTACGTGTTCTTTTGAACAATATTCTAGGATTGGTCAGAATTTTACTAGTGCACTAAACTAGCTTTCAGAGGGCATTCCAGATCCTCTAAATATCTTCAAAAAAGAATTTACTTATGCCATAGATAAGATAAAAACTATGCCCTGTTCCAAAGATGGAATTTTATTGGAAGAAGTGTTCAAATAAGATGAATTGGTGCAAGATATCCTTTATCATCTTTGGCACAAGTTTCCTTGAGCCCATCATGCCTTTATGCTCCTACCAATACAGTGATAATGACTGTAACAGTGCTTCTCAATAATGATGCCCGTTAGCAGCACCCGGGAAGATTTTGCAATCCGCTCACTATGGGCCTTTTATCACAGTAATAAAATGAAAATGTCTGGGGGTGGATACAAGGCAACTGTACATTTTTTATATGCTCCTCAAGGATTTCTAATGTGCAGCCAAGTTTGAGAACCACTGAGCTATGACAGTGGTGAGCCTCAAATGATGGGCCCCCCTTCACTTGGCTGTTCTGAAGAGTTCTGTGCCAAATTTTGGTCAATATGTACAACATACTTGGCTCCAAAAATGCATATTGTTCTGATACTCTAATTGATCACCACTGGCATTCTTGTTATTTTTGTAGAATTGTTTACTGTCCTGACTATGTAGTTACATACTTCCAAAGCTAAGTCCTTCCATGTTCCACTAAACATGTGATATTTCTTTGGCATCACCTGAATGTTGTTATTGCCTTTTATCTGCAGAAGTTTGAATGCCCTTTACCCCTCTACAACATATCACAGAAATACTCATTTCAATGTTCTACATCACAGGTGTCATTATTATGGTTTGTTTACTTGTTAATAATTAAAGTAAATTGCAAACATTCATCAAATTTCATAATATTGTCTAATCTCAGGTCCTGGAATTCACACAAATTTTTTTATCAGTCCTGAAATTTGTTCTTCCTACCAGTTATTAATCTTTTCAAATGACTTTGAGAAGGGGTGTTCTGATAAAAGAGATAGAAGTACAACTATTGGGAGAGGGAATAGTACAAAAATACATTATTGACAAACCAAGGGAAATTTCAAAATATCATGAGATTATTTTGTACAACTCTAAAATAAATATAACACAGCTAAATTGATAACTTCCTGAGAAAATTAATAGTAGAAAGTTTAAGTAGGCCAGTATTCACAGAATAAAGAATATCATGAAAAAACATTTCCACAAATTATAGATTACAGGCAGGTAGGTAGATAGGTAGGTAGGTAGGTAGGTAGATAGATAGAACCCACCCATCCTAGATGGTTCCACAAGGAAATTCTATTAAACTTTTAAATCAGATTACACCAGATTATTAGCATATAACCCCAGAGATACAAATACTCCAGAATACTAAAAATGAAAAGCTTCAAGGTTTTGAAATTTTTATATAGTTAGTATTAATACTAACCTCTGACAAATTATGAAAACACACATACAACAGATGCCAATTGCATTCATAAATACTGTTGAGAAATCTTAAATTTTGGAGAATTCAATAATATAAAAAAGTACAGCGCTACCAAATGAGTTTTATTTCAGGAATGCAAAGATGCTCAATAGTGGAAACTCCATTAATTTAGAAAATCATATAACTAAAGCTAAGAGAAAAATCATGCAATCACTCCATATATGTAATCATGTAATCAATTCATATATGTCAAGAAGACATTTAAGAAAAACAATATCCAGTCAGGTTAAGAGTATTCAACTATGGCCCAGAGAAAACCAGCAATAATCCACAGTTGTGATTTTGTTGACATTTGTTAAGTAGACCCTGGGTATGTCAAATGGTGAGTTGTTGCTGGTAAGCTACCAAAGACCACACGAGCTATAAAACTTCCACAAAAGACAACCAGGGGGATTGAAATAGAGACGTTTATTGCTCAAGATCCTGGAAAAAGCATACAGCCTGCCTCAAGGGGCCACAGCAGTGAGTCAAGGCTGGGTGCAGGTAGAGAAAGCAGTAGAACCTGAAGCACAGATCTTTACTAGGGTCCCTACATGAAGATTTTTGGCATTGCCAGGGCAAATCCAAATGAAGCAATTCTGAGGTAGATGCCTCAGAAAGTTGAAAGTAGAACTAAACATGACAGAGTAGTCCCACCTCTGGTCACTGTAGGGTAAATGATTATCAGGCTTTTCTGCCCTCCTGCCATTAGGATAGATGATGGATCCCTGCAGTCCTGAATGCATGCCTGATGGCGGGCACCTGGAGTAGGGTGTGGGCACATGTAGATGGGTACACCTGGGCTAAGACTGGGCTTATAAGGGCGGCGTCACAGGGACACAATCAGAGTGAAACAGAACCACCAGAAGGAGAACAAGCAAGAGCCATAGGGGAACCAGCAGAAGGGAGAGAACAAGACCATGAGAGAACGCAGGAGAGCCCAGATAGAGTGAAGATTTGCCAGCGTCTAGGAGGCTCCCCACCTCCCCCCCTCCCCAACCCCATCATGTACCTGGTAAAATCGCAATAAAAGCCTGAAAAGCCAAGGAGGGCTCCAGGACTCTCCTTTACCTTGTCTGCTCGCATCACAGAGATCCTGCCCTGTGCCATCCTGCCCTTACAGTAAATAGCCAAAGAAAATTGTAAAGGCAGGAATGACCACAGTACTGGTTTTCTGATCCCATGCAGACCGGGTAAAGGAGGAGTCAGAGTCCTCAGTAGTTTTGCAGGTTTTTTATTTGGGGTTCACCAGGCATATGGCAGGCAGGGGTGCTGGCTGGGGGGCTGGCAGGCCTCCCAGCCCCCAGCAAGTCTTCACTCTATCTGGGCTCTCTAGCATTCGTTCTGCTGCTTCTCGGCTTCTCTTTCGGCTTCTGCTTCGGCTTCTACTGCTGCTTCTGCTGCTGCTGCTGCTGGCGTCCCCGTGACGCCGCCCTTAAAAGCACAGTCTTAGCTCAGCTGAATCCCATCTACCTATGCCCACACCCTATTCCAGGTGCCTGCCATCAGGCATGCATTCAGGACAAGGATCCATCATCTATCCTGATGGCGGAAGGGCAGAAAAGCCTGATATTTTCTCTACCCTACAGTCCACCCCCTCAGGGTTTTCTGCCATATAGTCTTCATATATACACAATTTTCCTTAACAAACATAAACAATGCAGCCATGGCCCACAAAAGCAAATACATCAAATATAACAAAATACAATATAACAAAATACAACAGAACACAAATAAGTCCAGGCAGGGCACCAACCTAGTGCAAAAGACAATTATTGGTACCAGCAGATGAGCCACCAAATCTGGTGCCAAAGGCACTGCTCATACGAGGGAGGGGAACCACTCCACGGCATCTACTATATCACACCAGGAGCCGTCAGGCTTCCTGGCCTTCTCTGGCTGTAGTCTCGGCTACATGCCACACACCGCATCCACCCCCAGGATGCACTAGCTCTGGGATTGGCAATTTTATTCTGTTGGGGGTAATCGCCAACCCTCAGGGTTTCTGTCTGCAGTCGCTCCAACACTCGGCCTTCATAGCCACAATGCGACTCGCAGACCCCTGCACTCAAGCCAACCCACTGCACAAGCACATGGGTCGGGAATCCAAACTCTACATGCGGCTTGGGCTCCACCCCAGGCCACATTCCCCACCCATCCCCCAAGGACAGGTTCCTCAGCTCCTCACCCTCACTCAAGAATGAGCAGGGCATCACCCACAGGTGATTTTATGAGACTCACAGTGCTTCAGCATACCCAGGCTGCTTAACAGCCGCTTAGGGCTTCTCAACTTAGCATCAGCACCAGCTTTTGCCTTCTCAGTTGGCTTTTCTCCTCCACCTGGTTGCTGGGCATGCACAGGCTGCTTTTGGCCATCAAGGCCCAGTGGTCACCCCTAGATTCCCATCTCCTGGGGTTTACAAACAAAACTGTTCCACCCCCAGGGTCCCAAAACATATCAACCTGCAAGTCCTCCGCCTTCTGGCAGGATTGTCAGTCCATCAGTCCATCAGTTCAAGTCCATTGGCCTCTCCCTGCTTCAGCAATGTCCTGCTGCCTCAGGGGTCATTGGCTGGTCCTTTCCGGTGTCATTGCCTGGTCCTCTCGGGCGTCTCCTCCATGCGAGGTCTCGTCCCACAGCTCCGGACCGTATCCACCTTCTGTGCCGCCATGGCACCTCCAGCGTCATCACAGGCAAACAGTCTGTTCTCCTTAGTCCCTCCAGGTCTTCCGAGGGCTCCAATACCCGTCTGCATGTATCTTGCCGACTTACGCCAATTGTAAAGGCAGGAATGACCACAATACTGGTTTTCTGATCCCATGCAGACCGGGTAAAGGAGGAGTCAGAGTCCTCAGTAGTTTTGCAGGTTTTTTATTTGGGGTTCACCAGGCATATGGCAGGCAGGGGCGCTGGCTGGGGGGCTGGCAGGCCTCCCAGCCCCCAGCAAGTCTTCACTCTATCTGGGTTCTCTAGCGTTCGTGCTGCTGCTGCTGCTGCTGTCCCCGTGATGCCGCCCTTAAAAGCACAGTCTTAGCTCAGCTGAATCCCATCTACCTATGCCCACACCCTATTCCAGGTGCCCGCCATCAGGCATGCATTCAGGACAAAGATCCATCATCTATCCTGATGGTGGAAGGGCAGAAAAGCCTGATATTTTCTCCACCCTACAAAAATATAAACAGAAAAAAATCTACACTCTCACATTTTTTGCAGCTTAGATAGACAACGTGTCAAGAGGCTGGGATCACCTCTTCCTGGAAAACAACCATTAAAAAAAGAGAGAGAGATGCATCCCTAGAAAAATCCAGGCACTGGAACAAACTACACAGCCCCAGGACTTCCCCAGGGAGTTCAAGAAACAAGGTTGGTGGCCACTGCGGGGAACTGCCAACCTGGGAAATTGAGAACCCATGGCGTAGTATGACCACTGAAAGCCCATACCCAGCAGGCCAGACCCCATAAAGAGCCCAACAGCAGAAAGAATGACTTTAGCGTGAACTCAAATTCCCCGGGAAGGCAGAGGAAGGGCGTGCGTGCTTCCCAGCCCCGAGAAGCGGCAGGGCGGCCACGGTGGACACCAGAGTGTTAACTGGGCACACCTGTGCTGGCCGCGCACCCAGGGCTGCCTCTGAGGCGGCTGCAGATTATTCTGGATGGGAGCCTGGAGACCCGGATATTGCCCGTCCCACTGGGAGGCCCGAGCTTCATAGGTCACGACCCTCAGCTGAAAGGAATAACGGGGAAGTGGCGACAATCTAAGCACAGAATACAATTTACCGTGGGACAAAAACAAGAGGTAGGTGACTAACGTCACTCCTCAAACCAAGATCAAGTATTAGAGCCCTGGACACCCCCTCCTACCTCCACCTCATACCAGTATAAACAAAGACGAGGACCAAGATAAATCCGCAGCGCCCTAAACACAAACACATGCATAAGTAGCTATAAACAAGGCACTATTCATGCCTAGGAAGCAAGGTACATCTCAACACAAGGTGGAAAAGCAAAATGAGAATATTATATCCTACAACACTTTCCTACAGATAGGAGTTTAAAGGCCTATTCAGACAATCAAAAGCTGAAGATTTTGCCAACTCTGTCCCTCCCCTACAGGAAATGTGGAAAAGAACTCTCCTATCTACATCAAAACAAGAAAATGCACCCAGAAAAATGGATGTAGGGTCAGGAATGGACACAGTGCAGGTTTTCTAAGATCCCATGCAGACGGGGTAAAGGAGGAATCAGAGTCCTCAGTGGTTTTGCAGGTTTTTATTGGGATTACCAGGTACACAGCAGGCAGGGGCGCTGGGGGGCTGGTAGGCTGGCAGGCCTCCCAACCCCCAGCAGGTCTTCTCTCTAGGCTCTCCCGCCTTCTCCCTGCTTCTGCTTCTCTTGCTTCTCTCTTGGCTTCTTCTGCTCCTTTCTCGGCTTCTCTTTTGGCTTCTACTAGTGTCCCTGTGACGCCGCCCTTAAAAAAAGCACAATCTTAGCCCAGGTGAATCCTATCTACATCTGCCCACACCCTGCTCCAAGTGCCCGCCATCAGGCATGCATTCAGGACCCCAAGGATCCATCATCTATCCTAATGGCGGGAGGGCAGAAAAGCCTGACATTTTTCTCTTACCCTACAATGGATAAGGAAATAGATGGAATAAGAAAACTGAAGACAAAATGGCAGCAGCCAATTTTCATGTATGAACAATCACCATAAATGGAGAATCACACTTCCTTAGCCACCTCCACCTACTGATGTTTCCTGAATTCCTTTTCAGACCAGATGGCAAGAAGGAAGCACACTGGGTCTGTGAGATACTGCTGTTTCCTGGTTAGGTTTAATTTGGAGAGGAACTGGTGGGTGCCTATACTAATCAATATCACTACTGTTCACATTATTTATTACCAATTTTTTTAAAACTGGAAAACTATTATTTCATCCATTCACAAAAATACATTGAATAATTTTGTTCAATAATAAACTGAGATATGGGGAAATTCTGATATCATTAAGAAGATCAGAGGGAAAACAGATGACAGAATTCCTAAGAAGTTCACATAGATTTTAGTGAAAGGGAGAGAAAATCTTTTCTTATTAACCTAAAACAGCAAACTAATAGATAGCTAATGTCTTCTCTGAGCTTGGCACTGTGTTAAATTTGTGCATAAACCAATGTGTGAGATACAGATTTTGTTTTCAAGGGGTTTAGGAGTCAATTGAACATGATAAGCACATTACCACACACTGACTTCTACCGAACACTATTTTGTAGAGGAAAGGTAATTCAATATGATGACAGATGTTAAAGAAGAGAAAAGGCAATTCAATATGATGACAGATGTTAAAGAAGAGAAAAGGCGATCCATGAAGACTCAGATAATTATTTAAAAGTATTGGATCTTGAAGGATGTATAGATATGGGCAGGTGTAAGGCAAATCAATTATCTTTGTAGAGGAAGACAGTCTTCAAGGAAGGGATGATACCATCACGGAGTTTTTCTTTAGATTGAAAAGATTAACATAACAGCTGGTACAACAAGGAAGAATTATTTTAGCACAGAGGTTAATTGTTCTAGGCACTTTTAGGTTTCATTTCCTCAAGAAACCTTGCCCCAACTAGGTTTCTACCTTTCTTTTAAATTTAATAAGTCCTTCAATTATAATTATCTTTGGATCATTGTCCTGACTAAATTCCTTGTGTTTTTTTCTATACACATTTTCCCATAAGATTGAAAGATCTGAGAGGACAAGAACTGTTCTCAAATTCGTATTATGTATGATTCATATTTTACACATCTTTCTCTCTCCCTCTCTCTGTCTCTTCTTTCTCACACACATGCACACGCACACACAACACGCGTCCCTTTGGCTGCTCACACATGGTATGTATAACATACGCTATGCCCCAGTGTGAATAGCACAATTTCTTGTTTGAGTAGTCACTCAGTAAACATTTGAAGTATGGATAATTTGCATTTGAAGAAAATATATCACCAAGTCTTTGTGAGTGCATTGATTTATATTACAATGGAACAAAATGGAATCAAAGAAAACCTTTAAGGTCCAGGTTGTTTGGCAGAGAGGGTGGTGCATTAATACATTGCCCTTACTTTCCATCTGTTAGTTGCTCTTTGCTTTCTTTCCCCCACTCTTTACCTTTGTCACTCTTCTCCATAGAGTTCAAGGCTTACGTGAAGGTCTGGATATAGTGGTACTTTTCATTCTTTTTGTTCTATTCCAATTTAACAGTACAAAATCTTATCATACAGTGAAAGAAAATGAAGAAACATGGTTTTATTTTTTTTTAAGATTTATTTATTTATGTATACAAGAGCTGGAGTGTAGACCAGAGGTGCCGGGGAGTAAGAGGATTCACCAGGGACAGAGTTGGGAGCAGAGCAGGCAGATCTACTGAAATACACTGCTGAGGGGAGCAACAGGCGACACAGAAGAGGTTTGCTGTGCCATGTGAGTTATTTCCCTGGCCTGACCTAACTGGTGCTGCAGTGGCCCTGGATATCTTCACAGTGCCGAGACTTAACCCCTTGTGCCCCCAGGGAGGCCCCAACATGTTTTTTTTTTTTTAATGTGGCCTCCCTGTATGAAGCGTAACTTTTTCAGAGGGCAAGTCAGGCTGAAGTTAGGTTATTTCCACACATACGTAGAACTGTATGTGTCCTTCATCATTTCACATAAGAAAAACTAATCCTTTGAAACAGTATCACTTTCTCGAATGGGAGAGCATTTTAATTTTTTTTTTCAACAATTCATTAGTCAATGAGAAATTCCATTGGAAGGGCCTCTGTGGAGACATAACAGATGCTCAGGGCGAAGGCAGATCTTTCATCTTCACTCCCCTGGGGAGAGGCCTCTCAGCCTCAAATGAGTAAGTAGTCTTATGTCAAAGAATCAACTGAGAACAGGAGTTATTTAGTTAAATGATGTGTGTTTTTAGGAGGTTGTACAGGGTGGGCAAAGGATCATAGAAATGGCACTGGTGTTCAGTGGGTGGGGTTAGACTCTGGATTCTACCACCACTTACTAGGGGCGGGTTTAACTGGAGCTATCTCAGCTTCCAGAGTACATTAAAATGCTCTGATATATACTTTTGAATGAAAATATAGACTAAAGTTTTTCTTTCCATTCTTCTCTACCTAGGATGATCTTTATGATTGTTACGTACAGATATTTTTTTTTTTCAATTTCCAATTGGTCAAAACTTTCTCACATGCTACACTTATGTGCACAGGATTCTAGGAAGTGTAATCTTTATTCCATAGATCATAAGCTGAGTTAAAAATAAGGGACTCAAAAAGTAAAGAAGTAGGGGAATTGGACTTTGGTAGATAATCAGCAGCTTCGACCAAAGACTATTATTAAACAAAGTAGTAACACCATCAGATATTTATTGAACATTAAATGTGTGCAGTGAAAAGTAGCCTTATTGTGTTGCTCTATGTTTATCCCTATTTTATAGATGAGGAAATGGAATCTCAAAGGGCTTAACAGCTTGATCATTGTCACACAGTTGGATAATAGAGCTAAAACATTAACCACGTTCTATTTAGTTCAACATTTTCCATAAGACAGTCTATTTACACTACCTCAGTTTGCCCAATGGACCTACTAGTTACAGTTTTTATGTTCTTTAAATTTAGACAAAACATTTAGCTCTTATTGACAATGAAATGTCCACAGTCTTTTATCCTTCCGATAAATATCTACTTTTTAAATTTTATATCGGGCCTCCCCGGTGGCGCAGCGGTTGAGCACTGGGTTGCGAAGCTGCCCGCAGCCTCTGCAGCGCCAGTTCGATCCCTGGCTGCTCCCAGGCCACCAGAAGAGGGTCCTACATGGCGCGCAGACCTCTCTTGCCGCTCGCTGCTCCCCTCAGCAGTGTGCTTCGGTCCTTCTGCCTGCTCTGCTCCCCGCTCTGGCTCTGGTGAACTTTCTCACCCTCCCACGCTTCTGACTGTACCCAGTGCTTGTATAAATAAATAAAATAAATAAATCTTTTAAAAAAATTTTATATCTACTTTATTTGATTAGTTCTAAATGGGAAAAGGAAGTGACTATAAGGTGGGGTGGGTATAGAGTGTCAGATGTTGTTTAGTAAACTTAGCAATAGTTTCAGTTGATAGTAATCAGCTGAATTTCAGTTAATTTCAGTCAATAATCCAGGTGATCATATATAAACACTAGGAAATTTTGGAGTCTCAGGGATCCTCCTAAAGTATGAGTAATGGAAAATCTGGTTTAAATTTATAAGCTTATATTGGCCTTTGTCCATAATAGCTCATGAATCAAACAGAAAAATGCTTGTTAAAACTTTATCATTTTGAGATAACAAACAGTAGTACATTATAAGTCTTGTCCACCTAGAAAGAGGCCAGTTAATAATGAGCCCCTCATAGTTAGGTCCATCCATAAGATGGCTATTATCATCAAAATAAATTTTTGACTCCTTGTATCACTGAATCATATTATATATAATATCAACCCAGAGATGTTTTTATAAACTGTTTTTTTTAAAGATTTATTTATTTATTTATACAAGAACTGGGGTACAGGCAAGATGTGCAGAAGGGTGAGAGGATTCACCAGAGACAGAGCGGGGAACAGAACAGGCAGACTGATGAAATACACTGCTGAGGGGAGCAGCAGGTGCGACAGGAGAGGCCTGCCTCGCCATGTGGGATCCTCGCCATCCCGCGGGGATCGAATCCACGCTGCAGAGCCTGCAGACAGCTTCATAGCGTGGCGCTCAACCGCCAGCGCCACCAGGGGAGGCCTTATAAACTGTTAATATATCGAATATAATTTATAAAATCCATGACTGACCTTCCGAATTATAATCTTGTAAAATCCATGACTGATCTTCAAAATCATAAGTAATTCCTAGCACACTGGTCACCTCCGGGAGGTATTTCCTCTGTAAGCAGTTATATAGGTTCAGACATAGAAAAGCACTAATCAGTTTTATTGTCCCACATTTGTCTCCTTTTCCTGTGGTTAGATAAATGTTCTGAGAGGGGGAGGAAAGAGAGATTGACTTTTTTATTGTACTATCCCACCCAAAAAACTAGATCCTGATAAAATTTCAACAGCTGTTGTTTCTTCTTGTATCACTTAGCTACTTCAAAACAGGTTCTTGGAAACTCTTACTAGATTTCAATACTAATTAAACCCTATTTCATTCTTCATCAATGTATGTGTGAGCTCATGACTATATACTTTTGTGCAATTGTAGCTGGATGTGGGTGGTTGAATGAAAATAGAAGCTGCGAATGAATCTAGATGCAGGTTTCACTTGCAATTTATATACCTGGGACTATCCTCAGAGGTAGAAATCCAGGGAAAGAAGAGTTTATCTTTCTTGGTTGCCACTAAGTACTGTAGACAATTCATCAAATGAATAACTTAGTGGAACATTATTAAATTACTTTACCTCCTGCAAATTAATCTTTATAACAAAAGAATTAAACCTATTTTGTCCTATTAATACTGTTTGTATATTGTGTCATAGTTGAGCCAATACATTTCGTTAGATACAGAGTAATACCACTAAAGAAAACTAAGAGGACTGCAAAATAGTAAATTGAGAGACAATATTTCAATAAATTCTTCCCATAACATAAAGGGAGGAAAGAATCTCAATATTTAATTGGTCTGCTGTGATAGTATCTTCCTTCAAGAAAGGATTCTTTTCTTATAATTCTTTTTTCTTTCTATTTTCATCAGAATTATTACATAGATTTCAAACTTGGTACTGTCACATTAGCATAGATATAAGTAGATGGAGAAACAAAATGAACTAGCATTTGTTGATATCTCACCAAAACCTTGAGAAGGAGGTATTGTTATTACCATTTTACAGAAAAGTTAAACCAAAGTTAGTCTGAGGAGGGCCACTTTCTGACTTCAAGGGCCATAGTCAATGCCCTTCACCTTGCTGATTTCCTGTACTGGCTACTTCTAATATAGCCACTGCTATTTATTTATTTATTACATCATTATTCATTTTTGAACAATATTTGCTTCCCCCCACTGCCTCAGGTATAGTTCCCATTGAATTTCCTTCACCAATGCACCCATGCACTCTCACTTCAGTCCCCTGTGCTCCTCCCTTGCTCCCTCCGATCCTCTCCCTCCTCCTCCCCTGCAGGATGTCTCTAATTTATAATTGTCTGTTTTGTTTTGTATTGTTTTTTTACACTTATGTCTCATTTGGTTCCCCTATATTCCTCCTGTAAGTGAAACCATCCGATATTTTTCTTTTTCCTTCTGACATTTCACTGAGCATAATTCCTTCTAGCTCCATTCACTTCTGATTGCTGAATAGTATTCCATTGTGTATATATGCCACATCTTCTTGATCCAGTCATCTACTTTTGGATATTTGGGTTGTTTTCAGGTTTTACCTATTGTAAATATTGCTGCAAGAAACATATGGGTACAGGTGGTCTTTAGAATCAATGTTTTTGTGTCCTTTGGGTGGATCCTTAGGAGTGGAATTGCTGGGTCAAAGAGACATCCCAATGACTAGGAAAAAAATTTTGTACTTAACTGATAAGGGACTGATCACAAAGATATATAAAGAACTCACATGACTCAACAAAAACAATGGAAACAATCCAGTCAAGAAATGGGCAGAAGAACTTAAAAGATATTTCTGCAAAGAGGAAATGCAAATGGCCAACAGGCATATGAAAAAATGTTCAACATCCCTTATCATCAGGGAAATGCAAATCAAAACCACACTGAGATACCACCTTATACCAGTAAGAATGGCACGTATCAAATAAACTAGCAACAACAAATGTTGGCAAGAACGTGCTGAGAAAGGAACTCTCCTACACTGCTGGTGGGAGTGCAAACTGGTCCAACCACTATGGAAAGCTGTATGGAGGTTCCTCAATCTACTAAAAATGGAGCTGGTCACTGATTTTTTTAAAACTTTCTATTGATTTCATTATGGAGTACCTATACTCCATAATTGTACAAGTTTTTGTTTTGTGTCTGTATTTTTCCCCTTTGCTTTTGACTTTCTTCTACTTAAAACACAAAATATTTGTAAAGCTTGTTAAATGTTCAAATGAGTTTTATTTTTTAGAATTAGAAATCAGTTGCAATTTTATTCATAAAATTATTAATCAAAACAGCAAAAGTAGATTTGAAATGGCGGTAAAATGAACATTAAGATGCTACTTAGTTAATTCAAAGAAATAAAATACCCTACCCCCAAAATGAGATCTCTCCTAAATAGGGTCTTTAAAGCATTAACTTAATCACAAAAGCATTTCTTTTTTTTCATTTTTTAAAATTTTATATATTTTTTACATCATTTTTCATTTTTGTACAATGTATGCATTTTCATCTTGGTTTTGATCTTGCTCCCTCCTCCTCCCACCCCCGTAGTGTGTCTCTGGTTTATAGTTGGTAGAAGATGTGGTACATATACACAATGGAATATTACTCAGCAATCAAAAAAGATAAATTCATGCAATTTGCAGCAACATGGATGGAGCTGGAAGGGATCATGCTCAACAAAATAAGCCAGAAAGAAAAAGAAAAGTACCAGATAGTCTCACAGCAGGAATTTAGAAAACCTAAATAAGGGACCAGGAAAAAGACTAATTATAATAAAGTAAAAATCAAAATCAACAAAAGCATTTCTTGAAGTGGAAAATATTCACTTGTTTTAATATGAAGAATTACCCATAGGGAGAAACATCTTGCTGTTAGTACGTCACAAATCCTTTCTGCAACATAAATACAATCATCTTCTGCCTTAATTTGAAGCTAGCACTACCAAATTCTTAAAGTATATTGTGACTCCTTTTTGACTTTTGCTCAATGTAAATGGATAGATGTGTTTTATACTGACATTTCCCCTATTTGCTGCCAAGCTTATAATACTTACATAATAAATTAGAGGGGAGGCCTCCCTGGTGGCACAAGGGGTTAAGATGCAACTTATGAAGCTAACTGCAACTATTGTAGCACGAATTTGATCCCTGGCCAGGGAGCTACTGACATGGTGCAGCAGCCCTCTCCTGACTTGCCCACTGCTCCCCTCAGCAGTGTAGTTCAGTCAATCTGCCTGTTCTGTTCCCCACTCTGTCTCTGGTGAATCCTCTCACCCCCTGCATCTCTGGCCTGTACCCCCGTTCTTGTGTGCATAAATAAATAAATCTTTAAAAAAAATTAGAAGGGGAAAAAAAACTCAGTTCAGTAGTATATGTTGTGATTCTTTCATCTTATAAATATATATAATAGATGTCAAATCTTACCCACAACCCATATAATCTCAATTCCCAAAATTATAGAATATTTATTTCCCATCACATTTTAAGAGTTGCATCCTAGATGATTCATTTGGCTTTTTACAATAGGTAAATCAATTTTACAATTTACTCTAGTTGTTGATAGTGATAGATGACTCTCATAAGTAAACAATGATAGATGAGACCAGTTACCATAAAATGACCATATTATGGCGAATAAAAAATAGACATATTACTAGGTCCTCTAAACTGAAAGAACCAAAGAAACTCTTTTGGCAGGTGACTGAAGGAAGGATATTAACCCACTGGCTAGTGTGTTGGTTTCCTAGAACTAACATTAGCAAAATACCATAAACTGGCTTAAACAACACTAACATGTTGTCTCAAAGTTCTGAAGACAAGAAGTACAAGACTAAAGCATCAATAGGGTCGGCCTCTTCTGAGAGCTTGAGGGAGAATCAGTTCTATGCCTCTCCCCTTTCTTCTCATGGTTTATGGGCAACCTTCGGCATTTCTTTGCTGTAGACTGTACACATTGGTTTCTATCTTCATATTCACATTATATCTTCTTGCGCGCATCTCTTTACATGGCATCCCTTGGTAAAATACCAGTCAATTGGATTAGGAGCAAACTCTTCTTGGGCATGACTCCATCTCTACTAAATACCTTCCCAATGACCCCATTTCTAAATACAGTCACATTCTGAGGTCTTGGGAGTTAAAACTTCAACGTATCTTTGGGGTGAGGACATAATTCAACACATAGTAGAAATTCAAAAAAAAAAAAAGGGAAAAAGTCACCATGACATTTTCCCAGGATGACTTGTAAAGATCTGTTTTCTGGCTTTACACAAATTTGTTGAAATTTGTCCTAGTCACAGAAGAAAGTATCTAAATTATAGACTTCATGGGGACTATAATCAGTACAGTACGCATAAAGCAGCTTTCAGCTGTTCTACCAATAAAATGTAATAGTGGAAAACAAGATGGAAGTTTATTTTCCCCTCAGTTAATCTTCTGAGAATAAGCAGCCAAAGAAGTATTTGACTGTCAGGGGCCCAGGTATATTATCGCCATTTTTTTTTTTTTAAGATCTATTTATTTATTTATACAAGCACTGGGTACAGTCAGAAGCGCGGGAGGGTGAGAGAATTCATCAGAGCCAGAGCGCGGAGCAGAGCAGGCAGACCTACGAAATACACTGCTGAAGGGCGCAGCAGGCGTGGCAGGAGAGGTCTGTCACGCCATGTGGGACCCTCGCCAGTAGCCAGGGATCTAACCAGCGCTGTAGAGGCTGCCGGCATCTTCACAGCCCAGTGCTCAACTGCTGCACCACCAGAGGAGGACCTATTATCGCCATCTTAACATGAGACTTCCATCTTCTGGGAGCTTGAGGGAGAATCAGTTCTGATGGTTTACAAGCAACCTTCAGCACAAGTCCTTTTGAGAACACAAGTGGGGAAACAGAACTTATCACTTCTCCTATCAGAACTTATCAGAACTTAGATGGCCAGACACACATGTCAAATGCAGTTCTGGACTGCTATCAGCTGAGGAAGGCAGTCCTCGCCCTGTGACTGACTCAAACTATCACTACAGAAGAATGGGAGAGCAGATATCAGGTGGCCACATCCGATCAACCCAGTAATACTTCTCAACTTCCTGCACATTGCCTTCTACCAGTCCTATGTAAATGCTCACTTATAAGTTTCCAAGGCTTATTCAATCCTTAATTCATTCAGCTTCTCTGCAACCTTTGATATAATTGACCTTACCAGCACTCTTTCTTCCTACTCTCCTAGTTTTCCTAATTATTTTTGATCCTCCTCCTGTTCCTTCCTAAAAGTGCATATTCCCCAAAGGCCTGTCATCTCAGGCTATTCCCATTGCCCCGTAAGCACTTCTTGCAAAGTTATCAGCTTTCTTCATTTCGACTGCTGTTTTCTATCTCTCTGTATTTTGCCATATTTTATCTTCAATACCCACACTTCACCTTTCCAACTCTGGGTTGAACGTCGCTACCTGGACATCATGTTAAATTTCAGACACAGAAAATCAAGTTTACCATCATCCCTCTGAAACCTCTTCCTTTTAATCCTAATTCAAGTGTATACTGTTATAATTGCCCAAACAATGTTTCAGGGTTTACATTTTTTTCAACTGTCTTTCTCACCCTCCCAATCTAGTCAATCAGTAAAAATGTACATCCATTTCAACTGTAGAGTTTCATATATTCCCCTCTTCGTACCCATTCATGAAGTTGGTTGTTGTTCTCATAATGACTTTAATAATCTCTCAGTCTAGACTATTTCAGTAGCCTCAGCTTTTCGCTCACTCCAATTCTTCCAACACTAATATCAGAGATATTAAGAGAACAATTTTTTTTCTTCTTCTTTTTTTTTTTAAGATTTATTTATACAAGCACTGGGTACAGTCAGAAGTATGGGAGGGTGAGAGAATTCACCAGAGCCAGAGCGGGGAACAGAACAGGCAGACTGATGAAGTACACTGCTGAGGGGAGCAGCGGGCAGCAGGAGAGGTCTGCGTGCCATGTGGGACCCTCGCCTGCGGCCAGGGATCAAACCAACACTACTACAGAGGCTGTGGGCAGCTTCACAGCCCAGCACTCAACCGATGAGCCACCAGGGGATTCCCAAGAGAACAACTTTTAAAAAGAGTAAGAAGAACATAATGTCATTGGGGTCAATCGTGGATTCAGTTCTCAGTGGAGGAATTTTTTAGTTCCTATTGTTTTCCAGAAACTTACATGCATCATCTTACATAATATTCAATGACAGCTAAGTTAACAGCTAAGCTATTAAGCATATACCATATGCCAGGCACTGTGTCAACAACTTTAACTTATTTTAATCTCACAACTGAAAGAGTAGATACCATTAATGTTCTCATTTTATACATTAAGAAATTGAGATGTAGACGTTGAGGCTTTAAGAAATTAAGTAATTTACTCAGGATATGCTACTGGATAAGTGGTGGAACTAGGATTTGAAATAGTTTCCAAAATTCCTTCTCTTGATCATTAACATATATAACCTCATAGAAATCATAGCCATTTTTGTTATCACCATTTCATAAACCAGAGATATTGAGTAAGCCTCCCAAGGTCACAGCCATAATTCAACTTCATGTTGACCAGACTCCAAAGTTTAGGGCCTTTCTACATTACACAACGTCCATTTATGGTAAAAACTACTACTCAGTCCCTGTGAAACATCTTGCATTTGTGGACTTGAAGGTAAGAGTAACTGATAAAAGTGACAATTAGTGAGCATAATAGCACCACCATAAGTTTCAGAAAGACATCCAAAGTATATACACCCCTTTTGGTGGTGGCATCCCTTTTATTTACAAAATCCTACATGCTAGGTTGTTTAAATTCCACTCAAGTCTTTTCGTCTGCATTATAATCTGGGTTTGTTGGCCATTTAGGGGACACAAGTGGATGGGTAGAGCCCTTTGTACTTTTTGTTCCAAGCTTGTCACTATTGTGATATTAAGCTCTTATGCTCAGTTAGCTTAGCTGATATTAAATAAAAAATGAGTATGTTATATTGAATAGGAAAGCTACAATAAAAGAGAAAATATTATCAAGTCAATCTTTCCCAACTGCTGGGGCAGGCATGGGAGTGTTGGATCTCCTGTTATCTTCTGCTAGTGTTCAGCCAAGACCTCAGACTTCTAGTTTGTTCCTGAAATTATGCATGCCAAAATACTTTAAAGTTTATATGGATGGCCATTTTTTAAGAATATGTAAGTACTTAAATGACATAGGTTGGAACTCTGAGTTCCATCTAAAAGAATAGTGTCATCTTTATTGACTGTACTTGACAATAGGTATAGGAGAGGAAAAAAAAGATGATACATTTGAAACATGGATGAAAGCAAAAATAAAAAGGCTCTTAAATTCAGTTTCAAGACACATACTTACAGTCCATGAAGACAGAATGGTGGCATCCAATGTCACTGAAATCTGAAAGCCAAGATTAGTTTCCTTAGCTATAAAAATGTTTTATTAGCATAGCAAAGAGAAAATACATTCAAAACACATTTATGATATTTGTTATGAGGCCCAAGAAGGAAAATGTTAATACAAATATAAAACCAAATGCTTACTTATGAAGACAAAAGATTAATGCTATATCTCTGACGATTCATCTCTTATACTCCACTATAGCTCAAGTAAGCCTACCTGCTACTCTTTCTACCTAGAATGGCCTACTTGCCCTGCACACATACGTGCAAACATAAACACACCATTACATTTCTCCTAACTGATATCCTTTAGGTCTTAGCTAAGATGTTATTTCTTCCAGGAAACTTTGTACTGTTGTTCACATGGTCTTCAAGACCATAGAAGCTGCCATCTCTAACCCCCTCAATTCTGGTAGCAATATGGGTCATCTGTACAGCAATTTTGTCTGTCTACTTCATCCATTAAACTCTAAATTCCTTGATGGCAAGAACTAGCTCTGCCTTCATCATTATTTTATCTTTAGGGCTCAGCATAGTGCCTGCCATAAAGTATAAAGGTGTTTGATACAAATTTGCTAAATGCATATATTTTCAACAGAGAAAGCAAGTGTTGTCATCACTAAGGTTACGAAATGTACTCTTTTCTAAAATGTATTTCCTAGAGTAAAACTAGTTCCAAGTATTTCAAAGATCCATAAAGAAAGACATACAGTTATTACTTCTTGTCTATTGTAGTAATAGTGACAAAGAGGCTCCTTCTAGCTTTTACCAATGAAATTTGAGAAGTGATAGGTGTCACTTCCTGGTGAAAGCTTTAAGAACTGGTGTAAGATTGATTCCCATGTTCACTTGCTCCATAACTGAAGCATGTGTCTCCTTCCCTTAATTAGAGAAGCATGTTTTGAATGAGAACTTGTCAGGCTGCATTCCTGAGTGAGAAGATATGGATCAGATCCTGCAGCTGATCTTGATGGATGTGGTGAGATCAGAAAATTTCTAATGTTGCAACAACTAACCCATTTTGGCTGACACACTTAAATAATAGCTACTGCCCTATCTCTTCTTTCTTGCTATCAGAAATTTCCTCCCTTTCTAGAGGCATAAAATGCCAAATATTCTTTCTTAGCCTCCACTGTAGCTATGTGACACAGTTCTGGCAGGGAAATGTAAATTCCACTGTGTTCCTACTGAATATTTTTCACCTACTAAAAAGTGATTCTAAGGAGAATTCCCCTATCCCTTTTGCTGCTGTTTGTAATTGTATGAAGTAATGAGGTAGCCATCTTTTAACTGAAAGGTCTAATATTATAGTTAAAAAGTAAAAAAAAAAAATCCAAATACCAGTAATATCACTGAGTGTTCAAACCTAAAATTTGTCACTTCAAGAATTGCTGCTACATGAGATTATAAATGTCTTTGGTGTCTGGAACCCATGTTGATCAGGAATATTTTGTAACTTACAGCTGAATACATTCTAACTTAGATGCAGAAATTGCAAATTTCTCTCTCTGGCATCTTATATATCATGAAATTACAAAATCCAGTCCCAGCCAATATATCAGATTGGATGCACAGAAACCAATAACATTTGGAAAAACTAAAGACATGAAAAGATCATCTAATGATGAAATGTTTCAGGTAAAGATGAAATCCATATGCTAATATTACAAAAGTAGTGTTCTTCCTTACTTTGGAAAAGCATAAGAGGGTACATTGGGAAAGGATATTTTCAATACTTTCATTCTTAGCCTCTTTGTTCAGAATTATCTCATTAAAAAATTTTAACATTAAAGCTATTTGCCTAAGAAACTCTTAGTTGTCCTAGTATTAAAAAATGTCAACCATATATATTTTGTCATCACAAATCTTTGCAAGGCAGGAAGAAATTGATGAAGTGATTTTCTTATGTTTAGCTAGTTACTTACAGAAGTCATTTATATGACTTATAAATGACCTGATTTATATGGAATCTACCAGAATTTCTTCCATCTCTTAGAAAGAAAAAAAGGTATTCATTTGTCTCCATCTCCATCAGAAAATATTTTTCCAGGTGTAATTAGTAATTTATTATTAAACATTCTATTAAATATTGGCAATTTACATAATACTTATTGAAAAATATAAAGGAATTATTCAGTCCTTTTTGTAGTCACAGCATCCTTCAAAACAGAGCATACATAGTTCAACAAATAAAAATAGACACTTTGACATGAAAAACAAAATCTTTTCTAAAGAAGTTCACCCGCCAACCCCAAATCCTGTTTTGTACATAGTGACCAATTTCAGGAATTTTCTCCACATGGTTTGGCTCATGAGCCACTCCCGACAGCAGCCACAGACACATAAGATCTGTGTTTTCATATTAATTGATTTGTCTCTATGTGGTGTTCTTTTATGCTTGGGAGTAATTATGGTTCTATAATACAGGGATCTGGTTTAATTTTATATACAAACTACAGAAATGGAACTGCATGGGTTAGAATAGATGGTAGCTTGTGATAAAACAGGTTTCTGTGAATTATTTTGGATCAAGAGTACAGGTGGACAGCGGGCTGGGTGCAGAAAGATCAATAGCAGGTGACAGATACAACAGCTGCCTTGGCTCAGCTGCCAATAAACAATCAAGATTCACAGGATCACAGGCTGAGTTTCAATGGAAAGTATGGAAGTGGTGGAAAACAATTCATCAACTCTCTGAGTCATGAGAAACACATTTTAAAATCATATCATCAGTTCTAACAGGGGGTCAATTATTTATAGAACCAAAGTTCTTGTAGACCTCTGAACTTTTATACTAAATAGTGGTGTCATTAGGAAAAATGATTGCTACCCTTTGAAATATTGATTGGTTAATTCTTCAGCATTAACTTTTGTGGAATCAGCTTTTAGAGTAATGATTAATCAAAAAGTGTTCCAGGTTCATTCTAATGCAATATAGCATGCTTAAGTGGTTGTTATATAGAAGTGGAAGTTAGTATCATCATTATCAATTATTGTTATATTAAAGCTTTAAAACTTGCCTATGGAAATAAGGATAATTTCCCCTAAAATTCTAAAAGCTTTTACATACATACAGAAGTGTGACTTCTTTTTAGAAATTTATTTTTTCAGTCTGGGAGTTCCTAATTAATTTGGATAATTTTAAATGCAGATAGTAATTTCAGGCAGTTGATGCCAGATTGTCATCTCATTCTTTAGGATTTTCAGTTGGGTATTCACAATGCCCTAAAATAACTTTCAAATCCTTTTTCCAAATAATCTGGTACCGCTCTCCCCCCAGATTAGAGTACCAGACACATGATACACAAGCTGTAATTGCAAATTACTTTTAATGCCTCCCCAGAATTTATGCATTGAATTGGGTATCTTCACCTTCAACACAGTCACCCTTTGACACTTAAACACTTTCATACCAAACATGATCTCCCTAGCTATCATCCTGGGTATGAGAGCACGTAAATATTCCATGATTGAACGGCTCCAAGTGAGTGAGTTAGTGAGAAAAGGATAGATATGAATTAAACTCCTCTCTGAAGACTCTCCAAAACCAGTAATATTTTTCTTTTAATATCTACACTAAAACAAAGTTTTGTGATTAGGGGGTAAACCTGATTAGTGAAAACAGTAAAAAAAAAAATCATACAGAACAAGTCTTAGGAATGAGAGACACAATTCAGTGGGAGAAGGGCACTTAGGAAAACACAAGGCATGATCAAAATGTTACAAGTCTGACTGTCTCATAATTGGGCTCCTAAGGCAATTGCAGAAATGTTTTGAGTATCACCAACAACTCTGGATTATGCATATCAACTCCAGGATGACTGCTTTCAAAGCCTATGCTCAGTATAGAAAAACTGGTCTCTAATTTTCATGCTAATTTTTTTCTAATTGGGCTTATATATTTCTGGTCAAGCTTACATAATTTTTTTTTTAAATATAACTGTGAGAAAAGGCCCTGTTGCTTCATGCTAATATCAAACCCACAAAACTTCATTTTTCTCATCTGCAAAATGAAATGATCAGATTAGGAAATTAGGTGATCTCTTTAAACTTTTCCAGTGCTAATGTTCAATAATTCCATCAATTACTCCAACATTTCAGAGATTTCATATGAAGGGAACTGTCCCTTTAAAAAGTCACAGGGTTTTAGACCAGCAGATACAAAGCTGCTAGAGCAAGATAAATGGGACAGAGTTGTGCACACTTGTGCGCACGCACACACAACACACACACAACACACACACCACTTCTGTCCCATTAGCAGTAAACTCTCTGCCCCAAACAGGGACAAATGTAGAAGTCAACATAATGTTTGCATTCATGTAAAATCAATTATGTAAATAAGAGTGCAGCTGTTCTTCAAATGATTTGTCAACTTTTTACCAAGTAGTTGTAACTTCAAAAGTGGAGGAAGAGCTTTCAAATGGAAGCAGGATGGGCTTGAATAAGTTCTGCTTTCGACTGTGTCCAAAGTATTTTATTCTGTAGGTTCCAGGCTGGGCAGTCTCTGGAATATGCCATTGTATTGTTGTATTGCTATGACCTGAAAGTCCTTTGTGCCAATAGAAACTGTGGAAAACAAACAAGCCCATTTTTGGTCTTTAAATTTATGATTAGAAAAGTGTATAATTATTCATTCAATGAAGATTCAGTTAGTTCCTACCGTTAGGTGCTATTCTAGATATAGAGGCTACTAGCAAGAAACAGATAAATATCTACTATCTAGAAAAGGAACTTTAAGAAACAGTCATTTGTATAAACACTTTATTTTCTCTACTTTTCTAACTACCTAAATTCTAGCCATCCCAGGAAGCCTTACCTGATATTCAGAACACAGGATATCTTCTGCTTTAGTACTGGACAGCATCCTTTCAGCCCTTACCATTCTTTGCTTCAACTGACACTTCTTTTCACATCTAGATTCATTTGTTATAAATACATATTTACTTAGCACACATGCCAGAATTTATTTTAGAGGCACTGGAGATACAGCAGTGAGCACAATAGACAGGGTCCAAGGTTTCATGGAGTTTTTGTTCTAGTAGGGCAAGAGTGGAAAGAGAGGTAATAGACTAGAAAATCAAGAAATGATCTCAAAAGTGAAATGTGGAATGAAGAGATTAAGACCAGTATTCTGTAAGATGTCATTTTTACTGAGTATGTCTAAGGGAAAAACATTGTAGGAAAAAGAACAGAGAATTGAAGTCTAAAGCAAGAACAAAGTTGGTTCAGCCAAGGTATAGAATGAAGGTTAGTATGACCAGTAAGTAGAAGAGTGAGATGAGAGCTAGATGGAGTCAGATAAATTAGTTCTTGTAGCCATGACAGGCAGCTAGACACTCTTCTAGAGATAGTGAAATACAATGAGCTAACTGACTGATATCCTCCTCCAGTTACTAAATCCCGTGGGCATAGATGACATTTTCAACATTTGATGTTTCTCGGTGATAGGCCCAGTGCTCCTAATAAATAGTTGGTGATACTACTGCTGATGAACAAGGGAGAGACCTTTACATATCCTGTGTGTATAGCTATTATGATTTGGGGTTTTTGAAAATAAGTCATCCTTTTATAATTACATGAATAACTATTTTTAACAATAAATGCATATTTATAACTTGTTAAAATATACCCTAACAAGTCCTAAAGATCAGCAGAAAGATTATGCCCATATTTACATTTGGCTATCACATGGACCACAACATGGCATTTATTCTCAACCATGTGCACCAACCCAACATGCAAATAATTACTTAGTTTGGGGCTGTCTGAATTAGACATACATTGCTAAAAAATTTTTTCACTCCCATACCACTGTCCTGTGGTGTGAAATGTATACACAAAAACAGAAACATTTTCTATTTTAGACACATTGTCAGATCTTCTAAATATCTATTCAATTGCCATATTTGGTAACAACAGTCATAGACTTGTCACCATGGAAACTCCATGAGCGTAGCCCATACTGTACACAAGTCCATAAGAGTTTTAGACTCAAACTTCTTGTGATTTAGTAATTCTAATAAAGAATCATCAACCATATGCAAAATAGATTGGGTTTAGATTTGTCATTTTCCCAGAAGGAATGTCGGGTTCTAAAGGACCATCTCAACATCTTCACCCATTTCACTCTATTTGCAAGAAGGCTATCTAGCTTTTAGGGGAGCTATGAAAATGGGAAAAAGCAAACTAATAGTGTTTATAAGAGCTTATAACAAATGTTTATAAGTGACTGTAACCCATTAGCACCTAATCTTACAGAAGCACATATCACACTGTTTTGTAGAAAAATCAAATCAAAATGAAATCTAATAAATCAACTAAATATGGACAGAAGATTCCTTGGGAATTTGATATCACCAATATCATGTATTGAGTCAGTTTTCTCATTTGTTTTCCCTGCATTACTAACCAATGGTTTTCAAGACTTAACAGACAAAATATTAGATAGGCTTACCGAGTCTCCCAGGAAGCATCATTATGCACTATCTCCCATTTGCCTGAAATGGCCTCATATTTCTCCACAGTGAGAAAGGTCGGATAGGTCTGAAATGCAATTAGTATAACTGATCAGACACAGACACTCACAGATTGAACCTGTCTGCAAATGCTCCCTATGTTGATTGTTTGCTAACTTACAATTCCTTCTGTGAAAATCATATAATTTCACCTAAATTCTTAGGTGTTCCTCTTAACAGTCTCAGCAATGTTTCAGAATGCAGATTTATCCAGTTTATGAAAACCAACACTATTTTTTATAGAAAATCAAATTAAGGGCCTCCCCGGTGGTGCTAAAAGCAATTCCTGTATTTTGTCCAAAATGGATTCCTAGAAACCAAATAAGCAGCATATTTTATTTTCCCACTGGAAAATAGCTATAATAATTTGTCTCAGAGCCAAGAATCAGCTTCAAACACAGAAAAGATTTGAATAATGTAACAACTTAAAAGATATGAAGGTCACAACTCTCGAATTTTCCTTAGGTGGGACTTTTGTCTAACTCACCTTTCCCCATCACAGGTCTTTGTACCTATTATTTATAGGTGTTCAAATAAACCTTTGTGAATGGATCACTTATTTATGGAATTGCTTAAAATTATTCTCTAATTACTCAACTTATGGCTTCTGTTCAATGAAAAAGTTTTTATAACCATGAAATTTGTAAAGAGATTGATTTCTGGCCAATAGGGCAGAGTGTCACTCGGAGGCCTGAGATGATATAGGAGAAAGGGTAAGCCCCAGTGTATAGATCTAGAGTATAGATTAGAGAACAAGTCTTAGCTGCTGAATAAGAACTATGTGACTGTCTTTTCCCTACATCTCAACTTTAATCTCTTCCAGCCACATAATTAGTTATCACAAATAATTTAGTCTCTCTAGGGCTCAGTTTATTCATCTGTAAAATAGTGATAGTAAAACAACTCACTGAGTAGTAGTAAAGATTAAATTAGATTCATGTGATAATGTATAAAACTACTTAGCCTAGTCCCTGCAAATACTTAAGTGTTCAATAAATAGTGGTGATAATGTAATGAATACTTATTTTTAAAAAAGGTGCTGGAAATTGTTTTATGCCAGTCCTACAGCATTTGCAGAGATTCTATTCTCATTATAGTCTTTTGTTTTCTTTAAGTTTTTTGTTCTCCTGTTCTCTCCATGGTAATAATAATGATATTTCCCCACTCTAAGGATCAGATGATAACACATCCTGCAGTTCTGCTATGACATTTTGATATCTTCAGAAAATAATATTATATACATATAAGTATTTGGAAATAGCTAGGCTGTTTAGTGAAATTATTTCAAACAGGTGCATATTAATTATTTTAACAGCAGTATATTCTTCCCAAAGTCATACTTGACAATGCCATATTATCACTAGAATGTATCTAGTTATTGCTTGCATAGTGATATCAATATTCTAAGGGAGTTATGGAAAAGTAAAATTACTTCATTTTATTAACAGGTATTATATATGTATGTACTTTTACATGTACTTATGTATGATTAAAACAAGTGCATGACATGATATGTAGCAAACTATTGACAATGACTATCCAAAAAGGCTTATGGAAAGGGGTACTCTCACATTCTATTTGATGTGCAGATGTCTGTTTTCACATTTGGACATGGATTTCTTATGTCATTTTTCAAGATTAATAAATACCCTATTAGAACCAGTGGCAAAGAGCAGAGAAATGGTCTGCAAGGCAGAGTAGAACACATTGGCAGCAGCTCTGAGCCAGTGGTATTTCCACCGGGGTCCACAGTGACTCCACAACAGTAGAGGCAGCACTGCTGAAGAGAGAGAGGAGCCAAAGACTTCACTCTCGCTTCCTTGATTTTTTTAATTTAATTTTTAATTAATTAATATATATATTACATCATTGTTCATTTTAAAACAATGTTTGCTTATTTCCCCCCTCAGGTTTTCACAGAGTTAGTGGAGTTTAAAATTTTGAATAAATAAATATTTGACTGTTTTCAAATGTATATCTCAAAAGTCAATCCAGTTCTTTATGACTTTTGTGGTAGGTGACCCTAAGTGAATGCCAGTTAAATGTTTCTTCTACGCTTTTTTCCAGACTCAATTTCACATTAATTGTACCCACTGAAAATATTCCCTCATTTATAAAATAAGATGAAAAGCAAGCCAGACTATTTTACCTTTAGTTGTTAATCTCTGGAATATTCCAATGAATGAAAGGCTAAGAAGCAGATTTAAAATTTAAAAAAGGATTATTGATGCTTACCCGGTTTTCTGCTGAATTCTTTGGGTTAGCACCTACAAATGTAACTTCAGCAACTTCTCCCTGAAAATAAAAATTCAACATATGACATCTAATGGAAGAATTTTTTGCTGTACTCATATTTGGGTCATTACTTATCAATTGGTGTATGGTCCTGAGTGCCTGCCTAGATTTTATTCTATCTAATCAAGCAAGTTATCACGTAAGAATATTAGAGAAAATACCCTTGGCAGAGATAGGCACAGGAATCTGGGACCAGTAAGTTATTTCAGAATTTTTAGCCAGTAAATTTGTTTTGGTAGAGTCAAATACCGATAAAGATGCAGAGCTATAGTTAATATTAGAGACAGCATAGTAAATAGCTTCTTCAGTCCTTAGTATTTGTTCATACCGTTGTCCTACACACACACAGAGGAAATGAACTGAAGCAAGTAAGAACAATTAAAACTTTCCATGGATGATTCATACATGTTAAGTTACACTTTACACGTAAGATACAAGATGAAGTAACAAGATGTATAGATACCTTCCCACCTGAAACTAGAAAAACTGGACAAACATACTAAACAATGGTTCAAAGAGGCGTAGGCATCAGGCAATGAAAATGATGATCCTTAAGTGACAGAAAACAAATGAGTCCTGGAATAGACCATGCATGATGCCTTCAGAGAGTTTATAGGCCACAGTACAAGGAAATTTCAAAAGATTTGGGCAGTCAACCTAAGTCAAGTAATAGATGTGGAAATCCAGGAAGGACAAACAATTCTGAGTTCCTAAGGTGGGGTAACAAGAGGAGAGCCACAAACATGGAAATCTCTGGAGATTTGTGGAGTGTGCTTCTGAGCTCTGCAAGCATGCAAAGAATTTACCTAAAGGGCCTCCCTGGTGGCGCAAAGGGTTAGGACACAGCCCATGAAGCTATCTGCAGCCACTGCAGCACAAGTTCAATCCACAGCCAGGGAAATATCCACGTGGTGCAGCAGACCTCGCCTGTCTTGCCCACTGCTCCCCTCAGCAGTGTATTTCAGTCAATCTGCCTATTCTGTTTCCCACTCTGTCTATGGTGAATTATCTCACCCCCCACACCTCTGGCCTGTACCCCAGTTCTTATATGCATAAATCAATCTTAAAAAAAAAAAGAAATTACTTAAAGCCAGGAAAAGAACACTTAAAAAGAATTCGAGAAGATAATTACCAGATTTTTCACAATTCACTATTAAACACAACTGTGAAAAGTTCTAACCCACCAGCTAGACTGGGAAAACTCATAATTTTAGAGTTTTACCACAATGTGTGCAGGAGCAATTTTCCCTAACATAAAAGCTGCTTTGGCCCTGCCTAAAATATTTAGTGAGACCCAACAGGATCAAATTGTTTCAATGTAACTTAATAACCACCTAAAACAAAGCTCAAAAATATTTATAGTAATAGAAAAATGTCAAGCACCTGACAAGAGAAAATTTACTGTGTCTGATGTTAATCAAAAATTACCAAGCATATGAAGGAAAGAATAAAATTATTCTTAATGAGGTAATTCTCAATCCAAAGTGACCCATAAATGAAACAGATGATCAAATTCATTGATAAGGACACTAAAACAGTTCTTGTAACTGTAATCTGTATGTTCAAAGCTAGTAGCATGAATACATTAAGTTTGGATGCAGAAGAAATATAAAAGACCTAATTCCACCCTTGAGATATAAAAACCACAGTTTCTGAAAAGAAAGTACCTGCATGAAGTCATCACATTAGACATTGCAGAAAAAAAATGAATGTGATAACATAGCAAAAATTCTGTACAAATAAAAAACAGAGAGAGGGGACAGAGTGGGGGAAAGTGAATAGAGAAATGGTGGGCTGTAGAGCAACTTCAAATTGCTTCATATATAGTTGGAGGTTTTAAAACATAGGAGAAAGGAATGCAGGAAAAAAATACTTGAAGAAATAAATTTTACAAATTTGCTAAAAATTATAAGCCTTTAGCCAAGAGACTCAATGAAGCTTATTTAAGCACAAGGAACTTAAGGAATAAAACATGAAAGCTCATTGAAATCAAATTGCTTAAAACCAGAAGTAAAAAGAAAAACATTCTACAGCAATAAAAGAAAAAGACACATTAGAAAGAGAACATGTAAGGGTGACAGCAAATTTGTCACTGAAACTATGCAAACCACAAAACAATGGAGGAACATCTCTAAAGTACTGAGGAAAAAAACAAATAAGAATTCCAAAGAATTAAAATATAACCAAAGAGCTAGAGAGAGCTAAGCGCTCTCACCAGGGAGATTACCAAATTAGTCAATCTCATCAGCATTTATCAAAATTCTCCAACCACAATCAATTTGCATTTCGCTTCAGAAATCACTATGTCACTTATAGAGCAATCATCCCTGCAGTCACCGTTATGGCTCATATATATATTTTTAATTTTACTTCTGATATCTGGTTATGCAAATTGCCCTAAACCTTAAAAGTGGTTCTTTGTCCTTGAAATGTTTTCCCCATTCACAATTTCCTGTTTACTCACACTCAATCTTAACAAGGACAAACAACCTCACCATAAATACAGTATGCCAATTCAAATAGTAATGATAGAGGACAGGCAATTTTTTTTTTAAGATTTTATTTATTTATTTATGCAAGCCCTGGGTACAGTCAGAAACGGGGGAGGGTGAGAGAATTCACCAGAGCCAGAGCGTGGAGCAGAACAGGTAGACCGACGAAGCACACTGCTGAGGGGAGCAGTGGGCATGGCAGGAGAGGACTGCGTGCCATGTGGGACCCTTCCGGTGGCCGGAGATTGAACCAATGCTGCAGAGGCTGCGGGCAACCTTGCAGCCCAGCGCTCAATCGCTGCACCACTGGGGAGGCCCAGTACAGGCAATTTTGACATAACATATTAAGAAGATCAATATGTCCTTCCTTATTTCAAAAAATAATCATGTATCTAGACAAACCATCAAAGCAGCCATTTTTGGTACTTTGTATATCAACCAAAAACTAAGAAATGCTTATTAATCAAAATTGCACAGATATTTGGCATTCATGCCTAGGGTTATTTTGTGGTGCTACAGTTCAATCAGAGCAGGGAGACCATGAAATCAACTGCTTTGGGGTCTCCCTGGTGGTGCAAAGGGTGAAGTGCAGCACTGTGAAGCTGTCTGCAACCTCTGCAGCATGAGTTCAATCCCCGACCAGGGAGCTACCCACATGGCACAGCAGACCTCTCCTGTTTCACCTGTTGCTCCCCTTAGCAGTGTATTTCAGTCAGGCTGCTTATTCTGTTCCCCACTCTGTCTCTGGTGAATCATTTCACCCCATGCACCTCTGGCTTGTACCCCAGTTCTTATATGCTTAAATAAATAATTTTTTTTTTTGAAAAAAAGAAGTCAACTGCTTCGCTGCTGTAGCAGAAAGAACACACTTGATTTGGTACATAGTCATTTATGGTGGATGGAAAACTCCTCAGGCTAGCAGCTAGGGTAATGGACAATTTTGGGCATTGAAGTGTTTTCAGAGGTAAGATAACCATATTGGTTTTGATAAGCTCTGCTCAGTCCTGGAATGACCAGAAGTTATGAAGCTTTCCCTATCCTTGATTTAAAAGACTATTTTTCTGAGCACCAATGAAGAAAAGGAATAATTTGGATTTTAGAAAAACAATAGTAATCACCTGAGCATGCACAGCAAAGACCACAGTAGGCACAAGCAACCCACATATCCCTGGCCAATGGAGTCTATGTACGGAGACCTGAGAGAGCTCCAGTAGGAAACTAAAAGTTAGGAAAACCAAATGATCTGACACAATGAGATACCACCTTACACCAGTGAGAATGGCACATATTAAAAGAAATTATAAAACAAATATTGGTGAGGATGTGGAGAAAAAGGAACTCTCCTACACTGCTGGTGGGAATGCAAACTGGTCCAACCACTATGAAAAGCTGTCTGGAGTTTCCTCAGTCTACTAAAAATGGAGCTACCATATGCCCAGCAATTGCACTCCTAGGGATCTACCCAAAGGACACAAAAACATTAATTCAAAAGCATACCTGCACCCTTTTGTTTATTGCAGCACTATTTATAATAGGTAATATGTGGAAAGGAAACAACCCAAATGCCCCAAAATAGATGACTGGATCAGGAAGATGTGGTATGTTCTATGAAACCAACATTACACTAATACCAGAACCAAACAAAGACAGCACAAAAAAAGAAAATTACAGGCCAATCTCCCTAATGAACACTGATGCAAAAATCCTCAATAAAATCCTTGCCAACATAATCCAACAATGCATCAAAGGGATAGTACACCACAATCAAGTGGGATTCATCTCAGGGGCACAAGGATGGTTCAACATATGAAAATCCATCAGTATAATCCAACACATCAACAAAAAGAAAAATAAAAACCATATATCTTATCAATAGATGCTGACAAAGCATTCGACAAAGTCCAACATCCATTTATGATGAAGACCCTTGAAATTCTCGGGATAGAAGGAACATAACTTAACATGACAAAAACCATATACAACAAACCCACTGCCAACATTATTCTCAATGGTGAAAAGCTGAAGGCCTTTCCTTTAGGATCAGAAACAAGATAAGGATGTCATCTCTCACTACTGCTTTTCAATGTAATACTGGATGTCCTAGCCAGGGCAATAAGACAAGAGAAAGACATACAAGGAATCCATATAGGGAAAAAAGAAATAAAAGTATCACTATTTGCAGACGATATGATAATATACATAAAGAACCCTAAAAACTCCACAGAAAAACTACTCAAAATAATCAACCAGTTCAGTAAAGTAGTAGGATACAAAATCAACACACAAAAATCAGTAGCCTTCCTATACACAGTCAATCAGAAGAAGAAGAAATAAAAAAAAAAACCACCCATCCCTTTTATAATTAAAACCAAAAAAAAAAATCAAATACTTGGGAATAAACCTAAGAAAAGAGGTGAAAGACCTATATAAAGAAAATTATAAAACACTGTTAAAAGAAATTGAAGAAGACACAAAAAAATAGAAAGACATCCCCTGCTCATGGATTGGAAGAATCAACATTATTAAAATGGCCATCCTCCCAAAAGCAATATACAGATTCAATGCTATTCCAATAAAAATCTCAATGATATTTTTCAAAGAAATAAAACAAATACTGATGAAATTCACATGGAACCACAAAAAAACCCGAATAGCCAAAGCCCTACTGATGAAAACAAAGGAGAAAGGAGGTACCACACTTCCAAACTTCAAGCTATACTACAAAGCCATAATAATTAAAACAGTTCGGTATTGGAACCAAAACAGACACACAGACCAATGAAACCAAATAGAGAGCCCAGAAATAAAGCCACAATTATATGAACAACTAATCTTTGACAAAGGAGCAAAGAATATGCAATGGAACACGGACAGTTTGTTCAATAAATGGTGCTGGGAAAACTGGACCTCCATGTGCAAAAAAATGAAACTAGACCACCACCTCTCACCATACACAAAAATCAACTCAAAATGGATAAAAGAACTAGACATAAGACCTGAAACCATAAAATACATAGAAGAAAATATAGGTAAAACACTACAAGACATACATCTCAGAAACATCTTTAAAGACTCATCACTGTGTATAGGAAGGCAGTGATAGTGAAGGCAGAGATAAACACCTGGGATTACATCAAACTGAAAAGCTTCTGCACAGCAAAAGAGACATTAACCAAAACAGAGAGACACCCCACTGATTGGGAAAAAATCTTTGCACTCCATCCAACTGATAAGGGACTCATCACAATGATATACAAAGAATTCACAGGGCTCAACAAAAACAAAATAAACAATCCAGTCAAGAAATGGGCAGAAGAACTCAAAAGACATTTCTCCAGAGAGGAAATACAAATGGCCAACAGGCATATGAAAAATGTTCAACATCCCTTATAATCAGGGAAATGCAAATCAAAACCACACTGAGATACCACCTTATACCGGTAAGAATGGCACATATCAAAAAAAAACAAGCAAGAACAAATGTTGGCAAGGATGCGGTGAAAAAGGAACACTCCTACATTGCCGGTAGGAGTGCAAACTGGTCCAACCATTGTGGAAAACTGTCTGGAGGTTCCTCAGACTACTAAAAATGGAGCTACCATATGATACGGCAATTCCACTCCTAGGGATCTACCCAAAGGACACAAAAACAGTGATTCAAAAGAGCACCTGTACACCTATGTTTATTGCAACACTCTTTACAATAGGTAAAACCTGGAAACAACCCAAAAGCCCAAAAGTAGATGACTGGATCAAGAAGATGTGGTATATTTACACAATGGAATATTACTCAGCAATCAAAAAAGATAAACTCATGTTATTTGCAGCAACATGGATGGAGCTAGAAGGAATTATACTCAATGAAATAAGCCAGAAGGAAAAAGAAAAATATCAGATGGTTTCACTTATAACAGTAATATAGGGGAACCAAATAAGACATCAGTGTAAAAACAATAATAATAACAGCACAAAACACAACAGAGCAAAAACAGACAATTATAAACAAGAGACATACTGCAGGGGAGGAGGAAGGAGAGGGGTGAGAGGGAGGGAGGGAGGAGCACAGGGGACTGTGGTGATGGTGCACCGGTGCCTTGGGGAAGGAGATTCTATGGGGACTCAATCTGAGGGGGTGAGGGGAAGCAAATATTGTCTAAAAAATGTAAAAAAATGATAAATGTTAAAAGAAAAAAAAGAGAAAAAAGATGTGGTATGTATATACAATGGAATACTCTTCAGCAACCAAAAAAGATAAACTGAGGCCATTCTCATCAATGTGGATGGAGTTAGAAGTATGCTCAGTGAAATAAGTCAGAAGGAAAACGAAAAATATCAGATGGGTCACTTATAGGAGGATTATAGGGCAACCAAATATGGGATCAGGGAAAAATAATTTAAAAACACAACAAAACAAAAATAAAGAGGCCACTATAAATCAGAGATATTCTGCAGGGGAGGGGAAGGAAGAGGGATCAAAATAGGGGCAGGAAGAACACAGGGGACTATGGTGATGTTGCACAGGTGATTTGGTGATGGAAATTCTATGGGGACTACACCTGAGATAAGAAAGCAAATGTTGTACAAAAATGAACAATGGGGCCTCCCCGGTGGTGCAGCAGTTGAGCGCTGGGTTGCGAAGCTGCCCGCAGCCTCTACAGCGCCGGTTCGATTCCCGGCTGCCGGGCGAAGGTCCCACACTCCCCTCAGCAGTGTACTTCATCAGTCTGCCTGTTCTGTTCTCTGCTCTGGCTCTGGTGAATTCTCTCACCCTCCCACGCTTCTGACTGTACCCAGTGCTTATATAAATAAATCTTTTTTAAAAAAAAAGAACGATGTAAAATATATATAAATAAATTAAAAAAAAATGATCTGAATAGTAAAAGCATACCCCAGCCCACACATATCTGTCAGCAGAGATTAAAATTCTTACTCCCTAAGACATCAATATACAAAATCTAACCAATATTTGTCAAGTTAACAAGTTATGCAATTACAGGGATAACAACATGTGAGATTTAAAAGTAAAATCAAGAATAAAAACTGAGTGGTTATCAGCAGCCAAATCTTGAACCAAACTCTCAAAAACCTGATCATAGAACTTTTTTTTTTAACATGGTACAGGGCACCTACCAAAATCCAAAAGCGAAAAAAAAAGCACAGACGGGTGAAAGATTGACTGTTTTTTCTCCTAAAGTCAGAAACAAGACAAGGATGGACAGTCTCACAACTTCTATTCAACATTGTGTTGGAGAGGCTAGTCAGTATAATAAGAGGAAAAGACGATTAAAGGCAGCCAGAAAAGAAATCCCAAAGGCAATAAGAAAATCTGCTTTTATTTGCAGACATTTAACTATTTATAGAAATTTCTAATGAATTCACATATGCACCCAAAAACTTTTGAAATAAATGATTTGGCAAAGTTACAGGATATAAGAACAATGTAAAATAGGAGCAGTGCAAATCTTTATTTTTTTTAAAGATTTATCTATTTATGCATACAAGAACTGGGGTAGAGGTGTTGGGGGTTGAGAGGATTCACCAGAGACAGAGTGGGGAACAGGCAGATGGACCAAAAAAAAAAATGCTAAAGGGAGCAGCGGGTGAGCCAGGAGAGGTCTGCTGCACCAGGTGGGTTTCTCCCCGGCCGGGCATGGAACTCATGTTGCAGTGGCTGCAGATAGCTTCATAGGTTGCATCTTAACCTCTTGCTAACAGGGAGGACCGCAAATCTTTATTTTTATGTGCTTTTACTATCTTTGATTTAAGAGATTTCTTTTCTGAGAGCACCAATGAATGGTCCCATGAAGAAAATGAATAATTTGAATTTTAGGAAAACAATAGTAACCACCTGAAAATTATTTTCCCAATCTCATGTTTTCAAAGTCTCTGCAGATATAAGAACAATTATTAAAATTATCATCACTAACAGCTATTCCATGGCATAATTAGAAGAAGATAATGACAGTAAACACCTTTGCCCTCTCCTAAAACACAGGTTTGTGAAGGATTCCAAGATCCCTTTGTGAGTCTTACCATTTTATATTTTTGTTTCAGTGGTATCAGGACATCCCCAAATTTTTGGCCTATCGGTGTATTATCCTCAATATTAGGAATTAATGAGATCAACAGTTGTTTGAAAAATGGAGGTTCTGGACCACTGTTCAGGTCGGCTACTGTATCCTAGAACAGAGAACATTTGCGTAAGGAATACACAAAGCAGACTTAAAACCCTTTGCTTACCCCCCACACCAGCAATGCATTCATAAAACACAAACACACACACACACACTTTAAGAGCTAACACATTTAGAAAATGTAAGCGGAACTTTGCTAGAATGTGAGCTTAGACATCTGCAACTTAAATTTCTGTTACTGGAAAAGAATTTGGGTTAAAAACAAAACTTTCACTTCCCTAGGATTATACTCCAGTGACCAGAGATCAAGATCGGAAGCACATTACACAGGGTTAGATTGGGAACATTTGTTTTTCCATTGCATGACTGTAAAGGGCTTAACACATGATAGTCTTTGTAACATGATACTGTAATTAGTCTCTAATTTTTAAAAAGTGTTGAGTCACTCCAGGGAAGCTTTCTTCCTGGATCCTTTTCTGAGATAATTAAAGAATGTAATATTTACATTTTAAATTTAAAATGTTCAGATCAGCCCATATCCTGACTGGTTTTATCTGTATTTTCCACATTTGCCACCTTTAGTAAAGTCATCATAGTGCTAATCTCAATTTTTTTTTTAAAGATTTGTTTATTTATTTATACAAGCACTGGGTACAGTCAGAAGCACAGGAGGGTGAGAGAATTCACCAGAGCCAGAGCAGGGAACAGAATAGGCAGACCGACGAAGTATACTGCTAAGGGGAGCAGTGGGCGGCAGGAGAGGTCTGCACGCCATGTGGGACCCTCACCCAGCGGCCAGGGATCGAACCGGTGCTACGGAGGCTGCAGGCAGCTTTGCAACCCAGCACTCAACCGCTGCACCACAGGGGAAGCCCTAATATCAAATTTTAAATAGCTTTTATACATATTTACTGTACTTTATTCCTTACTTTTTACTTTTTAGATTTAATATTTCCAAAAGCCCCATAAATAATGTGTTTAGATTTCCATTTTGCAAATGAGGAAAATAGGCTTGGAAATACTCAAGATCACATAGCTCATCTTAAATACATAACCATCAAATTTATTCTGAAAAATATCTCTGCAAAATGAATCAGACTTTTCTTCCTAAATATTACTATGAAATTTGAATATATATTTCCACAGGAAGAACTACAGGCCTATGACTGTAATAAATAGTGGTTGTCTTTAGGGATGGGTTATAGGTTTTTGCTTTTCTATATAATTTGAATATTCTACAAAGTTTTTATAACTTTTTTTAAAAAGGTATCAGACCTAAAATTTGGGGAAATGTTATAATAATCATATAATCAAAATATATCCTAAGTAAATATATCATACTAAAATTCCAAACACAAAATTAGTAAATAATTATGTGAAGGTATATATAATTACAAATATTCAACTCTTTGGGACTATAGTTGTTGCAATTTCATTTCATTTCATTTCATTTGTTTTAATTTAATATATCCAGGTTCTTTCTTTGGATGGACTTTATCTTTGTTATACAATGTTTGTTTCAGTCTTCATTGGGCTTAAAGGTATAATAAAAGGGACTGCTAATTAAGCTATTTATTCTGATTGTGACTAATCTTCAAACTCCACAGTACAGCTGCATAAATAACTCTTCCAAAGAGAAGATTTCCATAAGTAGAGTTCCTTTAAGTAAAGGAACTCTTTACTTAAATCCTTTACTTAAAGGAACAGATATTTTAGGTAGATATAATGTGAATATGCATTCCAAGTTACTACTACACTTAATAAATCTAAACCTTTATTGATAATAACAGCTGTTATTTTTAAACCAACAGTAAAGTAAAAACATGTCACTAATTATAAGATTCCTGTGATCAGAAGACACATTCCACTTTCAGAAATGTTACAATTGGGAAAATGGGCATGTCAGAATTGACCTGTTCAATTTGTGAAGTGATTGGAGAGAATGGAACCAGAATTAAGAGAACACTGATTCAACATTAACTTGTAATTACAGTAAACTTTTCACCTCCAAGCTTATTTGCTCATCTGGAAAAAAAAAAAAAAACAGTGAAAAATTTTATCTCCATAAGTCACATCATGATTATGAAGATAGTATGAAGTAATATATATGAAAAAAGTTTGTCACCACCAATAGATGTTAATACTATCAGCTTTATTTCTCAAGGATACTTCATAACTATAACTGTTTTTAATATGAAGGTCTTTAAAGAAATTGAACACTCAAAGTCAAAGTTTTCTTTTGTCTCCTACATCTCCCCACACCTTAGATACACATGTAAACAATTTTGGCTTACCGTAGCAATGGCTTTAGCAAGGACTCTGAAAAGCTGGATGTAAGCAGACAGAGTATGAGGTCCATAAATTGTAGATGCTGCCTCATACCGCTGAGCCTGCAAGAAAGGCAGAGCAGACTCGTTCACTCTGCTTCCTAGCTCAGTCCACTTACACAGCGATCATGTAGGTAAGGGGTGATATCTGGTCAGCTCACAAAATTCAAGATTCATTATGACAAATGAGGGTGGGCATTTTTCCATTTACTAGCTAAAGTAACTTTTAAAGACAGTGGAATATGCCGTTTGGATTGTTAATCCTCTTAATCTGAGAGTAATAGCTCCTGAGTTTATGTCTATTTTAAGTGCCTGTAATATAAATTTTAAGTACCAGTGATATAAAGAACATGGAGGGGGAAAGAGTAAAAATCAGAGTTTTGGTCATTTTCAGATGAACTGGTTGCTGTTGCTACTATCTGCAGAAGGACATTTAACCCATCATAGAGCTAAGAAATAGAACTAAATGCATCTCCTTTTAACTGAACTCCAAGCCTGTAGTTGTTCTAGTCATAACATCAAGGTCATCAAATCTAAAATGGAATTCACCATTCCATACATATCAGCCTCCCCTGCAATATTGCTCATCTTTCCAATCTCCTATGGCAATGATCTTAGACTCTCTCATACTTACATCTCTCTCTCATCCAGTAAGCCTCCAAGTCTTGCCACTCTAAAATCTCTTTTAAGTTCTATCATTTTTCCTCTGTCTCTACTGCTTTATCAAATCCCAAATTTGAGCACTCCTTCCTTGGGATTTGATTGCAGTTCCCCAAACCTTTCCTATTGAATCAAAGTTCTGCAACATATCATATAAGATTTCCATCAACTAACTCTGCCTCCCACTCAGCCAATCTCATGCTTACTTCATGTTTACTCCATGAAACCCAACTAATTATGGACCTTTAATATACTTTATCTTTCCTCTAGACCTTTGCATATTTAGCTCCCTCAATATAGACCACCTTTCCTGACTTTTATTTGCCTAATTAGTCTTTATTCATTCTCAAGAACTCAGACAGATGTTACATCTTCCACAAAGTTCCCACCTTCAAATACTCAGTCTAGATTGGGGTGCTTTCTCATACCTTATGTGTCCTTTTCACAGAAACGTAATCATTCATTTTCTTCTCTTTTATAAATTCTAGTGGTCTTGAGAACAGGGGCAGATTCTTATCCACTTGTATACCCTGATAGTGGCTAGTATAGTATATAACAAGATATATATATATATATATATATATCTGTTGAATGAATGATAATTACTTAATTCACTAGGCAATCATAACTAAACTTCTTAGACTTAAGGCTTACTGTGAAGATTACTTAAACTCACATTTACAAGTCCTTAACTAGTACATTTAATAAATAATAACTATCAGTGGGAGCCCTCCCAGTTTCTATAAAAGATTAAGTAACCTAAAGCACTACAGATAAAGAATGCTGAACAACACAACCTAGGTTTATTACCAGTGCTGGTGAGAAAATATTTTATTTCAGGGAAAATGGAATTCAGTGAGATTAGTATTCTGACTGGAATTTAGAAATGGTAAACCTACAACTCCCAAATATAACAGCTGGCTTATCGTTTTCTTATCTACCCGAAAAAAAAATCATTTCTCTAATACACCATTATGGGAGAATATTGACACAGGGCATAATTCAATTAAATGACAAGAACTTTTTACTTTACTTGCTGTGAAAAATAATAAAGCAGGGTAAGGGTGGAAGGGAATGGTGGCAATCATTGTGGTAATGGTATTCTTTACCTGGTATTCTTCATAGGTAGTAATGTAGTGTGTATAAACATTGCATAGACCGGAAATAACAACAGTCATATTCTGCCTCCCATAAGATGCAAATTCCTAGAGAAAGGTAGAGTCCAATAAAATGATCTTTCATCTAAAAGCACATCATTTCAGTTATATTTAACACACACTCACTGATGAGAATTATTAATATATCTCTCTTAATATTCTTCCTAATGATCAAAACTATCTCAGTGTGCTGAAGATTAGAGTCTTAAGTTAAACATCATAACTCTGCACTATACACATTGGCAAGTTGATAGATCTGAGTATCTTAGTGATTTCATTTACAGATGTCAAATCTTTATTAATAAAATATAAACATTTTATCAATACCCTAAAAAGTATAATGGATATTGTGGTTATTTCCAACTCCAAGTAATAAGACATTTGTTAATAATGTCATATGGGAATCATTTGCAACATTTCTAGACTGTAAAGAAAATCATAATAAAGATTAAATACAGAATTCCCAACATATGTTAAGTTTCATTTAGATAGAACTTTAAGGGGCCTCCCTGGTGGTGTAGGGGTTAAAGTCTCAACACTACCAAGCTATTGGCATGAGTTTGATTGCCAGCCAGGGAACTAACCACATCACACAGCAGACTCTCCTGTCTCACCCACTGTCCCCCCTCACCAGAGTGTTTCAGTAGATCCGCCTGTTCTGCTCCCCACTCTGACTCTGGTGAATCCTCTCACCACCACCCCCATACCTCTGGCCTATAACCCAGTTCTTATATGCATAATAAATAAAAATAAATGTTAAAAATGTTTTAAAAAATAGATAGGACTTCAAGATAAGGTACTTAAAGATTACTCATATTTAATCAATAAAACCATATCAATTTTTTAAATATTAATACATAAATATCAAAATATTTTTAGTTTAACCATACCGCTCACATTTTTTTTAGATTTCTTATATAGTTACTATTTCATATTCACCTCTAGCCATTACTTTTAAAAAGTTTACAACTTATTCATCTCAGGAAAAATTAGTTTAAAAGCTACTAGATCATAGGTTTGGGGAATTCTTTTTTTTTTTTTCACCCAACATGAATACACAGATATTTTATTTCATTTTAAACTTACTGCTTGAACTGCCTCCCGAAGTCTTCGTCCAGACATGGTCCTGAGTCAAGAAAAGAGAATTATTGAAGTATTTTCTATTCAAAATATATGCAAAACATACACATAAACTTACAGTGAAATCCAAAAAGTTATCCTGGCTCAGCAATATAATAGTAAAGTATGAAGGAATTCATCAACCTTGCAACACTAAAGTAGAGCTTTTCTTCTACAACTATTCTATCTTCAAGGCAAATTCTAAACTGAAAACAGACAACTAGAAGGTGGGAAAGAAAATCAATGAATAACACTGGCAAAAGATCACAGTCATTTTTCTTTCATGGATTTAATACAATATATTGCTAGGTTAATAAATGCTGAGGCAATTAAAGAACATACTGCTCCTGTCTACACAGGACTTACCATGCCATTCATCTACTCAATCTTTCAACAAAACACTAAGCACCTACTACAAACCAGGCCCACTTCTAAGTGCTACTGATACAATAGTACGGAGTCTACATCCTAGGAAGGGAAGATGGCCAATAAACAAATAAAAAATGACAATTTAGATAGACCAAATAAAGAAAAAGATGAAAATAAGTGCTATGGAGAATAATAAAGTATGGAAGAATGAATGGTGATGGTGTCGTTGTGGTGTTGATGATGGTGCTGGTGCTGATACTGGTAATAGTGGCAGTTGTGGGTAGACAGTGGTGGAGACCATGACTTGCTTTTGTGTTAGATATCTGAGCAGAACACTGAAGGAAGAAAAGAGTTGGCCATAGCAATAACTGGATGTTAAGTGTTTCAGAGAGAAAAAAGCATAATTTCAAAGCTCTAAGGTAGGAATGTATGCTTGGTAAGCCTGGCAATTGCAATGAACCCAATGTAGCTGAAGCAGGGTGAGAAAGTTAGGACAGTGGTCTGAAACCAGACTGGAGAGGTTGCTGAAGAGAAGCTAACATAGGAAAATGTATGATATTGTAAAGGTTTGAGGATTTGCCTGGAATAAGATGAGAAGCCTTTAGAAGGTTTTGAAAAGTGACATGATTTCATTTCTGTTTTAAAGGGATTACTCTGCCTGTTGTTTTGAGAAGACTATAGAAGAGTAAGGGAGGAAGCAAGAAGATGGGACAAGAAGTTATGGTAGTAATATAGGAGAGAGATAATGGTGACTTAAGTCAGTGTGGAAGAGATATAAATTGTTGGGTGGAATGTACAAAATTTGCTAAAAGATTCAATGAAGGGAAAATTGAAAAAGAGAGAAATCAGGGAAGACTCCAATATTTAGGGTCTGAGCAACTGGGTAGATATAAAAAAGATAGGAAACACTGCATAAGGAGAAAATTTTAAACATTCTTCCTTGTGGTGAGCACTCCTAAGATTTACTCTGTTAACAACTTTCAAATATATCACAGAGAAGTGTGAACATAGCCATCATGTTGTGTTACATCCCCTATACTTATCTTACAACTGAAAGTTTGTACCCTTTGACCACCTCCATCCAGTTCCCCCAAGACCCATTATTTATTTATTTATTTATTTATTTTTTAGACTTTTTTAAGATTTATTTATTTATACAAGGACTGGTATACAGTCAGAGGCGCAGGAAGGTGAGAGAATTCACCAGAGACAGAGCAGGGAGCAGAACAGGAAGACAGATCAAAGACACTGCTGAGGGGAGCAGTGGGCATGGCAGGAGAGGTCTGCTGCACCATGTGGGATTCTCCCTGGCCGGCTGGGATCGAACCCGCGCTGCAGAGGAAACCCACCCCATTTCTAAAAAAGATTTATTTATTTATGCATACAAGAGCTGGGGTACAGGCCAGAGATGCAGGGGGTGACAGGATTCACCAGAGACAGAGTGGGGAGCAGAACAGGCAGACTAAGTGAAATACACTGATGAGGGGAGTAGCGGGCAAGACATGGGTTTCTCTCTGGCCAGCCAGGATCGAACTCGTGCTGCATTGGCTGTAGATTGCTTAATAGTGCGGTGCTTAACCCCTTGTGCCACCAGGGAGGCCCCAAACCCCATTCTTTTTTAAATATTTTGTCTATTTAAGATAATGGATATTAATAATACTTATTTGGCTATCATTTCCACAATATGTAAGTCAAATACAGTGTGATGTGTTGATTATATCTCAATAAAAGTGGAAAAATTATTTCCATATTTCTAATATCAAAGCTGATTGCTTCAAGTATATATTTTAATATTATTTCAAGTCTTTTTATGGACACAATAATTCACAGGATTGTGTAAATACAGAATGAGTTTTCCAAATGTTATTTGAGTGAACTTGATCCACTAGTAAAAGGCATCAAGAAAATTATGCTTCAGAGGCCCCACCATAAGAGGTTAGGAATATTTGTAATTGTTGCCAAATATAGCACAGAAAGGCTCAATACAGTGTTATCTGCTCATGATAAAAGGGATTCCAATAGAAACTTCTATACAATAAGCATATTCAACTACAAAATTAAAAAAAAAAACTTACGTCAGTTCCCCAGGAATAGCAGTTATAGCCAAGGATCCAATAGTAATAATCTGAACATCAACAATATCTGGGTGCCAGGGATTGGGGAATGACAGCTAGAAACCCAAAACATGAAAACTGTGTTAGGATTATTCTTCTTTCTATGGTCAAGAGATTGTGTTCACAGAGGTTTCTTTATTAAAGGATTTAAGATTTTTAAGAGCACAGAACTGAGCCTACCAGAGGAGGAGGGAGAGAGAGTCAAGTAAAGAGGGTAGGGGACCCAGAGGATTGTGATGGAGGACTATGGGGTTTTGGTGGTGGGTGTGGTATGGTAACATACATCTGAAGGCATGGGCTTAAATCATAGACAGTATGATAAACAAAAATTAACTCAATAAAAATAAAACAAAGAAAAATACCAGATGATATCACTCATAGCAGGAATTTAGAAAACCTAAATAAGGGACAAGGAAAAAGACTAATTATAATAAAGTAAAAATCAAAATCAACAAGCAACTATAAACCAGAGAAATACTTCAGGGTGGGGAGGAGGGAGTAGGATCAAAACAAGGGGGTGTGGGAATTGCATGGGGACTATAACCAAGATGAAAATGCATACATTGTGCAAAAATGAAAAATAATGTAAAAAATACATAAAAAAACAAAAATAAAACAAATATAATTAAAAATAAAAACAAATACAAATACAATAAAAGCAATACAAAGCCATTCCAGATGACTTTTGGTATTTTAGCCTTCTATCATAAATTTTCTTATTAATTTATGATATAGTTTTAAGTATTCTTTTGTCATGCTCCAATCATCATTTATTTTCTCTTGTTAATGGTATCATTTTTATTGAGATAACATTGATTTACAACATTGCATATGATTTAGGAGTATATGTCATACCTCTTCAGATATATGTTACCATGCCACACTAAAATAGTCATTTTACTCAAAGCAATATATAGATTCAATGCAATTTCTATCAAAGTTTGTAGTAAATATTCTATCTAGTCCTATGAATCTCAATTGCCAATGTTTCTATGACTTGGACTTGATTTCTCATCAATTAAGTTTTTGATGGACATGTTACTGGAATAATAATGTATAAAAGATGACCAAGAGTTCTCCTAGAGTACTGTGGTAACTAAACTTATAGAAGATGAGTAAGGAATTCCATCTTTTGGAAGAGTTAACTTAATGGATTCATTTTTTACTCTAATAGCACCTTAATTTTTCAGTTTCCAAGTCTTGCCTTAATTTCTAAGTTTTCTCCAAGAGTTTATCTTTTAATATGTTTACATTAATGTAGAATCTTTCGCTTTATTCATTTCTTCTCTTTCTCCCTCCCAAAGAATTTTGATTGAATATTAGGAAAAATTGTATTTAAAAGATTTTTCCTATGTAAACAATCCAAGACTCTAGGAACACTGGAATGACCTTTTGAAATTCAGAATGTAAAAACCCCTGTTCCAAACAAGGATCAAAACAATATTGCTGTTGTTAAAATTATTATCTGAACTAGAAGAAAACTGCGACATGAATGTGTTCCTTTTTATATGACCTGAAATATTCTTTCTCTACAGAGATTCTGTGTGAACTCCCAACCTGGAGTCAACATAAATTAATCCTAATAAGGTAAATGTCAGCCTTATTCTTTACTTTCTGATATTCCGATAGATTCTATTATCATAAATGAAAAATTTTAAGTCAATATATTTAACAGTCATACCCCTTGTTCCTTATAACTAGGCTTACAGCATCCTATCTTAAATATCAAAAATTTGATGTGATGTAGGAATATCTGAATAAGGTTGTTAATGTTAATAAAGATTTACCATTCATATTTGATAACACAAATTTTTAAATAACAATATGTTAATTTCATCATAATAATCAAAATGCATTACCTCACCAGTGTGAAGAAGAATTGGCTTTGGTTTATGACATTCTTTGATTTCTTCAGATGGCTTGCCTAGGATCTGATCTCGAATAGTTTCCCAAAATGGAATCCCTTCAGTCATCCCTATTAGAAATATTCTAATTAATAAGATTCCAATGCACTAACAAAATGTCATCATCTTGACAGTGTACACAAATACTTTTAGGAGTTTCAAAGATTTTATTAAGGTTGCTGTTCAATGATTCCAAATATTTTGCATAATAGAAGAGGTAGTCTAAAACAGGAGACTTTATTTAATCAGATCCTCAGTTTAGTCAACAGAATGAAAGAACACATTTTTTTCAACACTCTTGACACAAGCAAAAGAATTAGGTTGGGCCCTTGATTCATACCGTATATAAAAATTAATTCAATATAGATTAGACATAAATAGAAGAATTAAAACTACAAAATTCTTAGAAGAAAATAACTGTAATTCTTCATGATATCAAATTTGGCAAAAAAAAAAATTCTTAGAAAGGATACCAAAAGCATGAGAAATGAGAAAAAAATAGATCATTTTTATTTAATTATCATTAAACTTTTTTTTCTTTGAATAACATAGTCAAAAAAGTAAAAACATAACTAACAGGAGAATATATTTGCAAATCATACTTCTGATAAAGATCTTGACTACAGAATAAAGAACTTTCACAACTCAATAATAAAAATAACCCAATTTAGAAATGATAAAACTATATAAACAGACATTTCTCCAAGGAAGATGAACAAAGAACTAATAAGGACAAGAAAAGATGCTTGGTGTCACTGAAATGCAAAATCAAAATCATGAGATTCCACTCCAAAGCCCTTGGGTGGCTAGAATTGAAATGTCAGATAATAAAAATTGATGATCATATGGAGAAATCAGGGCCCTCAGAACTTCTGGTGGGCATGTAAAATGGTATAGCCATTTTGGAAATCGTCTGGAAGCTCTTTGAATGTTTAAACAAAGAATTTCCATATGTTCTATGATTCTACATCTAGATATATACCCAAGAGGAGAATGAAATTATATACCCATGTAAACACATGTACCTCAATGTTTATAGCAGCATTATTCTTAATAGGCAAAAAGTGAAACAACCCAAACATCCATCAGCTGAGGAATGCATAAACAAAATATGGTATAACCATTCAATGAAATATTATTGAACCCTAAAAGAGGAATGAAGTACTGATACATATTGTAACACAGATAAACTCTGAAAACATGACACTAGTTGAAAGAAATAAACACCAAACATCACACATTTTATGACTCCATTTATAGGAAATGTCCAAAATAAGAAAATAAAAAGACAGAAAATTAGGAGTTGCTTAGGTCTGGGAAAGATGGGACTGGAGATTGTGATAGCCAAAATATATAGGATTTCTTGTTAGGTGATGAAAATGTTATAAAATTGACTGGTAATGATTGCTCATATATGTGAATATATTAAAAACCACTGAATTGTACATACTAAATAAGTGAATTATATGGTATTTAAAACTTCAGATCTGACTAAATTAAATATTACCAGGAAAGATGACACTGAACACAGAAAATTGCATCTGTATTCATTATTTTTTAATTAATGGTTCCAAAATATGATATAAAAAAGACAACAAAAAATTAAGCCAAGTTGTTGCCTGTGGATTATTCCATGTTTGTTTCTACTTTTTCTGCTTTACAATGCATATTACAGTGATAATCAGAACAAAAGTATACAACCTATTTTGATCAGTGATAAATTTGTGGAAATACAAACAGGAAGAAGACCTGGGATCACAAGTTTTAGAATCCTAAAGACCTAAGGAAATTTTGCTCTAATAAATGAATCAAGGAAAAGACATAGATAACCAGATGGAAGAGCTGACTCATACTGTTGAAGGTACAATCCTTCTCTACACCCCCTCACAGCTCTAGTCCAATTTAAAATTATCCATCCATGGCAGACGATTGGATAAAGAAGATGTGGTCATGCATCCCTTAACAACATTTTGGCAAAGGATAGACCACATATATGACAGCAATTCTAACAGCCAGGTGTGTAGGAGGCTAGACCACGTAGGTCTGTGTAATTATACTTGGTGATATTCACACAATGATGAAAACACCTAATGACACATTTCTTAAAATGTATCTTTGTAGTTAAGGAGCAAATGACTGTATTTATACAATGGAATGCTATTCAGCTATTTAAAAAAAGATGAAATGCTGCCACATAGTTATCAACAACATGGATGGACATAGAGGAGATTATGTTTAGTGAAATAAGTTACACTGAAAGAAAGACAAAGACACTGGATGATTTCACTCATATATGGAAGATAAAGAAGCAAAATAAATGAACAAGTAAAATAAAAACAAGAACAAACTCTTATAAGAAAACAACAGTGGTTACCAGAAGGGAAAGGAATAAAAGGATTCAGTGTATGGAGGAGGACAGTAACTAGACTTTGAGTGGTGAACACACTGTATATACAGATGTTGGAGTATAAGACTACACCTGAAATCTATATGATATTATAATTGAATGTCATATCAATAAAAACATTTAATTTAAAATAATAAAAAATTTAAGTCATTTTTAAAAATTGTCTATCCACAAATTGAAATACAAAGAAGTTTCTATTTCTACTTGAATCAGTGGAAAGCTAATTTTAAAAAACACCTATTCTAGGGCCTCCATGGTGGCGCAAGGGGTTAAGCACCGCACTATGAAGAAATCTGAAGTTTCTGCAGCACAAGTTCAATCCCCAGCTGGCCAGGGAGAAACACACATGGCGCAGCAGACCTCTCCTGTCTCACCTGCTGCTCCCCTCAATGGTGTATTTCAGTCAGTCTGCCTGTTCTGTTCCCCACTCTGTCTCTGGTAAATCCTGTCACCTCCCGCATCTCTGGCCTGTACCCCAGCTCTTGCATGCATAAATAAATCAATCTTAAAAAAAAAAAAAAAGACGCCTATTCTAGGGAAATCTGTCATGTAGAAACCTGGAAAACCTACACACTCCTGAGCTAACAAAAATAGCAAATATATTGGCTACCAATGAACCTGAAGAAAATAAGAGATCGGAGCCTTCAGAACCTGCAAGCACAGATTTCATCAAACTTCCTCACCCTGTGTAAAATTGAGGCCTCCAACTCCGTCAATAGTGCCAGCTGCAAAACTGAAGCCCAATGCTGGTTTACAGGTTTTTGCCTAGGGGATAGAATTTGAAAATAAAAACAAAAAAGAAACACAAGTTGAACTTGCAGTAAATCATGAGTTAGGGCCAGAGCTTTACCCTCACGTCATCATCAGTGCGACTCAGTGACACTTACTGTATGTGTGGAATTGAGAAAGACAGTGACATCTGTCATATTCACCCACTGATGAGCTGAAGCCAGGGGTCCAGTCACCTCCTGGGTTGCTAAGGCATATAATTCCTAGAAAATTGATACATGCTTAGTGTTGCAAGCAAAAAAGCCAAAATGAATACTATCACTCTATCCAATAGTATTAGCTGTCAAAGTTTATCTCTCAACCACATTTTGCTTGTTGGTTGCTTACAAATGGCTACTACAGATCTCTCTTCTTCCCTCTTCTCCTGTCTCCTTCCCTTCCCTTTTCCCTCCCCCCAGCCCCAGTTGTTTGCCAGAATCTTGAATCCCCAGACATGCCTGGCCCATGTCTAGTCCCCAGAAATATGAAATTTCAGGCATAAGAAATTCAGGAAATTTCTATGGCACAAGAGAGCCCAATCTCATTTGGAAGACAGTCAAGAAAACCAAAGTTTAGGAGTAGGTAAGCCAAATTACTCTCTCTGCCAGGTGAGAGGGTGCCCTTGGGTATTCCCTGTCAGGGCTAGTGCCAGGGATGCTTTGAAAGACTTCAGGCCCCACTCAATCTGTATTAATTTTTCTACCTGCAACCTACTGTTTAATGTCCTTTTTTTAAAAAAAAGATTTATTTATTTATGCATACAAGAGCTGGTGTACAGGCCAGATGTGTGGGGGGTGAGAGGATTCACCAGAGACAGAGTGGGGAGCAGAACAGGCAGACTGACTGAAATACACTGCTGAGGAGAGCAGTGGGTGAGTCAGGAGAGTTCTGCTGGACCAGGTGGGTTGCTCCCCGGCCGGGGATCAAACTTGTGCTTCAGTGGCTGCAGATTGCTTCATAGGTTACATCTTAACCCCTTGCACCACCAGGGAGGCCTGTCATTGTTCATTTTTGTACAGTAATTGGTTTCTCCCCCAGGGATAGATCCCACAGTTCTCCTGCTACCACATCATTGGTGAACCGTCACCATATTCCCTTGTGTTCTTCTCTCCTCTGTTTGGTGTGCTTTTTTTTTTCTTTCTAATATGGTTAATTGCTTTTTTTCAATTCTATAAGAAAACTGAGTCTAAACCTGTTTTAAAGTGTTTGTTGTTGTTTTTATTTTATCTGCATCATAATATAAGCTAATCCTACTTTAGTACAAATCCCTTTGCCTGATACTAAATCATTTCTATTCTGTTTGCATCCCAGTTTTAATAACCACATGGGAGCACTCAAGGTAGGTGGTCAGGAGGTTGTGCCTTTCTGAGAAGAGATGCAAATATGGAGCGAATCTCTGTGACTCCCAGGCCCAGAATGGTGACAGAATTTCTGACACCAAATAGTGCCATGGGTGCTCACTCTAAGTAGAATCTGTTTATTTAGAACAACTCACTGACAATAAATCCACAGTAATTAAAAGAAACTGCAGTAGAAAGTCTGATGTCTAGTGTTTTTAAGTGTGCTTTTGTTATTCCTTAATTGCTCCTGAACCATTTTTAAATCGTTGGAATAAATAGTCACACAAACATATAAACACATGCACATACACAAAACAAAGGTATGTAAATGATAAAAAGTAAGATATTTCAACTATCTTTATCAGACATACCTCTGCTACAGGTCATCCTATGTCTTTTCAATCAGAAACCTGTCTCCATAGCCCCTGACATGGAACATGGGGGTAAAATGGAAGACAACATTTGGGAAGGGTATAGGGTAGAGTATTTCACAGTAATCTCACTGGATACCCATTCTCTCTCCATCAAAAAGTTAAGACATGGTTAGGTGACTTCACAGGCAGAGATCTGAGAAACCTCTGAACATTTGGATCTTGGGGTCCAATCTGAGACCACAAAAATTGAGAGCTTTACAATTAAGCATCCCACTGTCAGAAGTACTCTGGCTGATACAGAATGTTTTCCTGAGTACTTCGGCTTACATGTACTTCCTGTCAGAAGTCAGACGCAAGCAGAGTGCTTGTGAAAGCAGACTTCCAAAACACATGAATCAACTTTCCCTCTCAGACTCCTCAGCACAGCTTGTGAGCTTGCTGCCCTCCTTAAATTCCTTTCTCATGAGCACCATGAGGAGATTTTAAAGAACAATTTCAAATGAAGATGAAAGAAGCTGGGCCCACAGTTTACCTTTGCTTTCTGAAATAAGGCCCGTCCTATAATTTGTGTGCTGTCCAGCATATCTTGTCCAGGTCCCATGGCCATGCACATGTTGGGCTAAGTCAAAATGATAAAAAAATGTCTTCTTAGTGAAAGCGGTTATTTTAAAGAATGGAAAATTACAAGTGAATCTAAGAAGCAGTTTTCTTAAGCCACATTCTAGCATTTCTTTTCAGATACTCTTTCTGTTTACAAATTATGAAAGACAAAAAGCACTTATGGAATTAGAGCAGTGAGCATCTTTAAAAACCTTCTATTCTCTTCCCCATTTATTAAGGAAACTGAAGAAAATAATGACACTGAGGCTAAAGTGGGTTAGAGGATTTACCAGAGATTATACTGATAGCTAACATCTGACCTTATGCAATGTTATATGTCAGTGATATCTCTATAAACTTGAACAGGGGAATAAAAGCAAACAAAAAGGCTCTTAATTGATACACGATGAAATATGAGTAGAATAGGTAATTCACAACAATGGAGCTGTAAAAGAGCGTTCAATATTAAAATATGATCAATTTCATGAACAATTCAATATAATTTTAAACGACAAAAAGAGAGGTCTGCATATCACGTTGGCCAAGATTGAAAAATTGACAAAAGTGATATCAGTGAGCAACAAAAGTGTTGCTCATGCACTGTGGAATGTGATTGAGAGGGCACTGGGTAACAAGTAGCAGAAGTTAGATGTGCTTTTTCTTTGACAGCAAGTGCACTTTTAAGAATCTAATCTAAAGTGACACACATCCACATGTGAAATACTCATAAGCTTAGTGACCATAGCATATTTACATGAAGGAAGGAAAAATTAAAAAGAAAAATGGTGTGAAAGAAAAATGAAGGGAAGGAAAAGAAATACTTTATGGTAGGAGACTGGCTAACAAATTATAGTACTTAAAATTGAAAAATCACAGTACCAATGATGTTTTAAGTAAATACTGGTAATAAGGAAGCAGTAAATAGAACAGCATAAAATTACGCATACATATATGTGCAAGGAGGCATAAAAAGTAGTCTGGGAAGAGGTATATTAAACAGTGATGTTAAATGGTGTGGGGGCGGGGAGCATGTTCCTTTAGATAAATTTCATTTTCTGAATTTTTCAGTATTATTATTGAATACATTATTGATGTATTCAATCATATATCATTCTTTTTTAAAATGTTAAAGTGATAGTCTAAAATTTTTTAATTATTTTCAAAGGATCACATTAAAGCAGAAGACAGGCAATACTTATCCACTTCCCTCCTCTTCTCTTAAGTGATTCCCAATTTGGTTTAGAAAGTCATCTTTTCTTTTATTTTTTTTTTTAGGATTCTATTCTTTTTATTTAAATCTATTACAAATTTTTTTTAAATAATAAATTTTATTTTTATATTCCCCATACAATTGCAACCTCCCCATTCTGACCCCAATCCCTCCCCTCCTGCCCCCCACCCCCCAAAAAGTGTCTCTGGTTCATAGTTTTTTGTTGATTTTGACAATAGCTAAGCTTTAGAAAGTCATCTTAAGCAACACCTCTCTCATTTCCAGCTCAATCAAAGGAAACCAAGGGATTCCTTAGGCCTTGCCATAGATTAGTCAGGAACTCCAAGTTAACTCAATCTGTACATAACCTCCCCGCAGCAACTATTTTGGTTCAGGAACAGGCATGGGACATAGTTTGACCCAATCAGACTAATGAGAACTTAGATTCCATGGTTGGAATAGAAGTTTTCTTGTTTTAATCCAGAGAAATGTCTCAAAATGTTTTTGGTACTAATTTGTGAAAAAATGCCAAGGCAAATGTTTCAGAGAGTCCAAGTTTGGGGAAGGTTATTTAATACTTGACATTTAAATTGTCTTACAAATAAAAAATAAAATAAGTCAATTAAGGGGTAAAACAATTTTACCTGAGAAATTTAGCAGGTACTTTTGAAAATAATAGGTTGTAAAAGGTCAATGTACACTTGATGAAGACATATTTGTAAATTAAAGATGAATGTATATGAGATACAAAACCAAAGATTTAGTGTGATAGATACCTACCCCACCAAGGGGACAAGAGCTATTGGCATTATCACAAGATTCTCCCGTGTCGATGCAATGTGGACCAGCAGTATTGGGAGACACATCTCCTAGGTTTGATGAAGCAAAAGCTGCTACATAGGGCCCCTGGCAAAAAAAAAAAAAAAAAAAAAAAAAAATCCAATGGTCTTTTATTCTTTATTTCCTATAATGTTTCCAAGAAAAGTGTAAACATTCAATCCACTCTGATGAACTATTCAAAATCTTTTATATGCATTGAAGGATATACAATATTCTGAGAAAATTTTTATTTTTGAAAGTCTCACAATGCATTCAGCATATTATTATTGACACATTATTATTAATGATATTCCAACTATTGATAAAGTTGTTTCAAGTAGGAGTTTCAAATTTGTGCCTCAAACAGAAATATTTTGACAAGAAATACAGTGTACAACAATAAATTATAAAATGCCAACCCATCAATCTATTCTGTGTTATTTTATCTGGAGCTGAGAAAACCATTGCCCTTTAAAAATAAATATCCTGTTGGTTTTAAAAGAGTCAATCCAGGTTTTCCTGTTGTAAAACTAAACCTAAATATAGCATCTACATTCCAGTCCTTCCTTCTCTACACTTTATCTCTTCAACCTAAAAAAACAACACATAACCTTTCAGGGGGTTGCAAGGCATTAACCTCAACCCAATAGGTCTACCATTTCACTTTAAATGTCTTTAGTTTTCTTAGAGAAAAAGATAAGCAAATATCAGAGATCATTTTTTAAAACCCTTTTTTTATGTTCTTATATATTGTTGTTTATTTTTGTATAATATTTGATTTCTCCCTCAGTGGTAGTCCCCATAAATCTCCCACCACCACATCACCCATGAGCCATCACCACAGTCCCTTGTGCTCTTCCCTCCTCCATTTTGACCCCTCTCCCTCTCTCTCCCCTGCTGTCTGCCTCAGATCTATAGTTTGCCTGCAAGTTTTGAGAGATGACTTTTTTTAATTCTAAAAAGATAATTTATATTAAAATGCTTATCATCCAGTCAGTGATCATAAACCAGAGCCTCCTTTCTTTTTCCTAGGATGCTGGATAAAATTGAAAAATAGAGTTCTGTCAACAAAGGAGCTAAAAGGTCAGATATTGATAGAATGTTCTTGATGCTCATATCTTTATATCAGAATGTCTGTTCTAGACAAGGACCTGGACTCTTATCCTTCATAGGCTATTCTGCATTTGTGGCTTCTCCCATTTATCCATCTGTAGCCTGTGATTTACACAGAGCTGAAGAGCTTTGGGGCACACAAGGACTGGGTTTCTGGTCCCGCATTTCTGATGCCAGCCCTCACTGCATTGCAAAGTTACAAATATAAGTGTGATGGAAAAGGGTTGTCTCTGATTATGCCTTATTGCAGAAAAGTAGAATAAGGTCCTTGGAAGGAAATTTGACTTTAAGAGGGAAGTCTAGATTAATGTGAAGGACTTACCACCTGTTGTTCAGAATCTTACACTATTCAGAATGCATTTAAAACTTTTGTAGCTCTGAAAACAAAAGTAAACCTCAATATAGTTTTCATATAGCCAAGTTGATCCAAAACAACTATATATCATGAAAATCTTGAACTTGTCCTTCCTTATCCAACTAATTGTAACTTTATAATGTCATCAAAATAAGTACTATTTGAGACAGAGTTTATTAGCCATTTCTAATTTTTCATTCCCTACTAGGGAGAAATAAGAATTATTTCCATCCCTAAGTATATGACATTCATGATGACACTTTAGAGATTAGAAGCAGCTCTTCTAAACATTGCATGGATAATGATAATTAATCAATTAAGAGGAAATTTTTGACAATATAAATTCTCACCTCTCCAGGTAGATATCCTTTGTTCTTCTCTTGTTCAAAAAGGTAAGCTGCATAGCCCACATTGTCACTATTTACAAGATGGTTGGTGTTATTCATGCTCACTGGGTGGATGGCAAACCAACTATAAAGGAACAAGAAGCCTTATGTTAATGAAGAGATCAGAGAATTAGGCCCAAAAACTTCCTACTGGAATTTTTCTCCAATAGTAAATACATTTTTGACTATATGCATTCACATTTAGTTTCTTTCATTGTTAATAAAAATTACAAATATGTACTCAAGAAATCTGATCATTTATTTAAAATTATAAAATAATGTTTTATAATTTTTAATTACATTTATTTTTAATATTTAAATTAAAAATACAAAACTGTATTTTTAGATTTCATCATCATCTTCATTATAAGCTTTTAACAAGAGCCACAGATCCACTCTATAGATGGAATTCAACCTCTAATGTACATAGTTGCCACTGTGTAAAAATATAGATGTTTAGGCTGAAGGTGTTCTAGAGTCAACCCCAAAAAGTTACTTGCAAGCTTTTTATATTTATGGAAAAACATTTTTAGTTCCTTTTTTTTTTTGTCTCTTTCTCCTAACACTCATGTTCTGGGGGTAATTCTAATTAATTAGCATTTTCCAGGTATAATTTAGCATTTTCCAGTTATAATTTAGCATTTTCCAGTTATAATTTTATTGTATTCAGTTTGAATGGAAAAAGGGGTGGTGGCCATGACCATTCCAACCAAATATTTCCATCCCATGTGATCGCACAGAGGTTAGTTAAATTCAGCCAGACTGCAACCCCTCCAGCACAATCAAAGGAAACCTGTAAAACAATTCTAACAACATCAACATTTAGCACTTCTTAAGCAGAAGATTTTACACAGGATTTTATTTTATTCTCACAAAATCCCAAATCAGACACTATCATTATCCTCATTTTAAAATTAAGGAAATGAAGTCTCCGAGTAGTGAACTAAATTGACCAAGGTCACACAGTTGTAAGTCAAGAAGCACAGTTGTAAGTCAAGATTTGTCAAACCAATAAAGCCCATGTTGTTATTTGTTCTCTTATTTGCTCTGTCCCTTCTGTTCATTCACTTACTCATTCAATACATAGTTATTTCACTTTGACCCTGTGCCATATGCTGGAGACATAGAGATGAATGAGATATTACTCTTGAAAAATGCTTCATGAGGATGTGACATTTGAAAGATGGGTCTTAAAAGACCCATAGGAACATGGCAAGGGAATCGCTGGAGAAAACTAATTTATAGCCATGGACGAAGATGGAAAGGGGTGCAGTGGTTGAGTAAAAGTACAGTTAGGGTGGCCAGAGCAAAATGGATCAAGACAAGGAAAGAGAGTGGTTGAGAACATACTGTAAAATTCTGGAGACCTGACTGACCCTTGGTCTAATAAGTCATCTTCACAAGCTCTATCCTATATGCCAGAATTGCTGCCTGAAGATAGTCTTTTTCAGAATGAAAAATAAGATTTAATAATGGGTAACTAACTTTTGCATCTCTGCAGAGTATTCCTTTAGCAAGGAAAAATTAAATCCTGCACTACCTTCCCCTAATATCAGCATATCTGATACTAGTTGTCAGGACAACTTAGAACTAGAAGCCCCTCCTATCAATAATAATTACATTTTTAATGTCAATTACTCATTGTTCTCATCTCTATATAAACTGAATTCAAACGTGCATTTATTGGAGAGAAATCTGCCAGCCTGCTTCCCAGATTTGAATCCTCAGTTTGATTAGCTAGTAAACTCTTTTTCTATCATGAGACTTTATTTTCATTTAACATGATTATTCCATTCATACAATCAACATGAAATTATTAGCAGCCAAGTATATAGTTGTATTGTGAGATATCATGTGTATCTACTACTTTCAAAGAGCCACGATGTATCTGTGAAAACAAAGGCTACAAATTTTGGTCTTAGACTGTAGACTGGAATGCTTATTTATGTAATTTATTTGAGGCCTTAGAAAATTATATTTTTCTCTACAAAACAAAAAAAATGCGTTCTAAAAGTTTATATGAATTTCACAATAAGAAGCTGTATAACTCCTCCTTTGCCCTTTGAAATATATGCTATTAAAATATCAGGCTTGTCAAAGTAAACAAAGTACTATCATAAGAGATGAATATTCCTAAAGACATGTAGAAAGACAGTCACTTTAAGAAGGCTGCTCACATTTTTATCTGGTCGAAAATATTCATCAAACAATGCTTAAAAAAGGGAAGAATGGTGCGAAAATGAAGTTCAAAAAAAGGAAGAATGGTGTAGGTAGTTTCAAGAGAACTTAGAAAACATACGTAAAAGGATGAATATACCCCTGGTAATAAATTTTTTTTTTTAATATTATGTCACAGTACAACAGGAAAAAGTATTCAACTTGAGTCTTCATGCTGAAATGAAGAATACTGAGGAAAAAAGAGATTTTGAATCTTATCCTAATTTGCACAAAATTAGTTAAAATTTCTGAATCTGTGTACCTCCCTGGTGGCACAAGAGGTTGTCAGCACTATGAAGCTATCCCCAGCCAGGGAGGTGACCCACATGGTGCAGCAGACCTCTCCTGTCTCGCCCATTGTTCCCCTCAGCAGTGTATTTCTGTCAGTCCACTTGTTCTGCTCCCCACTCTGTCTCTGGTGAATCCTCTCACTGCCCCCGCTCTGGCCTGTACCCCAGGTCCTGTGTGCATAAATAAATCTTTTTTTAAAAAATTCTGAATCTGTTTCTTTTTTTTTTTTTATTAAATAATAAATTTTATTTTTATATTCCCCCATACAACTGCACATGCCCCATTCTGACCCCAATCCCTCCCCTCCCGGCCCCACCCCCCAAAAAGTGTCTCTGGTTCATATTTTTTTGTTGATTTTGATTTTCACTTTCTTATAGTTATTCTTTTTCCTGATCCCTTATTTAAGTTTTCTAGATTCCTGCTATGAGTGAGACCATCCGGTATTTTTCTTTTTCTTTTTAGCTTATTTCGCTGAGCATGATCCCTTCCAGCGCCATCCATGTTGCTGCAAATTGCATGTGTTTATCTTTTTTGAATGCTGAGTAATATTCCATGGTATATATGTACCACATCTTCTTGATCCAGTCATCTATTTTTGGGCATTTGGGTTGTTTCCAAAGCTTAGCTATTGTAAATAGTGCTGCTATAAACATAGGGGTGCAGGTGTTCTTTGGAATTGATGTTTCTGTGTCCTTTGGGTAAATACCTAGGAGTGGAATTGCTGGATCATATGGAAGCTCTATGTTTAGTAGGTCCAGAAATCTCCAAAGAGAAACCCCACCAACTGGGAGAACATTTTTGCACCCAACACTAATGATAAAGGACTGATCACAAAAATCTGCAAAGAGCTGATGAAACTCAACAACAACAAAGAAAATACTCCAGTCAAAAAATGGGCAGAAGAGCTAAAAAGAAACTTCTCTGAAGAGGAAATGCAAATGGCCAACAGACATATGAAAAAATGTTCAACATCACTTGTCATCAGGGAAATGCAAATCAAAACTACCATGAGATACCATCTTACACCAGTGAGAATGGCACATATTAAAAAAACTAGCAACAACAAATGTTGGCGAGGTTGTGGAGAAAAAGGAACTCTCCTGCACTGTTGGTGGGAATGCAAACTGGTCCAACCACTATGAATCTGTTTCTTAAACCAAAAAAATTAGATCTCAACCATGCTTGTAAATTAATAAATAGTAAATTAATATAGAATGTTATTTTCTCCTATATAACTGAAGCATTTGAAATAAGTATCTCTGAGGTTTCTTTTAATTCATTGTGCACTTTTTACTTGGTAACAGAAAAGAAAAACCCATTACAATATTGAGCTTCTTAAATGTTCTAAAACAATAACAAACCCATCCCAGGATCCACTGGACCACACTTTTTCATGGACTGATTGTACCTTGCACAAAACTAAAGGGACCAGTTCCTTCTTGGTTCACTGAGCTAAGGAAGAAAGAGCTTTCATGTGATTTGCACATAAAAGCTGCAGCCATCTTCAAACTAAAAGTCCACCAATAGGGAAAGGGAATATCATGCATCCATTCAAAGATGTCTATGAAGATGAATGATAACATGGGAGCATTGGGATAAGTGCAATATAAGAAGCTATAGTGGGTTGAATATTGTTCCCCAAAAATTTATGTCCACTGGAATATAATGTGATCTTACTTCAAAATAAATTCTTTAGATAGCAAGAATTTACCTTTACCAAGGTAAAGAGCAAGGGAGATTATACTGGTTCAGCTTAAACCCTAAACCCAATGACAGATGTCTTCATGTTACAGGGCAACCTCAAAGGGAAACAGGATGGCCTGGATGTGAGTCCTCACCCATGTGCTTAAAATAACTCTTTGGCATGAGGTGGGTGGGGGTAGACTCCATGAAACAACACTGAGTTGAGTTTATTCAAGACATACTGTTCCCCCAACAATAAGAGTAAAGAAATAGAGACACTCAGACATAGAGAAGTAAGCAATAAGAAGATGGAGGCTGAGATTAGAGTGACATATCTACAAGGATTTCTGGCAATCACAAGAAGCTAGGAAAAAAGCATGGAAAAGATTTTCCCTCAGAGCCTCTGCAAGGAACAAACTCTGCCAACACCTTGATTTTGGATTTATGGTCTCAAAACTTGTGAGAAAATACATTTCTATTATTTAAAGTCATCCAGTCCATAGTATGTATGGCAGCCCTGAGAAATTAACATAGGAGCCATATGTTTTCGTGGCTTAGAGCACTAGCTCTGGGGTTAACAAATTACTTAGCCTATTTGAACCTCAGTGCTCATATAACTAATGTAATAATAATATCTATCTCACAGAATTTGACAATTAAAGGAACGAATACATCTAAAATAGTTAGCATTCAGAAAGGGGGTCAGAAAATCAGAGAAAATGAGTCAATAGTATAATGAAGGAGGGAATTGGACTTTTAGAGGTGAACATAATTATATACAGATGTTGCTTTATAATGATGCACATCTGAAATCTATATATTGTTATAATACATTCATAATAATAAAAATAATTTAAATTTAAAATAATTTAGAATTTTCAAAGTGTTTAGCATAAAGATTAGCCTATACTAAGAAAGAAATATATCATGGGGCCTCCCCAGTGGAGCAGCGGATAGAGCGCCATGCTGTGCAACTGTCTGCAGCCTCTTCGGCATGGGTTCGATTCCCAGTCAGCCAGGGAGATTCCCACATGGTATGGCAGACCTCTCCTTACTTGCCCACTGCTCCCCTCAGTAGTGTATTTCAGTTCACTTTCCTTTCTGCTTCCCACTTTGTCTCTGGTGAATTCTCTCACCCTCCCTATGCCTCTGATCTGTACCTCAGTTCTTGTATAAATAAAAAAATAAATCTTTTTAAAAAAAAAGAATGAAATAAATCATTACTGATGATGTTGCTCATACTGATACTGATGCTAATGAACAGGAGGAGGAGGAGGAAAAGGTAAAAGAGGAAGAAGAGAGGGAAAAAGTGAAAAAAAAAAAAGTGTGTATTTTTTTCCATAAGATTAATACAATCTTAAAATACATGCTCTGTGTATATGTGTGCGTATAACCCATGTGATAGGGGCATGAAATACTTAAATGAGGAAACTCTGCTCTCTTGTAGCAGAGCTTTGATGGGTTGCAAAACAACCATATGCCCCCCTATTTCCCAGTCCCATCGTCAGGGTGGAGGCCAAGCCCTCATGTACAGAGGGACCACCCAATTTTTATTAGATATTCATAAATGGATAATAAGCCTTCAGCATGTTAAGTTACTGGACTATCACACCTGCCCGCTGTTCCTGGCTTTCATTACCTGGGTTAATATAGGTTTTCTTCCTCCACAAGTCTCCTCATCCACCTCAGTACAAATCATTTGGCGAAGGAAAAAAGGGTGTTTCATTGTATTATACTGGAAGTTTTATTGGATCAGGAATTTTGCCCAAAAGCTAATCTTAACTTTAAATAGGCAGATGTAAAACATGGAGATCAGACTGCTCAGATTTTTAGAAAGACAATGAATTGTAGCCAAAGAGGGTCTTCTGAAAGAACAGGTAGACTAGGGCCAGCATCCTAAAGAAACTTTCTACATTCTCAGATTCAGAGAGGCAAACTCTCCACTACTCCTGTTGGCTTCATAAGTCATGGATAAAAAAAAAACAAAAAAACCTTTGATATTATTATCAGATATCCAGTTTGTGTGGATTCCATTAAATTACTACTATCAAAATGCTTGAGAGCTAAATAGTATGACTAAGCAATCAACAAGAGGAAAACAAGCAATGGCCTAAAGAAGATTTTTCAATTTTTTGGTGTAATACTTAGCAACTGTTGTAAGGTATGAGAATGTCAACATTGCCAAGAGCAACTCTCTCCTCATGCTTCAGTAACAGGAATGTAAACCATCAAAGCCTTTGTAGAAGGCCATTTGGCAACTTAAAAGAAAATTTAGTATTAAGCAGCTCTCTCTGAGCAAGCAATCTCACTTCTAGAATTTAGCTCAAAATCATTGGCAAATATACAAGATATATATTCAAGAATGTTTATCATAATGTATTTTATAATGAAAAAACTATAAGCTAAATATGAAATGGTTGCTGGTTACCTGCATACCTTATCATACATAAAATGGAAGACTATATAGCAATATTGAAGGTGATTTTAATACTAAGTAGTATTGAAAAATATAAAGTGTTTCTAAATTTAAAAAAAGACAAATTATATATGTGGAAAATATCACTTTTTAAAAAAATATATATTTGATTAGGAAAAGGTCTAAAAGACTATGTAACAAAATAGTAATAAAAGTTACTAAGTTCCAGGTTTACCTGAGGAGTTTTTAATTTTCTTTTTTCTTTCACTGATGAAATTTTAGAAAATATATGTGAAAAATTAAGATTAAAAAAAAAAAAAACCACTTGGTACAATACCAAAAGCAATCTCTAATACAAACTCTGGACTTTGGGTGATATAATGATGTGTTACATGAATTTATAACATATGTACCACTCTAGCAGTGGATGTTGGTAGTGGGGCAGGGTACATGTGTGGGATGGGAATTTCTGTACTCCTGTTTAATTCTGCTGTGAACCTAAAATTGCTTTATAAAATAAAATTTTATAAAATAATAAAAAACTACCCTTTCCTAACATAGCATCACTTCCATCATCCTGTGGACCAAAGCAGTTGGCAAGTGTCAATAGGAAAAGAAATCATTTTAAACCTCTTGCTGGAGATGTGGAAAATCACTATGTATAGAATACAAAGGATAAGGGTGATTGTTGCAGACATCTCTGTAATCTACAAATGCCATTAAAAGTATTTTTTTTTAATTCTACCAATCCTAAAAATGTAGAAGAAAGAGAAGCACTGAAAACATGAGACAAATAGCCCAAAGTGAAGATATGTAGAAAAGTTCAACTTTAAAATACCTTTTGTGTCCATCAGTAGATTGTAAGAAAGTCTTCATAAATTGGGTTTTTCTAAGTGTGTGCACAAATAATTCAGTAAATTGAACAAATCATCATCCATATTTTTTTTTAAGGAGCCTTTAAAGGGCCACCTTACATAACCCTTCTCTGTAAAATGAGTTTTCATTGTGTAAAACAGAAGGAATGGAGCAATTACTCAAACATCTGCTAGGCTTTCTCACAGGGCCAATGGATAGGAGTCAGAACATACCAACTCTCACAGGACTGGTAAGGTGAGAAAAAGAAATAAGTCCTGCTACTTCTGCAAACTCAAGGAAGAAATTTGGCAGAGGCAAAGCAATCAGAGGAGGCAGAGTAATGAGGCATCCTGTCCTGTGACAACACGCAGGGGCCTGCCCTATGGCTTTCCTTTTGCTGCAAACATTCAAAACCTCTGTTTTCTGTCTTTAGAGTTTTTTCATACATGTGGAGTCTTCCTTCATTGGGCCTCTCGAGACTGAGTTTCACTTTCTCCGTTAGACAGCAGACTTGTTCTTGGAGGTGTCGCCTGGAGTTCATAGTCCAGCTTCCATTTTAATTCAGAGTACAAAACATCACAAATATATTCTCCACATCTGGAGACAAATCATTTCCTTTTCCTGCATGAGTACTATCAGTCAAAAATGACAGAAATATTTTTCCTACTTTCAGATCAACTGGAGCAAATAGCAGCCTCACGATAATTGAGGACTTGATGATGGAATGGTTTCACACATGTAATTCTGTTTCATTCCTCAAATCACCCACTCTTCCTAGACATTAAAAAGGCCCCCAATTCCCAATTTCCAACTTCAAATACTCTAATGATTTTCCATTCCCATGGTGGAAAAACCAAACAAAGCCTTTACTGTGGCACCTAAATTCTACCCCTAACTTTAGCTCCCAATGCCCTGCCCCTGTTGTCTCTGCACTCCAGCCACACAGACCTGCTATCAGTTCCTCAAATGGGCATCAGAACTGCACATGCACTCCATCTGGGTTAAATGTTCATTTCCACCCCCAATTTTGCCAGTTGATCCCTAGCCTTTCTGCAGTTTTCAGTTTCATTTCACTTCCTTGGGTAAGCCTTTTCCAATCTCCATAAGCAAATCAAATCCCTGGAAGACAGCTCAACTTAGCACTTACCTCAATTATGTTGAATGTATTTGTATGACTATTTTAATACATTTTGTCTCCATTAGCAGACTGTAAGTTCTATAATAACAACAACTACCTCTATTTTTACTTATCAATGTGTCCATATTATCAGTTCAATTCATAACACATATATTCCATAATAGTTAATAAATCTGTAGGGTAAGAAGACCCTACAGTCACATTTTTAAAATATGAAGCTGAGTCTCAAGGAGTTTAAGAGATTTTCTTAGGGAATTACACAGGCATTTGGTTGCAAGGTATTTGATTCCTGATTTCAAGGCCAGGAAATGGACTGAATCCAAGGATCTTCAGGTCTGGGCAGTGTTGCATGACACATAGCAGGCACCTAGCGCAGACTATTGAATGAAGAAATGAAAATAAAAATGAAAGTAGGAAGGAATAAATTTGACCTTCAATGTGGCCTTCAGTGTGCAGAGAACACTCTTGGTTGTGACATTGAGAAGGTCATCACCTTTCTAAGGCTCAGCTGACAATGATCTCCATGAAATTCAGAGATCCTGTGCTTCCAAATTCCTATACGTCGGCATCTGTCTAACAGCAGGACCCTACATGTGGTGGTGGAGTTATTTAGCAGCCCAGGTTTGACTCTACGTTTTGTATAATTTTTAATGTACTCCAAGAGCAATTATCACTGTGCAACAGAGGTAACTGCAGAAGCAATTACATCAAGGATAACATATGGTGACTATGGAAACAATGGGAAATTATTGCAGAGTATCAAGCAAAGCAGATGGAAAAGCATTATTATAACCTTGGCAATTGACCCTGGGACTTCTAAGTATTCTCAGAAACAAAAAAAACTGGACAAAAGGATAGAATTTGAGTTTTAGTTTTGCATTGTTAAATGATTCAGCAACTAATATAATGGAATCATGATGGAATCATTCAGCCAAGAGTTAAATAGAAACTACAAAGGAAAAGGCACTTTCTAGGGAGGCATAGATATATGCTGTTACCCTGGACCATTTCCTAACCAAACTTCCCACTAAATTGTTCCACTGTCTAGAGCTAGTTGACCTCTCCAATTTTATATCTCACTCTCTCCCTAATCTACCCCATGCTCTGGACTCACAACTCACTCTGTTTTGTTTTGTAATTTTTTCCCATTACTCCATGATAAACCCCATGGTTCTTTCAGGTTTAGCAGAAATGTCATTTTTTCTGTGAAACCTCCTAACATGCTCCCATGAAGAATTAAGTGCTACCCCATCTAGTTATCACTTGATGCCCAAGGTCTTGATGCCTGTAAGACCTCTGAAGACAGGGGTCATGGCTTATTTATCCTAACATACCCCAAGCATACAGCTGAATGCCTGACATTCAAGAAGTCTACTGAGTTAAATACTTAGTGGAAATTAATCAATAGATGGATTCATTGTAATCAAAAAATGAGTCCTATTGCATTAATCCCTAGAATCAAGTATATCTGGAAGTAATTAGTGATTCCCACATTAAACCCAGAGAAGTAACTCTAATGCTAAGAATTTCAAGCACTCTGATATGTCAATAATAGAGTTATTTAGAAGGCATAGATATTAATCATCTTCTTACCATGAAATATAATAAACTCTTCTCTCTTTCAGGCACAGAATGTTTCACATGAATTATCTTATTTAACCTCCCAACAACCCTTAAAAGTATTATTATTCTTATTTTCAAATAGAAAAGTAGAGGTATCAGTGGATAAGTAAATTTCCCCCAACCATAGGCTTAGTAAATAGCAGTATTGGGATCTGAACCCAAATCCTACACATAAAACCTGAACACTAAACCCTGAATTTCTTATCACCAAGTTATTCTCCTTCTGGTTAGAGGACCAACCCTTGTATCTGAACTGTGAGTCATACTCTTTATCTTTAGTGTTTTTCTTCGCTTCTCATTACTGTTAATTTTACTTTCATAGAAACTTTCATTTAGATATTTCATAATTATACCTGGAAGATTCCTCTCACCTTCACTAACATTTATAAACATTTTAAGGACTCACTTTATCCCTCAATTATAGAGAGAAGAACACCAAGATATGGAACAGTTATATAACTTGGTCAAAGTCACATAGCTAATAAGTATCAGAGTCCAGAGTAACCCCAAGCCATCTGATCCTAGCAGCCCAACACTATCGTACATGTTCCAGAGGGGTGGGGGATTTCTGTATCATTTGGAATCCCACATGGAAGGTGTCTGGGTCTACGTTACCCACCCAATTGGTTCCTGAGTCAATCCAATTGAAACAGCCAACATCACATAGGAATATGGATGCCTTCCCAAATCCATGCATTTTTGTAAATATAAAATAGTGCAAAATATCTGTATCAAGTGGTGTTTTACCTCATCTGCTTCCAGGCCTCATTTCTGTTTTCATCACTAATTGGTATTGTCCTGCATTAGTGTCAACTTAATCCTTTTAGGAAAATAAAGGTAAATATCTCAATCCCATAATTACTGTCCTGGTTGATCAGATTGTTTTCTCATTTTGTTGAGAGGTCATTGTCTACCATCACAGTTCTCCAGATGAGGTCTTGACAAAGCAATAATCACTAGCATTTAATGAGTCTTTATAAAACGTGCCAGATAGTGCTGATCTCTGCATCCAGATCTGTTTATAGAGAATCAATTTACTAGCTTTGTCTTACAGTAAAGAATCCTGGGATACTGAGGACACTGACAAGGTCCTTTGGATGGATCTCACAAGTCTCTGACTTTGCAATCTAGACTCTTCACCATTCAGCTGTTCTCAGTCTCTGCTGCCACTAATCTAGTATCTTTCTCCCACTCCCCTCAGCCCCTGTAATTAAGGAAAATTATTCAGACAGAATTCAATTTTCAAAAAGTAGAGTACCTTAGAAGGCCCAGGTCATCGCCATTCAAATCTACCATTTTCAAGACTACCATTTCCTTGTCCGTGTCTGAAGAATACCTAGTCAGCAAAACAAAGAAACTTAGTCAGCTCTTTATTAGAACCCAGTCCTCTTACATTACAAACAGTGGAAACTGACACAAAAACAAAACCACACACCTCTCTGTAAGTGAGGCGATCTGACATGCTGTGTCCTGGGTACTAACTGTACCCAGGACTCAGAAATGGTTTGTGATCAGAGATTAGGGCACTAGGCCAGCTCACTGGAGATGAAATACACATTTTTCTGTAATATATGCAATACTACATGTCATTGAAATTTCTTAAAAAAAGAATTTGTCTTTGAAATTTCTACTTATATCAAATTTAATGGACTATCATAACAATAGCAGGGAATATGCAAAATCAAAAGCACTTATGACCTGTAACTTAATGTATTCTTTTATGCCCTTTCATAGGAAATCAGATTCTATTTTCTAAAAATCAATTCTTTTGAAAGTTACTGAAAAATTGCAGACAAATGTGAAACGATAGTCATCAGGTTGAACTGAGGTCTTACTTTATACTGACGTAATAGCAAAGTACTTCTCTGTGACAAACCTTGTTTGTTGCTTGAAAAAAAAAAAAAAGAAAAGAATCATCTCGCTTAGTTATTCCATGTAATTGCACTAGTTTTATTTCTTCTTCCTTCCAGTTTCCATATTGTTCTATCCCCTCTCTCAGATGCATTCTCCTGAACTAACATGACTTCTTCTGAATAACAGTAAGAAAAGCTATTCATTAACTTAATGAATACATGTTCTGCACATTTTTATCTCCATTTTACAGATGAAGAAACTGAGAGCCATTAAGTAAATTACCAGAGGTCACAAAACTAGGAAGAGATAAAGTTAAGATGAGACCATTATTGTACCCAATTCCAAAGCTCAGAGTCCTTCAAGTGTGCCCAACGACACCCACAGCCAGCAGAGCGGGAAGGCACAAGCGTAGGTCGTGTGTTTTTCCAACTCACTTATTATTTCTGCTTGTCATAGGTTATAAACATGTTTTTAAAATTATATTAACTTTTGGGCCTCAGTGGCGCAGGGGTTGAGAGCTGGGCTGCGAAGCTGCCCGCAGTCTCTGCAGCACCAGTTCGATTCCCGGCCGCTGGCGAGGGTCCCACATGGCGCGCAGACCTCTCCTGACGCACCCGCTGCTCCCCTCAGCAGTGTACTTTGTCAGTCTGCCTGTTCTGCTCCCTGATCTGGCTCTGGTGAATTCTCTCACCCTCCTGCACTTCTGACTGTACCCAGTGCTTGTATAAAATAAATAAATTAAATTAAAAAAAAAAGTTTTAAAAAATTTAAAAAAAATTATATTAACTTTTAAGATCCCATGGAATTCATGAGGTAACAACCCCATTCTTAGATTCTATTTTCTAAAGGACACACATGATTTTGTTTTGAAAATTTTGCCCTCACCTTGCTCTCTCTGACTGTGGATTCTGAAGGTAAGAAGAAGGGCTTCGGTTGATCTGGGTATCATTCACCATTCCTTTACTGATAAAGATTTTGCCTGGTTTCATATTTCTGTGTGCAATCTCAATGCTCTGTGGGTTAAAAAAAAAAAGGTAGGAAATTTAAAACCATGGTGGGTATAATGACTTAGTCATTATAAACAGAAAAGAGCCCTGTGGACAATTAGCTTTGTCTCCAAACTCTCCCCACCTGGGACAAAAGCTGGAAAACCACAGGACTGGTGTCACTACAAAGGTTAACAGATGTGGCCTTCAGCATTGAGATAGAAGTGCTGCGCATAGAGAGATACCTTTATGGATCAGCACCTTTCTCTCTCAGGCAGGCTGGGCGAGGAATGCTCTGCCATTTCAGATGGCCAAAATGGGAGACATGCCCCAACAATGCTGGCATCAGATTTGTTAGTATGTACGTGTTCCCAACCTCCCTACCCACCCTATACCACCACCTCCTAAGGCAGTTTTGACTTAGAACCACAGTAAGAAATGCATTTTTCATCATAAATATACACACCAATATACATATCTTAAAACAAAGTTCACAAAAGAAATGATATTCTTACTGTGTTATGCACTCTATTTTCTAGTCTATTTTACTCTGGTATTTTAATGTTTATTGCAACCCATAAAGTTGATGTCATAAAGACTTTTATAGATAACTAGCCAAAGTATGAAAACTTTGTTGTAAACAAACTGTTGCCTTTGCCAGTTAGATTTCCAGATTTAGGGGCTGACTTTCTGAAGAGAAAAAATGAGAGAGAGACTTAACCCAAAAGGCAAAGGAATGAAGAAAATATTAGTAAGCGTTGTATGCAAGAAAATAATAAGCTGGAAGACAGGAAAGAGAGGGCCTAAAAACTATCCAAACCAAGACTAGGAGGAGGATTTGGGCTATTAGCAGAGAGTACCATGTGGGTCTCGAGCTGCTATAGAGGACTTGAGAGGTAAGGGTGTGTGTTTATAAAATGGTTTCCCTTCTATGCTTTTTGGAAATACAAGGAAAGATTGGAATCACTTGTAATTACTTTGGATTCATTGATGCATTTCTTTAAGTGTGACTTTATACAAAGAAACCAATCACAAGGCACTTCATACATACAAGGGTTATATACAAAATGTTTTGTCTCTTTAGACAACTGCATGAGGCTTACTGACATAAAACTCTCCTCTTCCAATCAATTAGTACCTCAGGCCTAACATCCCACAGCCTGAGCTACAAGGGAGTTCAGTTAGGGAAAGACAGATACTAAAGCTATCCTCAGGTTAAGCTCCTCCATGGACTCTTCACATCACATCAAATCACTCCTGAACACTGTAAACAGCAGTAAGTAATGGCTGCAAGTGGCGCATCTGCCTACCTTCATGATGCCCGTGACCATGTACTGAAAAGTTCGATTGCTAAATCCCTCACTGGCTAATACAAAGATAGTATACTGGAAATATCCGGCAGGACCTGAGTGTGTGTGAGTACCACTCAAGATAACGTTGTCTCTTCTGTACAGGGAGCCATATTTACTCTTCAGTCTGTTCAGGACCTTTAGGAAACAAACGAATAAAAAACAGAAATAAGAAAAGGCAAACAGGAGCATGAGCAAAGGCTCTGATGTGTCTAATCACTAATCCAAATCAGTGACATCTCTTATGAAGTGCCCTTCACTCTATGCTTACCCATACCATGTGTCACCATAGTAACAACAATAATTGCAATAGCTAACATTTTATAGGTTCTTGGTATGTGTAAGCACAATGCTATGTATGTATTACATATTATCATTTAAAAGATCTTTAAAACAACCCTCTCAAGGTAGGTGTTTTTGCTGAGAACACAGAAATGTAAAAAAGGTAAATACTTTGCCCATTGATCTAATCAAGACAGAAGAGCCAAAATCCAGATCCAAGTCTCCCTAATTATAGAACCAATACCTGTACCTATTCATCATTCAGCACATACTATTAATATCCGGTTACTGTTCTAAGCACTAGGAATATAGAGGTTATTATTCTGAAAAAGCTTTTATTCAAATAAAGGAGAAAGAGTAAATACTTAATGTATCATGTAGTGATAAATGCTATGAAGGAAAACATTGCTGTGTAAGAAAAAGAAAGTGATAGATGTGATGAAAGCTTTTTCAAAAGAGGTTGCCTTTCATCAGAGGTTTAAATAAAAAGTTCAAACTTGTCATGCAATGCCTGGGGGAAAAGTATCCTGGGCACAGGGAGCAGACCATGCAAAGATGTCCTTAATGCCTCTCTTTTAAAAATGAAGAACTCAGTATTCCCAGACAAATTATTGGCCTGGGGGAAGCCAATTTCTATGACCTAAGGAAACCCTACCAATTCTGTGCAGAGGGTCTTATGGAAAGGGACTATCACTCACTAGTAACCTTGGAAATGAGCCTTTAGCCTCAGCTTCGCCTTCAAACATCTACATCTCCCTACCAACATCTGAGTTCAACCTTATGATACAGAAGTGATCAGATATGACTTCTGTTCTAGCATAAATCTTAATCTAGCCACTCAGGCATTCCTAACCTACAGAAATCATGAGCAAAAATACATGAGTATTGTTACTTTAAGCCTCTGAGTTTTCCGGATGACTTTTTGCAAAGCAATAGATAGTTAATACAAAAATCTCAGTAAATGTTTAATGGGTAAGTCAATCAATGGACATCAAAATGCATAATTAGTGACATTATGTGGCACATCCACCTCAAGAAAATAGCACAGATAAAATTCGTGATCTTGAGGAGTACCTATTTCCCATTATGCTTTAATCAGCAGCAATCTTAAGTTTGGTATTATTGTGGTTTCTTTGTGAAAGATGTTTTGACTTTTTTATGTCAAAAATCCTTAAAATGATCCAGCAGAAGTACCAAAACCAAAGAAACCACTTTCAATGTAGGGTTCTATCACATAATAAAATGATGTAAGCTCATTTATAGCTGGGATGAGCTTATCTTATGTACTTTGTCCTGTTTACTTTTGGTTTCTGTCAAGAGTAGTGTGTTGAGAAGACATCTGATTCCAAATCTGAGCTTAGCAAAAAAGACTACTTTTTGATCAACAACACTGTCTACCTCAAGAATGGCATAGGCAGTGGCATGCTAGTAAACTATATCCCTGAAGGAAAGGGAAAAAAGCCCTCATTCGTATTGATTGCCAATTTTTGCAATCCTTAGCCATTGTCAATTTCAAGCTACCGAAAGTTTAACAACTAGCTTGTAAAATTCCTGAATACTTAACAACTGACACTTGTGAGTGGGTACAAGCCAATTTCCATCTATCACAGGTAGATAGGGAGTCACAGCAACCTACGTGCTACATACTTAAAAGACATAAAGACATCCATTCAACCTCTTCTATTTTAGGTGAAGAACTACACCACCCTCATTCTAGTCATGTGGTTACTGAATCAGGAAAAGGATCTTACAGATCATCTTGCCTCAATAACCTCTTCATGGCCCAAACATCTATTGCTAAGACACCACACATCCTCATTAGCAACCCTGAAATACCAGGTAAATAAGGAAAGGAAATATGATACAGCCAGACTACATCCCCCTGACCAAGTAGCCCACATTCCATTTCAATAAGTTTTCACAGGAGTCCAACAAGATGGCAGAGTGAAGACACTGGGCTTGCCTCCTCCACACACTCACAAATAAATTTTAGGAGAACAAAGTCAGTAACCACTGAAAGATAAAAAGACAAGTCCAATATATTTGGAGCAAGGGCTCAATGAAAGAATAGGAGAAACTTCAACTGAACTGTGTTTACAGTCCAACCAGGGCAGCACAACCCACAGAGAGAGGGGCAACTGCTATCTGGAGCATTCCTACAGGTGTTGATTCAGAAGTGTATAGCTTCGTTGGGGACTTGAGATCCAGCACTGCCCTCTATAAAGGGATGTACAGAGTTGGTGCCCAAAACAGAGGGCACACTTTTGGGGAATTATAGGAGAGGGGCATAGAGCAACGATTACGAACTTGAGTCTGAAGCTCCCAATACAGAACAGTTGGAGCCCATGGGAGGACCAGCAGGGAGAACCAGATGAGATCACCTTTATCTCCTCAGAAGAGGCTACTAATTGCAGTGAGACTAGAATATTCAAAACACCAGTCACCACCACCCCCACCCAGGCTAAAACCAAAATAACAATTGAACACTTTCACTAAATAGTTTAAGCACTTCTTAACAACTGAAGTAAATACTCCGGGGTAAAACTCTGTATGGAAAGGGAGGCCCAGTGTGCTTACAAATATTTGCTAGGAAGGGAGGGAAGAAGGGAAGAGAGGGAAAAGAGAGGAAAAAGGGAAAGAAGGAAGGAACAAGAAAGGACAGAACTGCTGGTCAACTTTAAAATTCCCCTAGGCCTACTCCCAATTTTTATTCTTAAAGAAGGATAACGTTAGGATTTTGGAATCCAGTGTATTTCTTCAGGTTTATTCAAGAATCAAGATCTAAAAAACTAAAAATTATAAATTTTTAATTTCAAAATAAAAGAAAGAGTATAAACAGCTCACAAATGCCTTATCCTAAACTACAATCTCTGAGGGAAGCCAATTTCTATGACCTAAGGAAACCCTACCAATTCTGTGCGGAGGGCCTTATGGAAAGGGAAACCCTACCAATATAAAGTCAGACACATAGGACTTGTGGGAAAAGAAAAGGAAATAAAACACTAAATCATTTAGTAACAGTGTCTGCAAATAATCATTATAAACAGCATGTTTCCTATTTTATAAAGAAGTGGTATTTTAACACAGAGCAAAGTTACGTTAATGTCTGCAGCTCACTTCCTAGCCTTCAGTCACCATTCCATTTCCTATTACTGACACTCCTGAGAACATGACAAAGGGTTGGTAGGTCATTCTATTTTCCTGCCCTGCCTCACTGCTTAGAGAACTTCCTTAACCATTCCACGCTGGGAATGCCATCAATCTTGAAGCTGAGAGTGAGACCCTGCCTAAAAACAGGTCTTATAAATAAGGTTAAAGGCAATTGCTTAGATACTTTTATTTTTCACATCTTCCCATGACTTAACTTAATTAAGAGAGGTCATTTACAAGCTTCCTACTGGGCCTCAGATTGCATAGGGAAGTAAAAATGAAGAAGAGATGGTTCAATGGTGCCTACTATTGACTTGGCAGCATCTACAAACTAACACATGAAATCCCTCTCCTCTCCACACTCCGCCCTGCAAGCCTACCTTCTGATTCTCCTACTGGGCTAAAGACCCCATCATTTCCCAAACAGAACTATTTTGGATTCCTTAGAAAAACAGTCGCGTGCAGTGGGACTGTGTACACACAAGATGCCTAAGATTGAATCCCACCTTCCACTGTTCCTAGCTGACAAATTATTTTATTATTTGCAACTCTGTTTCCCAATCATCAAGTGGCATAATAATAGTACCTCCCTCATACAGTTGTTTGGAAGATTAAATTAATTGATATATGTGAAGCACCTGAAGGAATAAATTAATTAGTGTAAATGAAGCACTTAGGGCAGTGCCTGACTCATCACAGAAACAATGTTAAGTGTTATTTTTATGTCTTTTCATCCCCAAATCTCATTAGCACTTAATTTGACTTCTTGTCACCATTTTTTTCTTATACTCCATTGGTTTCAAACATTTGTGCCAGTCTCACATGAGATAGGGAAAATTGCCAGGCAAAGTTAAAAGTTCTTCCTGAAACCCTGACTTTCTAATTATTTCAACCTTCAAAAGCCTCATACTCCCCTGATTAAATTCTCTCTATTTGAAATGCTTCCTGTGATACTGTTTTCTCAACTGGACCATCACCAATAGAGCCTTAACATTAATGTAAAGAATCTGCCAATTTGTGTCCTCATTTCTAGTTCCAGTCTATACCAATACACCTAAAGCGTCATTGATTAATTATTCAAAGGAAAATTGTGTTTGCTTCATTTCTCCACTCAAAGTTTTCAAGAATCCTCATCACCTGCAAAATTAAAATCAATTTTGCATCCCAGGACCCCTCCAAATATAACCAATACACCTCTTAGCTGTATCTCCAACTACATGCCTACATACACCCTGGAAGAACTAAGCTCTGTCCCTTGGAAGAAGAGTCCACATTCCTCCTTGTGTTCATGCTGCCCCTCCATATGCTCTCGCTCCCTCCCCAGATTAACCATTTAAAAAGCTGCCCATTTAGAAGGGGGAAGGATAGTGGGCAAATCAGGTGAAAGAGGACAATTGTATGGTTAAACAGACAATTGGATTTTTAATGGCAAACTTAATGTATATACACATGTTGATTTTTAATGATGCACACCTGAAACTTCTATTATGGTATAATGTTGTATCACATCAATTGGAAAAAAGCACAAAGTAAAATTCTGTCCATTCCAGTGTCACTTCCACTTTGAAATGTTGCCCCTAATTTCCATTTCCTGAATCACCAGTGATGGTTTTAAAATACCATTTGTCCACAAATTTTTTGCTATTCCTGCCTTCATGTGCAGTTTAACTTTCCTACAGTTGAGGGTAAGCTGGACTTAGTGAATTTCTCCTAATGAATAGAACAAGGTGAGAATGATGGTGTGTAACTTCTGAGGTTAGGTTATAAAAGGCACTATGGCTTCTTCCCATTTCTTTCTCTTGAGTTACTCATTCCGAAGGAAACCAGCTATTATGTCATGGGAACACAGATTGGGTAACTGAGGTCTTCGCCAATGGCCACAAGTGAATCTTCATGAAAAAGGGTTTTTCAGTCCCAGTCAAGCCTTCAGATCCCTGCAGCCTTTGCCAACATCTTGATTTCATGACACCCTAAGCCAAATCCACCTCATTAAGCCTGTCCTGAATTTCTGACACACAGAATGCCTGAGATAATGAATGCTTGTTGTTTTAAGCCTCTATGTGTAAGAGCTATTTGTATCAGTAGGAAGAGATAACTAATATTATATATCATTGCATTTTACGCCAATGAATTTTGGTTATGTGCCTATTTCTGCTACAGTCCTTTCTCCTTCTCCCCAACTAAGCAGTAAGCTCAAGAGGGACATGGACTATGATTCATTTAGTTATGTGTTCCCAGAAGTGACTAGCAGAGTCTTATAAAAAGCAGGTGGTCGATGCAAGATAAAAGAATGATGCCTCTTTTAAGAATGTGTCTTAGGGATCAGAAGTGTGTGTTTAGAACTCAGCTTGTAACTTACTAACTGACTTTGGGAAAGTTATGCACCTTTATCCATAACATGGGGATAATAACAGACCCATTTTAGTTATGTGGTAAGTGTAGATAGGGAAAATGCTTAATTTTCAGCTCCTTGTGTTTCCATAGATGGCAGAGGCTTCCATTCTATTCCCCACAGGAAGTGACCTCAGAGAAATGTTTTTAAGTCTTCTCATCACCCCTTCTCACAGGCCTGTTCACAGAGCAGAAGACAATTATCTAAAGAAGGGGGGTTCAGGGCGTCCCCTGGTGGCGCAGGCAGTTGAGCGCAGTGCTGTGAAGCTGCCCGCAGCCTCTAGAGCTCTGGTTCAATCCCGGCCGGCCAGGCAAGGGTCCCACATGGCGCAGCAGACCTCTCCTGTCTCACCAGCTGCTCCCCTCAGCAGTGTATTTCTTCAGTCTGCCTGTTCTGTTCCCCGCTCTGTCTCTGGTGAATCCTCTCACCCCCCCCGCGCATATGGCCTGTACCCTGGTTCTTGTATAAATAAAAAAATAAATCTTAAAAAAAAAGAAGGGGAGTTAGTGATTAATTGGCACTCTCAGACTTCTAACAAGTATTAAATAAGAGAACAGAAGGTCACCTGGAATATAATAAGCATTCAAAAAACATTAGCATGAATAAAGTGGCTGAGTCATCAGCCCATCAGTGAATTAAAAGCAAAATTTAATCAAGAGGACATAGAATGAAAAGGTAATTATACCTCATATAATTATGTGCTGGATTGTCAAGAGTTTATAAAGTTGAGGGCAGGAGAAACTTACTGGATGAGAAAACCAGGAGGGCTTCGTTGTTGTCACATTCATCCACAGACTTTTCTTATAAATCGTGTCTTTGCTTTCTCACTTCACTTACCTCTAGCCTGAGTCGCTGAGATATCATGCCTATGTCAACGCTGACAAACACCGTTCGATTTGACCCATCAGGTTCCGCCATGATGAAAGCACGACTGTATAATCTTGTGAGGATGCCCCTTGCATTCTGACCATATTTGCTATAACCCATCTAAAGAGGAAAAGAGAATCAGAGCCACTCTGTCACAGTTTCCTGCTACCAGAAACCAGGCACACCCTGACAAGAATAGCCCACTTAGGGAAGACAAATAAGATAGCACATGTGTTTTCAAAAACAAGGTCCACATCATAAAAGAGGCTTTACTCATTTGTGGAGAAAAATACAGAAGCTGTATTAATGGCCAACCTGCAAAAAAGGAGCTGGTGTGGTTTAGGAATTTCTTTACCACCATGGAGATCTTTCAGGGTTTTTCTGTTCTTTGAAAGAGAAGCTTTTCTCCCACCTGTCTAAGGTAATACACAAGGAAATAATTCCCCTCCCACCATCCCATATTGCCCAGGAATGTCCTGAAGATTGAAGGCTCCCTCAACTCAACTGTTTGATGAGTGATTTCTTTTTCTGGGGGAAAAAATGGTTGCTTTATGATGAAGTAATCTTTACTGAGAATACCTAATCCTGGCTTTTACCATATGGTCCCACCCTAAGCCAAGTGAGATCAAATACATCTACCCCAAACCCCTTCTTTCATCACATCATAAAATCCACCTTGAACACTATACCCAGGTCTTCAGGATGCTTTCTTTACTGCTTACTCTAAGTCTCCTGTGAGTGTTCATTTAGGATTCACATTCCAGAGTCATTTTTCAGAGCAGACCGGAGGGAATAAATCCTGGAATCTGAAGATTATTTGGTATGAAGGAGAGAATCCCATCAAACAATCTCCATGCTCTGCTTTACTCAGGAAGGACTGGTGTAAATAGACACAGGTTTTCCCCGTCAACCAAAAGTAGCGTGTCCTATGAAACCTAGCAGAAGCCAAAATGGCATAAAGCAAAGATGCAATTGCCACTAACTTAAAGAGAAAAATTTCTGAACATTCCCAGGACCAAAAAAATAACCAACCAAGATCATGTGAAATAATACATAAAACTTAAACTAACACCAATATATAGTAACATCAGGAAGTTTATGATAAATACACAGCTTAAGAAAGTAGTTCCTAAGGAAGATGCCTGACTGTGCCACCCTGCCTTGTATAATAGCTGCTGCAAACAAGTACTGAACACTATTTTTGCTTTTCTTGTTTTGTCATAAAAGCATAAATCCTCTTCTGATTTCCCTCAGTGAAAGCAGGTAGTCATAATGTAGTCCTTTTGTAAATGCAAAGTGGCATAATGTAAACTTTTAGAAAGTAAAGGATACCTGTATTTCCGCAATCAGAGCCAAGAAGTTGCATGCTTCTTATAGCTAATAGATTGGCAGTCTACAGGCCACGCCCAACACATAGAAGTGTTTTACTTGACTCATACAGTGTTGGCCCATACTGGGTTTCCAGTTTTAACTAGAGTTGCTACATTTTCCACTTGAGAGATGTAAATTCTCAGATCTTCAATCCAAAAGTTCTCTGGCTTCACTTGAAAAAATACTAAGGGAGAGCAACCCTAAGTCCACAATCTTACAAGGCAGCAAACAATTACAGCCATGCATTTTGTAGTTGCAACATAATCCCCACCACTCCCTACTGCCCCCCACACTGAGTATTCATGAGCTACTGATCTTCTTACACTGACCTGCCTGAGTCATTTATGGTACCTGCTTATTCCCTGTAGTATTTGAGCTTGCCCACCCTACCACTTCATAAAACAGTCACTATCTTAATAAGAGTTATGGTTCAATATAAGTTTCTATCTTCCTTCTAGTTCAATATTCATAGTATTAGACATCTAGAAGATGATGATGTAATAATCCGGAATAAGTGCAGGATAACAATAAATTTCAGTCTTTTTGAGGGATCCATGCTTCACCTACCAAATTGATATCCGCTACTTGTCCTGTGCAGTCAGCTCGCCCAACTCCAATATGGTAGCCACTGAAATTCTGAAATAGAGGAGGCTCTGTAGGTGTGGAGCCCTTGGTGGTTGGAGGATTCTGGGTGCTTGTGGTTATGGGGTGCACTGAGCTTTGAGGTGCTGTGGAGCCCTTGGTGGTTGGAGGGTTCTGGGTGCTTGGGAAACCTGAATTTAAAAACAGAATAAGACATATAAGAAACAACATTTCAGCCCAGTTATTTGTCCACATCAATTTGAACACATAGGTTCAGGTTCCTGATGAAAAATCTTTGTAGTTTCTTATATTTAGTATGTATGAAATAAGAAATGTCTCAGGAGCTTGTTTCATATCATGATTCTGAGGAGAGTTTTTTCTTAGATTGAAGATGTTTTGTATGATCAAGTCCTCCATAAAATGTCCTTTAGCTTTTCATCACAAGCCATTTCATGTCAAATCATTACCCTCATTCACTCACCCTGCACTTCTGCTCCAGCTGAACAAATCAGCTGCCAGTTACAGGAGCACGGCCTACTCATCCCATTTCCTGTGGATTTGTTTCTGTCATTCTTTCCTCATACAGGTAAGGATGTATGTACACACACACACACACACACACATATGTGCAGGTGCACATGCAGAATGATATACAGACTAGAAGGGCAGGTATCAAAAACAAACACTCTGGGTTTGAAATCTGACTTACTGTTACAAGGCAACTTCGGTGTGAAATGGGTTGGCCTGACTGTGGGTCCTCACCCATGCACTTAAATGGGATTTACAATGAGATTCAACTGCAGGCACACACAGAAAGGTTAATAAAGGGTTCGTTTACAAAAAGGGGGAAATGAAGAAAGGAATAGCTCAGGGAGAAAGAGATAAATTGGTGAATGCATCCTACAAGTTCCACTAAGCTGGAACCCCAATAGCACACTGAAAGCCAGCAAAAAAACAAGGACCCCCCCAAGGCCCACATGCCCAGTTATACACCAAACCTGGCAGCTTAACTCCACCCTCAGTTCCCAGCAATCCTCCCTTTGGTGACATTTTGGGATTTGTAGTCCTTGTGCCTTGGATCTCTTTGGACTGGGGCAGCAGTGGGGTCCATATAATCTATTTGTGGAGTTTGTTCAGGACATCCTTTCCCCCCAACATTACCTCTTACTTGCTAAATTAATGTCTTAGGCTATTTCACTCAAGCTTTCTCATATGTAAAATGGAGGTAATAACAATACACTACTTAACTGAGGTTGTTTTGAACAATAAATATACTTAAACATATTAAAATTCAGAACAATGACTGGCATACAGCATTGGTTTTATTTACATATTTAGATATCTTACATGTATGTTACTTGTGTGTTCATTTCTACCAGGGACAACAATCAGGAGTGGCCAAGGCAGCAAATATCAGTGTCACAAGGTATTAGTCATCAGAAAGTAACTAGACAAGATATTAATAACTAATTTCTTCTCATATTAGAGAATTTTGGACCTCAAAAATAACCTAGAGCTTACCTACTAGTCCAATCGCCTCCATTTTACATATAAGAAAGCTGAAACCCAGAGAAGTGACTTACAAACATTTCAAGCATATAACGAATCTGGTACCCAAACCAGATGCTTCAACTCAGAACCTGTTATCTGTTCAGCCACAGTCTAGCTGGAGTTAGATGCCCTATTGTCTTATCCCCAAACCCATGTTTCCAGCAAGACATCAAGAATTGCAAGGAAGGAAAGAGGCATCTTTGCTATTGCTTCATTGCTACCAGTGGAAGACTGTAGTGCCGCAGCCAAAGCCAAACCTCGTCACATAGCCAAAGGCAGGTTCTTAGCAATCACTCTCAGTTTTCAAGTCTGTATGATGGTGCCAAGACCAGTGCCTACCTTTATAGAAGTTTTATGAGATTTTAGTAAGAAAATGATGTAGACTCCTGACAACAAGTTCTTGACCCACAGTAACCATTCAATAAACAGAAATTTCTACTCTGAAAATAGTTACTTTAATAACTATAACCTCCCCGAGTTGCAGCCTCCAGATTCTTTAATTTTAAAAGCTAAAACTGAGTCCTATGGAGCCTTTCATTTCTAGCAGTTCAAGACTCTGCTTTGCCCACTACTGGAACAGAGAATCTCTATTGCAGTTTGCAGGGAATTCTAAGCATGAGAATATGCTAGAGAATATACTGGAAAGGTGAAAAGGTAACCAAAGAGAAAATTGAGGTGAAAATTGCTCTTTCCTTCACCATTTGGCCTGTGGTCAGTCCTCCTTTTACTTTGGTCAAAGCATTCAATCTCTACCACCAACTCTACTCATTTTGCAGGTATATTGTCTAACACACCAAAAACTGCCTATAAATGCAGTCTATACTGCTTTTGCTGCATTCCATACATTCTAGAAAGTGGTTTCCTCCTTGCCATTCAACTCAAAGTGTTTTTTTAATTTCTTCTTTGATCCTCTCATTAGTCCAGTGGTCTTCCAGTAGTGTGGATTTCAATCTCCAGGAAGTGGGAGGGTTCCTTGTTTTCTTTTCATGATTTATTTCTAGCTTGATGCTTTTATGATTGGACAAGAGATAGTTCGAATGATTTTGATCTTCATGTATCTGTTGTTGTTTGTCTTGTGGCCCAGAATGTGATCAATTCTGGAGAATGATCCATGCACACTTGAGAAAAATGTGTACTCGGATTTTTTTGGGTGCAGTGTCCTATAGATATATGTTAAGTCAATGAGTTCTATGTCTTTATTTAGGGCTCTAGTGTCTTTGTTTATTTTTTGTCTTGTTGATCTGTCCATTGCTGAAAGTGGGGTGCTGAAGTCTCCCACTAGATATGTATTTTCTTTAATGTCTGTTTTCAGAGCTGATAATAATTGCCTAAATATTTTGGTGCCCATTAATTTGGTGAGCATATGTTGATGAGAACAAATACTGATGAAATTCATATGGAACCACAAAAAACCACGAATAGCCAAAACCCTGCTGATGAAAACAAAGAAGAAAGGAGGTATCACACTTCCAAAATTCAAACTATTCTACAAAGCCATAATAATTAAAACAGCTTGGTATTGGAACCAAAACAGTCACACAGACCAATGAAACTGAATAGAGAGCCCAGAAATAAAGACACAATTATATGAACAACTAATCTTTGACAAAGGAGGAAAGAACATGCAATGGAACACAGACAGTTTGTTCACTAAACGGTGCTGGGAAAACTGGACCTCCACATGCAACAAAATAAAACTAGATCACTACCTTTCACCATGCACAAAAATCAACTCAAAATGGATTAAAGAACTAGACATAAGACCTGAAACCATAAAATATATAGAAGAAAATATAGGTAAAACACTACAAGACATAGATCTCAAAAACATCTTTAAAGACTCATTACCCAAAGCAATGATAGTGAAGGCAAAGATAAACACCTGGGATTACATCAAACTGAAAAGCTTCTGCACAGCAAAAGAGACATTAACCAAAACAGAGAGACACCCCACCGATTGGGAAAAAATCTTTGCAAGTCATTCAACTGATAAGGGGCTGATCGCAAAGATATTCAAAGAACTCACAGGGCTCAACAAAAACAAAATAAACAATCCGGTCAAGAAATGGGCAGAAGAGCTCAAAAGACATTTCTCCAAAGAGGAAAAGCAAATAGCCAAGAGGCATATGAAAAAATGTTCAACATCCCTTATCATCAGGGAAATGCAAATCAAAACCACACTGAGATACCACCTTACATCAGTAAGAATGGCACATATCAAAAAAACAAGCAACAACAAATGTTGGCAAGGATGCAGTGAAAAAGGAACTCTCCTACATTGCTAGTGGAAGTTCAAACTGTGGAAAGCTGTCTGGAGGTTCCTCAATCTACTAAAAATGGAGCTACCATACGATCCAATCTGGCAATTCCACCCCCAGGGATCTACCCAGAGGACACAGAAAGAGTGATTCAAAAGAGTACCTGTACACCTATGTTTATTGCAGCACTATTTGCAATAGGTAAAACCTGGAAACAACGCAAATGCCCAAAAATGGATGACTGGATCAAGAAGATGTGGTGTATATACACAATGGAATATTACTCAGCAATCAAAAAAGATAAACTCATGCCATTTGCAGCAATGTGGATGGAGCTAGAAGGAATTATGCTCAGTGAAATAAGCCAGAAGGAAAAAGAAAACTACTGGATGGTTTCACTTATAACAGGAATATAGGGGAACCAAATAGGACATTAGTGTAAAAAAATAATACAGTACAAACCACAACAAAGCAAAAACAGACAATTGTAAACCAGAGACATCCTGCAGGGGAGGAGGAGGAAAAGGGGTGAGAGGGAGGGAGGGAGGAGCACAGGGGACTGTGGTGATGGTGCATGGGTGCCTTGGGGAAGGAGATTCTATGGGGACTCAATCTGAGGGGGTGAGGGGAAGCAAATATTGTCTAAAAAAGGTAAAAAAAATGATAAATGTTAAAATAAAAAAATTTTTAAGTGCAGTCTATACAATATTCAAATTCATTTTTAACAGTAAAAGAGAGAGAGATGTATAAAAATACCATATGAGTCCATAAAATGTCATGAGGACAGATAGCTGGCATTCAGGAGGGCCTGTGGATCCCATTCAGAATTACAGCTGCCCCCACCCTGGCCCATCTCCCCATTTCACTACACTTACAGAACCTTATTGGCCCTCATGAGTATCTAAGTTCAAAACTCCCCTCTCTAAAGGTTTATACAAATTAATATTAAATGATTCTTTCATTCTCCTTTGTCTGCAGAAGAAAATGATGCCAAAAAAGTAGACAAAGGTAAAGAGTAGTTACGGAAAAGAACACATTACTGTGAGTAGATCAGCAAAAAAAGTATAAGACAAGCAAATGCATGACATAATGCCAGCCAACTGGTGATTTGGGGCAAAGGTAAACAAGATAAAAATTTCTACCAATACGGAAATAGTAATTAATATAAATGTTGCATGATCATACCAGACTGTTTAAGTAAATATTGAACTGTCCTGCTATCAGCATTATCAGTAGACACTGTCTCTTGCCTAAATGTCCTGTAATCAAGAAATTTCATGCAGGCCAAGGAACACCATCCAAGAAAGCTACAACACTTGCCTTTGTGGTTTTCAATGTTCCCACTAGTGATAAACAAGAGGCTGAGAAGGGCCACTGTGATCGCCGTCATCATCACAAGAACAAAAATCAGCAATGATTCCAATGTGGTAAAGGTGCGTTTAGCCATTTTTCCTGGGGAAAAGCAGAGATGGAAGAAGAAATATGAAAAGCAGAAAAAGATAGAATCACATATTTAAAATGTATGTACTTCCAGCTGTCCATGGGTTAAGATGCCTTCTTTTTTTCATAAGACTAGGTAATACCAGGGACAGTACGTACAGAGCACACTTGCTACTACTTCTATAATGCAAGCCTGTGGCAGTCAAGGCCAGTCACTCACTCTTTGATAAACTTGGATGGGGTTTTCAAAACCTTCTCAGCACAGTGCTCATCCTGGAAGCTACCATCTATCACTTGGAAAGTACGCTAAAATCTATTTGCATTCCTTGGCTACATCACACTGCTTTCATTTATGGCACTGATGCTGTTTGTGATTCTGTACACTGGTCTCATCTGGAACACTTCTGTCAACAGAGATGATGGATGCCCCACACTACCTGTACTTGTGCAAAAGCTGGCCGGGGCTTCTACTGGCCAGAGTTCTACTCTGTGATCACATATTAAGTAAAACTGCCTTTCCCACATGGACGTGAGACCCATAAACTTTGGTCTTTAAATTCCATGTTCTAACTTTCAAATATTATGTGATAAGTATGGAAATGGGGCTTGGCATAAAAAAAGGGGTGGGTATCTTTAGCCTCAAACCAGCTGTTAGTAAAATTTCCCTCTTCGATGATCTAAAGGATCCCACCCATTTTGCAAGCCCTGTATCAAAAGACAGGGGAAAGAGTAACTGCGGACAAAGGATGAGGATAAAGACCATGCCTTATGTTCTACTAAAAAACAAAATGTCCTTACAGATTCTTTAACATATTTTAGGAGAATTTATTATCACTACTATAAAAGGTAAAAACATATTTAATTAGCAGGAGAAGGTGTAATATGGTAGTTAAAAAATACGGTTCTGAAATCTCCTCCAGTATTTAAATCTCATTTTTGTCATTTACTAGGTGACTGGGAAATCCCAGGCAATGAACCTCAGTTTCCCCATCTTTAAATAGGGATAGGATGACATATAATAATTTTAGTACCCAAGTTACAAAGTTTCTATAAAAATAAGATCAGGGCCTCCCCGGTGGCGCAGCGGTTGAGCGCTGGGTTGTGAAGCTGCCCGCAGCATCTGCAGCACCGGTTCGATCCCCGGCTGCTCCCCGGCCACCTTTAGAGGAGAGTCCCACATGGCGCGCAGACCTCTCCTGCCGCCCGCTGCTCCCCTCAGCAGTGTACTTCGGTCCTTCTGCCTGCTCTGCTCCCCACTCTGGCTCTGGTGAATTCTCTCACTCTCCCGCGCTTCTGACTGTACCCAGTGCTTGTATAAATAAATAAAAATAAATCTTTAAATAAGTAAATAAGATCAAATGATATAGGTAATTATCTGTTCCATGTAAGGTAATAAATGCTCGAAAATGTTAGCATTTATCACTAGGTTCCTAAATAGCAAAGACTGTTCCTTCCTGTCCTTAAAGGGAGGTTATATAAGGTTATTATCAAAATATTACCGGAATCATAAGTAGGATATTAAAACCCATTTTCTTAGCCCATGATTTAGTAAGCCTGAACAATGAGATGGGATTAGACCACAGGATTTGCCCAATATGAATAATACTTGGCTAAAATGTTGCTATCATCAAGAGTTGTAAATTGGTAACAGGAATGTTTAGTATAACCTGGAAAAAACTGGTTTCAATTTGACTTAGTTGACAAGATAAAATGAGGTTATAATTTGTCTATAGGACCTACATTCACAAATCTGAAACTTCGAATTTTCTTTTAATGTATTTCATAAAATATGGCAACACTGAGTCAGCATTCCCACATGCCAAGTATTTCATAAAACTTAGTGGCTTCTGTTCCCTTTAGATGGGGCATGCCTTCTCCAACCTGCCATAGTGCCTAGCTAGTGGGCTTCATCCATCTAAGTTGTCACATGGTATATGTAGTTGTTTTATTTTGCAATCCCTGCGCTCAAGGTTAAAATAAGTGTAAGCACTAGCAGTAAGCACTTCAAGGGTTGTTCTAAACTCGAAGTGGACAGACACTAGAACATCTTCCCAGATTTCCTGATTATTTTTCAATTTTCCTCATCTATCAATGTCACCACCACCAGCAGGGATAATTTCAAAATTAGGGCAAAATAAAATAGTTCTGTATCTTGATCTCAATTTTCACATGTAAAATATGCCTCTAAAATGTAATGATCCCAAGAGTTTACTAGTTATTAGCTGCTATTTCAGTAGAAAACTTCAAACCCGGTACACCTTCTTCTTCTCAAGGTTATGGTGATATGGTTTTGGCACAAAGAAGACAATTAAAAATGGAAGACAAACAGATGGAACTTCCAGCCCCATAAGAATCTGTGTGCAGATTTTGTCTGTAAATGTGGTCACGTGGTAGGGTCTGCATAACAAACAAAATCATACTATATCTTTTTTTGCTAGTTTTGATCTACTAAACTGGTTGGCGTCACCGGCCTTTTAAACAAGTCAACAATAACACTTGATTTAAAAATAGAATTTTCACCTTAGTAGAATTTTAATGATATACCTCATATATTTCTCCACCCTATGAGGTAGCCAACATGTTGGGCCAGCATATTACCGCACTTTTTGAAACCATTAACACTAATTTTCACTGATTGTTAAAATCTGAATTTTAAGTATAGAGCAAATGCCTGTCTGTTCTCAGAAGACAAAATGTACCTTGAAAAATTGGATCAATTATTACATTTTAAAGTATTCTACATTTCCAAATGGTTATTATTTAATCCTGAAAGGTCAATTATGAAGCTCTAATGACACAATAGTACTTGCCATACCTTTTCCACACTGAGGCCCTTGCTTTTCTAGAGTGTGACAGTAAAAAAAAACACTTTGGCAAAGCAGATTTTCAAAGCTAAGAAAATGCAGTGAAATTTCAGGGTTTCATCATCTCTGAGATGATTAATGATTCAAGATATCTCCCTCCCCCTCCAAGAAAATATATGCATTCTTACCTGATTCTACCACTCAAAACAACTTTTGTGTCCCAATAAAGTAAATGGTTGTCCAGAATCTTACTTCCTTCCTCGTTGTAGGATGCTATTACAGGTCTGACTTCTGAGACTTATTAAGTAAAAGATTTTCACAGTCCTGTCAGGAATGTTAGAGATCTTATTAGCATACCTTTATGGGCTAAAGTTTATTGATAACAAAAAGCTTATATGCAAACTCTTCCTAGGATAGCCTGATAGCGAAATAGAAATTGCAGAAGGTCTGCTGATTGAAGGTCATTTCAGTCTGTACATAATTATTCCAGCATGACAGGTTCTGTGCAGTATCTACATCCTAGATCACCACCTGCTTTACTTACCATAGGTCACTAACAGCAACCAAGAGTGAGAATATATGGTGGACATCAGTGTAGGCTATGGGTCCCACTGGGTAATATTTATACCAGTTTCAAAACAGAAAAAGTGATTTAAATTTTTAATTTTCATGTATAAAAGAATACAGTTTTACATTAACTGAGACTATGAATAATGATTATACAAAAAGGCAAGGATCCTGTGCAACCATTAAACATTAGATCGAAGTGTGCTGGACAGGCCTTGGGTTTGTCTCTAGCTTCAACAGTGTTTGCACGGAACAGACTTGGGATGCCCTTTCTATCAGCCTCCGACCACCCTCCAACATTTTTTACAGTTGCAAATTGAGGAACCATTCTCTCTGCAATCTTCTTCAAGAAAACCCACAACCATTGTTTGGGTTTAGCTCCACATTGCCTGACAACCATGAGCTCCCAGGTTCAGAAGAATTACTCCACCAAGGTAGAGGCCACTGTCAACCGCTTGGACTACCTGCATCTATAGGCTTCCCTACACCTACCTCTCCCTGGGCTTCTATTTCGCACACCACAGTGTTGCCCTGACTGGCACAGTGCGGAGAAGCACGAGGCCGCCCAGCATCTCTTGAAGCTACAAAACCCACATGGCCACTGTGCCCCTTTCAGGGTGTCCAGAAGCCATACCCAGATAAATGGGGTAAAATCCTGGAGACTATGGAAGCCCCTATGGTCCTGGAGAAGATCCTGAACCAGCCCATTTTGTTTTTGCATGCCCTGGGCTCTACCCCTGCAGACCCTCATCTCCATGACTTTCAGGACAGTCACTTCCTGGACTAAGAGGTGAACTGCCTCAAGAGGATGGGCAACCTCCTGACTAACCTCTGCAGGCTGACCCACCCCAGGCTGGGCTGGGCAAGAATTGCTTAAAAGGCTCACCCTTAAGCACAACAGGAATCCTTCACAGCCCAGCAGCCTCTGAGGAGCCCAAATGGCAGCCCATTGGTTTCAAGGGCTTCAGCCTGAGACTCTCACTGAGCTCACCCAGTCTTGGACCAAATGAAAACAATAAAGCTTTTGCAGGAAAAAAAAATGATTTTGAAATATTGATTTATAATGATGTATACCTGAAATCTATATAGATAAATCTATATCTATAAACCAATGTAACTTCAATTAAAAAAGTATATTGATCCCATTTGTGTAAAGTATATATTATATAACTCATAGTCACAGTGCAAGAAAATACAACAAAGTGTTAAGTAATTTATCTCCCAGCCAAGCACTAACCAGCATCAGCCCTGCTTAGCTTTCAACATGTGGGTGGTCAGGGTGGTATGGCCATAGACAAAAGGGATCATGATGAGTGGAATAAGTCAAAAGGAGAAAGACAATAACCAATGTGTCCCTTATACATAGAATATAGAGAAAGTAAGCAAAGGAACAGATAAAGCCAAACTTAAAAACTAACCCTAGAAAAGCTAATTAATAAACACAGGGATCCAAAGAGAGAGAGGAGTGAGGGTCAGGTAGGGAGGAACATGGTGGATAAGGTGACAGGCCCTGGGTGCTTTGGTAGTGGGCGCACTACAGCAATAACACTGGGGGAAAGTGGCAGGGGGGTCCTATACTCCCTAAATACAAACAATGATGTAAACCAACATTACTTCAATAAAAAGAATATTAATTAAAATATCAATATAAAAAAGAATAATTATCTAGAAGATTATTGGACATTTTTTCATCTTTTTGATTCTTGATGTTTTCTAAAACAGTCACATAGTACTTTTGCAATGGAGAAAATAAAATGTTTCCCTTGTTTTGGAAAGTATATATTATTTAAAAATGGCCCACAAGAGAAAGAGATGAAGAAATAGGCCAAACTCCTTTTTCTGTAGTAAATCCAAGCTATTCATGAAGCAGGTTATTTAATTCTTTGCAGAGTTTGTAGTGAAATGGTCTCCCAAGTTTCAGTGGAAACACTTGAGATATATGGAAAAGGAACTCAGTGTCTCAGTTACCTCTCTGCCACTACAGGGAGGAACAGGGTAAATTATATTATTAAACAAGTATGTACATTAATGTTAGAATTCTTGGTGTCCCTCAACAGAGACCAAATCTAGCTAACTTAGAGCAGAGAGGAAAAGAGAAAAGTATATCCACTGGAAGGCAGCAGCACAAGAATTTGAAGATCCATGCTCAGGAAGGCTAAAGGTCAGGGCAAAGTGTTGGTATAGGAGCAGGAGCTCTTGACTGAAGAATCTTTTTAGGGCTTCACCAATGAGATGGATGCACTCCACAAATTTTAGATTTTTGGGTTGCTCCACTCAGGATTCAACATGCATACGACTGGCCTAGCTCAGATCATTCACTTAATCCTCCCTTTAAGGGGATACTTAAACAGAAGTTTCAACAAGATCACGCCCTAGAGGGAAGGTTAGTTTTCCAAAATAAAATTCAGGTAGATACCAACTAGCAACCTGCCATCAATTTTCCTCTCCCACCCTTCTCCTTTGCAGTGGGATGCCGCGGACCAGCACAGCAGTAGACGATGAGGCCACCTCAGGGTTGAGAGAAGCGTGCAGGGTGGTCAGGGCGTCAGTGAAAGAAATGACAAACAGACACACTTCAAGAGTGAAAATCTGAGTGTAATTTTCTTTGCGTTTGTGACCAATATATATATGTTTTCCAAAAGCACAGGAATGAATATCAATGAAATTAGCTTGCTCATGGGCTCAGTCTATCACCATCAGGGAGGTGATCTACATAACAAACAATGACCATTATAGAAGAAAGAAGGAAGTTTAGAAAGACAAATAAGGGATTAAAGTTTGTAGTTCTAGAAAGACGGGATAAGATTTTTAGCATTCTTGTAGTGGTTCTTGGTGGTCGTTATCTTTTGATAAGCTTCTGCCTTTTCAGGGAACTTCCGCTGAACTTCCTCTGCTTCAGGGTGTTATGCTGTTTTCCCCCTGCGCGCTGGTTGCCCAGCCAGACCTAGGGACCGTGGCGAAAGCCATTCCTAAAGATCACTGCGGGGGGAGGTGCAGCAGGTATGTAGGGTTTTGCTGTTCTCCCCCTGCGCGCTGGTTGCCTAGCCGGACCTAGGGAATGTTAACCCTAAAGGTCACTGCAGGGGGAGGTGCAGCAGTGGGATAACCTTTAAAGTGCTCTGGTCATCTCTTCCAGACCTCTCCAGCCATCTTCTTCCCCCTATACAAGCAGCCATAGCTTCTCATTTACTCAGCAACCTGCTAGAAAACCCATAATCTAGTCAGATTATTATCATAGCAAATAGGATTTTCATAAAAGACAATGACATAAAACAGCATTTCTTTCAGACAACATTTGAGTCTATACCTGAAAAGTAAGGGGGTGAGAATCAAGGAAATTCTAAGCACTGTCATAAAGTCAGTGGAGGAAAGAGGTTGGGCCAAGGGTTTTGTGATGCACATTAAAAGAGTTAGTTCCTGTGTCCAGGAATAAGACTACCTTGGGGTGAGGGGCAGATATAATCATTGCAAATATTTTAACCCTTTCATATATTTTATTTCCATCTAGAAAGCCCTCAGGTAAATCCTATTAGCTAAGACACGATAACTGTCCTTCTCTACACTCCATCCCAAGACACTTACTCATGCACACATATTCCATTCATTTTACAGATGAGCAAACAGGCACAGATAGTTTAAATGGCTTCCAGAATAGGTAAGGATGGTTTTGAAGTGAGCATGATCCAGTAATAATTATCCTAGGATGTGAACCCAAGTCTCCAGATTCTTAGACAAGACTTCTTGCTTTTTACCAAACTCTTACTGTCTACATCACCCCGGCTTTGGCCCTGGCGTGGCCATCTCTGCAGACTAGCCAAGTCCATGTGTCCACACTGCAGTACCAGATGATGAAGCAAAGCAAAGTCCTCTGCCTCTTATCCTATCATAGAGAAAGAATGTACCCAGCACAGGATAAAAGCAGCTGGGGAGAAACAGGTAAACTGTATTTAAACTAAAAAAAGGTTTCTCCCAAATCCTAACTCCTAAATCATCAACCGATAGTCACTAGCATCACAAATTCTCTTAATATTTTACTAATGCATACAGGGTAGTAATCTTAAAAATCTTAATAACAAATTTCTTTTTTTTTTTGAAGATCTATTTATTCATGCATACAAGAACTGGGGTACAGGCCAGATGCGCGGGAAGGTGAGAGGATTCACCAGAGATAGAGCGGGGAACACACCAGAGACAGAGAAGGGAACAGAACAGGCAGACTGACTGAAATACACTGCTGAGGGGAGCAGCGGGTGAGAAAGGAGAGGTCTGACACACCATGTGGGATTCTCGCTGGCCAGCCGGGATTGAACACGCACTGCAGAGGCTGCGGACAGCTTCACAGCACTGCGCTCAACTGCCTGCACCACCAGGAGAGGCCCTTAATAACAAATTTCATATGTTCCATTGTCATATTCTTTTTCAATGCTTTAATTCTTGGAATAAAGATTGTTGTTTTAAAAAAACACAGTGTTTCATATAACAATCAGATTGTGGACTTCGAACACTATTTACTGCAAAAGGAACAAGATATCTTCGAAGAAATAGTTAGTTCTAGACCCGGGGAAGGAAATAGAAAAACTGAATCTGCAACATTTTTTCACTCTAGAAATCGAGAAGCTGATCAGGATGGTTAGAATTGTGTCAAAAAGTCTAAAAGTTCCCAGCACACACACACACAAAAAATGAATCATATTTAAGCATCAATCAAAAAAAGATAACTGCATTCAATTAAAGCATTCAATCATTTACTTAAATCCATGTCATAATAAATTTTTAAAAATTCAATGATTACCTCTAAGAAATGCTAGGATTAACTTGTTTTTCAGGAAAAAAAGATGAAAGGAAAAGGGAAAAGGTGGGGAAGGATTAAGAAATTAAAAATGTACACAGCTTCTCCCATATAAGGTGTTGGGAAAGCCAAATTGTTTTTAGGGACAGTTTCTCACCATTGAAGGATTTCAAGCTAATAAATGAGGAGAGAATAGCAGACTTAGAATCTAAATATTTTGTAAACTACTGAAATGATGGATCTGGCAATCAGCATCAATAACTGACTGCTTATGCCACCAAAAGAGACAAAAAGATTGATGTGCACAATCTCCCTTCTCAAGCATTCTTACCAAAAAAAAATAAATAAATAAACACGAAGTGTATCAGCCTCTACTACTAAGTGTCTGATTACAGCACTGAATGTGTTAGAGGACAATGGAGGAATTCAGTTAGCAAAATTCATACTATGAGCCTCTGTATGATAAATAACACTGTTCCTTTAAAAGAAATTGAAAAGGGGAAATTGGAAGGAGGAAAGATACGGAAGGCAGAGGAACAGGAAGGAACTGAGGGAAGATGATGAAAAACAGGAGAAGGAGAAATCGTGGAGACTCATGAGAACGGCAGGGCCAAAAGAGTGGAAGGCAGAGGGAAGCTGTAGATTAAAAGAGGCCAAAGAGACTTATCAATGGACCGTATGGCGTTAGCACCAAACTGTCATTATTTGGAATCTGATTCAAACAAGCTATTTTAAAAACATAAGAGGCAAGCTTCAGAGATGTCTGAAAATTCATCTCTAACAAGGAAAACAAAAAAGAACATAAACATTATTATAATTAGTCTTTTTCCTGGTCCCTTATTTAGGTTTTCTAAATTCCTGTTATGAGTTAGACCATCCGGTATTTTTCTTTTTCTTTCTGGCTTATTTCACTGAGCATGATCCCTTCTAGCTCCATCCATGTTGCTGCAAATTGCATGAGTTTATCTTTCTTGATTACTGAGTAAAAAGCAAAATCAACAAGCAACTATAAACCAGAGACACACTGGGGGTTGGGGGGAAGAGGCTGTAAGATCAAAATAAGGAGGGTGGGAAATGTATGGGGACTATAACCAAGATGAAAATGCATACATTGTGCAATAATGAAAAATGATGTAAAAAATATATAAAATAAAAAAAATTTATGGTCTCCCCTGGTGGTGCAGCAGTTGAGCACTGAGCTACAAAGCTACCCGCAGCCTCTGCAGTGCCAGTTTGATCCCCACCAACCGGTGAGGGTCCCACATGATGCGCAGACCTCTCCTGCTGCGCCTGCTGCTCCCCTCAGCAGTGTATTTCATCGGTCTGCCTGTTCTGTTCCCCACTCTGGCTCTGGTGAATTCTCTCACCCCCCTGCACTTCTGACTGTGCCCAGTGCTTGTATAAATAAATAAATAAATCTTTAAAAAATAAAAATTTTAAAATTTTAAAAAAAGAAATTTAAGTAATATACTGCAAAAAGGGAGAACATAAACAATTGGGACTACTTCAAATGGAAAATCTACACAGATAAAGAAATTGTAACTAAAACAAAGAGATGCAACTGAATGGGAGAAAGTATTGCACACCATATATCTGACACCATATAAGTAACTGATATCAAAGATATATGAAGAGTTCATACAAGTCAACAAAAAGAAAATTAATATACCAATCAAAAAATAGGCAGAAGAGCTAAATAGGCACTTCTCCAAACAAGGACATGAAAAAAAAAAAAATGCTCATCACCACTTATCATCAGGGAAATACAAATCAAAACAAAATGAGATACTATCTCCCCTCATACCTGTGAGAATGGGCCATTTCAAAAAGACCAGAAACAACAATTGCTGGTAAGGATGTAGCATATAAGGAACTCTCTTACACTGTTAGTGGAAATATAGACTGTCTAGACCTGTAGAAAACAAAGTGGGGATTTCTCAAAAGGCTAAAAATGGACCTGTCATATGGCTCAGCAATTCCACTCCTACGTATCGACCCAGAGAATACAAAAGCACTAATTTGAAAGCAAACTTGCACACCTATTTTATTATAGCACTATATACAATATCCATGCTGTGAAAACAACCTAAGAGCCCAAAAGCAGATGATTGCATTGATGTATATATATACATATAAATAAACACAATGGAATATTACACAGTGATCAAAAAGATAAACTCATGCCATTTGCAGCAACATGGATGGAGATGGATGGGATTGTGCTATGCTTAAATAAGCCAGGAGGAAAAAGATAAATAATGATGTTGTCACTTATATGCGGAATACAGAGCAAAGATTCAGACATAGCCAAACTTTAAAAACAAACTTTTTTTTTTTAAAGATTTATTTATTTCCATAAGCACTGGGGTACAGGCCAGAGGCACCGGAGGGTGAGAGAATTCACCAGAGACAGAAAAGGTTGCAGAAAAGGCAGAAGGACTGAAAGCACTGCTGAGAGGAGCAGCGGGCGAGGCAGGAGAGGACTGCCGCGCCATGTGGGAATCTCCCTGGCCGGCCGGGAATCGAACCCGTGCTGCAGAGGCTGCGGACAGCTTCACAGTGCTGCGCTCAATCCGCTGCACCACCAGGGAGGCCCCAACTTTAAAACCAAACTTTGAAAGCTTACCATACAGCTGAGGCATCCAGAGGAGGATGGGGAAATGGAGGGATGAAAATAAGGTGGAGAGAGCACACTGGAGTGTGGTGGAGGACTATGAGTACCATGCTGGTGGGTGTGCTATGGAAACTACACCTGGAGGAAATTCTATGCTTCCAAAATACTAACAATGATGTTAACCAATGGTATTACAATTTTAAAAATCATTCTAAAAAGAATGATGAAAGGGAGAGAGGGAGGAAAGGCAGGAAAGAAGGGAGGGAAAGAAGAGAGAAATAAGAAGGGAAGGAAAATGGGATTGCAAAAATAAAATCAGAAAAATAAAAATATTTCCCCCCCCCAAAAAAATAAGTGAAAATAACGAGACAATTGGGAAATTTTGATGATATTGAAGAACTGCTTAAAACATTAGTGTGATAATGATATTGTGATTATACTTAAAAAAAATCCTTCTCTGGATACATTCTAAAACAAATTTTAAAAAGAAACAACAATGAAAATACCAGATTGATGGATGGACAGACAGATGAGTGATGATCAGATAGGAAAGAAGTGTTCTTTAAAATGTCAGTGTCAGGAGAGAAGTGGGTTAAAGACACATTGGCAGATTTTATAGAGCGTTCATGCAACCTATTTTCTAAACCAATTTAGTGAGCAGACTGGACCTCATCTGCCTAGAGTTCCAGATTCAGTCTAGGTTCTGCCTTTCAGATGAATTAGTGTGAGACTTTGATTCAGAACTGAGCCACTTAGGGAGAGAGGCAAGTCATGATACCCACTTTATTGGTCTGGGTCATGGCTGCATGACTCAATGATGAGCAGTCTGTCACAATGAATTTTTTAGTAGATCTGAAAAGAAATTAATTTTAAGGACACAGGCTTGCCATAGTGGTAACTTAGCACTTCATGGATTTTGCAAAACTAAAAATTTTGAACTCCAGTGCAGACCCATAATCAGTTGACTAGAGATTCTCTTTTTCCCCTGTCTCAGTTCACTCTTGACCTCAAACTGCAAGCCATCGAAGAACGGTCCCTTCTGTTCCCAGCTGTCGAGAATGTTTCTTATTAAACCCCTCTGCACATGACATAGACTGAGCTTGAGAATGCCCCTAGGAGATGTCTTTACTGCCATAAAGGCCCCAAGTTCATTCAGTGACTGTCAGGGCATGCGAAGAGGGTGCATGATGGAGAAGCGAACCACAGTTTTCCTTCCCCTGGGATTCACAAAAGCCCCTGTCCCCAATGTTACTGACAGTTCTGCTTTCTCAGAGAAAAGGTTACATAAACCACTCCAGTGTTACAAAGTTTACCCCTCAATTTAATCCCAGACCTTCATTTAATACAAAGAAAAAAAGGCAAGAGAAGAACTAGAATTTGGAATCTGCAGAGTGAATCTTTTTCCTTGGTGATCTTCATCCCTCTGTGTTTCATTTTCCTTATTGGAAAAATGGAGAGTAACAAAAATCTACCTTGCTGGAAGATTCACATAGACATATTTTTTAAAGCTCTTTGCTAAATCTACAACATGAAATAAATGACTCATTCGTTTTATTAATTAGGTTGAATGTGAATGCCCAAGAGTGGCAGATTCCTTAAACCTTAAGGACAGTTCTTTTCTTGATGTGTTTATCATGCTTAGGCCTAAAGATCTTCCCATCAGAGTTTGACAAACTGGGCCTTGGAAAGGAGTGGTACTTGCTATTTTTAAAACCTCCATAGGATTTTAAAATCAGATAAAATCAAAATTGCAAAACTTCCCCATTTTTCCACTGTTAAACAGTTTGGAGTTATATAACCTTTGCAGTGTATTTGAACATTATTCATCCATGATTTATCTTTTTCCAGGACCACCGATAAGAATTTATTGCATTTAGCAGTAACAAGCTTGACCTGTTTGTCATACAAGATTATGAAGGCAGATTGTGGGGATCGTGGACTGCCGCTACATTTATCATTATTTCAGAGACAGGATGATAATATATTTTGGTGTAATTCTTCTCTGTTACATAAATCTCAGATGCTTAGTATCTCCCATCTGTACTGTGCACTTGTGCACTGTCCTTTGATAGAATTTAGAGAAGAGGGCCTCCGCGGTGGCGCAGCAGTTGAGCGCTGGGTTGCGAAGCTGCCCGCAGCCTCTGCAGCGCCGTTTCCATCCCCGGCCGCCTGGCAAAGGTCCCACATAGTGGGCAGACCTCTCCTGCCACCTGTTGCTCCCCTCAATAGCGTACTTTGTCAGTCTGCCTGTTCTGCTTTCTATTCTGGCTCTGCACCCTCCCCAGCTTCTGACTGTACCCCAGTGCTTGTATAAATAAATAAATAAATCTTTTTTTTTTTTTTTTTTAAAAAAAAAAAAAAAGAACTTAGAAAAGAAAGAACCAAGAGGAGCAAAAAGCAACTTGCTTTTATCAAGGTCAAGTGTGCCTCGATGTTCTCTCCAGCCATTAGTGGAAAGCCTGACTGGAACCTGACCTGAAACCATAATGTTCTCCTTGTCCTGGGCAGAACCAAGGCTAGGAGAAACACTGCCTGGTGAGAATTGCTCTCTTCCCAGTTCAGAACAAAGGTATGGCAACCAGTCACAAAAGAACCTTAACTGGGTCAGTCAAAAAAGCCAAAGGGGAAGGAATCTGGTCCATCCCCATTGTGGAGAGTAAACATATACCGTGTCTCACGTTAACTCTTGTTGTAATTTCTCTGACCCATTCCCAAGGATTTAAGAGCCATGGATGAGAAAAAAGTTCTTTCTCATTTGTATCTACCTGAAAAGACAATGCCTATGGGAGAACATCCTGGGTTTGTCATCAAAAATACCCAAGCTTAAAGGATACAGTCAATGAAATGAGAAGGGATATCTATCTGATGTTCCCGCTACATCAATGATCAAGGCTTGATGTGAAAAGAAACTGAGAGTTTGCGTCAGACCTGAGGGGTTGAAGTTATGGTGGGAAGTTCCCACCTCAGATTAGGAGGTTTCCTGGGAGTCAAATTGAGCAGCCCAGGCAATCTATGACAGAAAATCAGAGTTGTATGACATTGGGAGAGGGGAGTGTGGACAAGCAGGAGCATTGAGCCTGCAAGAATCAAAGGAGGATCTAACTCAGATATAGAGTCAAGGCAGGTCCAGGAAGGGATGGAATCTAAGAAAAAGCAGATGAGGCACAAGTCCAAACAGCCTGGGGGTTTTGGGCATAGACACAGATCTTCCACAGGAACTGCTTGTGATATCCTTTTATGAGTCAGTAGATTAGAGACTTAGATGGGCTGGGCAGGCTAATCACATCAGGACATGAAGGACAACTATTTATTGAGATATTACTATGTAGATACTTGTAAATCAGGGCAAAAAGGACAGCTGTCTTTTAAAAACAATAAGACATAAAATGAAACCAATGTTTGGACTTTTAGTATGATCCATACACTGTTCTAAGAAAATTACATTAAGTTAACCTTATTTAATATTTACATAATCCTATGAGGATTTCTATCCCCATTTTACTTTTGAAATGAATAGCTGAAAAAAAAGCATAGAGATATTAAATAAGTCAAAGATCATACTAACTGGAAGACTGCAAGAGACTAAGCTGGATTCAAAACCAGCCTTTAGAGGCTTCTAGCTTAACCAATTACACTATGAAATATAACTATCTGTCCTTTACTAGTATTAGTATACCTGATGCCCTTAGGGTAACAGAAAAATAATGCCTTCAAAGTAGTCAAAAACACTAAACTAATAAGAAGAAATCAAAAACTCAAGAGATTGCAAGAAGAGGTAAGGTTCTAAGTTATCTCTCATCTCGTCCAACCCTCCTGTCATATAGATAAGTTACTTGCCCAAGTCACCAGGCACGAACCTTGCAGCTCTCATCCATATCTGATCTCCACTCCTCTGTGGGTACACAGAAGGTTATGCTTTCCAGCCTCCTGGTAGTTTTGGATTACAGGTCAGTGGGCTGTGAGTGGCAGTGATGTGTGTCACTTCTGAATTGAAGTATTTAATGTGAAGGCATTTAAGCTACGTGAGTTCTCCATAATTTCCTTCTCTGCTGCAGTGACCCTGATAACTGCAATTTACAAGATCCCTGAGTCACCACATAGAAGAAATCTACATCAGAGTCATCAGACCAGAAGTGTACTTTGCATAGACAATAAATAAATGCTTAAGTGTTAAGCAATTAAGATTAGAGGGGTTTACTTGTTACCACAGCAAACCCCTCATCTATCCTGATTCACAATCATCTGTGCAATCATAACATAGTTAATGATTATCACCAGTTCACAGATTAACATAAGTTAATGTAATGACTCTTAAGCTAAATTATAAAACTTCCTTTAAAATTTCTTCAGTCTAAATAATGCTCCAAATCAAATGGTTTTATTTCTGGATAAACACATGCAGAAAACTGAAATTGGGCCCCTAACTTATACTACTCACAAATATCATCTCAAAATGGATTAAAGATGCAAACATAACACCAGAAACTGTAAAACTCTTAGAAGAAAATATAGAAGAAAGGCTCTTTGACATTGATTCTTGGCAATGATATTTTTGGATCTGACACAAAAACATAAGCAACTATCAATAAGGGGGACCACAATGAACTAAGGTGCTTATGTACAGCAAAGCAAGCCATCAACACATGAAAAGGAAACCTACAGAAGGGAGAAAATACATGCAAACCAGAGGTGACATATAGGGTTAATATCAAGATATAGAAAGAACCCATACAACTCAAAAACAAAACAAAACAAAAGTCTGATTTAAAAGTGAGCAAAGGAACTAAATAGATAGTTTTTCCTAAAGAAGTTTTTCCTAAAGAATGGAATGCCATTTCCCTTCAAATGGCAAACATATACATGAAAATGTACTTAGCATTACAATAGATCTGAGGCATACAGTAAGGGAAGCAGAACAAGGAGGGAAGAACACAAGGGGATTTGGTGATGGTTCATGGGTGATATAGTGATGGGAGAACTATGGGGACAATTATGTAAAAAAAAAATTCTTAATAATAAAATTAAAAAAGAAAATGCACTTAGCATTATATTTCAAAGTATACTAAAATCTGTGATTCTTGGATCACATTCCATGCTATCTCAATTCTAAGACATGGTTAAATATGAAATAAATATAAAAGGTCTCCAGAAATTTACAAAATAAAGTCCATGCATTTAATACCAGAGGGGTTCTTTGGCTCACACAGAGCTTTGTGACTTTTAATTTATATACAATCCAAACCAACAGCTCTTTTTCTTCCAATCATAGAAAATAAGATTACTCCAGGTCTCTGGAAGCAGGCCCACTGGTAGTAAAAGTGAAAATGAGTCACTCAGTCCATGACAGTCAGTGGTTAGAGTGACAATTTAAGTCATTTTTAATAGTTTTTAAGACCACATAGAATGTATAACGATTAAAAACATTTCTTCTGCAATGATCATGTACTACTTCTGTGATACAAAGGTAATTTTTTTAATGGATGAAAGTAGGATATATAAAAGTCACATTTAATTCTCCAACTGGGTGATAAGAGGTGGACTACACACTTACAATTCCATGTTGGTTCACTTCATAAGTTGGTGGCATGATTATATGAAACATTTAGAAATAATGAAGCATCAGCTAATTTAGTCAGAGCAAAGGGAACAGAGTCTGTTCTACCTGCTTATATATTTTGCTAATCAGAAAACTGGCTAAGCTGACTTTTCATGCCCCAGTGAGATGGTCCTTGGATCCACCATAAGAGATAAAGGCTCTTCAGAATTGGGTAATTATATTGGCATTTACCTAAGATAAATGATAACATCCAGTCGCATAGAACTATAACCAAGTTGTCCAACCTGTTGCTTCATAAACAAGTCCAAAGGTAAAGACATGATTGAAGACAAGCGTTTTTTCCATTCCAATGTATAATTCAGGGTTGACATGTTCAAAAGATGTCACTACTGGTTTGACCAGAGCACTGACCAATCAGGAGAGATCCCAGGATAAGCAACTGGTATACCTGTAGCGATCATTACTGCTGAACATCAACAAACCTTGCTGAGTTTATTTTTAAAAACTGGAATTATTAATTGGCTGAAGTTTCTTTTTTCAAAGACCAATTCATTGACATATATACTTTATGAAAAGAATCAGTCATCAAGAAACAATAAAGCCCTCCAATCTGCTAAACACTGCTAAAAAATTGTTTCAATCCATCATGAAGACAGGCCACCAATTGTAGGTTTTACATAAACCCTTAAGAGCACCACCAAAGGGAAAAGCAACCAGAAAACTGGCACTGTGTTCCTGACAGGGGCACCAGCACTGTTGATTTAGGATACCTCCAGCCAACCACAGTTCTGCCATAATGAAACTGAATTATGAGATGAAAGAAAACATCTTGTGCTAGTTTAGGTGGGTTGTAAGCCCAATTATCCTTGAAAATCCTTTGGAGGAAGAAAATACAACCCAATTTGTAGAAGGGAAAAATGAAACCATAAAAATACTTACAATCTTGCCTGGTAAGAGATTCTCTATATTGCACTTAACGAATAGCACAAGTCAGAATGTGGACACATTTATCAGTTCTCCTAAGTGCTGAGTGCTTTACAGCAGGTAAATAACTCAGTGAAACTTGCCCATGGCTGCAACAGGAATGCACAGAAGTGAAGATAAATAAATAGCAATGGGTGTTGGAAGATAAAGGGGCCTGTCCCAGTCAGAAAATGTGTGTCCAGCTAAAGAGAAAATTCACTACTCATTGGCGCCCTGCAGATGTGAAGTCCTAACATGGACAGACCTTCCCATTTATTAATGAAAAGTCAGTAGTGTAGAAATTTCTCTTAAATTTCTTGATATTAAATGTAGGCAAAAAATATTGAAAAAATACCTTATTATGTTATAGTTCAACACTATGTGTAACAAAGTGAACATATGCAGGCCACAAGTTACAATCTGACTTAATCAACTGCTTCCTTCATTCAAAAATATTTTCTGAGCATGAGATACTGTGGTAACAGATGCTGCACTAAGCATGAAGGATATAGTTCTTCAGACACAACTCCTGCCTTCAAGAATCTTATAATTTTTTATCGCCATTTCATTTATTTTTTTCCCACCACTTATACTCCTTTGACTCTTTCTCACTCCTCTTCCCTTTGAACCTCACTTCACTTATGACTCTCTCACAGTTTATAACTATTTTGCTTTGTCAGTTTGATACAGGGCAGCAAGGGGCACTAAAACTGGCCAAGGACACTGTCCAAATAGTTTGCCGGTTACTGTCTTAAGTATTTTACAATAGCGCACAATTGTAAGACTACTTAGGCTCAGGGAACAACAATGGGATTTATTTAACAAACCAGGGAAAAACAAAGAGTGACTGAGGCCAAAAATTACCTTTATCTCACCCAAAGCAGTGTCCAGTGTTCTTTAGTCTTAAATAAAAGCAGCTAAAAAATGGTGTCTTTTTGCCACTGAGGATGCAGAGTCTCTCTCTCGAACAATAGGCCACACATCCAAGATGGGGTCTTTTTGCCTCTGTCAACCTGGACCATGCGACAGCCAGACTCCAGGTCAGGTTTTAACTCACAAAGACAGCAGAAGATGCAACAGGAGAAGCTTGCTGGAATGTCCCAGCACAGCACCAGACAAGCAACACTTAAAGCAGCAATTGTAGTGGCTAAAAGACCTGACAAAAGGCCACACTCATGCAGCTCAGATTGGCACCTGGCTCTGGCTCTGCCAGGCTTAACAGCAGCAAAACCAGGAACAGTTTCAGTCACTCAGCTACTTGCAAAGCCTCCGAACTTTTTCTCTCTGAGGTTGGCTCCAGGAGGTCTCCACCTTCAGAGGCCCACAACAGCCTGCTGGAAGTTCCGTGCGGTGGGGGCCAGAATCCATTGACCCCAGATGCTAAAGATCCAAACACCTTGAATCCTGAAGACTGAATGAATGCGCTGCTGCTTTTGTAGTCACTTGTATTTCTTATCTGATAACCCACCCCAAAAGGTGATACTTTTTAGCATTTTCCCTGGGGCTGTCTATTCTTACCAACAATTCTCTTCAGGGGACACCACCTGTTACTGTCCATGGTTTCAGCCACCAGTTACAAGTTCATCTTCTATGACTCCTTGTTTAACTCCCAATTTGTCTTTGTCTTTCTGATTTGCTTTACTACATATAATTCCCTTAAACACCTTCTGTTTTTTGCTATAAATGTTAGCTAAAACTTCATCTTTTCTTATAAATGTGTGTATACACATTTTTGCGTGTATATACCACATCTTTTAATCCAATCCTCTTTCAGTGGGCACTTAGATTGCTTCTAAATCCTAGCTATTGTAAATAAAGCTACAATAAACATTTTGGTGTGTACATTTTTTGAGTTGATGTTTTCATGTTCTTCAAATGGAGTGGGTTCGGGGAAGGGTGAAGAACTGTGACCATTTGCGACTCTCCTTCATAATAAGAAAGCATGACATGCCCAAAGGCCCAACAATAAGAGAGTAGATGGAGTTTGGGAGACTCCAAGTTGTTTGGTAAGACAAGAGGTGAGAAGGCAAAAGGGGTTACTGGAGAAAGATGTGGCAAGTGTGGTCAGGAGAAACCAGATCAAGAAAGGCCTACCATGTATGTGCCCAAGAAAGAGTGAAAAGAAATGGGGGAGAAAGCGTTTCTCTCTGTTGATTATCTATCTGGGGAATACAAAGACAGGTACAAAATAAATATGATGGAAGGTTGCACATAGCCATCTTAAACAAACGGCTCTGGGGGATCCTAAAAAAGAAACATCAGGGCCTCCCTAGTGGTTCAAGCAACCGGTTAAGCACAGCACCATGAAGCTCCCTGCAGACTCTGCAGCACCAGTTCCATTGCTGGCTGGTCAGGGAGCTACCCACATAGCACAGCAGACTTCTCCTTAAGCTAAGACAGGATATGGTCTTATAGGAAAGGGCCAACTCTCTGGTTTTAACCACACCCTCTCTAGCCCATGGGCCCATTGAGACCCTGAGACTGAGAGACACTAATGTATAGACTTTTATAGGAGAGCAATCAAAGAGGCAGCTGAGAAAATTAAAGAAGAAAACCTGGAGGCTTTAAAATGTGAGGTTAAGGAATTTTAACGTAGTGACAGCAATGAAGAGTCAGTCCTGGGTGTTTTTGAATAAGGTAAAGACATAAAGAGCTGCATTTTCCAAACATTCACATAGCAAAACTGGGTATAATGGAGCAGGCACAGGCTAGCAGAAGGTGTTTCTTTTCAATCCCCTGGTCATGACAGGCATCACTAACCAATCAAGAGATTTTTGCTAGAGAAACCCAAATACAGCCTCCAATTCTCCCCAGGTTTAGTGCTCTGATGATGTAGGAGGTGGAGTTGAAAAGCAATTCGGAACCTAATGGTCACCCTGATGGTGGAGACAACTACCTACGAGGTGACCCCTTTTTCAGAGGGAAGGAGAATTAAGGTGGCATGTGGAGGTGGCAGTAGAAATGGAAATGGGGAGTTAATTCAAGAAGTGTGGGTACAGTATGTCATTTGGAATACTCAGTGTGGGAGATAAAAGACAGGGAACACCAAATACCACTCCCAGTTTTTAAGATTGTAATGAGAATTGTGGTGCCCTTAACCAACAAAAGAAACTTGGGAAAACAAATAGATTGTATGAAGAAGAAGAAAATGGATTCATTTGAGTGGAAAAGCCAGGCTTAAACACATTAAAATAAGGGTCCACGCTGAAGCTTGGAAATATGGATTATAAGACAAACCATTCATCTCATGAATAAAAATTTCTTGCAAGATCCCAGTAACATTGAAAGAATGTGTATGGAAGAGGAAGATATTTCTTATTTTTCCTAAAGAATATTGCTACATTGTCAAAGACTTCTGGTGGAACTCAGAAGAGAAAGAAAAGTTTAAAAGTGGCTGCAATACAGGTTTTTCTTTCACATGAGAAACGGTTGGCAGGAAGGGCCCTTGACAGCACAAGTGGAAACCTGAAGTTCCCTGCCCCAGCCCTCCACCTCCACACTGTGTCTAAGCTCTGACTTCATGGAAGACTTAATCCAATTAAGAAATCTATTGTTCTGCTACCTCTACCTTGAGATGGGTTTTCACACAACAAAAATGGAGACCCATGCTCAGAGGAGAGGTGTGGAGTGGTTAGTCAGTTCCTATACAGAGAGATAAATTAAAAAATAGGGCTTAAAGTATGGGTTCTGGATGAAAAGTTTTTGACTTCAAATCCCAGCACTGTCCTGACTCAAGAAAGTCACTGAACTCTATACATCCATTTCCTCATCCGTAAAATGGGGAGGATAAAAACTATAGTTTCCCTCTTCTTAAGGTGTTGTGAGGACTAACTGATAAGTACATTTTAAGTGCACTTATTAAATATGACTGTATTCCTATTACCTTTTTTTTTATTATCGACACTTTTATCAAGCACTGATGAATAATTCCTCTCATACATGAGTAAAATCCATTGGAAGTTCTCAAACTTTCTAAAGGGAAGATTTCCTTTATTTTAGCATGACTAAATGAGGCACTTTAAGAATCTGCTAATGAATGAATGAATGCCGTCTATAAAGGAATGTCCCAGAGACTTTCCTATCATAAATACATTTGCAGGTTTTTTCATCAGCTTTTCTTCCCCGACCAGGCCAGTCTGAAAATGCAATCGGGAAATGTGGGTAGTAATAAAAACAATAATGGGAACATTTCCAGGAGACTCTTGAAGGCCCTTAGGAACCTCATTTCTTGGCAGATACCCAAGAAACTTGCTTTTATCTCTTAAGTGGAGGTTCAAATTCTCCTTCAAGGTCACCAGTGCCAATCTCTGCACTGCCCTCTTGTGTTTTCAATGACTGTCATAACCTGGCAATGACTAAGCCCCGGCTACTTTCTTCCCTTCACTTTAAGTGTCTTATTGTCCCTGAAGCTGTTCTCAATAAGGTGTGAGGAAAAGTCTCATAAACCATGGATACAACTGTTACAAGACTCTCCTTTGTGGAGAAATGTGGGACAAATTAATTCCCTCATGCTGAATGGGAAGACAGGTGAGTGGTACTACTTAGAGTCATGGCCAAGTGACCCCTCCCTTGCTACAGGGAATATGGGTGCCATAGTTCCTTCTCTTCAGGGTGATCCCCAACTTCAAATCAAATGATACTGGTGATACTTGTCCTCCTGTTTCTGGGCATGGATAAGTGGCCTTCTCAGAGTTTCTATACCATTTTCTTCAAAGTTATCCATCCCCACTGACGCTAAGAGAACTTCTGGAGGCTGCCCTGAGAGGTGGTCTGAATTTGATGGTTTCCTTTCCTCCCTCTCAATTTACACTAGAGATTTGATATGCTCTCATCTTTTCTCACCTACTGGCGACTTGTCCTTGTCTCTTAGCAGAAAGATAGGTACTTCATCCTCTAAAAGAAAATGAAGAGACTGGCAATGATGTCACTGCAGAAAGGTTTTGGAAAGGTGCCTATTTGGAAGAATGTTCATAGCCTAATCCCGCATCTCTGCTTTAGCCAGTGAGGCTAGGTTTCTAGGTATCCCTTCATAACTGTTTCCTTTCCACAGAAATGATGGGAATAGAGCCTGCCTCTTTTCATCCTCCTACCAAGAATCTACTTCACAGGATTCTAGATGCAGGAAGAAGAACAACTGTATGACTTTGCTGTGTAATCTACAGATTGTTGAAAGATGTTAACTGTCAGAACAGTGATTCCCCAGAGTTAATGCCTTAACCAATTTCTTCCTTTTCAACGTTATACAGTATTCTGGAACCTACTATTTAATGAGTATGAGTAATTTGGTGTTACAGTCCCATCCTATTCCTCTCTGTATCATCAGGATCAATCACCCAGGATCCTAATTTTACAAATGAAACAACTAAAGCTCAAAGCAGTTCAAAGAGTTAATAAATTTTAGGCATGGATTTGAATTCACCTCTTTGACTCCAATTGCAGTGGTCACGTCAACCTGACACATAATAAATGACCACAAAATTACTGGCAGATACATTAGCGAATAAGCTCTTGTCTTCAGCAACCCTCACCTTTGGAGAACTTTCTCTGCTATCACACGCCCTATTTTCAAATCACTAGGCAACTACTAAGAACATAAAAGAAATCAAACAGCTTGTTACATAGGGTGTAGAGTGGAAGCCGTGGAATAAAGACTGAACACACAAAACTGCAAAATCCTGAAATTGTACAGAAAAGCAGGAGGACACAGAAGGCATAAGACCAGGAGTAGACTCTGGGCAGTCTGAGGGGAGAGCTGCTTGCTGTCAGTCTCATCTCACCTCAAGGACAATATATACCAGTGGTTTTCACAAGTTATTTCTCATGAAGCCCCTAAAAGAATATTCTTTCTTATATAATCCACTTCTTTGCATAATTTTCAAGATGACATCTCAAGTTAGTTGCAAAAACTGTATTATCTAATTTTCTGTTTATTTTACACACATTTAAATATATTCTGGCCAACACTGGAGAAACACAATCAGCTTATTAGATTTACAGAAAATAACCACCACAGATCCTAATTAGCCAAACCAACTTCATCATCATAGAAGACAAGTCATGATTTCTTTTAATATCTGAATTTTTTTTTTTTAATTTTCAAGAAACATGTCCAAACATGTCATGATAACCTTCTCACTCTTTTTTTTTTTTTAAAGATTTATTTATTTTTATACACGAACCGGGGTACAGGCCAGATGCATGGGAGGGTGAGAGGACTCACCAGAGGCAGAGCAGGGAACAGAACAGGCAGACTGACTGAAATACACTGCTGAGGGGAGCAGCGGGAGAGACAGGAGAGGTCTGCCGCACCATGTGGGACCCTCGCCGGCTGGCCAGGATTGAATCCACGCCGCAGAGGCTACGGACAGCTTCACAGTGTGGCGCTCAACTGCCTGTGCTACCAGGGAGGCCCACCTTCTCACTCTTTATTTGTAATTCTCAATCAAAAAGACAAGGCACAGAGTCCATGGGACGAGTTAGAAACCTAGACAAGTGAGATGTGGTCAGTATCTGTTTGATTTGTTCCTACTGGTTTCTTTCTAGAAAAGTGTGTTCTGAAATCTCCCCTTTGGATGATGCCCAGGAGTTCTCCATGTACCTTAGAACCGTAGTGATGTGTGTGCCTGTGGTGTGATTCCAGGTGAGTGAGTGAGAAGTTTTGCCTGTATTTTCCACACATGAGTTCTCAGGCAAAATTTTAGTTAGAAAGCAGTTCAAATGATAGTCATGTATTTAGAAATTCACTCACACACATGCTCACTATTGCCCATATGCCCCTGGGAATCTTCAGGCAAACTCACCTACAGTGCCATGTGCAATGCCTTCACTGTCCTGCTCATACCAACTAGTTGCCTTCTTCTTGGGACTCCAACCACTCAAGTACCTGTGCAGGTCCTTTCACTCACCAATCCTCTGCTTCATAGCCCAGCTTCCAAATTATTGATCCTCACTACCTTTTCCTTCATTCAGGAAAATTTCCATCATGTTGGAAAACAGTTATTTACAGAGGCATTAAATTGATTTATGTGAAGGTATTGAGTCCCAGGTCAGGCTTTCAGCAAGCAGCAGCCTGGACCTTTGCTCTAGTGCTGGGATTATTGGTATGCCTCTGCTGCCTTCCAGCTGTCTGGGGAAACTGGACTCTCCTTTTGTCCACCTTGAGATACTGTTCTAGTCTGTTCTGTGGGCAGAAAATTCCCATGTCTTCCTAGTCCTTAAAAGTCTAGGCTGTTTAAAGTAAAAACTGTTAACTTGGACGTGCTAAAAAGCTAAGCAGCATACTTACTGGTTCAGTAAAAAATTCTAAATTTTTTATTTGACCTGTGAAAAGTTTAATTTCTTATTAAAATTATTTTATTTGGCAAAAGAAAACTAGAGAGAGAAATACAGCTTTCTGTGAGCTAAATTCCAAACCTCAGATTTCTGATAAGAGTCTAGGAACAAGAAAACTGCAAAATATCTTCATCTGTCTATCTCTTCTCCTGTTCTCCTCATGGTCATGAAGTAAGTGTTCTTTTCTCTTAGAAATGCTCTTGGTCTCAGTGAGGTGGAGCAGAAACAATGACTTTGAAAACAAGTTGATTTTTCTCCACTTGCCTTTAAAATGGCCCTACCCTTGGCCCTTAGAGCTTTTCATAATGGTTATAACAAGACATTTGCTTTACAATACAAGGATCTAAACCTCCTGATATAAAAGCATTTTAGAGAGAAATTTAGCTAAATAGGTGTATCAAACCTAAGTTATTTGAGAAAATAGGCTATCTTTGTTTCAAAATGGATACAGTTCTGGTAAAACTGCCTAACCCTCTAAAATTTCTTTAGAAAATTAATTTAAAATGTGGCTTGAGAAAACTAATGCAAAATTTCTGCCTCAGTTAAAGTCAAAGGACATGCAAACTTAAAAATGTTTTCATCTATAGGAATTAGTAAAAACTATTTGAAATTTTAAAAAAGTTCTCAGTGTCTTTACAAATATCGGTAAAATTAGTATTTCTTAAAATTAGCACATGTAGTCAAAATTTTAAATGAAAGTCAAGAGATTTCTCTGTGTGTTTGTTTTTCACCTCCAGAGGGTTACTGTGTTCAAATTATAAATGGTGCCTATATAAACTCTAAATTAAAAAAAGAATTGAGATCATGATTTAGAATTCTCATTAAACAAAAATTAGTTTAAAACTTAATGGTTAAATTTGAAGCATGCATGCCTTAAAGTTGTCATGTTCATTTTGAATACTTTTATTCTATGTTTAAATGTGTTGACTTAAAAAATAGGAAGCTTATGGTATTTAACAAAAAGAGTAAGCTAGTCTATGTTAACAGAGATAAATTTGCTTATTGATGTTTATACCTAAACCTCTCTTGATTAAAGTTCTTTTCTAAAGAGATTAATCTACTGCCTCTTCCCTTGGAGAAGTACATTTACTCCCCAGCTAAATGCCCTAATTGACTTCTATCTTCCCCTTGTCCTAGCTAAGAAATTCAAGATAGCATCTAAAGACATGGAGGAGTTACACAGTAGTACTGAGACGTTCACATGTAAACAGAAAATATATATGATATTAAGTCTATCTAATTTTTCTTGCTTTTATTAATCTATGTAGTGCTTGCCTAAAAAAAAAAAAAAAGAAAGAAAGAAAGCCCCTGGTGTATGAAATTGTTCCATTTGTAACTCTGTGATTAATTTGAAATTCCTGATCCTAAGAAAAACCAAAGCTACAGGGGCTCCCCGGTGGCGCAGCGGTTGAGCACTGGGTTGTGAAGCTGCCAGAAGCTGCCCGCAGCCTCTGCAGCACCGGTTCAATACTCGGCTGCTCCCCGGCCACCAGAGGAGGGTCCCACATGGCGCGCAGACCTCTCCTGCCGCCGCTGCTCCCCTCAGCAGTGTGCTTCGGTCCCTCTGCCTGCTCTGCTCCCCGCTCTGGCTCTGGTGAATTCTCTCACCCTCCCGCGCTTCTCACTGTACCCAGTGCTCGTATAAATCTTTGAAAAAAAACTAAAGCTACAATTGGCCTCTCTATCTTAAATCTGTTCTTTTTATCATTACTTAACTGGTGGCCCACATCTCCAAAAAACAAAGATTTTACCAAGCTTAATAATGAGAATTTGTTGACTCTCTAAAGTCATTTTATATAAAATTACTGAGCTTTCAGGTTTATCTTTTGCTCCTTATTGTAAGAAAACTAAAATTTAATGTCATCTCATCTAAAAGAAAATTAAATCATATATTGACATGTAAGTCATCTAGTCCAAAGGGATGATAGTATAATACTATTAAGATGTCTTACAATCTAGAGATTAAAAACTAGGATATAACAACTGGATGAAAGTAAAGTGAGGTGTGTGTTTAAAAACAAAAATGTAGTTAGAATGGTGTAAGGACACAGGGCAGGAATGGACACAGTGCAGGTTTTCTATGATCCAGCAGACTGGGTAAAGGAGGAGTCAGAGTCCTCAGTGGCTTTTGCAGGCCTTTTGTTGGGATTTACTGTGTACATGCAGGTAGGGGGGCCCGGGGGGCGGGGAACTGGCAGCCCTCCCAGCCCCCAGCAAGTCTTCACGCCATCTGGGTTCTCGGGCGTTCTCTGCTTCTTTCTCAGCTTCTGCTGCTGCTGGCGTCCCCGGGACATCGCCCTTAAAAGTCCAGTCTCTCAGCCCAGGTGTACCCACTTCAGGTGCCCGCCATCAGGCATGCATTCAGGACCACAGGGTTCCCTCATCTATCCTAATGGCGGGAGGGCAGAAAAGCCTGATACCTTTTACCTACCCTACAAATGGTTATCTTACAGGTCTTGAAAAGAATTTAGTGTTGAAATTAAATGGTTATCTTGCAAATGAAATGGTATAAAAATAGAAAAGCAAAAAAGTGTTAAAGTCTAAGAGAGAGTATCTTAGGAAAAGAAATTTTATGTGCCCAAATGACTTGCTACAAGAATATTTAAGTTTAATATCGATATTATACCTATGTAAAACCAAATATTAGGGCCTCCCCTGGTGGCGCAGGCAGTTGAGCACCGCGCTGTGAAGCTGTCCACAGGCTCTGCAGTGCAGGTTCCATCCGGGCCAGCCGGCGAGGGTCCCACATGGCGCGACAGACCTCTCCTGTGTCGCCCGCTTCTCCCCTCAGCAGTGTATTTCGTCAGACTGCCTGTTCTGTTTCCCACTCTGTCTCCGGTGAATCCTCTCACCCTCTGGCAAATCTGGACTGTACCCCGGTGTAAGGGCAGGATTGGTCACGGTGCAGGTTTTCTGATCCCATGCAGACCAGGTAAAGGAGGAGTCAGAGTCCTCAGTGGTTTTTTGCAGGTCTTTTATTGGGGTTCAGCGGGTACATGGCAGGCAGGGGTGCTGGGGGCTGGGAGGCTGGCAGTCCTCCCAGCCCCCAGCAAATCTTCACTCTATCTGGGCTTTCTGGTGTTTGTTCTGCTTCTGCTGCTGCTGGCGTCCCCTTGACACCGCCCTTAAAAGCCCAGTCTTAGCCCAGGTGAATCCCATCTACCTATGCCCACACCCTATTCTAGGTGCCCGCCATCAGGCATGCATTCGGGACCACAGGGTTCTGTTATCTATCCTAATGGTGGGAGGGCAGAGAAGCCTGACATTTTCTTTACCCTACACCCGGTTCTTGCATAAATAAATAAATAAATCTTTAAAAAAAAATGTTAGTCCTTTATGATAGAGAAAGGGACTGAAGTATTCTCAAACTGCTTATATTAACTTTCCATAGCCGAGTAAAGACTAGGTAATTTGAAAATCTAGGTGCTCTTTTACCTTCAGATTAACTGAGAAGAACTTTATCCTGTCAGCATGGCTGAGCCTTGTCAAAGAATTAGATCTGCGCTTTAAAATCTTTGTTACTCTCAGTATTTTATAAAATTCTATGCTTGTTATCCTTAGGACAACTTCCCTAGAATCAAAATTCTAAAATAATAAAGTTTTTGTCTTGAAAGCGCACCTAAGACACCTGATAATGTTGTTTTCAGGGTGGAAAACAAATTAGGTCAATCTGGGTATACTGATACCTCCATAGGAAACATTGTCATAAAAATTATAACACCTTTTCAACATGAATGTGAACTAAGAGGAGTGTACATCTAAGACTTCTGAAAACCTAATATGTTCTGTGTGGCAGACCCTAGCACCAACCCCAATGGAGTTTGCAACTCCAAGACTCTGGTCACAGAAACAGGGACCATATGATTACCTGCCTCCTTCAGAGCATGCAAAAGGTAATTTTTAAGCCCTTCAACTATGACAAACCAAGTGAAATTACTTAGGAGCCTAATGAAACACTTATGTTATTTCAGACTAGACTTACTGAGGCCATCAGAAAATATCCTAATCTGGATCCAGAGAAAAGCCATTCTAGCAGTTCACTTCATTAGTCATTCTTGCCCTGACATCAAGTACAAGCTCCAGAGACTGGATCAAGGGGCTCAGATTCCTTTTCCCACTTTTTTGAAATATAGCCTTCAAGACCTCCAGTGACATGGAGGAGACCAACAAGGCTGAAAAATAAGGGCCCAATATATAGCAGCTGCCATTGCCAGCACCTGCCACCTCAGACTCACCTGAGGCCCCAGGCACCCCCACAGTGTTTGGGACATCATTCTCTCCTTTTTTTTTTTTTTTTTTTTTTTAAGATTTATTTACTTATTTATACAAGCACTGGGTACAGTCAGAAGTGTGGGAGGGTGAGAGAATTCACCAGAGCCAGAGCAGGGAGCAGAACAGGCAGATGGACCGAAAACATTGCTGAGGGGAGCAGCGGGCGAGACAAGAGAGGTCTGCTGCGCCATGTGGGATTCTCGCCAGCTGGCTGGGGATTGAACTGGCGCTGCAGAGGCTGTGGGCAGCTTTGCAGCCCGGTGCTCAACTGCTGCGCCACTGGGGAGGCCCCGGAACCTCATTCTCTTAAAGGGCCACAAGCTTGCCTCCACTACCACCAACTGGGACCCCTCAGTCACAAGTGTCTGATGAGAGCACCCAAGGGCCATGCCCATCATACAGGGCACCAAAAGAGGGACAATCCCACTTTCCAGAGAGGGAGGGCACTAGGCCTAGGCCATAAGCAAGATGTGTGGAGAAAATGACCTTCAGCTGCCTCTGATTATGAAGAACCCAGTGCAGGAAAAGACATTTCTGATGGAATCCAGAGGTGAGACAGGGTTCCCCTATTTACTGTTTCTATAGACAAGACTCAGGTGACCTTAGAGTGGCAAACAAAGATAACACCTTCTTGATGGATATGGGAGTCACGTACTCTGCCTTATTCTGATTCTCCAGACTGACCTACTGGTTGAGTGGCCTCCTCACTGATACTGATGGCCAACCTAAGCGGGGATGCTTTTGTTACAGCACTGCTGCCCTAATCACAACACGAACATATTGTTTATACATTCATTTTTGGTCTTGCCTTCCTAAAATGGAACATCATGACCAAACTCCAAGGTAGTCTCCAATTAGCAGAAAAAAAGAAAACAGGAAACTATGGTAACTGTTGGGTTTACTCAAAAGGAGACCGGACTTGCTCATGACTGAGGTTGGGAGATTTTGTGCCTTTTTAATGAAACTTGCTGGGATTTCTTTGCTTGTTTTCAGTTTTATTTATTTTTGCATAGGAGAACTGGGGTACAGGCCAGAGGTATGTGTGTGGTTATTCACCAGAGACAGAGTGGGGAGAATAACAGGCAGATCTACTAATAAACGCTGCTAAGGGGAGCAATGGGCAAACAGGAGAGGTCTGCTGTACTGTGTGGGTTTAACTCCCTGTCTGGGGGGTCTAACCCAGGCCATAGTGATGATAGTGCTGAGACTTAACCCCTAGGCCACCAGGGATGCCCCAACTTGCTGTTTTTGAATTCACACTTCTAAGAAAGTCAAAGAAAATTTAGAAGTATTAAAAAGAAGCATCTGGATTACAGATACTCTTAAAAGGCAGGCTATACAAGGGCCTAGCTGGCCAGTCGATCCTTGGGTCTTTAAAAAATCAACTCCTGTCCTGACTGTTCTGCTTGCTTATTTCCTTACTAATTTTCTTCATTTATTTCTTGTTTGGGCCCTGCATCCTCAATGGCCTCATCAAGATCATCTCCTCTTGCCTGGAGGCCATCAAACTCCAAATGGTCCTCCAGTTGGAGCCCACTATGAAGCCTCCACCATCCTTCTTCTCAGGTCCCTTAGATCTCATCCTGCTATGGAACACCCACTGTTCTTCCTTGATGCCAATACTCAGCAGGAAGCAGTTACAGATCAATTGATGCCCCTAGTCCTAATAGCAGTTAAGGGTTTCCATCCATAAAGGTGACAATGAGTCATTGGGTAGGCAGACAGCTGCCAGGGCCAGAGTTGTGCAGGGTAGAGGGCCTCAGAAGATTAGGGAGCCTCCAGAGATAAAGATAGTAAATTCCAGTAAATTTACTGCCCTGACAGGGGCAGTAAAAAAAACTCTTAGATAAGGCCTGAGAAACAGGACAGAATTCTGGCATAGCCGTATTAACGCAAGGGGAGTAAGACCACCGAGGAGAGTAAAATAGGACCAATCACAAAAGGCCAAGGTGGCTTTAGAGGAACTAGAGGGAAACAATATAACCTCTAGACACAATCCCACTTAGTGGCGACTATTGCCACTCCTGGAGTACCACAGGCCTCAGAGTTCTACTGTGTATCTATCCCTAAATAAATTTCCTTCTTGCTCCCTTGCCTGAGCATCAAAGTTCCTTCTGTGGCTTTATGAGGCATGAATTTGTATTTGTGGTAATAGCATTAACTGACAGATTGTCCAAGTTTTAAAGCAGTGTTTGCATTTTTGGGGGGAAATCATATTTACCAAAAGCAGTCTCCCATTGGTTAGAAGCTATTTGGACACTGGGCAGGAAATAGGTAGGTGTTTCCAAAACAGTTTTGGACGAGTTTGATCATTGTGCAGGGGAGACCTAACTTGTTTACTGGGGTTAACAAGCCTCACCCTAGCCTGACCCCATTACCCCCTAACTTAAATCTGCAGGAAGTGCCATCTGGGAAAAAGCCATGAGTGAGGGCTGGTTGGTGAATGATGCTGCAGCACCAGGACAGAGATGGATCCAGACAAACTTTAATTATGTCCCTGTAATCTCGGAAATTTCATCAAATCCAAGTCTTTGGGGATAATTCTAATCTATTCTGAATTTCAATTTGTTTTTTTTTTTTTTTTAATGCATAGAATAGAAAAAGTTACCAAAGCGACAAAGGTGACCAGGCTGAGTACTCATGAAAAGACTTGGAATTCTGAAGGTTATTTCAGGTCACGCTGCATTCACCTGCCACTGAAGTTGTAGAAAAAAGCAAAAAAAAAAACAATCCAAGCCACTGCTGCTCTCACTCATATGGTAAATTTGTAGAAATTTGCTCTCTAAGCCTAAAGATCTGAGTCTTACATTTAAAACGATGAGTCCCAGGGCTAGGAAATGAAAATGGGCTAGGAAATGAATTTCTGCCACTTCACAAATTCGGCAAGTAACTCTTCAGAACAAATCTGTCTCTCTGAATGTAGATATGAAGATTTACAGACAAAACAGCCAAAAGACAACTTCTGAATTCCACTGTAACTATGACATTCAAATGACCTGACCAAACAGCATTGGAATTCAGATAGAATTAAAGAAAATCTGCCATTGCAGAATGGAGAATATGCCCCCCCACCTCCATTCCTGCTATTTTCATACTAAACAGCAGCCTAATAAACATCTGTTCCTTTTCAGTGTCCAAGGGATCTTTGCTTGCAAACATGAAAGACCATTGCTTCATTCTCTCGGGAGAAAACAAAACACTATTAATCAAAGCAAAGCTACGTACCTAGACCTGCTGCGGTATCTGCTTGTTCAAAACAGCATGTCATTCCTTCTTGCCAGCCAGAGTGCCAGGACGCTTCTGAATCCTCATCCTCTGCTCCTCTGAACAGAACTGCAGGTTAACTCTTGGAGGCTGGATGCTCTAGCCAGGGAGCCAAGGTGCACCAGCTTAACTACTTATGTGCTGACTCATGCTCAGGGCAGGACGATCCCCTACTGAGCCTGCTTTTGTAGCCCAGCTCTTGCACCATCCTTGGAAGGTCACACCTGGGACTCATCGTTTTAAATCCTGCACAAACCCAACCCAGGAAGGAGTCATCATCTTTTTACAGACTAATCTGCTTCTCCTATTTCATTTGGAAAATATTACATTATTTCTTTACCACATCAACTGCACACCCTTGAGGGGAGTTGCGAACAAATGAGGGGAGACCATGCAGAACAAATCAACACAGAGATGTAAGTTCAGACCATTCTAAATGAATGAATTACGCGCTGGGACAGGGGATGCACCCACTTTTCTAGAAATGTATCTAGATACTGAAAATTGATCACACGTGGTCCTTTGGCAGTTTAGGGAAACAAGTAGTACAATGTTTACATTGTCCCTGGTGTCCTTCCCAGGCAAAAGCAAACTTGAATTTCCTGCAGTTTTTCCTCGGTTGTGACCTACATGGTTACTAGGGACCCTAGGGTGAAAGTTCATTCTAACATTTTGGGACCCAGATTAGCAGGTATCAAAGGCAGGGAAAAAGAAAACAAAAATTTTTAGCGCCTTGTAGGGTAAGGAAAAATGTCAGGCTTTTCTGGCCTCCCGCCATCAGGATAGATGATGGATCCCTGCGGTCCTGTATCCATGCCTGATGGCGGGCACCTGGAGTAGGGTGTGGGCATAGGTAGATGGGATTCACCTGGGCTAAGACTAGGCTTTTAAGGGTGGCGTCACGGGGACGCCAAGAGAAGCCAAGAAGCCAAGAACGAACAGAAGCCAAAAGAGAAGCCGAGAGAACGCCAGAGAGCCCAGATAGAATGAAGATTTGCTGGGGGCTGGGAGGCCTGCCAGCCTCCCGGCCCCCAGCACCCTTACCTGCTGTGTACCAGGTAAATCCCAATAAAAAGACCTGCAAAAAGCCACTAAGGACTCTGATCCCTCCTTTACCCAGTCTGCATGGGATCATCAGAAAACCTGCTCAGTGTCCATTCCTGCCCTCCACACATCTGATAGAGTCTTTGCAGTCCATGACATTCCAACAATTTCACCACACAGGAAGCACAAAAATCTAGAATTCCTAAAGAAAACTAGTGCTGCTTTTCCAGTTATTTTTTGGTTATTTAGAGGAGTACCTCTAGGGACAAAAACGTACCCCTCATCTCAGGGAAGTCCCTGATTTTTTTTCAGGCATAGCAGAGTCCATCCTGAGCCATACATGGATGTAGAAGTTGGATGCAAGGCAGGGAGAAGAGGTACAAGACTTGGGTAGGAAATGTGTTTTGGAGGCAGGCAAGACAGCCATGCAGCTGAGTGGAAACCTGGGCTTAGGGAGCTATGACCCAGGTTCCTTATTCTTAAGACCACCTAGAGTAGTAGTCCTGCCAGCTAAGGTTTATTACCTACTAATGGGGATCCAAGGCTCTGGGGCCTTTTTGCCTAAAGTGCATCCACCTTGGGGACCTACAAACTCCGGCACAGGGAATGCAAATCCATCGGTGCATAGAACACATCCTGGAAACTGAATGTAGAGTAATAATTATGGTGACAGCAATAGGTGTGGCTACAGTGCTGAATGCTTACTGAATGCCAGCAAACGTGCTCAATGCTGTGCATGCAAGCAAAATTGTTCTGTGTAGAAAAGAAAAATGAAACTCTTGAAAACAATATAATAGAGTTATTTTGTAGGGTAAGCGATTATCAGGCTTTTTTGCCCTCACGCCCTTAGGATTGATGATGTATCCCTGTGGTCCTGAATGCATGTCTGATGGCGGGCACCTGGAGGGGGTGTGGGCATGTGTAGGTGGGTGCACCTGGGCTGAGACTGGCTTATAAGGGCGGCATCACAGGGATGCCAGCAGGAAGAGAACCAGCAGAGAGAAAGAGCAGAAGAGAGAAAACGAGACCACAAGAGAATGCCAGGGAGCCCAGAAAGAGTGAAGATTCACCGGGGGCTGAGAGGCCTGCCAGCCTCCTGGCACCCATGCCTGCCATAACCTGGTAGACTCAATAAAAGCCTGCAAAAGCCACCAAGGGCGCCAGGACTCTCCTTTACCCGTCTGCATGGGTTCATAGAGATCCTGCTCTGTGCCGTCCTGCAGCTACATACGTCTTCAGGAATGTCACATATTTGGACAGGGTTTTAGGTTTTCTTCTCTTCCCCAAATCATACAGATGAGAACTAATGTCAGATAGGTAGGCCGGAATAAATCTTATACATTTAAGTGATGAGAAAGAGACTCCAACATCAGGCAGAATCTGTGTCCTCTCTTCTTCCAGGCCTCCTCCAGAGGAGTCATCATGTCACTAAACTCTTGTAATGGAAAGTGAGCAGAATTGATACACGCCAGGTTCATGCTGGCCTATAAACCTGCCCTCTGTGTGATCCTCCAGGTTCCAGGCACAGACTAGGAGGGAGAGGCCCACAGTGACCTTGGAGGCTACAGAAAGATGGAAAATCTTCCAACAGCCTGACTGACTACATAGGGATATCTGCTTACCTTTGCTACTGCTTTTAAATTATGAGGGCAAAAATGAATGCCAACCTAAAGATGCATTTTTCAAAATTTGAATCCAGGTGGGTTTGTGACTGACAATAGAGAACATGAGACTGAGGCCATGTGACATCTGAGAATGGGTGTAGGGTAGATAAATTAATCAGACCTTCTGTGCCACTAGCCTCTGTGGCTATCACCGGCGGCCTCGATCATGTTAATGCAGAAGGCACTTGGGCTGGAGCATGCATGCCTGATTGTGGACAGCTGGGCCCAAAGAGCATGCACGGGCACGTGCATGTGTGAATGTGCATACCTGTGCAGAGAGGAGGGGATGAAAGGGCAGCATCACCCAGGGACTGTGACTGCAGCTATGAGAGGACCACCTGGAAGTGAGCCACAAGACACTAAACTGAGAACACCAGAGAGAGGCAGAGAAAGAGGCCAGAGAGTGGTCTCCTGCCTCCCAGCCTTCCTACCGGCCTGTGCCTCCCTCCTCTCATGCCAGCCTCCCTGCCCAGTGTGCCTATGAGCCTAGTTCCCTGAGAGAGCAATAAAGTCCTGTAAAGATCCACTGAGGGCTCCAGGACTCTCTTTATCCATCTGCCCAAATCAACAGTGAACCTGCCCTGGGCATGCTTGCACTAGACTGGGCAACAAAAGGCCATGGCTTCCATTGTTTCCAGGACACTAGCTCTTGGAACTATTAAAACACAAAATTCAACTTAGCGTATTTTCAAGATCATTTTGGCTTTATCAGTGATTCATGTATCAGGCAGCTTCCACATTAGCAGAAAGAAAGGTGGAAAGGAGATTTGAGGAGCTGTACAAAAAGAAAGACTATCACTGGCAGAAGGGAGGAAGTTACACTGGGGGAAAAAAGTCAGTTGATAACCTCAAGGTGTTTTTCCTTTTGGGCACAGCAGGGGTCTATCGGGTAAATTACTTAACTAGTGCAGATCAGGGGATTCCTGATTGACTGATTTTAAGATTCTATTTCTGGGAGCCTCAAAACTAAGTCTCAGTTCAGTGGTGCGGGGCTTAACAGAAGCAACTCTATTTTGGGGTTTGTTGACTTGTCTGTAAAAGAACCCTGAGTCACTGTGCAAGAAGTGTGGATACCCAGAAGCTGCCACGCAGAAATGATCACATGTATGGTCTCAACCATGGTTCAATCACAGTGGCTTAAACCTGCCTTCAAGCCCTCCCCATGAAGATTCCAGATACACAAGTAGTCTCTTAGACTCCAAACCAGCCTATTCACCCACTGAACACCATGGAATGAACCCCAGCAATACCATATGGAACAGAAATATTACCCAGTCAAGCTCTGCCCAAATCCCTGACCTACAAAATCATCAGCTATAAGAAAACAATTGTTATTTTAAGCAACTGTGTTTGGAGCCGTTTGGTATTTAGCAAACATAATTGTAATATTCCCCTTCAGGGCCTGTGCAAGGTCCCCAGACCCAAATCCAATGAGTGCATGATGTCTTCTTAACATTAACAAGCAATTCTCACACATCAGCAGGATATGTGAGAATTAAAGTCAGTTCTGTCACAGTCCACCCAGAGATAATATCAGACTCAACAGGTAAAGGGCTCAGTCTCCACGTCAGCTCAACAGCCGCTCAGGAATTCCTGACCTTGGCACCAGCTTTTGCCCTGTCTCAGTTGCCTTTTTTGATGCATCTCCCGGCTGGCTGCAGAGGACCTGGCAAGGGTTTCCTCCCTCAGCCAGCCTTGGGCTGCTCTCACACCTGCCCCTGCCCCCACTCTAATCTATCCACAGGGCTGTTGCCCCTGCAGCTCCCTGGCTGGTGGAGAGCAGCTCCCTGGCTGGTGGAACACAGCCACCTGCTGTGGCCCTGGGCATGCCGGGCAGTGCACAGGCTGCTTTTGGCCCCGAGGCGCACCAGCCACCCCTTGATTCTCATTTCCTGGGGTGTGCAATTGATCCCTTCCATCCCCAGGTACCATAGCCATGACATCAACCCACCAAAGTGCCCCCACCTTCTGTTGGAATTGTTAGTCCATCAGTTTTTATCTTTGTGTCACCACAGGGTGAGCTCTGAATGCTGAATCGTGGTTCTCTTTCTCCCCAATGAGTCTGCTGCCTCAGGGGTCCCCTTGGGCCATCTCCATAAGGTCTTGACCCACAGCTCCAGGACCTTGTTCATCTCCTGTGCTCCTGCGGCATCTTTAGCTTTTCCTGCAGCTCCTGGACTTTGGCTACCACTGTGCTGCCATGGTGTCTCCCACCTTGTCCTCAACTCCATCTGCAGAGCCATGAGGAATACCCGCCCCTGAGTCCTCAGACAGGCATCATGTCCATTCAGTGGTTCCTCCACTGTGTCCAGAGCCTTCTCCACCTGCACTGGGGACTCAGCTGCCTCAGGCCACTCTGGAAAGGCACCCACACAGAGGAGCCCGCCAGCCCTCAGACTCTCCCGAGGTCTTCAGTGTCCTCCATGCCTGTCTGCAAGGAATCATCCTGCCTTCTTGCCACTGGTTGAGGCAAGCCCACAGCTGGCAAGGCAGGGAGGCCGAGGAACTGAGGGACCAGGAAGCCGGCAGCAACCAAGCCCCCAGACCCCAGCGAATCCTAGTGCTTTCTCTGAGCTATCTCTGGCGTTCTCTGGTGGTTTTGCCTCTCCTGTAGTCACTGGCTTGTCCACCTCCTAGGGTTTCCCCGTAGCCCCCACTTCTGAGTGATGCTGCCCTTAGAGCACTGCCCTCTAGGCTCAGGTGTGCACAATTACCCACACCTGCACCATGCATGCTTCAGGTGTCCACAATCAGGCACACATGTGCCACACCACGCTTCCAAGCATCTTCTACATCAACACCATCAAGGCTGCAGTGACAGCCACAGAGGCTAGTAGTGAAAAAAGCCTGATGAATTCACTAACCCTACAGCATCTGAATGACTGTAGTGTAAATGGAAGTGATCAGGTTTTTTTCTGCCCTCCGGCCATTAGCATCTGTGATGGACACCTGTGGTCTTACATGCAGGCCTGATGGCGGAACCTGGAGTGAGGTGTGTGGATGCATGAGTGGGCATGCCTGAGCTGAGAGGCTGAGCATAGATGGGTGGCAGAGAAGAGAGGCACGGAGGCAGAGGACTGCGTGGCGGAGTGCAGTGGAGACAAGTGAAGTAAACCATGAGAGAACGCCAGAGAGTGAAGATTTGCCAGAATCTTGACTGCAATGATCCTGCAATGATCAGGCAGTATTTATGCAATTGGTATTTATTAATGTAGTTATTAAGTGTCTACTGTTTGCCAGACACTTTTACTGATGACAGAGGAGTGCACAGTCCTCCTTTTCATGGTGCTTCCATTCTAAATGGAGGACGACAAACCAAAAATAAAATTAAATAGAATTTATTAGGTTATAAGTGCTGAGAAGTAGCATAATTAGAGGTGAGAGAAGATTATTTGATAGAGTACAAGCAGAGAGTCCATCTCTGATAGGTGATGCATCTGAAGGCAGTGAGAAGAAGTATAAGTCATGCTTATGCTTGGGAAGAAAGCATTCCAGAAAAAAGGAGTAACAGACATGAAGGTCCCCAGCAAAATAATGATCAATGGTTTGAAGAAAAGGTTGTCAGGATGACTTGAGTAAAGAAAGCAAGGGAAGAAGCAGATGGAAATCTGGTTAAGTGTGTTGGGCAGAGGTGCAGTGGATGGTCAGGAACGGTCTTAGAGGTCAAGGTGAGGACTGCAGATTTTGCCTCAATTAGATGGAAAGTCATTCAAGAGTTTTGAGCAGAACGGTGTCATGATCTGGCCCTTAGAAAGCTTACTCTATTATTTACTACCTAGACTCTCTGTGGAACACACTGCAGAGAGGCATTCATATGAGTATATGCACATGTGTGTATGTATATACATATACATGCATACACATATAGAAAATGTATACCATAGTCAACCTTATCCAAGGCTTTGCTTTTGACTTCTGGCTGGTGTTAGGCTGTGTTTAGCTCCTGAAGGGGCAAGGAGTGAGGATGCATTATGTTCCCAGCACAAACTTCCTTGTCACAGCAGGGACCATTATAACCACTTCAGTGGTCATGAGGCGTCTATACCAAAAGGGCAGGTAATTTTGCAGGAGTTTGTTAGCTCCATTTCTCCACAGGATCTAAAGATAAACATATAAAGCAAACAATCTTAAAAAAAAAAAAACTGTGTCTGGTAATGCTTTTCATAGTTTCACCAATCCATGGTTAACCTTGGTCAGAAAATACTACAGATAATGAGATATTTTGAGAGAGAGAACACATAATAACAAAGCTCTTATTAAAATATATTGTGGCAATTGTTCTATTTTATTCCCACTATTGTTGATGTCTCTCTGTGCTTGACTTATAAATTAAGCTTTTTTATAGGTATGTATGTACAGAATAAAAAACATAGTATATATAGAGTTTGGAACTAGCCACAGTTTCAGGCATTCACTGGTGGTCTTGGAATGTCTTCCCCAGGAGTAAGGGAGAACTACTATACAATAATGTTCTTAACTGTTTATTTATTATTTTTTTTAAAGATTTATTTATTCATGCATACAAAGAACCGGGGTACAGGCCAGATGCATGGTAGGGTGAGAGAATTCACCAGAGACAGAGCGGGGAACAGAACAGGCAGACTGAAATGCACTGCTGAGGGGAGCAGCGGGCAAGACAGGAGAGGTCTGCTCGCCATGTGGGATTCTTGTTGGCCAGTTGGGATCGAACCGGTGCTGCAGAGGCTGCAGACAGCTTCACAGTGCTGCGCTCAACCGCCTACGCCACCTGGGGAGGACCCTCTTAACTGTTTTATTAATAATATCCAAAATTTAGAAACAGTACAGAGTAATGGGTAGACAAACTGGTACATTTATTCAATGGAATGCTACTAATAAAAAGAGATGAATCATAAATACAAAGACAAATGATTGAATCTAAAAATATTATACCAAATGAAAGAGGTCAGGCATGAAGACTACATACATAGCACACTCTGGGGAAGGGAATGGGGGGAATCAGCAGTGGAGGAAGGGCAAGTGTTTGCCTCTGGGATAGGTGAGGTGAAGGGCTGGCCAGGACTGACTGGGAAGGGTCATAAGGGAACTTCCTGGGAGATAGTAATGTTCTATGTCATGATGACATGATAGAATTTCTATTTAAAATTGAACCAAAGGATAGAAAACAGAGTCTCACTCATGTGCATTCCAAAAACAAAATTTAAGGACCAATAAAAACTGAGAGACTGATTTCCCATAAACATCTGATTTATAGAAACTGAAACTCACCTCTTAACCAATGAAAATTCTCCAAAAATCTCTCCTCATCCTTGTTCATAAATTTGCAACTAGGACTTGTCAAACATTCAGAAAAAAAGCAAAAGCAACATAGTAATTGGTAGAAGGCTGGTTATACACTTATCAAGAGAAAAGGTTTAAAGTTGGAAGATTCAAGCCAAAACACAGAATGAGACTCAGGTAAATTATTACAAAGCAACTTATCAATGAGCAAACAGCTTATTCTTATTCTTCTTAGGATTGGTTACAATATTCAAATTTTCTTAAATGATAGGTAGTTAATCAAAGGTGACATTATGTAACTCTTGGAAGTTTTACTTATGGTTTCCAGAAGCATAGACAAGAAATGCTCTAAGTTGGACTGACTTACAAAATAGACTGAACTGAGCTTTATTTGTATGATTTTGGGCTGGTTTTGTTTGCTTGAGAAAGTTTTAAGAGTTGGCCTTTGTTTTTGAGTCTAACAGACTCTAACTAAACTGTCCCCTCCATCCCTGCCCCAACCACTCCATGGGCTGACACAATCATGATTTATTACAGTTTTCTTGTCCTGAATTTCAATCCCCGTCATTCCCAAATAAACTTTTTTTTGCGCATTTGAACTTGCCTTGGCTTACCTCTTTGTTTAAATTGACATAGGAATTTGAGTTACATAGGTGCTGAAGTTTTTTTTTTTTTTTAAAGATTTATTTACTTATTTATACAAGCACTGAGTACAGTCAGAAGCACGGGAGGGTGAGAGAATTCACCAGAGCCAGAGCAGGCAGCAGAACAGGCAGACTGATGAAATACACTGCTGAGGGGAGCAGCGGGCGGCAGGAGAGGTCTGCGCACCATGTGGGACCGTAGCCCGATGGCTGGGGATCGAACCGGCGCTGTGGAGGCTGAACCGGGGTTGCAAAGGCTGCGGGCAGCCTCGCAGCCCAGCGCTCAACTGCTGCACCACCTGGGAGGCCCTGAATGCTGAAGTATTTGGGAAGAAATGAGGCGATAGCTCCATTCATTTTGAAATGCATCCAAAAAATAAGAATAATAGATAATAGACTCAAAAGGTAGGATTACACATGATAAAGCAAGTTACAATAACAATAGAAACTAGTAATTCCTACATGAAACTGAAATTATTACAACTTTAGTGTCCACTTAAAATTTTTCAGAAAGGGTTTTTTGTACAGAAAAGTTTTGTATAGAAAGGGTTTCAAGGCTGAATAAATTTGGAAACTACTAGTGAATTAAATTTGAATAGAATACTTTTAGAGAAGAGCCTTAAATATACTGATAAAAATGCTGAATGTGTGTGTGTTCCCTAAAGATTCCCCTTCATCTCCTTCAAAATCAAATGAGAGAATTGAGAACTGGGAAACAGCCTTGAGTTTGCCAGTACTAACACGTTGCCTGCCCTCCAGGGGTCCGTGCAGGGTGACTGGGGTCCCCTGGTCTTCAGCCCTAATCCCCTAGCTCATTCCCCCCCACAGTTCTGGACTCTAAATGAGAACAGAAACCAGCAGGTCTTTCTAGTGTGCTTGGCTGCCTTCCTGCTCTGACCTCCTTTTAGCAGTAGGAAGGTTGCCATCAATTCCTCATCATTTCTGTCAAATGAAAAAGACTTGGATTCGGGCCCCTTTCATTCCCAAGAAGAAAATGGATTTCCTAGGGCGTGGGCAAAAATCATTGTTGTTGCTGATTTTAATTGGTGATTAAGCCCTGAACATCTTGAGAAATTTAGCCAGTTTTGATAGCCCAGATCTGCAGGAAGCCAAATTGTCACAGTTCTCCATACTCGCCATGTGTTAAAGTGACATTTCAGATACCTTCCCAGTTAATTTTGGCTACTTTTTGTTTGAATTCACACTTGGTGAATGTTAATAGTATGTGGGGGTTATGTGTGGTGAATACATTGACATTTTCTCTACTGAAGAAAGAACCTTAGCTCCCTCCTTGCTCTGAGAAAAGAAAAACCACCACCACACACAAATTTTGCTGTGTGTTGGGGTACATTTGGCTCAGGGGATTGTGCAAGAACAAGGAACAAGACCTTCTGGCTTTATTCCTTGTTTCTATCCCTTTGTCCTCCCACAGTTGCACCCCTTATTCCTCAGGAAATCCAGGTTCCAGGGGAGACCTGGTTAGGCATCCTTCTGGCCCTGAGGGTTCGGGGTGTCCACTGTAAGCCAAATGGGGACAGAGATCCAACTCCATGGAGTTACCTGGTGTCAGCACACCAGCACACAAATGGGATTCAGAATCTGGGGCAATGACGCTTCCAAAGTAGAGATGTGACAGCAGCGTGAATTGGACACAGTTTCTTTTTAAGTCATTTGCTTTATATGCCCATTCTTTTTATTTTTTTAAAGATTTATTTATGCATACAAGAGCTGGGGTATAGACCAGAGATATGGGGCGGGGCGGTGAGAGGACCCACCAGAGACAAAGTGGGGAACAGAACAGGCAGACTGACTGAAATACACTGCTGAGGGAGCAGCGCACGAGACAGGAGAGGTCTGCTTCGCCATGTGGGTTGCTCCCTGGCCGGGGATCAAACTATTGCTGCAGAGGTTGCAGACTGCTTCATAGTGTGGTGTTTAACCCCTTGCGTCACTAGGGAGGCCCTCTATGTTCATTCTTCCAGCCCATGGAGAAGTGGAGCTAACAAATGCCTACAAATTCACCTGCCCATTTGGTATAGGTGCTGGAGAGATCACTAAGCAGTTGTAATGGTCACCACTGTGACAAGGAAGTTTGTGCTGGAAACCCACAGCCCCTCCCAGGGGCCTGCACACAGCCTAACACCAGCCAGACGTCGTAAGCTTCCGTTGGCCAACAAAGCTCACCATGAACACACATCTCCTAAACCTGCCAATGATTTTAGAGAAGCTTTCAAATAATTTATTTTAACTGTCCACTTTTTCCAAAATGATGTATTTTTTTTCCTGTTCCCAAAAAATCCTAAACTATCAGGGAGCATTGTAACAAAGGGAAATCTGACTTTTGCCTTTCCATGGTCTCTTTATTAAAAAAAGAATGCATGAAAGACAGCTTTAGTTGAAACCTCCTTTTCCTTTCCCAACAAAGTTTCATGCAGATGAATACTATTACCACAAAGCAATTCAAACAACACAGGGCAACAGAACCAGCAAGGGGACCAGACCCCAAGTAAATCATAGTCTCCAAGCACGCTTCTACTTCATTGCTAACCTGGCTCATCATCCAAGTGACAGTGTCACATGCTTTTCCGGGCGATCAATACTCTAGGTACTATAGTACATGCATATCAGACATTCAGAACACTATTTTACCAAAGGTATTAAGATGTAAATTGGTTCAGACTGCTCATAACAATATGCTCAGGAGTTCAAATTAAAGTCTTAGTCTGGGCTTGGTTTCTTATCTATGAGATTTTGCCTGAGAGAAAAATTTGCCAAAGGGCACAATCTCTGTGAACAGCAGAGTTGAGATTGAACCAACATTCGAGTTCACAATCCATATCCCTCATATATACACCATCATTCCTCTGGCTCCTCCTGGGTCTGTCTTTCTCCCTAGGCAATTACTTTCTTCTGAAAACAAAGGAGTCATTTAGTCACCAAATCTTATATTAAGTGATACACACAAGATAAACAGAAGTGTGTAGCTCACTTCCCAGAGAAAAGACAATTTCTTTCAACTTGTGATTTTTTTCCTTTATCCATTCCCCAAGGTTTTTGGGTCTCACAAATAGGTACCAACACAATCCACTATGACCGTCAGACCATAGTCTCCATAGTTGCATATTTTCATTCCAAATGGCACCACAGTGAATGGTTAACATTGATTTCAAGAGTGGACAGGATGTCTCTAGGTTAGATACTTTAGCAATGATCTAAATGATTCACATCCTTTCAGAAACTACTCTGGGTTAATATTTGAACATGTCTGAGCACTACTGCATCTTAAAAATAAATTCATAAGAGAGAAGTTGGAAAAAAGTGAAATAAAGGTAAATGTAATACTCTGGTTGAAGTTCTTGCTAGAAATAACATGGATAGGATAAATCTAAAGCACTTTTTTTTAAAGATTTATTTATTTATTTATACAAGCACTGGGTACAATCAGAAGTGCGGGAGGGTGAGAGAATTCACCAGAGCAGCGCTCAACCGCTGCGCCACCGGGGAGGCCCTAAAGCGCTATTTCTTAAACTGAAAAAATCTTTGGGTCATCAAGTATTTAAAGTTTATCTTAGTTCACGTTTGAAAAATGGTTTATTAAAAATATGAGAAGCAAGCAATCGACTAAACAAACAAAATACTGTCATTTTGACATTAGTAGGTCAAGCATCCTGGACTATAGGTGCCTGACATTTTCCCATAAGTTCCTTTATGTAATTATACTGTTATGAACCTTCCCAGGTATCAGTTTGGGATATGCTACAGCGCTGGACAAATAGAGAAGTCAAAAGGAAAAAAAAATTTTTTTTCAAGGGAAGCTCTAGAATTTGGGTTGAATGCTGGATTCCACCCTAGGTCCTCTGTAGACAGCATATTAAAGATTATATAAGTATCATAATTAAGAAACCTAGAGAGCACACCTGAAGTTCCCAGCACATACTAAATAAAATTCACCTGAAATTATCCCTCCATTCTCTAATCCAGTGTTAACTTCCTGCATATTCTTTTAGACATCTGGGTATTGAAAGTTATGTCATTAAAGCAGACCCTAAAAGCCATTTTTAGTTATATACATAAGATGCTTGACTTGTAATGACAGCAAGACAAAGTTGTTGTTTATTGTCTAGGCCCTTAGCTTACCTAACTGACAAAAAAGCACATCTCCTCTCAAGCAGGTGTTATCAACTGTATTACAATATTCCAGAATGCATGATTGCTCATTTTTCCCGGGTTTTGCAGGCCAGAGCACAATGAGGTATGTCAGTTCATGAAGCAGTACAGCTAGAAAGGAAGAGTAATCAAGAAGTGAAATTCTTAGTACATATGTTGCATGTAAACTTGTACTAATGCATTTTTTAAATAAAAATATAATAGAGGAAAAAAGATCTTACTTTTAGCATCCACCAATAATTCATTTTCATTACTCCTTACTTTCCATGTTAACATGCAGCACCCGGTCAACAGTCAAAGTCTGGGAAGACTGAAAGTTAAATACAAACCTATCCTAAAATTTTGCCCTGTTTGCCTGAAGACCCCCCCCCCTACATTTTATCTGAGATACTTGTCCAAAGCTCCAAGCAGGAAATCTTACTAGTTTTACGTTTCTAGTTTAGATACATTTTTTTTTTTTTAAAGTAAAGACAGGTGTGTCTACCGTGAATATCTTCCTTTTTTAAACCACATGAGGGGGCCTCCCCTGTGGCGCAGCGGTTGAGCGCTGGGTTGTGAAGCTGCCCGCGGCCTCCGCGGTGCCGGTTCGATCCCAGGCCACCTGAGGAGGGTCCCACATGGCGCGCAGACCTTTCCTGCCGCCCGCTGCCCCCCTCAGCAGTGTACTTCGGTCCTTCTGCCTGCTCTGCTCCCCGCTCTGGCTCTGGTGAATTCTCTCACTCTCCCGCGCTTCTGACTGTACCCAGTGCATGTATAAACAAAACAAATAAATAAATAAAATAAACCACATCAGGTCTGACCTTTCACTTTTTAAAGTTACTCTGCATTACCACTGATTATCAAGGTACTATTATTGTAGTTCTCATTTCAGGTTTACTTTTCTGTCCATCTAAACCGAAAAATCAGTATTACTTTAAATTATAGAAAGCTCTTGTTAGTGGACTTGATTGAAGAATTCAAAGTTGTTAGTAGTTTGAATTTACTGTGTCTGTGATTATTTTTAATGTATTTAAAAAAAACATATTTAACCTGTAGGTTACTGAAAATTAGAGTATATATAAGGAATCTCTAGGAAAAAGAAATGTGATCAACAAGCACCACATCTTCAACAAACTTAAAGAAGAAATTCCAAACTCAGATTTTTATCTTGCTTTAATGACTTCCTTTATGTCTTCTGTGAATAAGATGAACATATTCGAAATAACAGCCATTTATTTTAAGTATCAGTTTTTATTAAAAAGTGCATTTTGATTAATTTATGATCTAGGTAAGCTGTTAAAGTATCAGTATACTCTCTGGAATAATAACTTTACAAAGATTTAAAACAAATAAAATTTTAAAAGCCTTTTTATTTCCTTCACCATTATTGTTTTACAATACAAATATCACCTTGTGAATACACAAAAAAGTCCTACGGAAGATAATTCTGCTGCACGTAAAATACAGAATGGATAGATATACTTTTTCATTCTTAAAAAACTATTTTGTTCTCCACACTGGCAAGAATAGAATAGAATACTTCCCCAAACATACTTATGTTAGGCGTAAACTTAGAGTTACATGCAGTTTCTGCACAAATATGTTTTAAAGAAATAGATCTCTGTTTTGTTGTTTATCAACAAAATTGTCATGAGAGTATGGATAACTAATTTATAGCTTTCAAGTTTTAGTTAAGTGATCATTTTCAAAACTCTCTTTTTTAAAAAAAAAAAGTATTCATGGCTGTTTTCATAGTATAGTTAAAATCGAACTACCAAATAGGAGATAAAATAATTCAAGCGGTATATGACAATGCCACCTGCTCACAATATGGGAACAGGCTCTGACTTTCTAATTAACTCCCCAATCTTTAATTCATAGCAATTTAAAAACCATAAGCAGTCTTCTGATTTCATTTAGCTATAAATGCAAAATTTAGTAGTGTATACATATATTTATATTTTCATGGAATACTTTATTTTAAATAAAAACATTAAGATTGCCTACTGACCATACAATCAAGACAAGAAAGGCACTAGAAACATAGACAAATTTCTCTCCCAAGAAGCATTTTTAAATTTCAACTCTCTTCTCTCTGACATGTAAAAATCTTTAAATTTGGTTTTCATAACATCATTTTGAAAAATAAAGTTAGGAAATACTTATAAAATCACTTTATAACAGAATCTTTTTTTGCACTTTTTGACACACTGTCTTGGCTGATTTTTACAAAACCCAAAGTTACCAAACCTTTCTGTGTCTGTCATTTTTATTTGAATATCGGTGCAACAGGTAGAAAGATTTCAGAATCAAACCCCATTCAGGTACTTAGAAACCTTCATAGAGACATTTGCTAGAAAATGGCTTACAGCCCAATCTTTGGGGCAAGAGATATGAAAGTATGTTTTCCCAAGAAAATAATACGCTTTATTTCCAGATGTGACTGGAAAGACCAGAACTTATGATATAAAAGCTTACATTTATGCTGTTGCATCATATACAAAGGAACATGGTGGTCGCAGGTTATGTAAATACCAAACTTATGAACAGGGTATGTGTACAGTGCATGATAGGTTAAATTTTCTTTATTGTTGTCCAACGCAGGTCCTTTGGAGAGGAAAAAAAGATCACAGTGCTGACCAGGTAAATCAATAGGTTAAGTCAAGGTAACTGTTGAAAGATAATAGGATTAGGGAGGTGTTTATTTTATGGCATCTTCTCTCATGGAGTTCTTAGCACTTAGGACAGTTCCTCTTTCCCCCCCCCCGCTTTGTACAGCTGTTATGTGTCGTTCACCAACCGGCTGTATTTAACTTGTCTACCAAGGTGGACTACTGGCCAGGGGAAGGGCCAATGGTAAGATCGAGGCACAATTCCTTGGACATTCTTTTCAAAGTACTGAAATGGCCTGTACCACCACACCCTGGCCAGGAGGTTCATCTGGGAAGCTTCTTTTAGCACCTATGATAACAAAGAAAAGCAAACCCAATCAGGAAGAACAATTCATCGTTCCAGCTCCCAAAGGAACACACACCTTTCTTATCATCTTTATTTGAAGTTCAAACATTTTTCATGTTAAAACTCACAAAGGACTCCAGGCCCACCCTATGTCTACCCACACATCCAGTTACTCAGTTTCACAGTAACACCACAATTCTATACTCTGCAATCATCTGTACACTGGGTTAACACTCTGGCAGAAAAACCCCAATTCTGGGAGTGCATGGAAAACTCATGGCTTACTCAATCTCCTATCTATAAGTAAATACCTCAATTCAGTTTTTAGTTACTCTCTTCTACAATTAAAATGAACAGACTTAATGAAAGGTTGGTGAGGGCCAAGGATAGGAAGAAGGCAGGAAGGTAAATCAAGCAGCAGGTAGGCACAACATAGAAAATAATTTTCAAGGACGAGAGTGTTCTGGAAGGATGTCAATATATTAATTTATGTCATTATATAATGTAATACTGTCCCTTATGTCATTATATTAACCCATTTCTTGTCCGTTTTTGATTCTGAAGTGGAGTGGCATTATGAAAGACAAAATATTAGCCTACTCCCCATTTAGAAAAGAGAAACCTAAGACATCTGCAGATTCTTCATACTTTTTCCCCCTGCCACACCAGTTGCACCAGGCCAGGAGCAACTGAAGTTGAAATCAAATGGGGGTAAAAACTTACTTGCTGATTGGCCATAGTGTGGTACCACCAGAAGAGTCTCGTGGTGATGTAATATGCCACCACCACGTCCACAGTGTAGTGGTCATGTGCTAAGAGAATACAGAAGATTCCAACCACGCTGAGAAGCCAGCAGATCCAGTGATACCACCAGAGTCGTCGAGGGGAATCTGAACAGAGGAAAAATGCAATAGCTCCATTATTCTAGTGCCACTAAGGGCACACAATGCCACCTTTACTGCAGTACCCAAGGTTTAAAAGGACAGGTAAGGACAGGTTAATGTATCAAGTTCCACTGAAAACATTGCTCACTGACATTTAACTAAATTTACTGACAAATACCTTGGGGTTAATGCTCTCTATAAAAATAAATACTTTTGGTCTATAGAACCTTATACATGTACTAGGCAAAACTGATGAAACTGTTTTATCTGCTTTCCAATCTCTGCAACCACACACTAGTTTGAAAGTCTTTGAAATTTGCATTTTCCAAATACAACTAATAGACTATCCAAATGCCCAGAGATTCTAGTCCAAGGGCATTCCTAAAGTCAGGGCAGTGTCAGATAAATACTTGTGATAGTCGTCTAAACTCTATAGGAATGTCAATTGAGGGAAGCATCAAAATCTCTATTAGTGCAGGTCTTTCTACCTGTATTCTCATGAATGGGCTTCAGAGGGTCTGAAATTTTAGGCAAAAATGTTTGAATGTGATCTACGCTCCCAGCATGGGAGAAAGTTCAGGATTTATTGGATTCTCAAGGAGACAAGAATCACTCATTCATTCAACTAATATTTATCACACATTTACTACATGCAGGACAGCACCTGCTCTAGCTACTGGATGAATGAACAAAACAGGCAAATAATCTCCTTTGTGAGGAGTTCCCTTCTTAGTAGGGAAAAGAGATAATAATTACAAAAAATAAGTAAATTATATATCATGTTAGGTGTTAAATGTTATGGAAAAATAAAGTCAAACTGGCCAAGTCAGATCAGTAGTAAAGGTAAAGGGATGTTTGCAATTTCAATGGAGTGGTGGTGCTGGTAGAGTTCTTATATATGTGCAGGGCTCCATATGCCCTTTCCAGGAAAATGTGTATTTGATACCTTAACAATACACCACCACAGAGAGGCTACTATTCATTCTCCAAGCGATTTTATTAATGTCTACACATACCATCTATTCTAATTTTCACCACCTCTCCCTTACCCATGAAATAGTTATCAGCATCTTGTTCTAAAGATGAGAAATGCAGACTTAGTGTAAAGTTTCCCCCTTCTACCCCTGCCACTGACAGGGCAGTGACAGCACCAGGATTCACCATCAGAGCTGGTGGCCCAAGTCTTCAGAACTTCCCACCATAGCACAAGACCTTATCTTTAAGAAGAGTAAGGCTTAATCTCATTAAATTATTTCAGGTACTAGCTAGAAGGGGGCAGGAACCCCTATCCTCACCCCCAGGGCTGCTGACATCAGGCCTGTTCAGCTCCCATTTTCTATGCCTGGTAAATCCCAGACAAGGACAAAATCATACCCTGCCAATTGTGAGCAGACACAGTTAGAATTCACTCTATTTGATCACATACTAAGTATAAGCAGAACATCTACTCTCCCTTCTCTTTCTTAGGCCCCGAACTCCATCATCTCTTCTCCTCCTGTTTTCCCTTCATATTTTAAAACCAAAACTGTGTTTCCATCTTTCAGTCCAACAACTGTCCCCTTTATCCTCACAATCAATCCTGTTACATGCTGACTCTTCTTTGTTTATCACGCTGAGCTCCCTCCACTCTTTTCCATCCCTAAAAGCATCATGGTAGGTCAGACCATCACCATCTCTTTCCTGGATTACAAAAGCAGCTAGTCTCTAAACTTTCTTCTTGGTCTCCAATCTTGCCCCTCTCCACTCCATCCTGCCAGCTGCTACAAGAGTGATTTCTCTTTCTAGAGGACAAATAAGACAACACTGCCCCTTCTGGCTACAGTGGGCACCATATTTCCATAAAGTGGAACTTTGGGTTCCTTCTTGTGGCTCATAGCATGTTCTGTGCTCTGGTTCCAATATCTCAGTTCATTTTTCATTTCTCATGATTACCTCTGAGTATTATTCTCATTACTACTCTGAATTCCAACAACACTAAAGTTCTAGAAAATGTCACATGCTCTTTCCTAGACACTACCTGATTGCAGTGTGTGTCCCTTCTCTGGGGTGCCAGCAACCTGGTTCTAATTGTCACTCTCCATATAAACTATTTTTTTTTTTTTTTTTTTTTAAAGATTTATTTATTTATTTATACAAGCACTGGGTACAGTCAGAAGCGCAGGAGGATGAGAGAATTCACCAGAGCCAGAGCAGGGAGCAGAGCAGGCAGAAGGACCGAAGTATACTGCTGAGGGGAGCAGCGGGCGGCAGGAGAGGTCTGCGCACCATGTGGGACCCTCCTCTGGTGGCTGGGGAGCAGCCGGGGATCGAACTGGCGCTGCAGAGGCCGCGGGCAGCTTCGCAACCCAGCGCTCAACCGCTGCGCCACCAGGGAGGCCCCATATAAACTATTTTTATAGTTTCTTTGAGACTGTTTCTAATAGTAAAATATTGAGGATAAATGAATTTTTGACAAGTAGAGAAATAAATAATCTGTGGTTCATTTACTACTAAAACAGTAACAGCAATACAAATGAACCAGAGTCTGATGTCTCGCAGAAACACAGTATGAAAGAGAAAAGCAATGGATGCTATATATAGCATGCTATCATTCATGGAAATTTCAAAAACCACAAAACAATGATACACAAGTATAAAAACATGTATGTTTTTTGACCAAGTCAAAAGCTGTAAAAACCAAGAAATGATATGGGAAAATGGGAAGAGGGAGGGATGAAAGGCTTCATTCATATAGAACACTTCAGTTTTAAGGATTATTTGAAATAGATATGGCAAATATTAATATATATATATATATAATTATACCTGCACAGTGTACAGGATTGTTATTTCTGTGTTTCATTATAAAATACATTAAGGACATTTTAAAAGGAAATGTCCTACTCTTCATCATTAGAGTTCCTAACCCATTATTTCTATGAGGGTGGTGACATCAGACCCATACTCTCTCTCAGCTTAAAGCTCAGTGCCATGCCCTTAAAAAATGGCTATTGAGTGAACCCATCATCCACCATTATCCAAGCAGGCCCTGACATTACAATTTGTGTCCTTATGGGAATTCCGTCTGCCTCCTTCCAGTAGCTGTAAAACAATAGAGTACTACAGCTGACATTGAAGAAACAACACTCCATCCAGAAGAATAATTCCTTCCTCCAGATATATTTCTCTGGGTGCCTGCTACATCTGGGTCTGTGGCAGAAATAGTTGCTGTTCTCTCGATGTCTCTAGTCTTGCTTTCACACTTTCCAGAGACCATGGGCAATGGCAGGTGAGAAATTTTTATGCAAGGTAGACTTACACTCTTTGATAAATAAGTAGGTGAGTGTGAGCATGACTGTGTGGCCACTATACAGATAGTCCCCACACATGTTGTGAGAGCCAGTGATAGACAAGCCACCGCCGGCAATGAGCTTCATTATTCTCCGTAGTTGGGCTTCCCAGTCTCCAAAAAGCTGGTGGGAAAAGAGAAAACAAGATTCATTATTAGCCCACATAAAAGTGTTCTATGATTACTATTTATCTTCAGAGTTAAGCTATGTGATATTGTGATTTATAATAAATACATATTTGGTCTTTGTCTCAGTTCCTTGCATAGAGCTTCTACAACCTTTGGAATTTCCTGAGAGATAAATGTATGTTATTCATGGCAAACCTCTTTCAACCACACTTGAGTTCTTGGGAATGAGGTGACTTGTGGAAAGCACCTAAGGATGGAGGCTCTTTGCCAGGAGAAACAACCAGGTAATTATAGGATTGCATTTTCAGTGCTACTTCTCCATCTTCAGGGAAGGAAGAAGGACTGGGTTGAGTTAATCACTAATGGCCAAAGACTTAATTAATCATGCCTACCCTAAAGAAGCCTCCACAAAAAATTGCAAAAAGATGGTGGTTGGCAGAGCCTCCAGGCTGGTGAAAAGTAGAGAGGCATGTGGAGACCACAGCAGTCCCATGCTCTTCCCTAGACCCTGCCCCATACATTTCATCTCTCTGGCAGTCCCTGAGATATGTCCTTCTGTAATAAACTGGTAATCAATAATTAGAAGGTTTTCCTGAGTTCTGTGAGTCGCTCTAGCAAATTAGTAGGGTCTGAGTATGGTGGGTGATTGAAACCTGATTTACAGCTGGTCAGTCAGAAGCACAAGTAACAATCTGGACTTGTGAGACTGATGTCTCACAAATCAGTCAGTGTGAGACTGAACTCGTAACAACTAGGCTCTGACTCTGTATTCATAATGTCAGTGTTAGAACTGAGTGAAAGAGAGTGAAAAGAACAGTTTGGTGTGAGGGAAAATTGCCACCAGCCCTACATCTGATCACAGAAGTGCTCAGTCTAGGTCTTGAGAAGTAGAAAAGACACAGAGGAGTGTCTGTCTGTCTTTCTTTTTTTCTTCTGTTTTTTTTTTTTTGGTCCCAGGAAATTACAGAGGAATAAGCCCTGAACAAAAGAAGAAATGAAATTGGCCAGGATGTCCATGAAGGGAGAGCCAATAAGCTATGTGTGAAGCAGACTTAGAAAGTGAGTAGCCAATGAGTGAGTCAGTGTTAAGGGGCATCTTCAAGGCAATGAGATAAACACAGCAGTCAATAGCTCACACTGTATTGAGAGGAAAGTCACATGTGGGGCTGATAAGTACACAGAAAAATATTAAGCAAAAGCAAGGTGATTACTGACTCTATGGGAAACTGCATAACTTGGCTGTGAATAGTACTTACAAAACTATAATAATGTGAGCACTAAATATTGAGATAAATCAAGTACAGGAGACTACACTGAGAAGATGGGATAAAAATCATGAACTCTTGGAGTGGGATGGTGGGCATAGGGGAGGAAAGGAAGGAAAAAGACCAGAACACATGCAATTTTATATTAGCCCTAAACTCCGCATGAAAGAACGATTGTCCAATATTAGCAATTGAAATTTGAACTCTGGTGAAAGAAATCTATTACTGACATTGTTTTGAGAAAGAAGATAATTCTATAGGGATTGGGAAGCACAAGTATTTAATCCTGGTCTTTCAAAGCTGGAAGAGTAGGCTAATATCCTGTATTAGAAATTATAGGAAATATTATAAATTTTAATATTTTATATATATAAATACATATTCCAATATTGCTATGCAACTTAGAGACCTAAGGGCAAACACACACACACACACACACAAAACAATAAAAAAAACCCTGTAATAAGAGTTAAAGATAAAATTTGACATAAGGAAATGGGAAGACATTCCATGCTCATGGATGGGGAGAACAAATATAATTAAAATAACTACCCTACCTAAAGTGATCAATTTAATGCAATCTTCACTAAAACACCATCAATATTCTTTAAAGAAACTGAACAAAAAATAATGAAGTTTACATGGGGCCACAAAAAGGCCTCAAATTGCAAAGATATATAAAAAACTTACATAATTTAAAAACCACTAAAATCTCAATTAATAATGGACAATAGAGTGAAAAAGACAACTCACCAAGGTGAATAGATACACAATAGATACAAGCCAATAGATACACAGAAAAATATTTATCATTGCTCTAACAAGGGCGATGCAGATTAAAACCACATTGAGATGCCATGTCACACCTGTGAGACTGGCACAGGAGCAGGTGCAGACAAAGAGGGACCCTATTGCACTGTTGGTGAGGATATAAACTGGAGTGGACATTTTGGAAAGCAATCTGGATTGACCTTTAAAAAAAAAATCCTAATAATGGAAATATCACATGACCTAGCAGTCCCACTTCTGGTCACCTATCCAAAGATGAAATCATCAATTAAAATAAACTACTTATTCTACAATGTTGATTGCAGCTATTTACAATCTAAATGCCCGCGAATAGAAGACTAGGTCAATAAGATATGTCATATCCCCAAATGGAATAATATTCAGTCATAAGGAAGTTGCAAAAATGGAAGGAGTCCAAGGGCATTATGTGCAGCAAAGCAAGTCAGAATAACAAAGACAAATATTGGATACTGGACATTTACATACCAGGCACTGTAAAATACTTATTGAAACTTGTGGACATTAATGCATGAAGTGAGGTTTCTGAGGTTAAGAGGGAGCGGGGTGAGGGCTAAAGGCATATAAGAGTTGGTAGCAGAAGAAAAATGATGCCAAAAAAAGGATTAAATTTAAAAACAAGATTCAGTAAAATGACAGTAGGAAAGTAGACTGGAGTAGGATTAAGGTTAGGTTTTTCATAAGTCATACAGAACCATTTTATTTTTTAAATTGCATGTAGGTATAAACATGATTAATTTTTTTTTCCATTTTAAATTAAAAGTTTGGCTTAGGTCTGTTATAATTCCAAATTGTCCTTTCAAAGCTCCAGAAATCATGTTTTCAAGCCCTATCACCACAAAATTTGCTCTCTTACTTTAGCTGAAAAATGTGTGTGGGAAAACTATGTGTAGGCTAGGAGAGAGAAATTATGAGGCAAACAACACACGGAGGAAATGATGCCACATTTACTACTCATGCCCTATGACACCTAAGTTTTCTTTGAAAAATATCTTCTTGTGTTTGTTGAATCTCTGCAAGGGAAAGTCTCTTTAAACTCAAGGGGACCAGGAAAGAAGATGGATGTTTCTAGCTACATAAACAATTTTAATTTATATCTTAAAAAGCAAACAAAGTTAGAGACAAATTTTAAAATCACTGGAGCAGAAGCAAGTTATCTTTATCATATATACTACAATATAAATCATACAAATCAAGTAAATAAAACTAATTGAAGAAATAAAATTTATCAAAGGACAAAGGATGTGACAGGCTGGAGGCACAGATGCTGTCAAACAAATAAAAATAAATATTAACTTGAACAGTTCATTTTTTCCCCACGTGAAATTAGCAAACCTAAAAAAACACTAGTCAAGGGCGGGGAAGGTACAACAGCAGAGATCTTCTCAGGCAGGCTCCTGGGAGAGGAGGGGACAAGGTGCAGAAAAAAGAACACAGACTTTCACATTACCCTTCATACTTCTTATTTTAGTTTCCTCCCCAAATCTGCCACTACCATTTTCAGAGTCCTCCAAAAGCTGCTCCACACATTCTGCTCAGTGAATTTTGTTGTTGTTGTTGTTGTATTTGGTGGGAAAAAAAGATGGAATGTGCTTACTGCATTGTAACTGCAAGTGTAACCTCCGCTTCAGTGGGCTTTTGAACGTGCATTTTTGAAAGCAGAACTATATTGGGAGGCATGGGCATCAACACTCTCTCAGTAGGTACTGCAAAGCTGTGACAAGAAGGTCTCAGACCTACACTACTATATGACTTAAGGTCTCCTAGGGGCATAGAGAAATCAATATTCAGTAAAAAAATAAAGCAATTTTCTTCAACATCTAATGACTGGTTAAGAAATTAAACTGGTCAAATCACTTAAGCAATAATAAGGCACAGAAAGAAACCAAGAGCAGGAGAATGTGGGAGAGGCATATGATTAAGACCACTCAGTACAGTCACAACCAGGGAGCCTCTGATCATTGAAACAGTATTTTCTCAATACTCCCAAGTATTTCCTCAATATTCAATAACACAAAGCACTTATGAGTGCCTGTTTACCTTCATTCAGTCTGCAGATGGTCTAGTGTACTTGTTCTACTTCTCTTACCTGCACTTGAAGAACAGTGAATGTCCCATTCACTGTTTCAGTCCCTAACGGCAGGAGAGGAAAGATCTGGAGCTAAAAATGCATCAAAAAATGCTGCATAAATCAATGACTGGTGCTAAAGAACAGAAATGCCATTAACTGGCCCTTATCAAGGCTTCCTCTCACAGCAGCCCTGAAAACTCAGTAAGGCAGGTCCTGAATCTCCTGGCTTTGGTGCTGCAATGGGACCAACTTTTCTGACTCCATGTGCCAACTCTGCTACCTGAGCACTGTCAGTCCCTCAAAAACTTGAAGAGAAATCAGGGCCTGGATACATATGAAGTAACTTGGTACTTTACGGAGTTAATTTCGTGCTGTCACACTTGACTCCAACAACATGAACAGACAGGTGTATCTCAAAGTGCTCATTCATTCATTCATTCACTCATTCACCGAGCAACTCAATCTTTAATCTTGTTATGGAAGAACAGTCTTCCTCCAAAATGGAAAATTCACTATTATGTGACCTTGACACACCAGGAAAACTGCCTTTAAATAACCACACTGCAAATCAGACCTGCCGAGGGAATCAAGCTGTGGGGAGCAGGAGGCCAGTGGTGTCCCTGTCACTCCATATCCTAAGCAGCCTGCAACTGAGAAACACACTACACACTGCAGTTCCACGCGCAACTTCAACTCCCCAAATGTCTAAGGCCCTAAACAGCAAAATCATGCCACGTACTGAATTACAAATGCCAGAGCACACTTCTAACCAATGATGGGTACTTAAGAAATAATACAGGCTAGGAAAATGTCCTTTAGTGGGACCATGAAGTTTACACAGGGATAGTAGTGTCTTTATAGGTGCCTTTTAGAGTTCACAGAAATGGTAAGAGGCTCAAACTGCCCCTTATAATTTCTCAAACCTTTCTACTGTTACTTGAGTAGTCAGTAAAAAAAGACAGTAGGGTGGTTTTTATAATAAAACATTAACTTTTTTGGTACAGAGTCCAACATTTTTTTGCACACGAGAATCTAAGCAAAGGTTACAGTAGCTTTAGTTAGAGAACCAAGTATTAAAGAGTGCACTTTCTTATAGAAATTACTCCTTTACTTTGGAAGGGGTGGGGCAGCTCTCATGTTTGGTTTTGTTTTAGAAAGTACCCAAATGAATTCTAAAAAATCTGTTTTTATAAACATAACATTTTAAACTTTAAACTAATTTCTAAAATTCAGTTCATCTTTCAAACATCTGCATTCTGGAGTGGCAGTGAAATCCATAATCCTGCACTAAAAGCCACTGCTTTTGCTGCCAGCACTAACGTTCACCTTTCTTTCTCTTGTCCTTTGATGGAATTTCATTTACTCTGGCAATTACGAGAATTGGAGATTTTAGTTACTTAGTTTTCCATTATGCCCCTTTTGACTATTTCCCTCTCCCCACCCTCTTGACCTTAGTGACCTCACTTCATTTATTTGTGTCTGCTAGTTTTTGTAAGTATTTTGCTTTGGTGAATAGTTCACTATGTAAATACACAAAACTTTATCATTCTGTCTTGCTTTACCACATAATTTCCTGGAATTTCTTCCATTTTTCTGTAAATGACAACATTTCATTTTTTCTTATGGTTGAATGGTATTCCATTTTGTAGAATCTTCTCTATCCAGTCCTGTATAAGTGGACATTTAGTTTGTTTCCATGTTTTAGCTATTGTAAATAATGTTGCAATAAGCATAGTTTTTAACCAGAGACACTCTATGGGAGGTGGAGGGTGGGGAGGGGAGGGATTGGGGTCAAAATAAGGGGGTTGCAATTGTATGGGGAATATAAAAATAAAATTTATTATAAAAAATAAAAAAACAATAATAAAAAATAAATAAAAAAGGCTTGGATTCAAATACTAGCCTTTTCAGATACTAAAAAAAAGAAAGAAATGTAATCCATTTTATATGTTATTTAAATAAATATAGTTAAATAGAGAAAATAATATTGATTCTTTGCTCAATGAAGATTTATTGTTCTTGACTGTTTTATCCTTTAAATCAAACTTCCCGTCCCAGTTATTTTCATGGAACTCTTTTGCAAATTGCATATTTTTTTGCCTCCTTATACAAATTGTTTTCAATTTGATTTTAACTTTCCTTGCTTTATACTGCACTGTTACAGGGATGGTCCAAAGGTGTCCTGAGTTTACATTCATAGGTCAACAATGAGAATAAGTCCATCCCACACTCCAGGTTGAGTTAACCATCTAGCGGGGGCTCTGGATAAACCATTTTTTACCCATTCTAGTTTCAATTCTCTCGTGTGTAAAATGGCAAGAACAAGACATCTTATCCTCGACCCTCACTGACAAGAGAGGTAATGTTTGTAAAAGTGATTGCTAAAATTATATACCACAGTACAAATTTAAGATAGCATTTCAACAACCAAGGTAGGTGAATCTTCTGGTGGAGGGGTGAGAAATTCAATGCCTAGCAGCCAACAAGTGAAATTTGGAGGGTTCTCCTTAATAATACAGGCTTCACAGATGCTCATCTGTGATCATAAGAGACTTTTTAAAAATCTTCCTCCAGATGGTAATCGTTTCACTCTTGGAAGATTAAATGTCCTCCACAAATACTGTATCTACCTCGACCGATCTAATGTAGAAAATGTTCACTAAACATATCCTCTTAGAACACACACATACACCTTTTAAATAGATTTTTCCCTCCACTAAGCTCAAAGGATTTGACTTTGCATCTATTGCTCTGTTATCAAATGTATCCATTAATTCCTATATCAGGCAGGTTTGTTATCAGGGTGGGGTGAGTTGGGTCTCCAGATGATTATCAGCAGGGAAACACTGCTGATTCTCCAATTAGAATCCCCTTTTCTCCAGTAAAACCTTTAACATTTTTTCATAGGTTCTTGTAAGGAGACTTATCAAAGACTTCATAAAATCTTAAATAAAGGTCAGCTATTGATTCCCATTCCCCTACAATGTTATTCATCACATTAGAGAAATCTACTATTTCAGCCAGCCAAGAGCCCTTTTAATAAAATTATATTTGCTTAAAGCGTTGAGAGATCCTTCGGCCTACCTTGACATGAAGAGAAAATTTAAGAGAAAAAGAAAAAACTTTTCAGATTTTTCTCTTGAATATTTCTAAACTAAAGAAGAGTATAATGAACACTTGTAGCCCCTTAAGGATCATATATAAACAACATTTTTCCATGTTTGCTACTCTGTCTCATCCTTTTTTTGTTTTCCTGGGCCATTTGGGTATAAGCTAAATACATTATGACATTTCATCCCCAAATATAAAGATCAGGATATTCATTTTCTTTTCTAGTCACACTCAAAACTTCACAGAGACACAATCCTGTCACAGATAACAGACATCCTGAATTGAACTTCTGCACTGTCTCAATAATACCTTTCATGGCCTCCCTGGTGGCGCAAGGGTTAAGATGCAACCTATGAAGCTGTCCGCAGCCACTGCAACACGAGTTCGATTCCCCTGGTCAAGGAGCTACCCACATGGTGCGGCAGACCTCTCCTGGCTTGCCTGCTGCTACCCTCAGCAGTGTATTCAATCTGCCTGTTCTGTTCCCCACTCTGTCTCTGGTGAACCCTCTCACACACACACTCCCCCACACACCTCTGGCTTGTACCCCAGCTCTTGTATGCATAAATAAATCTTAAAAATAATAATAATAATACCTTTCATAGCCCCGCCCCCCAATCAAACTAGGATCTAATCAGAAAATATATATTGATGTCATTTGTCGATACTTTTAATTTTCCCTAGTCTACGACAGTTTATTGCTTTTTTAAAAATGAAAATGACCTTTTTAAGAGTCCAGTCTACTTTCCTTTTCGAATACCCCTCAATTTGGTTTTATCTGATTGCTTATGTTTAAATTCAGGCTAAATGGTACAAATATTACAGAAATGATATGTCCACTCAGTGTATCACATCCAAGCATCTAATGTCAATTGTCCTGCTACTGGTTTGATCCCTGGGTTATGGAAGTGTTTGGAATATTTCTCCACTAAATACACACCTTTGCCCTTTATAATCAGTGAAGACTTTGTGATATTGTGGACATTATGCAAATATTATTGCCCCAACCTTTTACCCAATGGATTCGCATCCAATGATGAGTCTTACTTGACTTGTTATGATAGTGGTTGTAAAGGGTGATTTTCTATTACTAGTATTTCCTTTACATCTTTTTTCTTCCCCAACACTAATTTTTAAAATGCTTAAGATTAATGTATTATAATCCATTACTGTCATTATTCATTGTGATGATCAAACAAGGTCACTGGGAGTCTATCAGTGGAGCAATATGGCTTTTGAATGGAACCCACTGGCCTGTACTGTCTGGTGTCTCTGGAATCCTTCCTCAGAATGAAAGGCTCATTGTCTGTTGTACTTGGACACTTGGACAGTGCTTCACACTAGATGGCTGCTGCTATGTAGAAAATCTCTGTCATCTTCCCTATGTCTCCCACACACAGACCTCTCTGCATCCTCCCTATGTCTCCCACACATAGACCTCTCTGCATCCTCACCTCTAATTCAGACCACCACACAAAAGTAGCCTCACCTGTCTCCCTCAGGCAAAGTAATAGGAACAGATTAAGGTCAAACTTTTCACCTCTGCTGCTTATTACTGTTAGTACCTGTAAGCAATAGGGAGGTCAGGCATCTCTGAACCGACTGCAATCTCCTCCTTGTCACTGTTGTGAGAATTAAATGGGAACAAAACCTTTAGTATTCTATCTGCGCGAGCGGGTTTATGTAATGTGGCACCACTCTGAGTCTACCTCCCCTCCTCCCTCCCAAACAGCCTATTCACTACATCCCTGGAGAGATGCCTCTAAGAGACAGATGCGATCACATAATACTCCCTGCTAAAAATTTTCCTGACTTTCTAGAGCCAAACTCCCTAAACAAAGCCCAATCCTTAGAAGGATGACATGACCCCTTAAAATCTGCTCACAACTTGCCTCTCTGGCTTTCTCTCTGACCACTCGGCCTAGAGGCTCACATGCACAGAGGCATATCTAATTTTATCTGCTCCCACAGATTCCTTTCTATCTATTCTCTTTCTTCCACCTGGAAATCTCCCTTTTTCATGTTCACCTGGCAAACTCCTACTCAACCTTTGGAAACTTGGCTCAGAACAGCACCTCCACGCATGCCCAGCAGAGTTTGCCACGTTCCTCTGTGTATCCATGACAACTGAGCACCACGTGCCCATTACAGGGAGGACTGAACAAGGAAGAGAGTAATCAGCAAGGTTACATGTCCACCATGGCTTCGGGATGTCTATTTGTGAGAGAAGGGTGTTCTTGTCTTATACATTTGTGTATCCTCAAAATTTACCATGCACAGCACAGTTTCTATAAAAATGATTGTATAAGAAATAAACAACCAGCTTTTTTTTTTAAAATCACAACAAGTCACATTAAAAAATCTGCCAGTCTCACATTCTGGGAGTGTGAGTCTCCTGGTATCTCTCACTTAAATAAGAAAATGATTTAGAAAGTGTAGGGTTTATAAAATCATGTAAAAATTCATATAGCAAGTGTTCACCATAAAGAAACAGGAATAACTGTACATTAAGGAAAAAATGTATAAGTAATGGACAAATAAGTGTACTGAAATAGTAACAGTAGGTAGGGACAAAGATATGGTCAAATTTTTCTTTTTGTATTTTTCATTGCATCTATAATGACTATGAAATTTCTTTAAAATGGAAAAAATCATCTTTCTTTACAGGGAGAGAAAGAAATGATTTACTGCACTTCTATTTTTTTAATCCCTGAAAGTGGAAGAGAACAATGGAGCAAGAAATGGGTAAGTGAAGAAGAAACTTGGCGTGGGGAAGGATACTAGAAATCATATGCAAGAAATAACAAAAAAGGAAAATGAACAAAAAAGGAAAATTACATTGACAATGACAAACTGGAGGCAAGTATAAAATTAGGTAAAACCAGGCACTGACAAAGTTCCACACAATTCAACAGGATGACACAAAGCTATTTTGGCAATAGAACACAGGCTCTATTCTGAACTACTGAAAAGGATGGCAGAAGCTAATCATAATATCAAAATTTGTCAGTGAGGAAGGCAGGATGGGACTCAAGAGAATGTAAAAAAGAACTAAAATAGGCTATAAAATCCTAAAGAGAGGTGGGTCTTTTGCATTGTAAAATGGAACTCATATCAGAAAAGAGATCCATTAGGTTGGTGACTACTACATCACGGCTCAGTAGTGAATTGAAGTAAGTGCTTGATCTTTCTAATACGTGAAATGCAGAAAAGCTGACAGAGACAGAAGAGAATGTGTAGGTCTTTGTTGTTATATTTGATTTGTATTGTTCCACTAGACAATTAACCTCAGACGCAATCCAAACATAACTCTTGTCCAACAATAGGCTATGTTCACATATGTTGGGGTGCGGGAAGAAACATGCCTTTCAAGTTCAAGATCATCATTTTTGCTGAAAACACTATATGAGATTAATACATTAGCCAGCTAAGTACAGGTTTTCTCCACTATACAGAAGTAGAACATTCTTATTAGGTTATATTTTGGGTTTAGAAACACTCAAAAACTTTCCCATGTAAGTGAATGGCAAGAGCACTCCCACACCCCAAAAACAATCTATCAGATCCTACCTAGTTGGAACAGTCTACTTTCAGACAGCAAGCAAACCTGAATTCTGCTGTAACATAATTCTCTTTTTGAAGGAATTTATATCTAAGGTCACCATGGAGACTATAAAACAGAACCCAACATACATCTTACTTTAATGATTAACCACTAGATTAATTCATATGATTTCTAAAATTAAAGTTGAAAATAGCATAAGTAATTTCTTCTCTTCTGTTAACATTAGGCTGCTGTTTTTGTGAATCTGGGTCCTAAGGTATTTTATTTTCTTTTGTAATTTATTAAAACAAATTTTCTTAAGAAAGCTTAGAGCATCATCAAATTCTCACATGCTTCTACCTTTAAGACAACAAATGAATCCTAAACAGCTTTGGAACAAGACAATAAATGGTAGTTTTCTGGTTTGTATACATACTCCTTGGGGAGAAACTGTGATCAGAGTGTGTCAAAACTGTGACTGTGGAATATACAGAAATTGAACAAAAGGTCCAGAAAAAGACAAAACTTGCAAGCTGACCATAGAGCTGAGGCATACAGCAGGTGAGGAAGAGGGAGAGTGGTCAAAACAGGGGAAGGGAAGAGCACAAGGAACTCTGTTGGTGGGTCACAAGGGCTATGTTGGTAGTGGGAGAACTTACAGGGACTACACCTGTAAAAATGAACAATGTAAGAAAATAAATTTAATAATAAAAAACCAACAAAAACTGTGGCAGCCTCCAGCGTAAGCCCTGCACAAAAATATACTGGGATACAGGACAAGTGCTTCCCAGAAAGTACTATTCTAGAAACTGGACACACCTACTTCCTTCCCATGTTTCACAGGGGCTTGCCATGATTGCAGTAGCATTTAATGGGAGGCCCACTTTTCTTCCTCACCTAATCATTTCACAAGATTACTTCTCCAAGCCATTATATTCTGTAAAGAGTTCAATGCCATCATATGAATGAACAATAAGAATAATTTTCAAAATTACCACTGCATGTACTTTTCTTAGAATTCATGAATTGTAATACTGGTGTTAAGGGAAGAATTAAGTATAATAATCACAGTGTTTAACATAATGGGGGAACCAAATTTTGGTTCACGTGACTATGATAAACAGAAAGTCATACTCTCATGCTAAACTCTCTTCCCTTGTAGCTTAATGATGATTGATAACTCTAGAGTATCCACCAAATGACATGACTAAAACGGTGTCTTAAATCAAGGGCTATCCAATCAAGGGAGCACTGCACACTTACACCTGTTTCTGGTCTTTTTATTCATACCACAGCTTTCACACCATCTAGAATATGACGACTCACAAATATTAAATTTCTAGCTCTCATTTTCCCCTCAACTTCAGAAAATATTGCTAACTGTCCCAGATTCCACTTAGATATCTCTCAAGTATCTCAAACTTTGCTCAAAATGAAATCATCATCATCACATTCCTCTTTACCTTGTAATTATCCCAGGCTAAAATCAAATCACCTTTGAAATCCTTCCTTTCTATTTTCACTCCCTACATCAAATGTATTATCAAGTTGTATTGATTTGGCTCTTACATATTGTTCAAATCTCTCTTCTCCTTTCCATCACTAGAGCCAGTGATTTAAAGTTATTATGATAGCACTTCACACATTTATTATATTAGGTACATGTCTGGACTAGATGATCTTAAGGTGCTTTCCACAAAGGCAGGGACTTAGCCTTGTACTCTAATACCTAAGACACAGTAAGTGCTTAAACTATGTTTGCTAAATAAATTTTCACTTGATGAGTAAGAGTCCAGGACTTGGTTGAAGCATGATAGAAACCAATCGCAGAAAAAAGGCATTTTTAAGACAACCATGATATTCCATGAACCGGTAACTGGTACCAAATAATAACTGTTAATTATGTTCAGTGTATCAACAGTACTAAAGTTATGCAAATAAAGTGTTCCAAATTTTTAGAAGCATAACAAGGGATATAGCAATAAGATGACATTGTCTGTGATTTGATTTAAAATACTTCAAAATAGAAAAAAATAGGGGAAGCAAATGTAGCCAATCTTGGTCATTACTGATTCTGAGTGTGGAATAAATATATGCAGGGTTCCATAAGTTTCCCTACTTTGGGATAGATTTGGAAATTATCAGAAAAAAAAAATTCTTCAGAGAGCACTGTTCTATAAGAGTCATTACATTCAATGAGTTTTTACTAACAATTTTTGCTAAGTGTCCTAACTTTTTACCCCTTGTATTGCAATTTCCAAAAGACTATCACAGAATGATGCCCTAGTCAGGATTTCTGCAATACTATAAATCAGGAAACATTTAGATTTTTTTTTTTTTGCATCAGTTCCTGCCATTACCCCTGCCTTTTACCAAGAAACCCTTAAGTTACTTTCATCATGAGAGCTTAGATATTCTGATGACTCAAGCTGATTTTTGTCAGCAGTATAAGTGCCAATGCTAAGCAAGCTTGGGCTTGCCTGAAACTGGGTACAGCTGCAGATCCTGAGAAGAAACAGGCCTAGAACCATGTGCTAGAGAGCACGTACCCTCAACATTGGATCTCAGATCCATCTTCAAGTGTGCATGGCCAATTGCATTTCTATTTAAAATGGCATGGCCTGTCCTTGGTGGAACATGTTCCCAGTGCAGACAGACTTTTTCAGGAGTTGAATGAAAACTTAAGCAAATGTCCTAAACCATCAGCTACCAATGAGAACATACTGCTTATCAAGCCAGTCCCAGCCAAAGTTTACATCATTGGATTCTCAATGGCAACAAGTTATTTTCTAAAAACTAGGAGCTGCAGGCAAGTGCTTGAGAACTTTTATACAGATTAAAGAAGCTGTGAGGTTGGTTTCTTGGAAGGGTTAAAAAGCAAATGGAATGTTCAGGGTGGTAAGACTGCAAGGGGAAAGTTGGGGTCATTTGCTTTTTATGAAACTTTCTCCAGAGTTAAGGTGCAGTTTGTAGCAAAAGTGGAAAAAAAGTAAGAACAAGTGACCGCTCTTTGTTTAAGTGGGAAGGAAGGAGGATCACCGTAAGGAAAACATCCAAAATTTCCAAAATTGATAAAGACAATGCTTTAAAAATCCAAAGTGGACTTTCAGCCTTCTGAGGTTCTATCAGACAGAAATGCCTTCTAGAAGGAACAAAAATACAAAGGGATGAAATGAAACTGAACGGGTATAGATGTTTCACTAGCACAAGGGCAACCCAAAGACATGATTCCAAGCCCATCAGAGTATTCAATATTTTCTCCTACCCAAATTAAAAAGCTTAACTAATCGCTTTTGCTAATCATTTCATAAAGTTCCAGTGATCTCCCTAGTTGAAATTATTCAAGGTAAAAGTTAGAGGTAATAAGTATCATGCGAATCTGATAGGTAGAGAAAATAAGAGAAGAATAAAGTCTATTAAAAAAAAAAAAGCAATAACAACAAGAAGGCTTTTGTGCTACTAGAGAAGATCAATATGGCAAAACTCCAGAGAGTAGTGATCTGGTCTGGGTGGGTGGAGGGTGCGAGGAGACAGGAATAGTGTCTCTTGCTCTGCTGCTATGGATCACCACTGTAGAGATTAATAGAAGGAAAAAAAAAAAAAAAAAACACCATCATTTGAAACTGAACTTTCTATCTGAGAGAGGGAGAAAGCATATAAAAGCTTTTGGATCTGTGTCAAGGGAGCAAAGATATTTTGAAAGTTTGGCAGGAAACCAAAGAGCTACACCCACATGCAAAGCTTAACTGCTTCCAGCACACTAACTAGACCACATATTTCCCTAGCTGGGAAGTGCTGGCAGGGCTTGGAAAATTTGAGAAGGGTAGGGCTGCCTAGCCATATTGCTTAGTAACATTCCCAGATGAGGATGGAGAGACGAGACTATATTCTGAAGAAATTTTCACCTTTAGCTTTAGTCAAAGGACTCTTAGGCAAGAGGAAAAACAAACAAAAAGGGAAATTATAGTGTGGAATGGTTTACCTTCGGAGAGCAGTTGAAATGCATACCGGGTACTGGTAGTGTAGTTACATACATTGTAATACACCGATACAGGTACAGCGTGCCAACTATGCAGAAAAATCTTCTGCTAATAATAGACCTAGAAAAAGGGAAAAACAGGGCAGACACTCAGTCATGAAATTCCACAGGTTCATTTACTTTAAGCTTTCAATGACCCAACAAAACAAACCCCACAGCTTTTTGAGAAGTTGAAACTAGAATGTTACAGCCATAGCTAATAGGAGCTAAGGATTTTGAGAATGGTTTTTTAAAAATAGTCACTGGTCAAAAGAGTTTAAAATGTTCTGCAGTGTTAATTAGGCTTTGAGAGGCCTTACATTTGAGTTGACATTCAACTGATGTACAACTGGGGCCTATTCTGATTTGTTGGAGCTGACTCGGTTCCCGTGGTTAAACATTAAGAGAGTGTCTTTTCTGTCACAAAGGGAAGATGTTCAAAAAATTAAAATGACATTAAAATGAGGATTCAAAACGATTTTGACATTTAATGAGTCAAAGACATTAAACAATTTTATTCATATATCCCAGAAACGGATTCTTTTAGCTGACCTTCAAGAAAGCACAATGCCAAGAAAAGAGCCTGTCCGGGTGATGGCACCTGAGCCTCACCTCTCTCTGTTCACTACGTGGTCTCGCGATAGCCTATAGCAGACATTTTTGAGTCTCAGTCTCCTAATCTGTAGACCAGGGATAATAACGTTAGAAATAATGTAGAGAGGGCCTCCCCAGTGGTGCAGCGGTTAAGCGCTGGGTTGCGAAGCTGCCCGCAGCCTTTGCAGCTCCGGTTCGATCCCCGGCTGCTCCCCGGACACCAGAGGAGGGTCCCACATGGCAGACAGACCTCTCCTGCCGCCCGCTGCTCCCCTCAGCAGTGGATTTCATCAGTCTGCCTGTTCTGTTCCCTGCTCTGGCTCTGGTGAATTCTCTCGCCCTCCCGCGCTTCTGACTGTACCCAGTGCATGTATAAATAAATAAAAAATAAATCTTAAAAAAAAAAAAAAGAAATAATGTAGAGAAAATCCTTGTCTTATATGCACGATGGCAGCCATTAAGTGCATAGGATTTGTAAATGTTTAACAAAATAAGCAAGAATTAGAAAGAAAAATCTTTTCCATTTCAAGTTGATCTGTGGTTCTAATGAAATTATTTGCTGTATATATGTGACTATGCAGATTGAGATTGAGAACTCCCCCTTAATAGCAAACCCACATAGGCTTACTTTACTTAAACTGTACACATTTCAGTTTATCCTGGGACAAGAATATTCCTTTCTACTTCCCTGTTCTACCAGAGGCCAGAATCAGTTTTACAAGTATCTGCTTTCTCAATCTTGAGTTCAAGTTTCAAGATTGGTCTGAGAAATCTGAGTTGAACAAAACAAATAAAGACAACACACAGGCATTCCCCTGAGAACAATTAAATAATGTAAAGTGGGGCAATATTAGATAATAATAATAATACTAGCCTATAAATATCTAACCAAGAATACTTGAAATACCAAAGTGAATTTTACCAAGGTGGATTTTAGATCTAAAAGGCATATATATTCAAAGACATATTCTAATACATAATTTCTTAAAAAAGAAAATACTTTCCCACCATCACTAGCCATCCTGCTCAAATCAACATAAATTATTTGCAATTTCACTTGAGCTATAAAAGAAAAACCTGTTGACAGAAAACTGTTAAGTCTATCCAGATCATATTCATCTCTTTAGAGGAACGACGACAACAAAATCACTGCTCTCATTCAATTTTGGAAGAGACTACTATCTTAAAATCACTTTGTTTGGTTGTTTCATGGTATATAGTATACCCACATACCTCAGCTAATTATTTCCATATCTCATATCTCAGACTGGAGTCACAGGAGTAGCAGTGAAAGGATTTCAGGTTAATCTGAGAATGAGGTGTATGAAAAAAATGATAGAGAATGAGGAAAGACAAATCCTCTCACAAAAAAATATAATTTTAATGCAACAGTCATGGATGATTTAGTCACATTTATTCTTTGACTTGAAGTGAAAAGTCAAATGACTTTTTCCATGTGACTCCATCAGCATTAATGAGGTAACAAGTTGGAAGTAGCAGTTCATAAGAATCTTCTGATCTTTGGCATTTTTTAATCTTTTTCAAATCAAACTTAGTGTGTAATGCATGCTAAATTTTTGTGTGTGAATCTTTGTGTGTAATGCATGCTAAATTAGGATCTCTAAGCACAAATTTAAAAGAGCATGATATGTTTTGAAGAATTGTCTGCAGTTAAGGTATTTCCTTCCTTAATCAAAGAATTTCACACATTAGAATTCTTATTTAAAGGTTTAAAATAAGTTCAAGATGTGTTTTTTTAAAAAAAGGTTAAAGTAGTTAAAAATGTAAGAAGGCAACAAAAAGTCACTGAGGAAAACTTTATGAGATATTACCAGAGACTGAGTGCCAAAAATAAGATGCACATGTAATTCTCACAACCACAAGGGACTATGGTGATGGTGCATGGGTAAATTGGCGGTGAAATTCTATGGGGACTACACCTGAGAAAAGAAAGCAAACATTGTAAAGAAGTTAACAATGATGTAAAATATAAATAAATAAATAATTTTAAAAAATCCACAATGGTCCTTTTATCATATGGGAAACATGTCTCCTTTCAAGTTGGAAAGAGGTCTGTTTTCCATCTGCTCACACTTTGCAATTACTATCACTTCACAGACACTTAGAATTGGTCAGAGTTATCTATTCTCCCAAGTATTTGTGTGAATAGACACAGTATTTTTTTCCTGAGAGGAAAAGAAAAACATACTTGTTAAGTTTGATTATAATAAAATATGAATAAAAGTGTTAATATTTTATAGATAATTATTAAGACTTGCTAGAAAAGACTTGTGAGAACAGGTGACTTTATTAAACTTTTTCATATCCCTACTTAAAAAGGCAACAGTGGTCAGACCTGGTTAAATACACCCAAATCAGGCTTTTCAGAGCAGTACTACACTGTTGTCAGCATCTAGTACAACAGTCTAAAACCTTAAAGGGAAAAAAATGAAAAAAAGGAATTAATATAGTGGAAAGTAAAATGAAAAACTAGAAAGTTCTTTTGCTTCCTACAAGTTCTCTCTTTCAACTAAACCACTGCCAGAAGACATACAATTCTTTCAGCACTCGGACCTAGTCTGTAAGCTCTTGATGGGAACTATTCAGCTCTTAGCCAATAGATCCTGAAATGCAGTGGTGGAGCTAGGTAACAGTCTAAAACTAAGCGGTGATAAAGAGGAAGGCACACACAACTGGAATAGAATCAAGGAGGCAAGCATGGAGGTCAGTGTTTAATTCAGGACCATGACTAGATTGCAGTAGATGCTACGTGGACAAGGTGACATTGAGCTTATCTTTCAACAGGGCTTGCTCAGCCTTTAACAAAAGCTCACTTGGTAGCCTGGACCATCTTTAATAACTTCCTTGTAAATTTGTTTCCTGTCCACAAAAGAGTATCACTTTCTTATGAACTATAAAAATATTATTGAGGTATTTCCCTAGGCTGTTATGAATAGTAGCTAGAGCTTTGCCAAGTTCCCCCTGTATACCACTCTCTGTGCTATTTAATTTTTAAAATAAACTGTAGGGCAAGACTATCATCCTATGTAATGGACATGGGAATTGTAGCTCAGAGTTTAAACTGAAACAAATATTTTACACAAGACATAAATGTTTAGGAAATTGTTTCCAATTATGTAAGAAGTCCCAAATTTGAGAGTGCACTGCTGTACAGCTATAGATGACTCATATTTAAATGACATTTTAAAATCTACTTAACTCATATTTTCCATTATTTTATACAGTATTTCACACTGATCCAAACTCCACAAAATAAGCATTTTGATAACTTACTAATTATTAAATTAGTAAAAAATAGTATATTCTTTTAGCTATCCAACACTAAATATATCCATTTTCCATTATTTCCAGTGTATGCCCAGTTAGATTTGCTAACAGTTTCTCCATTTCATTCTGAAATGTCTTATACTTCTCATTCTAACTCACCTGAACCCACAAGGTTCCTGTTTTTACTCATGCCTTCCTGAAGTCCATTCCACATATAGCAGTCAAAATACAGAGTACAATTTGTTCTTTAAAATTCTTCCAATGATTATAAATACAATTTGAGCAAAATCTAAATCCTTTACTTAGGCCACAAGGCCCGCAATGATGTGGTTTGCCTTTCTCCAACCTCCCCTTCCCATACTCTGGATGCCAGCTTCAGTCCAATGCCATTGGAGTAGTTTGAACACACCATGTACAATCCCTTCTGCCTTAGGTAGGACCTCTGTGCTGGCCATTCCTTCTGCCTGGAAGCCTAGAACACTGCCTGGCATTCAGATTTCTGAGACACCATCTATCCTATATTTAAAAAAAAAAAAAAAATAAAGTTCTCTATCTCATCCTGCAACTGCACTATCTTCTTAACAACCTCCTCAACCCCCTATATTCTGTTGAAAGTAACTCTAAACAGTTTCTGAAATCTGTTTTTCTCCCTTTAATTCCCTGCTACTAACCCTAGAGTCCCTGAATTATGACAACCACTTGCCACTAACTGCTGAATTTCAAGTTACTTTATCTGTCTTGTTTTAACTATGAATCCCAGGACCTGAGCAAAAGGAGCCACTCATTATTCCCAAAACCCTGGCTTCTTGCTTTTGCCAGCAGGTTTCTTCCTGTCCTCTCCTATTACCTGGTCTGCTATAATCCTACCCACCACTCCAAATACCACACCTCCCCATAAACCCTTCCAGATGTCTCCAACTGGAGCCATCCTTTACTTCATCCTTCACTTCAGAACTTGTCTCTATTTTATACTATTTTTAATCATGAGGCTGGCATAGCCATTACCAACAGAGGGCCCAATCCTTCTATTAGAGAATGCTCTTAAAGTTGTACTTTACTCATCATTTTGTCCCAGTAAGTTGTTGCAATACTGGCAACAACATGTGGTTCTGTGATTAAGAACTTCACTTCTTACTTCCTGTGACTTTACTGCTTCTTCCCATAAATGTTTATCCTTTAAACCCCTTCACATATCTGCTGGGATTAACTGGCCCTGAAGTAACCAAGCCTTTACTTTGCATCCTTTCTGCAACTGTGGCCACCGCTGCTTTCATCCAAACAGGACCATAAACCCTGGGAACTGGGGATGATGTGAGTCCTGTCCTCTTTCCCCGCTCCCTCCCTGTGTCCTTTCTGCCCTGATTGGGTTTCCCTACCCATTACAGGAGTCTCCACCATTCCAGTTCATGATAACCCAAAGCTAATTTGGTATTTAGGAAAGAAAATTCCAAGCAAAGATCCATAAACAAATGAAAGGGAAAAGAACAAATGCTACACAACAAACAGTAAAGTGAAAATACATATCCCCTCTGGCAGAGCTACTGCTCATTAACTATTTTCTGGGTACCACACTGGTGAATCAGGGGAATGAGCAGACCCATGCACCAGCTTAGAAATGCATCTGTCCAGGGCCTCCCTGGTGGCACAGTGGATTGAGCGCAGTACGGTGAAGCCGTCCACAGCCTTTGCTGCACCAGTTCAATTCCCAGCCAGCCAGGGAGATACCCACATGGCGCAGCAGACCTCTCCTGTCTCACCTGCTGCTCCCCTCAGCAGTGTATTTCAGTCCTTCTGCCTGTTCTGTTCCCTGCTCCGTCTCCGGTGAATTCTCTCACCCTCCCACGCCTCTGGTCTGTACCCCAGTACTTGTAAAAATAAATCTTTTTTATTTTATTTATTTTTTTAATAGAGGCATGTTTTATTTATATATTTGTTTGTTTGTTTATACATGCACTGGGTACAGTCAGAAGCGCGGAAGGGTGAGAGAATTCACCAGAGGCACAGCGGGAAGCAGAGCAGGCAGAAAGGACCGAAGTACACTGCTGAGGGGAGCAGCGGGCGGCAGGAGAGGTCTGCGCGCCATGTGGGACCCTCCTCCAGTGGCCGGGATGCAGCCGGGGATCGAACTGGCACCGCAGAGGCCGCGGGCAGCCTCGCAACCCAGCGCTCAACCGCTGCGCCACCGGGGAGGCCCTGTAAAAATAAATCTTTAAAAAAATAAATAAAAAACATTAAAGTTAAAAAAAGAGAAAGAAATGGATCTGTCCAGAAATCTAGTGTCTTTTTGTCTTTTAAAAATCCAACTCAAAGCGATTTTACAACTTTGGTTTTAGTTATTTTGACCACACTCCTGATTAACATGTATTATTTATGCCATTTAATAAAAGGAAAAATTAGAGTGTAAAGAGTTCAACTGTTAGCCTGGGGTCCATCACTCAGAGGGCCACAACACAGCACAGGTCTCAGATACCAGTTAGTTTGTATTTTTACTAATGAAACTGTCAAATTTAAAAAAATGGAGAGCCACCCTGGTGGCTCAAGGGGTTAAGTCTCAGCACTATGAAGCTATCTGCAGCCACTGCAGCATGAGTTCGATCTCTGGCCAAAGAGCTAACCCACATGGCATGGCAGACCTCTCCTGACTCGCCACCTGCTCCTCTCAGCAGTGTATTTCAGTCAATCTGCCTGTTCTGCTCCCCACTCTGTCTCTGGTGAATCCTCTCACTGTGTTGTCCCTTCCCCTGCACCGTCACTGCACCGCTGGCTTACACCCCAGCTCTTGTATGCATAAATAAAATTAAAAATCTTTTTAAAAAATTTTAAAAAGGAATGGGCTTAGATTATTTTTTGAAGCCCCATTTAAAAGACTGCAAAAGAACTTCACAATTAAGTTCAGAAAATGATCCACACTAGTGAATTTGCAAATAGCAGGTGATTTTATAAAATTATTCCCACTGAACCCATCTTTAAAAAAAATTACTTCCTGGGTTAAAAATAGATTGAAGCATAAAGCAAAGAAAAAAAATGTTGCTCTATATGATACGAAAGACATCAATATGATCTATTTGAGACATGACTATCTATGTAACAAAAGGAGGGGCATTTCTTGTTAGCATTTTGGGATATTAACAAAATAAATACGTGCATATATGTGTGTATAAACATATGTGTATATATACACAAAAGTGTATTTATACAGTGTAAATACATCTATGTATAGCCAGGTCTTTCCTCATTCCTTCCCTCCAACAAAACTTAACCACTTAGAATCACACTCTCAGGGCTTGTTCAGTGACAATTAGTAGAACTGAATGATTAAATATTGCTCCTGGGCTAATGGATTATCCTTAAAAGTAACCCATTTTAAGAGGGTTTTTCTAAAAACATCGTAAGACATATGTCACCAGCAGTGGTTAACAGTTATTAAGTTCTAGTGCAACACTAGCATAGTGCAACACTCAATAAATGTTAACTGCTGCTCTTATTATTTATTCACAAAAGTGCATATGTGCTAGGCACTGTTCTGGCTTTAAGATACAGCAGTGAACACAAGTGACAAAAAGGCTGCTTGATGGTACTTAGTTCTAGTGGAGGAGGTGGACAATAAACAACATAAACAAGCAAAATATAGAGCACACTGGATAAGTACTGAAGGGTAAAACTAAGCAAGAGTGCCACTAAGGGAAGGGAGGTTACAATTTGGAGGTAAGCTGATCCGATGAGGTGTAGATAGATATGAGGAGGTGAACAAGGAAGATACCTGTGGGAAAAGGTTCTGGAGGTCAGCATATGTGGGTGTTTGCTGACCAGCAAGGGGGTCAGGGAGCAGAGTGCATGAGGACATGAGATCCTGGGGGGTTCTTTAGTTACCATGAGGATTTTGGTGGAAGGAGAGCACAAAAGCCAACTTAACCCTTACAGAAACACACAGTACTGAATGGATAAGTGACTAAAAGGAAGCAAGAACAGAAACCGAGGCCGGAGGGGGCTCTTGCACCAACCCTGGTAACAGATGATAGTAGTGAAGACCTGGGGCAGCAACACAGGAGGTGAGCACAGGCCGGATATGCAGTGGAAGCAAATGCCAAACCCAAAATCGAGACAATTTGGCTGAAAATAATGGAAAGGAATAACAATATTTACTTGGGCATGGGGCAGGCGTGGGGGCCAGGTGGATGCCAAAGCTCAGTCAAATGCTTTACATATATTATCTTACTCAATCCCACACACAACACTGGAATGGACACTCCTTATGAATCCCATTTTTGTAGGGAGGAAACAATGTGACTATGGCAGTTGGGTAACTTGACCAGTTACACTCAGATAGTAGGTGACTGTAGAAAGAAGATCATCTTAAACTAGCAATATTTACAGTATCCTAATGCTTTACTGCAGCTGTCACAAAACGAACATCTTGGTGGGGGAACAGATGTCACTTTTATATTGGATCATGAATTAATTAGCCATCCCTGGTGGGTTTTTAAAGAAGAGAGGAAGAGATAATCCCTGGTCATGCTATCAAAATAGAAGGCAAATACATGATACAACTCAAAAATACATAAACAGATTACATGTATATGAGCACACAGAAAAATATCAAAAGGGACATGAACCTACATGATACTCATTTCTGACAACATAAGTAACTTTTCCCTACTTGTTTATCTTCTAAATCACCTACAAGTCAGATGCATTACTTCTTGTTAGTATTATAAATAAAAATTAACTCACAAAAATTGCTATTTACTACTTTTTTCCCCTCTCTTGCCCTTTTATCCTAATCCTTGGCTTAAAAGCCTTTTATAATGTTTATGTAAATTTAAAACCCAAAATTGCTGGGATTATGAATTTAGGGAGTTTCAGTGTGAATCTAGTTTCCATACAATTCCTAGGGCTTAGGGTAGTATTTAAATCTTGGGACCTCCGCTACATGCAAAAGAATGAAGCTTGACCACTACCTCACACCATACACAAAAATCAACTCAAAATGGATTAAAGAACTAGACATAAGACCTGAAACCATAAAATATATAGAAGGAAATATAGGCGAAACACTATGAGATTTGCACATCAAAGACATCTTTACAGACACATCACCCAAGCAGTGATAGTGAAGGCAAAGATAAACAGCTGGGATTACATCAAATTAAAGAGCTTCTGCACAGCAAAAGAGACAATAACAAAAACAAAGAGAAACCCCACCAACTGGGAGAACATTTTTGCACCCAACACTAATGATAAAGGACTGATCACAAAAATCTGCAAAGAGCTGATGAGACTCAGCAACAACAAAGAAAATAATCCAGTCAAAAAATGGGCAGAAGAGCTAAAAAGAAACTTCTCTGAAGAGGAAATGAAAATGGCCAACAGGCATATGAAAAAATGTTCAACATCACTTGTAATCAGGGAAATGCAAATCAAAACTACCATGAGATACCATCTTACACCAGTGAGAATGGCACATATTAAAAAAACTAGCAACAACAAATGTTGGCGAGGGTGTGGAGAAAAAGGAAATCTTCTGCACTGTTGGTGGGAGTGCAAACTGGTCCAACCACTGTGGAGAGCTGTGTGGAGATTTCTGGACCTACTAAACATAGAGCTTCCATATGATCCAGCAATTCCACTCCTAGGTATTTACCCAAAGGACACAGAAACATCAATTCCAAAGAACACCTGCACCCCTATGTTTATAGCAGCACTGTTTACAATAGCTAAGCTTTGGAAACAATCCAAATGCCCAAAAATAGATGACTGGATCAAGAAGATGTGGTACATATATACCATGGAATATTACTCAGCATTCAAAAAAGATAAACACATGCAATTTGCAGCAACATGGATGGCACTGGAAGGGATCATGCTCAGCGAAATAAGCCAAAAAGAAAAAGAAAAATACCGGATGGTCTCACTCATAGCAGGAATCTAGAAAACTTAAATAAGGGACCAGGAAAACGAATAACTATAAGAAAGTGAAAATCAAAATCAACAAAAAACTACGAACCAGAGACACTTTTAAGGGGGCGGGGGTGGGAGGGGAGAGATTGGGGCCAGAATGGGGGGGCTGCAATTGTATGGGGAATATAAAAATAAAATTTATTATTAAAATTAAATAAATAAATAAATAAATAAATCTTGGGACCTCAACTGGCATAATTTAGAGAAGGTTAGCTAACTTGTTGGCTAACATGAGAATGAGGAGGTACAACATGGCGTTCAATCTGTCACCTGTCTCCTTGATAACTATTTTTCCCACTCCAATAATGCCCCAGTAAAGGAGGCCTGCAAAAGCCAAGGAGTTTCAGATTATGTGGGAAGATAACAGGATAGAAAAGATGCCCAGAAAAGGGGGAAAAAAACCAGGATCTCAACCAGATGCATGATGGGTGGAATTAGAGGAGGAAGACTTGCTAGAAATAGAGAGGAAAGAATCAGATTAGGCACTGCCGATCAGCTGTCTTCAAGTCAAAAAGCATGACTGAAGCTGGTGGCACAGGGGACTCCCAGTGTGGTGGTGAGTCACACCTCAGAGGCTACAGGACAGCAGTGGTTACAGCAGGGCTCAGCATATTTTCTGTAAATCACAAGGAAAAACAACATGTGATAGCTGTCAGCGTTCGCAGCTCCACCCTGGAGCAAGCGTACATGTTTCCTGAATGCTAATGACACATAAATCTCTTAATTGAACCTGTTTCATTCTATCTGTCCTGTGTATGTCGAATCTTGCCACTATATCTGCTAAGGAAGTACAGTTCCAAAGGACAGGTGTCTGCTCTATCAGGACATTTCTAGCCTAGATTTAGACTGAAGGCCCCTAAATCCCTACAACATTCCAAGTGGGACCCAGGGCAAGTCAAGAGCTACTCTGAGTTTCAGTTAAACTCACTGAGAGAGGGAATGACACTTACTTTAAGGGTTGGATTGCACTAGATCAAATGAAAAGGCATGTTTAAAAAAATCTTATTATTCAAATAGCTGTTTTGGAATCTGCCATGTGAACAGAGCGATTTTCTGACAACATGGATGACAAGGCATGGAAAAGAATAGACTCAGAGGGAACACATAATGATGTGTCTGCATGTGGAGAAGGAACAGAAAGGATGGAAAGACATGATCCTGAGTTCCTATCTTGCTTTATTGCTGGAAGATCGTTTACTGGCCAACTAAATGGGCCAGGTACTGTAAAGCTACAATAACATGGGAGAATTTTTGTCCTTGTGAGTTTATATTTAGATGGTTTGGACAGTACACATTTTTAAAAACTTAGATGTTGCTATGAGAACAAACAAAAGTTCTTCCAGAAGATAACCTTTGCGCAGCTTTGTTTTGCTCATGGCTGTATCCCTAGCATATAGTCTTCAACAATTCTTGATAAGTAATTAAATGTAAATATGTCCTGAAGTTCCATTAAAAGTTAACCTGTGTCTGTTGCATAAAGTCAACCTATGTGACATGATGTTAAGAAAAAGTTCTTGAAAAATAAAGTGTTGAATAGAAATGTGGAGAGATCTGCTTTATATTAAATATTCTGTATCAGGAGCTTTAATGTACTTTAGTCACAACCTCAAAGACTTAAAAACAATTGAAAAAATGTTGACAATAACTGTGGTCATAAACTACCTTGGGGAATAGGAGCACTTTGATCCAATCAACTTAATACAACAAGAAGCAATGACAGAATTAAAATGGGATACAATGAAAGATAAATGTTGGTGGTAAGTCTAGTCTGTGAATAAGACACAAACCAAAAAAACCAAATTAGCATCTGACAGCAACAGCTGCCAATCAGCACAATGATGATGTCCTTGGAAATTATATTTCTTTCCCAGAAGTGAGTATTTTGGCAGATACCCTCCCAATAAACAGTCCCCAAAGCCAGAGCATTATCAAAGGATAACATACAAAGCAGCCTCTGAATACAAAATACAGACTGGTGCCAAACATCTAAAAATCCATATCAATAGTTTCATAGTGTCACCCCAGAAAAGCCACAATGGAAAAATCTATCTGTTCTCTTCTGCAAGATGAACAAAGATCCCAGAAATACTTTTCAATAGAGACATCATGGCAGGTCTTAAGCAGGATCTGCCAGCACCATTTCCTTTCCTACTTCTTTCCCTTAGGCATGTGATCAGTTTTCAAAGAATCCACTCAGTTTCCCTGTATCTCTATGCAACTGTTTATGCCAGAATCTCTTCTCCCCAACATGCCTCAACCCCTAAGCTCCTTCAACTCTATTCCAACTATCCAATGGCTCCTTCTCTTTTTTCTTGGAATCTTTTTACCTGCAATATTTAATTTATCCTTACAAAACACCCCCACCAACCACAACTCTCACCAAATGCTTGGTACTACTCCTCTGGGCCAGTATCCAATCCCAAATAAGCCACAGTAGAAAACACTAGGATAAATATGTGACCTGACTTTGTTTTGCAATAAAATATATTCAAGCAAAATTGTGTAAACTCCCAAATTAGTGAATCTGATCTCCTCACTAAATTCCACACAAAATTAAGACATTCAGAGAGACCCAACATCTTTGTATGAGAAAGATATTATAAAAGAGCATGCCCTGTGGCAAAAAACATAAGGAGCTCTAAATTTAGCAGAAGCCATAGCTTCCTCAAAGAGTTGAAAGAGTTCATGCCTTCCACCATTGGAGCACGAATGTATTTATTGGTCAAACTGAGGTACGTGAGTCTAACTCACAACCACCTTCTACCTGCACTACTTTAATGGTGTCCTAATGGGTCCCCTACCGCCACTTTTAATTCACTGTTCTCTACATCACAACCAGTGTGATTCTTTCCAAATACAAATTCCTCTCATAATTTATCACACTTGAAACAAAATCCTAACTCTTTACTTGTGGCCCACATACCCTACCTGACACACCACACACACTTCACTGACCTTCTGTGTCACCACTTTCTTCTAGCCCACTTGGCACAGAGTCCTTGACACTTAGTCAAGGAAGCCTCAGATTCTGTACTTACCATCTCTCCTGTCTGTACTGGTCTGTCCCAACGCCTTGCCTGGTATTTTCCTTCATTTGATTTTGGTGTCTACGCAACTATTACCACATTGGAAGTCTTATCTAAAATACTATTCCCCTTCCCACCAGCCAACACTCTGTAACCCTTTATATGGCTTCATTTTTTTGCATTTTCCCTATTACTAACTGACATTATATGCTAAATTGTTTACTGACTGTTATATGCAGGCCAGAATGTAAGTTCCATGAGAGCACCAGGGGCCTCTGCTCACTCTAACTAACACCACTGGGGTCTACAACAGAGCCTGGCACATACTAGGTTGCTCAGTATACACAAGCTGAATGAATAAATTTTAAATGAGCACTTTCTATGTGCTAGACTCTGTACCAGATCATGCAATGGAAAGATAAGTGACAAAAAAAGGATCTACTCTTTCCCTTTGAGAAAGTTACAATCTAACAAGGAGACACTTAGTATAATGGAATGTGGTATGAGTTTGTTCAAGGAAAACTGTGGCACAGAGTAGTTAGAGATGAGGTAGGATTATACATTGAGTTTGATGCTAAGGAACTAGCCCCACCCCCATCCCATATCCCCTGTACATCATTAAGTAGAAAGAGAGAGGTAATGGATTTGAAATCAGAGTTCACAGAACTTTCTGAGTATTTATATACAAGGATCTAAGGAGTTCTAAGTTTCTAGGTACAGCCATTGCCCACATGAAAGAAAGAAGGTGAAAGAAAAGAATGTTAGATCTGGTTGCCAACAAGGTGGGCAGGATTATCTGTGATCACCATACTAAGTCATGATGACTTCTCTGCTAGCTGGAACACCCTTGCCTTAGAAATTCTGCAGTCCTGCTCCTTGAACCTCTCTGCCAGGTGTCCTAATAGAGCTGAGCCACGCGTGTCACACATAGGTGTCACCATGTTAGCCATGACTTAGCCATGCATGAAAAGTCCTTATCAAATCTGTAAGTTTAACAAGTTCTTTATCATGCTTTCTTAAAACAAGGGATACCTGTTTTGCAGTGAAGTCTGACACAAATGCAGAGATTTCCAGGAATTTTTCCTAGTCAGTGGCTTGAAAGTCCAATTCTAAATGGGGAAACAACATTATTTACAATTTTAAAAATTAAAAAATTCTCTAGGTTAGGCATTATTGTTTTCCACTTCACAATGTCATGGAACTCCCACATGGATATATGTATATATAAACATATATACATACAGACATGAGGGGAAGATGTTAAGAATGAAAAAAGGCAAAAAAAATTTTTTTTTAAGTACAAAAAACCCAAAACATGTTTACCCATAAAGGACAATTACATAGAACATAAGGATAGAACCAAATGTCAGAAGGTCACAAATTCAACATCAAGGTTTTCTAGCACCTCAAACATCTGGCTGATGTCAAGATTTCAGTGATCTCACTTCTCAATTAATAAATCACCCTCTAAATCCAAGTTTCGGATTTTCAGCCTTTGATGATTCTTCTCTAAAAAGTAGAAAATACAGAAGCAAAAGGAGTAGGCTGATTTTATTTTAAAAGGCCCCAAGACTCTTAAAATGAAAGCAACATGCCCCTTTGGGAATTACTGTTCAGCCTTAACTCCTAGAAGCCGTATAAAAGATGCTCTAAATGGAAAGCCTTCTGATGGAGGTTGGGGAAAGGGGTCTAGGTCTAGACTGAGAAGAGTTAAGCACAAAAACAGCAAGAGTTTAACTCTGTTAAATAAAATATTCCTTAACCAGAAGAACCCATTTCTCCAACATCTGAATAAAACTGCTATGCTGCAACAGGCAAATAAGTAAAAACAAGGGGTGTCTCTGATTCTACACAGCATTTTAATCTTCTTTCTGAGGGCCAGGGAAAGGCTCACCAATACCTACTGCTTGAACTATCAATCTGCATCTGTCTGGGGTGCTACATACACCAAAGTAAGGTCTCCAAGAGGCAGCTGGGAAACCAGGAGTGTGTCCCCCTGCACCCCTCCCCCCAGGAGGACAGAAGCAGGAATGTTCAGGATTATCCTACCAGTTGGCTTCCATTTCCCATGTCTCTGACTTGCCAACATGGAAACCAGAGAGTGAACTTCAAACAACTCCTTCACTGGGCGTACTCTACATCAAAAGAATGCTCTGCAGCTAATAATACTCATAATTGGCCCATTCAAAAATGTTAGAATCAAAAAAAACGTAGTTATATAGAACAATAGAAATAACTACACTGAGAGGCCCCTATTTTATCTGTGAGGAAGACAAGGCTCCTGAGATTTAGATCAGTCCACCCCACCCAGCATGTTAGGGCACGGCCAGGTTGGCTGTCTGTAGCCCATTCATTCTGCCAAGGCACAAACCAACTAAGTTACTGCTATTAAATAATTTATACAAATGACTCCAGTGCTGGCAATAAGTGCCATTAATATACAACGTTAGAAAGCATAAAGGGAGAGAGATTTGAATAAAAGTCCATGCTGAGAGAAATATACTTTATAGAAACTAGTCCTAAAGATAGGACACTTCTTAGAACAAGAAAAAAATTACTTAAAAGTTACACTTCTGTGACAGATTTGGATTCAAATATGGTATGACCTGCACAACACTATATAATGGGGCTGTGAATTATTTGCTTGCATGTAAAATTTTTTAAGGAAAACAAGCACACAAACAAAACAACAAAAATTCAAGAAACAAATTTGAGTTGATCCTGCCTTTGTGAAGGAAAAGTACTGCAGTTACTTTCTAAGGGTCTTTTAGGAAAAAGGTTTAGAAATAGGAAAGCGAAGTCAAGTTTGGCAGCTAATGAATGTAATTAACAAATTCTAAGCATCTCATATTTCTAAAGCATGTTCTTAACAAATAGTTAAGGCTAAATAAGCCTCTTAAAACTAAAGCAAATATAAGGTAGTCTTCTTCCACCAAATCAAATGCAGCCCAAACCATTTTTTCTATTTTGAAGCTAGCTTAAAATCTAAGACGCTGGCCCCAAAATAAACATCAGCCACTTAGTCAGTTTCCTTCATACAAGGTTAAGATAGTCCTTTCCTGGCAAAGAATCAGAAACTGCTTTTATTTTCATTTGCAGATATATAATTTATAAGGTGAAGAAACACAGTCCTTATGAAACATAGCAGGAAAAAACACTCATCATTTTATGTTAGATAAAACACAGCATAAACTCAGTCAACACTTTATTTTCTTGATTCAAAAATGTTTTTCTTAATATTCAACCATATTGTGAGGTCACAGAATACAGTTCACTAGAAACTCAGTTCCCCAACAAGCCAGTTTCCAGCTCCGTGCATGGAATTTATAAGGAAGTTCTGATAATGAGTAAATCAAACACATGGGTGATGGTGTTTAGTTTGCTGAAGGCAACCTGAAAAAACAGCCTGCCTGAGGTAATATGTATTTCTAGAGCTTGGTTCATGAAAACGATCTTGGATCCACCAGAATCTAAAAAGAGATGCCTGTTTACAATCCCACGAAACTTGAATGGAATGGCCACATATAGCTGTAAGTCACTAGATTCTAGAAGGTACTGAACCATTCAAATTCATCCACAGCCCACTGACCTAAGTCTTTCCCCAAGTGTATCATTTTCCCAACAGCCCGAGCCACTGTGGAACAGCATTCTGCACTGTGTATGAAACATCCTTAAATACATATTGCTAAGTTCCAGATGTCTGACCTGATGCAATAGGTTATACAGGCACTCCTGGTATATAGGCCAACTGTCAACAATTTATTTGATGGGTTAGTAACACCAAGACTAGGCAGTTTATCTGTGTTCTCTGATGGTGTCTGAGGGTTTTCATTCCTGTGAAGTGAAACAGAACATCATTCCTAACAATTCTTTTCCTCACGCTCTATGAATCTTATACAAAACAGGCAATAAGCCAGCATTTTCTAAAAGCTACCACAGTTTCAGTTGGGTATGTGGTTGTTTTATCTTTTTTTATGGAAATAATATACGTTGATTACTAATCCTTGCTATATTTCATTTCCAAACAAAACATAACAGGCGTGAGCTGTGGATACTCCCCAATTATGTGATTTACTTACTTGTATTTTAGGAGCAGCCACTGAATTAACCAGAGTCCTACAAGGATCATGCCGTTAATTTCACAAATAGAAAAGGCCCACTGCACCCGGTTAAAATGGTCAAAAAATGTGTCCGGTAGTGGAGGCTGCACCTCCTTAGGAGGTACTCGTTCATGGACGACCGAGATCATCACTGTGGTGAGAACGAAACAGGAAAGTGCGTAAAGAAAGGCCAGAAACGTCTTGCCCCACTCCATGGGGTACTGGGAACGCTCTGGTTCTGGCATGGGGATCTTTATCATCTCCTTCCTATATCCATTTGGCATCCCATTGGGTTTGACCTTGATGCTGAAGCTACCATCAGGTGTGGGGATGTCTGTGCCAATGCTGAGGTGCCCGTTGGCGTGGCCGTTCTTGTGCACTTCCATGTGGTGTTCCATTTTTAAGGTCTCGATCATGTCCAAGAGCCGCTGCCCATTGTCAGAGGAGACTCGGCACAAGGGGGGCTTTGTGAAATCCTCTTGAGTTAGGTTGATCAAGTCCCGGCCTGTGAAATGTTCCAGAGGCTCACAGTATTCTGGCATAGCATTCTCCAGCAGCCAGTCTGCCACCTTCTTGGGTGACCAATAAACCACTTCCTTCATTGTACTGGCAGACAAGAGGCCGTCCCCAGCTTGTTCCCGCAGGTCAGCAGCCTCCGTTCCTACAGAGCAGGACGCTGTCCCTCCGTGGCTTGTTCATCCTGTCAGGCCTCATGACAGAGACGAGGGCAGCAAGACAGTCGGGCAATTTTTAAATACCTCATGTAGCTGTCGGGGGTTCCTGCGTGCTTGGGTATTAATTCACCTCATTTTTTGACAAGATTCTTCCTTCTGTGGAGGCAAGAGAAAATGTCAAAATAGTTAGACTTTCAAACTAATCCCCTTGAAATGTAAATTTAGTTACTGGTGAAGTATAATACACAGTCCTCAACTATGTTATTAACTTAAAGAACTACTGATTCTCTGGCTAGTGTCCCCATGAAAAAGCATCATAAATTACCTGCAATGGATAAGATCAAGGAGAAATGTTTCCCAGTCTTTCCAATGACATATTTGCTAAGAAATAATTCACTAGTGCTTTGGACACTGCTCAGTATGGATCAGTGATTCTTCGCACACATGCTTCCTGAGGTAATATGAAAGAATATGGCAAATATGCTTCATCTACCATTCTATCTGGTGAAGACATGTTTTAAGATGTACATAACAGGGCCTCCCGTGGTGGCGCAGCAGTTGAGAGCAGGGCTGTGAAGCTGCCCGCAGCCTCTGCAGCACCGGTTCGATTCCCGGCTGCCGGCGAGGGTCCCACATGGTGCGCAGACCTCTCCTGCCTCGCCCGCTGCTCCCCTCAGCAGTGTATTTCATTAGTCTGCCTGTTCTGTTCCCCGCTCTGGCTCTGGTGAATTCTCTCACCCTCCCACGCTACTGACTATACCCAGTGCTTGTGTAAATAAATAAATCTTAAAAAAAGAAAAAGATGTACATAACACAAGAGCATTTAATAATAAATATTACAGAAGAGAAACAGAAATTTCATTCAAAATCATCTATTCAAATATTTTATACTCTTTCACTCCCCCTCCCCCAAATCAATGAGTCCCTTATTTCAAATGTGCTGGGACACCAAATTTGTAAGAGTTACAAATGCAGCTGCTTGGGCTAAAACACAAATGTAATGAAGGGTCAGGTTCCTCTTGGCTCTGATGACCTTTACATCCCTTTGTGGGATCCACTTTCAAAGTCAGTGATCTAGTCCAACTCCCTCATTTATAAGTGACAAAACTGAGTTCCAGAGAGGTCAAGAAATTTGCCGTGGCCAAATGGTAGCTCACATAGAAGAGCTAAAACTTAAGTTTCTCATCCCAAGTTCAGTGTATTTATTTATTAAAATACTTAATCAGTGATGTGGTAATACCCAAAATGTATATCTGTAGGGGAGATTCAAAATCACATAAGTTTATACATGCATGAATATAAGCATGTAAGTTAGGTGTTTCGCATGACATATATTTATAACACACATATATGAAGTCTATCTATTTAACTACACATGGTTTGTAAACACTGCATCAAACAATGGGGAAGAAATATATAACATATTAACTTTTATACTTGATGATGGGCCTAGAGGCATTTTCTACTTTTTTCCTACTTTTCTTTCATTTGCATGTATTATTTTAATAATGTCATAGTCGGGCCTCCCCGGTGGTGCAGCAGTTGAGCGCTGGGTAGCGAAGCTGCCCACAGCCTCTGCAGTGCTGGTTCGATTCCCAGCCACTGGGCGAGAGTCCCACATGGCATGCAGACCTCTCCTGGTGGCCGCTGCTCCCCTCAGCAGTGTATTTCGTCAGTCTGCCTGTTGTGCTCCCAGCTCTGGCTCTGGTGAATTCTCTCACCCTCCCGCGCTTCTGACTATACCCAGTGCTTATATAAATAAATAAATCTTAAAAAAAAAAGTCATTTGAATTTTTTTTTTTTTAAAGCAAGACAAATTCAAAATAAAAGACCTAGTTCTATAACAAAGCATTGTCATTTTAAAAAAAATGGCCTCTGGCAGAAGAAAAACCAGAGTTTTGTTCTTAGCATTTCCCATGCATAACCCATCAGTTGAGTTTCAGTTTATTCATCTGTAAAATGGGTGTAATCCTCTTCTCACAAGGTTGTTGTTAGTGTCTTAAGAACCAGATGTGACAGTTGATGATACATAATCTAGCATCAAAAGGGGTTGTAGGTGCTAAATCCTTGGTTTTTCTTTCTCAAATTTTCAATCAAATCTTAATGGCCAGTTTAAAACATACTGTGAACCTTGTGCAAAAAGCTGGTATTTTCTTTTGTGCATCCACTGTGCACGCCCCTTACTCCCCTTCCTTGGCACACAGCCTGTGGTTAGCGTTTGCCTAGAATCCCCCTCCCCTCACCCCTCACCCCTGAATAGTATGAGTGACCAGGAAAGGGCAATGATCTAAAGTGTTGATATATCACATCCTCGGACTCAGAAGGTGCCCAATCAATGTCTGCTGGACATTTGGGATATGTCTCTTACACCTAGATGGTTTAATGGACAAGCAACCTACTGACCAATATTGAAAACGCCTTTAAAACTATTTGGATGGTCAAGGACAATAAGATATTCCTCAGAGAAAAATATGAAACTGAATGAATTTGTGATCACTTAAAAAACACTCTAGAGCCTCCCCTGGTGGCACAGCGGTTGAGAGCTGGGCTGCGAAGCTGCCCGCAGCCTCTGCGGTGTCAGTTTGACCCTGGCCGCTGCTGAGGATACCACATTGCGCACAGACCTCTCCTGCCTCACCCGCTGCTCCCCTCAGCAGTGTACTTTGTTGGTCTGCCTGTTCTGCTCCCCACTCTGGTGAATTCTCTCACCCTCCCGCGCTTCTGACTGTACCCAGTGGTTGTATAAATAAATAAGTAAATCTTTTTAAAAAAAAAAACACTCTAGAGGAACTTCGATGGTCACTAGTTCTGTCCAGAGTAACCAGAAGACATGCTAAAATAAAGTCCTGGCAGAAGGTCTTATGGGGATGGGCATCTCTTAGCATCAGAACCCAGACTGCTCCCCAAATTATCTTTAGTAGAATTAGAGTACTTGCCAAGGAAGCCCTCAACATTTTAAAATGGCTGTGAGAACTTTAAAGAAAAATTCTCAGTGGAATGATCAAGCCCAAGGCATGAACAGGGGCTTTTCAGGTAGATTCTCCAGCTTGCCCCTTTTCCCAAAGCAGTAAGTCTGCCAAGAGAGGAAACTCCTCAGAACTACAAAGACTAGAACAAGATCAAGGCACATTTCACTCTTTTTGAAAAGGAAATCTCCTCTAAAGACATAATACTCTTGGGCTTCACTGGTGGCCCAAGGATTTAAGCACCGCGCTATGAAGCAATCCATAGCCTCTGCAGCACAAGTTCGATCCCCAGCCGGCCAGGGAGAAACCCATATGGCGAGGTAGACCTCTCCTGTCTCGCCTGCTGCTCCCCTCAGCATTGTATTTCAGTCCGTTTGCCTGTTCTGCTCCCCACTCTGTCTCTGGTGAATCCTCTCACCCTCCCCACCACCCGCATCTCTGGCCTGTACCCCAGCTCTTGTATGCATAAATAAATAAATCTTAAAAAAATATATTTTTTAAAAAAGACCTAATACTCTTTAAAATAGAAAAAAAAAAAACAAATGGTAGGGAACAATAGAGTGTCATGGGACAGATGGACACACACAGACACACACAAACACACACTTGCAAGCCTCCATCTAAATGAAGAAACACTAATCTTGCAAAATCAACACCATTAGACAGTTTTGATAGCCAGAAGAGCTCTTAAGAGACAGCAATATATTTCAATGGCTTCCATTAATTAGGACAACAAAATTCTTCACTCCTTAAGAGTCCCTGTGCTTCCCCTAACTTGGAATCATCCACCTACTCCCTTTTAATGAGTCCAGATTCTTTCCTTGGTTTTTAAAGCCCTTGTTTGCAAAGTCTTTTCTTTCCTCTCCCCAAATTCCTACATCACTGATATCTGTGACACACAATATAATTTAACTATCTTGTGTGCATGGCATGGTGGAAAAAATATCAGCTGTGAATCAGGGAGCCTGCAGGTAAGACCCAACTCAGTTACTTCCCTTCTTGACAAAGTCCTTTAACCTCTTCAAGCCTCAGTTTGTGTGGGGTAAATGAGATTAATAACTACCCTGCCTTTGTCACACAGCTACTACTGCTGTGATACTTCGATCATATACAGGGAGTGAAAGCTATTAATTTACTCCAGGAGTCACATTTATTCTTTATGTAATGTCCTGCTTCCTTTCTAACAACCAACTAGGCCCACAGTGACATTTCACACATATTTACTGAAGCTGCCATTTCCAAATAGCAGTGTTTTTAAAGCTCAACCATTCTGACACACATCAAATATAGAGTCGTCCAAATTTCACAAGAAAATAAACCTTTATTTTTCAAGCAAGTTTTGAAGCTTGAAAATAAAGGAATACATGCTGTTTTCCTGCAGCTGATGCTGAAATCATGGCGGTAACTGCTGGACAGCTACTCAGTACTTCAAAGACTACAGCTAAAAGGGAAGGATTTACTCAAAGGCCTCAGAATGCAGCTGTGTAAGCAGAGGTGAATGTTATTTTTCCCTACATCCACACCCTCAATTTAGAAAAATTGTGGCATCAGTGAAAAGGGAAGTGCAATTTGTTTTTTTCACATCTAGACATAGAAGACTGTATGGTAGGCTGGGTGAAGAAAACACAACTACCATCATCACACAGAAAAAGTTACACTGAATCTATTACTAGGAGGATATTAAGAAATAATTGTCAGCTGAAATCATTGTATTAGCGTATCAAAACTTAAGAAGAGGTAATGGAAAAATAAAATCTGTACATAAAGAGTCTTACAATACCCCAGTATTTGAGAGGTAGACAAAATGCTAGAACCCCTGTTCTTCTGTAATTTTTAGACACTAAAAGTCCAGTGACGTTGCAAAGTAAAGAACTAATCCTGGGTTAGATGGAGGCCCAAGATGCTTTCTGGGGTAAATAACCCTTGGACAACAATCCTTGCTGTTGTTAAGTGACAACAACACATGGCCACTGTAGAGTCTAAACTCAAGCAGGGTTTTTAAATGGGTCTCAATTAAGAAAAAATAAATCTGTTAATTTGGTTCCAATTCTTGAAATAGATATTTTAGACTTCATATCTTGTAAGTCATCAGATAATATGTCATTGCACACTATAAACTATTTATAGTTAGTTATCAAAGTCAGACCTTTAAAAATCAGAAAAATAAGGGTGGAGCAATTGTCCAGGTAATGAAAATAATATCAAGCAAAGACACTAAATAAATCATTTAAGTTCATTTAGCTTTGCTCAAAAAGAATCTATTTTCTTATCTTACCACTTGCCACTGCCCAGAAATAAGACATTGCTGTCCTACCAGAAAGTTACTATATAACTTTCACAAATGAACATTTGTGTTCACAAATGAACACAAAGTACAATACCACAAAAGGTACAAAACAACTATCCATGGACCAATTGCTTAGAAAATTTGAGTTCTGACACTTATACTTGTAAGTGAACAAGACCCTGCCACAACCAAGTATGTCTGGCAAAAGGCTGATTTCCTGGCTGGGTTCTGAAGGCTGCTTCTGAAAAAGATAGTAACAGACAAATTCTGTAAAGGCTTGTAATGGGAAGAACTATATTCCTTATCCCTTTCCAACGAAGAATGCAGAATGTAATCTACCTATCTTTGTTTACTGTGCTTTCCTTGGTAGCTTCCCAAACTAATCTTCCCTTTCTCTAGGTGACCCCCTGGCGCCCACCAAGACCTTTTGTCTTAGCTAAGCTGTTCAAATGGGACCTGAAGCCAAGTGGATCAGTTGCTCAGTCATGCTGGGTCTCTCCCATGTATGCAGGGGGAATACAAGTTATTATTAAATTTCATTTTGGCCTTTTCTATTGTCAATTTGCCAGTCTTGATGATGTTTATTTGCTAGTCTTGAAGAACCCAGAGGGATACAGAATCACTTCTTTCGCACTCCAACACTCTGTGATTAACTTGTACTGAAACCTCAGTACTTCCATTTCCTATAATGAAATAATTTATTCCATTTGGTTGTTTCATTAACTTGGGAAATGTGCCTATACCTGATAGTGCTTTGGATAACATAAAGCAAAACATAAAAAATGTAAGGATTTATTATACTGAATATAATTTCTCCTACTTCAATGATTCAATGGATTTTTGAGTACTATGAAATTAAGAATTGATTTTTTTTAATGATTTTTAAAGGTACAATGGACCCAAGATTGAACAAACATAGCTGGAATGTCAGTGAAGAAATTACAGAGAAGTTCTATATTTCTAAATGCTGACAGTGGCAAATGACAACAGGAAACAGTATATACATAATTAGTTTTACAAATATATATTGAATTACTGCTTTTTGCATCAAATCCCTAAAAACAAAAGCAAAGGTATATAGGGATATACACATGTTTTAGTAGCCCATACAATCAACTTAACGAAAGATCAAAATTTGGTCAACAATACATAGCTTGTTGGACTTTCTGACATGAAACTATCTGTGGGTTATTAAAGAACAACACAAATAAAGAATTGATATTACTTTATTATGAAACATGTTTTAAGTCCAGATAAAGGTCTTGGTAACTCCTAGAACTTTCCATAAAAGTCAGTAATAATTTAAATGAAACTTTTAGGGAACAAAAGTCCACTAAAGAGGTAGGTGTTTAATTCCTCTCTAATGCAGTTTGGATAGTTTCTGAATGCTTTTCTCTAAACCAATTTAATTTGCTGTATTTTTTTTTGTTATATAATATACTAACTTAAATAGGTATAATTCATAAAATTACATTTATTTGAAGAAGAATAAGACTAGAATAATAATCACGTGGCTTCAGTTGAAGGCCCTACATATTTATTTCAACCTACAGTTTAGGAAATCTTAGAAGATTATTTTTGATGACTTAATCTTTAAATTGTCTTATATTTTAAATTTCTATTATATGCTATATTCACAATTCCACAGTTAAACTCTGTTTAGCAAATAAAATCATCACCCCTTATCATAAGGCCCCTTGAGCTAAGTATATGTTGACCTATTTTGCTTAGATAAAAGAAAGAAGGACTAGAAATGTACATATTTCCTGTCTGGTCTACCTCTAGATTGTCAGAAGAGCCTCATGTGATGACATCTTTTGGTCTCCTCCATGCCTATTTAATGATGTTTGATACTTTGATTTTCCAAGTTACCCTTTAACTTACCCAATTGATAGCCTCCATTTATTAGCCTCCATTTATATGTTCCCCTTCAAAATGACCCATTTCAATGTAGATAGACCTCAATGTTTCACAGGGAAATAGATGATTCTGACTGACAAAATTAGTAGATACAACAAGGAGACATATTCCTTGTACATTATAAATTATGGTTCTAATTTGTACTCTAATAATATGGAATGAAAATTCTTACTCATTGTACATATTTAATAACCAGAAAGCTCAAAGAATTATTTATTCTGGCAAAAATCAGAAACGACCTAAAAGTTCTATAGTAATAATTGAAGTTGTCATTATGTAACAGTATGATATAAACTAGTAAAGTCTCTACTAAAGATTGGATTTTATTTTTGTATGTACAGTTTTGTCAAACAGGTTACAAAAGAGAATGACACCCGTTTTGTAAATGCACATGTATTAAAAATACTCCTAAGGAAAAAGTCTGGACAGTTTAGATCAACTTCTAACTGCTACCGTTGGGTAATAAAATTATGAACTAATTTTTGGGTTTTTTTTTAGTATTTTATAATTTCTCTGATAAAAATATGTAACTTGCATTTACACTTGATCTTAGCCAAAAGGCCGAGAAGCGATTGTAACTTGCATTTAGAAAAGGACTTTTTCTTTCAAGTACATTCTCTGCCTTAAACATGTAGGCTGCATTCTAAAATTAAAAATTGGTATTTTTTACATTAGCTTTTTAAAAAAAAATATGAAAAGGGTTTGCAGATTTCTCTAAATAACCAGAACTTCTGCCCTTTGTGTATAATTAGGTTCCTAAATCCTTCAAAATCCCCAACATAATGGTCCCAGGATAAGTCAGGATATAAGCTAAACCAACAACAAAGATAAAGTTGAAATTTTAACTAAGTGCATAAAGAAATCCTGGTCTCAGATATTTCCCATGATTTCAGAGAGAAAGCAACAACAAATTGTCAGAATTATAATCGTTCCATCACCTAGATTTTCTTCAATATCCATATAGGCGATCTACTGCCAAAAGTAAAGAACTCTCTGGAAAATATTGCCTTATCGTAAAATAAGGACAACTTGCATAGCTCTAATGATGAGTAATCAGGATACATTTTCCTCTTGGGGGTTCATTCTTAGAACCCAATTACAAAAATTCTGAAGATAATCTGTTCCCACTCAACTGATTAACTGCCTCTCTAAGCCTGAAACCAGCAGGACCATTTTCACATTCATCTAGTTAATATGTATTCTTGGACACAGACTCAGTCCAGCAGCACTCAAGAAAGTTAGGATATAATCAATGTTTTCAAATTCCACTGGCTCTCTCGCAGCCAGTGGACATGCACAGCGGTGATCTCATCTGGCACAAGAACACTGGCAGCATCACACTTAACATTTATTTCCATTACACCCCACTCTATTCCTTTCTTTTGTTCCCATTTTATTTTATTTTTTTTAATGAGAGCTAAAATTTCTCTACTTTACTGCAATTGAGCTGGAATAAAAGACTGCGTGTACTTCCTGAGTCTATCATAAAGTCAAAAGGGCAATGAAGAAAAGCCAAGGTGTGGAAAAGGTGAGGTAATGTTTTACTATCCCTTACTTTTAAGGAACTTTAGGACATATTTTAGAGCATATCAACAGCCTTGGTTATTTAAACTGTCTCAGTTTACTCATCTGTAAAGTCAAAGTAATACTTAGAGCTGCAATAAGCATTAGAATTATCACATGGAATTTAGCACATGGATAATAACAGGAGCTTTTCAAAGCATCCATGGGAGGAAAAGTTCAGATCCTTTCTCCTTTCCTCTCTTTCCTACATAGTCAAGAGACTGGGCAGGAGATTACAGGTGGCTTCTGGAAAGTGGGGATGGTGGCAGAGTCAGCATCAGAGTAATGAAGTCATTCTGTCCTTGGTCCTTCCTCATCCCTGTGTCTCCACATCCAAGATAAGCAAGCATAATAAAAAAGAGCTGTGCAGGGAAGTCATTCCACCAGGTTCTCAATTTCATAGGAGAAGGTTCCTCGCCCTCAGGATCCAGGCAGGAGAAGTCCATCAGGGTTACAGAGACTAAGACATTGCAAGGACTGTGGCAAACAGGACAGGAAAGTCATTCCCATGTGATCAAACTCAGTTGTTGTTTTTTTTTTTTTCAATTTAAAATAACTAAACAAAATAAACTAAAAAGAAACGGAACCTGGTCCATGGATTGACACTGAGTGACTTCATGACTATGTCTAATGGGCCACTAATTCCTGGAGATTCTACCATGACAGCTGTCTCAAATCTGCTCTCCTTTTCTTATCTCCATTTGTTTCTGCTTTAGCTTTTCTCCAGTCTGACTCAACCCGCCTCCATACTGTCATCAGATGGGTCTTTCTGGCATCTGACCCGAATGCCTCACTTGATGCGCAACACCGCGGGTGGGCTCCCACAGCTTCTGAACAGGGCTCAGAGTTCTGAGCTTAGTGCTAAGGCCTTCTATGCTACAACTTATTTCTTTAACTTTACCTTGCAACTTTTCCCAACAAGGAAAAGTCTGTGTCATACACATGCACAACTGTGTACTATCTATAGTTTCCCTCACAAACCATTCATTGCATGCTTCATAAGTTGTTTTTTCCCCCTCACCTAGAAATCCTTCCCCATCTTACACTTTTGCTCTTTTAGGATTATGACCTGCAGAAAGCCTAACACACCGTACATACTAAACAGATACCCACTGAACATATGAATAAGCAAGACAACTGCTGGTTCCAAAACAAGGAACCAGTGATACAGATCTTCCTGGATGTACATCAAGCATAACAATCTAAATAAACTTAATTGCTAAAATTTTAATATCGAATCCATTTCAAAATAAAGAAAGGGGATATCCCAAGTGCTGAAAGAAAAGGAATCACAAAATTCATATGCCAAAAGATACAAGCTAACATATTCAGGCCAGAGGGAGACCAGCCCTGGACCTAGCAGTCAGGTGCTAAGGGTCTAAGATCCAAGCCTGGGCAGCCAACACAGCCTGAGGCCACATCAAGGCAGGAAACAAGGGCTAGAGAAACTGGATCAGGAATTTATCACATAACCATGAAGACTCCAAATTTATACCATCTGTGGGGTGTGGGCTTTCCAAGCAGAGAAATTAATGAAAATATAAAAGAGAAGTACAAATGGCCCCCTAGGGGCCCTTCAACAGACACAGAGTTCACAGGAATCCCTGGAAAGAGTAATCTCTGCCAAGGATGAACAAGCAATTGAAAACAATAAATCACATGAAGAAATAATCTATCATGAGGGTGGCAAATGTGACAAACAGGAAGTTTAGCATGCTATGAACTTGAGAAAATGTTAGAGGATGCTGTGGGTGAGACCGTTTAAAAGATTGTTTAAGGAAGGCAATGGGAAATCTGAGCCTCTCTCTTTGGCCTGTGACCTGCTGATACCTTAGTAGGAAAGGAGAGAGAGCAAAAGATTCAAGGGAGGTTATTAAAGGAAGTGGAATCAGAAAAAAAAAAATTAAAGTATATATGTTTAAAGGCAGCTGACAGGGGATTTTTTTCATACCACCAAAACTCAAATAACCTACCACTCATGGGCTCTTTTGTGGGGAAAGAGAGGGATAGAAAACGGCATCTATTTGATTAAAAGATAAATCTGATTCAAAAAAGAGGTCTCACTGAACATATGTATTCATTTCTGTTGCCTCTTAAAACTCTCCTGAAATCATAGTACAGAAATTTAAAAAAAAAAAAAAAAAAGGCAGCGAGAATGAAAGAGGTGTTAACAGCAGCACAAATTGCGAGACTGAGAAGCAGATGGGCTGGAGATAACTGACAGTGTCCCAGGAAAACAGAGCTCTAACGCAGCAAAGGGAGAAAGCTGAGAAGCAATCAGACTCTAACAGGAGTCTTAAAAGGAGGAGGACTTGGTGGCATAGGTACTTTGCAAAATGTGAGTGAAGGTGGAGCCATAGAAGGACTGGTTGTAAGACTGTTTAAAAAGTTACCAACAGAAAGAAAAAGAAAAATACCAGATGGTTTCACTTAAAGGAGGAATGTAGAGGCACCAAATAAGGGATTAGGGGGAAAAAAGTAATTTTAATAAATTAAAAATCAAAATCAACAGGCAACTATACATCAGAGCCATTCTGTAGGGGAACAGGAGGGAGAGGGATCAAAACAGAGGTGGGAAGAGCACAAGGGACTATGGTGATGGTGCACGGGTGAATGGGTGGTGGGAATTTCATGGGGACTACAAAGGAGAAAGCAAACAAAAATGAAGAAAGATGTAAAAAATATATTAAATTTTTTTTTTTAAAGTTGCCGCCAGATTCTCACTTCAACAGCTAAACAAAGACCTCTCCTTCCAGAGGGGACGGGGACCTTTACTTGCTGGAAAAGGGAAATGAAGAGTCACCAGGATAGAAGATACCAATATAGCTGACAGCAGGGGCAGTGCACTGAAAACAAGGGATTAGTATAAGTTGCAAACAGAAGTTAAATCAGACGTGCCCAAATCCTTTAGATACCCAGAACACGGGAAGCTAGGAAGGAAACTAACAGGAGGATGAATAGATTTTTTTTTTTCCCCCTGGGAACCCCAGACAGTGTAAGAGAAAAGAGCACTGATTGTTTTGTACTGAATCCACACAAACAAGCTCATGCAAAGAACTTTCAGACACTGTATTTAATGCTTCCTTTAAGACCTGAATGGAGGGCCGCCCCTGTGACACAGCTGTTGAGCGCTGGGTTGTGAAGCTGCCCACAGCCTCTGCAGCGCCGGTTCAATCCCCAGCCACCGGCGAGGGTCCCACATGGCATGCAGACCTCTCCTGCTGCGCCCGCTGCTCCCCTCAGCAGTGTACTTCGTCAGTCTGCCTGTTCTGCTCCCTGCTCTGGCTCTGGTGAATTCTCTCACCCTCCCATGCTTCTGACTGTACCCACTGCTTGTATAAATAAATAAATAAATCTTTTAAAAAAAATCTGAATGGATACATAAAAACAGACATTTAATGAAGAAACTAATAAATATGAAAGCCAGAGATTAAAACAAGAATAACAAAAAAAGAAACAGATTATGTAACTATGTTAAGAAAAACTACTATTAACATTTTCTTTTTTTTTTTTTTTTTTTTAAAGATTTATTTATTTATTTATACAAGCACTGGGTAAAGTCAGAAGCGCGGGAGGGTGAGAGAACTCACCAGAGACAGAGCGGGGAGCAGAACAGGCAGACTGACGAAATACACTGCTGAGGGGAGCAGCGGGCGGCAGGAGAGGTCTGCACACCATGCGGGACCCTCCTCCAGTGGCCGGGGAGCAGCTGGGGATTGAACTGGTACTGCAGAGGCTGCGGGCAGCTTCGCAACCCAGTGCTCAACCGCTGCACCACCAGGGAGGCCCATACTATTAACATTTTTAAAGAGATAAGGAACAAAGACAAAATGGCACCCCAAAAGATACTCACTTAAAAAGCTCTTGGAAATCCAGGGTAAATATGAAAAATTCAATTAGAATAAACCTGGAAATATCTCTCAGAAAGTAGAATAAGACAGATAGATGGAAAACTGAGAGACAAGCCACAAAAGCAATCTAGGAAGTTCAATATGACAATAGTAGGAGTTCAAGAAGAGCACAGGAAAAAAAAACAGGGACGATACTGTCAAAGAGATCATTCAGGAAATCTTCTCAGAACTCAATGGGTTATGAATTGTCAAACTGAAAGTGTTTGCCAAGCATCCAAGAATAACAGCTGAAATGTATAAAACATGTTTCTGTTGTTACTATCCTGTATTAATTATTCTAAAGGGAAAAGAGATCTTGAGATGTTTCAGCCCCCTCCTTCCCATTGTAACTATGCTTTCTGCCATTTGACCCTAGTCACAGCTTCTCATCTCTATCCCTGACCTAAGAGCCACTGCAGACACCAAGAGAATGTTCATGCTATTGAGGGATGACCACATGCAATTTCAAAATATGCTATCTGGCATAAGTGTTACTTTGAGCTGAAGGCAAATAAAAGGAAGCAGACATAGGGTGAACTCTCTAACTTCCCCCAATTTGCCTAAAAGTAGGACATAAATTTTTGGAAGTATTCCGCCTCCCCTCTAAACATAAAAACAAAACAAACAAACAACAACAAAAAAACCAACCAAAAACCAGAAGTTAATCACTGGAGGTAACTTTTGAGTCTTATTAATTCAAGAGACAACATCAGAGGAATCTGCAAACTTTGCTAAAACTAGCCCTTACCTATCATTAATTTCCCCATATATTTGTTTTCTGCCCCTAGAAACTCAAAGTCATTTTCCTTCCTCTTGTCACTATTCTAAAATATATTCTTCTTTGGGTAACATGCTATATAAATCCAAGTTCTTAACCATTCCTTTGAGTTACTCATCAGTATGTGTTCCCATGTTTATGTGCCATGCAAGTTAATTTATTGTTTGTTTTACTCTTGCTAGTCTTTTGTCAGCCTAATTTATGGGATGCCAGTCAGAGAACCTAAGATGGGTAGAGGAAAAATATTTTCCTCCCTACAGAATCTAAAAGTAGAATTTTTATTGTATTTTCAAACTGCAATAAAGGCAGTGATGCATCCTTAATATTATACAAAAGATGAAAATAGTAGCATAATATTTAGATACATTTTATATACAATGATAATCCCCAGATTTTCTAAGGCAGTTCAGATTTCAAATGTATTTTTCCTTGTCTCATACACCACCAAAGTGTCCTAACAGATTTAATACTGAAGTTTCTGAACTACTCGCCTAGAATGCTTCTGTAATTAGAAAGCCTTAGTTAAATGTGTGCTGATGTTTTACTCAGAAGCACGGCCACTTTTGGCAATTCATGGTCTTCTGAAAACTTATGGGGGTCCAATCACCATGAGTGAAATAAGACAACTAATTTAGAAAATACCTTAGGTGCTTAAATACAGGGATACCTAGTGCTGGTAAACAGCAGACAGTAAGAAAAGGACACATTTCTTTAATAGTCCACTGAGAATTAGAAATAACCACTAGCCAAGTAAGCAAAGCTTTTCCATTTCAGTGAAAAAAAGTCTAACATATCTTTTCTAAACCTACATTTATTAAAAATAAATTTAACACACTGAAGCAAAAGAAAAGCTAATTTAAGGAACATGATCCTGGTGTACTAACACTGTATTTCAAAATTAATAACACAGGCCTAGCTAGGAGATGTCAAGTTCAAGTCCATCTCCCAAAATAAATTTCTAATGCTTACTTTGATAGTTAGATGAGTACAAACTAGTTTTAGACTAGACAGAGTCCCAAAGGATAAACTATAAATTGAAGGCACAGTCCATATCCCACCACATTCTAATCTTCTCATATAAATGGCTTCCCCTGCCTGTTTCTACCCCTGGCCCCTTTCTCTTGGTCTCCTGGATGTTAACAGAATCAAGGACTTCAAGGAAAGCAAGTGTAGGTCTTCTCTACCTTTATCTCCACCCTCCAAAAAACTGCTATCTTAAGATAGCAATTAAGCCAACTCTTAAAAACGAGTATCCATCAACTGATCAACTTCTCTCCATTTACCACTGACTGTGACTTCTTGGTTTTAGCTGATAACTTCCTAATCTTCTGGGGTCTGCTTTCACTGTGTTTCTTTATGAACTGACTAATGGTTACTAGCACCAAAGCTCAGGACTCTAAAGGGATGGTCCTAATCCATCAAGGTGGCAGCGCTACAGCACAGGTTCAGGTGTAAAGAGACACGATACATCTCAAGCTTTGGACTAAGGCAGACCACCACCAGGGGGCAGCAGAGAGTTTAATGAAACTACTGAATATATACTCATCCCACAACATTTCCAAAGTTATTAGGAGTTTAGAGACATCTCCCAACAGAGATCCTGACCTAAGTAACACAAGAAGGTAATAGAATCACAAGAACTATAACCCCTCTTTTCTAAACCATTGGCTGACATTCCTTCTACTATAATTATGTAATTCTAATGTGCCTCTAGTGACTCTGTGAGGAACATTTACATCGTTTACTAGGCAAACATACTATATATCTGAACTATTTGGCAATCTCACCTAAGCCAGAAAATGTCTAGGATGTAAGACCTCAAAGAAGTACAAAAGCCTACAACTAACGATCACAGAGTTTACAAGAACTAACCCTAAGACAATCATTTAAATATTATTTTTAATATAAAAATTTAATAAGCTTTATTCTTTGGCTTCCATAATTACAACTTAATGCGACAAAATTAGAACCTTGTAACTAAACCAATGATGACAGTTGTAAAGAAATTAGTAAAATTATGCAAATTATAAAATCAGTTGACAAATAGAATGATTGAATTTCTTTTAAAAAGATTTTAAAAGATCTGGGCCTCCTTGGTGGTGCAGTGGTTGAGCCCTGGGCTGCAAAGCTGCCTGCAGCCTCTGCAGCGCCGGTTCGATCCCTGGCCACCGGCGAGGGTCCCACATGGCGCACAGACCTCTCCTGCCGCGCCCGCTGCTCCCCTCAGCAGTGTACCTCGGTTCCTTCTGCCTGTTCTGCTCCCTGCTCTGGCTCTGGTGAATTCTCTCACCCTCCCACGCTTCTGACTGTACCCACTGCTTATATAAATAAATAAATAAATCTTTTTTAAAAAAATAGATTTTAAAAGATCTGAACAAGCAGAGCTAAAGCTAAATTAGATAAAATCAGTTCTTTACTATTAAAGTCACAAACATATACCACTATTATGTTATACTGAAATAAGTTAGAAATATGTTCTATGTATCTTTCTATCAAGTACACATGCATGTATGAAATCTAACATTAACATAAATGTGACAGCTAATGTATACAGTTTTAAAACAGTAATCACAAAAATACCTGCCCAAATAATCCAAATATGAGAAGACAAGTGATAACAAAGACAAAATATCTTTTAATCTGCCAGAGATTGCAAATATGAATAGCTCTTAAAAATCAGCTAAGACATTAAACATTCAGGTAGGTCAATTACACACAGGCACATTAAAAAAAAAATCCAACAAATATGGAGGAAAAACACATTCAACCTAACTATGAAAAGTAAAAAGAATGGGAAAATGCCATTTATCAGCTATTGAGTTCTCAAAGATGAAAAAGAACAACCATGTAAAAAAACATGACCAAGTATCCAATTTCTTCCAATTCTACCTCTGAAGTATATCATAAGTCCATTTATTTCTCTGAACTTCTATGCGACTACTTCAGTCAACACCGCATTTATTTATATTACTGTCATAGTCTCTGTAATGCTATTCCTGGTTCATCACCCCATCCAAACTCCAAATGAATTCTCCATGAAGCAGCAAAGAGAACGTCTTAAACTGTGTTACTTCCATATTTGAAATCCTGCAATGCTTCCCACTGCTCACAAAATAAAATCTATACTTGTTATGTAGTTAAAAGACCCTTCCTAGCTTTGTAAGAACAAACACCATCACTGTACAACTCCACTTCAATTACTCTAGACTACTTTTACGTCCTATATGCCTCAGAGCCTTTGAACACACTGTTATTGCTACCTGGTAGACTTTCACGCTACTCTTCACTATTGGCATCCACTCAAACTTTCAGGCTTCCTGAAACAAGTTTTCTGTGATAGTTCTCTTACCTACATCTAACTTGTTGAGTTTCTTTCTGCCTACCAGGATGGAAGCTCCATGTGGGAAGATCCCTGTGTTTTTTCACGATCTACCCCCACGAGCCAGCACAGACACTAAATATAAATTTCTGTTCCATGAATGAAAAAAGGAATAGTAGAGGAGGGAGAGAGTCAACTCTATTTGTTTCAAGAACGTAGGTCTTAATTCCAGATTCTTTACAGCATGAAACTGACCAGATTATTCTCTTTAAAACTCACTTTCTCCTACCTATAGAAAGAATAAACCCATAAACTATTTCATTAAAAAAAAAAATATTTTGTAGGGTAGTCCAAGTCAAACATGGGAGTGGCGTTGGATGCTGGATTTCTAGATTGCTTGGTCGGTTCTCGCCTCAGTTGGGGTAGCCTATGTTGAAGGGCGCCCATGGCAAGGAATGTTTAGCTAGCATATGGAAAGAGCTTACCTGCTTCCGTATGTTTCGTGAGTGGGAGTGAGCATGTGAATGTCTTCTTGAAGTCACACTATGGAGAGCATAAGAAAGTGTAGGGGACCTTGGCCCCACCTTTTAGACTTGTATCAAATAATGACCATCATACTGACTCTTCCACCCCTCTGCTTATGGCAGGAAGTGGATTAAATAGATTGGTCATACAATTATAAATCAGAGACATCCTATAGGGGAGGAGGCAGGAGAGGGATCTGAGGGAGGGAGGAGCACAGGGGACTGAGGTGATGGTGCACGGGTGCGTTGGTGAAGGAAATTCTATGGGGACTACACCTGAGGGGGCGGGGGGAAGCAAATATTGTTTAAAAATGAACAATGATGTAAAAAATAAAAAAAAAATAGATTGGTCATAAAAAACATATTTTAAATAAGCAGTGTCGTAACAAAGAAATACAGCTAGAATTTCCAGATGGGAAAATAGTATCTTTTTCCTTTAATCATATTTCTTCCTTTTAAATTTACTTTAGTAGGAGAAGAAAACAACACTGAGGCCTGTTGGCCTCTATAAAGAACTTAATTCTGTAAGCATATAAAATGAACCAGCAATCCAATTTTTGTACTAAAGTAAGCTTCAGGAAATTTCCTTAATTTTTGTTCTTCAAATTAAGCCTTATATTTTTCAAAGTTAGCCTAATCCTGGGGTTGGAGATGACCTTACATGTCTTATGCTCTCCATGCTGTGACTTTAGGATGACATTCACATGTCCATGGAGCATGACAAAGTAGGTAAGCTTTTCCCATATGCTGGCTAAACACACCTTGCTATTTAATCAAAAAGTATCATAGTAAGAAGCACAGCCTAAACACAGGACTTCACAGATGTTTCCCAACAGCTTCTGAAGGTATGCTAACGTCTAGATCCTTAAAGGTGAGTTATTCATTAATCTGTAGTATCATCTGAGACCTTGATTGGAACTGTAAGAGATACAGGCATACCTGAGCAACACAAAATCCAGATGGCATGTCTCAAATCATTACCTAATGTTTCTGGTGCCTGCAGTTCCTAAAGCAGACCTGCAGGTGTCACTGTCCTGAGTTGTATTTTTTATACCCAGATGAATTTTTTTTTTTTTAATTCTGTATACATCAACACCTAAACCATTTGGCAAAATGTCAGGTTCACACACAATGAGAACATTATGTTATCATAACCTGAAAAAGTAGCATAGCTCATTAAAAGCATTTCAAAATCTTGTCAAATGATCTAAAGATATAAACTGCAATAGCAAAAGAATTAATTTTCAAACATCATAAGTTATTTCAGTATAAAAGACAACCAAGGAGCTAGGGAAAATATGGATTTAATTTGTAAAAGGACATAACACCATTCATGAAGATCATAACTGAAAAAATGACTAAATAGCAATTATGTGCTACATTGTAGGGAAAAGAATTTCTTGGGCTGAGGGTAGGATATAAATTTTAACACCTAAAAATGACAAAAATGGCTTCCCTATAACTTCTGAAAACTAGATTCTTACCACAAAATGACAGTGTCAGTTCCATAGATGCCTACTCCATAGCTTGACCACATGCCACACCTATGCTAGAGTAATCAAGCGACACACATAAAAAAAAAAATCCTAAGTAAGTCTGCTTGTAAAGAGCTGAGGATATATTACAAGATGATCTTGTTCTTTAAAGGAGCTTGATGATCAGCATTCCAAGAGCAGTTTACCAAAGCACTCTGGCATGATCAAAGGCAAATCAATTCCACTGAAGACACAGCTCAAATCCATCTTCTATTTGTAATCATAATGAGTTTGATATAGGAAAAGCCAGCACTAAAGAGTAAGAACTGATAGTTATACTGAATTTTATAAAAGTCAAATTACTGGACCAAAATAAAGCCAAACATTTTTGAGCACCTACTATTCATAAGGCATTATCTTGGGCATTCTGTGATCCAATGGGATACATACATGTGGTTCCTGCCTAAGTGGGTTGCAGAGTCCAAAAACCAAATTCTTACTCTCCTGACCCTTCTCCTCCAAACCTACTCCTTCTGCAAGTCTTCTTCAACTTAGTAAAATTGAAATTCCATCCTACCCTTTGCTCCGGCAAAGACTAGTGACTAGGACTTGGAGTACTCTCTCTCCGCCACCTAGATTTAACCTCAACAGGCATAAAATTATATTGCTCATATCAGTATTCAGACACTAATTGGATTTCTGTTGCATGAAAATATACAGTCTGATCTAAAATTTTCAGAGGACTAGTATAACCCCTAGCACAGAAAAGGCTCCTAATAAATACTGCTAAATGAATAAGTGGCCTTAATCATTACTAGAGTCTAGCAAATCTCAACATTTATTCTTAATTAATACCTCTGTTGCCACCTGATGGCTAGTATTCATCATTAATAATGATTTATCAAGCCAGTCTCTATAAGAATGGCAGAATAATAATGCCCTGAACTTGGAGTTAATTTACTATTCCCAAATTATTAGGGAGGAATTTTGTTTCCAAAGCTCATTATTGTATTTAATATTTATTCTTTTTTTAAAAGATATTTATTTATTTATTTATTTATTTATTTATTTATTTATTTATTTATTTATTTATTTATACAAGCACTGGGTACAGTCAGAAGCGCGGGAGGGTGAGAGAATTCACCAGAGCAAGAGCGGGGAGCACAACAGGCAGAAGGACTGAAGTACAATGCTGAGGGTAGCAGGGGGCGTGGCAGGAGAAGTCTGTGCGCCATGTGGGACCCTCGCCAGTGGCCGGGGATTGAACCCGGCGCTGCAGAGGCTACGGGCAGCTTCGAAGCCCAGCGCTCAACCACTGCGCCACTAGGGGAGGCCCTTAATATTTATTCTTAATGTACTATGCATCCATGACAATAATTCATAATACAAGAAGGGTAGTACAGAGAATATGTTAGAATTATGGTAGAGATGTGCAAAGAGTGTGAAATAGGAAATAGAAATAACATATGTGAAGATACAATACAGGCAAAAACAATTAGATAAAAACTAGTCCATGATATGCATTATTTGCCAAATTTTGTAACATACTTTATGTTGCAGAAATTCCATTTCAAAGAATATTATTTACAGAAATGTTAACAAACGAGTCAAGTTATGTTAAAAATGCTCACTATATCCCTGCTTACATAACAGAATTTCCAAAGGCATCTAAACATCCTTCACTGTGGTTTGGATAAAAAAAAGATGGTGCCTCAGCACAACAGAACATTATGTATACATTTGAAAGAATGATATGTATTTGAAAATGGCAGCAAGTCTAAGATACAGAAATATTATTTTCACTTTAAAATGTACTGTCCATATTTCACTGTATAAATGTGCATATGTATGTGTAAACAAAAAGTCTAGAAGGATACACAGACATTGGCTATGGGGGAACAGGGATGGAAGACTAGATTAGGTGAGGGAATTTCACTTGTTTGTACATGACTCATATGAGATAATTATGTATCAATTTGTGCTTTAAAAAAATAAAGATTAGAGAGAATGCAAGAAAAGAAGAAAGAAAATAAGAGGAAAGGGAAAGGAAAGATGACTGAAGAATTCTCAAGTCCAAGGTTACATTATATTGTTTAAATGTAAATAAATGATTGTCTAGGGACAGCTGCCTGAGCCAGACAAATCACCGGGTTCACCACCTCTTGCGGTACTATCTTCTAGGGACTACCCCACTCCTTTGGAAACCAGGTTTCCTGGGACCTGTCTCAACCTTGCTGGCAGTGGCATTCTGGTAAGAAAAATAAGTAAAGAAAAAGAGAAGAGAAGGAGGACCTCTTTCTGCCTCCTTCCTATGCCTCCTGCAGGCACTGCCATTCAGTCCCAGGGCAGAGATCACTCACTCAGTCCAAACCCAACAGCGTTGACAAAATCCCCAGCAGATGCACCCAGATTGAGCATTCCCCATAAAGACTCATCAACCAAGACCTACCATGGTTACCAAAATAAACCTCTTTCCATCTAGGATTTGAATAGACAGGTTTCTAGAATACAGACTTTTTTATTCTCTTCTAATGCTGCAAGTAGTAAAAGCATGACCAGCAGAACACAAAGAGATGGGGCTAGCATGGCACTGGGGACCAGGCTAGAAAGAAGCTTGGATGTTGTCAGTTCCTCCATGTCCTTAAGCTCATCACCAGTCCATGTGATAAATCCCAGACAATTAGAAGAATCCATAGAAAAATCTCCACGTCACTGTCTACTTGGCTTCATCCTGTTGCCAGAGGTTGCAATGTCATGATAGGTGGTATATAAAGACCATTCAGAACCTGCTTCCCTACTGTTATTTATTTGTACCCAATTTTCCACCCCGCTATATTATCTGCACTATTATTTATTGAATAGTGTTCTTTAAAATGACTTTGTTCTGAATTCTTGCCCTAGGCAACAATATCCGTCAAAACAGATGATTAATACTCTGTTAACCCCCTTAACTAATGAACATTAAAGTATACAGAAAACTGAGAATTTTGAAAGTGTTATCTAATTCCCAAGATATATGAAAACAGTCTGAAAATAATATCTGGGAAAATGTACAGAGGTGCAAACAAACTGCAAATGTATTTGGAGAACATTGCCTATGCAAAAATGGGGTGCTGCCCACAACCACCATATCTTTTGTCATTAACTTAAAAAATCACAGTAAGTAGAGAAAGAGAAGAGTGTGGGGCACACGGGGTGGGATGGGGGAAGAGTCCCTTTGTGAGCTTCCTTTATCACTATTTTCAGTTACTTCAGATTAAACTGCTTTGAGTCTAGGAAACCCACTTTTGTTCTGAAGCTTATGTTTAAAATACAACTAAAGTGGGGCCTCCCCGGTGGCGCAGCGGTTGAGCGCTGGGTTGCGAAGCTGCCCGAAGCCTCCGTGGCACCGGTTCGATCCCCGGCTGCTCCCCAGCCACCAGAGGAGGGTCCCGCATGGCGCGCAGACCTCCCCTGCCGCCCGCTGCTCCCCTCAGCAGTGTGCTTCGGTCCTTCGGTCCTTCTGCCTGTTCTGCTCCCTGCTCTGGCTCTGGTGAATTCTCTCACCCTCCCGCGCTTCTGACTGTACCCAGTGCTTGTATAAATAAATAAATAAATCTTTTAAAATAAATAAATAAAAATAAAATAAATAAATAAATAAAAATAAAGTGCTTGAGGTGGGGTGATGAAAACTTTTCGGAGAGGAGTTGTCCAACATAATGAATATACTTAGTATCACCAGTTTGTGTGCTTTAAGCTGGTTAATATGGTAAATTCTAGGTTATGTACATTTAACCACAATAAAAATCTTAAAAATAAAAAAGCCAAATATACTCAGCTAATAAGCTGCAGACTCAAGAAAATTCTCACAGTACATGTGGGCAGATATGCACGGCTGAGAGGGATATGTCTGACTTTGCTTCTTTTCTTCTGTCCCATCTACCTTTTATGGGGTTGACAACAATGTAGGATGGAACACAGAGCAGTTTAGAAAGAATCAAATGGTATCCAGCCAGTGGGATAAATATTAGCATCCCCTTCTGCAAGAATATAATATGATGCTTTTATTATGTGGCATAAAGAAACCAGAACACCAAGGCTAGTTTATTTATTGTACCTGTACTTGACTCAGCGGATCCATATCTAAAGGCTGAGGGCCCCTTTAAGGGCGTTATGGACTTACATGCATTTCAGCTTGTGCTGGGTGGGTTAACACTGTAACTGTTCAAGGTTAGACATGACATGACTTGCAGCCCAAGAAATGTAGCAAATTGCTTATCATGGGACCCAGGGCTGCATTGCTCAGGCACCTTGCTTCACTCTGGGTAACTCACCTCTGCAGATATAAAACCAAAGTAGAAGGAAGGTCTTTTTCTAAAATTCTCTGGTACTGCTGAGGTTAAAATTATTAGATAAAATCACATTGTCAGGTTATTATCTTGATACAAACATATATACTTTTCATATTAGGTAAGTTTTACATAAATAAACTTGGAAATTAAGAACTATGAATTTCAGTTGGCAACAATCTCAGAAAAAAAAAATAGTTCACATGTACAACAAGAAAATGACCAATGAATCAGTGCCCTTTAAAGCAATTCCACAGAATTTTAAGTTCTCTTCTCAGAAAATATTGAAGATTTGGAAAAATGCATATGACATTCTATCTTGTCAATTGAAAAGCAAGTTTCTAGTCAATATGTGTATGGCATGGTTGTGGTTTTGTGTCTACATTACATATTCACATAAATATTATGTCTGTATAAATTTAGTTGTACATACCAAACTGACAAAGCGATCCCTGCTGATTTAACAATTCTGTATATCGCTTCATAGTTCAACATTTCAGATGAACACATTTCTTTAATCAACAAAAGGCTATAAAAATAAATACATATTTTGAAGGTGGATGATCTCCCCCAATATACACACACACAATATACACACACAAACGTATTCTATCTTCCCACCCCACCTGTACCCCAAAACTCCCAAACATACTCCCTTTCTCTATTATCAATATAAACTGAGGGAAGCGACCTGGTGAGTCAACAGACTAAATTTAGCAGATAGATCTAAATTACAGTTCCTCTCAAAACAGCCCTGAAATAGCTCTTGTCTTATGAAACTGAGTTTTGTAGGTTGGTCACTCTACGCTTCATTTTATGAGCTTCCGGCTTTATCAAATGGCCATGGGAATCACATATTATTAAAAATAGCACCACAGCATTCTAGCTGACGCAGTATCTTGGCAAATAGCAACTGGTTTTTGTATTTCTGTGAAACTCCTAACACACATAAATCATAATAATAAAGGTGAAAGTCTTTAGTAATAAGTTATTAACTTCAAGAGTTATAAATGATAGTACTTAAGAGTACTTAATAGATTCTTATTAAGAAAAAATACAAAAAGAAAAACGAATGCTTAAATCTCTTATTTAAGTAGTTCATAAACTGTAAGATTATTCAATTCTCCTAGCAAAACACCTCGAGTAGATTTATTGTACCTTTTTTGTAGGTGAGGACAGGGAGGCTCAGAAAATAAATCATTTTAAGTTACATCTTTGTGTACGGTAATTCTATTACATCAAAGAATTATGCAAAATTCATGGCTAAATTACTTAAAAATGAACAGATCTCCTTTCAAGAAGTAGAACTATCACTGATATGATAATATACATAGAGAATCCTAAAAACTCTACAGAAAAACTAGTTAAAACAATAAATCAGTTTAGTAAAGTAGCAGGTTATAAAATGAACACCCAAAAATTAGTAGCCTTCCTAAATGCAAACAATCAGTCTGAAGAAAAAATTAAAAAACCTATCCCATTCACAATTGTACCCCCAAAATTAAATACCTGGGAATAAACAAAGGAGGTGAAAGAACCTATACAAAGAAAATTGTAAACATTGTTACAAGAAATGGAAGACGACACAAAGAAATGGAAAAACATTCCCTGCTCATGGATTGGAAGAAACATTATCAAAATGTCCATCCTACCTAAAGCGATCTATAGATACAACACAATTCCGACAAAAATTTCAACATCACTTATAATCAGGGAAATGCAAACCAAACCCACAATGAGATACCACCTCACAATGGAAGCAACACAAACTGCTGAGGATGTGGAAAAAAGGAACCCTCTTACTCTGCTGGTGGGAATGCAAACTAACCCAATCATATGGAAAGCTGTGTAGAGGACCTTCAAATTACTAAAAATGGAGTTACCATATGCCCCAGCAATTCCACTTCAGGAATCTACCCAACGAACAAAAACATCAATTCAAAAAGGACACCTGCACTCCTATGTTTATTGCAGCACTATTTACAATAGCCAGGATATGAAAATAGCCTAAATGCCCCCAAACAGATGACTGGATCAAGAAGATGTGGTATATATACACAATGGAATACTACTCTGCAATCAGAAAAGATAAACTAATGTCATTTGCAGCAACATGGATGGAGCTGAAAGGGATTATGCTCAGCAAAGTAAGTCAAAAGGAAAAAGAAAAAGATCAAATGTTTTCATTTGTAGGAAGACTACAGGGAAACCTAACAAGGGGTCAGGAGAAAAAAAAAGACAAAACTAGGAGGCACACTATAAATCCAAGACACAGCAGGGGAGAGGCAGGGGGAAGGGAGAGAAGAGCACAAGAGACTATGGTGACAGTTCATGGGTGATTTGGTGGTGGGAATTTTAGGGGGATTACACTGCAGGGAGAAATCAAACATTGTACAAAAATGAACAACAATGTAAAATAAATAAATATATTTTAAAAAAGATCTACTTTTTAAAGTTGAAAAAACTATTGTACTATATTTTGTCAAGATTTTAAAAAACATGCATGATTTTCTTTCAAACCTGCATTCTACTCTTGGGCTTAAGCTTTAAAACATCTTCTAAATTATACACTATAAACTTATATGTATTTAAGAGTATATTTACAAAAGTTTTAGAGAGCTGAGTAGTGAGAGAGAACCACAATATTTTTAATATTGAGATGCAGAAGGATATAGAAATTATTTGAAAAAACTGCAACTAATGACTAGTTTTTGTTTTCCTTGGTAAAGGTATAAGTAACTTTGATTTGGACTGCTCATGTGATTTTTAAAAATTCCCTTAAATATAAAATTCTCCACTGATACTGCCCCACATATACACACAAAGCTATACTTACATCATAAAATTTTATATGCTTAATGAAATTTATGCACTGCTTTTTTTTTTTTCAATAGGCACAAAGATACTGCGTAATGGAATGGAATTTAGGTCAAGGCTCCTGTTTTCTAACACACATACTTAAACCGGAGGCAGGTACACACATAATGGTAAAATGGGCTTTACCAACTACTAGATGACATTAAATTCTTGCTCTTTCCTTCACTAATAAAAACTACCATTTGAATGATCTTGGGGGAGATACCTAACATTTCAGCTTCTTGTTTACTCATCTCCAAAATGATATGAAATAATATAAATCTCAGATGGTTTAAATTTTAATTTTAAAATAATTCTAGATTTACCAATACAAGCTGCAATAATACAGAAAACTGAAGTATATCCTTTTTCCAGCTTCCTCTGGGTTAACAGACAACCACAGCGCAGTTATCAAAACAGGAAATGAGTGCTAAATAATACTAACTAAAAAACAGATCATGTTTGAATTCCACCAATTTATCCCCCCACCCCCATATATTTTTTCTTTTCCCACAACCATTTACTATGCGGAAATTCCTCATCTCTTGCCTTTCAGCCTTTCATGACCCAGATACTACTGAATAATAGTATTCTACAGAATGTCTCTCAGTTTGGGTTTCTTAGATATTTATCTCACTATTAGAATGAGTTATGCATTTTTGGCAAGAATACACCAAAGTGATACTGTGTTCTATCCAGGCTGTCACACCATGGGGGACAAGATGTCAGTGTCTTATTACTGGTAATGTTAATCCTGAGCTGCGTTTGAGTCAGTAACCGCACAGTTGTTTCTGTACACGCACAGCAAGTCTTCAATAAATGGCAGGTAAAGTGATAAAGTTCAGACCAGGAACAAAAGTTGTAGGATCAGGCTGGACTTGGGTTCCAGTGCTCATTCCACAAATTCCTGCCAAGTAACCACATTAAATCTTTTTAACTCCCCTGGTTTCCTTCTATCCATAATAAAGTCAAAATTACCTGTGAAGTTGTTAGAAAGCTGGTATAAAGTGGCTGAGAAAATGAGATGAAATAAAATTAAAGTACTCCGTGACTGGAATTTATGAATTCCGTTTTCCTTGAAAACGGTCACTATTATAAGCTTTTTAAGTAAGTTACTATTTTTCTGTAAAATAAGCACCAAGACTTAAAGAATCCTGAGATCTGAGGGGAAAAAGTGAGTCTGGGGCGCTCTGAGTCGAGGTTTGAATGATGTCAACAGTGGGGTCTGCGCATGGGAGTGCCAACAGCACCTGTCTTATTACTCCAGCTCAACTTTCCATGTAGTAAACTGCCACTGAAAGTAGAGCCTGAGAACTTTTTGTGTCTATGCTTGATTTTTAATACATTAATCACTTTATTTTGGATCCCTGCAATATATCCTGGAGGCCTCCGTCTCATCTGTTCTCTTGCAAAAGCACCACCCTCTTTGCTTGCCAAGAACTCTTGCAGGAATTTTTAGGCTGTGACACAGGACATCAACTTTTTTTTCTCCTACAGCTGCCTCTGCTGTTGATACCTGGGTGCAGATTAGCTAAGAGGACAATTCCAGCACACATGACATGTGGTAGTTAAACTATATTATAAAGCATTCCCGCCTTTTAAAATATAAATCTAATCCTGAAGGAACCAGAAAACACAGGAAACTTAAAACTAGCCTTGGCAGGTAGGGATACAAGGATCAACATTTTAAACACTTCTCCATCATAAAACTAATGAATGACTGCACAACACCTTTGTGGATTTAATCTCAGCTTTGGAAAGTCCTATCATTATATAAACATGAAAATAATGTATTGTACTACATCACAGACTTCTTATAGCTTAGCTCTTAGTCACAAAGTGTTAAAGTATTATTATATGTTGAAATAATTAGAAAATCTTTATGCGATATTATAGCCTTCCATTGGATATTAATATCACTAGCCAAGTTCTACAGCTTCCATGCCTCACAGACCAGGAAGTTAACAGTTACTGACATGCTCAGTGCCAAAGTAGGAACTGCATGAGCAGTGCTATGAACAAACCAGTCTGACAGCTGGAGATCAGGCCTATGGCTCCAGGTCAGGGCAGTACCTCGGCCCTGATGCGTCTATGTTACTTTGAGGACCAATGAATGTTCAAAGGCAGCTGGATATCAAGAGTTCAACATCTTTTCTCACCACATTTCTATACACACCCCCTCCCTCAAAGGGCAGGCTCATTACTTCTTTGCTTTCTCACGATTCCTCCTCTTGGTAAGGGCAATGAGAATTGCTAACATTATTGACAGTTTACTAGAACCTTGGCTTTTTATAATTGCCAGCTCACTGAACTCGAAGCAATTCTATGAGAAGGAATAAGAAGCCTTATCTCTTTATGAGGACAAGTGAGGACCTGGGCTCCAAAATGTGTCACACCCAGGGCAGCTCCTCCAAGTGGATGCTACCACTTCCCTCAGATCACTGGGTAAAACTGACACAAGATTCTCATTTTCTCAAAATGAGATGCATTATTACCACAAATCTTGTATCATGCAAATATTGTCACTTCTTACCCTCCATTGTGAGAGGTATACTTGTGGGTCAAAATATTCCATCACCAGGGAGGCCCCAAACACAGGGCTCTCAGCCTCGGCTCCTTACCCGGGTTAACATGCTCACTGTCACCAGACCTGCCTCACCAGCCTGTGTCCAGCAGGTTTCCCGCAGAACCTGAGCTGCAGACCTAGCATTCCTCTGGGGCCCTGCAGAGTCTCATGCATCTACCACACAGAAAATTCTGAAGGACTAGTTATGTTTTCCACAGTGCGAGTCACATCAGGGGACAAACTGCCAGAGAAGGAATTTGCACATAGTTTCACGTTCCTCAACTAGTTAGGGAAAAGTGTAAATATGAAACTGGGGGATTCTTCCAGAGGAGCCTTTCCCAGGCCAAGAGCAGTCTGCCTATTCTGCCCTCTCCCCCCAAGTCCCAAGCCCCAAGGAGCCATCAGAAGAAACAAATATGCGATTTAGATGTACTTGTGTGAACTTAGTTACCTTGTATTATCTCTTTCTTCAGATAGAACTTGACCTCCTTATTATAAAAGCAGTATTTTCCTTTTAAAATAGTCACATGCTGCAAAGGTGCATTACAGTTAGATAGAAAAGGGAGGGAGGACGAAGCAGAAAGCCTCCTCCACCCCTTCTTTCAGGGACAATCACCAGTGCTGACAGTTTGATTTATATCCTTCAGGACTAAAAAAATACCATGAATCTAATTATCAAATAAACAAACAAAAAATCCCTCAAGAGAACAGATTTATATGCTCTGTATAATACCATCTGTGTAAGGAAAAGGAGGCAAAGAGACAAATACATACATAAAATATCACTTGAAGGCTTCAAAATAAAGTCAATACAGCTTTACTCCAGGGGGTGGACCTGGCGAGGGAAAGATTATACTTTTCACTGTATACCTTTTCTTGCCATTTGCATTTGGAACCAAACTAATGTATTACCTACTCAAAATACTACTAGAGCTAAATATTAAATCAGAGAAAATGCACTTGTTAAAACTTCAAAGCAGTGCCTATGATAGAGCTGACATTTCATATTGCAGAATGAAACGAATGAGTCTATTTTAGCATAAGAAGAATTACACTACCCATATGACTCTTGGATTGCAGTAACCTAGCACATTCAACAGTAAAATAAAAACACTTGATTAATGACATGGAAAGGTATCTATGATTGATTCTTACAGTGGAATGATATAAACTAAGAGTGAAAGACGGGGCCTCCCTGGTGGTGCAAGGGATTAAGTCTCAGCACTATGAAGCTATCCACAGCCATTGCAGCAGGAGTTCCATCCCCAGCCAGGGAGCTACTCTAATGGTGCCGCGGACCTCTCCTGACTCACCCCAAACTCCCCTCAGTAGTGTATTTCAGTCAATCTGCCTGTTTTGTTCCCCATTCTGTCTCTGGTGAATCCTCTCACCCCCTGCACCTTTGGCCTGTACTCCAGTTCTTGTATGCATAAATAAATATATCTTTACAAAAAAACAGGGCCTCCCCTGGTGGCGCAGCGGTTGAGTGCTGGGCTTCGAAGCTGCATGCAGCCTCTGCAGCACCGGTTCGATCGCTGGCCACCCGTGAGGGTACCACATGGTGCGCAGACCTCTCCTGCCACGCCCGCTGCTCCCCTCAGCAGTGTATTTCGTCAGTCTGCCTATTCTGTTCCCCACTCTGTCTCTGGTGAATTCTCTCACCCTCCCGCGCTTCTGACTGTACCCAGTGCTTGTATAAATAAATAAACAAATCTAAAAAAAAATTTAAAAAAATAAAAACAAGCTACTACCTGCCATTCCTGTTACCTCATCTGGGTTCAAAGGTTCATATGTAGGTACAGAACTGCTCTTTTTGCAAAGACTTCACCATAACTGGTGAACTCTATCCCACAAAACATAAAAGTGCTACAAGGCTCACCCTGTGTCTCATCAGACATTGTAAGAAGCTTTTTGCTTTTACAAATAGAACTGTTCCAAGTACTTTTGTAATTATTCTGGCTGTCCCATTTGCATAATAGTTATGTACTAATTGCAGATGTGTGTTTTATTTGTTAAAACGAGAACCTTGTTTTGACAACATTTGGCTAACCAACCACTTTGACTAAGTTAATGACTGAAAATAGCACTGCCTATTATTTAACATATTCTATAACAGACATTCACTCTGATTCCAGCTGGCTTTCCCTTCATTTTTTCAAAGTAACTTCATATTAAAAATGAGATTAATCTATTTTTCATGAAGAATTTGTTGGCTAGAAAACAATGGTCAAAATATCTACACTGAAACAATGTTCAGTTCTTAATAAAAAAAATTGGTATGTTAAATACGTGTGCTGTCCCTGAACCAAAGGCATAAGCCATTTTTTAGGAAATACACCTGCAGCAGGCATGCTATTTCAGCAGGAAACCAATTTTAACTGCTGAAAGAAAAGAAAGTAACTTTGGAGAAGCTTTGGAGAGAAAAAACATTTTTAGGTTGGTACTACAAAAAGAATTCCTGAATAAAGCATACACTCTGAACAATGATTCCATCCCCTCAAGGAATGTGAGTCTATAGATATTTCATGTCTAGATATTTTGAAAAGAAATGGGAAATTTGCTGCTTGTGCCAAATTCCTATGGAGGTGAAGGAACATCTGAATAATTTCTCTACTGGATCAAACATCTCTAGTCCCCAGGAAAACTTTCAGAAATTTTAGGCTCAAATGAATTGCATTCTGTCACACAGGTAACCCGTGAAGGAAGACAAAAGTGGCAAGGGTCACAGTGGGACTGTAGTGATGAGAGGAGGAAAGTACTGTCATGGGGAGAGATGGTGAAGTCAGGAATTGGATGGCCCCAAAAAGACTGGGCTTGCTGCCCTGGTGCTGCCATGGAGTATGAAGTGGTTAAGGGCACAGTCTTCCTAAGCATCTCCAGGACCAACTGATTTGCTGCGTATTTTCCAAACAATCAACACAACAATATTCAAGTATAAAGAAAAGGAATATTCTAATTTCACAACACATTCTAAAGCAACTCAAAAACCATTCAAAACAGAAAGACTAGGAGACACCAGACTAGAGCAGAATCACTGGCTGTCTCCTCCTGTTCGCCAACTTCTCTTTTGATTTAAATGGTCAGGATGGGGCCTTCCTGGTGGCGCAAGGGGTTAAGCACCACGCTATGAAGCAATCTGCAACCTCTGCAGCACGAGTTCAATCCCCGGCCGGCCAGAGAGAAACCCACATGGCAAACCAGACCTCTTCTGTCTTGCCCTCTGCTCCCTCAGCAGTGTGTTTCAGTCAGTCTGCTTGTTCTGGTCCCCACTCTGTCTGTGGTGAATCCTCTCACCCCCCCATCTCTGGCCTGTACCCCAGCTCTTGTATGCACAAATAATCTTTAGAAAAAATAAATAAATGGTCAGGATGGAATAGTTTTCTCTCACGTGCAATACCACTATGAGACTTGAATATGACAAACTATAGGGAAATCTTTAAAAACTGAAATTAGTATAGGTAGTTCATTATAGTACTCATAGAGTGACAAATGTATAAATGATTAAATTGTCCTGTCAACACTTTTCTGTCTAGGTAACTATAGAAATAAAACAAGATCCAGCCACGAGGTTTTAGAGATTCTTACTATTACTCTATGCTATGGTTTCTGTATGAGTTTATTTAAAAAATACAAATAATTTTAACTTAGATTTCGATTCATCATACAACAAAGGCACAGCCTTTCACCTAACTCTACAAGCTGGGGAGGTAGCAGTCATACCTCTGAGTTCTACTAACTGGACCGTGAACTTCTCACCAACTGGGCTGTCCTCAGGATCCCCGAAGACCAGCATAACAAAGTGCAATGGACAACATTTCCAGAAGAGCACACCTTTACAATGTCACCAGGGCACAGTCCAAGAGTCATTTCAGTAACGAGAACAAGTAAATAACTGAATGACAAACTTGAGACCGAAGTGTTGGCGTAAAATGGTATGATGTCTGGGTTTGCTTTAACAGATTGCCCTCTCCCTCTTTCTCCCCACCATGAAAAAACAGTAGGGCAGGGGAAAGATAGAACAAGAACCACAGAAGGTCAAAGGCTGTTAATGTTGGTGATAAGAATATGGGGTTCAACTTACCAGACACTCTACATTTAAAAAAAATTGTTTTCAAAAATTGCCATAATAAAATGGATATTTAACTGCATTTTAATGTGAGTCCAATTTATTTTACAAATAATATGTGAGCACCCAGAAAGATATTAAGAAAAACAAAATGCACCCAAGAAATTCATGTTGAGTGGTAGGATGAAATCAAAGAAGTCAGCTGATTTCACACAACTACTAAGCAGAGACATTTGCCACAGAAACAGAAGCTTTTGACCAAGCCTCATGTATTCATCATTTACTGGAACACCTCTCTATTTTAAAAAAATTTTTAGACTGTACAATGATGATGATTTAATAAACACTGTGAAATTCCCACACCTTTGACAGTCGACCACAACATACACAGCTGCCCTGATGCTGACCCTGAAAGTGCACCCAAGCACCATACACCTGACACTCCCTGGACTTTCCCAGCAGTTTCCTCAAGAACAAAGCCGTATGCACAGTTTCTCTGCCTGAAGAGACGGCTAGTCTCTGAACTGGGAACTTGACTGTGGTCAAAGCACAATAAAAGAGAAAATAAGGCAAAAAGATGCAGGGCTAGAAACTGAAAGAAGCCAAACCACGGCATACCATTTATTGAGAAAACTCACTCTTAAAGCTTTATTCTGCTTTCTTACTATTTCCTCGTTGCTACCTTTATTCTTCATTTTGAGCTCCAGAGGGGGACAAGAAGGTCAAGAAATACCTGAGAAACTCCAAAATGGTAAATAAGGAGGTGGATCAAGCAATGAGAGACCACTCTGGAAATTTCATTTGATAAAAGTACTGAGTCCTGAGACCAATGACTAAGGGTCTTTGTAGAGACCAGGGACCTTTTCTGTATCTGTCCCTTCTAGACAAGAAAAAATATTTGCTTGGCAAAATGTTTCACAAAATAGGACAACTTAAAATGATTTTGTGAGTGAGCTGATAAAAGCCCAACCCCCAAACCAAGGGGAATCTTTTGCTCTTGCATGTCCCAGAGACTGTACTTAGTTCATCTTCCTAAAGCAAGGTATTCATTACCCAAATGTTTAGAATCCTGACCTTTGCTACCTGAGTCATAAATCCTATCTCTATATTGAAACAACAAACTGGGGGAAAACTGCCATGCAAGCCAATCCTCTGGAATAAAGAGGAAAATTATTTGCATTCCATTCTTACTTCATCCCTCCCAAAGCTCTCAAGAGAAGCTTACTTGTCAGTTCCTCAGTTATGAAAATGTTTATGTTTCCCATTTTGCTTTGGTCACCAGGAAACTCTTTGAGTCAAATGTGGATGTGAAATCTGTGACTGGACAGGAGCTAAAGATGTCAGTATTAACACTAAGAGGCTGAGTGTTTCCTTTCTGTTCTAGAACAAAATTTGCTAGTCACGTGAATTCCTACTTCAGGAAAGATAAGTCAGGAAGGTAACACGTGTGCAGGCATAATGTTGGATTTCCCTTGGCATTTCAGATGTATTTTACGACATATGACAGAGCAGAATTTGTTCAGACTTGATCAAGAATCATATCCACTAAGAAACTCCTGCTATTCAGTTATGTGTGCTTTTCAGTATTGTGGGTTTACTCAGAGGTTTTGATACTTCGGGTGTATGGAAATTCTAGTGCCAGGTGATACAAAATAGAAATGAAAATAAATTTGAAGTTATGTGAAGTAAATACACAAGAGCAAAGAACTAAAATGTTTTATAGCTGCCTATGTGGTTTGCTTTAAATCATATCATACTTAATTTCAGAGGCTGAAAAGCATGTTAATTTTGACTCTAACCTATAGGCTGTAAGTTGTCTTGTTTTTTAGGTTTTTGATTTTCATTCAACACCAATTTGTTTAGCAAGTAATAAGTGGTATGAATCTTTTGCCTAAGAGAAAAGTAAAAATACTGAAGTTAACATTGCTTCTTTTGAGAGGGAGGGCAAAACAAGGGCACTTGCTTTATTAGAGTGTTTCCTGAGAAGTGTTTTAAGGCACAAAATCCAGGCCAAAAGCAAGTAATTTCCCTGTGTATGAATGCTTCTTCAAGTAAGCCAAGTAATAATAAGACACTCTATGTAAGTACCAACACATAAAAGAATGACCAATTTTGAGCTGTCATTTTTCTAAGTTTAATAAAAATGTTTATGGTGGGCATGTATCTTATTTCCACTCTTAACTGACTAATCACTCAAGGACTGGTCCTCCCAATTGCAGTTGACAAGATTTTCTCTAACTAAACCAAGGTCTGGACACCCCACAGTTACTTTCCTCTTGATGAAGAACTTGAACAAAAATAAAAGGGGGGAAAAGTCTATCTTACTGAAATCTCATCTCCTTTAAGTGGTCATGTCCTCCAGAGTCTGCACTTTCTTAAGTTCTGCAGAGTAGGGTGCCTAGACCAACCCCTCCTTTCTGAGGTTAGAGTCTCTTTTCTTACCTTTGCATTTACAATCTTGCCCCTCTAGCCTTACTCTCTCCTCCCCCAACACTTATCTCAATTCTTAGACTGAGTATGGCCCAGCTAGGAGTTGCGCAAAGCAAGGCAAAGGTCAACTCACAATATAAAGGTGAGTTTCTCTAGCCTGTGGATGTTTTAAGATTAATGTTCACCTCCTGTACACACATAGTGGTTGCATTTTAAAAGTACAGAAAGTAAAAAAAAATTCACATCCGTGGAAAGGGAGATATTTTGAAATCATGGATTGCAAGGAACAGGTTAATCTTAAGGCAAATGAGTTACAAAGTGGAAAGAACTAGATTTAAACTCCATTGCTGACTTTGGGAAATTTAACAACCTCTCTAAGCCAGTTTCCTTACATATGAAAACAAAGGTTAACACCACCTACTTCACAGATTAAAGGAGATAAAGAGTTGCAAATCACCTAAGTATAGTTCAGGGACAAAGTAGGTGCTCAATAAACCATGGCTGCTTTTAGTACTCGACCTTCTCACATCCAACCCTACCCTATTAAAAGTAGCTGGGTCCCCAATGTCTCCCCAAAGCATCTCAGGGGTTCTATTACAAAGAAAGTCATACAGGGCAAGATAATGTTAGTTGCAAGATCTTGCATGTTTCAGTAGCGTGTTTTCTGTAAGACATATCCAGTTGCCCATCCATTTAAGGAATCCCTTGACACACTATTGGGAACTCAGAAAATAGGAGGCACACAAAATGTGAACATCAGTTGGTTGAGAAAATTTTGCTCAAAATTAAGATCTTAACAGTAAGATCAAAAGCCAAAAAAAAAAAAAAAAAAAATCTATTCTCTTTGTATCAATACTCCCAGCCCATTCACTAAGAATGAATCTGATCATCCAAGATCTCTGACATGATTGCTAGATTTCAAGATCCAAGTTGTATACTCTGCAAAGAGCATATCTTCACCCTTAAGGAGCTGGTTCACTGCACTAGATGAGAACTCACTCAGGGATGGGCACTCTGCAGGTTCCAGGCAGAATACATGTTCTTTTGCAGTCTCTTTTTATATGGTCACTACTCAATTCAAAAAAGTGCTGAATCTTTAACTATACACATACACACACACACACACACACACTCTCTCTCTCTCTCTCTCTCTCTCTCTCACAATAAAGTGAAATGAAGATGATGAAGAGTAAGAGGAAATATACAGTATGGCTGGCCTGGCCTAGTTCTTAAATGAAAGGACATCGCCATGACACCAAACCAAAGGAGAAGGGAGAAGAGGGCACACGGCCAGTTTATTTTGAACAACATTCTAGCACACATCTGATCACAGCTCATTCCCCCTTTCACGAAAATCAAATTTTAAAAGTCCCAAAGAACAAAGTATCTGTCTTTAGTTAGATTCCTACATCTCTTTGCCTCTGTGCACATGAACTATCTTTTGCCAATAAGCAAGAACTACATTTTACTTTCATTTTTTTTCCTTTTTAGAAGACAAACCAGCTACTACATTTTATTTTCACTTTTTTCTTCTTAGAAGACAGACAAAAGTTGAGGAAGCTGCCTTTCCCATTTGCCAATGTAAAATGTAACAGCTGTTATCTAAGCCCAACCATTCAGATTTCAAATATATTCAAGATAAACATCTATTATTTCCCTCAAAAAAAATAGCTTTTCTCTTCAAGTTAATTACTGATTCATCAAGAAGCCACTAAAAACAGGTGATTTATGGGACCAGTGAAAGGATGATGGTGACAGAATCTGTCTGGAGAGGTGGCATGGCAGCTGAGATGCTAAACTCATTTCATTTCTCTTCAATATGAAATCAGCGAGTATCTTTTGCTTATAAGGTACAATGCTAAAGGCACCACACAGAAATAGATCCATCCCTGGACTCTGTTCTGATGTGCTAATAAATATTTAGGACATAGTTAATATCATACTGCCTAATTTTTTCTCAGTAAAAGAGGAAGTCTTGTTGCTATTTTTTTATTCTCTCGAACGTCTTAGAAAAATTGGGTGGTGGAAAGCAGTAATTATCACTTGAACTCACAATTTAAAATATATATATATATATATATATATATATATATGTTCATCAAATGGAGACCCCAAATCAGACAATATAAAAAGGGTGATTCTTAACAGATCTACAAATGCAGGGAATAGACATATAAAATAAAACACTTGCAGGAACCATGAAATAAAATTATCCTAGATTTTTAAATTACCAGCTTTTAATCCAATGGTTTTAGAAAGAATAAAATAGTAACTTTAAATTTAATTTTTTTAAATTATTTTAACATTACAGAGTTGGTCAATCCAAATGAATGGTGATTTTCTAAGCAATTGGACACAAACAGTACCCCAAAAACAGGCTTGGGATGCCATGACAGAGGCTTTTTAATATCACTTCTCAAAGACAAGGTTCTAGTAAATTCTTTCTATGTTCTAGTAGCATGTTTTCTGTGAAACCATGACATATTCAGTTTTTTATCCAACTACGCCAAGACTTTCCCAATTATTGTCAAAGCCACCACATGAAGAAATTAAGTAGTTGAAAACCATCCCACAACTCTCTTTTCATATAGTATCACAACCATACAGATAGTCTGGTCTCTGTGGAATAGAACAGCAAGAGGGAATAGGAAAAAAAATTACTATTATTCTTCAAGACTGTGTTGAACCCTAATATAACAAACAATTCTAGCCAGCAGTTTTATATGAGCCAAATTACTAAAAAAGTAAGAAAAAAAATATTGATCATGAATATCAAATTCTTTAAAAGTGATCATTTATGTGAAATGCCCCCAAAAGGCAAATCTGTAAAGACAAAGTAGATTAGTAATTGCCTGGAGTGGGGATTAACAATTAAAAAAAAAAAAAGGAGATCTTAGGAAAGTGATGGCAATGTTCTCAATCTGGTTTTTGGTGCTAGCTGCAAATCTTGGCAAATTTACTAAAAATCTTCAATTTTACACTTAAAAGAGGTGAATTTTATGGTATGTAAAATATGTAAAGTTGTGTTTTAAAAAAAAATTGATAGAGTGATGATTTTGACAGCATTTTAATTGAGAATGGAATATAAGGAAGGATGGATGTTCTCAAAGGCTCAGTTCTGAAAACGTTCACCCCAATACTTATTAACATAAATTTCAAGAGATCAAATTATATTACTTTTTTTAAATTTGTTTTTTTAAAGATTTATTTATTTATACAAGCACTGGGTACAGTCAGAAGCGCAGGAGGGTGAGAGAATGAACCAGAGCCAGAACGAGGAACAGAACAGGCAGACTGATGAAATACACTGCTGAGGGGAGCAGCGGGCGGTAGGAGAGGTCTGCGCGCCATGTGGGACCCTTGCCAGTAGCCGGGGAACAAACCAGCGCTGCAGAGGCTCCGGGCAGCTTTGCAACCCAGTGCTCAACCACTGCGCCACCAGGCGAGGCCCTACTTTTTTTTTTTTTTTTTAAAGATTTATTTATTCATTTCATACAAGCACTGGGTATAGTCAGAAGCGCGAGAGGGTGAGAGAATTCACCAGAGCCAGAGCGGGGAGCAGAACAGGCAGAATGATGAAGTACACTGCTGAAGGGAGCAGCGGGGGCGGCAGGAGAGGTCTGCACACCATGAGACCCTCGCCAGCAGCCGGCAAATGAACCGGCGCCGCAGAGGCTGCGGGCAGCTTCGCAGCCCAGCGCTCAACCGCTGCGCCACTGAGGAGGCCCAAATTATATTACTTTCGTGCAGTAAAATGTACACACTGTAAATGATGTCGGGAAAAAGACAACAATCTAAATGTCAATCAATGCAAGTGGTAGAATGAAAAAAATTACAGTATAGTTATCCTCTGAAAGTAGTACAGTCCATACCAAATGGTCATTGAAGAATGTATTAGGAATGTCTCACATAGTCACTCCCACAGCTACAATCTTCACTGTGTCACCCCAGCCATCTCCAAGGTCAGGCTGAGCCAAGAGGCCCATCAGGCTGCAGCCTGTTGGGAGAAGCGGGGAACAACTTGCTATCCACTAGGGGTTTATTCCTCTGGTGATTTACCTGGGATTTGAAAGGTGTGAATTTCTGGAATACCTGAACCAATTGTTTTGAGCTTACTTTGGGGGAAAAGGACTATCTGATCATCTGGATTGGGAAGCAATCAGTGAACAAGAACAACCAGGAAGTGTGCCCTCTGGCTGGGATAAGAGGTGAGGCATAATTCAGATATTCGCCAGTTGGAAGCCTCAGGGCTCTTCCCAGATGCATCTGTGGCACAGTTGAATACCTATAGATTTATTTATGATAGTCTGGGTGAAAAAAAATCAATGTTTTTGACAATGCCAGATTATATATTACACAGATAGATACCTCTTCAGGATATAATGAATGAAAAAGTGCCTAGAACAGAGCACAGAGCAGGACTATGAAAAACTGTGTGTGGATTACTTTTCGTGTACATGTGTTTCCATTTATACTTGGGAAGATAAATATCAAACTGTTCACAATGCATATTAATTAGTCCTTGGAAGTAGAAACTGGGAAAGAGAAAAAGGATTTTCCATCAAAATTCAAAGGGAGTTTGGAAGTATATGCACCAAAGTGCTAAGAAGGATCATCACAGAATACATGGGATTTATCAATACATGGTTTTTTAAAGTTCTTTTTAGCTGTCTATACTTTCTTTTTTTTTTTTGACGTTTTGAAAAATATAATATTTTTTTATATTTTATTTTATATAAGTCTTACATCATTTTTCATTTTTGCACAATGTATGCATTTTCATTTTGGTTATATTCCCCACACAATTGCACCCCCCCTTATTTTGACCCTAATCCTTCCTCTCTCCGGCCCTCCCCCCGCCCCCCGCCCCGCAGTGCGTCTCCAGTCCATAGTTGCTTGTTGATTTTGATTTTTACTTTGTATTAATTAGTCTTTTTCTTGGTCCCTTAGTTTTTCTTTTCTTGACCTACTAAAGATAGAGCTTCCATATGATCCAGCAATTCCATTCTTAGGTATTTACCCAAAGGACACAGAAACATTAATTCCAAAGGGCACTTGCATCCCTATGTTTATAGTAGCGCTATTTACAACAGCTAGGCTATGGAAACAACCCAAATGCCAAAAATAGATGACTGGATCAAGAAGATGTGGTCCATATACACCATGGAATATTACTCAGCGTTCAAAAAAAGATAAACTCATGCAGTGTGCAGCAACGTGGATGGAGCTAGAAGGGATCATGCTCAGCGAAGTAAGTCAGAAAGAAAAAGAAAAATAGCTGTGTATACTTCCTAATTGGAGAGGAAGGTTAGTGGAATTGTCAAGAAAAGGCCTAGATTTAAATCTTGGCTCTTCTGTTTACTTGCTGTGAGCTCTTGAGCAAATCACTTGACCACTCTGTGCTGCAGCTTTCTGTCTCTATACACTGGGCAATAATTGCACCTACACCATCACTTGTGACAATTTATTATAGACAGAAGTCGCTCAGAACAGAGTCTAGCACATATAGAGCGCTCTCAGTGTTCATCAGCATATATATACCATTACCTCATTACTAACAGGAAAACATGAAAAAAAACTTTATTTTTCTAAGGAAAAACGAAATAAAAAACCACAGGCACTTTCTGTTTCATTACCTCAAGTACATGTAATATCAATATCAGAATGTAAGCAGGCACTGTCAGGCACTAATCAAAATATGGGTAGTTTCGGAGGCTGTTTTATGACCAACACTGATGCAACCAAGCTCCCTGTGGGCCACACTGAGGCCAGAGGGTACATGGGCTGAAAGCTCCCAAGAGCCTTGGCTCAACGTATCGTGGACGACGCATGATGTGGCTGCTGCTAAGGCAACAACGCTGCCTCAGGATGGCATAATTAGCATGTGTGGCCAGACCAATGGCAGAGGATTCTTGAAACACAAAAGTTCTAATATAAACACTTAGACCTAATAATTGACCTCAATGGGACTTGTGGCCTCATCTTGAGACATACAATATAAACCAGGGTCAATTATAAGACATTTGAGCCAGCAATGGGAAAAAAAATCACTCACCGTCACATACTAATAACACAAAGCAAAAGTTTGCCTTCCTAAAAAACATCCAGTTCTAAGCTAGTCCTATTTCCTGCACCTTATGCCATAAGAGGTACTTTAAACTTTAGTAGTCCTTAAGATCTTTTCCAATAGCTATCCTCTCAATCTGCAACAATACTAGAAACGCTTTCTAAAGTAAGGACACTTAACACTGGTGGAGTCATTACTCTGTAACAAATTCCTCTTTCTCTCAAAACTCTTTGAGGTGGGTATTTTAAACTCCATTTTAATAAATCAAGGATACCAGAGCTCAAAGAGAGTGTATTCCTTACTCAGGTACACCCAAGTGTGGGAGCACTGATAATCAAGTGCAGAAACGTCCATTTCTAAAGCCTCTGCTTTCCCACTCACTTTAAATCCCACGGTTTTCATTCTCAAGTGGTTCACGTTTTGTTTTTTTTTCCAAGTGCAAAGTATCCTTCTAAGAGGTTTATATGCCACCAAAAATTTATACCACTTAACAAAAAATATTCCACAAAAGCTCCTGAAATTTCCTGGAATTGTATATTTTTACAAAGGTCTCAGGACAGTAATGTTGAATTTTTGGCCTTGTTTCTCCAAAGTGACTGGTTTTCAGCAATGCACCAAGATCTCACCCACAGACCTGAGCTCACTGAGTAGGACGAATCACAGTCACTCCTGCATTCAGAAACTCATTCTAAAAAGTAGAATCCATTCATCTCACTTGTTTATCCTGCTGTTTAAAATGTCAAAGATAAATTCACAAATGAATTTCTTTAAGCCTTATTTAGTCAACTTGATTTATAAGTTAATGATGCAAGGTGGGCCAAAGTGGTGCAAAACTTTTGTGCCTAAAAAAATCACTTCTGAGCTTCCCTCGAAAAAAGCTAGAAATTTTTAAACATGTCTATTTATGTCTATTTATCTCTCATTTCTAGATACTGTATAGAAAAACACACTGCAGTAAATTTGTCTGGGCAAAAAACTAATTAAAGATATCACCCATCAATTTTTTTATCAGTCTGCACCAAAAATGGATGTTTAATAAGTACCATGATTATTCAAAGCAACAATTGTCATTTCTCTAACAATCTGATGTCCAGTTATTTTTGCGTCAAATGCCATTGAATAATAACAGAAGTCAAAGCTTATCATTAAGCTTTGCTATCTCAAAGCTTAGATAGCTCAAGGAAAAACGTATTTTTCTATTCTAAGCTTTTATTTCAGTAAATTCAAATTAATGTCTTCAGAATCTTCATAAAATTATGAAAAATAAACGAAGTCATTAGAAATCTCATCTCATGTTTAAAGGGCATGAAAAAGAGGTCATTGTCCTATTGGTAATTAAGATTAACTGATCTTCTCAGGAAGCTTATCACAAATCAAGAAAATACTGTATCATAACAATGTCCTTTAAAAAGGATACTACTGAAAGCCTTTCATAAGCATGAATAAATATATAAATACACACCATCTAAATGGTCAGGAAATCCTGAATTCTTCTATAGAGATCTTTAATTGAATAAAAAACTAGTCAATGATTTCCCTTGGAGTTAGGTGAGTCACAGTTCACAGAATATGTAACAAGTTTTTAAACACTCAGTATTTTTGTCCAGAATCTTACATTTTAAATGTTCAAAGTAGACGTTTGCTCCTTGAACAAATTCAGAGAGAAATCTATTCTTAATTTATTCGTTATTTTAAAATAGGACTTTTAAAAAATATAACTTTAATTAACACTCTACTTACAAGAGGACAGACATGATTCTCTCTCACTTAATAAGTGCCATGATAGTTCAAAACAATTGTCATTTCTCTAACAATCTGAATGTCCAATTATTTTTGCTTCGAGTGTCACTGAACAATAACTGAAGTCTAAGTTTATCATTAGCTTTCTCAAAGATCAACCTATTTTCCTACACTAAGCTTTTATTTTAGTAAATACAAATGAAATGGCATCAAAATTCTTCATAAAACTATACAGGTCTAGACAAGTAACCATGTTAACACAAAAGAAAGAAAAGGCTGGTGGGCCTCCCCTGGTGATGCAACCTATGAGGCTGTCCACAGCCTCTGCAGTACAAGATCGATCCCCGGCCGAGGAGCAACCCACATGGTGCAGCAGACCTCTCCTGACTCGCCCACTGCTCCCCTCAGCAGTGCATTTTTCAGTCAGTCTGCCTGTTTTGTTCCTTGCTCTGTCTCTGGTGAATCCTCTCTCTCACACACCTCTGGCCTATACCCTAATTCTTGTATGCACAAATAAATAAATTCAAAAAAAAAAAAAAAAGCAAGAAGAGGCTGGTACCAACACACTTTTCACATTCAATATTCTGTCAAATGTATCATGAGATAAATGATGACCTATTACCTTAGAACTATCTCAGCTGTCTAAAAGCTAACTGAACAGTATTTAGGAAGATAAAAATGGAAGAGTTTTGGGTATTTAGTCAGGCATCTATGTTGACTAAAGCTATTCATTCATTCATTCATTCATTCATTCATTTATTGGTTAAAATGGTAAAAAAAAAATTTAAACAGCCTTGTTTATTTTTTCACAATATAAGGATTTCTCCCATCATGTGTAGTCACCATAGTTTTCCCACAACCAATGCCCATAGTCTTCCACCATACTCTTCTCCCCTCCGTTCTTTACTCTCCTCCCTTCCGCTCCATTCCTGAGTGTCTCAGATCTAAAGTCCGCTTCAAGGGTCAGTCTTAGATAAGTTTGTCTTTGTCTGATCCACTGTTTGGATTCTCTAGATTCTACATAGAAGTTAAACCAGCCTGTATTTATCTTTCTCCATCTGGCTCAGAATAAAGCAATTTAAAGTGAAGTTCTCTATTCCAGCTCATTCTCCATCACATCTTGCTCTTCTTGGTCTCTAGCCATCCATTCAACACACTGCATTTCATTTCAGTAATGTTCTAATTGCTGGAGATACAGAAGTGAGCATTACCTGTGACTTCTGGCCACCAGAAATGACCTTGCCAAGGGGCTAAATCCTGATGTTTACTCACACATATGGCTGCTCACAAGCTACCTATTCTTTTTTTTATATAATGCTTTTATTTCTATACATATAAGAACTGGGGTGCAGGCCAGAGGTGTGGGGATGAGAGGACTCACCAGAGACAGAGAGTGGGGAGCAGAACAGGCAAACTGATTGAATACACTGCTGAGGAGAGCAGCAGGTGAGACAGGAGAGGTCTGCTGCACCATGTGGGTTAGCTCCCTGGCCAGGGACGGAACTCATGCCACAGTGGCTGGAGACAGCTTGATAGCACTGAGACTTTAACTCCTGTGCCACCAAGGAGGTCCCGAGATATCCACTCTTAAGAGGCCCAAAAATTGGTGAGAGTTTAGGCAAATAAAAGGGAAAGACTACCAACGACTATTACTCCTTCAAGAGTGGTCGTGGTGTAACAAAGATGGCATGGGGTTTCAGGGCTATGGACCAGGTCATACTGGGATCAGTGGGACCAACTCTTTGTCCTAACTACAACTACTCAGCCCTAAAAATAGCAGAAAGTATGCCCAACTTCTTTTCTCAACTCCCACTTTTTAATTTTTTAAAAGAACATGTTTTTATACTTCTTATGCCAAAATAAAAACAATGTTTTCAATGAACATCAAAAGATAGAATATAACATGGGAAAAAATACAACTGATTTCCTGAATTTAAAATCAGTTCATATAAGACCATACTGTAAAGACAAGAAAACTGAAGGGAAAAAAAGGAGAAAAGAAGTGGAGTTAAAAGGAAGAAGATAATAAACAAATCACTGGAGCAGGCAATTTACAGAAAGAAATCCAAATAGAAAATGGACCTATTGAAAAGATCCGTAAGATAAGCAAGTAAAACCAACGAGATAATTTTTAACTTATCAGACAGGCAAAAAAATGTTAATGTTATAGGGCTGGTGGGGTCGTGGGAAAAAGACGACGTTGGCAAAATAAAACCAGTGTTTCTAGACTAGTAATGTTTATTCTGTTTTACCTGACTATTATGAATTTAACTTATAGTTGTATCAGTAAGGTGCTTATTTACCAAAGACAGACTATAACAACTCCAACAGATAACAACCACTCCCCCCAAAATGTCTGGCAAAAACTAAAATGGCAGAAGACAAAGATGAAATCAACTATTGCACATCCATCTGATGAGATCTTGTACATATCATATTAAACTGAATATGGAAGATTTGTGTGTACTGACAAGAAAAATCTCTAAAAGTATAATAGGAAAGGTACCCCCAAAAAGACTACAGAAAAATATGTACAACTTAATCTCTTTAATAATGTAAAAAGCATAGACCCAGATAGATGCATATTGGTACATATTTAGGTACCAAACATTTTTTTTTTACTAAAAAGATTCACAGGGAACATAATAATGGTTATATTTAAGGGGAGGTATTTACTTTTCTTTCTGTATCTTTTGATACTAGATGTATATTAGCAATGTAGATGTACTTTTATAATATATTTTCAGTGTTATCAGGGGTTACCTGAACCTAAGATTGTGGGCAATTATCTTATCCCCCTTTACTCTGTTTTTTAACAAAATCTAATTAAAAAAATAAAATTTAAAGCATATATTAAGCCATTAACATGTGAATCTCAAACATGTATTTAATAAGTAAAAGGTTTTTGTTAGGAGTGTTCTGGGGGAGAAATACAACAAAGTAAGAAAACAAAGTAGAGAAAAAGAAGGGCATGCAGACAGATCAAATATCAACTCAGGTTCAAGGACAAGGATGATTTTTTTCTTCCTTTCAAATGTTTTAAACAAAATGATAAATAACGCATTGCCTGGCATTAGGGAGCAAGAAGCCACAAAAAATCCAGTCGTTCAAAGCTGTGGCATGTACAAATCTACCTGGAGGAAGTCTTTCCAAAGCTTTCTGGAACAACTGTTTTTTTCCAAATTAACAAGGAAGCAGTAAAACATACACTAGCAAGCTAATTTTTAAAAGCACCACAAACAAATACAACAATGACCCTACAATGAATTATGAAATCCTTTGGCAAATATTTGAAAAGCCTGAGATAAAATCTCAATTAAAAAACTGGCACAGGGAGGAAAAAGGCCCACATGTAACCATAATTCTAGGTTGTAGAAAATATCTTCACAGGCATTAAACAAAAAGTCTGGGATGTCATCTGGCCAGATGGCATTTCATAAATGTGGTGCCAATTCCTCATTATCCATGTATCTATCCAAGGTTTAAGAGGCAAACAGTGAAAGAAAATTAAAGAAATGTAATCTTTAGTCATTAAAGTCGTGAAATAAATAACACAAATAAACAAATTCAAAAGCAATCAGTATTAAAAGTGTGAGGAAAATAATGGAGTACGATTCGGGGGGGGGTGGTGGGGAACCAAAAATCCACTCAAATACAGATACTTCATGCCAATTGCCCTGACGAGTAAAAGAAAAAGTAAAGATTCTGAGAAGAACAGGCTTTTTTTCTCTCTGCCAGTTAGCAATTTACTATCATTCACTCTACCACCTCTGTTATAAAAGTGAATCTGGGCTGCTTCAATCTTTTTTCACTTGACAACACAATGTTGAGTTTTGTGTAAGAGACGCTGTAAAGACAGTGGGGGCTAGGGGGGTTGCTTCCTGGTTCTGGGGTGCTCCCTCAGCAGGCTCCTTCAAAACATGCAGGCTCTCCAGCACCTGTCCATTGGTGGTGTGGTAGTGGACAGCCTCCAGCTACACATCTCCCTGTGCACACCTTTCCTGGGCATACCAAACTATGGGTTTTCAGCCAGTTCTGGAGGCTCAATTTCAGCAAGTTCTACCGGTATGGCGCCATAACAAGTCTCTTTTAAACAGCAGGCCACAGATGTATCCTCTCCAACCAGATCTAGTACACATTCTAGATCTCCATTCTGAGAGGGGCACGTGGTGTGGCCTCCTCCAGGGGTATTGGGTGCTCCCGATTATCCATTACTGTTACTACATTCTATAGAGTTCTGTTTGCTTCTTATTAACCAATTCATCATTGCTCTAAACCCTTGTTACAGCTAACATTCTTAATATTTGTAGGAACACCAAAGTGAGTCCATTTTATATCCACGGCACCACAGGCCCATGACCAGTAATTGTCCTACCCTGGAAAGGCAGCCAATTCCCCATAGTTTCCTTCACATATATTAATCTGTACTTGTGATCTATATACAACACTGTTAATCTTACAAGAACAAAGAAACAAGTGTCATGTCAATGGCCAGAGCACTATCACACATGTACTCAGCAGGGTATAAAAACAGGTATACCTGTGTGAGCAGGTGCTGTGGATCCTGCTCCACCTGAATTCCTGTCTGTGGGCTCTAGTGTATATTTAAACTTAGTAAAGTTTAGTGTGATTAATGGAGGGCCTGTTTCTTTTCTCAGTTAAAATTATTGTCTCAAGTTGGAGAACTTACTTTTCACATAATCTCACAATATTAAAGTGTTCCTTGTTCAAACTACTGTACCTCTTCAATCCACTGTGATTTCCATCCGCAGATTGCAAGGACTGATACACTCTTACCAACCAGAATTCCTGACATAGACCCCACGGCAAACCACACAAGCTTTTGAAAGAGCAAAAACTTGCATTTTTTTTTTTCCAGTTCTGCCACTGGCTGCACGGCCTTAGACCACCTAACATCTCTTATATTCAGTTTGTCTCTCAAAAATAAGAAAGTAGGGCCTCCCCTGGTGGCGCAGGCAGTTGAACGGCGCGATGTGAAGCTGTCCGCAGCATCTGCAGCGCCGGTTCGATCCCCGCCAGTCGGCAAGGGTCCCACATGGCAAAGCAGACCCTTCCTGTCTCGCCCGCTGCTCCCCTCAGCAGTGTATTTCATCAGTCTGCCTGTTCTGCTCCCCGCTTTGTCTCTGGTGAATCCTCTCACCCTCCTGCACATCTGGCCTGTACCCCGGTTCTTGTATAAAATAAATAAATAAATCTTTAAAAAAAAAAAAGAAAGTATTATTTTCCTATTTATAATTTGTGAGGATTAAGCTGGCAGAAGCCAAATGTGAGTCCAGTGCCCAGCATGTATTATCTGACATTGAATATTCTGCAGCTTTCTATACCTAGCACCCTGGTACATGGACAGAGCCCAAATGTACTGAATACTTTATGCTCCAGAGACTAAGAAAGGTTACTGATTCAGAAAACAAAGATAGGTAAGATAGATAAGAAAAAAAAAAAAAACAAAAAACACACCATATAGCAATTCCTCACTTTTTAAAAAATTTTATATATTTTTTACATCGTTTTTCATTTTTCCACAATGTATGCATTTTCATTTTGGTTACAGTTCCCGTACAATTCCCACCCCCCTTGTTTTGCTCCTACTCCCTTCTCTCTCGCTGTAGTGTGTCCCTGGTTTATAGCTGTTTGTTGATTTTCATTTTCATTTTTTTTTAATTCCAATTTTTGGGTAGTTTGCTTGTTTATACATTTTCTTTCTTTAATTTTACATCCTTGTTTATTTTTTTCACAACATAGGATTTCTCTCCTCAGATGTGGTCACCACAATTTTCCCACACCTAAAGCATCCATAGTCCTCTACCATAGTCCATGACACTCTCCTCCACCCACCCCAACACTGTTTTACCCCTGCCCCCTCTTCACTGCCTCCCTCCACTTCTGAATGTCTCAGACCTATGGTCTGCTTTCAAGGGTCAATCTTAAAGTTTATCTTTGTTTGATCTTTTGTCTGGTTTCTCCAGATTCCATATGTAAGTGAAACCATCAGTATTTTTCTTTCTCCTTCTGGCTCATTTCACTTAGAATAGCCCCTTCTAGTTATATCCATGTTGCCACAAAAGGCATGAGTTCACTATTTTTAATCACTAAATAGTATTCCATTGTGTGTATTTATACATACATCCTCTTGATCCACTCATTTGTTTTAGGACATTTAGGTTGTTTCCATGTCTTGGCTATTATAAATAGTGCTGTGATAAACATAGGAGTGTAAGTTTCCTTTCAAATTAGTGTTTTTGTGTTCTTTGGATAGATATCTAGGAGTGGAATTGCTGGGTCATATGGTAGATCCATTTTTAGTCTTTTGAGGGCAATTCTGCACATTTTAAGTTTGTTTCATTATAAAATTCTAAATAACAGTTATAGTCAAAATGCAGAAAGAAGTCATATGATTTTCAATTATATTAAAGCTATTCTACCACTTAAATTAAAAAAAAAAATCACTTCAGGGAGGAAATCTTATTACCCCATGAGCATTTCCTGATTAGGGTACACTGATGCAAATTTCCATTAAATCGCATGTCTTGATAAAAAGGGCTTGGAGGGTGCTGGGGGAAGAAAGAGCACTAGGGAGGGGCACTGTCTTGTGGGTGCAGGACTGTCATCATCCCAGCCTTTCCCGCCCTTCCTCTCATAAAAATCTGGGCACCAACCCCCACTGATTCCTCTTGTCTTCTAAATGGAATCTGGCCTCTCCTGCTTGTAACAACCACTGTCACTACCCACACCCTGGCATTCATGAGGTGTCAAATGGATTACTGCAATCCAGGGAGGTTTACTTGCTTGCAAAACAAAAATGGATCAGGTTATTTAAAAATTTCCCCTGACACCATGATGCCACTCTTCCCATCAATGCATTCAGGACTCCTTTAACCACTCATGAAAATAAGAAGTGATAGCCCTTTCCAAGTTGTCACAGGGGCTCTGAGCAAAGTCAAAAATGGTTCATGCAGCCCCACTCCCTTTCCTCAGCAAGCCCCCCTCACCCTAAAGCACCTGGCAGAGGCCCCTCAAAAACAAAATGAATTCCACTAAAATGGACGCATGCTCTAAGGTCTTGAGTTCTTCAACAGGACAAAGACCCAGTCACACTCTTTTTTGGTTGTCTGGCCATTAAATGGAAGCAGCAACAAGTTTCCTCATGACCAATAATACCTACCTTATGCTGCAACTGTGAAGGAAAAAGATAAAGCCTGACCCTAATGAGCAGCTCTAAGGAAAGGGTGAATACTCTAGGATAATTCAAATAATGAAACATACAGATTGAGATTTCTACAATGATCTCATGATATGAAACATAGCTGATTCCTAATCATTTGCTTCACTCAATGATCACATATCTATTAAATTCCAACTTCGTGCTAGAAAAAAATTTACCGTTATCATAAATTGTTATATGAGTCAGGGCAATAATGGATTCTGCATAGAAAATATTTAGCTGAATTTAACATTTTCATGAGATTATAGTAATTGTAAGAAATTCTGGAAGAGTCAGTGACCCATGGTGCACAGTATATCAGGAATTTATTTTCAATTTCTGTAGATTCAAGGTAGAATACTTTTAGTTGCCAGTGGAAGTTCTCCTCAGAGACTTTCACTTCTCTCAAGTGTTGGTTAAAAAGATAAACACAGGGGTTCTGAGAAGACAGCACTCATGAGGAGTAGTCTAGCCCAGACATTCATTTACCAGACAGTAAAGAACTGCCCTGGAACATTCCTATCCTGACTCCCTATCTCCCTATCTCAATTCTTCTTGTCCTGAACCTCCATTCCTAGGTTCCTCCCATTCCCTGCCAACTTGATAGAACATCAGTTTCTATCTTCATAATTCAATGGCCACATGTTTTAGAAAACATGAAAAAGGTTTCTGTTTAAAAAACCTTCCAGGGCCTCCCCGGTGGCGCAGTGGTTGAGCACTGGGCTGCGAAGCTGCCCGCAGCCTCCACAGCGCCTATTCAATCCCTGGAGGCCGGCGAGGGTCCCACATGGTGCGCAGACCTCTCCTGCAGTGCCCGCTGCTCCCCTCAGGAGTGTACTTCATCAGTCTGCCTGTTCTGCTTCCCGCTCTGGCTCTCGTGAATTCTCTTACCTTCCCGTGCTTCTGACTATACCCAGTGCTTATATAAATAAATAAATAAAATCTTTACAATAAAATAAAATAAACCTTCCAGTTTTCTTTATTCATTGTGATGGCATCACGCAGGAGTCTTTGAAACAGCCTCTTCATTCATAAATTCTGTGTGTCATAAATATCTGTGTGCTCACATTTTTATATAAAAATTCATGTAAAATTGTCTCAATATGTACATTACTATAACCACAATTTTTATTTTTAATATTTAGCCCATTAAAATGATACATCATGTCATACACTTATCCAGTCAAAAAATAAAAAAGTAAAAAACCTTCCAAACCATGCATTTCAGTGAGTTCTGAAACAAGTTGTTCAAAACCTAAACAAGTTGTTCCTACTGTGTACCAGAGACCTGGAATATCAAGATTCATGTGCCATAGCCCCTTGCCCCAAGGAGTCCACAACTTACCTCAGGACAGAAACATGTTTAATGCAGCCTGCTAAAAGAGGATATGAAGAAACGCTTGATTCTGCAAGCCTGAGGGAGGTGGGAATACTGGGAGTTTACTTTCTATAAAAGAGGTGCTCAGCTCAGCAGATACCAGCTGTATCAGGTCTAGCTCTATTGACCTGTGGATCCCTGACTCTGCGTCATCATAAGGAACCCAGTCATCACAAGGAATCCACCACTGGATTCAACCAATGGAGGGAGTTGGCCAAAGACCAGAGGGCAGAAAGAATGGAGAAGTTGCCAGGGGCTCTTCTCACCTGCTTCTCTGCTGAAATTCCTCAATCTTTTTTGGGCTTTAGCTCCTACCTGCACCTGAGTTCCAATAACAGCCTCCACTGTTTGTCCCTCCAGCCAGAGGTGGGTAATGCCTTCCTGCTGTGGCGAATCTCTAGGTCTAGGAGTCCTCAATGTGCCCTGTTGGGCTCCCTCCTGCACCATATACCATATACCTCCTGCAAGTAACTTCACTGAATTTCCTTGTTGTAATCAACCTGCCTTCTTTTTTTCCCCCTACTTAAGCCTGACTAACCAGTTATACAATAACTGAATACACACATGCTGATGATTCATTTTGCTCTCAAAAGTCATCATGCTCTGCTAGAATGCAGTTTAAACTTGAGAAGACATAAAAATTTCAACAATACATATTTCATTTGGTCTAAAAGAGCCAGTGTTAAACTCTAGAAATGGTTGGGGGTGGGGGATTGGTGGTTTTATTTATTTATTTATTTTGGTTTATACTGGAATTCCTTGAAAATAAATCAAATGCCTTAATACCATTTTCAGGGAAGACTGAATCACCTTCCCTAAATGAGATGATGAAATTGTTCTGTATCTGCTCTGCTCAGTGCAGGAACCACTAAGAACAAGTGGCTATTGGGTACCTGAAACAGTTAGTTCGTAAGACTAAGAAATAGAATCTATAATTTAATTTTTATTTAAATATATGCACGTGGCCAGTGGCTAAGGTATAGGAGAGCAAAGGTCTAAAAAATGGTCGTTTTTGTTGTGGGTAAGAGATGCTGCTCCTGGTGATTTTGTGTGGTTTGGTAGGGACTGGGTAAGTGTGGAAAGAAGCACTATAGAAGTATTAGCCCCTTGATTCATTCTATACCTTTTTAAAAACAATTCCTAACCTAACTGACCCCCACAATTATTCAGATAAAGTAGCCAACATGGACACACAATTTATTCAGATAAAGTAGCCAACAGATTCATAGGGAACAAGACTCTTTTGAACACATGGTAGGTTGTGAAGAAAGAGATTTGGAGGAAATGGGGTGGTTGAGGAGAAGAGCAGAGTTGACCCCAGATCCCGTAAGGAAGGAGCTCTCTTTGGAAAGATGTCACATTAGAAATTTTGCTTTGTTTTCCCTGTTTGCAACTCTGTGGGAATAACTGCCTACCCTTTCCTTACTGAACTGTGCAGGTCACTCCTCATTCTCCTTTCATGAGGATTCCCTAGGGCCTTCCTGGGACTGGGTGTTTTATACTGTATACTTCTATATGCCCTGTCAGTGCTGAAACTCAAAGGATTCCCTCCGATCTAGATTCTGTTTCTGGTTAAAAACATTTAATTTCACATCTCTACATGGACATAACCAAAGTAAATGACATCAGACTCCTAATTTTCCTGAGAACTCAGCTTCCAGAAATAAATGTTAAGGATTTCAGATGACTCTCCCAGTCAGTCGTCTGGTATTTATCGAAAAACTGCTCAACTGTACAAAAATCACTTACTATCAACAGCACTTAACTGCAGGAAACTATTCCAGGTTAGCAGTGGGAATGTAAGTATATAAAAAGGAACATCTTATATTAATGAATAGACTTTAAAAGTACCACAGTTTCTATAATCCAGATGCCCAAAAGACTTGGAAATATTATTCTGAGAAATGAAAGTATGTAGTTCAGTGATCTTTAAGAATCTTAGTAATGTAAAAATACACTGAAAAATTCTGGGAAATCTTGGCTATGGACAGCTTTGATTGGGGACGTCTGTGCTTGTTTGGTAATCTGTATAATTTAAATGAGAGTTATAGGCTATGCTAACTAGCAAAGGAGGAATTAGTTTATTATAACTGTAACCATAACAATATACTCAAGAGTTTGTTTTACTCATGTGTACATGAGTCACAGAACAGAGCATCATATTTCCAGAAAGAATAAGTACTCAATTATACTCATTTTTCTTTTTAACATTTTCTAAAGAGCAAAAAAAAAAAAAAAAAAGAAAGAAAAAAACACTATTATTATTATTATTGTATATTATTGTATTATATAGTATAATACCACTATTATGTTATGGTGTCATCACATTCTAATGCTGCTAGTGGCATGGAAATGGACACTCATGATGCCCCGACATGCAATGACAGGGAATCAAGTAGTCCTTGCAGCGTGCTATCACACTGGTATACTCCCCAGTCCAAGGCTGGCCCCTTAATCTTGCAATTTATAAATGTGATGATTGGAGGAGAGGTTCAGACTAACCACATTCATGATAATATTAAAGTAAAAATGCTAATTTACTATCTTGTTGTGAGACAAGTAAACCATACTGTAGACCGGATGCTGGGATCTACCAATCATGTGTTGTGTTTCCTAAAGCATTATTCACAAGGAGGCCAAATTACAATCAGAAGGATGCAGAGTGGGTATGTTTTTGCCTTTCTGTGTGGCCTGACACAGCATTGTGAGGTTAAGAGAGACTGGGAGGTGTAGAGTGACTAGGGCTACACACACTCTAAGTCAGGTTTAGAAGCTAATTATTTGATTTCAAAAGTCCAGTCCCAGGACTAAGATCAATACTGAGACCAGTTTGTACTGCACTAGAGGCAGGGAACCTTCTCCAGAGGCCAGGCTGGCCTCTCAAACTCAATCTCCCACCCCATTTTCCACAGTCCATCTCTCTCAATTCTTCTTCAAATTCCCTTTCAAACTAGCATGCCAATACTTTAACCGAGTTACAATCCTGCCTCAGAAACCATTTGGCCTCAACTTACTTTATCTTTGCTATGATGCATTCATTATTATAAAAGTGTTTAGTGATTTTTTTGAGGGAGGTCTGATATTTTTTTCAAGTCGGAAAGAGGAAGGGATCTGACTTGTTGCTCCCACTTCTGGCACACAGATGCCACACTTATGATAGGACTCAATGAAATGAAGTTCTAGATGAAAGACTTCAGGAATTTCAGAAATGAAGGTTTTAGTAATTTCAGAGCGGGGGTAGGAATCATCTAAAAGTAAGTAAATAAATAGGAACCCATAACCTATATTTATTTATTTATTTATTAAAGATTTATTTATTTATTTATACAAGCACTGATACAGTCAGAAGCGCGGGAGGGTGAGAGAATTCACCAGAGCCAGAGCAGGGAGCAGAGCAGGCAGAAGGATCGAAGTACACTGCTGAGGGGAGCAGCGGGCGGCAGGAGAGGTCTGCACGCCATGCGGGCCCCTCCTCAGGTGGCCGGGGAGCAGCCAGGGATCGAACCGGCGCCAGAGAGGCCGCAGGCAGCTTCACAACCCAGCACTCAACCACTGCACCACCAGGGAGGCCCCACACCTATATTTAAAGAAGTATGTTAAAGAATTCATTAAATGCCAAACTTAAACTACAAAATACGCACTGTAACTTGATTAATGAGGTATACTGTTCCACTCTCCCTTGACATTTTAAATCCCCTCATTCCATCTATGCTTAAAATGTGTTTGGGACCTTTGGGTGAGGCTCTATAGTTTCCAAATGCTAAGAAATCTATGTCTAGATTCACTGACTCAGCACAAGTCCAGGACTGGGGATTTTAGTACAAAACAACACAGAATTTCACCAAGCTGATGCCCATGACTCTTTCAAAAACTCCTGACCACTTTTAGTAGCTCCTGGATTTATCTAACTTCATTCACATCTGAGAAATCAAAGTGATGGGGATGAATCAAAAGGGGGAAAACCATCTGTCAAATCTCAGGAGTTGAGATCAATGGCACCTCTGACAACTACAATTTGTCTATTTTAGTTTATTATTAACATGGCTTGAATATCAAACTCTTGCCTTCTGATCTCAGAGATACACAGTTTTGTGTAACTAGTCAGGGCTCTTCATTAGAATCACTGCATTTTTTGTCAATATTGCTTACCCAGCAAATCAGGAGCCGCTTGAGACCATGAGCATCTGGAACATCACCTTCTATTTCTGTACAACCAGGAGAGTTAAGCAAGCTTGAAGGTTAGCTTAATGAAGGCCTCCAAGCACCAGCAGGGCTTTGTGCATGTTATAAATTTCTCAGAAATGTGTTTTCATCTTCAAGTTATTCGCATTCTAAATGCTACTAAGGTGATAGCTGCTGCGCTTGCCCTGGAGCTGCCACCACTCAGGTGGTGTGAACCAGTCAGGAATTGTCCGAACTGCACCAGGAGGAAAGATTTCCAGATACCCAAGGAAAGGCAACCTCCTGGGGGGTGGGGAGGGGGCGACAGGGGGGCGACAGGGGGATGAGGGGGCGGGCAGAGGCCTTTTAGGGTGGAGAGGTAAAGGGAACTGTTCTAACACTAACATTTGCTGCACATGAAGACTCAATTCACGTGTTTTTATGCAACTTAAACAATTCAGTTCAAATGCAGCAGAAACCTTGAGACAAAAATTTAAGAAGAAAGTCTCTTACTAAAAAATCACTAACTTTAGTCTCCAACCTGCTAAGAGCCTCTTCCTAAGTCAGAGAACTTCTCATTAGAGGTTGCTTATTGCTACCTCCTCAGAAGATGAAAAACTGGGAGATGATCTGCCTTTACAAAGCAGACGGAGGGTGTGTTGAGCACACTCGACGATTTTTCCACCCAAATTCTATCTCAAAAAAATCACGCTCTTAAGTATATACATTAACTCCCAAACTGATGTTAGAGATAAACTACATGTGCCCGGGTTTGCCAGAATGGCAGGAAAACTGGGGGACCTAAGGTGGGTCTCGGGCATCTTGCTTCTTTCTGCATCTGATACACAGGGAGGTGACAGGAAGAGGGATCACGTGAAAGCTCTGCTATATCTTTGCTGGGTAAGGCTAGGAGGGTACAGGAAATCACAAAAGCTGTAAAATTAACACATCTGCACATACACTAGCTGGGTGTGTGGCTTACATCTTAAGGCACTGGAGATTATATATTAGAGAAATCACAATATCAAGAATAGGATGAAAATAGAGCTGTGAATTACACAGCTTAAGAACAGCACTATACATTTCTGTAATGGAGCAATTCACAAACACAAAAATTATTTTCTTGCCTAATTCCAGACTATTATGAAATAGATAGTTTTTGTTGTTCAAGCAATCCATCCCCTCCCTCTATTAAGTACCTCTCACCTTAAGATCGGTTGTTCCCTGCAATACCGAAGCAACACCTCCAAAGGTATTTACCTCTCTTAAATTCTAAAGACTAGAGCCCTATTCATTTTTTGTCTTTTAACCATTAAAAAATTCAATTTCTTTATTCATCCCCTTTCCAAATTGTACATCTTAATAAGCACCATGGAATCCCATCACACACAAAAATGCTAATTTAAAAAACAAAGGCTTACTGCTGTGCCTACGGACTGCGCTAAAGACTTAACAGAAATACCTTGTTTATACTTCAAAATTCTATGAACAGGGATTGGATTTTCACAGATAGAGAAACTTACCCAAATCACGGAGTAGGTTAAATCAGTAGGGTTGAGATTTATGTATAGATTTATCTGATTCTCAAACCACTATAATATAGTCCTCCAGGGAATGAAGCAAATAATATTTTACTATGTTGGTTGCTATTGCAGGATGTCTATGCTGTAAACATCTGCAGATTTCAGAACACACTGATTTTCAAAGGCCCTTTCATAAATATACTCTCGAACCTACTTTGTGGTTTTGCTAAAGCAAAGATCAGTATTCAAATTTCACCAACAGAAACACATAGATTGAAGAGTGTAGTTAGGGTTTGTCAACCTCAGTACTACCAACATTTTGTGAAGAGAATTCCTTGTTGTATCTTATGATTTGCGGGATGCCAGCAGCACGCCTGGCCTCTGCCCATTAAATACCAGCAGCAAACCTCCCAACTCCAGCTGCATTGATTACAAATGCCTCCTGACATTGCCAAATGTCCCAGAGGGGTAAAATCAAAGTGAAGAACCAAACCAAGGAGTAAAGCTAACTACCTAAGAACACATAACTGGTTAAAACTGTATTGATACCAGGATACTAGGTTAGTGGACATTTCTCTCATACTAAGCTCACAGATCCTTAAGAGAAAGCAAGCACACTTGTTAGAGTGCATGAAACGCATGAAATTCAGAAGGTGACCAACACTATTTCACTTTACTGTGAAATACATACTGTCTCTCTGCTTTTATGCTAAGATATACATCCGCAGTATCTAACACCACTGTTCAAACAGTTCCTAGACCTTCTCGGACGCCAGACTGCCCTACTCTAGACACTTTTAAACAAAACTAGAAACGTGCACAATGTTGCTTATGTAGTAAAAGCAAGTGCAACAACAGAAGACTGATACCCAACACACACAATTTACTGTCAGGTTCTGTTTAAGCACTTTACATGGATTACCTAATTTAATCCTTCAACATCTTCAATAGTCATAGGAGGGAGGTATTTGCATTTTATAAATGAAAATGAAGAGACAGAGAGAGCACAAATAACTTGCTCAACATGAGACCTCAGACTCCCTCTTCTTAACCCCTGTGTAAGGTGCTTCAAAAAACTATGGGACTATCTCCTCCTTTGTTTTATATACTCTATCTTCACTAATGCACACATTGTTTTTTTCTCCACCTGTAACAAATGTCCTTATCAAGGTACACTGCTGGCACCTTGCTCAGGTCTGATATCACCCTACTGATGGTCCCTCTTTGAGTATAATAAGACACAAACCTAATGACATATATTGTTATCCAACCCACATCTGCCCATCTTCAGTGAAGAACGCCTAGTGCTTTGTTAAATGTTTTGCAGAAGCAGACATGTCATATCTATAGCAATGCTGATATACTTGTCCAGTAACTATCAGAAAATAGAAATGAGGTCAGTTGGAGATGATGCTCAATACTGAGCATCACTAAGTCCTTTCCATCCATCTCTACAAAAATGTGTGATCCTGCTAGACAACATAAGTTCCAAAGATAAAGTTTACAGGATTTATCATCTCTTGGGTTTGATAATCAAGTTGTCTGGCACACTTCCTCCTTCCCAGGATTTTTACAAAATTACTCCCAAGTGGTTTTACCATCGCACTGGCTTGTCTTTTAACATCCTTAAAAATACAAGTCATTGAAAGCTGCCAGTATTTAGAGAGATTTAAGGAGAGCAAAGCATTCTGGCTTTGCTTGGGAAGGTGGGCGCTCTGTGTCAAATACATGGTGAGAAAGATGAGGTGAGGGTGTGAACAATATCTAGGTCTGGAAATAGATGTTGTAGTTCACGGTCATCTAAGAAGGTGGCGCTCTTCTTTTTTATTATCACATCCCAACAGATGATCCAGCAGATGGATTCTCAGAATTGGCTGCCCCTGGGGGGAACACATGGAGACTGCCCCACCTCCATGTAACAAGGAACGCTTTAGCACTCACAGAATTTGCCTTTCATGACCTCACCATCTTAACAAACAGGTTTAACACTAACCTAAGTGCTAACAGAAATTTAAGAACATTTCACATTGTGTATAAAATACTGCAGGCGTGCACTCACAAAAAACTCAAGTAGTTCACAAACTCAAATCCTTGGTTTTACAATTAGTGAATGCCATTGTTATTTGCGAGGCACAGGAATAACATACAAGTTCAGAATTAAAAGGACTTGGTGGGGAGGGAGTAGGAAAAAGTCACCCCAAACCAGCAACTATGAGGCCTTCACATATCTATTAGGCGGCCTGTAGACTCATTACAAACAGGGCCTGCTTAGTCAATATTTGAAAACTGTAAGCTTCCAGAGTAAATGCATCCTTCCTTGAACTCTGATATTCTGGTAGTGGGGCAATGATGAACTTTTAAAACCCCTTTAAAATCTGCTTTGAACCAAGAACCTCCTCTGACTTATTTCACACAGAAAAACCAACAGCGTGTTAGGAGCAGTTGGAACCACATGGGGGAAATTGCAAACCCTAACGCAAGCTTATAGTGTAAACTAACTAGCTGTGAAATTTAGGGATTTTTATAACCTTGTTGAGGCTGTTACTTCAACAATTAAACAGAAATAATAATACTTCTACCTCCCAGTATTACTGTGAAAACTAAACAAAGTAGTGGGTACAGATGCTCTCAAAGTCTGATAAAAGGAGGCCCTTCCATATTTGGCTCTATTACAGCTTTAAGTGAGACTTCAACAAAAATCCAAATCTCATTTTTTTTTTTTTTTTTTTTAAGATTTTAGACATCTTAAAGATTTAATAAATAAAATATGTTCCCATTCTCACCACATGAGGGGGCTTTTTCAACTACCCCAGTGGTTTTAAGGTCACTTCTCTCAACATCCGTGGCTGTTTCCGAGTAGCAAGTTGTTACCACAGACAGAGGGGTTTAATCTGTTAAACTCAAAGCAAATGAGCTTAACAAGTAGCCTATGAGTTTGGAAACAGTATATAGTTAGGAATTCAAAGTATAAGTAAAAACTCCAAAAAGTTGTTTAAATCATTCCATTTCAGAAGTGATTTCTTTGTGGAGTAACTGCCTTCATAAACCTAAAAGTCAACAGCAAAGAACTTTAACTTTCATCCAGTTACAGAGCCTGACGGTTGATTAGAGTCTACATTTTCATAAATAAAGTGTAAAGACACTATTCATGAGCTTGGAACTCATCTAAGTAACTCCATAATTCAGTTTAAATTGTCCTGTCATTCTTTAAGTCACCAGAATGTCTTCAGTCTACCTTTTCCCTATGGTCATTTTCCTGATGGTGAAACGTGCCTGTTGCCCTGCGTATGTCCTTACTAAAACACTAATCACAGGATTCTGCTTTTCCTGTCCCCTCTGTGTCTCTTCTGTTATAAGAAAATAATGTACCTGCACCATTCAAATCTTATGCACCTCCTGGCTAATGTCTCAGATGAAAGCATTTTTTTTTTTATTTTTAAAGAAGCTCACCGACTTCACCTCTACATAAATGTAAAAGTGACAATTAACTCAAAAGGGTTAAGAGTGAAAAGGCAATAGATCTTAGGTCTCCAGATTCCCACTGTGCTAGTATAGCAAATACAAACAGAAATCAACAAGTGCCATGCATGCTTCTCAGTGTATGTCCACAAATACACAAGCGCAATAACCTGGCCACATTAAATAGAGAGCACAGTATGGAGAAAACATGTTCATTCCAAAACACCAGCACGTGTTTCCTTCTAGCACTGCGCAAAGACCTCACTCTACTAGTCAAAGGAGAGAGCTAAGGAGCTTTTTGTTCAGGACTGGAGTTTGACAAAGTGTCTACTTCCCCAAAACAGAGTAACCAACCCGTCAACACAATCCCACTCCCTCAAAAACCTCCATTAGGAGAACTTGCTAAGGCAAACTGAAACCACCCCCTGATCGTTGGTTCCCAAAAGCATCCGCAAAATTTAGAGCATTTGTTGATGGAACTGACCTATGTCCTGACCTCCTGTTTCAGCGATGACAGGCTGAACGTTCTCAAGTGTAAGCAGTTACTGCCCACCTGATCATCAAAGCGGGATTCTGTGAAAGCTACCATTCCCTCTCCTTCGCTCCGCAGAAGGGCTGTGTTTCTCGGTGTTTTGCAAGGCAAGAAAGGCTGTGGCTCCCTTCTTTTACAGATCCCACCGCCTCAGAGTGCTCCAAGGCTTCCCCCAGGGCGCGTCTGCAAGACCCGCGGCATCCCGGCGGGAGGAACACCTACCGTCTCGGTCTCTCCTCCGCGGAGGCAGCCTCGGAGAAAGTTCCCGGGCGCTAAGTTTGCGCGCGGCTGCGGAGCGCCCAGGGTGCGCGCTTCCCGCCCAGCCGGGCGCTGACGGGGAGGCAAAGGAGGTCAGCGGCGCGCGGCCCCGGCCCCCGGCCCCCGCTCCGCCGCGCGCCCTCGCCGCCGCCGCCCGGCCCCGCCCCGCGCCGGCCGGCTCCGCGCGCCCCGAGCGCCGCGGGCGCCGAGGGCAGCGCTCTCGTGGGGCGGGTCGGCAGGCGGAACCGCGCGGGAGGAAGCGGCGAGCAGGGCCGCCCAGATCAACTCTAGAGGCTCGGCGGGGAGGCCGCGGGTGTGGCCCGGCAGCAGAGGTTTTTTTGGGAATGCTGGGTGTGGCCCTCTAACACAGCAGAAAAGAAATGAGTCAGTCCGTGCAATCCTAACCAATAAGCGTGCTCACTGTCGGTGAAGGCGGAACTTTTCTTGATTTATATCAGGCTTAAGAGCCCCCCCCCCCCTTTTTAACTTCACCCTTTAACAGCGTTAGGCGGTAGATGGTAGATGGTGGATGGCAGATGGCCTTTTGAAAACTCTTACAAAACAAGGTTGAATCTTGTTATGACAGATACTTGCTCAGTGGGTGTTTGCTAATTTCTATTACTAGTAAAAGTTCTTGAGTCAGGCAGTTGTACAGAGAGCGGGGATCTACAATACTATTCAGTGTTAATTTTAGAGCTGAATTAGTTCTTTGGGAATAAAGGGTCTGAAAAAGTGGTGAAAAGCTGATTTGGTGTCTCCTTATAGCACAACAGAATTTTTATTAATGGCAAAACAATTCAAAAATGCATTGATTCCATTTATGCCACAATTAAGCCACCTTTAAAAAAATAAGTGATTTTGAAAATACTCATTCTATCTGGGTAACTATGCTCTATACCTTATTTTGTAATAAAGTATTTAAAAAAAAAACTTTAAATCGCTAGGGGACTAAAGAACTGCTAGTTGATTACTAGTGAGGTCAGTGTTTTTGAAGATTTTTTTTTTTTAAGTTACAAATTAACCTCCTCGGCATTGGCAAAGATCTCCTGAATTTAATTTCTTTATATTGTTTAAAACCAATGATTAGATCTGAAGTGAGATCAAGGATTCTTTCTAAAATGCTAATCTTTTCTCCAAACCAGCTTGGAAGAACAGAGAGAACACTGCACCAGAGTAAAGACAACCCCTGTCCTAATCCCAGTTCTACCAATAAATGAGCAGATGCCTCATCCCATGTAAGCTGCTTCATCTCTTTAAAGTTCCCTAAGAGTTCTTTCACTTGGAAACCAAGTCATGGTTTAAAAAAAAAAGAAAAGAAAAGAAAGGGCCTCCCCGGTGGCACAACGGATTAAGTCTCAGCACTATGAAGCTATCCACAGCCACTGCAGCACAAGTTCAATCCCTGGCCAGGGAGCTAACCCACATAGCACAGCAGACCTCTCCTGCCTCACCAGCTGCTCCCCTCAGCAGTGTATTTCACTCAATCTGCCTGTTCTGTTCTCCAGTGGATCCTCTCACACACACCCCACATCTCTGACCTGTGCCCGCTCTTCTATGCGTATATAAATAAATCTTAAAATTCTTTTAAAAAAATAGAGTCAGATGTAATATAAGCCTATCACCTTACTTATATCCTCAGTAAAGAGACTATATCCTAGATGATGAAAGGGATAAATCTCTCTCCACACCTCTAAAGTAATCTTACTGTCCTATACAGTTTAAGTTGAATTCTGGAATCATCCCAACTCCCTCCCTCTTAACAATTCACTGTCAACAATAGACATGATGACGGCTACTTAGTGTCTTCATGTCTGCAACATTTCTTCCCTTCCGGGTTCAGGCAGTCACTCAGGTTGAGTCTTGCCCTCAGCTGCTGTATCAGCTGCCAAGTGCCTCCCTCTGTGCTCCCAACACATAGCCATCACATGATAAATGCCAAAGTCCAATGTGCCACCATTTCATAAACATTTCCTTTCACTATCAAACAACTATAATTTATAGTAGAAAACTAAAGGAAAACACCCGCCTTACAGGCAACTTTCTTAAACCTTCAAGCAAATTAATAGTATATAACCTATGTGTATACACTTCCTAATGCTTCATACTGAAAAATGCAGTTCTATGTGTGCTCGCAGACATATGGAGACACTGAGACATGAAAGAGGAAGAGAAGGGTAGTACATTCAGGAAAAAAGTGAGAAAATCTACTTTGTTTCTATTGCTTAGGATCCACTCAAGCTTGAAATTAGAGTGGGTGCTCTCTTCAGGAAAGAAAGCTTCATAAATATGTTCACCTGCATCATATCTCAAAGCACTTAAAAGATGTTTACAAAAATCCTTATAGTTAGGAAATAAGGACACCATTATCATTGTTGTTAAAATATCTTTGTAATACAAAACAGGTAATTGTTCTGTTGCCTAAAGTTAAAATACAAAGTCCAGAGACTGCCATTCTACTGTTTAAGGAAAAAAAGCGCCAACAGCCCACAGCCCCAATGGCATGAGGTACATTCATTCGAAAGCTAAGATCACCTCTCCAGCCCTGATCTTCACTTAAAAAACCCTCTTCCGGTGGCGCTGCGGTTGAGCACTGGGTTGCGAAGCTGCCCTCAGCCTCTGCAGCGCCGGTTCGATCCCCGGCTGCTCCCCGGCCACCGGAGCAGGGTCCCACATGGCACGCAGACCTCTCCTGCGGCCCACTGCTCCCCTCAGCAGTGTACTTCGGTCCTTCTGCCTGCTCTGCTCCCCATTCTGGCTCTGGTGAATTCTCTCATCCTACTGTGCTTGACTGTACCCAGTGCTTGTATAAATAAATAAAAATAAATCTTAAAAAAATAAATAATTAAAAAAACCCTCTTCCAAATAACCAATGATCTACTTGCTATTCTATTTTTTTTATTTTCTAACATATTTTTATTCCATAAAATATCTAGAAATTATTATTTTTAATGCAAATATATTTATTTTTTTAAATAAATTTTATTTTTATATTCCCCATACAATGACAACCCCCTTATTTTGACCCCAATCCCTCCCCTCCCCACCCCTTACCCCCATAGAGTGTCTCTGGTTCATAGTTGTTTGTTGATTTTGATTTTCACGTTCTTATAGTTATTCATTTTCCTGGTCCCTTATTTAAGTTTTCTAGATTCCTGCTATGAGTGAGACCATTCGGTATTTTTCTTTTTCTTTCTGGCTTATTTCGCTGAGCATGATCCCTTCCAGCGCCATCCATGTTGCTGCAAATTGCATGTGTTTATCTTTTTTGAATGCTGAGTAATATTCCATGGTGTATATGTACCACATCTTCTTGCTATTCTAAAGAAGCAAACATATCACCTTTGGTGATCTCTTCTCCTTCTTACTAGCTTTCACCTTCCAGACCTACTGAAATCCTTCATTTTCCTGAAACTCTCCTCACCAGCTCAAGCCCTGAGGAATTCACCTCTCCTGCAGAGGCCTACAGACCTTATTCTTTTTTTTTTTTTTTTTTTAATAGAGGCATGTTTTTATTTTATTTATTTATTTATTTGTTTGTTTGTTTTGTTTATACATGCACTGGGTACAGTCAGAAGCGTGGGAGGGTGAAAGAATTCACCAGAGCCAGAGCGGGGAGCAGAGCAGGCAGAAGGACCGAAGCACACTGCTGAGGGGAGCAGCGGGCGGCAGGAGAGGTCTGCGCGCCATGTGGGACCCTCCTCCGGTGGCCGGGGAGCAGCAGGGGATCGAACCAGCGCCGCATAGGCCGTGGGCAGCTTCGCAACCCAGCGCTCAACCGCTGCGCCACCGGGGAGGCCCCAGACCTTATTCTTTATGCCTTCATCTCAAAGCTGACTTAAAGTTTTAAGTGTCACCCTTCTTTTAGAGATCCTCGGCTTTTCTCTCTTACCATATGACAAAAGTCTACCTCAGAATAAGATTGTGTTTCAGAAGCTTGTATCCCCCAGGACCAAGCAGATAGGAATAAACAGTCTTTGCCAACAGAATGATGTTTAAATTAGATAACAGCCACAAAGGAGAAAGGAAAAACTTTCCTTTTTACTGCTGACATATCAAGAATAAACAAATATTATAGTTGTTCAAACCAGTTGGCAAGCAGAACCCAAGTAACAGATGTGTTTCTTTGCTCTTTACGATATGTTCCAACAATACAGAATGCTACTACTGAGAAAGCAAATCTCTTACTTCCTAAAGGGAAGTAAGAAAATAGCGATTACAAAAGAGTGTCATCACATAAAATCTCAATTCCCCAAAAACTAGTCCACTGAAAAGGATAGAGGTATTAAGTAATTTTATCTTCCCTTTCAGGCAAGGAACACATTACAGATTGACAACCTTCCCAAAATACCAATTTCTATTTAAATATAAACATCTCTCTCAATGTACATGGTATAGCCATGAATAACTACCTGTTTACCTACCATAAATACTCTTAACCATAAATGGTGAAAAGGGCACTTCTTCAAGGCAACTTATCATTACAGGAAACATTGTAAGTAACCGTATGTTTATACAGTTTAAAATTACATGACATATGCATTATAGCAAGTCTCTGGCAAAAAGAGTCACTCTCTCTCATACATACACAGAGTCGCTTTTATCCTTTGATTAGTATAATACATTTCTGCTTCTATGAATTAGGAAAAACCACTACATGGGCCTCCCCTGGTGGCGCCGCGGTTGAGCGCTGGGCTGCGAAGCTGCCCGCAGCCTCTGCAGCGCCAGTTCGATCCCAGGCTGCCGGCAAGGATCCCACATGGCGCTACAGACCTCTCCTGCCCCACCCGCTGCTCCCTTTAGCAGTGTATTTCATCAGTCTGCCTGTTCTGTTCCCCACTCTGGCTCTGGTGAATTCTCTCAAACCACCCCCCGCCCCATGCTTCTGACTGTACCCAGTGCTTGTACAAATAAATAAATAAATTTAAAAAAAAAACTGCTACCACTGTTTCTAAAAAGCTGTGTCATAAGCTGTGTCATAAATCAGCTGTCCAGCTATGCAATTATATTAAGACAAAGACACCGACTTTTTAAATATTCCAAGTATAAACAATCAAATGAATTAGTCAACATTTATTACTTTGCAGGTAAGAGAAACAGCAGTTCTGAAGCAGTACAGGAATAAGCAAGGTGGGATGTATTGACTCTAAACCAACAGGAAAGCTACAGGAGTATCTGGTACCTCAAAATGAACTGTTACTGCACTTAGCACTAAAAGGGATTATTCCACAGTTGTAATTTTTAAAATTCTCAAGAAAGACTCACACTGGCCCAGCATGGGACCATGCCCCACCCAAGAGGCTAAGGTCCCTTGATTTGCCCATCTATGCTAAACACCTCGGTAGATTGGTGGGAAAGATCAGTAAGCTCTCCAGAAAGTGAGTTTACTTCCCAGAAGCAGGGCTTATTTGTCTGCCAAAAATACTCATTATCTTTCAGAAATTCTATTTTATGTCTAATGCAAAAGCTTGTCTTAACAGTCTTCAACCTGGCAATAAATTACATTATAGAAGTTCACATTGAGAGTCTAAAAGGTTAGTGAAAACGTATACGGGCATTTGAAATGCACATTACTAGAGACAAAAAGTGTGGTGATTGGATTCTGTGGCCAGTCTTTAAAAGTCTATTTCACTCATGATTTATCTGAAGTACAGTATTAGCAATATGTCTAATTCTGTACTCAGTCCTATTCGTAACATTGTTTCTAAAGGAAACTGTATTTGAAATTCTACCTAAAACAAGAAAAGCATGCTCAATTTAATACACTTGCGACGTTATCTAGTAATGACAGTGGTTTCCATTGCACGCATTATTTTACATTTAATCTGTATATACCAATATAAGACAAGTGTTAACAACTACACTGAACCCATTAGGAAACTGGGAATCGAGAAGTTGTTCACAGCCAAGGTCAACCACGATGTCAGAGCCAAATCAGAGCCAAGTTTCTATTTGACCCCAGTGCTGGGACTATTATGTCTAATTCTCACAGCAGCCAGGCAGGGGTGGGCTAATAGTTAAGGACCAATAGTTAAGGCTAATAGTTAAGCCAGGCTAATAGTTAAGGACCTGGAAAGCTAATGTTTTAGTCTCTGTATAAATATCACATATCCCTGAGGAGAATAGCAGTCAAGTCAATATCCAGACATTGCCTTTCTATCTCATCCTAAGACACTTCTCTGTGGCAGAACAATAGAAAGTCTTTCTCTGAGTAAGGGTACAACTATACTGATGCATTTATATGAAGAAAGTATCCTCATAAAAATGTCTTTACCCTATTGAAGAAAGGGTACAAAATTAAAATTACGAAAATAACTGGTTCAAGTGACTCAGTTCTGCCAATATAAATGCCATGTTGCATTCAACAGCATAAATCATGTCATCACTTTAAAATTTTATTTGGTATAAAATAAACAAGAGGAAGTTTGTAACACATTTGTAAGGAAATACATTAAAATCAACAGTCATAACCCATCACCCAACCTAAACAACAGACCATTATTGGTAAACCATGGCAGTGTGCTGAGTGCCCCTTCCTTCCTACAATCATTTCCTCCTGTGCATGTTGGAAGAAAAAGTCTGAAAGCCTTTGGTCTAAGATGGTACTTCCTAAATTAACCCTAAACCTTCTGAAATCAAAGTGAAGAGATGATCACAAGTAAGGATATAGAAAAATATCTAAATGTAATCCTAAAGAAGGGAAAAGCTAAATTGTGTATGGTTTTAACCCAGAAACTCCTTACTAGACAAACAGACCTCTAGAAACTTTTGATTTTACTGCAGGTCCACAGCCAACACAAGTCACTAGGAACATGAAATTAAGTTAGATCATCTTAGTACTTGTCATATTATATATGTGACCTGAAGTATGACAATTTCAAATTATTCCAAATTGAGGTAAGGTATTACTAAACCAAGACAACTGTTTCTCCTGTGTATTTAGACATCGTAAAAAGAAAAGGAAAGGAGCAATCTGATTAACATCAATGAACTCTACATATCATGCATAAAAGAGCCAAAACTTGAGGGGGAAAAGCCAGAGAAAACAGTCAACAATTTACTAAAATAATGTGTTAAACGACCCATATGCTTCATGGGAAAAATTTAAGATATGTCAGCTGGGAAGTTGAAGAATGTGAAATATTCACCAAAAATACAAATTGAGATAAGGAAGACTTAAAACATAACACGCTAAGGAGGAGAGAGAAAAAGGAAATTAAACCTAACTGATCAAAACTTAAAGAACATCCTGAGGATGGCATACAACAAAGTGGGGACACCAAAATGAACACAGTCACCAACTATCAAAGTGACACTCAGCACCCTGCCATGTGCCTTATTTTATTACAGCTACCTAGATACTCGACATCCAGTAACATCATACTCTAAGATTCTGGAAGGCTTGGTCCAGAGCTTGGATTATTTTAGATCTCCAAATGTCCAGATCTTGACACCAGACATATTCTATAAATGTTAGAAAAAAAAAATGACCAACTTAGTCAACCTTAAATAGAACATTTAAATGACTTCATGAATCATACTCTCTGACAATGCACGAGAAAGACTATATTACAACAGTGGGCTATATCAGTTAAGGCTAATTTATGCAACAGAAACAAGAAATACTGACATTCTGGAGCTCAACAACAGAAAGGTTTATTTCTGGTTCTTGCTTGGTTCCATGCAGGTGACCTGTAGCTGGGCTCCTTTCCTTTTCATTCTGGGACCATGACCTGTGGACACGCTGGTCTCGAGACAAAGGAAAAGAGAAATGGCAGAACCAGGCCATCTCTATGAAAGCTCCTGCTGGAAAATGGCACATCACCGTCATTTACATTTCATTGGCCAAAGTAAGTACTATGGCCAAGCCAGCTATGAGGGTCAACCCTCAGTGGGGTGGGAAAGCATAATCTTCCAACGGGGATGAAGAGTGGGTAGGTGTGAACAGCAAATGTTTTGATACTAACATAAGGGAATAATAAGGAAATGCAAAATAGCTACCCAACTCCTTTCCTTTAATTCAATAATGATAACAGATGTTCTTTTATTAAAAAAAAAAAAAATCCTTCCATTTCTGTGTTTTTTTTATGAATTCCCACTGAATTCCCTGGATTTGCCCAGGGACCCAGCACTACCTCAACAGGAATGCAAAGTCTGTGTTCTCTCATCAAATCAGCCTTGGAGGGCTCCATTTCACCAGCCAAAATGGAGATAATCCTAGACTCTTCCTTTAAAGGTGTTGCAAGATCAAGTAAAACAATGTATTTAAAATATTTGAGCATATAAAGCACTCAGTGAAATGAGGTATTTATTATTCTTAAAATATATTTGTCCCTTAAATCCGTGTCTTTCTAAAATTATCTTTAATCACAATTAGTTTGTTAAAATTGCTTTTGTGTAGAAAATACATTTATTAATGATGATTCCTTCACTTGTCAACACCATAAGCTCCCCTAGTCTTACAGCTGTTTCTATAGACACACTCTTTTCCCATGACTTCTGTTACTTGTCCATTCCCTAACTGGTCAATTTGTTAAGACTCTCAAGAAGTTCTGGAAAGTAAAAGTATTTATAACTTTTATTTCTTCCCCAAATAAAGAAAATTAAAGAAAGTTGAAGATTCTTCATTTGAAATATAATATAGGTTCCAACACGGCTCCCAAATGAGAATGAATAAAGGTCTTCACACCGAAGACTCACTATCTTCCACCTCAGTCCTTATTAACTACTCCCCTTCTCTCTTTGTTTTCTACTAAACTACAATTCTAGCTTTTCCCCAAAAAGAGGTCTTCCTTTCCCACCCTTACCTCTGTTTCTTCTACCTACAGTGTTCTCTAAGCACAGCTCCAACTTATACAAAGATCCTGCCCAAATAATTGGGTAAGTGCACCACAATGCATGCACAAAGATTTTCATCACAGTGTGCTTTACTAGAATGAACAAATAATGCCCATTATGTGCCCACTAAAAAAAAATGGTTTAATACATTATAGACCACACACATGAAATGCTATGTAACCATCTTAAAAATGAAGTAGATGCATATTTAATTGATATGGCATGGTCTCATTATGCTGTCAGTTACATCATTTTTAAACAATGTTTGTAATGATCTACTTAAGGGAGAAAAAAGTCTTATCAATCATAGAAAGAGTTTGGCAGACAACAGGTATATGAAAAAATGTTCAACATCACTTATAATGCAAATCAAAGTCACAATGAGATACCACCTTACACCAATGAGAATGGCACATATTAAAAGAATCTGGCAACAATAAAAGTTGGTGAGGATGTGGAGAAAAAGGAACTCTCCTACACTGCTGGTCGGAATGCAAACTGGTCCAAACACTATGGAGGACCCTCAAATTACTAAAAATGGAGCTAGCATATGACCCAGCAATTCCACTCCTAGGAATCTACCCAAAGAACACAAAAACATTAATTCAAAAGCATATCTGCACCCTTTATTTATTGCAGCACTATACACACTAGCTAAACACAATATATAATAGCTAAGATATGGAACAACCCAAATGACCAAAAGTAGATGACTGGATCAAGAAGATATGGTACATTTACACGATGGAATACTATTCGGCATTCAAAAAAGATAAACATATGCCATTCGCAGCAACCTAGATGGAGCTGGAAGGGATTATGGTCAGTAAAATAAGTCAGAAGGAAAAAGGAAAACATCATATGGTTTTACTTATAGGAGGAACAACGGGAAACCAAATAAGGGATCAGGAAAATAATAATAATAATAAACAAAACTAGCAGGCAACTATAAGTCAGAGACATTCTGCAGAGGAAGGGGAGGGAAAGGAATCAAAACAGGGGAGGCAAGAGCACACGGGACTATGGTGATGGTGGTGGGAATTTTATGGGGACTATGCCTGAGAGAAGAAAGCAAATATTGTACAAAAATGACCAATGATATTAAAGAAATATATATAAATATTAATAAAAATAAATAAAAAGTACAAGCATTAAAAACTGAAAAGAGGGCCTCCCGGGTGGCGATGCGGTTGAGCACTGGGTTGCGAAGCTGCCCGTGGCCTCTGCAGCACCGGTTCGATCCCCGGCTGCTGGCGAGAGTCCCACATGGCGCGCAGACCTCTCCTGCTGCCCACAGTTCCCCTCAGCAGTGGACTTTGTCACTCTGCCTGTTCTGCTCTCTGCTCTGGCTCTGGTGAATTCTCTCACCCTCCCGCGCTTCTGACTATACCCCAATGCTTGTATAAATAAATAAATAAATCTTAAAAAAAAAACAAAAAAAACCTGAAGAGTATGGCAGAATACAAAAAAAAATACATCGTTAAAAATGGTATCTCTGGATAGTGATGATACTTGTGAGCATTCTATCCTTAACAATTTTTCACATTTTTAAGTTCTTTCCAATTAGCATTATTAATTTCTATATTAAAAAATATTTTACAAAGTCTCAAACTGGTATTTGTCAATGTTCATAGCAGCATTGTTCACAAATGCCAAAAGGTAGAAACAATTCAAGTGTCCATCAACAGACAAGTATATAAACAAATATATACACGTACAATGGAGTATTATCCATCTATTTAAAAAAAAGATGTTGTGAAACGTGATAATATGGAAGAATCTGTAAAAAACGTTATGCTAAGTGATGTGAGTTAGATACAAAATGACAAATATTATACAATTCCATTTATACAAGGTATCTAGAATAGGGCAAATTCATAGAAACAGAAAGTGGAAATGAGTTTATCTAGGGCCAGGAGGCAGGAATATGGCATGATATTGCTTAATGTTACCCCAGTATCTGTTTCTTGTGATAAAAATGTTTTAAAAACAGACAGTAGCAACGGTTACTCTACACTGTGACTGTCTTATGCCAATGAACTGTATACTTAAAAATGGTTAAAATAATATTCATGTTGTTTATATTTTTTAAAGATTTATTTATTTATACAAGAACTGGGGTACAGGCCAGAGGTGTGGGGGGTGAGAGGATTTACCAGAGACAGAGTAGGAAACAGAACGGGCAGACCAGTGGATGAGACAGGAGAGGTCTGCTTCACCATGTGGGTAGCTCCCTGGTCGGGAATCAAACTCGTGCTACAGCAGCCGTGGACAGCTTCATAGTACTGTGCCTAACCCCTTGTGCCACCAGGGCGGTGCCCTATGTTATTTATATTATATAAAAGTAAAAATTTATTGATAGTTAAAAAGGTGTATTAATTAGGGCCTCCCTGGTGGCACAGGCAGTTGAGCACAGCTCTGTGAAACTGTCCGCAGCCTCTGCAGTGCCGGTTTGATCCCTGCAGGCCGTGGAGATGCCCATATGGCGAGGGAGACCTCTCCTGTCTCGCCCGCTGCTCCCCTCAGCAGTGTATTTCGTCAGTCTGCCTGTTCTGTTTCCCGCTCTGTCTCTGGTGAGTCCTCTCACCCTCCCACACATCTGGCCTGTACCCCGGTTCTTGTATAGATGAATAAATTTAGAAAAAAAAAAGGTATATTAATTAAAAGGCATCAATTATTAATAGTAAATTCATACTCAATGTCATCACATCCTGAAACTATCCCTGAGCTAGCAGACTCTTACCACACAGGTGTAAAGTCAGGAACTGGGCACAGTGCAGGTTTTCTGATCCCATGCAGACCGGGTAAAGGAGGAGTCAGAGTCCTCAGTAGTTTTGCAGGTTTTTTATTTGGGGTTCACCAGGCATATGGCAGGCAGGGGTGCTGGCTGGGGGGCTGGGAGGCTGGCAGGCCTCCCAGCCCCCAGCAAGTCTTTACTCTATCTGGGCTATCTGGCGTTCGTTCTGCTGCTTCTCGGCTTCTGCTTCGGCTTCTGCTGCTGCTACTGCTGCTGCTTCTGCTGCTGCTGCTACTGCTGCTGGCGTCCCCGTGACGCCGCCCTTAAAAAGCACAGTCTTAGCTCAGCTGAATCCCATCTACCTATGCCCACACCCTATTCCAGGTGCCCGCCATCAGGCATGCATTCAGGACAAGGATCCATCATCTATCCTGATGGTGGAAGGGCAGAAAAGCCTGATATTTTCTTTACCCTACAACAGGTAATTTCTTTTTCTTGTTTCCTGAATTTTTAACATACCTTTTATAATATCTAACACACTTGTTTTGAAATTATAGTTTTCTATGTTCAGGCTTGACTAACAACTCATGAAGTGGAATAAGTCTGTCTTACTAAGCAAGTCTGTAAAATTTACACATTTTAAGACTATACACCTAGCAGTGCTTTAAGCAAAATTCATCTGTATTGAATTGGACTTGTTCAGAAATAGCATAACGTCAGAATATTTAGTCTGTGGTGAGGTTTCTCTGTTAATTATTATTCCCATGTTTGCTTTCAAAGTTACCAAGTCACCCTTATTCAATTCGAATCAGGCACAGGTCAATATTTCTTAATCCAGAGGCAAATCTCTCAAATTTTTATCCATGAGCTTCCTTCCACTTACAATGGACAAAAATTACTTTTGCAATAATCCAAAACCATCCCTGACTCAGTAGGAACTATAAATACCTATTGTTTCAGGAGGAAATCAGGGAAAGAAATGTTTTAAGATTACGTAAGTCTGATTCAGGGAACTGACACAAACAATTGCTTTGAAATATCCAAAGCATTTTTTTTTAAAAAGGTTCAATCAAGAATATGTTTTGAGAATGAGGTGGGTGAGATTTAAAATAAAAACAAGCACCACAATCTTGGTTGTTACTTAGCAATTGCAGGTTTCAATTGTTCCCTTCTAAAGGGTAAGTCAGAAACCTAAAGAAACTGCTTCCAGAAGAAATAATGAGATATCTGATCCAGTTACCTTTCTTTCCCCCATTTTACATCGCAAGATCTTAATCAAGCCATTATGAATTTTAAACTGCCCTGGTTTTGTTTTGTTTTGTTTGGCTCTTTTCTCTCTAGAGACAATTCACTTTAATTACAACTTAATTTCTGAATTAAAAGCAAAGCTTTATGACATGCCTAGTCAGGAGGTGCCCGGGCTTCTTGTTCCCACAGTGGTACTACCCAAGGAAACATAAATTTGAAGGAGTACAGAGAAGAGAGAGAAGGAACTTCAAAGGGAGTGAACAGGCTGACTTATCTCCCAGCACTGTCAGTCCACAGCCAAAAGAGGCAAGGACTGTTAGGGTCCATTATAAAGCTGAGTTAACAACCTGAGAACTCTAGTCACGCACTTAAGAAAATTGGTTTAAATTGTAAATTGGTGTCGCCACTTATCTTCAATTCCAGAAGCTACATGAGCATCACAACTTGGGTTACCAAGCATGGATTCAAAACAAATGGTTTTATCAACTGAACCAAATCTTACCACCAGGGTTGAGAGATAATTGAAAAACTGTGGCTTAGAAATGTCTTCACAACAGGAAATCTACTATCAGTGGCGTAGTAAAGCCAGCTCATGCCAGTCCACTAGAACTGACTGTCATATCCTCAGGATTTTTGGCAAGCCAGTTGTGAAACAGTCATCATTAAAAGTTAAATTATATAAACATACAACTGAAATAAATTATACTAAAAAAAGATAATAGATACTTCAAACTCATTACTGCCTATTTACTATGCTCTTGACGTTATTTGCAACTGCTGTTATCACTTGGAGAAAACCACATAATGGTGCTCAGTTCACTTCCCAACTCCGATTGCCGTGTCTTTGTTGGTCATTTGAAATCAGCCACAGTAGGACTATTTACACCACGTATTGGCAAATGCAAATACTGCGATACAGCTCCTCCTTGCAGGGATAGTTCATAACATGCACCTGCAATGTTAACCTACCCCTGCCTGACAACAGCTTTGGAAATTCAGCTGGTTGATTTTTTTAAGACAAAACAAGAGCTTGTAAACTATAAATCATGATAAAAGTAGAAGAAAAGAAAGTAACATTGTGGCCCTATAATGTACCAGTCATAGCACAAAGTTGTATTCACAAAGTCCTTTGTTTCATGAAAGGTTTTGTCAAGCCCAATATACAGATGAGTCAACTGAAGTTGAAAGGCTGAGTAACTACTCAAAAGCACAAGAGCAAGAGTCAGGTCCATGAATGTCTGAATCAAATTATATGATCCTTCCACTAAGCTATCCCACATATTGGCATTATCATTATCATAATATAACCAAAATTAGTCACATATAACTGTCAGATAATTTACAATCATTAATGGTCTCTGATGTAAGTGTAGACAAAGAACTCAATTTATTCATACTCACCAAGGTTATTCCTATTAACTCCATATTGTACTTACAAAAAGTAGTTAAGAAATGGGGCCCAGGAAACCAATGGGACTAAGCATATCTGTATTTGAGAAGGGCTATTCCACATTTACTATAAAAGGAATCTTCTTTTAATTCTTTAAATACGTAAGTCTATTCACCAAACGGATGCACTGTACTTAAAATAACACACCCTACCAAGAATAATAGTTGTTCCTCGGTATCCAGATGGATTGTTCCAGAACCTCTACCTTGACAAATACCAAAATCTGTGGATGCTCATATAAAATGGCACAGTATTTTCATATAACCTATATATCAGCCCATATACTTTAAGTCATCTCTAGATTATTATACCTAACACAGTGTAAATGCTTTGAAAATGATTATTATGCTGTATTGTCTAGATAATAAAAACAAGAAAGAAAAATCTGTACATGTTCATCACAGACATAAGCAACAAAGATTTAACTACATGACATGGATTCTAGGTCCATGGTCGGTTGAATCTGTGGATATAGATAGAACCAGCAGATTAGGAAGGGTCACTGTAATTTCTCAAATAAAACATCAATTTTCTAAATGGTTTGAACTATTTACTTTTAAAACATTTTCTCTACTAGACCTTGAAGTTATAGCACTGTGCTATTCTTTCACCATGTTTTTTTTTTTTTAATAGAAAATTCACCTCACAGCAAAAAATTTGCAAAGGGCTAATAAAATGTACTTACTGATTATTTAAAAAAATTCTTGTCATCTTGGCTTCCTATAAGTTACCCGCTTCTCCCACTGTTCCAGTACATTTTCATCACCTGTCATGAGAAGAAAGAATCTTATTACTTATAACTCTCATAAAGACCATTTCTTGGTTTCTATTACATTAGTCTTTTCCTTTGTTTATATCCAAAACAGAGAAAAATTCAGTGGTCTCTTCCTTTCGCTCTAAAATCAAAAAGAAAGAAAAGAATAACAACAATGGAAAGGACCTCAAGAGGGAAAAAATTTTAAGAGGGGTGTTTTTATTTGGGGGGCTTGGGGTGGAGAACCTTTACAACATATTCCCTTATATTTCAGGAAGACTTGGTCTGTGTCCTAGAAGAAAGCAGTGTTAGAGTAACTTCCCTTTTTTCCCCTACCTTTTCCTCCCAACCTCCTCCTTACTTTTCAAAAATGGGTGACTCATTTTCTAGGAAGTAAAGGCCCCCTCCCGTGCTAATACCTGGAATCAGCTAATTTCCACATAGAAAACAGGACAGTGGCTGCCTTTTTAAGAAGATCAGACAGTTTCTCTGTTCCAGCTTCTCTCCAGCTGTCCCAGGATGCCTGGGTCAGAGTGATTAGGGCAGAATGCATGTTTCTGTTTCAGTTTCAGGGAAGGAGGTAACTGACACTTCCCAGTTCTCCAATCCTGCTCCATCAGTAATTAAAAGTATTAACTGTGTTGACTCCCATTTGAATCTTTGTTCTATCTCTTGAATTTTAAAACTTATAGGAAAGATGAGTCACTGGGCAACTGAAAACACCAACATCTAACACAGGACAATGCACAGACAAAACCTTGGTCAAAAGTCCTACCATTTACCAGCCATGTGACTTTAGAAAATTCAGTCATTTTTTTCCCCTAATTTCAGTTTCTTCATTTCTGCAAAAGGATAAAGTGTCTTTATGGTGTAGCTATGCGGTTTAAACAAATGAGAGAGACAATCTGCCAAAATCAAGCACACCTTGCTCCAACAAGGATTTTATCCAGCATCAGCAACACTCAATGCTCAGTGATCAGACCTGGTACCGTGTCCAAATATTTAAATAATAGAGGTCCCATGGTATACAAATGAGGGGCTTCCTGAGTCAGTAAAACTCTCAAAAAATAAGTAGGGCTTCCTATAATTCATGGAATAATAGGAGAATAGAAAAGTCCCCTTTTCCAAAAGGAAGTTATACCGGATGGTGTTTTACTTTCTGTTTTTAATTTTATGACTTTTTTTTTTTTTTTTTTAAATTTCATGCCTAGGTCTACGACCTAGGCAAAGTGGTAAGTTCCACTTTCTTTCCCTTCACAGAGGAACCCGGAAAGAAAACACCTCACTTCTAAAGGTACAATGTAGCTATTGCACATTTTACATGAAGAAGTCATGGCTACTAGGAGATAATACTTACAAAGGAGAAACCTCAGAGGATTATTTGAAGCCTCAAGTATTAAGTAATTCAAGGAGAAGAGATTTAACCTTGATTGTGAAATGGCTCCATACACTGAGATACCATGACAGCCAAGTGTCACCTCAGTTACAGAGTCACCAGAATCCTCAAATGATCTGAACCACTAAGGGAATGGGAGGAACATAAAGATAAGAAAGAATGACTGGAACAAATACCACATAAATCCAGAGAACTTCCAAACAAAGAATTTGCCGATGTTAATAAATATAGCAAGGAAAGACAGAAGAGCCAAAAACCGGTACATCACAGCCAAACTGAGACATACCTATTGGCTGGCTATAGCTTTATATGCACACTCACTTAGCATGGATGCCGCTTCAAAGCATGGGAGATGCAGAAGCATTTTATATAGGTTTAAAATAAATAGGCTTGAACTCAAATCTGCTATGTAACAGTATTATGGTCTTTGCCAAGTCATTTAATCCTTCCAAGTCTAAGTTTCCTGGTCTGTAAAATAAGGACAATAATGCACATCTCGGAAAGCAGTTATGTAAATTAAAGATAACATGTGTATAGTGCCTGCCACAGAATATGTCTCCAAAATATGATTGCAATTACTGTGTTCACTAGTGCAAATATGATTATCTATTAGATTCATGGTCATAATTGCAATTATGGCATAGACTGCATTAAATTCAAACTCTAATGTGAACATTTTGGAGAGAGGCTCAAATCAGACCTTTAGCAAAAACATAAAAACTTTCTAAGTTGATCAGAATGAAATGTTAAATGAAAGGCCCCATCTAGCTGACAGCTATTATTAATGTGTAAACAGAAAGCTCCTGTCTCTGCGTTTGTTAGCATTCTTCATATCAGTACTCAAGTTTCTTTTCTTTTTATTTGAAAGAGGGAATGAATCATTTCCATCAGTGCTAATTCTTCTGGTGTGTACTGTAGTGCCAACTACTTAGCAGGCATCTGTGGGAAATAAAAGCCACGCTGAGTGTGACAGACAGCCTCTCTTCCAGGCTAGCCTCAAGTTATAGCCTCCTCATAAATAGTATGGAATTTTCAGCCATGTTTAAAAAAAAAAGAATCATCAGGTGAGACAAAATCAACTTTTTTAAACAGAACTTTCTATCTATCTTGAAAAAGTGCTCTTTTATCCCCTCAAAGTCATCTGCTCTGAGATTCACTCCAAAGAGATGACTTCTCAGGTTCAGCTGAGTTCTCTTCTTTTTATCTTCAAATCCAATGTATACTGCCCACAAGAAAATCAGTCTCGATAAAGTTTAGTCACTCCTGACTTTTGTACAAAATCCATTTTGTTCTCTATAATGGAAAATATTTTAATTGGTTTAAGGAATCGAGTTCATCCTCAAAGACATTAATTTGCCACCACTGTGGTTATTCAAAAGAATCAGAAGTGATTTCATCTACAGATTCTGACAAACTGCCCTTTTGGCAGAAGACACTATGCCAAGTGCTGGGGTTAGAGAAAGGGGCATAAGGTGGTTAAGATGATGTTCATTTAAAAGAATGTAGTGCAATGGTAGTGTCATCAGAATCCAAACAATTAGCTTAGCTGATGCACTTGAAGAAAATAATCTGGATATTAAAGTCCTGGCCAGGAGAGTTAGAAGCCCCGTACCACTTAATTATGACTCATATACAATGTGAAGATTTCACAACAGTCACACAAAAGCCTGGTTTAAAAACAAACAGACAACAAACAAAACACTCTTTTTCTATGTACACTCTATCCTCGAGAGCAAGGCCCATGTCTGCTCCCTCATGGTGGAAGGAATCTGGTGGGAGTCAAGATTAAGAGTATTTGAGAGGCTAGGTGCTAGAGCTAACACCTGCACTAAGGCTGCAAAAATGCAAAGACCCATAAACATGATTGTCTTTGGAGTCTTAGCGTCTTTGCCCCCCAGTTCATTCATTCACTAAGTGGGAGCGTCTGGGTTTGCTCTATGGGAGAGTGTCCTATGATCATTAAGGGCATGTGGTTTGCAGTCACACAGAACTGCATTCTCCAACCTTCTCTGAACACCTCCACCTTGAGCATGTTGAATTTCTCTAGGTCTCAATTTCTTTATCCATAGGCAAAATGGTAGTAAGAGCAATACTAAAACTTAATGTTGTTATATGGGTTAAAGACATAATGGCTGTGAACCATTTAACTCAGCTCATGGCAAACAATAAGTGCTCATTAAATGTTGCTGCTATTGGAAGTATACTGTCCTCATCTTTAAGAGGCAAAGCAAGTACCAGTAAGACATCAGTAAAAAAGGTGTCCCCCAGAGGTCAAATATGTTCCAATCCATTTTAACAGCACACCACAAAGAGATTTAGGGTGAAGTTTCATTTAGTTAAAAAGCACAAATTCCTGTTTTACCTGTGCCTGTATCTTGGGAGCAAAGGCAGTATGGCAGCAACACTCACAGGCTTGTTGGCCAGTGGAAAATAATAAATGTTAAACCTGACCACCGAGAAATAAAACTGTATCACTTGCTTGAGTTTATTATAATAAGTGGCAGAGCTGGGGTTCACAGCCCATAGTCTGGCTTCCCTCCTTGTTCTTAGCCTCTATACAACAATGTCTCCTTGGCAATGAGGAATAGCAGTAACTGAACACTGATGAAGACACAGGCCAGGGAAATATAAGAAATACCCTAAAGATGACTGAAGAGAAGAGGGAACTAACATAAAAGATCAGTTAATGGGGCCAAAGAGTAAAAAGGACAGAAACCATTAATGAGTCTAAATTAGAATCTAAAAACAGGGTCATAGCAAGGGATGCTGAAAGGATGGCACTGTGAAAGTGAACTGATGTTGGTGTTCAGCACTTTTTTAAAGTACAACAGTGATCAGAAGACACAAAGGTTAAGGAGACCCCGGCACCTTTACAGATGTCACATTATGACTCAGAAACAACTGCTTGGGGACCAAGTCACACAATGAAATTACCAGCTGTCAAGGGAGAGCCCCAACAGCATGAAAGTCAATTTTACTAAGATGCTACTTTTCCTGGCATTTTCTCAGCACACAAGAGGGGGAAATGCCACCCAGGGTTACTGAATTCTCTGCAGATGGAAAGACGATAGAAGGGATGAGAAACATGCTCCAAGTTAAGGAGACTGCACAGCAAGGAGCGAAAGGATCAATAGAAGCTGTATTCCTGACCAGTCTCAAATGTGGCCAACTCTAAAATGGCTCCCAGGACCCCAGGCCTGAGTAACTCCCTCCCTCTTGAATAGAGGCTAGAACATGTGATTTACTTATACCAATAGAATAAGGCAAAAATGTCAGATTACATGGTGACATCATGTAAGACTGTCACCTCCTTTCTGCTACAAGCCCTCTCCCTGCAGGCTTTGAAGAAGCTGTTATTCACTGAGCTGCCCATAGAGAGAGGCCCTTAGCGCAGCCTCCAGCAGAGAGAGTTAATGAACAAATGAATTCAGCCAACAATTCAAATCTTCTCCAGTTGATCAGCAGCCCTGGCTGACACGCAGATGTAGCCAGATTCCTGACCCACAGAAACTGAAAAAGTGTGTGCACTAGCTAAGTCTCTAGGTTTGTGGCGATGCTGTTATGTATCTATTGCTGACACAGAAGGGAAGTGAGGTCAGAGCCTCTGATGCAACCACTTGTGCTTTGAAAGGTGGGGACAGTAGGAGCCCTGGGGGCCAGGGTGGGAAAAGTAGGCCTGCCCTTACATTGCTGTTCCTCCTCCTAGGAGTCTCTGTCTCAGACCCTCAGTTTCCTCTCTTTACACAGGCTCTGACCCTATTCTTAGAATTTGGCAGGCATAATGGAATATATTTACCAAGGAAACAACAACCTTATAAATGGTGACCAGGTTCCCGGGCTGACCTGCAAGGGCTATTTATCATGTCAAACAGTGACACACATAAAACAATAAGAGGATTTTGACCATCCTATTGGCTGAACTATGTCTCTATGACTTGACTCATCACAAAAACACTCTAACACAAGAATATTTTTAATGTGATATAATTGACTTAAACCCATGTTCAGAGACAAGTTGAAACTTTTTATATTAGTGGTTTTGAGAAGAGAATAAAAATTAGAACATTCTAAGTTCTACCTAAATCTTGCCAAGATGGGTTCTTTATAAACCAAACATAAGTATTCTGAAATCTTCTGAGCAAGAACCAATTGCCTGTACAAATTAATTTGATTCGCCATTCTCAAGCAGAGGATATAGCTAAGACCAACTCACTGGGTCAGAGACCTCTTACCTCAATTGGCCAGCTTGCTACAAGCAGAAACTGGTAGGGCAATGCTACATCGCATTACTTGATGCTGGAAAATCCCCATTAATCTTCTAGTCCTGATGTGTCAGTTGACAGATGATGACACAAAGACCCAAACACTTTTAAGTGACCTGTTCAAGGCCGCTCAGCAGCACAACTTGGGCTTCCTGTTTCCCAAGCATCTTAATTTAATACTCTTGTTTAACTGAACTAACTGCAGCACCAGAGATAATGAAATCACTGATATCAGATATTCTGTAAGGCAAAAACTATAACTCACTTCCCATGATACTATAAGGCTCCTACTTGTAAAAACTAAACTTAGTGGCAAGACAAAAAAAGACACTGAATAAACATTCATATTAAATGTTTAATCCATTTTCAGAAGCAATGCACACTATTTGCTAAGTAAACTGAAATGCCCCTAAAATAGGGTGCTTTTTCTTATGAATGATCTGCTCTTTTTTAAAAATCAATGTAGGGAAGAAAATCAAAAGAGGCCTACAATAAAGACATGTGCAAGCACATATATTTTATTGCTTTATATATTGCTACTCCTAAACTCACTGATTTATTCCACAGATGTTTTGGGGACACCTACTATGTCAAAGCCTTGTGATGAGTGGTATGTTTAAGGAGCCTATCTGGACATAAATAATGATTACTAACATTTTTAGCAAAAGTAACAGCATCTAAACAAGCATCCACTGCAAAGAGACATTTCTAGTATGTGTTTTGGTAGACAATTGGGGGTGCAGATCTGAGCTCTCTTTTCTGCTAGAAACCTTTGCATTTAAAATAAAGAGCAACTTATTTTTCTGTGTAATGATACTATCCTTAAGGCAGCAGTAGGAGTTATCTAAATAAAAGGGTTAATACACTCCCAGGTCATATACCTCCAAAACTGCTATTATGGGACTTCCCTAGCAGCCTAAAAGCAACTTTTTAAAAAGAAAGTGGCCTTTTACTCAACATTTTCCTTCCTAGTCTTCTCAGTACCAAGAACAAGTATGTATTTAAAACAAATCAGAAAGACATGAGAACTTTTTTTCTCCCACATAGCCAGCAGTTTTCATCAAGAACTTAAATCTCTAGGACATTATTTAACCCCTCCATATTTTAACTGCATCTGAATTCTTTGACATGTAATTACTAATATTACTATAAATGAAAACAGGTAAGTCGTTTACCATGTGCAAGGCTCTTTTCTAATGTTTTACAAGTACTGACTCTATTAATCTTGACAAGAGCACTATGAGGCATGTTGTTATTATTAGCCTAATTCTACAGAAATGAAAACTGAGTCAGAGTTACTGAGAGAACAGGAACTGTTGTTCAGACCACACATCCATTCAACAATGGAGGACTATCCATCATCCTAATAGTCCAGGCTGCTCCTAAACTTCTCCTGGAAGAGGGGGAGTAAATTATGTGAACAATGAGTTTGGGAGAAAGGCCAAGACAAAATGACCCTGACTCCCTTTTCAGAGGGGGCCTCTCCCATAGGTGGAGGCTACCGGTTGTGATGGGGGACACTGGACAGTTCAGGTTGCTCCCTCACAATATTCTGGGGAAATCTGTCCCTCTCAAATATGAAGCACCAGAAAATCCACTTGACCCCAGTCCTCTAATCATCTTCATTTCTAGTCTACCTCTGTATGTTTGCCTCCTATTGGTTACAATGGTGTATTCATTGGTACCAAAATTGGGTGAGAAAGCAAGGTGTTAGTCATCTTCCCAAACTCTGGCACAAACAAGTTTTAAAAATCCAAATGGGCAAGATCTCAGTGAAAAACAAAAAGCAAATATTTCTTTTATCAAAAAGATAACCAAAATTCAAAGGAACGCAAGAGCATAGGGAACACAGCTTAGCGAGGGTGTGCCGAGTGGATCATTAGTGAAGCTGCTATCAAGGGGCATCTAAAAACAAGCAGCACTTTCTTCTCTATGTTGGACCTAAAAACACTGTTTCCTCTCCAAATAAATAAACTGTACTCAGATAACATTTTCTACTACAGTACCTAGTCTCCAGTAGTAGAAAATTCTTAGCATTAATAGCCACATTATTTACATAAAACAGGCAAGGTATTTCAATATTATATGATAAATTATAGTGAGTCTAGCCATGTCTGAATTTTTATCAACAGTATGATACTTCTACCACGAAAGTACAGAGACAAAAATAATACCTACAACTACATCACCTAGGAATAAAAATGTCTCTAATGCCAAGACTTCGTATTTGATTTTTCCTTCACTCTCAAAATACAGTGCTTCTGGTTTTAAAAATACACTTAAATAGCTTTCATTCAGTAATATTGATTTTTTTCCTTTGATATAGAGATATTTTAATGCAGACAGTTTGAGTTCAGGCTTTCTTATTCAAATCGTATTTAAGAATGGTTTCCTTAGTGATATAAGAAAATTTTCAAAACAAACCACATTTATTCCATTGAATATAGTCATTGAATATATTCAGCAGCAAAATTAATTTTTTCATACATGCATCATATGAAGGAAGCCAATCATCTAACGCTATCTGCTTACACAGAACAAATGACTAGCGCTTCCATGTCTTAATGCTTGCAATAACCCTGTTGTAGGTAAGGCAGCTGTAGTATTATCCCTGACTGTATTATGCCAAAGTTAACCAACTTTCTAAGGGGCAGGGTTTACACACAGTTCTATACAGTCACAGTTTGTGCTTTTTCTCCTCCAGGCCATTAAGCAAGATAGACTGGGGAAAAAACCCTGCAAATGAGCAATGATCAAAATTTAAATGGAGAAAAAAGGAAAACAAAGGCTGACAGTGACAAAGTGTGATCTGATGTAACGTGTTGTATGTGCTGTGTCAGCCACATCTATTAATAGCAAAGCCAGGGATAACGAGTAAGAAAGGAAAGGAAAAAGAAAAATCAATTAACATAAAAAACAAACTGCAGGTTGGCAATGGAGAATACGGAATGAAACACCAAGCAAAATAGAGAAATGAGGTGAGGGATTTGATTATAGACTTATGCCTAGACCAGTGGTTGGCAAATGTTTTCTGTAAAGAACCAAATAGTCAATATCATATCCTTTATAGGGCATGTGGCATCTATTGCAACTACTCAGCTCTGCCATTACAGCATGAAAGCAGCCACAGATAATCCACAGATGAACGGACATGGCTGTGTGCCAATAAAACTGCATTTACAAAAAACAGGTCTTGAGTCGGAGTGGGCCTTCTAGCTGTATTGTTTGTTAACCCCTGGCCTAGCCAGCTAACTAAACCACCACAAGAAAACTATGACACATTAAGAAAGCAAAGAGAAAGCTGTTACTGGCAACATAAAAGAATCTAGGGACAATGTAACCAATGGGCTGACATCAACCACCTCAAATGGCTCTAGTCCCACAAGCGCTCAGTATTTGGGGACTCAACACATTTTGATTATGAGACTGCAATGATATATTTATTCAGTATCAGTTTACCCAAAGTTATCAACATTCAAAGAAGCAATCTGCTAAGCCCAATCTTACCACATATTCCACAATCACAGTGAAATCATCCACTGTTCCAAAAGTAAAGAAAACAGGAAGAGGCAAAGGAATTAAATCCTGACTCAAGCCTCTGACAGTTCTTCTACCTGGAAAACTTTTCCTGACTTTTTCTGTAACAATTTCCTACCTAAATCTTGCTCTTCATTTAGGTTTGATGAAACATCTTTTCCTCCAACAAGTTTTTCTCAAACATAGCAGCTGAGGTCAAGACACCTGCCATTACAATTCTATGACTCTGAACTCCTTTACTAATCTTGGTATACAGTGCCTTTAATTCCTTTCTAGCTCAGTGTCTGCTTTCCTTCTGTAAATTCCAGAAAGCTGCCTTCTTCAACACCCAAGGACAAGGCTGACAGTGAGAGCCTCAATTACTAGAAGGTTCTGGTATTTCAAAGTGACACTTGGCACTGACTAAATATATAACATAGCCAGTGATGATCAGCAAAGTATGATAAAACCAAAGAGAGAAAGCTGTGTCCAGGTACCTGTAAGCAAACTGTCCGTATATTAGACAGACAGGAGCGGGTCACCCATTCTTAGGTTAGTAAAGTAGGAAGTTGTCTCTCATGCTTACCAGTTAAAAAAAGAAAAGCAAATGTAATTTCAGTTAACGAAAAATTTTTTTCTTAGCCCTTGCATATTCAAAGTTATTTAGCTGGACAGATTTCAAACAAATATCTGTATCTTTTTTGGTTTATTTGTTTAAGTAAATACACAAGGTCTATATAAAAGCAAAAACATTCATACATATACAGAACTGCTTATATGAAGGGGGGGAAGCAGATTATAAAATACACATAGTATGATCTACTTTTGTGAAGTAAAACAGTAAAGTAACTAAAAGGATGTATGCCCCCAATGTGGTTGTTCCTGGTAAAGGAATTTGGGTAAATTTAATTTTCTTCCTTTTATCTTTCAGTATTTTCTTTTTTTTTTTTAACACAATAACCACATTTTTGTGAAGAGTTTTTAAAAGCTATTTCAAGTAAAAAAATCTCTGCTGATTAGGCAATACTTCAAAGCTGTTTAAAAAGAACACTATATATAGGGAAAATGTGAAACAGGGCAATGCTGTTATTATTTAACATAGCTTTGCTGACTGAGTAAAAAAAAAAAATGCTTCTGACCTCCTTAAATGTTCACCCATTCCTACCAATATCATGATGATGATACATCTTACCATGGTGAGCATCAGCAGACAAAAGCAAAATAGTACCAATGCTGAGAGTGTTAATTTCAGTTTCTAACTACATTCTTACTTTTCCTGGAGCATGATATATTTTAAGTTGGCCTAATTTCTCTCTGGTCCTGGACTCTAAGAACTGCACTAACTTACCTATATCTGATTTTAGTGACCAAAATGCATTAGGAGCAGTTAAAAAACTTCAAAAATGAGATTTCCTCTCTTAGAGGTTATTCCTTAGATCAGAAATTGGGAGCCAGACATTACATATGCTGAAGTAGCAACCTGAAATTTATTTTTAGTGCTCACACTGGCATATTTAAATTCCTACACTAAGTATGTTTAATTTCAATTAATGTGGTCATTGAACATCAGCCTGTATCTGAATCAAAGAAATTATCAAATTTGCCATCTTATAGTGTGTTTTAATGTCATACATTCCTTTTCATAAATATTACCTCATAAGTAATGTCTTGGTTTTAAATAATGTTCTGTTGGTAACAAGTTTCATCCATTAAACATAACTTGAAGATGTTTTAAAATTCCAAATGAAAATAAGGTTTGACACCTCTTTAATAAGTGACTGAAATAAACCACACAAAACAAATTCTTTAAAAAGTGGGTTTAGCATGGCAGTTAGCCTCATCCAAATACAACTGTAAATTGTGGGCAAATATAAAAATCAACTTTGAAGGCACTGGAAAGTAATTAAAAACAAGGAGAAAAGGGCACAATCTTCAGCCCTCAAAAGAAGGAAACTGCATGGGAAAATAATTTATAATTTCAGGACTTATCCCCTGAGGGGCACAACCAGTCTATATTACAGCAGATAAACTTCAAGCAGCAAACCACGTCTTTTTACAATATGGGCCTGACAGTATAAGCTGAAAATTGAGGAAGAAAATTCCCAAAATAAGGAAGTCATGGGTGGGGGCCTCCCTGGTGGTGCAAGCGGTTAAGATGCAACACTATGGAGCTGTTCACAGCCACTGCAGCATGAGTTTGATCCCTGCCCAGGGAGGTGGCCCACATGGTGCAGCAGACATCTCCAGTTTTGCCCGCTGCTCACCTCAGCAGGTATTTCAGTAGATCTGCCTGTTCTGTTTCCCACTCTGTCTCTGGTGAATCCTCTCAGCCCCTGCACCCCAGCACTTGTATGCATAAATAAATAAATAAATCTTGTTTCAAAAATGAAAGTCAAGGGGGATGAAAGCTCAAATTTGGGGGCCTCCCTGGTGGCAGAGGGGGTTGAGCACAGTGCTGTGAGGCTATCAGTGGCCTTTGCCACACAAGTTTGATTCCTGGCCAGCTGGGGAGCAACCCAAATGTCACAGCAGAGCTCTCCTGTCTCGCCCTGCTGCTCCCCTCAGCAGTGTGTTTCTGTACATCTGCCTGTTCTGCTCCCCTCTCTGGTGAATCTTCTCACCACCACCACCTTCCCCGCCCCCCTGTGACTCTGGCCTGTACCCCACTTCTTAAAAAAAAAAAAGCTCAAATTTGCAAATAAATTCTACACTTGTCAACTAAACCCAGAACTACAAGACTCCAAGGACATTAGGGAACTAAAACAATACTTAGAAGCTTTTAGAAAGCTGAGATTCCAGCAGCTGCGCACTTTAGAGGAGTTTAAAGATTAATGTTTGCCCAGTTTCATGGGCCAGTATCAGGGGCCTGATAAAGTCTCCAACTTTCTTCTGAAACCACAAACTAGCACCAGGGCTTAAGAAATAACCACCACTTAACTTAAAGAGTAAACGGGCAAAATGGAAAGAGCAAAGCATAAAAACCAGCCTACATAATATTTAAACTGCTTTGTCATTAATTTGACTGCTTATTTGAACAAAACTCCTCTCCTCATGGGAATATAGACTCCCAAGACTTACAATGTAGTCAGACAATATCAACATACAATTAAAAATTAACAGAAATGTGAGGCAAATGGAAAATATAACTCCATAGTCAAAGACAAATCAGTTCATAGAAATAGACCTATAAAATAATGCAGAATTAGAAGATAAGCACTTAACATAATACTACTAAATGCATTAAATAATCTACAGAGAACGATAATTACAAGGAGTCAAGAAATAGAAATGTTCCTCAGAAATATAAAAACTATTTTAAAAATCCAAAAAGAAAATCCTAGCATTAAAAACTCAATATCTGAAATTTTTAAAAAAATGGACATAATAATAAAGATTTCTCAATATAAAGAATCCAGGCAGCAGCACAGAGAGTAACATAATGTTTTAAAAAGCACCCCTATGACCAGTGGGGCAATATCAAGTGGTGTAATTCACATATTAAAGGAGAGTAGAGAGAATGGGACAGAAAAATACATGTAAAGAAATAAAGGATACAAATTTTCAAAACCAAGAATTGGCAGCAAAAAACAAAGCAGGAAACACAGTTAACCACAAGAAAACCTTATCTAACCATGAAAACCAAAGATAACAACCAAAAAAAACCTTATAAGTAAATAGAGAAGCCAAGACATATTGCACATGTGAGAATAAGAATGGGAAACAGCTCATCAGAAACAGGAAGCTAGAAGAAAGTAAAGGATATCTTTAAAAAGCTAAAATGGGGAGGGGAAAACCTCTCAACCTAGAATTCTATATAGAAAAAAAAATCTTGGAAAATAAGGAATTCTTTTCTTTTAAAAGATTTAATTATTTATGCATACCAGAACTGAGGTGGGTATAAGCCAGAGGTGCGGGGTAGGGGGAGGAGTAAGAGGATTCACCAGAGAGAGTGGGGAGCACAACAGGCAGATCTACTGACATACACTGCCGAGGGGAGCAGCCGGCCAGACAGGAGAGGTCTGCTGTGCCATGTGGGTTAGCTCCCTGGCCTGCTAGGGATGAAACTCGAACTCATGCTGCAGTGACTGGTGATAGCCTGACAGAGCTGCCTTTAACCCCTGTGTCATCAGGGAGGCCCAAAGAATTATTTATTTATTTATTTATGTTTTATATCATTGTTCATTTTTAAAAAGGAACAAAGAATTCTTATATAAATGAAAACTGAGGCAATCAGAAATGACACCATACGTAAATCTGAATCTCCAGTGGGAATGCAGAATCTTGGATATAGTAAACGTGTAGAGAAACACTAAAGACTATTTCTCTTCACTTCCTTAAGATATATTTACAAGATATTCTTTATTGTTTATGTATGTGTACATTTACTTTATATACTTAATATATACTATATTAAATATATTAATACTGTATTGTATAGTTTGTAACACATATAAAATATATGAAGACAGAACAGTGAATGTGAAAAGGTAATTGGAAAATAAAACTATACTGCTATAAATAAAACGTTTTTACACAAAGTACTAATGTATCAATTAAAAAAGCACTATTTATTAAGAGTAAACATTGTAATATGCAGAGAAACTACAAAAACAATAAAGAAATATAGTTTAAAACCTACAAAATTAAACTGTAATACTAACATGTATTCAATTAAATAAAGAGAAGGGAGGAGATAGGACCAAAAAAAAAAGTTCTAAGGATGGAACAAATAAGAAACAATAAAATGGAAAACCTAAAACAAACCATACCAATAATTACAGCAAGTAGACTAAACATTCCAATTAAAAGGCAGATATTGTCAGAACATATAGAAAAGTAGTTAACAACTAAATCTTATTACCTGCAACAGATGCATTTTAAATGCAAAGCTACAGATAAAATACACAGGTAGGAAAGCATCTATCTACGAACATGACTTAAATACAATAACCAGATAAAGGCAATAAAAGAAAGCTATAGATCTATATCACTTTGAATGAAATATACTATTAATGTAAGGACAGATGAATACAACAACAAAGTAGAACAGAGGCCAGAAATGGGGGAACACACATACACAGTGAACTGATTGTCTCTACTAAGATGCCAAAGTAATTCAATAAGTATAAGCATAATTTCAACAAAATGGGCAGAAACAAACAGGTATCCACATGAAAGAAGAATGAATCTGGATCTCTATGCCTCTGAGAGAACTGTATAAGTTCAAGATACAAATAAAAAGCAGGAATGTGTAGAAGAATGTCTAGGCGACCATTAAGTAGGCAAAGCATGGTAGATTTTAAGTGATAAATTGGACTTTATCAAAATGATAACTGCTTTCTGTAAGGCACTGTTAAGAAAATGAAAAGATAACTGCCAACTGGAAAATATTCACAATACATATATTTGACAAAGGACTTGGAGCCAGAATACACAAAGCACTGCTATACTTCAAGAAAAAGCATAAAACATCAAGAATAAAGTCACAAAACCTAATATTTAAAATAACACAAGACTTGACTTGAATACTACATAAAAGAAGACACAGGAATGATAGTTTCAACATCATTATCATCCAGGAAAGCACAGAGACCCCATTACACCCACTAGACTGCTGAAAATACCAAGTGTATGCAAAGGCTAGGCAATACTGGAGCATTTTGTACATTGCTGAATGGCATGGTTAATTATATCATCTTTTTAAGAAAAGACTTGACAATTTTCTTAAACACATTGATCCGGTGATGCAGATCTAAGTTTAAATACAAATGGAATGAAAACACATGTCCAGAAAGAGACTTGTACAATGAAGATCATAGTAGTTATATCATAATAGCCAAGAACTGACCTTCCCAAATGTCCATCAATAGGTGAGCAGGTGAAAATCACACAATGGACTAGTACTCAGCAACATAAAGAAACAACTTATTGATACACCTTACAAAATTATGAATCTCAAAACACCATTCAGTAAAGCAAAATAAGCACAGACGCACAAATACATTCTGTAAAACTATGCACATGGAGTTCTAGAAGAGGCAGAACTACACTGTTGATAAAAATCACATGACTGCTTACCCTCTCTGGGGTGGTACGAACTGAGTGCCTATGAAGAAGATAATTCTGTGGATGCTGAAAATATTCTGCATCTTCAGATATTGATTCACTAAATGTTCAAATAAAACTTGTGCATTGTAAATTACACCCAAATCAAAAATTAGTTCACAAATACATGTGAATTAGTTCTGAAGAGGACACAGTCTCTCACAGGTCAACACTACTTCTCTTCTTATTACCCGGGAGACAACTTTTAAAACCACAAAAACCGAAGGCAAGTATGTTTAGTTCAGTTGTTCCATTTATGAAATACACCCAATCAAAACAAAGGAAAAGAAACCTTTATCTACTTCCTGTAAAAATATTATTGGAACATTTGTTCCAACGTAGAGGAATTAAAAGCAATCTGCCCTTTAGGTTTTAGTTAATTCTATTTATCCATTATTTAAAGGTTGCTTTTAAAGAAACAAAGGGAAAAGAACTCAAAAATAAACTATAAAACAACATACATCCAAAGGTTCTTATCTTACTCATTCTAAAGTATTAAATTCTTGCTGTAGTTTAGGTAAGACAACAGTCTCTAGGGAAATGAAAATGAAAACTAACTGTTCAGTTCTCAGGCAGGTGCAAGAGAAATACATAAACAATTACCTTAAAGAGTAAAGAAATGTTCTTTAATACATAATGGTAAAAACCTCACTTGGGGAAAATACATCACTTCTTTTCCCTCTAAAACCACATTTAATATTGGTGAATAAAAGGTAAAAAGTAAATAAAATAAACTCAGTTATTCTTGAATTCTGAAGGGCAGTAATTTTAAGAAAGAAAAAACCTATTTAGTAACTAACTCCATATATCCATTTTTCTTAGGGTAAGGAAAAACAATGCATATGTTTCAAAGAAAAACCCCACCGACAGCAAGAGGAACCAGGCACTAATTCTGTAAGACTTGTCCACATATCCTCCAACCCAACCTCACAGCTAGTTGACTGCAAGGGAAATCTGAAGGCCAGTCAGGCTAGGCCTCAAAATGAAAGATGGGCTGTGTCAATTCTCACTGTTAGGAATTTAATTGTGATACAAGTCCCTTATTTTCAGTCCTCTCCATAACTGACTTTTGTCCCTTCTGCTCTACTGAAACTATCCATTACAAAGTCAACGATGACCATCAATATGCGAAAGCCAATGGTCAGTTCTCAGTCTCATAAAATAAGACCCAGCAGTAGCAAGTGACACTGTTGACCACTTTTCTGCAATACTTCCTTCCTGTGGCCCTAGAACACCTTATACTCCCTTTTGACTGTCCTCCCCACTTTGGGCAATTCCTTCTCACTCTGGTTTGTGGGTGCTACCTTACCTTTGTAAATATCCCATATTCATTCCATTCTCAGAACTCTTCACTACTATCTTCTGTCCTCCAGGTCAGCAATTCTCAAACATTTGGGACTCAGAGTCCATTTACATTTGAAAATTATTAAGCTCTTATAAGTACTATATCTGTAGTTAGTTACTATCAACATATTTGTGTGTCACACACAAATAATTATATGTCAACATAAATATTTTATTTTTTAATTATTTTTAGGAATTTAATTTCCTTTTTTAATTAATATACTTATTTATACAAGAATTGGGATACAGGCCAGATGCGTGGGAGGGTGAGAGGATTCACAAGAGATAGAGCGGGGAACAGAACAGGCAGACCGAAGAAATACACTGCTGAGGGGAGCAGTGGGCGCAACAGGAGAGGTCTGCTCGCCATGTGGGACCCTCGCTGGCCAGCCGGGATTGAACTGGCACTGCAGAGGTTGCAGACAGCTTCACAGCGCAGTGCTCAACCACCTGCGCCACCGGGGGAGGCCCAACATAAATATTTTAATGTAAATGCATTTTCCAAAACAAAAATGTATTTAGTGAGAAGAGTGGCTTCATTCACATTTTTAAAATCTATTTACTACCTGGGTTAATGGAAAATTGCAGATCCCATTACCTGTGTCTGCATTCACTCTGTTGTGATGTCACAGGTAACTCTGGAAAACACTACTGTACTGTACATCTTAGAACCACTTATAAAAAGTTTTAACTGCCAACTCCCAATAAAAGTCCGAAGACCCCCATGGTTCTCTACCAGTCTTTGAGAAATACTTTAGGTGAAATCCAACTCCATGGTGGTAAATACCATTTCTTCCAGGACAACTCTCCACAAATAGATACCTCTGGCTAGACCCTCTTGAACTCCAGGTTCAAACAGCCAAGTCCCTTTCTCAGTACTCCCATATAGCTATCTAACTAATAAAAACCTCCCCACAAACCCAGCATTTTCTTCTTGCATTTTCCCCACATCTCAGTGAATGATAGCTCTAACTTATCAGCAGCTCTGATCAAAAATAAAAAAAAAAAAAACTTTGGAGAAATCCTAAATGCCTTTCCTTCAAATTCATATGGGACCCATTCCCAAATTCTATTAGCTTTTCTTTATGAATACATCCAGAGTCCCACTACTTCTTACCCCCGCACTACTCTTTCCACCCTAGTCCTAGCTTACAGATCTGGCCCTAGACTTTGGCAACAGCCATCCTACTCTGTCCCCTATAGTACATTCCTCACATAGCAGCCAGAAGAACTTACAACACAAATTAAATGATGTCACTTCTTTGCATAAGATCTCAGGTATCTTCTCCCCTTACTCAGAACAAAAGCTAGACTCTTCATCATATCCTACCATGGTGCTATGTGATATGCCTCCCCCCACCTCTCTGCATTCATATCTAACAACTCCCCCCCTCATTCTCTCCACTCTAGCCCTGATGACCCCTTTCTGGTGCTCATACAGTCTCATCTTAAGGTCTTTTCAAGTGCAATTTCTTCTACCCAAACATATTTCCCTCTTATATCCTCTCCTCAGTCAACACTCAAACACCACCTCAAAGATGCCATTCCCACCATCAGTCCATAACCTTTCCCTACTTTATTTTTCTTTCTAAAACTCATCATTACTTGATGAATTTGTTTATTCTCCTCCACCAAATACAGTAACAGAGATTTTGTCTGGCTGAAAGCTCTATCCCAGTACCTAGAACAATGCCTAATATGTAGCAGGTGCTCGCTTCATACTGTTTGAGTGGACAAACAGAGCCAACAGTCTATGAAGCATCAGGAATTAAAGGTGAAAAGGATGAGGTAGAGGCCAGGGTAGCCACATGTGAGCTAGCTCGTGTGGAAATGTGGAAAAGGTAGCACCATCAAAATAAAGGGTCTGAAGAAAAGGATTTGAGACCTGCTGTTGGATAGCACTACTGCAAAGAGGCCAGAGACAAAATGATTGCCAAATATTTATTTCAAATAGTAGCACTTAAAGTACACTCAAAATGTACAAACACTTTGGGACAAGAGTATTTTGAAGGTCATCTGCATCAATTCAGTATGATCTTACACTCTTTATATACTTAAATATTTTCTTAAAAAAATAAATGGCTCATGCAAAGGAAAATGATTAGCCTACATTAGTCTACTCTAGAAACTTTCAGCCCACATACTAACTTTTCAGTCATTTTCACAAACTAGTTCCCAGAGGGAGATACTCTGTAAGAGTTATATTAAAACTAGGTGCTTAGAGTCACTGAAATTGAGTGAGTCTGACTAGAAAACCCCATAGCAAAAGCACTCTGGTAAGGATGCCAAGAACAAGTACCAGGGTTGCTTAATAATAGTTATCATCTAAGTCATAAGGCCATTAACAGCACGCTGCTTAATGTTTTAGTCAAAAAGAAATTTAAAGATCTTTTTCTTGGGCCTCCCCGGGGGCGCAGCAGGTTGAGCGCAGTGCTGTGAAGCTGTCCACAGCCTCTGCTGTGCGGGTTCGATTCCCCGCCAGCCAAGAAGATACCCACATGGGTTGGCAGACCTCTCCTGTCTCTCCCACTGCTCAGCAGTGTATTTCAGTCAATCTGCCAGTTCTGCTCCCTGCTCTGTCTCTGGTGGATTCTCTCACCCTCCCGTGCTGCTGGCCTGTACCCCAGTTCTTGTATAAATAAAAATAAATTAAAAAAAAATAAAGAACTTTTTCTTTATTCTGACCAAGAAAGAAAAGTAACTTTTGGACTCCAATCATGGCAAATACCCCAAAATTCAGCAGGTTGGTGCAGAGTGACAGGACCATCACCTGCTAACCCTCCAGCAGGAAATGTGAGAGGAGTAGGGAAGAGATGCTCAGGACCAGGTTATTCCCCAACAAGCAAGTCTTTGGGTTCAAAGCCCATGTGGCACTTTCAATTAAATTTGCTACCATTAATGCCGCATCATTCAGACTTCAAAATGACACTGTCCACTCATGAACTATCTTTTCACAGGCCCCATACACACAGTAACAAAACAGGCAATTGTCTCTTAATATGAAAAAAACAGTCTCCTTTCTGTTACTGTCACGTACTCGCCTCCCTACTACGCTACTGCTAGTTTTTACATAATCGGAAGTATACTCTTTTGAAATAGCATAAATAAAACAATCGCACAAAAAAAAAAAAATCACACAATGAACCAAGGTATTTTTAAAGCATGATATTTAAAAAAAAAAAAAAAGTTAAAGACACCCAAGAAAAAGGAGGAAAGGTAGCACTCTCAGCTATTTCTTAAACATTCTTAAGAGACCTGAGGAAGAAGTAATGAATTTTGAGGTTCCACTAGTTGAGCAAAGAAAACTGATGCATCTACCTATCACTTTTGCTTAAGAGCAAAGTTGAATTTTCAGTGCTAATGATGTATAACACGTGTTGCTAGGAACTGGAACACTTCCTAAGAACAAAAATTCCCTTTCACAGTTACCCAGGGTAGTGGAGAAAGCACAGGCTTTCACTGCGGATTTAGATTTGAGTTTGAACCAGCGATCCAGTGCTTATAAACTAGTTGCCTTATACAGGCTGAGCTTTGACTTCCTGGGCCTGAAATAAAGGATCTGGCTGGCTGGACTTACTAATTTCTGGCCTGGGATGCTCCTGCCCAGATATAGGAGGCTCATTCTTTTCTTTCCTTCATGTTGTTACTAGTTACTAAGGTCTTCTCTGGCCACCCTACTTTATATCACAGCAAACACATTCTCATTTTCTCTCTCTTTTTGCCCTACTTCTCCCCCCAACACACATTTTTCCCTGCCCGAAAGTACAACATTCCTATTTAGTATGATTTGGTAGGTTATTTTGGGGCTCTGGGGACACTATTACCATTAATTTAGATGGAAAATTTTTGATCATTCCCAGGGCCCCCAAAATAACTTACCAAACCATACCAAATAGGGACATTCTACTCCTGGATAGCAGGAGAAGCCTGTGCATACACTGCCCTCATATCCACACACCCATCTAGTATCATCCCCATCTAGTATCAGCAGGTCATTTAGCATACATGTATTTGACTTTTTCATCTGGTTTATCCTCTTTCTTCTACTATGCAATAAGCACCAAATTGCAGGCTTGGGATCAATGGGCTTTATTTCCTCCTTGCTCGCTATCTAAAGTATCTAAGGAGAAACTAGAACATAATGACAGCACCAAAAATCTGTCTGTGAAGGAAGCTCTTAAAGATGTCTGCAAGGTTCCAGGGTTTTCATTAGAGATCATGTAAATAGTACATAGCAAGAATATAGTACATATAAATAGTAAATAGTAAGACCTTAGTATATAAAAGGCACTCAGTAAACAATAGATATTATCTTAGGGAAGAGACTATCTTAAAACAGTTAACAGAATATTTTCTTAAACTATGAGACTAATGCCACAGATGACAGAGGACAGTTAGATTACACAGCAATATGAAGCACAAGAGTAAAAGAAGAAGTAACTGGTATATCCATGAGAGTCAGAGATCATTCTGGATTATTCTACATGTAAGACTAAGAAATCTATGCATTCCTTTAGAGGAAACAAAGTTTAAGAGAGGGTTGGGTTTAAAAACAGATTCTGGATTGCAAGTATTATTTATTGGATCACCCCAATAAGGTCCAATCTCTAAAAAAACATTAAGTCACTTTTATCTATTTTGATTAACTCACTTTGATAAAAAAGAAAAACAACAGGATCTGAAAGTGCCAGCAAAATCGTCATGCCTTCAAACTTTTCTTAACAATTGCTTTTTTGACTATACAGGAGTTTGTAAGTGAATATATTAATAACTAATAGTTCTCCATGAAATATTTTAGAAACAAAAGATTTCATAAATGAGCTATTAGTTATATAAACTTTGTTTCTATTATGGTTTGTTACCAAATTAATACAGACAAAAATATTACATATAGTCAAAGCAAAAATAACACATTTTTGAATGTTATCTAAAAAATTTATCAAGACTGTACCAATTAAAAGTCCCTAGGCAAAAAAGAGAAAAGACTGACCCATACCAAGAAAGCTTTCTTTATTTCATTAATAGATTTCTAAAGAATTTCTTTAAAGTAAGAGACTTTTCCTTACTAATCTATATTTATTTCAATTTATTAAAAATATCCACATTTTCAGAAATGCACTGATGCTATGAAAAATACAATGATGAAAGGGAAACTGGGAAAAGTTTGTGTTTTAAAAATTCGAGCAAAAATAATAGTGGATGCTTTGAATTAAATAATTTAAAAGCCTGAAAATATTTATAACGTGGGATGAAAACTATTGTCCTCCTGAGAAACTATTTCCACCAATACTCATAAAAGGTAAATCTTAACAATATTTTAAAAAACAGTTGGATTTTTCCATGATTAAATGTGAAGATCTCTCCTATGATGTTATATTTTACAAAATTAAAACTTCCAAACATAGCTACTTTAAAAAGTCATAATAAACTTCCCCAAGCCCTTCAAATATTAATTTTAAAATCTCAAATCATAATATGGTCTTATGTAAGGGTGCAGCTGACAATCATTCTATTAATCCAGCTGGCATACAAACCATGTTATATCTCTGGTTCCTCACATGGCAGATATTTAAAACACAATGCTAGTTTTCAGAATCTCAAAATACATGACTGTACTAGGCAATCATTATCCCTTTTCTGATCATCATAACTTGAACTCTACACCAATGTAAGTCAAAATTTACTCCATTTAACATTTGCCTAGCACCATAATACATGCTAAAAAAAAATCATTAGTTTAAGTTATACCAAATATATTGCTGTTTCCAGAAAACTGTGCTGTAATGTATCAATGCAGACGGGCATGGGCAGGAAGGGTTCTGGGCATTAGATCAGTAACCCTGACAGCAGGCAACCTCTGCGAGATTCACCTACTTGGGATCCACCAAAAAAAGAAAATTAAAGTTCACAACTGAGCATGTGATTCCTTTAGGTTAGTGAGATGATCTGTTTGAAGTGAACCTGGTTATCAAAAATGATAGAAATAGGCAAAAGAGGAAAAGGATGAGTTTTCCAGAGAGTGTATCGAGTGAAAGCAGAAGAGGGAGTAAGACTTGTGCAGGGAGAGCCAAAGGTCTGCAAGATGTGAGGGGAGAAGCCTGGAAAAAAGGACTGGGACCAGATCACAAGGAGTCCTAAAGGCCAGATTAGAGTGTCTGGTCTTTACTCTGAAATTAGGCACAGTCCCTCCCAGTGGCTCCTTCAGAAGGAAACAAACTCATGAATGGGGCATCAGAAATATTAACCTACCAGTTTGACTAGAGGAAGAGATACCAGAGCTATTAAAATAGACGGCCCAAAGCAGTAAGAGTGGTGACAGACAAGTGAAGAGACGAAAACAGACACATGAAAAGAGGGACATGGTAAAGGAAACAAAGTAGTGAGATTTCAAAACCCATTTAACATGAGCAACAGTGAGTATAAAACACCTAAGGAGAGACTCTAATTTCTCTATCTTCCACCCATAGATGCAGTATATCATATTTTCCCTGGAACAGGGAAAATTAATTCCTTTTTATATGCTATGGACCAGCAATCAATTATTTTTAAATTCTACTTTCATAATTACATTTTTTAAAAGTTATCTGTTTCACCACTGGGGAAAGCTTGGTAAACATCTTAATTCCTCAGTTCCTACAGGAAATACAATTTTGGCAGAGGAATCACAATCCTTCTCAGAATTATTTAGATGGATGAATACAAAAATATAAGTAGTAAAAGAAGTAAATAACCTGTAAGAAATAGGTTGCATATTTTATGTACAATCTAGAACAATCCCCTTCCTCCAACACTGTCATTCTATTTCATTGTTTACATAGCACAAAAATGTTTGTATCACTTCTCTGTATCACTTGTCTCCCTAAACCACCCTCCCCCACTCCCACTGTACTGGAAATTCCATGAAATTTCATTGCTCATTGTTATAGTCTAGTATCTACAATAGTGTATGACACTCAGCAGTTATATGACAGATGAGTGGATGAATGAATATTCCCACTGCTGCAGCACTGCACAACTTCAGGGGAACCATTCATTAATATCTTGTGGGTTGTACAGTGCCTGGAGAGTATTTGGCAAATACAAGCTAAGGCAGTGAGAAAAAAAGACAGCTCAGATACTACTTGACTCCAGTATGTCTTGTTACATTTACAAATTGGGCATAAGTTACTGCTCTCCTGAGAGAGACAGCAGGAGCCTTCTCTCCAGTTTTCAACTTAAGACTAATCTCATTCTTTGAGTAACTCAGTATGTGTTCATGAAAAGGATAGACACTCCTATAGTGTCCTGTAAATAATCAGTATTTTTAACTGTTGACTAAGGATCAGAAATTCCAACTAATGTATCAGCCATTGTAAATTCCTTAGGATTCCCTGGTTACAGACATCTTAGTTAACCTAGCTGTGGCAGAAACACACCTATACTTCCTGATTCAGAGTGGTCAGTTCTATAATACATCAATATCAATCTTCAATTTGAGAGCCAACCCACAATGTTTTTAAAGAATCCAGAAGCAGATAATGGAGATTTCACAGACTGTCAGACTCAGTTTCACAGACCATATCATTCTGATGACAAGGACGTTCTCCTACTATGCATATCAGCGAGAACACAGAAACCGGTCTCTTAAGGTCTTTAACATGTTATACTTAGCACCATTTGCTGACCTCATCACTAAAAGGTTCCTTTTCGCCACCCCTGTTTTATAACGCACTCCATCTCTCCACCTTAAACTTCTGTGGTACCTCTATCACCTTCTATCACCTTCTATGGTCACCTTCTATGGTCATTCCAATGTGAGGGATATAGGTACCACACCCAAGAAGGACTATGTCCCTAAAGCAGAATGAATCACAGGCATAATGGAACACTTTCTGTATGAACATCTATTTCCTTGTCTATTTATTCTTCCCACAGGTCTATATGCCACAGTGATTCTCAGTCTTTACTTCGCAACAGCAGAATCCTTTCTTAAAACTTTGTGGAAGTTCAATATATAAAACATATAAGCACAGCTGTTGCTTGGTGGGATAATGAGGTCATACTTAAATAAGGTCTCAGGGACTTTGGAGCAAAGCAATAAGGACCCATGTCTGAAAAGCAATGGCGTGGTGAGGCTAATGATAATGACGATGTCTAGAAGAAAAGAATATGGAGGGGCCTCCCTGGTGGCACAGGGGTTAAAGACACAGCGCTATCAAGTTATCACCAGCCACTGCATAAGGAGTTCGGTCCCTGGCCAGCCAGGGAGCTAACCCTCATGGCACAGCAGACCTCTCCTGTCTTGCCACTCCCCCTCAGCAGTGTATTTTAAAAGATCTGCCTGTTCTGTTCTCCACTCTGTCTCTGGTGAATCCTCTCAACCCTGACCCCCACACCTCTGGCCTACACCCCAGTTCTTGTATGCATAAATAAATAAATCTTAAAAAAAAGGATAAGGAATAATACATTACAGCTTTGGCTTCATGCTAGCCTGTTTTACGTAGAGTGCTTCTATTAAATGTTCACCTGTCTCCACTGTAATCCTCTTTCTCAGTGTGAGAACTCTAATCCATAGGAACATAGATTCTTCAGTTCAGGAAAGACCACAGCAGTACTGCACTGTGAATGATTCTCCAAGAGAATTCAAAAGCAGCAGGACTCTTAAAGCCTGGGATTTTCTCCAGTTAGTGAAACTACCTAACCCAGGCTTTATGCTGTGTGAAATAATTAGCCGGGCCTCCCCGGTGGCGCAGCGGGTTGAGCACAGTGCTGTGAAGCTGTCCGCAGCCTCGGCAGTGCCGGCTCGATCCCCGCAGCCGCAGAGCAACCCACGTGGCGCAGCAGACCTCTCCTGTCTTGCCCACTGCACCCTCAGCAGTGTATTTCAGTCAGTCTACCTATTCTGCTCCTCACTCTGTCTCTGGTGAATCCTCTCACCCTCCCACGCCTCTGGCCTGTACCCCAGCTCTTACATAAAAATAAATCTTTAAAAAAAAAATCTCATATTAAAAAAAAAAAAGAAATATTTAGCCAAAAGAGGAGGGAGAAAAATGCTTGATAAGCAAGTACACTAAGCATTAACTACATTAAGCAAGTAGTAGGGCCAGGACTTGCAAATCAGGATTTGAGACATTCCATCTAACTATGGAAAAGTTGAAGCTACTTGTCACAGATGGGTCACCTTGAAGAAAGAAAATCTCCAAGCCAAAAGAGAATTTTCAGCGCTCCCTTCATGGACAGCATTCATGCCAAGAAATTTTAAAGTCAGACTCACTGTATAATGAACAGAAGAAGCAATTTGGGTTTTCTCATCATAATCTTAACCACTATTAGTTATTTCACAAGATATATGAACATTGGTGGCAATGATGGAGTTCTTGTTTAATACTTCTGTTCTACCTCTGTGGCCTAATCTGAAGAGGCACTAACTGAACTGAATGAGGAATAGGTCAACCTAATAATCAGATCGAGTATTATGCTATTATTCACTGAAATACTCGATAGTCACTTTTTAGCATGTTGTAAAAGAATACTTAAAAATACAGAGAAAATGCTGAAATTATATTAAGTAAAACAGGATCCAGAAAACTAAATCTAATTTTGTTCTTTTTAAGAGGTATATATATATATATATTCATAGGAATAAAAACTGGAAGACTCATATCAAAATTTTATGATCAATGACTATGTTTGAATGGTGGTTTGCATTTTGTTGTCTGAGTTTTGCAATACTTAGTCAATTTTCTATTTAAAATCAGAAAAAAAATTACAAGCAAAAAGAAATTATATATACAGTAAAACTGACACAGCATTCCTGAAATTTTGTTTTGTGTATCTCATTGATTTTGAGATTCACAGATAAAAGGCAGAGCTCTCCTTCCCTGTGTGGCGGAAGTTTATTCCATCTGCTTTGGAAGGAAGAACTGCTCACAGTCTGCTAAGGTGAGTAGAGACTAATTACTGTTGGCAGCACAGTGTGGGAAGCGGCATGGGGTCAGAACAGACATAAGTCCAAGTTCTCAAGAATGACTCAGTCCATCATAAACCAGAACTGTCACTATTTGGAAACAACCTTATCAATGACTATATCAGATCTATCTAGACGCCTTCAATTCTGTGAGAGTCTGGCTATTTAACTGTTTGTTTTAAGATTATCTCTGCATTAATGCAAAGCATAAAAAAATCCTTGCACAAGTTTGCATTCTAAATGTTACTGCCGTGTGTCATCAGTGAGGCAGCATAATTGTTAAAAGCACAGCCCGTGAAATCAAGCAAATCTCCGTTCAAGCTCTGGCTCCACCATTCCTAACTGCATGAGCCCAGGCAAGATCACAAAGTCACAAGCCTCTATTTATTCATCTTTCAAATAATGCTGACTAGACCTACCTTCCAGGATTTTAGTGAAGTTTAAAATATATATGAATGTAAACATCTACTGATATAATAAAATTTAGAAGCCTAGATATACAGATTCTCAAATCATCTAGCCCACTATACTGCAAAAAAAAAAAAAAAAAAAGTGAAGACCATTTATTCTTAAATTCACTTAAACTTAAAATTCATATCCTCAGGGCAATCTCCCAGCTGTACACACTGAGAAAGATCACTGAACTAATGCTACAGACTTAAATAGATGTTCAACATTTCAAAGAATTTGTGCTCTGGAGCATTTTTGAGAGTTCCGTGTGATTTGTTATATAATTTTTTTTTTTTTAAAGATTTATTTATTTGTTTGTTTATTTATTTATTTATTTATTTATACAAGCACTGGGTACAGTCAGAAGTGCGGGAGGGTGAGAGAATTCACCAGAGCCAGAGCGGGGAGCAGAGCAGGCAGAAGGACTGAAGTACACTGCTGAGGGGAGCAGCGGGCGGCAGGAGAGGTCTGCGTGCCATGTGGGACCCTCCTCCAGTGGCCGGGTAGCAGCCGGGGATCAAATCGGTGCCGCAGAGGCTGCGAGCACCTTCGCAACCCAGCACTCAACCGCTGCGCCACCGTGGAGGCCCTGATTTGTTATATAATTTTCAATAGCTCTATAGTAAAGAGATATAGATAATGATACAACCAATGTCACAGACATAGAATTTTTTAGAAATATGAAAGTCCACTCCTACCTCTTATGTTGGTCTCATAATCATCTAAGAATGTATCAATAAATACTTCAGTTAGAAGTATTTGTGTTAGAAAGTATATGTGTTAGAAAAGTGGCATATTTGAATGTCTCATATCAATAACCCTCTCAGTAAAATTTTGAAATGTGGAAAATGCTTACTTTGCATATGCCAATTAAATATTATACATATAAGCCAAATACGATGCCAAGAAATGGGGGAAAGTAGCAAGTAATAGTAAAAACAGTATAGCAGAAAATTAAAATTCCGCAAGTATCAGGATATTTTGCAAACCCTGCTTCAAAAACGGAGATAGCCCTGTATACTATCTCCACTGCATGCAGTAGACAGACAGACATACCCAGTGCTGAGTTCCAGTTCTGTCACTTACTTTCAAGGAAACAGTAGGACAGCTATTTAACAACTTGGAATCTCAGTATCCTCATCTAGAAAATGAGACTTGTTTAATGTTGTCATAGTGGTATGATTACCAAAGACACAAAATACTTCGCACAAGGCATATTTATAGTGTTATGTATTGGTAGGTTGGAGAAAAACTCTAAAGGATCAAGCAACCATATAAAGGATTATATAACATAAAAAAGCAATGCCATATCAAAAGCCAAACATCTATTGAAGGTCGAAGGATATAAAATACAGGTGATCTTGATCTTGACAATAAACACTGTCGAGCAGATAAGAATTAAAGGCTATAAGCAAGTAAATGAAGTATCCAAGCAGCAGGTATGCTGGTGTCAGGAAACAAGCAGGTCAAAGTTAATGACTAACAGGGAAACAGTCACTCTGATGTAGCCACTACCCAGTCCATGGCTGTGATGTCATTCAAGGTCAGCATAAAATCAGTAAGAGCTGATTTGAAGGATGCACATTCACTGAGTTTGGTTTTTTTTTTAAAGATTTATTTATTTAAGCATACAGGAACTGGGGTACAGGTCAGAGGTGCGGGGGGTGAGAGGTTTCACCAGAGACAGAGTGGGGAGCAGAACAGGTGGACTGACTGAAATACACTGCTGAGGGGAGCAGCGGGAGAGACAGGAGAGGTCTGCTGTGCCATGTGGGTAACTCCCTGGTCAGGGATAGAATCATGCTGCAGTGGTTGCGGATAGCTTCTTAGGTTGTGTCTTAACCCCTTGTGCCACCAGGGAGGCCCACGTTCACTGAGTTTTGCTACTGACTGCCCTAATTCCCAGAAAAGGTAGCAATGACATTTCTGGCTAGATGTTTGTTATCACTTTCGCGCTGTGTCTGTTGTCTTTATTTCTTTATTGTCTTTCCGAAAGGACTCTAGAGGGGCTGAGTCAGAGTTGTTCAAGAAAGAGTTAAAAACGATATATATGTACTGCACAATCAAGTTTAGAAAATAAAAATCACTAGTGAATTTGAGACCAAGGGTGAGGTTCTGCTCTAAGAATGGCCTCCTTCCCCAAGGAATGGCTCAAGTTGCCTTAATGCAGCAGAATGGCTCACACCAAGCTCAATCCAAGCTAAAGGTATTACATACCTCCAACAGCTACTGTTTCGCATTTATGGATAGGTTCCTTTAAAATTATTCTCATGTACGTTTCCTGAGGCAGGTCTTGTCTTCTATTTCATAAGTTTTCCAACCAGACACACTTGTGCATTCCAAAGAATTCAATGGTATACCTAGAATAAGAGGGGTAATTTAAGTTTAACCTCTTTGAAAATGGAATCATAAAACCCTGAAGCTGAAAGACACCTTATAAATCTAGACTGCCTCACTATAAATAAAAGTATTAAAGTTTTAAAACAAGAAATTCACAATTGACCTACCCCACCCTCCTGCCTTACCTTTCCTTCCTTTCACCTTCCCTTCCTTTCTCCTCTCTTTTCAGCTTTATTTGTGGGTGTGTTAAAACACAAAACATAACAAAACGTAACATAAAACTGATCCCTTCTTTTCTCAACTGAAAATTAAAGTCTGCAACTCTCTATCACATAGAGGCGTTTCTTTCATTGTCAAAAATTGATATTCACAAATAAAGCATAGTAGCGCTAATATGAAAACAAAAGATAACATTAAAATTCCCTTCTGTACAGATTGGTAGAGAAATAGGTTGTCACTTCTCTGAAGTCAAAACATTACCCTCATAAATAACACCCTTTGAAGTTACATATGTGTAAATGGGTATGTACATAAACAGGAAGCTAGGGATACTGTTTTGCACCTGAAAAAAGCACAAAAAGAGTGTAGGTATCCATCATTTATAGTTATTTGCACTACATGTGAAGGAATGTGGAATCTAAAGGTAGCTAGCAAGATGGCACTTTAATTTGATCATGTTACTTTAATCAGTAACATTCTAATTTTTTCTGCTAAAATTATCTGTTAGAAATGGGTTCTCAACCCTTTTTAGGATTACATAAGCTCCACATCATTGCATAACTGATGAAAGCTAATCCTATTCTATTACCATTCAAATTTAAAGAGGATCATGACTTCTCTGAAGCCCATCCTTGGACCCCAGGATAAAAATCCTGAGGGCTTCATGTACCACCCTGGATAGCTAATATCTTGAGCCAACTAACAATTTAGGAACAAAAGAAACCTTTTTTTTTTTTTAATTACTTTTATTTGTCTTTTTTTCCCCTGTAAATTCCCATTAAAATTATACTTTAAAAGAGAGAGAAAGACACAATCTACATGACAAGACACACAAAAAGTGTATTATAGCTGAACAAACATCAACAGCATTTCACAAGTTGTTAGCAGAGAAGACTGCTGAGCAGAGCAGAAAAGAACAGGGTAGAGCCACACTGCCAGAGAAGAGAGTCAGCTGGGTGCTGCAGGATGGCCTAGGAAATGGAACTACTGGTTCCTAGGAAGGAAAGTAAAAGAAGTTGAAAAGAGGAGGACTGGCTGGAAAGTCTCCAGGAAAAGCAGTTTTAGACCCTTTACACCATATACAAAAATTAACTCAAAATTAATTAAAGACCTGAACATATAACCTGAAACTATAAAACTCTTAACAGAAAATTTCATGACACTGAACTCGGCAATGATTTCTTGAATATAATGCCCAACGCTCATGTAACAAAAGCAAAGATAGACAAGTGGGACTAGATCAACTTAAAAAACTTTCACACAGCACAGGAAACAGAATGAAAAGGCCAACTACATAATGGGAGAAAATATGTGTAAACTATATAATGAGAATTTAATATCCAGAAAATAGAGAGAATTCCTATAACTCAACAGCAAAAATCAAATAATCCTATATTGTACATTTTATAAAAATTTTAAAAAAAGATTATCCTGGATTATCTAGGTGGGTCTGATAGTAACAAACTTTTCTTTTTTAAAGATTTATTTATTTATACAAGCACTGGGTACAGTCAGAAGCACGGGAGGGTGACAGAATTCACCAGAGCCAGAGCAGGGAACAGAACAGGCAGACAAACGGAAGATACTGCTGACAGGAGCAGCGGGCGCGGCAGGAGAGGTCTGCATGCCATTTGGGACCCTCGCCCAGTGACCGGGGGTCAAACCGGCGCTGCAGAGTCTGTGGGCAGCTTCGCAGCCCAGCGCTCAACCGCGGCGCCACCAGGGAGACCCTAACAAACTTCTTAAATGTGCAAGAGGGAGGCAGAAGACAAGGTCAGGCTAATGAAAAATGAGACCGCATTTAAGCTGCTGTTGTTTATTTTTTTTTTAACATTTATTTTTATTTATACAGGAGCTGGGGTACAGGCCAGAGTCATGGGAAGGTGAGAGGATTCACCAGAGACAGAGTGGGTTGCAGAACAGGCAGACGGACCAAAAGCACTACTGAGGGGACCGAAAGCACTATTGCAGACAGCTTCACAGTGCTGTGCTCCACACACTGCACCTCCAGGGAGGCCCTGCTGTTGTTTCTTTAAAAGGGGAAATGGGGGGCCTCCCTGGTCAGGGGTTACTTCTCAGCACTATCATGCTATCAACCAGCCACTGCAGCACGAGTTCGATCACCAATCAGGGAGCCACCCACATGGCAAGACAGACCTCTCCTGTCTCATCCACTTCTCCCTTCAGCAGTATATGTCAGTAGATCTGCTTGTTCTGTTCTCCACTCTGTCTCCAGTGACTCCTCTCACCCGCCAACCCCTGCATCTCTGGCCTATACCTCAGTTCTTATATGCACAAATAAAATAAATCTTTAAAAAAAAATAAAGGGTAATGGGAGTTGAGATCAAAGAATGCAGTCAGCCTCTAGAAACTAGGAAAAGCAAGGGAAGGGATTCTCTCCTGCAGAGCTTTCTCATGGACAGAAGGGAATATTATACAGACTTATTAGCCCAGTGAGACACATGCCAGACTTCTGACCAACAGAACTGCAATGTGACAGATTTATGTTATTTTTTAAAAGTAGGAGGAGAGGAAAATTAGAACCCTAGATCTTCTCCCTGCCTATTAGAACCAGACAAACCACCTCTATTCCCAGAACAAGAGAGAATACTCTCTGGAGAAAATTATACAAGACATCAGATTCAGAGACATGATACAGGCAGAAATATAGGTTTTGAGATCTATATTTGCCTCTTGCTCCCAGATGTTTCTCCAAATCCTCATTGGCAGGCTTTTATCCCACTAAAGAGGTGATCAGCAGATCACCTGAAACCCCAAAGGGAAAACACACAAGTTATGGTGAAGTCACCAATTTGAATGGCTAGGCCTCTTTTTAAAGGACTTATAGTGAGGCTTGCTAAATAACACATTTCCAGTCCACTTTTTTTGACTAAAGCCTCATCTTTAACTTGAGAAAAATCTCTAACATTAAAATCAGGGACCAAACAAGCTGATGACAAGGAAGAAAACACAGAAAGAAGTACAAAGAGCACAAAAAAAACAACAAAATAATTCAGTTAATATTCTTAAGGGGAAAGAAAAAAATACAGTATCCCTGAAATAAGAACCAGACCCCATTTTCAAAATGAAAATCCAGAGACCAATAAAAATTAATTTGAAATTACAAACATGCTACCAGAAATTAAAAGTTTGGTAAGTAATAAGAAAATGTCTCAGAGGCATAAAAACACTAAGACGAAAAATAGCTAAGAAAAAAAGACATAAGAAAATTAGGGAATCAAACCAGGAGGTCCAAATATCTAACAAACTTGCAAAAAAAAAAAAAAAAAAAAAAAAAAAAACAAAACTGAGAAAAGGGAAGAAAATTATTTTAAAAAATAGTACCAGAAAATTTCCCAAATTGAAGTATACCAATTTCCAAACAGAACCACGAACATGGAAAACCCACAAGACATAGCCCCAATATGAAGTTTCAGAATTCTGGGAATAAAGAAAAAAGTCCAATGTTTTTCAGAGAAATAAAATAGTTTATACATAACTCACTAGGAAGCAGAATAGTCTGAAACATTTCAACCTAATTATCATAAAGCTGTATTACGGACAAAAGATATTCATAATAAAAATTAGATATTTTAACAGACGATTACCTGACTACATCCAGAAAAAGGAGAGGCTGAAAGAGCAAGAAAGTAGGTATGTACAAGGCTGAAAGGTATTATATGAGGAAATCAATGCACAAATTCAAATTTGAACAGATATCAATAAATGGCACTTAAAGCATATAGTACATTGTTTAAGAAGAAGTAGGTATCCCCGGCTGCTGGCGAGGGTCCCAAAAAAAAAAAAAAAAAAGAAGAAGTAGGTAAATACCTAGCAAATGAGTTCAAAGGGCTATGTTTGGGCAAAAACATTAATAATAGGAGTATAAAAGAAAGGGGGATGGCTGTTAGAGTATTATTTGATTTTTAACCAATGTACATGCAATTATCTCGAAATAAAATAAAGGAATAAACAGACAAGTGGACAGGGTCAGATTTAACAAAACAACTCTACAATAAGTAAAAATCTCCAATATTCATCTATGCAGCATGAAAACAGCAACTGACCTATCATGCAAATGGCTACTTATAGCCTAGAATAAAATTTCCTATTACAGCACCACACATGAATCCCTGAAGTGTTATATTACAAATAACTAAAATGATACTATGCTGTGGAAAATGACATTGAATGCTTCAAAAATCTAATACCAATAATTAAGACACAAACATCAAATATGCAATAAAGAGTTGGAAGAAAATTATTTTGAGATAGAAATAAAGAACTGATAATATCATGCTTTATATAAATACATGATTATAAATATACATAGGCAACAAAATTAAATGGTGTATTGTTAGACACTTATGTGTGTATACGTTTCAAAAATATACCTTATATGCTCAAGTTGGCCACAAAATTTGTTTTAATTCTTCTCAGCGGAAAAACATGGAAAATATAAGTCAAGCATAAAATATAAATTAAAAGCCCATTTACCTGAATCATGTTGTTTTTCTTCATCAGTCTTTCTTCCAGTCTAGGAGAAAATAAGAAGTAAAAGTGCATTCATCATGTAAATGAGCTTATTAAGAAAGAAACTAAAATCCCAGTTAACTATTCTTCACCTCTTGTTCTCTAGTCACAGCAAAAAATTGCTTTTTCCTCCACTTTCCAGCTAAATCTGGTATTCTAAGAATATTATATTATGGTATTCAGAATAAGTATTATTAAGGAGAGCCAACAAATATAAATTCAATGCCAGTAATAAATTGCTTACAAGGTGCATCTAATGGTAAAGCACAAGTTTTAAAAGTATACACTTTAATACATTATCTCCTCTCTATTCAGGCAAATATTTGTTAATTGACAACATAGAAAAAGAGAAGAATCAAGAAGGCATGCTTTTCAAACCCTAAAATTATAACTATAGGCAGAAAGGGGTAGCACCATGTTTAAATTTTCATTATTACCAGAATGCAATCAATCGCAAGCAGAGCAACTAAAGACCATACACATATGTGAATGATCAGAGAACTTATAAATAGACTTTAACCCACATCACCTTAAAAGCTTGGAAATACTTCCTCATTTTTATGAAAGACTTTCTCAACTAAAAATAAAGCCAGACCATTTGAAAATATATATGCGAGTATATTTGTAAAATACATATATAAATTAGGATGCCAGCAGAATGGGGAAAGTGGCATCTTTCTTAAAAATAAACAATTGCATTAATGTATTAAAAACATACAGAAAAGCACAGAAAGTCTGAATGGCTTACTTAATTTCCCTAAAGTGAACACACATGTGTAAACACCACTCTTCCCAAAGGTCACCACTGCCCTGACTTCAAATACCAGATTAGCTGTGCCTGTTGGGCAAGGTATAATCATTCAGGGATCTGTCTGCAAGTCCAAGAATCCTTGTATCTGGACCAAACTGAAAAGCTTTAGGGAGAGAGAAGCAAGTCGTCCCTGGCCACAAGAGGATATTATTCTGATAGAGTTTGCTATGTCTGAAGAAGTTGCTTTAGTTGGATGATTGTTCGAGGTCAATTAGCAAATTCCTACAGATACTGTAGGACAGAGAAACTGTTTTACGATATAAATAGAAGGGAAAGGACTGTTTTATTGTGCAGGATGAATGTACGGATGAGACAGAGAAAAAGGTAGAGGGAAGGGGGAGGGGCGGGCGAATTCAGACCTCCTTTCTATCAGAACAAAATACCTATAAAATAAATAACTAGACTAGTATGTGCTATAAGCTAAGCTACTGAGGCATCATTTCATCTGATCTTCCAACTGCTATAAAGCCTGCAGACAGATGCAGATATTAAGTCTCCAGGCAGCTAAGTGTGGTGCGGGAAGTGAGACACTTAGTAGGTGAGGCCAAGCCCTCCCTCCTTACAGCTTCTATGCAGGGTTGGAGACACCAAAAACAAAAATGGAAATGTTCACAGAAAAGAAAACCCTCTGTAATTAAATACAGAATATACTGCATTATCCCTGCTAAGGAAGCATTTAAAGGAAAAGAACCAACCAATTCAGGGTTCACAAAGTCTTCTGAATTACCAAAAAGCTGTCACTTGTAAAGTAGGCCCACTTATCTTTCTGTACCTCAAAGGAGACATTTCAAAAAAACATCCTTACACTTCACAAGATGTAATTTTCTGACATGTGAACTTGTTTTATCACTCGCTCTGTGTGCTTTGCCACTGCCAGGGGGAAATCAAAAGAACACCATGTTCCTCAGAAGTCACAGATGCAGAGACACAAAGTACTATCAGAAAATTATTGATGAGCTTATGATAATACCACCTTCAACAACATGTCACACCTGTGTGCATACTTAATTTTACCCTAAAGATTTTCAAGAAAGGGACAGAAACAGAATACAGTTCAAAAGGGAAACCTTCTATTCTGCTACTTCAGAGGAAATGGAAATGAAATATCCTCAAAAGCTGATCTCTATCAGGCTATATGTGATATACCTACCAAAAAACATGTAGCCAAAAGGGCCTTCGTGCATCCTTATCGATCATTTAAAATACACGTATGTGTCAACGACAATAACTATGAATGTCTTCACAGTTAATAAAATAAGAAGCCTGCAAGGGTGAGAGGTTAGAACCTCCAATTAATCAAATGCAGACATTCAGCCCAGAGAGGGCAGGCAACTTGTCCGAGGTCACAAACTTATCTAAGAACACACTTGGAGGAAGCAGGAGAGGTTTCTAGATGAGGTCTGGGGAAGCCCTGTCACATACAGTTCTGGCTGTTTCATCTAAGCCATTAAACGAAAGCAACCTAATCTTTTTTTCAACTCAAAATCATTTAAAGATTCTTTCACAATTTTCCAGTTTCAAATTGCTTTTGATATGTCCTGAGCAACCGACACTGACAGGCCGTCCCCCCCTGGGATGGGAGAAGTCTTGTTAGCGAGTGGCTTGAGGACAGGAAACAAAAATAGGTCCGGATGGACTCTTTTTATAGATTAGATATCTGCTAAAATGGCTGAGAGCTTTCTGGTGATGTCTTTATGTGGGATCTGGCACAGGGCATAGTAAAAGCTGCAGGCTTGGCTTTGCAGCGGACCAGTGCTGGAAAGATGCAATGTAAGAAGTCCTTTTTTTAAAAAAAAAAAGATTTATTTATTTATGCATACAAGAACTGGGGCGTAAGCCAGAGGTGGAGGGTGGGGGTGAGAGGATTCACCAGAGAGAGTGGGGAACAGAACAGGCAAATCTACTGAAATACACTACTGAGGGGAGCAGCGGGCAAGTCAGGCGAGGTCTGCTGCGTGATGTGGGTAGCTCCCTGGCCAGGGATCAAACTTATGCTACAGTGGCTGCGGATAGCTTGGTAGGTTGCATCTTAACCCCTTGTGCCATCAAGGGGGTCCTAAAGTGAGAAGTTCTGAGACAGTGAGGGAGCAAGTTAACCATGGTTACCTGGTATAGTAACAGCTAGAAAAAAATACATCCAAATTACACTTGCAAGGCTGTGGTTTTACACGTCTAATTAAGGCTGAGTATAGTAAGGGAGGAATCTCTGTAAACATTAACCCAGTGACATTTCGAAGAGTAATGGTGAGGGGAAAAGGCACCCTTGCCTCTTATTCACAAATTATGGTACGCCAAGACTTCAACGCCTGTATATTTATTATTGGAAAACACACTGGAATGGGGAAAGGTTCTGAGAGTAAAAAGGAATGGACATAGGAAGCAAGGTGAAGAAAGACGTATTACAAAGTTCACAAAATTCTTCAAGGTCTGGCAGACTCCCAGTCTACAAGTTTTTATTTGTAGGGTCCATCCATTCAAGGCTTGTTACTTCCTCTTATATCCAGGAGGGCAGTGGTTTCATCTTGGTGACCAATCTGTCTTACTGAATCATTCAATGATTGATTTATTGGGAGTGGCTGCCCAGAGACCAGCACCAGGAGACAATGCCAAAATCCACTGTCTTTGTCCACCATGGACAAGGAAATTGCAGCAGGCATACTTCATTTTTGGCAGCCCTGTCCCAAACTATAATTATAATTCAGTTGTTCCTTCTCAGGGGAAGATGATGTATAATTGGACATGAATTATACAGAGAGACCAGTAACAGCACAAGATAGATGTAATTATATTTTTCTATTTTTATTATATTTTTCTATTAAAATTAATCTTGATTAGAATAGTAACACCACTGAAAAACTCTCATTCTCACTCACAAACAGCATGTTATGCAAGGTAAATCTTAGTTTAAGGAAAGACAAAATCCAAAGTTTTCCTCATCTAATGTCAAACTCTCAATAAAAGCCATTTATTGAATTTTCCTTCTTTCTAGGTTGGAAAAGAAGCTTTACAATCTCTCAGGAAAGAGGAATTGGACCACAGCCGCAAAGCCCCACACACCATGTCTATTCTAGCAGCAAATCGCAGACACACGCAAGGCTAGCAACTCTCTTCACAAAGGGGGAAGACTTTTGACTACACTCAAAATCGCAATCTGACCTTCATTCTAACTTTTTCCAGATTGAAAGAATAATGCAAACAGTCTCCTGTCAGTCAGTCCTCAAACCTCGCCTCAGTTTGCAACCCATCAAGATCATCTTAGTTAAGTCAGAGAGGTTATCAAAGGTTATCAAAGTTGCTTGGCTGATGTGTAAAAGAAAACAAAACATAAAAAATCATCCATTAAGTACCCCAGGAGAGTTGAGTAACTTGTTTCTCAAACATTTTTTCCCCCTTTTCCTCTGTAAAGTGAATTTATAAAGGAAAAAGGACAGTTTTATAAAATGCAACCTACTAAAATGTGGGAAGCGGAGTGACAGGATTTAATGGGGGGGAGTAAATAAAACTTTAGAGACACCACACATACACAAAACACCTGTTACCCCAAAAGAGGGTAAAAAGTGAAAGCAAATGTGCTCCAGAAAATGTTGGAGAGAAATTAATGGGTACAAAGCAAAATGAGTGAAAGCCTTGGTATTACTCCTGAAGATGTGCATGTAACCTAAAAGGCAAACAAGGGTCCATCTCCTCTTCTACTTAAGAACCAATGAACACAGGTGGGACATATAACCTAGAAAGTGAAGCAACCTCATGTATTCAGAAAAAAAGTAACAATCTTTGTTCTAATCTGTTGCCTCTTTAAATTTTCTAAGTTTTGGGCCTCCCCTGGTGGCACAGCAGTTGAGCGCTGGGCTGCGAAGCTGCCCGCAGCCTCTGCAGTGCCGCCAGCAAGGGTCCCACATGGAGCAACAGACCTCTCCTGCCGCGCTTGCTGCTCTCCTCAGCAGTGTATTTCGTCAGTCTGCCTGTTCTGTTCCCCGCTCTGGCTCTGGTGAATTCTCTCACCCTCCCACACTTCTGACTGTACCCAGTGCTTGTATTAAATAAATAAATAAAAATCTTAAAAATATATAAATTTTCTGAGTTTTATAGCTACATATATAAATGAGCAAAGTAAGCTATATACATGGAAGCAAAAAGAGTTTAATTCTCAGAACCTTTAAGTCCACAGTAAGCAGAAAACTGGGCAAAATATTTCTACTTTATGCAAAGAGTGAGGAGGTTAATCGTATTGTTCATTTTTCTAAATGTTATCAGAAAACACATCAACAGAAAATACATAGAGGAGTTTCTTGATAAAAGTAAATCTGATCCATGAAAATGCACTTTACACTGAGGATTTACACCCACAGTAGAAATCTCAAAGATTCTTTTTTTTTTTTGCTTTGTCTTTTTTTTTAATTTTAACATTTATCATTTTGTACATTTTTTAGATAATATTTGCTTCCCCCTACCCCCTCAGATTGAGTCCCCATAGAATCTCCTTCCCCAATGCACCCGTGCACCATCATCACAGTCCCCTGTGCTCCTCCTCCCTCCCTCTTCCCCCTCTCCCTCCTCCTCCCCTGCAGTATGTCTCTGGTTTATAATTGCCTGTTTTTGCTTTGTTGTGTTTTGTACTGTTATTATTTTTTTACACTGATGTCTTATTTGGTTCCCCTGGAATCATAAGTGAAACCATGGATATTTTTCTTTTTCCTTCTGGCTTATTTCACTGAGCACAATTCCTTCTAGCACCATCCATGTTGCTGTGAATGATATGAGTTTATCTTTTTTGATTGCTGAATAATATTCCATTGTGTATATATACCACATCTTCTTGATCCGGTCATCTATTTTTGGGCATTTGGGTCGTTTCCAGGTTTTGCCTATTGTAAAGAGTGCTGCAATAAACATAGGTGTACAGGTGTTCTTTTGAATCACTGTTTTTGTGTCCTTTGGGTAGATCCCTAGGAATGGAATTGCCGGATTGTATGGTAGCTCCATTTTTAGTAGTCTGAGGAGCCTCCAGACAGTTTTCCACAATGGTTGGACCAGTTTGCACTCCCACCAGCAATGTAGGAGGGTTCCTTTTTCGCCATATTCTCGCCAACATTTGTTCTTGCTTGTTTTTTTTTTTGTTTTTTTTTTTGATATGTGCCATTCTTACTGGTGTAAGGTGGTATCTCAGTGTGGTTTTGATTTGCATTTCCCTGATTATAAGGGATGTTGAACATTTTTTCATATGCCTGTTGGCCTAGGCCATTTGCATTTCCTCTTTGGAGAAATGTCTTTTGAGTTCTTCTGCCCATTTCTTGACTGGATTGTTTATTTTGTTTTTTGTTGAGCCATGTGAATTCTTTGTATATCATTGTGATGAGTCCCTTATCAGTTGGATGGAGTGCAAAGATTTTTTCCCAATCAGTGGGGTGTCTCTCTGTTTTGGTTAATATCTCTTCTGTTGTGCAGAAGCTTTTCAGTTTGATGTAATCCCAGGTGTTTATCTTTGCCTTCACTATCACTGCTTTGGTGATGAGTCTTTAAAGATGTTTTTGAGATGTATGTCTTGTAGTGTTTTACCCTATGTTTTCTTCTATATATTTTATGGTTTCAGGTCTTATTCCAGTTCTTTTATGCATTTTGAGTTGATTTGTGTGCATGGTGAGAGGTAGTGGTCTAGTTTCATTTTTTTGCATGTGGAGGTCCAGTTTTCCCAACACCATTTATTGAACAAACTGTCCATGTTCCATTGCATATTCTTTGCTCCTTTGTCAAAGATTAGTTATTCATATAAGTGCGGCTTTATAGAAATCACAACAATTCTTACAAGTAATGAGTCTCCTACTAGGTTTGAAAATGGGGATTTATTTATATAGTTTACAAAATGTAATTCAAACTCATTTTTCAGGGTGTTCAGAAAATCGTTTAAATTTTCATGCACATATAAAACTGCCCTGTTGAAACTACATCCTTGGACTTGGATTGGAGAAGTTTCACAGTACACCTAGATCTGACAGTAAACCCCAAGTCATCTCCTCCTCTCCCCTTTCAGGACCCATCGACCCCACTCACCACTCCCTATGTGTCAACATAATTCACTAAAAATCCCTTCTCTGACTGCACTATTGAACATAGTGACCTGAGATAAGCAGCCTGGGGATCTTAGTAACAACCTTTTGCTCAGTTCCTGGTATGCAACTTTGTCCCTGGTATGAATCTTGCTTCATGTTAGACCATGTACCGCCATGAGGCAGAATGGACCTGAGGGGTCAAATGACTATTGACCCTTTGCTCACTCTTTGGTATGCAACTATACAACTCACCTCTTGGTATGTAGCCATGTCCTATCTGACCATGTACAACTGCCAATGCAAATCTACCTGGAAAGTGGTAGAAACTAAAAGTATATATAAGCCCCTGACTTCCTACAAACCGGGCTTAGCCTTTGGATGCAAATATGCTGAGTCAGCACTGTTGCAATTAAACCTGCTTCTTGTTAGCTCTGGTGTCCACGTTTCCTTAGAGCCATATTTCACTACGTTTCTTTGCTCCATAGTTCCTTAGAACATTGAACATGCTAATGACACTGCAACTCTCCCAGAAAGGGCTGCAGCAATAAACCATTCTCTTGCTTCTCAGTACTCCAAGGACTACACCTTAGAAATTAATAGCCTAGTGATAATGATTCACTTACCTTTGTCTTTTGAGTTTCCCCCACTGGGTGTATGCCTCAGCCAAAAGATAAGTGTCCATCAGGTCAAACAGATGCAGAAGACAAAGGGGGCCTTCCCTCCCAAGTGTAATCTGAGGTCCTAAAGGACTGCCTGAGAATCATTCATCCACTTATTCACTGTTCAGATGACATAAATTTGCATCATTAAAGTAATAACAACCACAGGCTGCAAAGTGTTGCCTTACTTAGGGTTAAAAACAAAATCTTTAAATGGCTCCATTTCCAAACAATATAATGAAGACTTCACTGTCCAGGTAAAAGAAAAATGACTTTGTGGGCTGAATGTATTTTTTTTGTTTTGTTTTGTTTTCTCCTTTAGCAAGTGATAGTCTTGAAATGTATATTTCTTAGTTTTCTCCTGTTTGCAAAAGTCACAGATGTTCTTCAATGATATTACAAAATAAATGTACACACCAGACAAGAAAAATTACCAAATAATCTTAGCTCCCAGTCAGAAGCACTCAACACTTTGAAAAAATTTCTTTCCAGTCCTTTATTCAGGTATCACAGTGACAGGAAATCTTTGTTTGAGCCACTGCTACACTATATATTCTTTTACATTCTGTGAATTTTTGTATATTTTTGCATACTATATTTTATATACTTTCTACATACAATTTTGATATATCTTCTTTCTATACAGTGTTGAGTCATTCATTTTATAAATTTACAACTATATATTGTTTCATAATCATTTTCAAGTCACAACATATGCACATCTTTCTAGACTATTAAATTTTTAAATATTCTTCTATATCCTTACCTGCCTGCCACTCCTCTCTTTCAAGAGAAGATCATTTCATTACTTTGTAGAGAATTAAGGTATTCCCCCCACTTGTAATAACACTTATTTTCTCATAAGTTACCCAGGTTTGTTAGAAGATTTGGAAAACAGTTGGGTTTTACCAAATTTGAGGACATGATACATACTATTTTATAACTTGTTTTCACTCACAATCCATCATAAACATTCCCTATCTCCTTAAATATAATTCTAGGGGTTATCTCCAAATATATTTTAACAAGAATGCCCTGAACCCAATTTTCCATGCTCTTCACGAGTCAAGGCCATCATTAAGAAAGTGGATACTTATAACATGCTGTAGCTATGGGTGAAAGTGGTCTGTACACAAGTCAAGGTGAATGACCCCAGGAAACACCCTGCATCTGTTCTGTTTTATTGGTTTTATCTTTTTTAAGAGTTCTCCAGTATCAACCTTCAAGTCAGTGACGTCTCCCTCATGAAAGTAAAAGTAGATGTAAAATAATTCTCAATCAGTCCTCAAGTGTCTGCAAGGGGCATTATTACTTCAAACAGAATCCTCCCAAGTAACATTCCCACTCTCCAAAGAATTATGACTATAATCATAATAATGAGGGGGGAAAGGAAGAAAAAGAGAAAAGAATGATTTTCCTATTACTATGATACAGGTGATTTCAAAACAGCCTCTACTAATTTCTGAATCATTAATGAAAGATCTGTATCAAGAATTTCAATAAACTTCTTTCCCATAGTTGGTAAGAAATGCCTATCCCTCAACACCTCCAAATTTGTATAAGGGTATTTGTCTAAAGGTATTTGGGTTTCTCCAACACCTGCAAATACTCTCCCATCATTGAAAAGAGGACATTTCTGCATTGGTCATAGTTTCCTCAAGCTCTGTGGGTTACCTAATTAACAACAATCCAAATTCATGACCCAAGCAACAGTGAAATTAAAGATGCTTTTTTAAAAAGATATAATCAACTGATGACCTTTCCTGAATAATGAATCACCTTCTTCATTAAATCTTTTCCAAAAACACACTTCATATTCTACAGGCATAGTATTAAATGAGTGAGCTCAATACCATCAGGCCAAGAGAAGTGTGTTTTTAATCCAAATTAACCCTAACCCTGGCCTCCCCTAGTGGTGCAGGTGGTTGAGCGCTGGGCTGCGAAGCTGTCCACAGCCTCTGCAGCTGCGGTTTGATCCCGGCCAGCCGGCAAGGGTCCCACACGGCGAAGCAGACCTCTCCTGTCTCACCCACTGCTCCCCTCAGCAGTGTATTTCGTCAGTCTGCCTGTTCTGTTCCCCACTCTGTCTCTGGTGAATCCTCTCACCCTCCCGTGCATCTGGCCTGTACCCTGGTTCTTGTACAAATAAACAAATAAATCTTTAAAAAAAACACACACACACACACACAAATTAAACTCTAACCCTGTTCCTAGACCATGAACGCTGCAGTGTCCTGGTTACTCAAGTGGATATAGATAAGTAATTTCTCCAAATTATCTTCTATTAAAGATACAGAAAGGGCAAGGAAATAACTGGAACTGTAAACGACAGACAAAATCCATACCCAATTCATCCACGAAACTCAAAACTATCTGCCACACAACAGGAATAGTCACAAACTTGTCCTGAAGTTCAATGGTTTCAACTCAATTACATCAACCTTCCAAATGTCTCCCTTTGAAAGGTCAAAATCACTCATTAGAAAATAAACACAACTCACAGCTCAGTCAAATTATTTGCCTGAAGCAAACTAGTCATGTGAAGAAATAGGCCCCTTCTTGATAAGAATTAAGTTCCCAGTTGCCAATTTATTTTTTGACTTTGAGAAAGTCTTTTCTACTATCTCTGTGCCTCTTGGGAGAGAGAGAGAGAGAAAGAGAGCGAGAGAGTGTGGTGTGTGTGTGTAATCTATAAAACAGGAAGCTAGGTTAGATGCTGTCTCTCATCTATGATTCTGTATTGAGATGATATTTGCATCTACAATTATTCCAATTATTCTAACTATTCCAAATTATGAACAAGAGTCAAGGTTGATTACTGTTGATTAAAAAATTGCCATGGGAAGCAATGTCATAGAATAGTAAGGGACAAATTTGAAAAAATGAAATGCAAATATGACACCTCGTAGAAGACATTAGAAATATGTGGGGACAGTTTTGGAGGGCACAGTCATTGCAGCCCCTATTGGTATTTAAAGAGTGGGTTTATAGTAAAATAAATACCTTGATATATGTAGGACAGGCCCACACCTGAGGGCCTGCCTTAAATAACAACAATGAGCAACACTGAAGAATCTAGATTTCAGACCACAGCGTTTCTCTTCAGCTGCGTGACTTTCAATGACCTATCCTTAAGTCATTTAATTCTGAGCTTCAAGCTCCTCAAAGGTAAAGTGGAAATATATTAGCAATGTCAAAGGGTTCTTTTGGAGACTAATGTATAGTATCATGGAATGGACTTTGAGCAAACTGCCCACATTCAAATCCAACTCTATGCTCACAGCCTATGGGCCCTTATATGATCAGCTTAACCTTTAGTTTTCTTATTCATAAAACTAAGGCAGAACAGTCATAAGGTTTTAATGAGCAGTGGCTGGATGAAGGTTAGCTACTGTTATTATAGTGCAAGGCTTATTATAATCGGTGTCCCATAAGCACTTCCACTTCATGACTCTCAAGGCCACATTAAAGAGCCTAGAGATGCACTTTCAAAAGCTCAGTCGCTACTGAGCAAAATCAAGAAGAACAATTTATAAAAGTAGAGCCTATTCGCTAGTGATATAAATGACATTTTAGCAAATTATCTTTCAAAACAAAAGTGTAGACTAATGTTTTTGTTTGTTTGGAGTTTTTTTAAGATTTATTTATGCATACAAGAGTTGGGGTACAGATCAGAGATGCGGGGGGTGAGAGGATTCACCATAGACAGAGTGGGGAGCAGAACAGGCAAATTGAGTAAAATACACTGCTGAGGGGAGGAGCTGCAGGTGAAACAGGAGAGGTCTGCTGAGCCATGTGGGTTGCTCCCTGGCTGGCCAGGGATTGAACTCGTGCTGCAGAGGCTTCGGATTGCTTCGTAGTGCAGTGCTTAACCCCTTGTGACAGTAGGGAGGCCCGGGTGGGGTTTTTTTTTTTTCTTTTTTTTTTTAAGATATATTAATAGCATTGATTAGTAAGGCATAGAATACACAGAGGTTTCCAGTTGCATTCCACAACTTAATTAATAGTCAAGAGGATTAAATGGCAAAGCCCAGTTTCCAAACTCCAACTTAAATGCTGAAACATCTCAAAGAAGTAAATGAGTGAATGAATAAAAAGATATGATGAAAAATTATTAACAGCATTGCAGAAATGCACTGACATTAATTTGAAGCATTCCATTCCCATTACCAAATAGGTTAATACGGATGGAGTTGGTAGGAAAACGTTTCATGAACTGGTGTCAGAGAAATGCACATTACAAATTGAGCAGCACACAGTACTTTGACTACAAAAAAAGCAGAGCTTCTTCAGATGTGAAAGACTTTTCACCAACACTCAACATGCTCCCTATATTCAAATAACATGAAGTTGTTCGTCCAGGGCAAGGGATATCTGATACAGTGAGGTTGCCATTCAAGGTTTTAATGGCGGTCAGAATCAAGATTGTGTCCTATCGTGCAAAGGAGGGGTTTAATTAATGATTAAATTTTACCTGCCTGAAACAACACTTGGTTGAACGACCTTACTCTTAAGAGAAAATGCTTTCATGGATGTAATGTAAACAGCTCCTTTTCACAACTGCTGGCAAAAAGAAAACTATGTTAATCAAGCTAAATTTTAAAGGAGGACTGGTTATTACACAACAGATATTCAAATTCTGGCTTTACAGTGCTCAGGAATAAGACTTCCAGGATTTTAAGTGTACACAGACTTCAACAGAGAAGTGTATCCTACAGATAGACAAGTGTGAAATAATGAAGGAGATAGTTCTCAATATTTTCTATAAATGTATTAAGGTCTTAATAGGGGCTGATTAAGTAAATTCCAGTCATTCATACATTGGAACTATATAGGTATTACCAAAAAAGGGCACAGATTTATACGTGCCGATATGTAATCATCTCTAAGAAGTATCATACAATAAAAAGAGCAAAACATGGAATAGTGTGCACACTGTACACAAAATATGTTAAATTTTCTAGAACTTATGGAAGTTCTATATATGGAAGAATACACAAGAAAACAAACTATCTAGGAGAAGCAAAGGAGGCATGGAATGAAAGGGAGGCTTTTTGCTTTCCATGTCCTTCTATGTTGTTTTGGAATTTTTTTTTTAAATCATGTGTATGTACTTCATTTTTTGATTAAAAAAGAAACAACTTGACTCTTTTGAAGTAAGAGAGCAGAAGCTCCCTACCTGTCAATTTTCCTTTAATACTGAATGCAAAGTATTAAATATTCATGACCAAAGCAGGTGGATTTTTTTTAATGAAGACTACAATTACAGTTCCTTGCTTTTCTACAAAACTGCTAAGCACCTTTCCTAAATTTTAGTAGATTTATTTATTTATTCATACAAGCACTGGGTACAGTCAGAAGCACGGGAGGGTAAGAGAATTCACCAGAGTCAGAGGGGAGAGCAGAGCAGGCAGACCGACGAAGCACACTGCTGAAGGGAGCAGCAGGTGGGCGGCAGGAGAGGTCTGCGCGCCATGTGGGGGGGATCAAACCAGCACTGCAGAGGCTGCAGGAAGCCTCGCAGCCCAGCTCTCAACTGCTGCGCCACTGGGGAGGCCCAAAATAAATAATTTTTTAATGGCACTAAATGCCTTGCTGCTTTTAGTGTCAAGCAGGCTGGGTGCCAGGCACTCTGCCCTGCATAAAGCAAACATCACAGAAAATTCTCTGCTGGTTGGAGACTCTTCTTCATCCCTGGCCAAATGCCAAGAGGACTGCTGGAACCTGCTCATATCAACAAATATCAGAGCAATGCTTACTTACAAAAGAGAACCACTCCATGGACTCTGTCATGTCTGCCACACCATGCCCATCACTGCCACTATGCTCACCATCCAGATAAGCAAATGATACCAGGTGCCTGGGAGCACACGGCCCGAGCAGATGCCTCCAACTGGTCCATTCTCAGCAAAACTCAGGCCAGCCCAGTTGATCCTGGACAACAGTTGTCATAAATCTCAAAAAGGAACAATTGTGGCCAGAGCTGCTGCATGGGTCCTGGTCCCCAGTTTAAAGGCAGTCAACCACCCATGGACTTTTGTATACCATATCCCCAGTGATCACAAGGCTTAAGGAGAATAAAAACTTCTCCTTACCAGCATCTAGGCTTGCTTCTACTTTCAGTAGAAGTATGTGATCTTAAGAAAATTGCTTAGCCTCTTTGCTCCTAGATTTCTTCATCTGAAAAATAATAATGCTACTTCCCTAGAGTTTAGACAGATGCCACGGGATAAAGTAAGTGAAGTGTCTGGCAAACAGGCAGTCCTCCATGTGTCAGCAAGTGTCATAACCATCACCTTTAGGCACAATCCTGTAGCAGTCTCCTATCTGGTCTCCCTGATTCTACACTAATGTCTAGTCAATACTAAAAATGGCCTTAAAAATGGGGAGGGGTGAGATCCTCCTGGTTACCTCCACCCTTCACTCCCCAACAGTTCCCTACCACCATCAGGATGAAACCAGAAGCCTCAATGTAAACTTCTCCAGGTTGCACTTACTACAGTACATCATTAACCAGAGAGGAACACTGCCTCCACCCACAACTGTCCCAGAAGAAAATAGGATAAAGGTCATTACCATATGTTCCCAAAACTCTGTTGTATTTTTTTCACTCTTACAAATAGGAATAAGAACTGTTCTGCACTGGAGTGTGAGGTCCACTCACGCCTACTCTGTTAGCACCTGTACAGTGGCAACTCAAATAGCTAGTCACCAACAGGAAAAGTCAGAATCCATCTCTTCAAGCACTACAATCCATACAACCCACAATCACATTAAAGCTGAAAGGTGGTTCAACCAGCTTCATTTCACTTTTCTGTACCAGATCAAATGGACTATGTCATCCTTTAAGATGAACCAATAGGTAACTGAGCATTAGATTCCACATCCTTCAACTGTCCATTTGAGACCAGATGATTCATCCGTCTACCATCTAACACTGGGCTGAACTGAAAAGCATGGTTCTCACCCATAGGTTTCACTTTGGAAACATCTTTATGCACCTGAGTATAAGCCCCTAGTTATTTCTGCACTTCACTTTTCCTCTCAGGTTAAGAAAGAAGTTGCCAAAACACTCAGAGTGAGAGTGTGCTCGTTTCACCCTCCAGGGAATTCAATTTCTAAGAAAAGCCCACTCACTTTTGCATTGAACAAGATGAAGAGACTGAAGACAGACTTCAAGCAAGTCAAGAATAGGGAAATAAAATACAAGATCCCAATGATTTCCTATCACCTTTACTTTTCCATGCTGTTTGGAAAGTTGTTTAGGTAGGCTGGAATAATTTAACATGAGAAATATGTGGCTGGGATAAAAATCCCTTCTCTCCTTCAGGGGTATGAGTTCAGTCAATCACTTCAATAATTTTTTTCATTATTATTTTTATTTGTGGCACACATAACATACAATTTATCATCTAACTACTTTTAAGTAGTTAATGACATTAAACTACTCCCACTAAGGCACAACTGTAGCCACTCTCTCCAGCATTTTTTTCATGAAACTCTGTATCTATTCAACAGTAACTCTTCACTGGCCTTCCCACTAGCCCCTGAGCTACCATTCTACTTTCTGTCTATAACTTGGCTACCCCTGGAGTCTCATATAAGTGTAATAATACACTATTTGTCCTTTGATGACTGGCTTCTTTCACTTAGCACAATGTCTTCAAGTTCATCCATGTTGTGCCATGTGTCAGAACTGCCTTCCTTTCTAAGACTGAATAATATTAAATTGTGTATACCATACCACATTTTGTTTAACCATTTATCTACCAGTGGAAATTCAGGGTACTTCTTCTCTTGGTTATTGTGAAAAATGCAGCTATGAACATGAGTATACAAATCTCTCTTCAAAACCCTGCTTTTAATTTGGGGGTATATAATCCAGAACTGGGATTTCTAGGCCATATGGTAGTTCTATTTTTAATTTTTGAAGAACCATCAAATTGTTTTCCACAGTGGTTACACCAGTTTATATTCCTACCAATGCACAGGGTTCCCATTTCTCCACAGCCACCCTAATGGTGATCCTTTCATTTTTAAATTTTAAAGCTGGTTCAAAGAATTAAACTTAAGTCTCACCTATGCAGTCGATTAAGAATGTTAGCAAACTTGATTCTCGTAAGTATACTAAGTATTCTCCTTCTGAGAGATATTTTAATAAGGCAGATGAGATTTGAAAACAACAACTTTGGACACAAAGCCAAACTATATTTAAATCTAAAACCCCCATTTCTGAGGTAGATTAAGTACCTTCTCTAAATCTCCACTTCCTCATTTGTAAAATGGAGCTGTGGATATCCATTTTTTTAAAGCTAACAGAAGTGTTCAATTTTAAAATGCATACAGCACTTAGCATATGCGTGGCACCTAATAAATGCTAAAATAATAACAGATGATGATAAGCAAGATCTCATTATTTCCAGAATACTACTAAATGGTTTAAGTCACAAAAAAGATCTTACATGTAGCATTTTATATATGCATATCCTTTCCTCATTTATTCAGATAATCCTGTTGTAGAAAATCTATACATATACTCCTCAAACATCAAATCAATACAGCCAAGACAGCATTTTCTTAAATATAAACATATAAATATTCTCCTCCTGACGAGGCAGGATGTTAGGACCTAAGCAGGGGCAACAGAGCATAATAGTTTGAAAAAATGGTGAAGAACTTGTCACATATCTGAAATTACACCTAACCTACTGTAGGGTTAAGAAAGTATCAGGCTTTTCTGCCCTTCCGCCATCAGGATAGATGATGGATCCTTGTCCTGAATGCATGCCTGATGGCGGGCACCTGGAATAGGGTGTGGGCATAGGTAGATGGGATTCAGCTGAGTTAAGACTGTGCTTTTTTAAGGGCAGCGTCACGGGGACGCCAGCAGCACCAGTAGCAGCAGTAGAAGCAGAAGCAGAAGCAGAAGCCAAAAGAGAAGCCGAGAAGCAGCAGAACGAACACTAGAGAGCCCAGATAGAGTGAAGACTTGCTGGGGGCTGGGAGGCTGGCAGGCCTGCACCCCTGCCTGCCATATGCCTGGTGAACCCCAAATAAAAAACCTGCAAAACTACTGAGGACTCTGACTCCTCCTTTACCCGGTCTGCATGGGATCAGAAAACCTGCACTGTGTCCAGTTCCTGACATTACACCTACTTATAATAAAAAGGCAGAGTACATTGTGAGACAAAGCTGTTTTCCTCTGTTCTCTCTACTGATTAAACAGTTAATGACAACTCTTGCAAATACATGGCTTTGGCTAAATTCACATACTGTATTTAAAACATGTCTGAACTAGTGAAGCCTGTCTAGGTATCTTTTATTCTGTATCTTTATCTGGTTTCTCATTTAAATTCAAGAAACTGAGGGGAAAACTTAGAAATCACTTAACCCAAATCCCTACAATCTAACTACTGTTGGGTAGTTAGTCTGTTTCTATGGATATACTAATGAATTAGAGCAAAATCTTAGAGACCAGAAGCAGTTGTAAAAGAAGATAATTGCATTCTTCACATTTAAGCAAATCAAATAAATGGGAATGGATTTTAAATAAAAGTTGAATCAAAACTGTTAATTCATCATTAAAACACTTCAAGGTCCCGTATGTGTGTGTAGGAGGGGACAAGTGTGTGTGTACCCAGCATTTGTCTAAGCACTTTACATTTATTAACACTTTTAATCTCTATGTAGAGCTTCTGATTTCGGTGTCATTAAAATTACAATGCATTGTAAATTACTCCTTAAATTTTTGATATATTATTTATATACCCCACTGAGAAATAGTCACATAAAATAAAAACTCGCAGGCCCTCATTATAATGGCTACTGACTTCAGGTTTCTGGAGTTTTCATTTCTCCATCTTACTAACTTAAGCTCATATTAACCTTCCTCTCCCACCCATATAAATAAGTGGTTGAAACATAAGGGTGCCCAGATAACGGCATTTGTTTATTAGTTCAGGTTTGTGTAAGAAACTCTGTTTCAACCATTGTTATGTTAAAGATGACAAGCTCCTTGGTCAATAAATCAATAAAGGTACATGGGTGTATAATTTTTAAATCTTCTAATTCAATAATTAACACATATTTATGCAATTTTTATATTGTTCTTAGGTCCTTTAAGATCTCAGGTAATTTTTCAATGAACTCTAACTGACCCTAGAAGCTCATGGTAACATTATGAGTATCTGTCATCACAGGGTCTCAGCGATCACTGGGGTGAGACAGAGGAAGTGAGCTGAAAGGCTCTGCTGACAAAACATGTGCTGCAAAATAAAATGCTGAAATTAACTTCGCCCACCACTCTGAAAGACAGATCACTTGCATATTCTCCCCAAAACTAGCTTTTGAGTATACCTAATCCTTCTCAACCTCTACCTCTCTCTTTTTTTACTGCAATTTGACCACCAAGAAAGAATCGTTAAGAAAAAAATATTAGCACTAATAAATAGGGTACTTTGTCAAACACTGTCTTTATGTTTCCCCCTTCACTGGTGTTTGAAATCTGCATCCCACGCCCAGAGATAAACACAGTAAATCCTTAAGAGTCCCTATGGCCCCTGACTAACCTTCACAGCACTAGAAACAGGTCTGCCAGTTGGATTATGTAACCAGTCTGTGAAGCTCAGAACTCCCACTGCTGAAAGAAACCATGGCCACACAGCTTTGGTAGCAGCACCTGGACTAGAAGCCAGGTTTCTCAAATCCTATTCTAAGGCGGCTATTGCCCAGAAAGCCTTGCAACTGCCACTCTGGGTCCTGAGGACCAGCTCAAACCACCATGCGAAGTATCATGTGAATCCTGAAACCATCCAGAGGGCTCCATTAGGTGCAAGCACTCTCATAACCTCTTTCCCCCACGCCCTTTGCATAATTTAATTTTATAAATTGTCTTAATGGCTTCTACAGCAGCTCCCTCCCTCAATCAGGATCAAAAAAATGCATTTAACGTTTATGTCTCTCCAGTCTTTAAATGTTTAGTTTTTGTCAGACCTTCAGTTTTTGTACCCCAAGCCTTTGATATTTCTGAAGAATATATGCCAATTATTTTAGAGAATACCCTCCATTTTATGTTTCCCTTGTTTACTCAAGATTACATTCCAATGCCGCCTGGCTACCACACCAGAGGCAGGTGATACCCACTATCCCTGGCTGGTGATGCTGATTTTTGATCCCTTGTTTCAAGTGTTGTTCAATTCCCACGCTAAATTGATGCCTTTTTTTTCTTTTAATTATTAAATTTGTGAGGCAAACAATGCTACACCTTGATATCAGAAACTGGCTTATGCATTTGATTTATTGGTTAATAAATATTTGCTGAGCTCCTGTTACTTGCCAGGAGTGATGGTGACACCAGAGATACCAAGGTAGGGAAACAGATATATCCCTGCCCTCAAGGAGTTTACATTCTATTTAGGAAAGACAAACAATAAGCAAGTAAAGCATATACGTAACAAGTGCCCTGGTGACAAGTGTGTCCTAGGAAATAAAACAGAGACAGGCACACAGAGGAACTGACAGGGAGTAATTTTATCTGCAACTGCTATTGTGGCCATCAGTTCACTACCGGAACAGTGCAGAAGAGCTCTTCCTAAAGGAGAAACTGCATCTTAATGCTTCTTGCTTAAAACCCAAAGAGTCAAAACTTTGTACAGAGAACCAGGATCTTTGGGGTATATCCCAGTCCCAACCTTGCTGCATTCATCTCCTGTCACCCTCTTTTTCAATTTACACTTTGGCAGGAACACCTATGCTTCCCTCAAATGTACGCTCTGCTGTGGTTCTCCACTCCTGGCCCTTTACTCGAGAGAACTCCCCTCCCTTGTCCATCCAAACACCTCCCCCGGACACACCCTCAATGCCGAGAACTGGAAAAGGGAAGAAATCCAATCTGTAAAGGCTGTCACTCTAACACAAATAAAAACAGGGTTCCAAATTACCTGCAAAGTAAATAGCAGGTATTGATAATTATCTGTTTTATACATAATGGTATATAAAATTCTGTATTATGTACAAAGGTACTTTGTTACATTTTATAATTACCCTATGCAAAGCACTTAATGAAACATGTTTGATTTTTTTCCCCTCATCTCAGGATTAATTAAGGAAAATAATTTGCAGACATAATCCCATGATTCATACACAAAGAAAAATTACTAGACATTTCCTGAATTTAAACAGCTTGTAAATAAACATCATGAATATGTGAATACCCAAAAGCAGGCAGTACAGAATTCTACCTACATAAACTGAGTCACACTTCAATCCAATTCAACAAGTCAAGTCATTTCTAAATACATCCTTATAAGATACTTTGTCAAGTGTTTGATGTCATAAAGTTTCCAAAAAAAAAAAAACAAACACAAAAAAACAGGGTAAGCTAATGACCACACTTCTGAAGTAGTTAGACAATGTGGTGAGATGTTAAAAAACATGGCATCATTAAAACCCTAACCAAAAAAATATAAACTTTAGGACCCATTTTTTTAGATAATTAGATATTACATAAACCATATAACTTTCAGTATGGCTATTTTTTAAAAAAATTAATCATACTTCTTGTTTCATTGTCTATTTTGTAGAACATATGAATGTTTACTAGAGATAGGGAGGAACTGAGTTTAGCTAGGGTTTTTTTTTTTGTTTTGTTTTGTTTTTTGTTTAGTTTCCTTAAGCAGAAGGCTTACTTTCTGGAGAGAGACTATCTTTACTTTCGTCCCTAAGAAAGGCCTGGCATGGGCCTTACCTCCTCTGGTCAACAGGGCCTAACGCCCCGCCCCGGGCTATTCTACCAACTCTCCTCCCCCAGGGGCCTCCAGACCCTGCAGCTACTGCTGATCAGAATCACTTACCTCAGAAATCACCTCTATAATCTGTAAATATACAGCTCCTGAATCCCTATCTCCAGTCTCTCCCCACAAAAAGATGATTTACAAATGAGAAAAGAGAGAGTCAGAACAGGAAGAACTATCTGGAAAGAAAGCTGCAGGTCTATGCTAATCCCCTGACTGGGCTCCCAGGGAGTAAGGGAGAGTCCCCACTGAGGGCTGCTTCTTTCCATCTGTCAACTCCACAAGAGAAAGCAACTTCACCTGTACACCTACTCCACCTCTGCCTCTTCTAGCTGGAAACTTAGTCCTTCAGGTATGCCCAGAGAACAGCAAATATCTGCCAATATTTCACAACATTTTCCTAATGAGTTATTTTAAATTCACTACAGCTTTAGGATTCTGCTACTTAATACTGTGCAGATACCAAACTTGGTTAGGAGAATACTAGGGCAGGAAAAGGGAGAAATACCTCCCTTTTCAATGGCTATGTCCTTAATTTTAAATGTATTCAGGTAGACGCCCTCAAAACCTCACAGGCTTTTTCTAATGGAGTTAAAATATGCCAAGTTACATATATACATCAACTTTTCCATTTTAACAGAAGCTCCAAAATGTGGGATCGACTAGTCACAGGTCAGAAAATGAACTTATCACCTAATATGATTCTCAGCACAAATTAACTTCAGAAAGAAAGCCCAACCTGAAAAAAAAAGTGAAGTAAAATATCAACACAAAACCATCATCAATATGAAATGGCTGCTAAAGGAAATCCTTTAACTCTTGATAGACTCGTGTGAGAGAACAACTAACCCAGCTCCACCTTACTAGAAATGAGAATCCTGGATTCCTCCAAAGGGGGTGAACTCCATTTGTCATGTTGGCAGAAAATCCCCCAAGGAAAGGTTTTAGATGTTCACCTTTCTTTGTCACTGATAAAGGAAATGATTAGTTACACCCTGGGCCAGAGAGGGAAACGGAACCTGCAGGTTTGTGTAAAAACAATAAATGCTGTTTCTCCAGCACATCTGATTAAGAACACACTGTCCTGAGCACAGTCAAGTAAAACATTCTTCCTGTTCCCAGCCTCAGAGGAGGAAAGAACAGTCCTGCAGGCGTGGTCCCCCTTGGGCCGTGGGGTCACCCCATGTGCAGGCGCTGCTTCCATGGTCACCGACACTGACAGCAAGAGTGACTAAGCCTTGGGAGACTCGGGAGGGAAGCTGTCAGGATATGCTGACCATGTCGCTGCACATATTTAACAGACCAGGTTATGAGGATCATATGGGCTCTGTAAATAGAAAGAAAGGAGGTCAAGGAAGTTGAGTGAGTAACTCACTCCAACTCTATGCTATTTTGTGGCTGTCCATCCTCACATGGGAACCCAGAAGCATGGCTGTTTTGATTAAAGAGAAGGTTCTGAATTAAGATGACCATATAGATAAGTGACTAATTCCTACCTAAAAAGTAGGACACACTCTCACAAGTAGAAACACATATCTGGAATCTACTGAGCAGAAAGCTTGAAACCAAGGATAGGCACTCTAAATTCAGGGTATGTCACCACCCTGCCTGCCTAGCAAGATTCCCAGGCACCTCCTCTGGAGATCTGATTCAGCAAGTCTGTAAGTTGACCAGGCACCCCACAGAGATTCTTATGCTCAGACAAGTTGGGGAACATTGAACTGCACCAGTTATACTCCATAACAACAACTTCTCCTTAAGACAATTCTACCTTTAAATCCTATGTAATAATAGCATAGATAATGTCAGCTTGTAAGTGGTAACAATAAGGAAAATTTGTCTTCTCCTGACCCCTCAAATAATGATACAAATAGCAATTTTAAAGAAAGGTTAAATAACATGTTAAATCATGCAGCTAGTAAGTCACAGGGGAAATTCCAAAGCTCTACTCATAACCTTCATACACACAGCCTCCTCTTTTCACAAGCACAGATGCTATTCATTTTTCAGAAGTGATGATAAGTCATTTCCAAAAGCCAAAAGGACCCAGTAAAATATTTCTGAATTACCAGTCCTTTTATTTTATTACTAGTCCTAATTACATAGTCCATGTTGGCTATCTAGAGACCCAGCAAAATCTCTAAGAAAAGTTCTTATCCAGTGCTCACTCAGATTTCTCCTTTAAGAAGTTTTGCTTTTAGCTTCTACACTTTTTCCCCAAAAGGTATGTAAGATACAATCAAAAATAATGGCCTTCTCCTAGAGAAACAATTAGCTTAGTGCAACTGCAATGTGTGATAATTTAGCCCAAAACTGAAAATATATGAGATGGAGGGGTAGATGTTTATAGCCATTTGAAAAAACAAACAAAAAAGATGTGATATATATACACAATGGAATATTACTCAGCAATCAAAAAAAGATAAACTCATGCCATTCACAGCAACATGGATGGAGTTGAAAGGGATCATGCTCAGTGAAACAAGTCAGAAAGAAAAAGAAAAATATTGGATGGTTTCAATTATAGGAGGAATATAGAGGAAACAGATAAGGAATGGGAGGGGGAGTAATTATAATAAATTAAAAATCAAAATCAATAGGTAACTATCAATCAGACACATTCTGCAAGAGAGGAGAAGGGAGAAGGATAAAAGCAGGGAGGGAAGAGCACAAGGGACTATGGTGAGGGGACATGGATGAACTGGTGGCAGGAATTTCACAGGGACTACACCTGAGAGGAGAAAGCACACATTGTACAAAAATGTAGAATGATGTAAAATATAGAATTAAAAAATAGGAAAAAATGTGATATTCAAACATTTTGTAGTTGCTCTCTTTTATCATGTCTAACATTGAATTTAAAAATTGAAGACAAAAAAAAAAATCAAACTTTTCTACTCATCCTGCCTAAATAAAGACTCGACAGCTGTGGTCATGGAAGCTCTCCTAATAAGGGTTCATCTGAGCAGAGAGCTGAGGGAGATGGGGAGCAAGCCACATGAAATCTATGGAGAGCACATCCCCAAAGTGGAAGGAGAGTATCCAGCAGACACTACTCCATCGCCACCCAAAGTATAATCCCCCCAAATTTTCTAGCTGCCCCATGGTACCACCTCCTCCCAGCTGCTTAGGGCTGCAACTGAGTGGGGACCTTTCCTCTCCTTCACATGACTTCTCCCAATCCAGTCAATCAGGGGGTTCCACAGCCTATACCTCTTAAATAATCATCTCCATTCCTCACTTAAGCAACACACGGCCTTACAGACAAAAACCTGATGCCCACAGAAGCCCAGAAAGCTACCTCCTCATATTCTTTACAGTCCAGCCTGCCCCCAAACCCATTCTCCTCTAAGAAGCCAGAGTGCTCTTTTATTTTTAGTTATTCATTCATTCATTCATTCATTTTTAAGGGACAAACCCATTAGGTTTCACAACATGGCAAATATGCTCTCTTGCTTAATGATCTGTTCAATGCACCCACAGCTCCATTCCCTGGGCCTAAGCCTCTGCTCTCAGAGCTTCCCTTCTTTTTCTTGAAGAAAAGAACATATTTGCAACTAGTGGTGCTATCTGCTCATTTCCTATGAGGCAGAATTCCAAAAGTCTAGCAGTCTTTCTTCATTTGGTCCTCTCTGTACCTTTCAACCCAAATTGGCAGTGTTTCTGCTGATGTGACATTGCCAAAAATCTAGTGGGTCCCCATGTTTGTCCAAGGAACCCATACCGTGAGACAAGAGAGTCTGGCATAACTATTTCCTCAGTAATCTGGTCTTTACCCCGACTCTCTTTTTTTTTTTTAAAGAGCTATTTATTTATGCATACAAGAACTGGGGTTCAGGCCAGAGATGTGGGGGATGAGAGGACTCACCAGAGACAGAGTGGGTAGCAGAACAGGCAGACTGACCGAAATACACTGCTGAGGGGAGCAGCAGGCGAGTCAGGAAAGGTCTGCTGCGCCATGTGGGTAGCTCCCTGGCCAAGGCTGCTTATAGATTCATAGGTTGAGTCTTACCCCCTTGCGCCATCAGGGAGACCCCACCCTGACTCTCTTATATAACTGAATGGACACACAGGACACACATTATGTCTTCAGCGGGGGGGGGGGGGGGGGGGGGAAAAAGCCCAACTGTGCCTTGATCTTCTCTCCACAACACGTTTTCTTTTTCTTTTCTTTTTTTAACGATTTATTTATTTATTTGTACAAGCACTGGGTACAGTCAGAAGCGCGGGAGGGTGAGAGAATTCACCAGAGCCAGAGTGGGGAGCAGAGCAGGCAGAAGGACCGAAGGACACTGCTGAGGGGAGCAGCGGGCGGCAGGAGAGGTCTGCGCGCCATGTGGAACCCTCCTCCGGTGGCCGGGGAGCAGCCGGGGATCGAACCAGCGCTGCAGAGGCCGCGGGCAGCTTCGCAACCCAGCGCTCAACCGCTGCGCCACGGGGGAGGCCCATCACAGCACATTTTCTTAACAGTTAAAATCTTCTAATATTAACATCTTTTGAAAATTTCTCATATCATTTTTTTTAATATTCTTTTTCCCCAGTAATTATTCCATCAATCTCAATGTATCTCTCTCCTTTGGCATTTTACTATACTTCACTGATCCTCCTTACAATAGCAAAAAAAAAAAAAAAAATACCAACCACACCTTCGACATTTCATTTGAAAAATCTCTTCAGCTAACTATTCAAATTCACTGCTTAATATAAGTTCTGCTTTCGGCCTCCCCGGTGGCACGGCGGTTGAGCGCTGGGCTGCGAGGCTGCACTCGGCCTCTGCAGTGCCGGTTGATCCCTGGCTGCTCCCCGGCCACCGGAGGAGGGTCCCACATGCCACGCAGACCTCTCCTGCCGCCCGCTGCTCCCCGCAGCAGTGTACTTCGGTCCTTCTGCCTGCTCTGCTTTCTATACAATAACAGGACAAAACTTAGCTCAAGCCTCTCTACTTCATAACAAGGATTGTCTCCTCCAGTTTCCAATATCATGTTCTTCATTTTCTTCTAAGACTGAACTAAATTTATCTGTAATGTCTATATTTCCACCAACATTCTGTTTATAACTACATACATGTTATTTTTTCCTTTAGCCAGCCTCCACCAAACTACCCATGTTCATACCCTACAAGCCTCTCTCCTTTAAAGAGTGGTCTTTTAGGGTCTCCCCTGGTGCACAGTGGTGGAGCGCTGGGCTGCGAAGCTGCTCGCAGCCTCTGCAACACCAGTTCGATCCCCGGCCACAGGCAAGGGTCCCACATGGTGCGACAGACCTCTCCTGTGGCGCCCGCTGCTCCCCTCAGCAGTGTATTTCATTGGTCTGCCTGTTCTGTTCCCCGCTCTGGCTCTAGTGAATTCTCTCACCCTCCCGCGCTTCTGACTGTACCCAGTGCTTGTATAAATAAATAAATAAATCTTTAAAGAAAAAAAAAAGTGGTCTTTAAAAAAAAACACATATATAATCACATCACAGTCTTCTAAATATCCCAATTCTTCCCAACTGCTCTTCAGAATAAACTCTGATCCTCCAAGTCCAGGCTCTCAGGCACAGTCCAATTTTTATCTACTTCTCCTCATCCCTTCTGTCCCCAGGGCTGACCAGTCTCCAAGCTTCTAGGCCTCTTTAGGAGTCTCCAACTAGCCCATCTCCTTTCTGCCCCAGGGCCTGAGCCCCCATGTTCCTTCAGTCTGAAGAGACACCTTCCCCATCTCTCTGCAAATACTCCCTTCTCACCCTTCAAACGTCTAGCTGAAAGTCATTAACACAGGGTAACTTGTCTGACTTCCCATCACACACAGATCCCACACTACACACTTATTACACACTCCTCCTAATACTAGCACAACTAAAATCAGATCATTCTTTCTGAAATTCAAGGTCAGCCCTGTTGTAATAAACTGATCTCTCTGATAGCAAGAACCACACTAGTTGAACTCATTTCCAACTCTCCAGTATCTTTGAAACAGCAGACTTCACTAAATATTTGGGAAGAGAGTGTGTCTTCCTGCTCACACTTCCCTGTGTTCTCCCCTAAGATGAGCCAGAGAAGCTATATAGTTGCATTTTTTCAGTGCACTGCCTCATGAATTTCTTTTCTAATAACAAAAGTTAGGTACTATGAAAAGGCCATGTTAAAATAACTAAATCCCAAACTGAAAGGTCCTAAGTTGAGTCATTTAGATCAAGTTTGTTTTGAGTTTCATTTGATGCCACAGAATCCTGTTCTAGAAGGGAGGTCCAGTAAAGCAGAGCTGCCGATGCCTGAGAACACACAGGCCAGTCACAAACACTCTGAGAACAAATTAAAGTGATGTGAAGGAACAAAAAGCCTGGGGGAAAGGGCAGATCCACAGTTACCAGAATTATGTTATACATTAAAGATAATGAGGGCTATTGACTCTGTGACAGTAAGTAAAAGGGCTGCAAGACTTTCTCACACCATGGCGTCTGCATGCTAATAACAGCCACCATTCAGCTGCACCCTTACCAGGCACCAGATACTCTGTGAAGTGCTTATTCATATATAACCTCTTTTAACTGCACTGAATCTTTGCAACCACACCATGACCGAAGTGGAGGGATGCCATCCTATCAAGGAGGTACAGGAGGCAAAGTCACTTGCTTGAGTTCACAGAGTTAGTAGTTGCTGCGACCCAGGAGTCAAAAGCAGCTCTTTGTTGGCTCCAAAATCTCTGCGAAGCATGTCATTCAGGACTCACAGTTCTAGGATCAGACCAGTATCCAAAGTGCTGGTACCGAGTGCAAATCACCCAGCTGCTCCAGCCCAAGCTCCCTGACTATAGGCCTAGAGAGAGGAAGTCCTTGGCACAACACCAGACAGCCAACTGGTGGCTAAGTCTAGCCAATGGCTTCATCCCTGGCAGATAAACCTACTGACAGATAACATCTCTCCTCAAAGAAGGCCCTGAAACTAAGGGTAAATGCCGTCAGCCACATTTTTCCAACGAACACTGTAATGTTATAAAAATCCTAAATTATCTTTTTTTTTTAAAGATTTATTTTTATTTATTTATACAAGCACTGGGTACAGTCAGAAGCGCGGGAGGGTGAGAGAATTCACCAGAGCCAGAGCAGGGAGCAGAGCAGAAGGACCGAAGTACACTGCTGAGGGGAGCAGCGGGCGGCAGGAGAGGTCTGCGCGCCATGTGGGACCCTCCTCCAGTGGCTGGGGAGCAGCCGGGGATCGAACCAGCGCTGCAAAGGCTGCGGGCAGCTTCGCAACCCAGCGCTCAACCACTGCGCCACCAGGGAGGCCCAAAATCCTAAATTATCTTTTTAAGAGTTGAGCAAAAGCAAAACAGAAGGATTTTATCGCTCTCCTTTCTTGTAGCTGCCAGTAGTTGGAATTTACACAAGCAGCTTCTTGTCTCTGCATCCCATGCAGTGCTTCTGAGAAACAAAAGCCCAGGAACACAGTGACCCTGGGACTAGGCCAGTCAGAGTTGACCTAAACAGGCAGGTGACCCTAAACACTACTTTATCAAATACCACTCACTCTGAAGCAGCAATAGACACCATTCTACACATATATCACTTCTGCAACCCAGGAATCAGCCTGACTCACAGAACTCACCCCTGCACCCTGAACAGCCCCGTGATTTTTATGAACTCTATGGTAAATCCTATCACCTGCATACAAGTCTTACTGTGGAAGCTAACTTTGTCCCTCATCCCACATTAGCCAGGTAACAGCCAACATCCTGTTACAGTAATACCAACTTACCTGCTAGCACCAGGCTTGCCAAGCCAGATCAAGCCAGCAGTAAAGTGTGCTTGGTGTTGGAAGCTCTTTTGCAAAAGCAGTCCTAAAGAGCCTCACACCATCGCCAGATGGTTCAAAGCCCAACATACTATTCTGACCAAGGAGTTATACATTCTGTAATTTTTGAACTAAAAATCAAGTAAGATAGCACTTAAGAGCATTCTGAATATTCAAGGCGCCCAAAAATCTAAGAGTATTATAAGATTCACCACTTTGCTGACTACACTTGAGGTCTGAGACATAGAGGATATAACTTTAAGGGGTCTCCATTGTCTTTGATGTAGGTAGCAGGTTACAGGAGAGATCAATTCTAGAATTGTGGCCTAAGTCAAGTTACTCAAACTAAATTCTTCATTTTCCTCATCAGTAAATTCAGTTAATATCTCTCTCAGTATCACAATGAAATATCAAATGAGAAAAAGGAAGCCATCCCTCTAAGCACAGTGAACGGCACATCGCAAACCATAAGTAAATGCTCCCTCCATTTTTCAGTGGCTTGTTCTTTCTTTCCTCCCTTTTCTAATTATTATTGGGGTAACAATGGTTTGCAAAACTGTGTGTACTTTGGGAGTATAGCTTCATACCTCTTCAAATGTCTGATACCAAACTATGTCCACCACCAAAGTTCCAGTTGCCCGCCACCGCCACCTCATCGACCCTCTGTATCCATTCCTCCCACTTCCCACGCCATTACCATAGCACCGCTCTGTTGTCAACCTAAGCATTTGTGTTTGTCTTTTTGTTCCTTTTCTTTGTTTCTTTATATTCCACGTACCACTGAAATCATCTTTCTGATTTATTTCATTTAGCATTATCCCCTCAAATTTCATCCACATTGCTGCAAATGGAAAAGTTACATCTTTTCCAAAGAAAACATACAAGTGGCCAATAGGCACATGAAAAAAAGGTTCATGGCTTCTTATTACTAGTACTGAAATTAGCTGTCTCTTCTCCCACCAACTCAAACATGATGGTTTTCCCAACAGATTATTTTATAATCTATTTAGGGTCATGGGAGCAGAGGAGGAAAGCATCACAGTTGTGGATTAGATTAGAAACCATTCTTTATTAATGATTCTTAGTGGCACAGGAGCCAGGAGACAAGAAGGATATTTGATAAATGTTCACATACTACAGGCTGCCTCTGCTAAAGCTAGAGCATCAAGTATGTTTTAGGTTCTCAGCAACATTCTGTTGAACAAATATTAGAGCATCCACTTCTATAGTAATAGCTATTTTCTTTGTTCAATTGGAGATAAAAGTACTGAGGCAGCTAAGCTGACAGGTCTGAGTGGGGTATCCTGCATAACTAAAGACTTAACTAGCCCTTGTCTAATCATAGACAAGTAGCAGACACCGAATTCTTCATGGGTATCTAAGTCAAAGTACATTGTTAATCACTTATTTTTGTTGGTGGTGTTGTTTTCATCTTAAATTTCTCTGAGTTTTCATCAAAACATCGTCACATAATCATTTTCACAATGAAGATACAGGATATTTCCTTCACCCCCAAAAAAGCTCCCTCTGGCCTGTATAAATCAATCTTCTCCATCCCTGGCTCCTAGCAACCACTGATCTATTTTCTGACCTTACACTGGCCTTTTCCAGGATGTGGCATAAGTGGGATCACACGCTATATACCCTTTAGAGTCATATTGCTATGTACCCTTTTTTTTAAGATTTATTTATTTATACAAGTACTGGGTACAGGCCAGAGGCGCAGGAGGATGAGAGAATTCACCAGAGATAGAGCAGGGAGCAGAACAGGCAGAAGGATGAAAGTGTACTGCTGAGGGGAGCAGTGGGCAAGACAGGAGAGGTCTGCCTCCCCATGGGGGAAACTCCCTGGCCGGCCAGGAATCAAACCGGCACTGCAGAGGTTGCTGACAGCTTCACAGCACTGAGTTCAACCCGCTGCACCACCGGGGAGGCCCCTATGTACTCTTTTGAGTTTGGTCTCTCACAAAACATAACACATTTGCGCTTCTTCCCAATAAGGGGGTTTCTTCTTCTATTATTGCTGAACAATGGTCCGTTGAAAGGTATATCCCTTTATTCATGCATTTACCTGTCAAAGGACATTAGAGTTTTTTCCAGTTTTTGGCAGTTGTGAAGAAAATTGTTAGAAATATTGGCGTACAGGCTTTTGTAAGAACAGAATACATGTATAACATGTGAGAAATTACCAAACTATTTTCCAAAGTGTCTGCCCCACTTAGCATTCCCACCAGCAATGTGTCAAGAGACTTACAGAGGCTTTGCCTCTTCATCAGGACTTGATAATATTTGTTTTTATTTTGTCTATTTCTTTAGTCATTTCAATAGATATGTAGTGGTATCTCTTTGTGTTTTTCTTTTAGCTTTTGATTTTGAAATAATTTTAGACTCACAGAGAATATGCAAAAATAGTAGAGTTCCTGTGCATCCCCCTCCCTTATCTTACATAACCACAATGCAATTATCAAAAGCAGGACTTGAGATTGGTACAATACTATTAATTAAGCTACAGACTTTGTTCAGATTTAATTGATGTTTACATTTTGTCTGGTTGTTGTTTACCTACAAGTCTATCAAATTTTATCACATGTATAGGCTCATATAATCACCAGCACAATCAGGATGTAGATCTTTCCACAAGACACTTATTTTTGAAAAGGCTTTTTTGGGTTTTTGGTTGTATGTGTTTTGTTGTTATTTTTTTATTTTTGAGAAAAGGCTGGCTCCCTCCCATCTGATGCTGCATTGTTTATTAAATATCCATACTGTGACTGAGAGGTACAAAGCCAAGGGGCTGGAGGAGCTCCTGAAAGAGCAGGCCCAAGGTGGCAGGGCAGGGACGAGCTGGGGGCAACTCCTGCCCCACTCCCAGTGTCCTGCAGCTCTCAGCGCCTCTCAGCTTCTGCAGTAGCAGCAATTGTCCTGGTTGTCCTCAGAGACAGATGCACCTCCTTCCCCGGGGCTGGGATGGGTCTGCTGGACTGGGCTGGGCCAGGGTCCACCCAGGGCCAGGTGCTAGTCCAGAAGAGAAGGCCCAGGTCAGGTTCACAAATGGATCCCACAATTGTGAATGGAGCCTCCTCCTTAGTAGCTCCTCATCTTAGGAGGCAGCAGCCTCAACAAAGTTTTCATCCAACACCATTGCCAATACAGGCACTGCACCCTTTCCTGCGCCGAGTACTCCTATACCCACACCTGTTCCACCTCTTCAAACCTGACTGGCTGCCACAGGGGCTCTGGGGGGCGATGTGAACATCATCTAAGAACCTGAGAGAGATGTGTATTCACTCTGGTCTGCAGTCTTTGATCTTGCTACTCAGAATCTCATCCAGGAAGGGATGGAAGACCACATGGAGAAAATGAACTTTGGGGTACGCTGCACCATCCCTCAGGAACACCGAGGCATCCTCCAGCTTGGTGATGGCAAACAAAGTGATGCAGAGTCCCACACTGTAGACAACCTTACTGGTTGTCCAAACTGGTTCAGCTCCTCAGCAATGGAGTCATTGAGCTTCCTCTCAAACTGCCATGGCTGGGGGGAGCGGGGGAGGTACAGTGGGGATCCACAGGGCACCACCACCTCCAAAAGGACAAACATCCTGCCCTATACTAGGAGCTCTGGGAATGGGAGAGTCAATCACACACTGGGCCTAAGGTGGTGGGGATGCTGAGGCCCCTCCATTCTGTCCCAACAGCTGAGACAACTCCTCCGCCCCACCCCATAGACCCTGGCCAGCAATGGGGTAGCACAGTAGGGCCTGGGGTACCTCATGTGAGGCATACTCTTCTACTACAAAGTGGGAGAAGGAGGGAGAAGGAGCTCTAGGCCCAGTGTTGGGGTGCACATCCCTGTTATGCAGCCCATCACACCTGCCACTGGCTCTTGCCATGCACCACACACCCAAATACCTCTGGCAGTTGCGCAACTTACCCCTTTCAGTTTTATAAACTTCATCTGGGGGAAGGGCTTTGATCAATGTACTTTCTTTTGCCCTTTTCTCTTGACCAATTAAAATTATCTATTCTCAGGCTGCTGTGTACAAACCACTGCTGACAGAGAAGTTCACATTTCAGGATAAGTTACTGTTCTGTTCATTCTTTCCTTAATATATATCAAGACCAATGTAGGCCACAGGGACCAAATGGTGCACAGAAAAGCACTACACCAAGGACTATTTGCTTTCTCCTTAGGTCAAAGACTGGCCAAATGATATACCAAATTGGCAATTGCCCATGTGGTGTTACTTTAGGTCCACTTAGGGCCCCCAAATTTCTTTCTAACCTCCTGCCATAGTAAGCCAAATTCTACCACTAGAGATTCTTTAGTTATAGAGGTGTCCCCACTGATTTAACACCAGCCACGTGAAATTGCACCAGGAAGTGGGGGACAGAGTAAATCATCACTAGCTTCAGACTGATGACTGGCATGACCCTTTCCTCCGATCTGAGGATTATTATTAAGGGCATTATTCAGGGCAAAGCTCCCTCTTCCCATGTGCCCTCCCTCTAGCCTGTACATATTTTCATTACCAGTAATCTCTTTATTTTTAAGATTTATTTGTGTATGCATACAAGAACTGGGGTACAGGCCAGAGGTGTGAGGGGGTGAGAGGATTCACCAGATACAGAGTGGGGAACAGAACAGGCAGACTGACTGAAATACACAGCTGAGAGAAGCAGCAGGGTGAGTCAAGAGAGGTCTGTGCACCATGTGGGTCACCTCTCTGGCTGGGGATCGAACTTGTGCTGCAGTGGCTGTGCATAGCTTCACAGGTTGCATCTTAACCCCTTGCGCCACCAAGGAGGCCCCATCCAGTAATCTCTAATGCTGTTTGTTTTCATGTTTCTTTCCCTTCTATATATCAATAGTTCCAACATTTCTGATTCATCTCTGCACCTTCAGCATCGGCACCCCAGCTCCCATGAATACGGTAGGTGGTCAGTAAATGTTTTCTGATTTTTTAAGAAATAATGATCAGATTCCAATGTATTTACAAGGGCTTTGAGGGAAGGGCCTAGACAGATGGGTGTCAATAGGAAAGTCATGAGTTAAAGGGATGAGACAGTTGGTCAGTCTCAAGAATTTTATCGTGGGGAAGCTAAATATATTATCAGGAATTTGGACATCTGAGAGAGGGAAGGAGTAAGACAGAGGGAGTAGAAGCAAGACTTGCCCACACACGACCAAGATCAAGATCAGACCAGCTTGGTGCCTGCCAGGAAAATGGCAGATAGGCTCTTGAGGTGGAGAAGAGGAGGGGGAAAATCACTCTGTCTCCATTTCTTCATTTCTAAGGGTATTTGCCAAGAATTGAGCTGAGGGGGATGAAGAGTTCAAAAAGACGTATTTGCAGTAGTTGCTAGGGAGTCAGCTAAGAAATATGTAAGACATGACAAAGGAAAAACACAAACAAAACACTTCCAGAAAACAGCTAGTTTGCTGTACATGCTTCTGTCTCTTTCTAAAGAAACTCAAATCTTTCTTAAACTATCACATATGGCTTCCAAAATACCCTGAGTGGGCCCTTCTGTGCAGGAAGTAATGGCCAGGGCTTGAGGGCCCTTGAGGGCTGGCTATAATCCAAAATGCCTCCTGCTAAGTCAGCTAGCAGGTGGAATGCCTCTGGACACACTAAACTGTTAGTGGAAAAAACAAGGCATTGCTCTTGGCTGTTCACTAGTTGAGCATCTTACAAACAGAAATTGTTATTATTTAGTGATCAGTCAATGTATGAACTCCAAAATCCAAACAATGGTTTTGCAATATTAAAACAATTGTTTTGCAATCTTACAAGAACTGTTTGCGCAATTTTAAAGTATCAGAAAAATATTCCAGCCCTTGTTTCCAAAACCATTCACTGTTGAAATAAGTCAGTACATGGCTTCCAGTTAAGACTTTCTTTCCACCAGCACCTTGACCATGAGGCAGACCAGGGTGATATGTGGACATGAAAGTAAACTCCCTGAAGGAAGAGGGCAAGTTGTCAAAGACACACATGTCCCCTACTGGAATAGCTAGCATGTCTCAAGGATAGCTGGCTCAGAGATCTGCCAGTACTATGGCAGGTATATTGACTATATTGATATACAGTTATTGACTTAAATCAATAACTTAACAGGGATCTCTATCAGTTTCACTTAAAACTCCTCGTTACCCATCTATGTTACCCATCATGTTTCTATGGGTAACGAGGAGTTTCAAGTGAAACTGATAGAAAGCTGCCAATTCTATGCTAGTTGCTAAAAACATTGAATTCGTCAGATGCAAGGTGCTGAGTATCAACTTTTCCCCAGTGCCACAAATTCAGATTACACCAACTGCTTCCATTCTCACTGTTTTAACCAAAGTAACAACCAGAAGGACTCAGCTTCCTGGTAACACAGTACACCATGAGGTGCAATATGAACTGGGGACCACAAGATGGTTTTCCCTGGGGTCTGGGGGGATAAAAGCAAAATCAAGTAAAACAGCCCTTCTTAGCTCCAGGTGAGAAATGTCATCAGACACTTGTGCTATCCTTTGGTCTCTAGAGAACCCACTTGGTGTAGCTCCCCAAAAAGTACACCATCCCCCACATGTGTTCCAGAGGCTAAAGCTGCCTTCTGTTCTGCTTCTTCACCATAAACCCCAAACCAAAACTGTCCTTCCCAATCAGATCAGTTAGGGAATTCATGACCTGAGGTATGAAGGACACAAGACTTCTCCCAACCAGAGGTTCGAAAAATAATTCAAGACCATTAACAGGATTTTAAAATATCTCTAATCCCTCTCTCACCCAAGAGGTACTCCATAACTGATTTAAAGACAAGGGTAGCACCAAAATGCATTAAATGCATAGTCATCAATTAATGAGACCAGTTTTAAGCTTTATATTAAGGTCAAAATTAAGCCACTAGTGTCCAAACTGTTTCTACTGTATTCATATACATTTTTTTTTTTTTGTAATATAAAGGACTTAACACAAATATTCCTAACTGCTTTCACATCTGCAGCTTCTGGAACTAGATTATTTTTCAGCAACAAAAGGTGGCAGGGACAGGAGAAACTGTTCACAATGACCCAGAGGAAATGTCACACCCCTTGTATTTTCAAACCCATGAACAACTGTGAATCAAAGCTCAGTCTTAAATCTCATTTCAATTCCAACTTCCCTCCTACCCAAGAAAAGGAAGCATGTTGCTAAGTTCAAAAGACCCAAACAAGATTATCAAAAAGCTGCCTGTGAGCACCAAACAAAAGATAATTTATATAATTTTTCTACCAATACTAAAAATGCAATTCACTGCAATTATGCCTCTGCCTACATACCATTGTGTTCTCTCATAGGTATTTCTAAATGATGCAGGCTAAGCAAAATGCCCATTTTTTCCTAGCTTCCTAATATAAGGGCAAGGAGAAGGGAAACCAACATTTTGGTGATTGTCTACCTACCAAGCATATCAAACTTTGATAAAATAAGAATTTCAGATCACTCAATACCCCTTGCTATCCATTCCCCCTATAGTAACAAAACACCTATTATTTTACTCAACTCCCAGAATAACATCTAGGTGTAACCAGGTTTCTATATTCTAGCCCAGGAGTCCTCAAAATGGGTCTGGAAAACCTGGGAGTCCCCAACACACTTTTAGGTAGTCTATGAGCAAGAACTATTTTTATAATAATACTAAAATGGCATTTGTTTTTTTATAGCTCATTCTCTCACGAGTAAATCAACGATCTCATCACCCATGATGTCACAACAAATTGAAGGCTGAAGCTCACTTGAGGATCCAGCTATCATCTATTAAAGGCAGATATTAAGATTTACAAAAATGTGAAGCCATGGTAATCCTCTCACTAGTAGTTAGGAAAGTTATTTCCCCCAAAAGGTAATTTATTCTAACCTTATTTTTAAATGAATCAATATTTTTTAAAGATTTATTTATTAATGCATACAAGAATTGGGGTACAGGCCAGAGGTATGGGGATAGGGTGAGAGGATTCACCAGGGACAGAGTAGGGAGAACAGGCAGATCTACACTGCTAAGGGGAGCAGCAGGCAAAACAGGAGAGGTCTGCCGTGCCCCATGGTATCTCCCTGGCCGGGGATCGAATTCATGCTGTGGTGGCGGTGGACAGCTTCATAGTGCTGCAACTTAACCCCTGCGCCACCAGGGAGACCCCTAAATTAATTAATATTTTTTAATTTTCTCGCTTTCAACTTATATAGAAAATACTTGCACTGTTCTCCTATTGTTGCTGTAAATTACTACAAACATACAGTTTCAAAATACCACAAATTATCTTACAGTCCTGGAGATCAGAAGTCTAAAAATAGGTCTTATAAGGCAATAATGGAGATGTTGGCAGGGCTGAGTTCTTCCAGGAGCACCAGAAGAGAATCATCCCTTGTGTTTTGCAGCGTTTAGAGGTGACCTGCACCCCTTGGCTCATGGTTCCTCTCCAGCAGAAGCATCACTTCAATGTGCTTCCATCCTTATTCCTTCTCTCTGACACTCCTGTGTTTCTCTCATAAGAACTCTTATGCTGAGGCCATCTAGATAAGACCGCATAATTTCTGCATCTCAAGATAGTAATTTAATCACATCTGTGTTCTCGTCTGCCACGTAAAGTAAGTCACCAGTTCTGTGGATTAGGATGTGGACATCTTTGGGGGCCATTTTTTCTGCCTAATGCAACGGATTACTATAACCCATATAGGTAAAGCTCTTTGTGGTCCTCAATAATTTCTAAGAGTATAAAGAATCCCTAAGACCAAAATGTTTAAGAACTAACTGTTCTGGCATATGAGCAGATTAGATTAAGTCAGTTACTAGGTGAGAAACTAAAACTCAGAAAAGCTAAGTGATTAACCCAAGTCATATAGACTGGGAGTAGAACTTCAACTTGAACCCAGGTCATGTGGCTACCAAAGAATCTTGCATGGCATCCTCTATGCTCTGCAGCCAGTCCCTGAATACCCTGACTGAGACAAAAGGCAAAATACAAATTATTCTATGGGCATTTGTACATGCATCAAATAAAGGGCAGGGCAATCAGCATTCAGATGCATGTATGATGAGTAGGAAGGAAGACAAGTTGAAGAAGCTGTTTAAAATAACCCTAATTTTTCCAAAACTTATTTAGAAAGATACAAATTTCTTGCCTTGTGTGAGAGAGGAGGACAATGTTATGAATGGCCAAGTGCTCCAGTGCAAAGTCAGAGAAAAATGAGCAACAATTCCTGGTAGAAAGCGCAGTGAGGATCGAAGCCCACAAGACACAGGGAGCATGTGCAGCAAAGCACTGCTCTGGTCAGGCAATGGGACCTGGAGCCCAAAGTCAGATTCATGGTCACCTGTCTTGATAATGACTGGCAAACTCCCGTTTTTAACACCCCAACTGCTAAGGACACCTGAAAGGCTGTGCTCTCCAACTGTCTCTTTGCATCATTTTGATGTGACCAGATTCACAACTTTTCAACAGGAAAGAAACTGCACTCAGGTAAACTGTTTTAAAATCAGGCTAATGAGGGCCTCCCTGGTGGCGCAGGCAGTTAAGCGCAGCGCTGTGAAGCTGTCTGCAGCCTTAGCAATGCGGGTTCGATCCCCCCAGTCGAGGAGCAACCCATCCACATGGCGCAGCAGACCTCTCCTGTCTTACCCGCTGCTCCCCTTAGCAGTGTATTTTGGTCATTCTGCTTGTTCTGTTCCCCCCTCTGTCTCTGGTGAATCCTCTCACCTTCCCGCACATCTGGCCTATACTCCAGTTCTTGAATAAATAAAATAAATCTTAACAAATATATATAGAGAGATTAAAATAGCTCATAAATAAATAAATAAATAAATAAATAAATAAATAAAAGCAGGTTAATGACCCAACTCACAATCTTCAAAGGGGCACATTTACAGTAAAGAAAAGGAGAACTAGAACGTGAAAGGAACCAATGGCTGTTCTACCAGAAGAAAGGATGGTCCAGGCCCATAGAACTGAGAGAGTGGCAACATTAGCTTCCTTTCCCCATGCCCACGAGGTGTACACTGGGTGAAGGGTGGCTCCCCAGTCCAGAGAGCAAGCAGGACTTCTTTGGAAAGCACTAGCCACTCCTGGCAAACTTCTCCAGTTCTTCTATTTCTCTCAGCAGCTCCCCAAGAGAGGCTTCTAGAGTGCTCAGCTAACCAGACCATCTGGAAAGCAAAAGCCACCAGTAGAACCTGAACTGACAGCCAACAACCACCCAAGAATAAGAGAACAGAGTAATTACTCATTCGAATTTGCTATCTAAGGGAGAAAAAGCCACAGAATTATCTGATATTTATATTTTCCAAGTGAAAGTGTGAGGCAAATAACAGGTAATTCTTCAGAGAATTTTTAGCCACAGAGCTCAGCATTTCCTAAAAATGTCCAGCAGCTGCCTTTTCTATGATAACAAGTATTACAAAAATCCTACCTGGACCCTACAAAGCATAAAGATTTTTTTGAAGACCAGAGATAGGTCTAACATATCATTTTCATCACAAATTCCTAGCCCACACACAATGGTCAGAGATGTATAGACTGAAAAGGTAGGATTGTCTATAGGTGATATTTCTGCTGCAGAATGAATAAAAAACTATTATATAAGCAACTTCAGTTGACAACCATTAAAAATTTTTTTCATGTCCCAGAAGCCCATGTTTTATAGACCAAAACCTCCATGCTGATTTCTATACCTATTAAGGGAATATAGAATATGAAAACATGGAGTTTTCAGAGATGATGCCTCTAACTCAAAACACTAAACATATTTGCTCATTCCACTTGAGGAAGAAAAGACACACAGCAAGGATCCGCAATGGAATCTTTTATATCTAGGATTCTGGACAAAAAGAAAAATGACACTTTAATAGTAAATAGATTGGGAGGCATAATAAAGGGATGCTGAATAAGAACTATCTTCTTAAAAGTTATTCCAAAAGCAGAGATGCAAATTTCCAAGGGAGTAAATTTTCAATAGGCTAATTAGAAAAGGAATAGATGATCCCTTCTAGCTCCATCCATGTTGCTCCAAACTGCATGTGTTTATCTTTTTTGATTGCTGAGTAATATTCCATTGCATATATGTACCACATCTTCTTGATCCAGTCGTCTATTTTGGGGCATTTGGGTTGTTTCCATAGCTTAGCTATTGTAAATAGAGCTGCTATAAACATATGGATGCAGGTGCCCTTTGGAATTAATGTTTCTGTGTCATTTGGGTAAATATCTAGGAATGGAATTGCTGGATCATATGGATGCTCTATCTTTAGTAGGTCAAGAAATCTCCATACAAAATAAGCCAGAAAGAAAAAAGAAAAATACCGGATGGTCTCACTCATAGCAGGAATTTAGAAAACCTAAATAAGGGACCAGGAAAAAGACTAATTAATACAAAGTAAAATCAAAATCAACAAGCAACTATAAACCAGAGACACACTACAGGGGGTGGGGGAGGGAGGCGGGGAGAGGAAGGACTAAGGTCAAAGTAAGGGAGGGGTGCAATTGAATGGGGAATATAACCAAAAGGAAAATGCATACATTGTGCAAAAATGAAAAATGATGTAGGAATTATATAAAATAAAATATTAATTAAAAAAATAACAAGTTTGCTTCCTTAATAAGCACATCTAAAGGAGGTGATATTCTAACACAGTTGGACCACTGGCCAGGCTGATTGAGCTCCCAGGCCATCCTCAGAAATCTGCATTTTTCTAACCCTTTTGTCAAGAACTTTTGTGCTCACTGACTGATGTTATCAATGTAAGATGGTTATGTATAAAAGAGACCCTTTGTCTCTAGATCTGTGCTCAGACCTTTCGGGGCTACTCAGGTCTGAGACCTCATGCATGAGTAATAAAACTTCTCCTGACCTCACCATTCCTGAAGCACCGCTTGTTCTTCCCTTGCTTGGGTAAAAGGCTAGAATTTATTTCTGCTCCCCACTCTGTCTCTGGTGAATCTTCTTACCATCGGTACTTCTGACTTACATTCCAGTTCTTCTACGCAAAACTAAATAAATAAAATCTTTTTGAAAAAAAAAAGAAAGAAAAGGAATACAGGCAAAAGTATAAGGATATGTATGTGATACGAGTACAGGCCGTGGTTTAGCTAACCTTCAAAGAGGTCAGTTTTGCAGTATTCTTCTATCCCTAAGTAAAAGAATATATCATGAATAGTTCAATGGATCTAAGAAAATTATTAATAAACATGTATTGAAAACTGATTTTTAAAAATTGCTCAGTCACTCCAAACTTAGGAATTGTGATTGATTAGATTCTGCCAGATTACAATTAGATTTTGGACAAATTTGTTTTAATGCATTGGCTAATTATAGGTTGAAAAACAAATCCCAAGAAGATATGGCAGTAACAGTGCACTGACACCTGAGCAAAGAAAGCAGGACATGCCTTCAGGCAACGATAAATATCAGCAATGGGATAGTGCAGCAAGGACCTCAGCTTTGGACAAAGCAGGGAAAACCCAACCTGAAACCAGGATTCCCAAAGGGACTAAAGTGATCCTAGGCCTATGTCCTCCTGATTCCTAGTACAAACAATTTTAGGAACACCTTAAGATTCCAAGACACACGATTATCAGATATTAGTACATAATTAAAATTGACCATGTGCTAAGAAATTAATCACATAGATTTAAACCACCAATGATTTCAGGTAGCGCATTATCAAACACAGAATATGAAATAACTTTTTTGTATCATTTAGAGAGAGGAAGTAAAAAAAAACCAGCGAGCAAAAATAGACCTTCAAAAAATATTCAGACTGAGTAGCACCTGACCTCAACTACTCATACCAGAGGAAAGGTATAGGATAAAAGAAGAGAAACAAGCTATGGTAAACATATGAGTAAAATTAAACAAATGCCATCTCTAAACATACAAGTTATACGGTGAAAAATTTTTTAAAACTGAAATATTGAAAAGAACACATAAATATAGAATGAGGCAGTTTTTATTAGGTGCACTATGAGTTTTGCAGTTTTCTGGAAAGGGATTAAAACACCTTAATTACTGATTGACATTAAAACTGTGAAGTATGCTGTGTATTTTCAGGATAAACTTGTATGTTTTGAAGACTGAAATAAAATGGAGAGTTTCCAAACCAGCAGAGAAAAAAATAAGATCACAAATCAACAAAAACTTCAATCCAATAGAAAAAAAATGAAGGTTATCAATGAAAACTGACTAATCTGGCCTTTCTGTTAGGTTATCAGGATTCGCCTTCTTCTGAGAGATAAGCCCTGTATTTACTGGGATGATGTTTTCTTCTGGAAGTGGATTGCATGACCCTAACTCTAAATTCCAGCTCTTTTGGCACCTTCAGCTTCTACTTCCAATAGTAAACATGCCATGTCCCCAGGCCAGAAAGTCACAGAAACAGAAATCACTCAAGAAAGGAGTTGGTTGTTTTCCAATTTTATGGCAGGTGCTTCTACTGCAAACTACCACACCTGCTTTGCTGCGGGAAGAGGAGAAGGCAAAGACACTCCTCCCGATGGCAGGTTAGAGGCCAGCCCATACCCACCATTCAAACAGGTATCCCAAACCTGCTGCTCATGGCCAAGGTCACTGTGCTGCCACTGCAGCCACAGCCACCGCCGCCACCACCACCACCACCACCACCACCACCACCACCACCACCAGTGCCCTCTATAAAACTCTCGTCAAGCTTAAAACTAAACAAAACTAAGCAATTTATTGTTTGGATATATAGAAAGACATAATAATTATGAGCCAGAATGAAAACCAACTACCAAAACTAATATCGTTTAGTTCAACTAATTTTTCCATTTGGTGGCAAGAATTTTTCAAGAAAGTAAGCAATTTGCTAGTTTATGTTTGGGGCAAGCTCATCATCACATCTCGGATTTAAACTGAGCAGCACTGATTTCAACTACTCAACTTGAGAGAAGACAGCAGACCTGAGACCACAGTCTTCTGGGATGAAGAGTCTCAGTGAAAAATAAATCCAGATTAAAGGAAAAGGCTTGGCCCCCAAATGACTCTCACAGATCTTGAGAAATGTCCCTTTGGAATATTTCCTTCTGGGTTTCTGTGGTTTCAGATCTTGCAGCAGATTTTTCTGTCATTGCCAGACTCAGAGAGACACTATTTCACCACCCTTGCCTCTGTCATCCTTCTCCACAGAGGAAGCTGGCCTCGTCAATCCTTTCCTTCTTCCCTGTCCAAACCATACTGGCCTTTCCTTGGCTGATTATGACTTGTGACACACCTCAGAGACCTGGAAGATCCTCCCATCCATCAGAACAAAGCAGGAACAATTCTGAAGAACTTCAAACCCATGAAATATTTGAGAATGGATACAGCATTGGGTTTGACTTACCTGTTACCTTTTTTCTACACTTTCTGTGATGTTCCCACTTCACTGTTATTGAAATCCACAAAATCCACAACTCCCTCAGTCACTGAGATTTACCTGGAATAATAAGGGCAGGAAATGAGAAAGGAGGCAAGAAACTCTCCTGTATAATCAACCTTGACATTTAAAAAGGAAAAGGGCCACCTGACAAGGAAAATCTCTACCTCAGTCTGAGCGTTTTTTCATCTTGAATCAACACTATTAATAGTAATTTAATGCTTGTAAAAGAAATCATTATTATTTACAAAGAGCTTCCCAATGCATTTTCTCCTTTGAGCCATAAGGTGTTGAGAAAAGGCAATTATTACTTTAAAATGCAGCAGTTTAAGTTCCCAAAGGTTAGAGAATTTTCTCAAGACTATTCAGCCAGTATGTTTCATAGGAGGAATTAGAATCTAGCTGTAAGACTCCTTCCAAACTATTAAATGACACCAAGTACGATGATTTCAACTTGAAAAGCAATTATTATTATTTCTTCTGCACTAGATATACTTTGTTAGTCAACAGACATAGAAATGGCTTTGCTTGCTGAATATCAAAGACACTGCCATCAGATTAAATGTTTACAACAAACAACCCAAAGGGGAGAAAGTACTCACAAAGATAACAAACATGTATATCTTTTTCACATACCCTCCTTTTGCTTTAAGTCATAGTTGCAACTGCTGAACTTCTTTTTTTTTTACATTTTTATTTAGAAATAATTTCAAGCTTTCTGGAGAAAAAAGTTACACAACAATACTAAGACTGCTCACATACTCTTTACCCAAATTTGTCTACTGTTAACATTTAATCCACATATCTAATTGTTCTCTCTCTCTCTCCCCCCCCCAACACACACCTTCACTCAAAATACCTATTCTGAGCCACACAAACATAAGTTTCTTATATGTCCTAGCTCTTTACCTCCAAATACTTCAGAAGTTATTTCTTAAGAATAAGGATATTCTTATAGAACCCTAAGTCATCACCAACTCTAGTAAATTTAATAATACAACAATCTAGCAACATAGTCAATGAATCAAATTATGCACTTTGTAGTATTAGTATTTTTTTCCCCACAATTCAAGATTCAGTCCAGGGTGCAATATTGCACTTAGCAGCCATTTCTCTCTAGCTTCCTTTAATATTAAACACACAGCTTTCCTTGTCTTTTTTTAATTATTTATTTTTTACATCATTGTTCATTTTTAAACAATATTTGCTTCCCACCGCCCAGGTGGAGTCTCTATAGAGTTTCCTTCACCAATGCACCTGTGCCCCATAACCTCAGTCCCCTGTGCTCCTCCCTCTGATCCCTCTCCCTCAGCTTTCCTTGTTTTTTATGGCATTGACACCTTAGAAGAATGCAGTCCTCTTCTTTTTTTACACAAAAGAACATTTCCATTTTGACTTGTCTGATGACATTTCTTCAAGATTCAGTCAAGGTCATTTATTACCAGATAGAAAACTACAGAGGTGATGTTTTCTTCTGCAGGTGTCACATCTGAAAGCTTAAAGTCTATCTCTCCCTCCTCGGCAATGTTAATTTTCAGCACCCAGTCAAGGAATTATTCCACTTATCCAATGAAAAATTAATTTTTCCCTTGCATCTAATAAGTAATCTCTAGAGAGATACTCTAAGACCATGAAAATACCTCGCCATTAAAATTTTTCCCACAGATTTAGTAGCTACTGGCGATCCTTGCCTAGGTGAAACTTTACTATGATGACGACAACATGCAGATTGTTTCAAGTCCAGCATTCTTCCCACATTACCATTCAGCATTCAGCATTCTATATTACTTATTTATCTATTTATAATCAGTATGGATATATAAAGTCCTACTTTTCAATGGTTTAGAATTATCATTTATTTCAGTGCCCAAATTGTCTCAGACTTAGTGGGAGCTCCTTTGTCTTTGTGACAGGCCCCAATTGTGTCTTTTTTCCACAGCAAAAGTCCTGGTTCATCTTGTACTACTTGTTTACCTCTGCTGGATCCAGCCATTTCTCATAACAATCCCTAATCCTTTCCATTAGTACAACACCATTTTGAAACCGTGTCTGTTGATGTCTTTTCATTTGGTATATGAATCACATTTTCCTGCGTCTTTGCATGCTTCTTTTCTATTATAAGGTAGTCAATTAGAAGGTGTTCAGTTTGGTTCTAATGGCAGCTAAATTACTGTCAGTCCTCTTAATTCTGTCAGGCTTGGTTTTATACTTGGCCAAGAGGGACCTATTTCAATTTTGTCCTCAGTCCCAAAAATATGGCCCTACTCTAAGACATGACCCTTACTCCTAAGATGTGCTCTTTCTGGTGCCTCATGGAATGGATAAAGTGTTCAGAGCAGTCTCTTCACCCTCTTAGACCAATTTTTCCACTTCTCTCCATACTACATGGTTTCTGGGATGGTTATCCTCTTCCTAGCCTGGAAGCAGCAGATCTCTGCTGGGTCTCACACGTCCCAGCTTCTGGGCTCCCCTCAAGTAGCTCGCTCCTCTCCAGTACCCTGACAGCCAAATTTTCACTTCTTTAACAGCCTCACCTCTTTAGCAGCCCTGAGTTCTGGGAGGTCACCATGCTTTGTTCAGGCTCCACCCCTCAATATCACAGCAGGGAAAATCAGAGCAAAAGTAGGTCTAACATCATGTGCTTCTCTTCTTTCAAGGATCACAGTTCTGCCTGCCAATGACTGGCAACAACTGCCTCACAGGTTATCTGGTTTTCTAAATTACTAAAGGAGGGAAAATCCAGTACCAGTCACCTTTATGCCCTCAACATGAAATGATGGTTGAGGAATATGGAGGTTAAGAATCAAATATTTCCATCATATAACAAATGCTTTTTATTCAAGCATTTGAAAGAAACTCTCTAGCAATCTATTTCTAAGAAATGTGTGTGTTTGCTTTTATTGCAGCAGTGCAGTAAGAGAAATACTCTCTAGCAGTCAGACAATTCCAAATAAAAAGATGACAGGGAAATGTCTCCCTTACAGAAAGCTGATACTCACTTCAGATAGCCAGCTGGCTAGCACTGACATATATTTACATTTATTTCCATAACTCTTCTTCCAAATGGCAGAACAAAAGCTATCATCTATCCAAAGAAATGAAAGTTAGTTGCTCTTCTTCAATTTTCTTGTTTATGTGCATGTACTTAGGGGTGGGGAGAAGACAACTCCTTATCATATAAATCAATTTCTGGTATATTTCCATTTCTACTTCTAATCATTGGTGAGAGAAGAATCAGGAGAAAAAAAGAGTTAAAAAGAAAACTTGCAATCCTAGATACAAAGTTAATCAAATGAAAACTGGCAGGCAAGGATAGTATTTTCATCACATACTGTAAAGAAAGAGAATTTTGTAATCATAGGGTAATGCATAATAGGTCTTTCCCTGAATGACCAGCAGATAGGTACTTAGGTTTGTAAACATGTGCAGCATGTTCTCTCTCTCTCTTTCTCTCTCTCTTTCTCTCTCTCTCCAAACCCTGTGCCAGGCAGAAACTTGAGACAACTTCTTTCTACTTCTTGAGCATATTTTCTCCATGAGGTACTGGAAAAACCACATCTTAGGAGTAAGGCTCATGTCTTAGAGTAAGGGCTATGTAGAATATAATTTGGGGGTTATCAGCAGATACATTGGCAAACATGCCTTCTTTATTAGATAAGCTCATCTTTCTGCTCACAGTAAAGATGAGGTATTCCCTTACGATCTGTCATTTGAAGTCACCCCTTCTCTATTCTTCATGGTCCAGATCTTAAACATAATCTAAAAATCTCCAGGCTGTGCCATTATTCTTCAGAATTCACAACCATGTAAATTCTTTTTATGTATGTTATTAAATTGATTTTTCCTTAGCAAACCCAATACTATTTTGACTAATGATCTACCCTGAGAAGAACACAAAGTGGTGGGGGACTTTCTCCTGTTTCCATATCTATAAAGCAATGCAGTTATTAGCTCACTCTACAGATGAGCAAATGGGCAGAAACTTCCCCCAAGGTCCCACAGCTGGTGGATGGTGGGCCAAAGAATTTATAACCTTTCCATTTAAACAGCAAATGTATTTAATTAAAAATCTAATAGTACACTGATGTTTCCTAAGAAAAGGTCCAGAATGGCAACAAATAGTGCCCCCCATAACAACCCTACAAGGGTAAGAACAGATGTGAAAAACTCATCAAAATTCTTCTGAAAAGGATAACAGAAAGAAAATAAACTAAGACCAACTATGATATGAATAATAAAAGCCAAAATACTTTATCAAGACAGGATGACAACAATTTCTAAGAATCCAGAAACATACACATGGCTCAAGCAAAAGTAAAGGGGGGGTGGCATTTGAAAAAACAGTGGGTGAAATGGGAAAAGGTGTTATTAGTAGGGAACAAAGAAAGATATATTGTATCAAAGATTAAAAATACTTCTCAGGAGGTGAAGCCAACACATAGTGGAATAGCTCTCTGCCTGCAAACCTCTCATTAAAGCACAATTTAAAAAACAACCTTAGGCCTCACCAGCTATGGCCAGCATCACTGGATCAACTCCCTGCTTATCATTCTCCCTGTTACTCAATAAGATTTCAGGACAGGGAGAGGGAGGGGGAGCCAAAAACATAGGGACCATTCTTGGGAGGACAAACAAAACAGAGGAAGTCAGGACTGGCACTTGGCATCTTTGGAGCTGAGTATGAAATATATTGCTTTCTGACTGATCCTAGGGACAGATCAATCAGCCCCAGAGAGTGGGTTTGATTAGCGTAAGCAACTACAAAACACCATCCCCTCACCGTTTTGTCCATAAGTTGTAGGGAAGTCTGCGAATTTCAGAGACCCATGATACTGAAACAGGGACCTGGGAAGTAGACTCCAGGCAGAAAATCTTCGTTTGATCACAGAGAGATTCAGCAACACAGGCTTCCCAGCCCTAATGTGCACTCCCACTCAAGACTGTGAACACTTACTCAGGCATCTGGGCTCCTCCACCCTCACTTCACTCCCCTACCAGCTTGATAAACAAGGAAGTTCCCAAAACTAAAGCTACAGTACCACCTTTCTTTAGGAAAAGGTCACACAAAAGAAGGCACAACCCAGTGAACACAACATGACAAGAGATACTGGAGGGCCTCCCCAGTGGCGCAGCGGTTGAGCACTGGGCTGCAAAGCTGCCTGCAGCCTCTGCAGCACCAGTTCGACCCCCAGCCAGCCATCAAGGGTCCCACATGGCACGCAGACCTCTCCTGTCGTGCCCGCTGCTCCCCTCAACAGTGTATTTCATCAGTCTGCCTGTTCTGCTCCCCGCTCTGTCTCTGGTGAATTCTCTCACCCTCCCAAGTTTCTGACTGTACCCAGTGCTTGTACAAGTAAATAAATAAATAAATAAATAAATATTTAAAAAAAAAAGAGATTGGAACTGAACACAAGCTTTATGACTCAGAATTGGAGGAAACAACAGAGACAGTTCAGGAGAGCAGACATGAAGATGTTCAATGAAGTTCAAGACTCTCAGTTAAACACAGAAAGTAGGTTCAGGACAACAGAGAATTTATCCAGGAACAAAAGGAATTCTTCACCAAAAGGAACAGAAACTGTTTAAAAAAAAAAAATCCTAAGCAGAAACGTTGGAAATAACTGAAAATAGTCACAAAAACCTTAGTAAGAAGGCTTAATCCTGCTGAGGAACAAATTTTACACATAGGAATAGGAGATTAAAACACAGAAATAATTCAAGTGGAAGAGAAGAAAGTGGATTTAGGAAAAATGAAGAAAATCTACATTAAATATCAGACTCCTTTAGAGGAAGAAACATAAGGATAATGGGCATCTATGAAGGTGAAGAAACAGAAGAGTGCAGAGGCTCTAGTCAAAGAATTAATGGTCAAGAATTTTCCTAATCTAAGGAATGAACCAAGCACAGATGTTCAAGAAGCAGACAGAACACCAAGATTTTTAAATGTGACATAACCACATCAAGACACAAAAGTTATCCAAAAGTCAGTAATAAAGAAAAAATATTTAAGGATGCTGGGGAAAGAAGGCATGCAACAAACAGTCACCTCAATCAGGTTCTCATTAGACATTTTAGCAGAAACCCTATATACTAAAAAAACATGGAATGGCAGTTTCACAATTCTAAAAAAAAGAAAACTGCCACTCAATAATACTCTGACCCACAAAATTATAATTCAAATCTGATGGAGAGATAAAGGCTTTCCCAGACAAACAAAAGTATATGGAGTTTGCCAGCAGGAGACAGGTCTTAATAGGAAATGCTGTAAGAACTTCTAGATGACAAAAAGAACAAAAGGACACAAGCATTCATCAAGGTGATAAAGAAAACAGATTCAGAAACACAAACAAGAACAACAACAACAAAACAATAAAGAGGCGGAAGAAAAGGACACAAGCTTTATGGTCAAAGGAGAAGTCAAGACTATACAAGACAGAGAACAACTAATACAACACTCAAGGTAATCACAAAACAAAAACCTGGAACAAAGACACTTAGAGAAGGAAATGAAGAAACTGAGAGAACTACCAGAGAAAGATGTCCAAGTGAAAAGGCAGATAGAAACACACTGTAAAGGAAAAAACAGAAAGGTAAAACAACCAAAAAACAGAAAAAATAAAAATCAACAAACAACTATAAACCAGAGACACACTATGGTGGGGGGGGGGAGGAGGCATTGGGGTCAAAATAAGGGGGGGTGCAATTGAATGGGGAATTTAAAAATGAAAAAAAATAAAATGAACATTGAATTACATGCTGAGTGAAGAACCTTTGATAATTAATCAGAGGAATTCTGTGCAAATCAATAAATGAAAAACTTCAGAGATAAAAAAAAAAAACAAAAACAGAATGGCCATAAATAAATCTCATATATCAATAATCACCGTAAATGGGAATGGTCTGAACTCATCAACTAAAAGACACAGAAGAACAGACTGGATAAAAAAGCATAACCCATGTATATTATACACTCAAGAATTTCATCTCATATCTAAAGTCAAACATAGACTGAACAATCTAATGCCATTTGCAGCAACATGGATGGAGCTAGACAGGATTATGCTCAGTGGAGTAAGTCAGAAGGAAAAAGAAAAATATTGGATGGTTTCACTTATAGGAGGAATATAGGGGAACCAAATAAGGGATCAGGGGAAAAAATAATAACAATAAAAAAAATGACACAACAAAAATAATCAGACAACTATAAATCAGAGACATTCTGCAGGGGAGGGAGAAGGATGAAAACGAGGGCAGAAGAGCACAAGGGACTAAGGTGATGGATGGTGCATGAGTGAATTGGTGATGGAAATTCAATGGGGACTACACCTGATGTAAAATATATACAAATAAAGAAATTAATAAAAAATAATAATAATTGCTAAGTCATTGAAGATGTTTAAAAAAAAAAAAAAACAGTGAAAGACTGGAGCAAGGAATTTCCAGTCAATAACAGAGTAAAACCAGGATCTGCCATTCTCATATCTGATAAAGCCAAAAAAAGGCAATCAAGAGAACAATTCATCAGGAAGATATAGCTGTCATCAATATTCATGTACTCAACACGAGTACACCCAAATGTAGAAAACAACTATTAACTGACCTAAAGCAACACTTGTCAGTAATACAATACTAGTGAATTGTAACACACCACATCAGTGAACAGAACATTCAGACAGAAAGTAAATAAGGAGGGCCTCCCCTGGTGGCACCACACTATGAAGCTGTCCGCAGCCTCTGCAGCGCTGGTTTGATCCCAGCCAGCAGGCGAGATCCCCCATGGCGGGGCAGACCTCTCCTGTCTCGCCCACTGCTCCCCTCAGCAGTGTATTTCACTCATTCTGCCTGTTCTGTTCCCCGCTCTGTCTCTGCTGAATCCTCTCACCCTCCCGCACATCTGGCCTGTACCCCAGTTCTTGTATGAATAAATAAATCTTAAAAAAAAAGTAAACAGGGAAATAAGTGCATTAAATGAAGTAATAAAATCAGATGGATTTAACAGACATTTATACAATCTTCCATTCCAAAAGAAATATACATTCTTCAAGTGCTCTCAAAGACAGGAACACAAACATATCTCAAAAAATATATGAAGACAGAAATTATTTCAAGCATTTTTTTGATCACACGCTATAAAACTAAAATTCAACCACAAAATGAATTTTTTTAAAATGTGCTCATTAAACAAAATGCCTTTAATAAACCCTGGGTTGATGAAGAAATCAAAATAGAAATAAAAAATTATCTAGAAACTAATGAAAATGAAGAAATAAGCTGCCAGATCCAACTTGACTCACTAAAATGGGAAGTACATAACAATGCAAGTCCCATGTCAATAAACAACAAAAATTTAAAATAATCTAATTCTACATTTGAAGGAACTGGAAAAAGAAGAACAAATGAAACCAAAAATCAGTTAAAAAAAAAAAAAAGGAATAAAAATTAGCATGGAAACAGAAACCAGAGAGATGATACTTTGAAAAGATCAATGAAACCACTGGCTGGCTCTTAATGAAAGGATAAACAAAATTGGTAATAAAAAAAAAATCAATAATCCGTTAGGTAGAATTCTAAGAAAAGAGAAACCCCTCCCAAAAAAAATACCTGAAATGAAAAAGGTGAAATCGCAACAAATACTGCAGAAATACAAAGGATATTAGAAGACCACTATGACTATCTATAGGCAAACAAATTGTACAACCTAGAAAAAAATGACAAATTTTCAGAATCACTCAACCTTCCAGCTGAACCAGGATGAAACAGACAACTTACAATTTATGTAGAGTTTAGTTCCAGTACCTATATATATAACTATATAAATATTAATAAAATAATAAAGAATGAAAACAATTACTGTAACCATTTTTCCATCAAAACTCATAAGCCAAGGGCCTCCCCAGTGGTGCAGCAGTTGAACACTGGGCTGCGAAGCTGCCTGCAGCCTCTGCAGCACGGGTTCGATCCCCGGCCAGCCAGCAAGGGTCCCACATGGCACGCAGATCTCTCCTGCTGTGCCCGCTGCTCCCCTCAGCAGTGTATTTCTTTGTCAGTCTGCCTGTTCTGCTCCCTGCTTTGGCTCTGGTGAATTCTCTCACCCTCCCGCACTTCTGACTATACACAGTGCTTGTATAAATAAATAAATAAATAAATAAATAAATCAATCAATCAATCAATCAATCTTAAAAAAAAAAAAAAAAGACTCATAAGCCAAGTGGGAAAACATCATCAAGTAGACAATATCAGTCTATAGACTGAGAAAGATGCAATCTCCAAAATCTGAAATACAGTGTGAATTCACTAAAGCATCAACACAAGCATCAATTAATAAAACATAAAGTATTCTAAATCTGTGTTTCAAAAGCGAGGGAATAAGTCTTTCATCTTAAGAGATTCTGAGAGTCAACCCTGTTCTTAGTCTTATAATGGGCACTTTACAGGTGTTACTCAATCTTCAAAACCACTCAGAGATTCATCAAATGATCCCAATTTTACAGGTGAGGATTCTGAGCCCCTCAGGGTTAAGTAATGGGCTCTGTGTCATGTGACATAAGAAGCAGAGACTGTTGCTCAAAACTGAAAGATTCACCAGTGAGGCAGGCAGGACCACAATCTCAGGGTCAGACAGAGCCACTCCTCAAAACATTTCCCCAGCACCAATCAGAATTTCAACATCCAATGCTATCTAGCTCTCATTCCCAAGATGTGTTCTGTGCTTTAAAGACCAAGTCACTGAGAGGTGATAGTATGTCACCTGTCAAAGTGGCATAATACTACAGCTCTCATTCCATCATCCTCTCTAGTCCTGCTATCCCTGGCAACAGTCAGAGAAGGGAATTTACAAATTGCTCCAGCTATTCAACAGTGACGAGATTTCCACAACAAATTAGGTTCCACAACTGGGACTCAGGTAAAAGTAAAGTAACATCAATGGCATAACACAAGGTATGTTTGGGCTGAGACTGGATAAAAAAGGAAAAGGTAAATTGAAATATCCTTTTTCTAAGTTTGGTTATAGCAGAACATCTTTATCACAAGTTGTTCACAAGTTATCAGAACAATAACTCTCATACTTTTCTTATTTACAGTTCTCTGTGTTAACCTCACCTCAAGGAAAAAAGAAGGCTGCAAGAAAGTTCACTGTATACTTAATAAGACTTGAGCCTTATGGAAGAATGTGAACTCCACCCCTCAAGGTATGGGCACACTGCAGCCTCAGCACAATACACAGTCTACTGCACATAACAGAGTACATGGACAATACGCACTATATTCTAGGCCTTCAATAATCAAGGGTGGATGCCCAGGCCCAGCACAATACAGAAATGTAGAGAGAAAGGTGAACGGTTGCCCAAGGAAGGACTAAAATCCCATTCAGTCAAGCCTTAGCACAAAACTGCCATTTGGAACTTAACAGTTAGAGAACATGAGACTTCAGATCAGGTTTTTTGAATGAGGGGCTGGGAGGAAGGGGACAAACACATATTACACTATGTGGGGGGGGGGGTGTAGAAATGCCTCCCAACTATTCAAAATATTTGCTAAATACTCACCAGCCTAAAAGACACTGTCTCATGTACTATTTCAGATACATGAATCATTCATATGGAAAAAAAAAATTACTGCTAGCACTGTGTGAGATAGAGCTACACAAAGAAGAAAAAGGCTGGACCAACTAGAGTTTAATGGAGACACAGACTGTAAACAAATAATTACAATACCATGCAATTAATACTTTTGGCAAAGGAGAACTAAGTGTGGGAGGGTGCAGAGGAGGGGATGACTAACCTGCTGCACATTTCAACCCCACATCGTGAGAAAGGCTCTTTCTTTTCCCAAAATCCTTTGAAATTTCCTTGCCCATTCTTCATTATTTTCTTTAAAAAGAAAATGTAGCACGGTCCAGCTATATACTAAATACTGTAAATAGAGACCATGCTCCTCAATCATCACCCCAACCCCATTAAAAACTGCACATTGCCTTAATGCACATTAGGTAAAACATTTCTAAATTAATGGCCAGTAATACTGGCTACTAAAACACACAAACAACTTGAGTGTTTAACTGAGCTGTATCAGATTTTTGTGGTCTTAGTGTTGCCCTCAAAATCTCTAGCCTATTTATCGTCAATTAAATTGTAATTTTTCTGTCCAAAAATCAGAAAGATAGAAGCCAAATATATGGTTTGAAATTATGACACCATCATCAGTAGTCCATTTTATTAAATTATTTAAATGCTCTCCATCACCAAGAAAATTTAAGGTAACATAATAGAAGACATATACTTGAAATAGTCACAAAAATACAGTTATAAAATGAAAAAAGGATATTGATTTTCTAATATAAAAGAATGCTATTGGTGTGACTGAACATTAAAATTATTCCTAAATTTCTGATGTCTACAGCAGGTCACATAAATCTGATATTCTTCCTCTTAGGAACAGAGAAATAGATCATCTTTTTAAACAATGGCTCATGCAACATATACAGAATGCCATCATGGCTTCTTACATTTTTACTAAATAAATGCCATGAGCACAATACATGGGAGGCACTGGTAACATGCATATAAACTTCTCCTCTTTATTTTTTTAATATTTTATTTTATATAATTCTTACATCATTTTTCATTTTTGCACAGTGTATACATTTCCATTTTGGTTATATTCCCTATACAATAGCACTCCCCCTTATTTTGACCCTATTCCTTCCTCTCCCCGCCTCCCCCCCCCCATAGAGTGTCTCTGGTTTATAGTTACTTGTTGATTTTGATTTTTACTTTGTATTAGTCTTTTTCCTGGTCCTTTATTTAGGTTTTCTAAATTCCTGCTATGAGTGAGACCATCTGGTATTTTTCTTTTTCTTTCTGACTTATTTCGCTAGCATGATCCCTTCTAGCTCCATCCATGTTGCTGCAAACTGCATGTGTTTATCTTTTTTGATTGCTGAGTAATATTCCATGGTGTATATGTACCACATCTTCTTGATCCAGTCATCTATTTTTGGGCATTTGGGTTGTTTCCATAGCTTAGCTATTGTAAATAGTGCTACTATAAACATAGGGGTGCAGGTGCCCTTTGGAATGTTGGAATTTCTGAAAAACTCTTAGTTATTTCTAAAAAGGTCATAGCCAAATAGTTTTTCCTGAAAGGTTTTTTTGGGGGGACCAGTCTTACTATGTCTGTGGCATTTCCCTAACCACTATATTAGCAGTCACGTCACTTAGTACTTTTAAATTTGATCTAAAGAGGAGATGTTTCTGTGTCATTTGGGTAAACATCTCCTCTTTAGATCAAATTTAAAGTATTAAGTGACATGACCGCTAATATGGTGGTTAGGGAGATGCCACAGACATAGTAAGACTGGTTCTCAAAAAAACCTTTCAGCGGGCCGGCTGCTCCCCGGCCACCTGAGGAGGGTCCCACATGGCGCGCAGACCTCTCCTGCCGCCCGCTGCTCCCCTCAGCAGTGTACTTCGGTCCTTCTGCCTGTTCTGTTCCCTGCTCTGGCTCTGGTGAATTCTCTCACCCTCCCGCGCTTCTGACTGTACCCAGTGCATGTATAAACAAAACAAACAAACAAAACAAATAAATAAATAAATAAATAAAAACATGCCTCTATAAAAAAAAAAAAAAAAAGAACAAATACTTTAAAAAAAAAAAAACCTTTCAGGAAAAACTATTTGGCTATGACCTTTTTAGAAATAACTAAGAGTTTTTCAGAAATTCCAACAACTATTTTACTATCAGAAAGCTAAAGCAAGTGAAACTGTGCCCATAGTAGGCCTAAACTGGGCCCAACACTAAGCCAGCATGTACAGTGTTAATCTGACTATGCCTCAGACCCCTGTCAATCCTCTGGATATACATTAACCTACCTCTGTTTACAGACCAAAGAGTACACAATTGCGGATAAGGACTAATTGTTCTTCAGGAAAACCAGTAAGCCCTTACCCAGATGATGACTCTCAGGCCAAGTCCTTGCTCACAGCTCCCGTGAGTCTGTAATCCACAATAAACACTAAGCAACGACCCACTTTCTTCCCACAACTGAAACCAGCACCAACCCTCTCCATAAATGACTCCTGTAGGTTCCCTGATTTTCTGCATGTAAACCTCCCTTGTCTGGGGCTTTGAATTCCAGGATTGTCTTCTACCAGTCTGGTTGGTACGTTCCAGATATCAAATTCTTTCCCTGCTTCAAACACTTGGCAGTCATTATTGGATTTTTTTTTATTTTCCACTGCACGCTGAGCACAGAAACCAGCGATTACCAGCAACACAGGCAGTGTTTATGTGTCAGGCCACCACCTGCAGATAGATCTGACCCTTACAGAGGTAGCACGCATTATCCTCACCTAACCAGAGGGGAGGAGCAATCCCAAATGTGTACTCACAGCTTTCCTGCATATTTTTTTTAAAGACTTTTTATTTATTTATGCATACAAGAACTGGGGTATAGGCCACAAGTGCAGGGTGTTGGGGGGTGGTGAGGGGATTCGCCAGAGACAGTGGGGAGCAGAACAGGCAGGTCTACTGAAATACACTGCTGAGGGGAGCAGCAGGAAAGACAGGAGAGGTCTGTTGCACCATATGTGGGTTAGCTCCCTGGCCAGGGATCGAATTCAGGCCACAGTGGCTGGCCATAGCTTGATAGGGCTGAGATTTTAACCCCTGTACCACCTGCATATTTTTAAAGGAACATACATATGCAGGGAACCTGCTGATCTTACCTTAGACTCTTTTCTCAATTTTTACTTTTCTTAATAGTAACAAGCTATTCTATTTGAGAAAAGTGCCACACTTCTGTATGTGTCTATCATTATAAATCCCCTCATCCTTGTATTCCAAGTGTCTTAGTCATTACAAAGACATTTAGAAGCACACTGCAAGAAATACCGCTGTGGCTGTTCTGAGGCATTTAGTATGGGGGTATGCAATAAATATGGCACAAGTGTTAGTCAAACATCCCTGAGTTGTGCTCCATAGCTCTATCATTATGATTAATAATGATGTCATTATAATTAATAATAATGCCCCGTGCATAGCTTGCCATTATGCCATGCACAGGACAGAAGACTCAAGTTCTCCCAATGTCATTTGAACTAGGGTCTGCCTAACTCCAGTTCCTGATCTTCCCACTCCACCCAATGTTCTAAAAGAGAATTGATGGAATCTATTCATCCTGCCAATGATCTGACTTCTCTCTCCTGTCCATTGCTGCCAGGACCTCACCTAGGGCAGAAGACCTGAATATGCTCCCCCTGAAATATGACTGCAGGAGGCCAGAATATGCCACCCCAAATATGGACCTTGGCCATATTTGGAGCTAATTGTTTTAAGAACTAACACAAAAGGGAAATCTCAGAAAACACAACAGAAGTGACCTTTTTCAAAGAGAAGTCTACATTTATAAAGGAAATCATTATAAAGGTGTTGAGCTTTCTGTACTAGGAAAGAAAAATGATTTAAAGACAAAAAAGACTCCTATCAAGACAACAATTAAATCTGCACAACAAACCTTACCCTTGTTTACTATACTTTTCCTAGTCAACTTCCTATAATTTGCCCACACACTTCATCCTTTGTTTTAGCTAAAGATGGAATTTAATACCAAGTTCTAGCCACCTCTTTGAGTCACTCTTCCTGGGTTTCTCCTATATATACATGAGATACACAAATCAATGACCTGCCTTTCTCTTGACTACTCTGCTTACTAGCTCAGGAGCCCTAGATAAGAACTGAGAAGGATAGAAAAACGTTTTTCTTCCCCTATATAACTGTCCACTGTTTGAGCAACTCTATTAGAGATGCCCTTCCTATAAGAATCCCATTGTCCCACCAACTGAGTACTCATGGATACAGCAGATACCAGCTTAGTCCCAGCAATAGCATAAGGCAGGCACTATCCCCCCATTTTACAGATAAAAACCTTCATGTTCAGATAGAAAAATTATATAACCTGGTTGTAGGTGAAATAGACAGGATTCCAACCTAGACTGTGCAAACAAATGCAGGTTTAGAACTGAATTATTCATACTCATATGTATAGATAACACTGCATCAACTCAAATTATTTTGTTAAAGCCCTTAACTTTGATTTATAAGTTATCTCCACAATCATCTCCAAAATTCAATGCTTGAAATGTAGCCTTTATGTCTTTGACCTTAGAGGAGTCAAGTCATCTTTTTCTGGATTGCTGTGACTGGTATACATTGGTAATTGATTTCTTTGGATGTGTGAGTCATTGCTTATTTCAACTCACTTCAGCAGGCCCCAAGTCTGGTCAGAAATACATAATATGCTCTTACCTGGCCCTCCTACCCCATCCACCTCTCTCTCCCTTTGAACTTCTCACCAATTCAAAATCTTAGCACATACAAAGCTCAAATTGTCACTAGCAGGTGTTATGGACACTTGGAACAGAACAACATGCTTTCCCCCGTAACAGTTGGGGTCCTGAGCCCCACTCAGTTTTGCCCACTATCAGATTCTTGGTTCCCTGACCAGGAAGGAGCCTCCTGATAGCAAGAAAAGGCAAGATGACTCTTCAGGTTCTTATCTAGAATTACCTTCTAAATGATGTGTTCCACTTTGTTTTACTCGAATCTTTATTGAAGACAAAGCTTTAATTAAAACTTTATTTCTCAATAATATTTTCCTTTTAATTCCTTTCCCAGATAGGTTCTCATTGGATGAAAATGGACTTCCTGCTAACAAGTTTAACTTTTTATCCTATGGGTAAAAAACCCACTCGGGGCTACTTCCTATTGCCAATGCCAAAGAAGGTCTTAACTGAGCTTTCAGACCTGAAGGTGGGAAAAGCAGAGCAAGGGTACAGGAGCCTGTGGTTTCATGATGAGCCTCAGAAACAGCTGGACCTTGAGGCAACCTCTGAGAGGTTTGGTTTGGTTTAAGATGCATCACCAATGCCACTGCATTGTCATATCAATGAAAAACACTATCCTGCGTTATTATTATATCACATGTCTATAGATTTTCCACACTCACCATTGACTGGTCCCACCTTTACTAGATGAGTATTCACCTACTAAAAAATAAAGAGCATTTCAATCAGAAGTCTAAACAATTTGTTTTGAAATATCTCCTTCCTATATTACCTTCCCATATACTTGGTCTCACAAGTGTGGGATCCAGTCCTACAATGTATTTTTTTTTTTTTTTATAGAGGCATGTTTTATTTATTTATTTATTTGTTTGTTCGTTTTGTTTATACATGCACTGGGTACAGTCAGAAGCGCGGGAGGGCGAGAGAATTCACCAGAGCCAGAGTGGGGAGCAGAGCAGGCAGAAGGACCGAAGTACACTGCTGAGGGGAGCAGCGGGCGGCAGGAGAGGTCTGCGCGCCATGTGGGACTCTCCTCTGGTGGCCGGGGAGCAGCCAGGGATCGAACCGGCGCTGCAGAGGCTGCGGGCAGCTTCGCAACCCAGCGCCCAACCGTTGCGCCACCGGGGAGGCCCCTTACAATGTATTTTTAAAAAATCAAAACTCTTAACCAATGGTTATCTCCCCAAACTGAGAAAGAGGTGCTTTTTGCTTCTCAACCCCAGAGAAGGTGGCAGTGACCCAGCAAGCATCAACTCCAAGCCTGAACTTCTTTGACTTCCCAGCAAGCTTAGGCGGCCAATAATCTCCAGTATCCCTTTAGTAACTCCAGACCCCAATGGGGATCAGCAGGAATCATCACTGGCTCAGAAGCGCACTCTGTCCTCCAAAACTCTTCCCCCACAACCTGGGAGAGCAGAGAGCTAGCAGATGTAGCGGAAAGGCCCCTTCATCTGCAGAACACATTAGCTCTTTCCTGCCTATACCCTTCTTTTCTCAAGAGGAAATGGATTGGAAATCCTGTGCACCCATTGTTTTATTAATAAAACTCTTGGAGGAGAGCTCCATAGAGTAATACAGAGTCCAAGAAGTGAAGCTAGAAGAGATGGAATAAGGCACTAAGATTTTAATGTATTTCTTGCCAAGCTTTATCACTTTTTTTAAACAAAAACAGAATTCTAGGCCATACCAGTCTTCAGAGATTACTTATTACCAAACTAGACAGACAATTATTACTAGGTGAGCTCAGGCCTCACTTTACAGTGTTCCCAGAATAGCAAGTAAGCCCAGTGTGGGTGGGGCAGATTCCATTTCCCTGATGGCTTCGCCATTATGTGCACTCAAAGCTCTGGGCTCTAAACTTCATCTAGAATGGGGATCCTTTAAAGAAAAGACCACCCTACACTCACCCTACACTTCACCTGAGGAGTAAAAATATTATGTAAAAAAAAAAAAATCAGTAACTGAACTTAGTAAACTCTAAGTAAAACTAATCCCAGAAGATGTCTTTAAGGCAAGACATCTGCACCCTTACTATACTAAATGTGACATATGACTGTGGGAGGCAGAGAGGCCGGAAGACAAGCTGACCTGTCTCCTTTCACAAACCTATTTGCTTTACTATCTTTTCTGTTCTTCCCCATGGAGTCTTCTAAAAAGAATCCTGTCTAAAAAAAAGCAAGACCTAAATTCTTAATGGGTTGATTCACTGACATAGCTCTGTGGCTTCACCTTTGAGAATTATAAGCCTACCATGCATTAGGTATCAGACTGAAAACCTGACTCTTCTAAAATTCAGCTCTAATACCTGAGATACTCTCAAATCTCTGACTCAGCCATATTTGGGGGCAAGGAAGCCAAGCGTAGGCTTAGTGGGTATTCCCCAGTCATTTCAAGATCCACGAGTATATGACGTTTCAGGAGGGAATTTCCTAGGTTGAATTTCAAAGTAGGCCAATCAGTATTGGAACTAATGTGTTAGACTTAGTTATCATATATTCCTCTTAACCATACATATGTCCCTTCTTCTTTCCCATCAGTTAATTTATTCAAGTCCTCCCCCCTACACCACATTCATTCCTTGTAATCAGAATCCTCATTGCCTCTGTTCTAATGACCAACTAATTCATAAGGTGTGGAGGATTTATTGCTCCTTATAATTACCAGGAATATTTGGATTTATAAATGATTAAATATTAAAAGCTTTGCATGAAAGGTTGACAAGGCACCTCTTAATACATTAGATTATGGTTTATTTTAGTCACAAAAATAATTATACACACTTAAATATTACAAGTACTAAAGCCCTAAGAAAGAATACTAGATAACTAGAATACTGTACTTAAAAAATAATACAAGTACCATTAATACCATCAATATCGATTAATGAATTAATACCATTCCAGGTTTTTCCCTCATGTTTACATATTTTCTCCATAAATTCTATTATAGCTATTTTTTTCACATATTGTATTCCATGTCAATATTTTTCTTCAACATCTTTGTCAAGGTTATACGATATCCCATTATAGAAATGAATTCTATCTATCCAAACCCCTCTGCAGGACCATCTGGGACGTTTCCAATATTCAGTTCCAATCAATGTTCACTAAGCATCCTCAGAGCTAAATCTCTGAACTCAGCTCTAATCCTTCCCATAGAAATTATTCCTAGAAGTAGGTTTTCTGAGTCAAAGGATGGAGAGACACATTCTTGCTCACCTGGTCAGAGGAGACCATCTCAGGAAAATAGTCCTCTGAGTCATTTCAGCTTACATTTCTCTCAACCTCCTGTAGCTGAATTTTCCTAGGCTATTTCTGTTGCCTTTACTATTAGTCTACTGTCTGATTTTCAAAATACTCAAATCCTAGTGTCTATGGACATCCTTAGCTCAATAAGCTGTATGATTCACCATAATCTCTTAGTCATTTAAAATAAGACTTGAGTAATTCTGTTTGTCCTTTTGTGTCTTAATATTGTGTCCATCTGTCATTTTTCTGCTCTCTCTAGCTGACTGACTGATGTGAATCAGCAAATATTCCAGAGCCCTGTACTGACTTTGATCTTTAGTTCCAATCTTTTCTTCTTCCCACAGTAGCTTTCTCATCTACAGTTTGTGAAAGTAACTCAGACAATTTGGGAGCCCAGAACATGAGCCTCAAAATCCTAAACCCTCCCACTGTTAAAAGATGTCAATGTAGCCACATTTCTCAGATACACTCTGTGGGACACTATTCTTATAAGAAGACAAACCTGAGATGTCAGTAATGAAACACTGAATTCTATGCCATCATCCCCACTGGTGATGTTACTTAGCATCACCCTGTTCATTTTGTGGGACCAAGGTGTCAGAAAACATGCAGTGGTATTTTTTTTTTAAAAAAAAAAAGACTATTTTCTGAGAGGAACAGCAGCTATATCTTGGGATACACTGTACAATCAGAAAAGACTAAGTTGCAAAGCAGAATCCAAGAACAATAGTGTCACTGCTGACACAACTGCCATCCAGCAAGGGGGCTTCAACCATCTGTTTATTCTCCCAGCACAAAACTAAGCTCATATTATACCTCTTAAAACCCATGAATGCATTACATCTTAAATGCCTGGACAGTTTTCAAGAAGCACTGGACAGGTTACAAGTAACCCCAAAGAGCTCCAGTATTTCTCATGAGGGTGTCCATAGCTTTCTGGGTGGGACAATCCTTCATTGTATAAGACAGTCCCAAGGACAGAGGACCATTTATTATTACATCCCCTCAGAATGTTAAATGTAAATATACACACCTCTCATTAACATCATCATCATGATAATAACAAATGTCCCTACTGGTTTCTAAACACCAAGGATGACACCACCTCCTGTTGAGAAGCTCTGCTTCTACTTGGTGAGAGGGAATTGACAATCAGGCAATGACAGAAAACAATATTAAACTGCATATGCAATTGCGCAGTGCAAGCTGTAATACCACAAAGGGTCAAAGGAGATGAAGGGAGGCTAGAGGTACAAGCAGGCTGTGATGTGAATGCAAGATGGAGACCTGGAATTGCTTTCAGAGACCCGGTCCAGGGTTAAAGTTTGCTGTGAATGCTTTCCTATCCACAGCCAGGATTTTGTATGCTTTAAACCTGAACTACCTGAACTAATACAAGCAAAGGTCATCCTTACACACTTAGCAATGCAAGCTTTAAAGCATTGCTATTATTTCTGCATTCTGTTCAGAGCAAGCTTCTCCTGGAATCCTGGGCTTCCAGGGAAAGCAAGAAAACAATGAGAGTCTGCTGAAGGTGAAAGACATTGCCAACCAGTCCCTGCTGGGTGCTCCTGATGCACCTGCACTGCAGGACTGGCTGGCCATTGCTCTGCACAGAGAAACAGGAACTTAGCCTGGTTCCTTTCCACCCAAGTCAGCTGTGTTCAAAGGACCATTGTTCACAGAGGAAAGTGTAGTTAAGCCTCTGGAAACAATACTGCTTGTTGATCTTCTGAGCCCCAGCTCAATAAGGTCATTGATTATTTTCAACCTTAGCCACAATCAGCATCTTCAACTCTTACTGTATAGTGGTGGCAGTGGTGGTATGTTTTCTGATGCTATAATTTTAACCAGTGAAACCAAAAAAGGTCAGTGAATAGCCATCTTCTTTACATCCTGTTTGAAATTTGCTAATGACTCAAAACTGCGGTATTAGATGGTTTTTATCTAGGTATTAGATGGCCGTGGTTCTCAAACTTATAGAACTTGTTTAAAATGCAGGTCTTGAGCCTCCCTGGTGGTGCAAGGGGTTAAGACACAACCTGTGAAGCAATCTGCAGGGAGCTGACCCAAATGGCACAGCAGACCTCTCCTGACTTGCCCGCAGCTCCCCTCAGCAGTGTATTTCAGTCAATCTACCTGTTCTGTTCCCTACTCTGTCTCTGGTGAATCCTCTCACCCCCCACACCTCTGGCCTGTACCCCAGTTCTTGTATGTGTAAATAAGTCATTAAAAATAAATAAATAAAATAAAATAAAATGCAGGTTTCCAGACCTCTGACAGCCTGAGTAAATAAACTGTGGAGGCGGGAACCTGTAATTTAACTGTCCCCACATATTTCTGATATAGGTGATCCATATACATATTTTGTGAATACTCCACACAGAATGATGGCAAACTAAATAAAAAACTAGCTACTATTTTATATTCTGTCTCCTTGAAAACTATTTTTCATTTACAAAATGAAAGTTATACATCTAGTAAATAGAAAATGGAAACAGGGATCAACTTACTGCTGAAAGATTGCTACAATCCCAGTTATAAGGCTCAAGAACTTATACACTAAACCTGTGTAATCAAAATGTGTAGGTCCATATAAAATTTTCATTTTAGTCTCCAGATAAGAGTAGCTGATCTTGATCTTGATGAGTATTTGTTATGTCAAAGAACACTGGATAAAACAATACAATCTTTGATTTGGATAAGCTTTACTAATTTTTCAATATTTCCTACTTTATAGTTATGAAAGAATTCTCTTAATCTGATTACTTGTATCAGATCAGTGTGCAAAATAAGGCATAAAGAATTTATGTAACATATGTAAATATGAAGGCAAAAAAACTAACATGCAGAACGCTATGCATTTTTCTGCTAGATGAGAAATTGCAAATAGGTTTCATGCCATATGCCAGTTCAGGTACACGGGTAAACAAGAAACAGCTGTCTAGAATGTCAGCCTAGGAAAATTAGCAGAGAGAAAGGGAGTGGTGATAGATTAGGCACATTAGAAATATGGTGGCATCTGAGCATACATGATATGCCACCTCTCAGAGTATTTAGCACTCATTATATATACCATTACTTTCATTCCTTCACTCAGCACATATGACGAAGCATGTACTGTATGCCAGACACCCTGCTAGATAATAGGGATATTCCGACAGAGTGGTAAGTACAACCAGTGGGATGGAAGTGATGAAACAAGGTAAGTTCCAGGCTAAGGCTTTACCTGACACAATGGTATATAAGGGGGGAACTCAAGAAAGACTAGAAGTCAACACGATTTTCTAACCCCCTCGCCCTCTTCCCCGCCCCTTCTAACATGATTTTTTAAAGGAGGAGAAAAGTGGAAGTAAATGCTATTTCTGAGGAGCCAGAACCACCATGGCGAGATCAAAGAGGGAGACAGGAATGGAAGGGATGAGGTCGCACAAGACTTTGAGGTTATGAGGTTACGATTTCACTCAAATTGTGGAAAGGTTTGTTCATTTCTGGTTTGGGTTAGAGACTACCAAATGTCTGAGTTGAAAATCTGAAGGTTGTAAGCATGGAAGAGAATAAGACCAAAAGCATTCATTCCATAACTTCTTTCCGATCCTAATTAAATTTTGTGATAGTTATGACACTACACAGGTACCAATAATGGAGCAGAGATGTGATCCTATAAGTCTCTGATTTTCTCAATTATAGCACTTGCTGCATTTTTTTTTTTTACATTTTGTAACAATTTAATACAAGCATCTAGATTTTGCTATTAAAATATTTCCTAATGATTTTGTACTTTCTTGCTTTGTGAGGTATGGCACAAAAACAAAATTTCATCTTTCTTTTGAGATTTAGTATCTTACATACCCTAATGTCCTCATTAGAATGTTAATTTTACCATGCAGAGTTCAGCCCACATAATGATCTCAAGCCCCTAAAATGCGCTTGACTGTGTGAATGGGGATTACCTAGCTCAGCTTGCTAAGGCATCTGTCATACTCTAAGTACACAGCACTGTAATTTGCCTTACTTGGAGACAACACCAGCAGATGGGGTCAAGACCCTTGAAAATGGAATAAGGACCCTGGTTCCTGAGCCAACCATTCTGGGACATCTTGGGGGGAAAAAAAGACTTGTGTCAAATTCAAGTGAGGAAACAAGGATGGAGTCTCCAAAAGTCATAATTAGAATCAAACTGTAGGACTCCTCATGTGGGGGAAAAAAAAAAAAAAAAAAAAAGAACTTTTATTCCTGGAGCTATGCTCTCTTTTCTGATAAAATACAAAACTTCTAGAAAGAAAGCAAATAACTGGCAGTTATTTCACTTTAAGAAGAGTTTTTTATTTCCTATCCGTGGGTTTTAACAGGAAAAGCTAGAGATGCTGACATACACAGGTGGAAGACACTGCATGTTTCCCACCTTTGCCTAAAATCACACTGTCAGGAACCATTATCTTTTCTTCTAAAAATGCTCCCATGGCCACCAGCACGACATCAGATTCTCAAGGCACAGCTTTGAAGTTCCAACAACCAAATTAGACCTTCTGAGAAAGAAAACTAAAATAACCACACCCTATGACTTCTACTTTTCACTCTTCAAAGATTTGCATGGCATACAAAAAAAGAGTATCAACAAAATGGTCCAGATTTGTTGTTGTTGTTTTTTTCCTAAAAATGGCCGGAAGTACATTTATTATTCTCCTTAAAATTATTTTTAAAAATTCAAAAAGATCTGATGCATAAATTTATTTACAAATCACAGTTTTGAAGTTTTGCCACTTGCGTAATTCTTAGACATCTGTTTAAGAATAGATCAAAATACCTGAAAGACAGAGATAAAGAAGAAAAACTAACATTTCGATGTATCACCACCCAGGGTTAAGAGTAGAAAATATGCATACTTGCTCATTAAAAAACAGTCGAGGGTGAAAAATTATGAATAACATGATCAAAATAAAATAGTCAAAAGCAAAAAGCAACAACAAACGTTTACAAGGATATGGAGAAAAAGGGAACCTTCTACACTGCTGGTGGGAATGCAAACTGGTCCAACCACTATGGAAAGCTATATGGAGTTTCCTCAGTAATTGACCCAGCAATTCCACTCCTCGGAATCTACACAAAGGACACAAAAACATTAATTCAAAAGGATACCTGCACCCCTATGCTTATTGCAGCACTATTTACAATAGGTAAGATAAAGAAATAGCCCAAATGCCCAAAATAGATGACTGGATCAAGAAGATGTGGTTTATATACACAATGGAATACTATTCAGCAATCAAAAAAGATAAACTCATGCCATTTGCAGCAACATGGATAGAGCTAGAAGGGATTATGCTCAGTGAAGTAAGACAGAAGCAAAAGAAAAATATGGGATGCTTTCACTTATAGGAGGAATGTAGGGGAACCAAATATGGAATCAGGGAAAAAAAATTACAATAATAAAAACAAAATTATCAGGCAACTATTAATCAGAGATACTCTGCAGGGGAGGGGCAGGGACCATACCTGAGAGAAGAAAGCATGCATTGTACAAAAAAGGAAGAATGATGTAAAATACATAAATTAATTAATTAATTAAAAATAAAAATAAATAAATAAAAGCAAAGTACCATAAAGAAAATTTTGGGAGAAAACAGAAAAGTGAACTCTTTCTACATATATATACACATAATATGTATAAACTAAATTATTTATGCATGTTTACATGTAATATAAAAATCAAGTGTTAATCTATAAATTATATGTAATCTATAAATTGGATTTCTGTTTGTTGTTGGTTTTTATTTTTCTGCAACCCCTCATACATATTGTAATGTAAGGTCAATTGCAAAAACAAAAAGAAAGATATTTTTTCTTCTCACACAGCTTTCACTGTTTTTAAAGAAGCAATTTAACTGTTCTTTCCGGCTGAAGACCTGCCATCGCTGTGCAGACTTGGACTCTCCTTCCTCACACACACGATGCCTTTATTTTAGCAAATGGCATTAAGCATCCACATATGATCTGCCACAATTCAGACAGCCCAGAGGAATAAAGTTAACACCCAAACTATCTTGGAGACCAAGTGTTGACTTTCCACAGAGCAGTGAACATTTCAAGACAAACTTAGATTTTCCATTACAAAACGGTCAGTTAGAAAAAAAATGAGTCTGGAGGAATGCTGGCACTTGACCTAAAGTGACTCCAAAGTCCGCGGCTGATTTTTCCATTACCTGGAACCATGGGAGGGAAGGATAGCAGGCGTGCTCGGCAGCGCACGTAGCACAACTGCACAGCAGGCCTGAAGCCAGCCCTCAATCGAGGTTTTTAAAAAGTCAAAGTGGAGTAAATTTACATGCTATACATTTAACAAATTTTTAACCGTGAAACCAACAGGTCTTGAGGTAAAAAAATCAAATATGCACTAAAACAGAAATTACTTTTACTGACAAGGGAAAAGAAATTTCTGTAGGAAATGAACAATGATGTAAAAAAATAAAAATAGGGCCTCCCCTGGTGGCGCAGCAGTTGAGCACTGGGCTGCGAAGCTGCCCGCAGCCTCTGCAGGGCCCGTTCAATCCCTGGCTGCGGGCAAGGGTCCCACATGGTGAGCAGACCCCTCCTGCCACCTGCTGCTCCCCTCAGCAGTATTTCTTCAGTCTGCCTGTTCTGTTCCTTGCTTTGGCTCTGGTGAATTCTCTCACCCTCCCACGCTTCTGACTGTACCCAGTGCTTGTATAAATAAATAAATCTTTTTAAAAATGATAATAAATAAATACGCACATATATATATATAAATATAATAGAAATTTCTGTAGGGCTGATGCTTGCATTAGAGTGAGCCTCTAAAACAAAGTCTAGCTGATGTTCCACTTAAGAGAAGAGGCAAAGAACATAATGGGGTATGGGGACAAAATAGCTGTGAAGCAGTCACTTCAGCAGAGGAAGTAGATGTGAAGCAGTGACTCCCAAAAGCCAAAGACTCAAAACAATATGAATGTTAAAAAATCAAAAACTTACCTTAGTTTAGCCCAATGACCATTCTTATAAGTAAACTTTTCAGTCAACTATTGAAACCAAACATTTTTTTTACCTGACTTGATTGTAAATGCCTTTTAGCTGAGAGAGGCAGAAAGAGACAGAGGGAGACAAAGAGGGAAAGAAAAAAAGGAAAAGAAAATATTCAAACCCACATTCACTCAAGGGACAGAGAATTAGCTACTTCAGGAGTCATTTAAAGTATGGAGGGGTTTCCCTGGTGGTGCAAGGTGTTAAGACACAGCACAATGAAGATATCTAAAGCCACTGCAGCACAAGTTCCATCCCCAGCCAGGCAGCTGACCCACATGGAGCAGCAGACCGCCCCTGCCACACCCGCTGCTCCCCTCAGCAGTATATTTCAGTAAATCCACCTGTTCTGCTCTCCACTCTGTCTCTGGTGAATCCTCTCACCTTCCCCCTCCCCCACCATACCTCTGGCCTGAACCCCAGTTCTTGTAGGTATAAATAAATTGTAAAAAAAAAAAAAAAGAATGTAGATACACTCCCTTCAAAGACAATCCCAGAGGAGGCATCTCCAAAATGACTCATATGGGCAACACTACCAAATTGTACTGATTTTCCACCAGAGACAATCCTGGGGAAGAAAATACTCCTATGGATATATAGATTCTGATACATTTATTCCTTAAATGTCTGTTATACTCACACATGCTAACATAACATATTCCATGTAAGATAACACCAGGTAACAGTTACTGAATGCTAGGAATTATTTGAAGTGCTTTCTAAATTAACCCAATTAAGCCGCACAACAACCCTGAGAAATAAACCCTCACCATTGCAGGGTGAGGAAACTGAAGCACAGAGAACTAAGGTGAGGTTCACACAGGAAAAGATGAAGCAGGCCTGCTTTGTAAGCGCCATCACAATCACAGGAAGCCAGAGGCCTATATGAGGCACTTCGACCCTGTATGTATCAACCATGACACAATCTTTCTTCAGTGAAGGAAAGCTGGTTTAAGAGCCTTCATTAACTTCACCTTCATGCGTTTCCATCTCTAGGAGAGATTTTTCAGCAACAACTAAGAATTTGTTTATTGCTCAAATTCACTTTCTCCTTATTAGAAAATTTAAATCAAAAGCTTTTATTGAAAAACTAAGGCAGACAACATAACAGTTCTGATTAACTGCAAAGTCCTAGAGAAGTAAAACTGAAATAGATCATTTGTTCAATAATAAACTAAAATGCAAATTTGCAGTTTTAGAGGGTGAAATGTTTTGAAGACATAAAGTACACAGGGAAAAAACAGAAGGATGAACAGGGGCTGGGTCAATGTTCGAGCACTTGCAGCCCAGAGCTGCTCCTCCTAGACACTCAATCCAAACAAACCATGCCCTCCAGGCATCGGGGTCCACTAGCGCTGCCACTTCTCATTTTTCCCAAAAAGAGACTTGAAATATGAGCCATTTATCTCCATTTATGCATTCAATCTATTGAAACTACCTTCATCTTCGATTTGGAGCTGGAAATAATTTGGCGAAATTCCCGTTTCTGTCTAAAAGAGGGAAAAGAGAAATGAAATGAAGGCAGCCCATGCAGCTGCTGCTGAAAGGAGTGTGGGGTGTCAATGAAAGCAAGAAAAGGGGCCACGGCCAATTTTGAGGATGATGATGCAGCAGCTCACGGAAGCCCTACCCCAGTAAGGTAGGCTCTGGAATAGTAAAGGGAATCAGGGGATCCATGCTCCGGCACACTTGAAATTCCTAGCGTTAAAGGAGCACAAAGTGACCATCCTAAACAGTGCTTTTATTTTTGCTTTCTCATGGAGTAATGGTTTTTACACTAATAGAGGAGCATTTTTCGCAATAGCCCAAGATAAACAAGCCAAAAGCCCATCTACTGGTAGTGGGTAACAAAACGTGGCAGATGCACACCATGGAACACTGGACGTCATAGGGAGGAATGAAATAAGTTACCTGCTACAACATGAACTTGAAGACACTGTAAGTAAAACAAGGCAAACATAAAAAGCCACATGCTGTGTGACTCCATTCATCTGAAATATCCAGAGTAGGCAAATCCATAGAGACATAAAGCAAATTATTCATTGTCAGGACTTGAGGAAAGGAGAGAATGGAGAGATTGCTAAATGGTCATGTGGTTTATTTTTAAGCTGGCGAAATGTTCTATTAGTAGATAGTGATGATGCTTGCACAACACGGTGAATGTATTAAGTTACTAAATTGTGTATTTTAAAATGGTGAAAATGATGGCTTTTATGTTATGTGATTTATACCTCAATTAATAAATTAAATGTCAAAAAATATTAATATTTACATTGCTCGGCAATGCTATTTGGAAGAGGAATGGGGATGCAGGTTATTTTTTTAAAAAGATTTAAAGAATTTTTGACTGGGAACTAATTTTTAATATACTAAATACATAGGCTTACTTAAGTAATTGTCTATTCATCTAAGCCCTAGCTTTATTTACTAATCATCATGATAGCAAACAGCATCATCTATTAAATAAACTGCCATATGTAACCTAGCTTCTCTGAGTTAAGACTGCAGTTCAGCCTTTTAATGTTACCATGGGCAAGTTAGCTAGACTTTCTGCATCTTAGTTTCCTCATTTTCTAAAAAAGAGTATGATATATCTCGAATGAGATGGTTAAATCAGTGTTTCTCAATCAACAGCGCTTTTAATTTTTTTTTTTCTTCAGGAGTGAATTCAGGAAGAGGTGCAGTCTCTTGCTTGGTGATTCTGTTAGAAATGATATGGGAGGATCCCAACTGATTTCCTTTCTCTTGATTCTGCTTCAGAAGTTTTCTTGCTAAACAAACAGTACTCTGTGGCAACAGACACAAGACATAGCCACTGCAGTAAAATCCATGGAGCTGGGACTCTTGAAACAAATTCTAACAAGAGATCCTGTTACAACACCCGGTACTTGTCTTTCATCCTTTGTGCCTATTAAGAACTTCATGAGATAGGTATTTTTATCTTCATTTTACAGTTTAAAAAATAACTTGGAATTTTTCTTTAATGAAATGCTATTTCCACCTCAAAGTGGGTGGGTAACACTGTTCTGAAATGATCCTAGCAGAGGCTCCCGTCGACAGGAACATGCCAGTGGACCACAAGTGAGTTTCTAGTTTACTAAATTAAGTCATTTTCATAAAAATGAAGTGGAGATAAGGCAAAGAGCAGTTATTTACTGTATCTAGTGAACCAGATGCAAAAACCATGACATTTGAGGCTGGTAGAACTAAATAGTAAAGCAGGACTCTACTCCAGGATTGGTAACTGTATCCAAAAATAATTTCAGAAGTAAAGGGCAATTTTATTTTTATTTATTTATTTTTTTTTAATAGAGGCATGTTTTATTTATTTATTTGTTTGTTTGTTTGTTTGTTTATACATGCACTGGGTACAGTCAGAAGCGCGGGGGGTGAGAGAATTCACCAGAGCCAGAGCGGGGAGCAGAGCAGGCAGAAGGACCGAAGTACACTGCTGAGAGGAGCAGCGGGCGGCAGGAGAGGTCTGCTCACCATGTGGGACTCTCCTCCGGTGGCCGGGGAGCAGCCGGGGATGGAACCGGCGCCGCAGAGGCCGCGGGCAGCTTCGCAACCCAGCGCTCAACCGCTGCGCAACCGGGGAGGCCCTTTATTTTTATTTTTTTAAAGATTTATTTATTTATGCATACAAGAGCTGAGGAACAAGCTAGAGATGCGGGGGATGAGAGGATCCATCAGAGACAGAGTGGGGAACAGAACAGGCAGATTGACTGAAATACACTGCTGAGGGGAGCAGCAGGCGCGACAGGAGAGGTCTGCTGCACCATGTAGGTTGCTCCCTGGCCGGCTGGGGATCAAACTGTGCTGCAGAGGCTGTAGATTGCTTCATAGTGCAGTGTTTAACCCCTTGCGCCCCCAGTGAATGCCAGTTTTAAAAGCTCAAACTATACCACTAATTTGGTGAACATGCACATATATATATATATATATATATATATATATATATATATATATATATAGTGTAGAAGCATATATCCTCCTAATTATATGCAAAAGAAATGACAAGTTCAACATGTCAGCAACCAATGAAAAACAAGTGAGTGTTCCCAATTAGTCTCTCCACACAACCAAGGCTCAGAGTCCCTCTTCTGCCATCAATCATCTCAGCAGTACAACTTTGAAAAGTTACATAAAACCACCACTGAAAAGGGGTAAATCAGGGAGCTCAATAGGAAATCATTTTGAAATTGACTAGAGACAACCTATGAAAACCAAATTAAAAAATACAGATCCTCCTAACTCAGGCCTTGTGACATTCCAAGCATCAGGGAGCTCAAGTTCAAGAATAGGAAAGGGCTCGCTTTAGTAATAACAGGGCAGAATACGTATTTTAAGACAAACTATTTCTTTTTGTTTAAGTTTATTGTTTGTAAGCAAACAGACTGCTTAATCATTAATTCCTCTTTCTCTTTTTCCCCTGATTATGAAAAAAGAAAAAGCATATGCACAAATCTTCGGTGAGAGAATGGTCCCTTGCAGAGCCTCCCTTTCTTCACCTCTTCTCCAGGCAACCATTGCTAACAGCTCCCCAGGGCAGCAGCTCAAATTCAGATCCCTCTAGCTAATATGTGTATGAGCATACACATGCATGTACATTCTCTCTCTCTCTCTCTCTCTCTCTCTCTCTCTCACACACACACACACACACACACACACACACACACACACACACGAAAACAGTTTGGCCTGATTTTCAGAGCCAACAGATCTGGTTCCAATCTTACTTCCTATTGCCCTTCCTTTCCAATCCTCCACTCCAGCCGACTCCTACAGACTCCTATACTATCTACCCCTGGGGACTGTTTTCCTGGATTCACAAAGGCACAGTGATCACCCTCCCACCCTGAAATGTTCTTCAGTCTGGGAGGCCATAACTGCATCACTCCACAAACCACCTGCTTCTCTCACCCTTTCCTCCTCGTCAATCTTTTGACAACTTTGACCTCTACCCAACACGTAATTGGAGACCGATTTTCCCTTTCCCCCTCTTCACACAAGCAGTAAAAGTTTGAGAGGCAGAGGCAGAGACAGAGACCGCCCTGAGAAAGTCAGAAATTTCAAAACAATCTTTGGATAGATGGCTCCTTAGAGAATTGGCTAATTCCAGAACTGCAGCAGGAAATATACAAGATAAGACAGAAGCATCTTGTAGAGCCAGAAAATGTGTAAGTGTATGCACAAGTGTGTACACACACACAAATGCACACAACTTAGGAAGTGTGTTGAAGGACACAGGAGTCAACTGAAAGAGCTCCCACTGGCCAAGGCAGGTATAATTTGAGCAACAAAATAATGTACCGTACTATTACAAAGCAGAAATTAAATATCCATGACTCCATACTGAAATAAAAGCAAACAAGTAAACAAATGAGAATATACAAATCTTCCCATGCAGAGGAACTTAAAAATTATTTATGCAGCTATTCCACCCTCCGGAAAGTAGAACATAACTCCCTACTCCTTATGAGTGGGTTGCACATAATGACATCCTTCGAAAGAGCACAATATGAAAGGAAGAAGAAAAGGAACTTTATGACAGAGAAACTCCACAAACACTAACTCAGTCAGGTGACCAAGGTCAATATTAACAGTGATGTTATTATGACATTTGTACTGTAACGATGATTAAAATGGTGCTTCATTTCTGTGTTCTTCCTCACAAAACCCTATAAACCTAAATATTCATTAGAAAAACATCGACGAAAAACTACTGCACTATCAAAAACAAGTTGGGCCTCCCTGGTGGTGCGAGGGGTTAAGCACAGCACTGTGAGGCTGTCCGCAGTCTCTGCAGCAAGAGTTTGATCCCTGGCCTGCCATGGAGCTACCCACATGGCACAGCAGACCTCTCCTGTCTCACCCGCTGCTCCCCTCAGCAGTGTATTTCAGTCAGTCTGCCTGTTCTGTTCCCCACTCTGTCTCTGGTGAGTCCTCTCACATCCCCCGCACTTCTGGCCTGTACCCCAGCTCTTGTATGCATAAATAAATAAATCTTTAAAAAAAAAAAACCAAAAAACAGGGCCTCCCCAGTGGTACAGCGATTGAGTACTGGGTTGCGAAGCTGCGCGCAGTCTCTGCACCGCCGGTTCGCTAACCGGCCACCGGCGCGAGTCCCACACGGCAAGCAGACCTCTCCTGATGCGCCCACTGCTCCCCTCAACAGTGTATTTCCTCGGTCTGCCTGTTCTACTCCTGGCTCTGGCTCTGGTGAATTCTCTCACCCTCCCGCGCTTCTGATTGTACCCAGTGCTTGTATAAATAAATAAAATAAAATCTAAACAAAACAAAACAAGTCATATCTGAGAAACAGTCCAAGTCTGGGAGTCTAAGGAGATGTGACAACTAGACATAACGTGGTTTCGTGACTGGAGCCCTGGAACAGAAAAGGCACATTAAGTAAAAACTAAGGCAATCTGAACAAAAGATGATGATCATAAATAGTAATGCATCAATATTGAATTATTAGTTATGGCAAATGTAACATACCATTGTAAGATATAAACAATAAGAGAAACTGGGTACTGGGAACACAGGAACTCTGTAGTATCTTGTAACTGTTCAGTACTTCCAAAACTACTCTAAATTAAGTTTATTCTTAAAATTTTATTTGGTTTCTCTACCTTTCTTATCCCACCCCCAGGCTACAGTCCAAAATATTTCTCTCCTCTGTGTCCTCCCCTCCCATTTCCTCATGCATTGTCTTCCCTAGTCTTTGGATTCTCTGCTACATCCTCCACAAAGTTGTCAGCAAATTTCTAACACACAAATCTGATGATAACACCTTCCTGATTAGGACCATTCAATGGGTCCCCCTTACCAAATCCTGGGCTGGTCAGATAATAAATATTTTAAGCTTTGCCAGCAAACCCTACTCTGTCATTATTGCTCAAGGCAGCCATGTGCAGTATGTAAACAAATGGACATGACTGTTCTACTAACACTGCTTCCCCTTCACTTAGATGAGTTAGGGTCCTTTCTCTGGGAAGTATCTTCAAATACTCCATGACCTAACAACTCCTTTAAAATACAGCATATCTGGAACCCTATAAATCATCTGACACATTAGCTCTTAAAAATCATCATGTAATTTCATTTAATTTGGTGCATTTGTCCTAGCTCTGTTCTTTGCAATCAACTCCAAGTATATTTAAGTTATTAAGTAACACACAAAGTCAGTTAAGACATATTCCAACCTTTCAAAAGACAAACAGGTAATAAGCAACTGAACGAGCATTTCCTAAAGCAGGGTTCAAAGTACTTCATGACATGTTAATAGGTGTACCCACTAAAATGAATCATTTTGTAATCAGCTAAGCCTGATGAATTCTGGGTTCAACTAAATTAAGCAACATTTTCACCAGAGGAATTTTCAAAGCCTTTATTATACATTATGAATCTCCTTAGAGAAGAATACATAACACAGTAACTCTCAAAGTAAGTTTGACCAAGGAACTTTTTTCTCCCTTTCAGTGTCAGTGTCCTGCGAAAACAGAGCACTGTTGAAATTAAGCATCCTCTATAGGGCAGAATGTTCTACTCGTTGTTGAGGTTGGCTGAATAATTGCCCATCAAACGATATCCAAATCCTAATCCCTGGAATCAATGAATGTTACTTTACATGGACAAAAACAGGACTCTGCAGATGTAATAAAGTTAAGAATCTTGAAGCAAAACCCAACTTAAAAACAGCAGCCAGAGACAGAGATAGATATCAGATTTGGTTATAAGAACAATACATCAGGAAGACATAACACTCATGAATATTTATGCACCAAATGAAGACACATCAAAACATAAAAGGCAGTTATTAGCAAATCTGAAAACAGACATTGGTAGCAACATTATAATTGTAGGATAATTCAACACCCCACTTTCACCAATGGACAGAAAATCAGATGGAAAATCAACATGGAAATAAAAACTTACTAGATATTTATAGGGCACCCTAGACACAAAAGCTAAATACACATTCTTCTCAAGTACACACAGAACATTCTCAGGAATAGATCACTGTTGGGTCACAAAGTGTCAATAAATTCATAAAGACTGAAATCATATCAAGCATCTTCTCAATCAAAATGATATTGAACTAGAAACCAACCACAAAAAAAAAAAAACAGGAAAATATTTTAATATGTGGAAAATGAACATTGTACTACTGAATGACTATTTGGTTAATAAGGAAAACAAAAAAGATTATAAAATAGCTGGACACAAACAAAAATGAAGACATAGTCACCAAAATTTTTGAGACACAGCAAAAGTAATACTAACAGGGATATATATATATATATATATAGAAATACAGGCCCACTTCAAGAATAAGAAGGCAAATAAGTACTCTAAACATAACACTTTAAGGAATTGGAAAAAGAACTACCACCACCAAAAAGGAAAAGCCAGTAGAAGGAAAGAAATAACAAAAATTGGAGCAGAAATAAATGAACTAGAAATCAAAAAGTCCAAAAGAGAAATGGAATCAAAAGTTGGTCCTTTGAAAAAAATAAGCAAGATAGACAAACCCCCAGTGAGGCCCACAAAGAAAAAAGGAGGACATTCTAATACATGGAATCAAAAATGAAAGAGAAATTACAACAGATATCTCAAAAATAAGAAAGCGGATCAAAAAAGATTGTTATGAACATCTGTATGGCAGTTAAATTGAATACCTCGAAGAAATGGACAAGTTCTTAGAAATATACAACTTTCTAAGACTGAATCAGAAAGAAACAGAAGACCAGTTACAGGCAAGAAAATTGAAACAGTAATCAAAAGTCTCTCACAAAACAAAAGTCCAGGACTAAACAGTTTCCTCGTGAATTCAACCCAATCTTCCAGGATGAACTAATACCTAATCTTCTCAAACTTTTCCAAAAATCTGAGGAGGGAATGCTTCCAAACACATTTTATGAGGACATTATGAGACAAAGACATTAAAAAAAAAAAAGAAAGAAAGAAAAAAGAAAGATTGGTACAGTGGAATACTACTCAGCAATCACAAAAGATAAACTCATGCCATTTACAACAACATGGATGGAATTGGAAGAGGTTATGCTAAGCAAAATAAGTCAGAAGGAAAAAGAGAAATACCAGACAGTCTCACTTATATGTGGAATATAGAGAAATAAAACAAAGGGTTAGGCAAAAAACAGGCATAGATGTCTAATTGCAGAATTGAGCTACCAGAGGGTTTGGGAAGTGTGGAGGGCAAAGTTGGAGGTGAGGAGAGGGCAGGGGGAGGCTCAATAGACTGTGGTGGAGAATTATGGGGCCTTGGTGGTGTAGGTGGCATTACAGTAACATACATCTGAAGAAGTGGGCTCCTATACCTCTGCATCATATACAGTTTTGTAAACCAGTATTATCTCAATGAAATTAAGTATTTTTTTTTTAACAAAGTGCAATTTGCAAAAACAAAAAAGTTAAGGATCTTAGGGGGAACTGAGAAATTATCCAGATAATAGTCCCATGCTAAGAGTGAAGTGGAGAGTGATCTGACACCAGAAAGAAGAGTCTCAAGAAGGCTGTGTGACCAGGAGGCAGAGTAATACAGCTTCAAGTCAAAAAAGGTCAGCAGCTACCATAATCTAAAAGAGGCGACTTCTCTCCTAGTGCCTCCAGAGGGAGCACAGTCCTGCCAATGCCTTGATTTCAGCCCAGCAAAAACTAATTTGGAACCGACTTCCAGGACAAAAAGAAAAAACTTAGGCTATTTAATCACCAAGTTTGTGGTAATTTGTCACAGCAACCACAGGAAACTAATACAGCCTCAGTGCCAATTGTGGTGTTGTGATCTTTGATGACATTAAATATTCTTAAATGAAGTCAAATTACCCTTGCCTACAATGAGGTCACAATTAGTCTTGGTTAATGAGGTTTCATCATCCACTTATGGGAATAGTATAACTCAGTGGTTAGGACTCTGATCCTGGATTAAACCACCTGGGTTCAAAACCCAGCTCTAATATTTACCAGTTAATTATATGACCTTGGCTAAGGTGTTTATCCTCTTTGTGACTCAGTTGCCTCATCTGTAAATTGGGACTACATTCACAGGGTTGCTTTGTGAATTAGACAAGACCATATATAAATTGAGTAGTTTCTTACACACAACAAGCACTCAGTAAATGAAAACTACCATTAGTGCATTATAATTTTATTGCCAATTAGAGGCAAAAAATCCACTTCCACCCCAAACTGAATCTATTATATGCTTTTATTCTCAGTTTGACACACATCTTTGCCCAATTTCCAGCTTAGAACATTTAAAATAAGCTCAGCAAGGTAAAGGCAGGTGGAAAAGTTCATGCTTCCCTCTCTGAATCACAGCTTTTGGGTATCTAACTTAATAAATATGACAGTTACTAGCTCTAAGATATGTACTTAATGTCATGCATTAAATCTATGTCACTCATTAAAAAGCTAAAGATACACTTTTAGTAGGGGTTACCAATATTAGTTAGGTCAAAGTGTCAGCCTAGGCCAAGTTTCTTAAGTATTGCTAGCCTTTACCTTAATGTTTAGCTAGGCACAGAGCAACAGATAAAATTAGAATGATAAGCCCTAATAGAGAAATAGCACCAGCACCTGCAAACAACAGGGGAGAAATAGGATTTTTGTGTAGTCTGTAAAAGTCCTCCCTGCATGTTGTCCATCTCTTGGTCTCTATTCTCTAGAGACAACCTAAGCATTACCAGCTGCCACACCCTGCAGAGTCACCAGCCCACATAGACGATTAAGAGCTACCATATAGGGCCTCCCGGGTGGCGCAGTGGTTGAGCGTTGGGTTGCGAAGCTGCCCGCAGCCTCTGCAGCGCCGGTTTGATCCCCGGCTGCCGGGCGAGGGTCCCACATGACGCACAGACCTCTCCTGCCGCCCGCTGCTTCCCTCAGCAGTGTACTTCGTCTGTCTGCCTGTTCTGCTCCCTGCTCTGGCTCTGGTGAATTCTCTCACCCTCCCACGCTTCTGACTGTACCCAGTGCTTGTATAAATAAATAAATCTTTAAAAAAAAAAAAAAGAGCTTCCATATAATGCCTTATCACAACATGCTTTAAACACTAAGAGCTTTCACTCCTTATGTCTTGAAGAATCTTCTATTAAAATGGAGTTATCTAAGGAAAGTTTATATTTTAATTCTTTACATCTTAGTGTAAAAGAGCCTAAGGGAGGGTTGACATGAGAAGGTAGAATGAGTCTGAAAAAGGATATACAAAAAACATAGTATCAATGCTATTATTTCAGGTGCCACAATCAAGAATTCTTCAGAAAACTGTGGGTCGCATAACCTACTCTACGTATTCTCTAGAATCTGAGTGCAGTAGCATGTGACAGAAAGACCAAATTAGCATTTGCCTGAGGTACTATACAGCAGAACTACAAGAAAAAGGTTAAGATCTACTTAGAGCATGAGAACTAAGAACATCCAACAAAACTAAACAAAAGGTCACCTCAATTTCCAAGGGCTGTCCCATGTAAACACGTTATCTACCAATACAATGTAAGAGACAGACAACAGAAGGACAGAGATGTCCCATACTTCAGAAGGTGTCCTGTCACAAGAGTTGCCAGGTCATAAAAGGTGAGGATGAAAAAGTGACGTCCACACAACCAATAGATTTTCCACCCCAAATCATTCTTCCCTGTGAGGAGTGATGAAGAAGAAACAGCTAAAACCAGGGTGACTTGGCAGAGACCAGCTCTAGGGACTAGACTTAAAACAACTTGAAAGTCCAGAGTCATCCTTGGAGCCTACAGGGAAGAGCAGGCATGTAGCAATAAACACAGGGAGTTGGGGGTCTCAGAGGTTAGACAGGAGATCGGAATCTCTATACTGATGACTACACACCCTCAAGCATACAACCACAGACAACTGATAAGTCGGACAGCTCAGGTCACACTAACAAGTTATGATAGATATACCCCCAAGTAAGAGGGCTGTGGATGAAATCGAAAATGCCACACTTCTAACCACATTCAAGAAATACAGAGATGATGCCACTCACTCAGCAATGATAAACAGATGCACAATTACGCAGCATTTATTTGTCATTAAATACACACACACAGTCAAGTTGTCCTGGACTGTCAATCAGGGAAAGACAATCCTGGCACACATCAAAACCTCTCTGAGGAGTACTAACTCAGAAAACAAGCTAACCTAATGAAAAGTTTACATGTTCGTGATTTTTAAGAACAACCTCCTTTATATTTTAATTTCAAAATAGAGACTATAAACCCAATGAGGTCAGGTGTGGCAGAAAAATGGTCAGCAGGTCTAAAAAATCAGAAGGTACACATTTCATCCAAGAGGGCAGCATCTCTCAGTACAAGCAAACTGGCAACATGGGGACCCTGGGGTACAGGAGCAGGATGCAGAAGACCCTGGGCAAATACCTGAGACAGATCTGAGGCTGCCCCAACACAGTTTTTTAGGGAATTACAGCACCACTGACAATGCTTTTAAGGTAATAAAAGTCATACAAGTGAATACAATTCAGTTCCAAGGAATATAAATTAAGAAGTGAAAACCCACTCCCTTCTACTCCCTCAATTGTTAACAGAGCAGATCACTATGTATCCTTCTTTTTCTAGATACACAAAATGTTCTACAAGTTGCCTTTTTCACTTAACAATATGTCACAGACATCCCTCCACATCAGTACATTCAGATCTACTGCATTCTTTTTACTAAACAAAAAGAATACCAACTTTCAGTGCTGGGAAATAACCAGATCCAATCCCTTGGTCAGACCCTTCCACTAAACAGATGGGGTCCCCAGAAATCCTGGATACCTCCAATCACCCAGGAAAGCAGCAAGAGCCCCCAAGCAGAAAGCCACACCAGCAGGTGTCACTAGCACCAAGTCATCATCTTTGCCTTCCAAAAAGAGCTTGTACCAAAAGGCGAAACTACCCACATGGCAGGAGAAAAGCAAGAAGGAAGATAAAATTATCTCAGAGCAATGTAATAGACTGTAATCAGAAGAACCTCAAAAACATTAACTTTGCTTTTTTTAAAATTAGCAAATATTAGAACACTAAATTCCTCCAAGTTTCCAAATTAGAATCCACATAGCAGTCACAGTCTACCTACAAAGCACAATTGAAGTAGAGTCAATGCAGATTTTCATGAAGTTCACCATCTTCCTGCTTCAAGATCTTTAAGAAACAGGGCAGGACCTGATTTGCAAATAAGCTACGTAGCTGAGCCAGTCAGAGACGCTACTTACTGGTCTCCAGAGTAAATGTAGAGAGAGCTACACTAGTGGAATAAAGGATGGGGCTGAGGCCTCTGATTCAAGGACCATCCTTATATATATATAGAGAGAGAGTGTATATATATATGCAATCCTTATATGAAAAAATTGTAAACTTTATATTTTAAATATTAATTCTGTTAGTGATTCAAGATACTGAAAAGCTAATTAAGTATTCAGACCTTCAGAAACTCAAGTTTAGCTTCCAAATATAGAAAAAAATCTATCTAAAAATATAAACTCCCTGGAGGCCAAAGCCTCCCTGCATGGCTAACTTTCAAAACATTTTAGGAAACTTGACCTCAAATTAAAACCATCATTTTAGCAAGGTTTTTACTTAGAGCCTTTGAGAAACCATTTCTTAGATAAACACAAATTGCAGAAATAATTTGTTCTCTTATCCTATTGCTAGAATTTGCTTTACATAAGAAATGCTTAGAGTTTTTCCTGACACGCTTTATCTTAGCAAGACCATTTACCTATGGCCAAGCTTGAGACAAGGAGTATTTCAGATGCTCCCCTTGGCCTTCCTCTCCATTCCCACATGGGATCCATAAGGAGCACAATCTTGACACCCTGTGTCTTGATTCCCCTTCTGCCCTCCAATTCCTTAGCTTAGGTTCTCACCAAATCTCAGGGGGGCCTGTGGCAAAGCCCCCTGATTCATTCTGTCTCCAATCTTTTTTTTTAATACCATTCATTTTTGTACAATATTTCTCCTTTGGGTGTAGACCCCATGGTTCTCCCTAACCACAGCATCCGTGAACTATCACCATAGTCCCTTGTGTTCTTCCCATCTCTGTTCTGACCCTTCTCCTGCTCTCTCCTTTCCTGTATGCCTCAGAGCTATGGTACGCCTCCAAGTTTTGTCTTTTTCCTGGCCCTTTGTTCAGTTTCCCTATTTTCCACCTATAAGTGAAACCATTTGCTATTTTTCTTTTTCCTTCTGACTTATTTCACTCAGCATAATCCCTTCCAGCAACATGTTGCCCTGCAAAGGGTATGAGTTTATCTTTTTCATCATTGAGTAATATTCCATTGCTCTGTCACTATTCTTTTCCCTCTGTCATTTGTTCTCTACAAAACTGCCTCAGTAACCTCATTCACTCATTCAATAAAGTACTGTTCCAGGAATTGAGGATAAAGCAGTGTGCACAAATTGTGTCCTTACCCTCAGTAGTACCCCCAGAGGAGTATCAGTAAGTGATCAATGTCATATAGAAAAAGAAAGCAGGCAGGGGTAAAGGGACTGCCTAGCAACTGGGTTATTTGATCAAGATGGTCAACAAAGGTCTCATTCTGAAGGGGACATGTGAGCATGTTCTGAAGAATGATGAAGGGACAAACATGTCAGGGGATGAGAATTCTAAGTAGAGATGTCAACAAGTACACCCCAGGAGCAAGGAGGCCACAGTGGCTGGGGCACCATCAGCAGGGAAACAGTCATCAGAGTTGCAGTCAGAGGGCAAGACCAGGAAGGACCACTCAGCACACAGTGAGAATTGGGAGCTAGTTTGGGGTGAAATGAGAACAGTGTATTCACTCTCCCAGAATTTCCTGAGAAGTAAGAGGAAAGCGTAATTCTCATGATAGCTTAGAAATCAATGTAGAATCCACTGACAAGTTTGAAACAAGTGCCAGGAATGCTGATATACAGAGGTAAAGATTAAGGACAACATTTTCAAGAACTGGTCCAAGAGCATAGCATATAGGTAAGACGTCGCCCCAGTACAATCGCTCGGTCGTACTAGTGACTATCACCATGTTCTACATATCTGTTCATGTCCTGTTCATGTCCTGTCTGCAAGTAATGCTGACTTAATCCCGCAAATATAATCAATGTAAATAAGCTACTCATCATATGCTTTACACAAATCCTAGTTCAATGTAGTACTGTTAATCTTGCCAGAAGATCCAAATCTTAACACTATTCGAACATTATCAGATAATGTTCAGAGACAATTTTAGTGTTTGAATATTCAGTGCAGGTTAAGTTTTTTATAAACACTACTGAACTTTAGTATTTCTTATTTGTTAAACAATTTTTTTTAGATATCCATACTGGGTAAAGAATAATAATGCTGGAAATATTTCAAGAAAGGTAATCCATTAGCTCTTCTTAAGTGCTTCACATCACTGAAATATAAGTATAGTTATTCATTTGGAAAAATGTAAGTCTGCTTTAACCAGTGTGCTTTTAAAAGGAATTAGTAATAAATGGCTTAAATATAGGAATAAAGATCTAGTACATACCCCTCACTAAATATTAAGCAATGTTACTTGTTTACCTGAGGTAGAAAAAAAAAATGGTTTTGCTTGTGCGAAGAGAATAGCTCATATCATAGATGATTTTAATGAAAAGAGAAAATTTTAAGAGGAAAATTTAACAGAAGAAATGCAAAGAAAAGATGTAAATGTTAGAGAAATCAGGTCTAGTCTAAAGTGTGAACTAGCAAAAAAAAAAAAGTTTCAAATCAGGGCAACCAGAAAATACTTTTTTTTTTTTTTAGAAAATACATTTATTGTTAAAAAAAGGATACATTGATATGAGCACAGGGAACCCAAATCTTTTGTAACAAGCAGCAAGCATGACCGCCTTTCACGCCACAGAAAAACACTAGTTTTGTTTTCCAAGGCTATTTCGCTATACCAACAAGGGAAAGCAGGGTCTCTGGTCACAAGAGAAACATGAGAACTTGTCTGAAATAACCCAAATAAGCAACTTTGAATGAGCCAAACACCGCAAGGAAAAATGGCATCTGGCATCTTTTCCTAATGAATTACAGAACTACAAGCATTCTGTCAGTGTGCAAGGACATGGAATTTCAAGGTCTCACCCCTAACAGTCACTGCTTTGGTTTAAGTACATACTGGTCTGAAAGCTACTGTGGACTGCTGCACAATGATCCATTCAGAAAACACCTGGAAAAGAGAATCCTGACTTAAAACAGGCCAGGATGCTAAGGGAAATTGGTAAACACGCCACAGGGTACACATCACTTATCAAAGGCTAAAAGGATTGCACAAGGAAGACCCTGCCTAAATGATGTTTACTTGCCACAATCTTTTCTTTCCACTTGCTTTTGCTTCCTTAAGAATTATCATTATCTAAGCCACCACTACAAAACCAGGCAGCTAGCCCCCTTCTAGCTGCCAGAGGCAAGCTCAGAACTGTCATTCCAAGGCATTTCAATCACTCATTTTTGTGTGTGCTGCATCATCTGCTATCCTACTTAAAAAGGTTGCCACATATACTCAATGCCCAGGCCACTTTTGGAATGAAGGAGAAAGAGAAAAATGATTTTTGCTATCCTGGCCTGATCTCTGAATATGGAAGCTTTATCAGCTATATACTAGAATAAAACCCACTTTACTCATAAGGAAACTGAGCACTAAAGAAGTTAAGTAACTTACCCTAGGTCATACATGCTGAATATAAAATGCTACCCTGGACTGTCTATTATAAGTGGAATTTTAGCAGCTTTCTCAAGAGACTGAGCCTGCCTTTTTATTTTTCACCAGCAGACAAAACTAAGCTTCTCATATAGTGAACTCGGGTAGATAACCACTTCTCGAATGGGATATAAAAGGCAAGTAGGGGGCAAGAATATTCAATGCATGTCCCATCAAAACCCATTCTCTCCTATGTAAAACTAAAGGATTAAAATTACAATTCAACTATGTAAACAGGAGGAAGCATCTGACACCTCTTCTTTAAACACAGGAAAGGAACGTTTTTTAAGTCAGAAAAAAGGAAATAAAGCAGGTATAAATAGCTCAGCAAGAATGTGGTTTCTTAGTGAGAACTTTCACAGTTTTTCCTTCAATTTGTTATATATACCCATACTTGTGCATACACGCTTGTACAGATGTGTGTATACACATTGCTTTACATTTTTTTTCTTGTTGATTTTAGCAATACAACTGCCAGGCCTTAATGCAAGGCATTGAGGAAAGCAAGCAAAATTACCCACAATGCCAACTTTAAGTCAAATCAATGAGGAAAGAGAAGTCCTCTCCAAACAACACTAGTGACCCAACTTTTGTGGTAAGAGACCTGACCATAAGAGCAACAACCATAAAAGTATCTTACTTTGATCCAATAACCCCATTCCTCTAAACACTGTGATCATTTAGTGAATTTCCTTCTACTCTTCAAATGGTCTTTTCACCCAGTTTTGATCACAGGCCTACCCACTACATAGTTTTCCTAACAATCATTTTTTTTTAAAGATTTTTTTATTTATACAAGTCAGAGGTGTGGGAGGGTGAGAGAAGTCACCAGAGACAAAGCAGGGAGCAGAACAGGCAGAAGGACTGAAATACACTGCTGAGGGGAATAGCGGGCAAGACAGGAGAGGTCTGCCACGCCATGTGGGAATCTCCCTGGCCAGCAGGGAATGGAACCAGCACTGTAGAGGCTGTGGACAGCTTCACAGTGCTGCGCTCAACCCGCTGCGCCACCTGGGGGGCCCTCCTAACAATCATTTTTAAAGGCTGCATTATCTGGCAAGGAACCACAAGCATTGGGATAGAACAGTCCTCTGTGTCTGTTAATAGCTTTATGTTTATAATCACATGTTGTTATTCAAGACTGGTCTACAAGCAATCAGGGTGAGCAGAACTTCATACATTTTAGTTCTAGTATTGAGCAGATATAACTTTGAAATCCACACTTTAAGAAGCAGTTAACTGATAACGTCAGTAGTGAAAAATAAGACTAAATTAAAAGGCCTGGTTCCTGAACCTTAAACCAATGGTATGACATGAGGAAAATCAAGATTTCTCTAGGTCTGTCTTCTCAACTGTGATAGGGCTTGTTTGTGTATATATATGTTTTTTACATTGTTGTTCATTTTGTATAATGTTTGATTTCTCCCCTCAGGTGTAATCCCTGTAAAATTCCCACCACCAAATCACCCGTGAACCATCACCATACTCTCTTGGGCTCTTTCCTCCCCTATTTTGACCCCTCTCCCTAACCCCTCCCTGCAGTATGACTTGGATTTATAGTTTGCCTGCTAGTTTTATCTTTTTTTCTTCTTCTTCTGATCCCGTGTTCAGTTTTCCTATATTCCTCCTATAAGTGAAATGATCGACATTTTTTCTTTTTCCTTCTGATTTACTTCACTTAGCATAATCCCTTCCAGCTCCATCCATGTTGCTGCAAATGGCATGACTTTATCTTTTTTGATTGCTCCATAGTATTCCATCGTGTGTGTATATACCACATCTTTTTGATCCAGTCATCTGATTTGGGGCATTTAGGTTGTTGCCATGTCTTAGCTATTGTAAATAGTGCTGCAATAAACATAGGAGTGCAGGTTTCCTCTCAAACCAATGGCTTTGTTTCCTTTGGGTAGATTCCTAGGAGTGGAATTGCTGGATCATCTGGTAGGTTCATTTTTAATAATTTGAGGGTCCCACACAAAACTTTCCATATGGCTGGACCAGTTTACATTCCCACCAGCAATGTTAAGAGGGAGGAACATACATTTCTCACAAACAGTCCCAGAACGCATGTGTATGCATGCATATACACACACACCACCCCCACCAAAACCTCTCTACCCCCCACCCCAATTTACACAGGTAGACCATGCTTTGAAAAATAATGTCATAGAAACTACATTGACAGAGTTCATCTCCTTTAAATCACAGCCTCAATGTTATCTTCAAGCTGTCTAGGAACAGGAAAGCATTTAGGATGTCGCTTTGTCCCTGAGTTCCCAAAATTCCACTTTCAAAACTGACCTCCCTGCTCTGATCTGGTGACTAGGGTGGCCCTTGGTGAGTCCTAGCTCTTCCTCAGCAAAAGAAAACCTCAGCAGAAAAGTTCCTGACAGCTTCAACAACTCATTCCCAGCACCAACTATCTACTTTGAGAGCATCAGAGCAATAATTTCACTCATGAACTAGTAAGCAGCTCATCAGATGCCAGCTTCTATGAGGCACCCTGCAGCATCTAAAAGCATGTGGCAGTACAGTGATAGGCCACCGGGGCCAACGACTTGGCCCTGATTATCACTGCTTTTGAACTCATCATTCTCTGGCCAGATGGAAAGCTGGACTTGCCATATTCCAAAGACCATGCCTACAGGAAGGGCACTCTGCAGACACAGGCCAAGCTGTCTTTTGATTACTGAAATAAAACAAGGCGAACAGGCTGCTAATTGAATTGATACCACATTTATTTTATTTATTTTTTTGAGCAACTACACCACATTTAAACCAAACTTCTCTAAAATACTACCCTACTGAAAACCACGTCAAATCCTCTTACATAAGACACTCTTTTAATGAAACTCATTTCCTATGCAATCAGTCCCATAGTGGCTGGGGGTTTAAGTTACAAGGATCCACAGGTGCAAGGCTTCTGGTTACACTGGTGCATGCTTTGGAATCAAGGTGCTGACAACTTACCTCCAGGTGCCAGAGGCATATGGATGGCAGTTTCCAGGCTCTCGGGCCAGCCCATATACCAGACTCACAGATAAGGAATTACAGGAAGCGTGGGGGACTACGCCTTACACAGAAGCAGATACCAGATAAGGCTTTATGAGACACCAGACCACAGGCCAAGCACAAATAACCTATTGTCCAGCCTGGTGTTAAAATGCAGAGCACAACACCCTTACACCCAAACATGTTTCTGTTCCAGTCATGTGAGCATTCATGTTAATCATTTACAACTTGTGTGTTAGAGTACGGGCTTTCCTGAATCCATTGAAGAGGAGACAGAAAAGATTTGGCATAGTGTGAAATATAACAAATGCTACAAGGCAACAACTAATGCAAGTCAGTGGTGTGGTTCCCTTTGGGGGACAGAGAGAGAAGCATGAAAGAGAAGGCAGCACTTCTAGAGGGCTCAAAAATCTGTTTCTTGGTTTGGTGATGGTAACTTGTATTCACTTGATGATCGGGAACTTTTGTCTTGTGTACTTTGATGAAACTGCAAGATTTTTTTAAAAAGGCACCTGCAAAACCAGTGTTCTGGCCTTTACTGATCACACACCCACTCACAGCCACTGGGCCAATCAGACGACAAGCACATGTGATGATCCCAACCGTAAAACATCCCCACTGGCAACCACACACCCAGCAGCACAGTCATTAGCACTTTATGGGCAAGAGAAAACATCTGAGGATGAGAATTACTCAGATAATGGATTACAATAATGTTTTGGCTGTTGTAAAAGAAAAAAAAATGGCATAGAGCACAGAAGAGACAAGAGCAAATAAGCAGATTACTTTCAAAGGTTACTCCACATAAGGCTTGCCCTGCGAGCCCTTTTTGGCCTGTGCCTCTGGTTTGTCCTAGGGCCGGTTGCAGTTTGTTTTAAGATTTATTTATTTATGCATATAAGAACCAGGGTACAGGCCAGAGGTGCAGGAGAGTGAGAGGATTCACCAGAGACAGAGCAGGGAACAGAACGGGCAGACTGACGAAATACACTGCTGAGGGGAGCAGCGGGCAAGACAGGAGAGGTCTGCCGAGCTATGTGGGTTTCTCACTGGCCGGCGGGGATGGAACCCGCGCTGCAGAGGCTGCAGACAGCTTCTTTACAGCGCTGTGCTCAACTGCCTGTGCCACCAGGGAGGCCCTGGTGGCAGTTTTTGCCCACCTCCTAGGACCTATTCTCCTCCCTCCAGTATTATAAATGCTGAGGGCTGGGAAGAGAGTTAGCATAGGTTTTCTTCTTAACCTAGGTAGACTTTGAACATTTTACCTCCCCAAATTTTCCCTTTGTCAAGCTTTTGATCAATTAAGCAAGGTGTTAGGTACAGTTGCCTGCCCTTGGTAATTATTAAGGGAGCAGGAACAGATTATTCTACTTTCCATGCCCAGGCTTGTGACAGTATTTGGAGCCCAGTAAACATACAAGGATATTTGAAAAATGGAGAAAAAAAATTTTTCTAAAAATTAAGCTATAAGATGCTTATACAAAACCCTGTGTCCACAACCATCTATACTGACACTGAGGAATTCCCTGCTTCCAAACAGCATATTACAATGCAATCTACTTCTGACTTCATCTGCTGGAAACAGAAAATAAGCAATACCCCCTCTGGGGGGGGGGGGAGACTGGGAAAGAATTCTTAAATGCTGCCATTTATGTTACACTAAAGATACATCTCAATAAGGCATGGATTTAGGAGTTAGGTAGCAATGGGTTAAAATCCTAACTCTATCATCACATGGCCCAGAGAAGTCACTTAACCTCTCTGAATCCTCCACTCTGCCACAAGGTGCAAAGTCTTAGGAATGATAGAGCATCTGACCCCTCTTCCTCTACTCAGCTTCAATATCTCCACCTTCTTCCTCCGAGAGTGATAGAAAACTTAGCAAATGGTGGCATCAGACATGCTCTCTGTTTGGGTCTCACCCTTACTGGGTGAATACTGGTGGGAGGAGAGCCCTCCCCATCCGAGGTGCTGGGAATACAGGTCATCACTTTCTCCCTCCCAGTCATTAATGTGTGGACAATCACGCTCCCATGCAGGAACCATGAGTCTGGAGCAAGCAACACAAGGAGACAGGACGGAGAGAATGCAGCTGGGGCAGAGATAATGGGGCGTGCAGGACCGGCTAAAGGCAGCCACGCGTCCTCACTGGAGGGCCACAGAGCAGTGGTAGCTCTCTGCTGGCATGGGCCAGGTCCTGCTGTGGTTCTGGCAACCTAGTCTCCTTTGGTAACCACTTGACATTCCTTCATAAATGCTTTTACTGCTGAAATTCTGATTCACAACCAAGAGCACATGAGCAGGGTAGAAAATTTCTGACCACCTCTGGCTTTCAGAAGCACAAGAGGATGACAGAAATAAAACTTGATCAAAAGATGTCAGAGATGTAACAGCTTAGAGACAAAATGAGCAAAAATCCACACTGCAAAAGTGGGAGTCAATGAGTTCGCCCTCCACTTTTTTTTTTTTTTACCTTAACGTTTATGACAGTTCCTTTGTTTTTGAAAACAAGCTTTCACATTTGCTTGACACAGTGGGAGATGTTACAACCAGAAACATATTGATTTTCTTTGTTTTATTCTGTCAACAAGTTCTTCTGTTCTCAAATTTCTCTCCAAATCTTATAAACTAGAAGGCTATGGATTATTAAATTCCTCAGTGTTCAGTTTAACAGGTCTACTATGGACAAGGACTATGCTATATGCATTTATGGCTAAACTCAACAAATGGAGACATTTCAATTTAAATCTAACAAGAAATTCTGTAATTAGCACTTGAAATTTTTATTTTTAACACACCAGGATAATATTTTGTGAGTAGTCTGGGTTACAATATAAAAACATTCCAGTGTTACAAAACCAAAGGGTTTCAATGTGGTAACTAAGAGCCAAATGCAAATCATCCCAGTAAGGGTCTAAGTGAACCACAAGCTACTGGTGTTGCTTTAAGGTTTTCAATCCGTTACTTAACAGTGTTGATTTCTATGAAAAATTGGAAGATTGGCTGCCCCAATTCCTGCTTGGGCCACCATCTGGCAACACAGAACGGATCCCAGCAGCACACAGCTCTCGGGTGAGTCACAGGACCCAGCCACTGCTGGTATTTAACATCCAATTTACTTCACCAATTTATGTTATCTGTCTGGCCCCAAAAGCATCTGAGTTTAGCATTTTTGTTTTACATACAGCATAAACGTGAGCTGTGAAAAAGTAGACACACATTCATTTCAAATGCTTCCAAGTTTCCTTTTTCCACAGAGTGAACAAAGGGTAAAAACATCCTTCCCCCCCTTAAACCTTCCCTGGATGTTAGACTTTCCAGAAACATTACATCTTTAAAGTACTGATTTTATCACTATATTTGATCATTATACACTTAAAGGTTTGCTTTCAGAAATGATAAAATGTTGTCATGCCTCCCCACTTTACTCACATTTCCACCTTTCAAGTATAGGGAGGAATCTGGGGGACATTTGTCTAGTTCATTAGATAAAAAAGCAGCTGACAATTCCTGAACACTTTTGCAGTAACTATCACATTGCAAACAGAGATATTTATTTTGATTTATTTCAAATTTCTTTCTTGTCCCATTAAAAGGACAGAGAACCAATAAGAAGTTGAAAACAATAGCCACTTAATAACAACTGGTGAATGCTTGAATCAGGAAGCAACAGAACAAAGGGAAAACACACCAAAGAACAAACTAGCATTGTTTTTGAGCCAGAGGGAGTCAGGCTGTCTACTACCCAGAGCCTCCAGCTGCCTGAATGCCCTTCCTTTACCATGTCCAAGCCCATGCCCTCAGAACTCCCATCACTTCCAGCCAATTCATAGTTCTTAGCCTCCCCTGCCTAAACCTTCACCAAAGATTGATTTAAAAAAAAAAAATTAGGGCCTACCCTGGTGGCGCAGCAGTTGAGTGCTGGGCTGCGAAGCTGCCCTCAGCCTCTGCAGCACTAGTTTGATCCCTGGCCGCTGGCGAGTGTCCCACATGGCACGCAGACCTCTCCTGCCACCCGCTGCTCCCCTCAGCAGTGTATTTCGTCGGTCTGCCTGTTCTCTTCCCCACTCTGGCTCTGGTGAATTCTCTCACCCTCCCGTGCTTCTGACTGTACCGAGTGCTTATATAAATAAAATAAGTAAATCTTTAAAAAGAAAAAAAATAGCACATACAAACTAATGTACATATTTCTGGGATTATTTTTCCCCTAGATACATAAGAGAGGTCAACCTACAATGCATTTAAGTGGTATTTCTATGTCCAAAAGAAGTGAAGGCTATAAGCACTGCCTTGTAATAAACAGTATAGCTTGGAAATGTGTTTTTTGGAAGGGACGGACACTAAGGATGCCATGGAATGCAGGCAACATGACATGGCAGAAGAGCACACACTATGGAGTCAGCAGTTTTTTTTCTAGCCGGGAGGCAAGAGAACGTGGTAGATAAAGTGTGGAATTAAGATATGAATGGAGCTAGAGTCAGTGATGACTCATTTACAGCCATACACCCTGGACAGGCAGCTATACCTCCCAAGAGGCTTCATGTTCCCTTCAAAGAAGTAGGAGGAGTGATCTCCACTGTAAGAGGCTGGTAGGAGAGCTTGTGACAAAACCCCCCAAAACACCATCCAGTGTGTCACAATGGCAGCTAATCTTCTGTCTGCTTTTCAAGGTCTTGGGCTGATTGAGGAATTTATGGTTACATTTCTGACACACCACTGCGTCAGCCCATCCAGGGAAAGATGCCATGAGAACTAATGGAAAACTTTTCCAGACTGCCTGGTTTCTCCTTTCCAGAAGGAAGGGCAGGTACCATGGAAGGCACTACCCTCATGGTCCTTAATCTTTACCCTATCCCTCCTTATTAGCAGGGAAAGATAACAACATCTCAGTCTTGATGCCTTAGCAGCAAAGGCAGTAAAACACTAGGGCTCAATTATATAAACTCTCTTGCAGTAAATCTGTTCTTGAGTCTCAGGTTAATTCCTATAATGTTAATAATTCAAGGGAAATTAGCATTCCTTGTGGACTTCAATTATCCTGAATGTTTTTTTTTTCTTTTTTCCATTATCCTGAAAAAAAAAAAAATCAACATAGTTTGACCTCTATGTGGATAGCTAGTGCCACTGCACACACATGAAATTCTTCTAAAATGTGAGAATAAAGATCCAGCAAGTGAAATGAGAGGCAATCTCAAGGTCTCTGTGCTGTTGCTCAGTACCTATAGTTCCCATTAGGGTTCAAATACAGAGTACAGGTCCTTTGATTCTCTGTTATTTCAAAAAGGGTAAAAGAAATTGCTTCTGCCCACGATCCTTCTGGGCAAGCTAACTGCCAAAACAGTCTTGGTCTTTGGCAATAATTTTACCAAGTCCAACTACAAACACCAGTTACCAAATTACTGACAAAAGTAGAAAGACGCGTAAGTGCCTAATAAATTCAGTTCGTATTAAAAACAAGCCCTTTTTCCCTTACTGGAAAGAGCAAACCTACAAAGGTAAACAGGTAAAGAGACACATCTTTATGAGGCCATTGACCCAGTCCTAGCAACCCATACTCCCCACCCCAGAGAAATGACATGTACCAGCAAATGCCCATTTTAATAGTTAAGACTTGAAGAGAACACAGAGAACATTACGAAAAGACAAAGGCTTAAGAGTCAGACGGTTAAGAACTAAGAAAAGCAAATTCGAATCTGGATACAATTCAAACAAAGTCTGGCATCCTTTCCATTTCCCTGCAGTAAGCGCTGCTGTATCTGAGAAGGAAGCGGCATCACACAGTGCCTAGCACATCACAATACTTGAGTGTAAGTATATAGAATAATAACTGTAGGCTGTCTATTTAGCACTTACAATGTGCCAGGGACTGTTCTAACTACTATAGATATACAGTGCACATGTATATATACACATGTATATGTAACAGATACAAAAATCTGTATATTTACAGATATAAAAGTCAAACATTTGTATATATGTATATATGTATTTGTACTAAACATGCAAATATATATAGAGGCTCACATAATCCTTAAAATAACCCTGAAGCAAACAACATGCCCGTTTTGCAACTGAGAAAAAACTAGAGTTGAGAAGGTTAAGTAACTTTCCCACAATCACAGTCCAAGAAGCTAGGATATCTGGCTTACAGATTCAAAACTTAGACTCCTAAATGTCATATGTTACCAAAGAAGATTCTGACAACTGAACAGCCACACAGGAAAATGAGAGAGAATCCACCATCATGCATCCTATAAAAATTCTGACCTCAGGGCTAGCCAGTCACCCCTGAACTTGAAACAGAATCATATTGGGCATTTCCTGGCTACCTGACCACATTGTATTCTCAGGCTCACAGGAGAAGCCACCTTCTTCAAAGACTTGCATCCCTTCTTCCAGGCAAAATGAAGCAAGTCCTGAAACTGCCACTATCATAGGATTGGATTTGTAAACAAGAATACTAGAATTCAAAAAAGATAAACACATGCAATTTGCAGCAACATGGATGGCGCTGGAAGGGATCATGCTCAGCGAAATAAGCCAGAAAGAAAAAGAAAAATACCGGATGGTCTCACTCATAGCAGGAATCTAGAAAACTTAAATAAGGGACCAGGAAAATGAATAACTATAAGAAAGTGAAAATCAAAATCAACAAAAAACTATGAACGAAAGATACTTTTGGGGGGTGGGGGGGTGGGAGGGGAGGGATTGGGGTCAGAAAGGGGAGGTTGCAATTGTATGGGGAATATAAAAATAAACTTTACTATTTAAAAAAAAAAAAGAATACTAGAGGCCTGTTTTACACAGGGTTCCCCTAACAACTGAGGAACCAAATTCAATGCCATCTTTTGTGGGGAGGGGAAGAAGTGAAATTCACCTGCTCTCTGTACACCAACATAACACAAAAAGGGAACAATGTCCTAATTCTTTGCCCATAAAATGGCAGATATCCCCTGGAAGTTCTGCCATTCTCAAGGTCTCTTCAGATGTGTATATGTGTGGCAGGGGTGGGGGATAAAGAAAGGAGTGACAAGGGACAAGAGGTACCCTCCACCAGAGCAGCATCACAGTCATTTGTTTTGCAGACTGGGTTTTTGCAAAATATATTATTTGAAGAACAAGTTCCATCACTAAAACTATAACTCTGGCCTTGCCAAAATTAAAAGGAAACAAAGAACTGTAAAGGTACATAATTGTTAAAAATTTTTAACTAAATAAAAAAACATTATGAATCTGCCAATTAGAAAGTAATCCTTTTTTTCCTTCTAACTTCTTTTTCTCTATGATCTTCTCTTGTCCCATACTTTCCTGTACTTTTTTCTTTTAATATATACATAGTAATGAAAAAAAAAGAGAGGTCCTGCCTCATTTATCTAAAACAGAACACAAACCGGAGCATGTAGCACTAAGATAAAACCCTCCAGAAGATCTAGAGCCATACCAGCTTTCCTGAGAGCTCCCTCTTCTCTCTCCACTGCCATTGGCAGTATCATGCTTGGGGCTCCAGGGACACACACATTCCATCTTGAAAACTTTGGCTAACCATGGCAAAACATTCCAATATCTTCTGAAAAGTTTTTCCTAACTTCTATAGGAAATCAAAAGAAAAATAAAGCAAAGAAGTAAATCTGTTCATCTACCAAAACACCCATTTCTCATCTTCCCAGAGTTATTTTACTCCCAAGGCCCCAACCCCATTCCATATACTACCTGAATTTTCTCCATTGAAAAATCACCCTCTAAGGCATCAAACTGCCTTTGCTAGAGTGGGCAGGACCCCCAGAGACTTTCTTGACCAAAGCTAAGAAGGAGGTCGTAACCCCACAGACACATAACATTCTCACTCAGCCTTAGCTTCTCATCCCAATCTGCCCAAAAGGTGGGTGAGGGATAGGTTAACTCATCCTGCAGGTGAGATCCAACTTTTATAAACACAAATATGAGCAGTCTATCCTTGCTTTGGACCCAACAGTAACCTCTCAATGTTATAACCAAGGCCTCCGACAAAGAGCTGCATACTGGGGTCTCTTGTAATAAGTCAGCAACCTCTGAAACCCCTCACCAAGTGATCTCAGAGGCTCCCGCTCCTTCTTAAAAGTCACTCTTGTCCACAATGCCCTCCCAGTAGCTACCACAGCTGCAGATGAAGGAACATACCCCAATTTGGCAGAATAGCCAAATCCCACAAATGCCACTCTTTCTTCTCAATCCCCTCCAAGAAAAGGGGGCTCCCACAATGGACAGAATATTTCATTCACACTCTTGTCTGAAGAGCAATTTTTCCCATGAAGAAACTGGGCTGTTAAAATTCTCAAGCAGATGAGGGACCTATTCATGACAATTTCAAGTGACAAATGACAAAGTTGTTGTTTGTCTCATAGTTTTTGAATCACAAAATCACCTATCTCATAAATTCAACCCTTAATTTCCTAATAGCACTTCTGATGTCATCACCCATTACACTAAAATGTATATTTGTGATAAACTTGAAACAATAAAAGCTCATTAAAGAATACAAATAATAATGCTCACATACTTGTGCCACCACCATGTTGACAACAGAAACCTCAAAGGATTTTAGTGTAATAACCAGTCAATAATAGCCACCTTGTAGGCATATGTTCTAAATCACCTGGAAATTATAAGTTTTTAGTTCTTCCTGGGTTCTTCATTCAGTAGTGTATAAATACCACACAAAGTTGAAGTTTCAAGTCTTGGGGACATACTAGTTTCAGTAAGAGGAGGAACTGGCAGCTTCTGCAAAGAACATCTGTAGTTCTCCTTATATTTAAAAAAAAGGCCTAATTTCCTTTGCTAACTCTCAAAATTTAGAAGGCCTTTGCAAATTTCAGGCTGCTTCAGTTAAACTGTGAATAGTCCAGGAAAAATTTTTCCCATGGGTGGAAGAAGGACACAACTCTGAAAATCAATGAGGATGAAGATACACAGGAAACCCAGGCTAAGCCCTGGTCAGCTAACTTGACGTCTCTTGTAGGCACCCTCTTAGCACTAAAACTCTGCTCTATACCTGCCAAGTATGGCACATAGTTCTGACCGTTACTTCACTACCATATATACATTAAGAGACAAGAAGACAGACTTAGAAAGCATGGAGAAGAGACAGAAGTAAAAAGAGAGGAGATGTGAATTAACAAAAAGGATCCCTTCCTCCCCTGCAAGAATTCCCAATTTATTTCTTTTTAGTTTATAAAAACTCAACAAACAAATCAGACATCTCTGTAATATGTGCTTCCTGTTCATTTTAATTCAGCCTCAATAACTAAAATTAGCCCTAGGTTGTCAGCTTTAATAACAAGAGTAAGTGACTTTCTAAACTTAGGAAATCTATGAATCCAAGTTCCTCAAAGGTTTGTCATAATTAAAGGTCAATGCTTTTAAGCAGAAAGCAATTTCTCAGCTTTGTACACGGCCCTGCACAAAAAGGAGAATTAGCTTGGGCAAGCTTCCCCAGCAGTCAGCATTGGAAATGAGAAGTTTTCCTTTCCTTTCCCAGTGATGAAGTTAGGGCTATTGAAGTTAGGAGAGACTGCTTAGAGCTGCAAGTCTTCTGAAGAGATCTTCTGCTATCTAATCACCACCCAGGCCAGGAAGCACAATCAAGATCGCATAATGATCAAGACATTCCTCAGAGGGGCTGTACGCCAGCATGGATATTTGATGGTGGATACGGCCAACATTCAGAGAGCACAGGAGCAAGTGACTGTATCACCACAAGCACATCATGAAATTAAGCCCAGGTCAGCTGGCCTACATTAAAAGAACCGTATCACCCTCCTAAAACTGATTATACTTTGCAAGGACCTGCTATCAGAAGTAAGGCTAACAATAGTTTTTTAACTACTCTTCGATCATCTGAGTTTGAATGTTTTGTTGAAGCATTTACTGGGGATCAAAATCACAAATTCAGCCTCACTTGCAGTGCCGTATTTATATGCAATCTCTCTGGCCTGCGGGAATGCCTTTTGTGGGTGGTCAAGGACAAGCGGCATTAAAGCCTATTATTTAGCTTTTCATGTAAGAAGGCTTAATGTGTCAGCTGCATTTTAATCTAAGGATTATATGCTTACTTTCAGAAAATTCCTTTTGGAAACATCAATAAGGATTTTTTTTTGGGGGGGGGGAGATTCTTATTTCTCACTAAGTCCAATTATTTATAAATGTATTGGAATGTTATACCTGTAATAAAAGACTTTACCTAAGAAAGAGGCAGTTACTGCAAGGTCAACAAGAAAGCAAAATCTCTGCTGAGACTATCTAAATATATTATCATACCTTGAAAATAAAAAGAACGCCAGCTACGGCTGGCCACCGCAGGACCACATCTGACCATTCCCCAATGCTGCAAACCTGCCCTGGATTTCTTTTAAAGACTTCCATATTGGCTTCCAGTTAAAGACTGTGGATGAACACACATTTAATTTCTCTCCCTCCTGAAACCCTAATACAAAAAACAATTACTGCTTTTAAAAGTCATACTGTAACAGGGTGGTCCCCAGGAAAGGGGGAGGTTCCCTGCCCCACCCAAGGGAGGGTGGAGCTGAGCAGGAAGAGGAGAAGCTGAGGAAGAGACGGAGGAAGGAAGCAGGATGGAGCCAGAAGGAGACCTGGAGGAGGTGCATGGAGCCTAGAGACACGTGAAGAAACTGCGCTTGTTTTTTGGTCGTGGACTGGGTGACACAGATGTAGGTGAGACCCGTGGGGAGGTGACAATGGCAGCTTTTATCTTGATGTTGATTTTGCTCTTTTCCTTCCGGGCTTGTCCAGTTGTTTGTGACCCTTTTCTGTGGGTCCCCACTGGAAGATGCTTTAGACTTGTAGCAGGCTTTGGGGCCTTGTTTTGGGCCAATCCCATTTGGATGGACTTTTACCCACGAGGGGACGGGTAACTCTGGATGCTTCATTTAGAAACTAGACTCTTTGCCTTACCTGTATTGTTTCCTAGTTTTATTAAAGTTCCTTCCCATTAAAGTCTCCTATGTTTTGTGTTGATGCGGCGGATGGCAGAACCCATGTAGAATAGGCAGGTTTGCGGGGTTTGGGCTGCCCCTCTCCCTGTCCTATAACAATACATCCACAAGGACAAAGAGGAGAGATTAAAATTTCCAACATTAAAGCTAGAAATCAAATAGCCAACTGCAACTGATTAACAGAGCCAAAGCAGCCTTGTTCTCCAAATGTTGAAGTACCATTCTTAAACATGAACATTCAAGAATCATCAGATACATAAACCATCTAATGTGGAAGACAGAAATAAACAGGAAAAAAAACAACTTAAAAATTATGCAGAAAAGGAAATTAATGTCCTCAGAGAGCAAAGAAGAAAATACTGAGATATAACAAGATTCTTTAAAATAGAAGCATTCAGAGAACAACTACCAAAAAAAAAAAAAAGAGTTGTCAGAAAATAAAAACATGATGACAAGCATGAAAAATATAAGAGTTAGAGAGTAAAGTTGAACAAATATTTAAGAAAACAGATTAGAGGAGAAAAGATATTCCAGGACAAGTCAACATCTAACAAAAATTTCAGAAGGAAAAAACAAAGCTGAGAAGAAAACTCAATAACGATATACTGCAAATGCTTCTATATTAAGGACTTGCGTTTCCAGGCTGGAAGTGTCCATGTGGATCACAGCACAATAAATAACAGACCCTACCATCACCACCACAAAAAAATATTATGAAAAATCAGTCACGTACACAGGACTGGGAATCAGAAGGTATCAGACGTCTCACCATCAACATTAGAAGCCAGAAAACAGTGAGCAACACATTTACTAATCTGAGGTTCAGAAATTTCCAACCTCCAGGTTAGAAATTCTACACCAGGCAGACTATAACTTAAATATGAATGTGACGTTCTCAGAGATATAACAACTTAAAAGTCTTACCTGACGGAACTTTTGGTAGGAAGGTTCCAGAAGATATGGTTTGCCAGAATGAGGGAGTAAACCAAGAAAGACAAGAATATCTGGTGAGGGACGCGGGGAGGCTCATATAGGAGCAGGAAAAAATGGTACTTATGGAAGAGTCTATCTCAAGATATGAGGCACAGCAGACAGGAGAGGAGGCAAGACTGGAGCACAGCATAAGACTCCAGGGAAGAGTTCATCAAGAAGACCAAGCTGATAAAATATCGAATTGGTAAGACAATAATTGCCTGAAGATCCTGGGAGAAGAGCCACGTGGAAGGATGTTTGTGGTTAAATTAGTGGTTAAGTGCACAGATTATTTTATTTTTATTTTTTTTAATCTTAAATTTTATTTTTATATTCCCCCATACAATTGCAAACGCCCCATTCTGACCCCAATCCTTCCCCTCCCGCCCCCCACCCCCCAAAAAGTGTCTCTGGTTCATAGTTTTTTGTTGATTTTGATTTTCACTTTCTTATATTCATTTTCCTGGTCCCTTATTTAAGTTTTCTAGATTCCTGCTATGAGTGAGACCATCCGGTATTTTTCTTTTTCTTTTTGGCTTATTTCGCTGAGCATGATCCCTTCCAGCGCCATCCATGTTGCTGCAAATTGCATGTGTTTATCTTTTTTGAATGCTGAGTAATATTCCATGGTATATATGTACCACATCTTCTTGATCCAGTCATCTACTTTTGGGCATTTGGGTTGTTTCCAAAGCTTAGCTATTGTAAACAGTGCTGCTATAAACATAGGGGTGCAGGTGCTCTTTGGAATTGATGTTTCTGTGTCCTTTGGGTAAATACCTAGGAGTGGAATTGCTGGATCATATGGAAGCTCTATGTTTAGTAGGTCCAGAAATCTCCACACAGCTCTCCATAGTGGTTGGACCAGTTTGTACTCCCACCAACAGTGCAGAAGAGTTCCTTTTTCTCCACATCCTCGCCAACATTTGTTGTTGCTAGTTTTTTTAATATGTGCCATTCTCACTGGTGTGAGATGGTATCTCATGGTAGTTTTGATTTGCATTTCCCTGATTGCAAGTGATGTTGAACATTTTTTCATATGTCTGTTGGCCATTTGCATTTCCTCTTCAGAGAAGTTTCTTTTTAGCTCTTCTGCCCATTTTTTGACTGGATTATTTTCTTTGTTGTTGCTGAGTCTCATCAGCTCTTTGCAGATTTTTGTGATCAGTCCTTTATCATTAGTGTTGGGTGCAAAAATGTTCTCCCAGTTGGTGGGGTTTCCCTTTGTTTTTGTTATTGTCTCTTTTGCTGTGCAGAAGCTCTTTAATTTGATGTAGTCCCAGCTGTTTATCTTTGTCTTCACTATCACTGCTTTGGGTGATGTGTCTGTAAAGATGTCTTTGATGGTGCACAGATTATTTTAAATAATTATTAACTCCAAGGAAAACAAAATTTTGCGCAGGGAAAGTTAAAGCAATCAAACTATAGGTATTGTGACTCTTATTTACACAGTGTAAAATAGACACCAAATAAGAAATTGGGGGTGGAGGGGAAGAAGCACAGCAGTATAAAGGGAACAAGTCTTGTGCAGCTATACAAGCTTGGAAAAATCAAGCTTGTATAACGTTACTAAAAATAAACACTAACTTAAAAAAGATTTGACTTAACACTTAGCATTTCATTAGAATACACCTTACAAAACACTCTCAGCCATCTCTAACTATTTCCTGTTTACGACAACTCTGCAAATTAGATTAACCCCTTTACAGAGAGGAGGAAACCACCAAAGCGATATTAGGAAACTAGAGGGCCTCCCCTGGTGCCGCAGGTGGTTGAGCTCAGTGTTGTGAAGCTGTCCGCAGCCTCTGCAGCGCGGGTTAGATCCCAGCCAGCGAGATTCCCACATGGCGCGGCAGACCTCTCCTGACTCGTCCACTGCTCCCCTCAGCAGTGTATTTCAGGCAATCTGCCCGTTCTGCTCTCTGCTCTGTCTCTGGTGAATCCTCTCATCCTCCCACGCATCTAGCCTGTACCCCGGTTCTTGTATGCATGAATAAATAAATCTTTAGGGGAAAAAAAAAAACTTGATCAAAGTGACACAGCAGCAGCAAAGTGGCAGATTCTGGACTAAAGGGAGGAGAGGCACACAAGGTTATGTTGGAAATGTACAATACAGCTGATATTAAAGATGTGGGTGGAAATCTAGAAGGACAGGAGTCAAATCAAATTCTGGATAATACTCATCTCTTTTTTTTAAGTTTACATTACTTTGTATGATGTTCATACAAACTTGAGTATGTATGATCATCACCTTATCTACACCTAAAGTACATGTAGATAAGGTATCCAAAGTAATCAAATTAAAACAAACAAAGCAGGAAGGTGGCTCACAGAGCCTATGGGAGAAAGGAAAGAAGAGTATTTTAATAAGTATGCAGTTTCAAATTTGCAAGATGAACTTAAGTGTGGAGATCTGTCTCACAATGTGAATATACCAACATCATTGAACTATACACTTGAATACGGGTAAGATGATAATTTTTGTTACATGTTTTTTACAATTAAAGGAAAAATCACTTGGAGGGACTATTAAAACAGTTATTGTTAGACCTCACCCCCAGAGTTTCAATTCAGTAGATCTGGGTGGGACCTAAGAATTTCTACTTTAACCAGGGACCGGTTGAGGCTAATGCCACTGTTCCAGGGACCCATGCTCTGTAGCAAAGGTTCCCAATCCTGCATCCACAGTAACTTCACTTGAGATACCAGACAAGTGAATAAAATCATAAGGGCTGGGGCTTAGTGGTAGATTATTCATCGGGACAAGGAGTGCTTTCAAAGACTTAAAGGCAATTATAACATGCAAGCAATTTGAGAGGCTTGGCCTGGCCTGACCCACACTGCCTAGCAATACAGGAGGTGACTGTGATGAACAGGCCTATAACCACTCAGTCACCTCCTGGCTGAATCTTAGCGTCTCACCTATAGAATAACGGCCATTGAATAGGATCATCAAGAGAAATCAGTGCCCATCACACAATGTTACTGACATTACAAGAAACAAGGTTGACCTTGTTTCCTCAGCTATAAAATGGGGTCAGGTTAAAGACAATGAAGAAGCCATTAATATTCAATTCCAGACAACACAGCAGGCAGAGACTTCCCAAGGAGTTAAGAACAAAGTAAGTGGGATTAAATCTAACAACCTATTATGATTCCCATAAGCATTTGGCAAACTGAGGGTCTTTTCTACAGAATTAGTGGCTAATCCCCTTACTATGAATAGGTGTTGTTATTTGGAATATAAATACCATTATAAAGCCAGGTGTGGAAATCAATACTCAAAACACCACCACCTTCATCTAAAGAAAGAACACACTACTGTGTGTTCAGACAGAAGCTCAAATTCCTGAAGACATCTACAATGGTAAATAATTTCTTGTCAAAAGAAGTTGAAAATAAAGACAAAAGCACAGTTTGCTCATTCAAGAAATTCTGACATGCCTCACACATCCTAGATGTGGTGGCAGCCAGGAAGGACAAACCTCTCTGAAGGACAGTTTTCTATGCAGTGAAGCAGGCAAGTCAGGCCATGGAGCAAGCTTTGGGAAGACTGAATAGCATCATTTGTCCTCAAAAACACTACAAGGAAGGCCAAAATTGGGGTTTTATTTCCTTACATGTATAGTTGCATATATGGGGGTGTATAACAGATTATCACAGTGATATTTTAAGTTTCCAGCATCAAGGCCACAGAAAGTACCAAGAAATCACTGTCTTTGTCCTCAGAAAGCAGCATAATCCTCCTTAAATATAGGGGTCATGCCGAAGTCTGACTCCCCAGGACAAGCCTCCTTCATTAAGTCATTTGAATAATTTCCCCCCAAAATTCTTAAATTGTGGGGAAATATTCTTAATAAGGAAAATATTCTTAATATTTTCTTAATAAGGAAAATTCTTATTAAGGAAAATATTCTTAATAAGGTGTCTATTTCTTGGTAGAACTGGCTAAAAGACCTTGAAAGCAGCATTCTGGGGTGGCCCAAGCTTCTCACGGTCAGAAATAACAACCTTACCACATAGTGGTAGATTCAAATCATAGTCCAACCATAAAAGTCTAAGTTTCCTATAAAGATAAGAACACACTGTCTGATTAAATGACCAGCAGACATTTACAAGGTGAGTATCAACCCGGACATGTTAATTATCCCAAGTTTGTGCCCTCCAAATGTGAATTTCTTCACAGTGATGTTTCCTAAATATATAGGGGAAGGGGGTGGGGGTGTTACTCCGTTATATGGAGCTAAAGATGAACTTGCAAATAAAATATAAATAACACTGCCCTTCTTACACATTCAGGGTCCAAACAGCAGGCCTCCTACTCATCAATTTTTTTTTTTTAAATAAAGTCTTTTTTTTTTTTTAAAGATTTATTTGTTTGTTTGTTTGTTTGTTTATACATACAAGCACTGGGTACAGTCAGAAGTGCGGGAGGGTGAGAGAATTCACCAGAGCAGGGAGCAGAGCAGGCAGAAGGACCGAAGTACACTGCTAAGGGGAGCAGCGGGCGGCAGGAGAGGTCTGCGCTCCATGTGGGACCCTCCTCTGGTGGCCAGGGAGCAGCAGGGGATCGAACCGGCACCGCATAGGCTGCGGGCAGCTTCGCAACCCAGCGCTCAACCGCAGAGCCACCAGGGAGGCCCCTACTCATCAATTTTTGAAGAAAGACAAGTGTGGAGTCAGGGAAGAAGTTGGGAGGCCTGACTGATTCGGTGCCACCTTTATAAGCCATGTAACTCTGAACTTCAGCATCCCCACCTGTCTAACAATTCCAAAGAATAACAGCAGTGCTCACTTCAACAGCACATATACTAAAATTAGAATGGCACAGAGAAGATTAGGATGGCCCCCTCACAAAGACTAAAGGCAATAACAAAGACTAAAGAAACTAATATGCATTAGGCGTTGTTCTAAGTGCCCTACAAATGTCTATTAATCTAAACATCCCCAGAAGCCTATGATGTAGATACCTTTATCCCTATTGCAAAGTTGAGGAAGTCAGAGCACAAAGAAATTAAGGTAATCTGTCAAAATCTGATTGCATCATAATTGAAACCATGTAGCCTGGCCCAGATCCACGTTTTTCAATCACTTCTTATTCTGCCCTCCTAGCTCTTCCTTCAGGAATACACCAAAGAGATACAAAAGAATACATCTGGACATGCTTTGCAAACCACAAGAAGATACATGAATTATGATGACAATGATGATGGTGATGACAATGCTTGCCTCCCAGCACCCACTGACCCTCGAATAACTACTCTGAAATACCTCTGAAGGGCACCACTCCTACTGTCAGCAATTAATGCTTCAGCTAAAAACCTGCTGATCGCAGGCCCTTAAGTAAAGCACATGATCTGAGCAATGCAATCACAACTGGCCAATGTCCACAGCCACTGTGACTGAGCCAGAGTTAGGCTAGTGACCAGTATGCTAATTCTGGCAGAATCATAGATGATCATTGTAACGATGTGAGCCTGAAACTGCTGGAGGTCTCCAATTGTGGCCCAAGAACATGCAGTCAAGACAGAGCCTCACATCATCATTTGGATCCCCATATCAAATCCTTCTTGAAGTCAAATCCATCTCTATACTTTCAATTACCTGAGTCAATAGATGTTTTCACTACAAACAGTCTGATTTGGGTTTTCTTTCACTTCTAACCAAGAGAATCATTAAAACACATTTTGATCTATCAAGTTATATTCATCTGCATCTCAGTACTTTGCCCTCTTTGAAAATAAAACTTGAGAGACTGATTAAGTAAATTTCAGCTAGCTAGCCTTGACAAATTAAATGCTCTTGAGGCTGGCGTTCTTGACATGAGAAACCCATATAATGTAGAACAGAAGATCTAGCTTTTCCAGTGCCACAGATCAAGTGATTTGGGCTATCATCAGATTTGTTTCAGAAAATCTGTTCATTTTTAACCAAAGTAGTGACACCACAGTTTCCAACTTTATAAAGGAAAACAAGTGTGTTGTTTATTTTATCTCAGTTTCTCAATTCTCATTTTTCACTTATCTCTAAATCCAAACTAAAAATGAGTACAAAAAGGAAGGATAGGATTAAATTTTAAAAAAGATTTTAAATGCAAAAGGCAGATGGTGTTAATGAATATAGCATTTATTGCTCACAGAGAAAAAAAGACTACACTTTAACTTTATTAGTTTTAGCAACAAAACAAACCAGTATGGAATTTTAATCACATTCATTGAAAGTATTCATTCCTCCTCTGTGATTTCTTCCGATAAATCCTCACAAGAGTTTTAGATTTCACAGGAAAGTACCGTCAGTTACCCAGATCACTGTCTCAGAAGGTGGCAAATGGCATTCCATTTGCTTTCTGATGGTTCCTAGGCAATGTATAAACACTGCCAGGACCGCATGCATTTTCACATCTCCGAAATATTAAACACCGCTAACTATTGTTACAACATCCAAACAAACATCCACTTTCATTTTCTAAAAGATCTCTTGGCCTGGAAGAAGACAGTATGGCCATAAGGACCTATGACTGATACACGTCAACTGCATTTCATTTCCATTTTATTTGTCTGGGGTCACTCTGTAACTGAGAAAGGGACCCAAGTGTCTGCCTTTAAAACACAGCTGAGCAAACATGAAAATGCTAGCTGAGTTAAAACAACATTAAAAGCAAATTTCACTCAAACTATCACTATTTGCAGATGATATGATAATATACATAGAGAACCCCAAAAACTCCACAGAAAAACTAATTCAACTCATCAATCAGTTCAGCAAAGTGGCAGGATACAAAATCAACACGCAAAAGTCAGTAGCCTTCCTATACACAAACAATAAATCTGAAGAAGAAGAAATTAAAAAAACTATTCCTTTTATTATCGAAAAAAAATTAAATATTTGGGAATAAATCTAACAAAAGAGGTAAAGGACCTATACAAAGAAAACTATAAAACACTGTTAAAAGAAATAGAAGAAGACACAAAGAAATGGAAAGACATCCCCTGCTCATGGATTGGAAGAATAAACATTATTAAAATGGCCATCCTACCAAAAGCAATATACAGATTCAATGCTATTCCAATCAAAATCTCAATGTCATTCTTCAAAGAAATAGAACAATTATTGATGAAATTCATATGGAATCACAAAAAACCCCGAATAACCAAAGCTCTCCTGAAAAAAAAAGAAGGGAATGGAGGCATCACACTCCCAGACTTCAAACTATACTACAAAGCCATAATCATCAAAACTGCATGGTATTGGAACAAGAACAGACATACAGACCAATGGAATCGAATAGAAAATCCAGAAATAAACCCACAGATTTATGGTCAACTAATCTTTGACAAAGGAGCAAAGAATATGCATTGGAGCAAAGAAAGTTTGTTCAATAAATGGTGCTGGGAAAACTGGGTTGCTACATGCGAAAGAATGAAGCTTGACCACTACCTCACACCATACACAAAAATCAACTCAAAATGGATTAAAGAACTAGACATAAGACCTGAAACCATAAAATACATAGAAGGAAATATAGGGGAAACACTACGTGATTTGCACATCAAAGACATCTTTACAGACACATCACCCAAAGCAGTGATAGTGAAGGCAAAGATAAACAGCTGGGACTACATCAAATTAAAGAGCTTCTGCACAGCAAAAGAGACAATAACGAAAACAAAGAGAAACCCCACCAACTGGGAGAACATTTTTGCACACAACACTAATGATAAAGGACTGATCACAAAAATCTGCGCAGAGCTGATGAGACTCAACAACAACAAAGAAAATAATCCAGTCAAAAAATGGGCAGAAGAGCTAAAAAGAAACTTCTCTGAAGAAGAAATGCAAATGGCCAACAGGCATATGAATAAATGTTCAACATCACTTGTAATGAGGGAAATGCAAATCAAAACTACCATGAGATACCATCTTACACCAGTGAGAATGGCACATATTAAAAAAACTAGCAACAACAAATGTTGGTGAGGGTGTGGAGAAAAAGGAACTCTCCTGCACTGTTGGTGGGAGTGCAAACTGGTCCAACCACTATGGAGAACTGTGTGGAGATTTCTGGACCTACTAAACATAGAGCTTCCATATGATCCAGCAATTCCACTCCTAGGTATTTACCCAAAGGACACAGAAACATCAATTCCAAAGAATACCTGCACCCCTATGTTTATAGCAGCACTATTTACAATAGCTAAGCTTTGGAAACAGCCCAAATGCCCAAAAATAGATGACTGGATCAAGAAGATGTGGTACATATATACCATGGAATATTACTCAGCATTCAAAAAAGATAAACACATGCAATTTGCAGCAACATGGATGGCGCTGGAAGGGATCATGCTCAGCGAAATAAGCCAGAAAGAAAAAGAAAAATACCGGATGGTCCCACTCATAGCAGGAATCTAGATAACTTAAATAAGGGACCAGGAAAATGAATAACTATAAGAAAGTGAAAATCAAAATCAACAAAAAACTATGAACCAGAGAAATATAGAAAATATTTTTCTATATTCTATGTTCATTACATTACTTTCAATAGCCTCCTATTATGAAACAAATCTTTAGGACTCAAATAAGCAAACAGATAAGCACACCAACAGAAAGAGATTAATTTGTTAAACAGCATTCCAAACTTTATTACTTTGGTATGCTGTTCTTTCTGTTGGAGTTTAGTATTTTTTTATTGAAGTAGCTAAGATCAGCAGCCTACATGGCTTGCTGTGATAAGCACTTCAAAGCTGGCTGGCCCTATCCAGATGTGCTGCCCTCCAATAGTAAATAATTTAGACTTTAAGCCCATAATCATTTCTCTATATGTCACATTACATACACCGCAAAACTGAAGTAATCATCATATCATATAGAATGTTACCAAATTTTGTAAAATAAATAGAGCTGACAAATTAGTTTTATTTTGAGGATTTGGTAATTCTATTTCCTACTATACTTTTGTTTTGAAAGCACAGTCCTGGAATGGAACTTCAAGTTCACAGGAGCATCTTGTAAAGTCAACAAGGGCAATAATCCTAGCTGAAGATCACCATTTTATGCCCAACAGGCACTCTGTAAATATCAGTTGGATAAATAAATGAATAAATACAAGCATTAAGACCAAAATTAATGGGCTCACCACAGAAGTTATCTTTATTATTACAGTCATTACAGAAGTTATTGTTCCCATATTACTATCGTGACAGTAGGACTACTATTAGTATTACTATTGTCTTGCTTTTATGAAGTAAAGTGAAAGTTGGTAAATGTTGTTAAGGGCCAGATGGTGAGTACTTTATGCTTTATGGCCCAAATGGTCACTGTCATATCTATTCAAACCTGGACTCTTTCACAACAATTCAACTCTGCTATTGTAGCACAAAAGAGGTAACAGACAACGCATAAGCAAATGAGTACAACTGTGTTGGAATAAAACTTTATTTACAAAAACAGAACCTGGCCATAAAAACACGCAAATCTCATGTGCACCTCTTTCTTTTTTTTTTTTTTTTTTTAATAGAGGCATGTTTTATTTATTTATTTGTTTGTTTGTTTATACATGCACTGGGTACAGTCAGAAGTGCGGGAGGGTGAGAGAATTCACCAGAGACAGAGCAGGCAGAAGGATCGAAGTACACTGCTGAGGGGAGCAGCAGGCGGCAGGAGAGGTCTACGCGCCATGTGGGACCCTCCTCCGGTGGCCGGGGAGCAGCCGGGGATCGAACCGGCGTGGCAGAGGCCACGGGCAGCTTCGCAATCCAGCGCTCAACTGCTGCGCCACCGGGGAAGCCCTCATGTGCACCTCTTTCTTAGAATGAACACTCCTCTCCCTAGAAGTCAGAAATTGGTGGACTTGGCTAAATTCAGTGAGACATATTTTGCTGTGTCAAAATTGGACAGGGCACGTATACTCATTCTCCACATTGTCCATCATTCCTTAGGGAGCAACATTCACTAATTTCTGTCATGTTACTAGCCTGGCACATGCAAGCCTTTGAATTTACATGCTGAATTCTACAGAGTAAATGGTGTCCACCGATGGTGTCCCAAATCTGTATTTGTGAATCAGTAAGCATAACACAAGAGTAAGCCCATAACTATCAATTATTTGCCCTTCATCTAACACCTAATATCAATACCTAATGAATTGTAAATACTCATTGATTGTCTGTTCTTTGCTGTATTCTGCACAGTCTCCTTGGAGGAGCTGTAGAGAGTAATGAAAGAGGATGAATAAAACATGCCAGCAGGGAACAAAGTGAAAAGGGACATGGTGAGTCATAGGAAAAGCAGCAGGAATCATACAGGATTGAAACACACACACACACACACACACACACACACACATCTCCCAGCTGTGTCTCAATCTTCTACCCGCTGTCTCAATTCCTCCTTCACATCTCAGCAGAAGCTGAGCAGAGATTGTAACCATGGTAAGGATAAAACCTTGTTTAATCCCCATTTCTGCCAGAGGCTGCCCTAGATAGGTGAACCCAAAATTATTACCCTCCTCTAGTAGAATGAATAAACTGCTGTATTTACACACAATGCAATGCTTTGTAGCAGTGAAAATGGAAAACTGTAACTGCATGCAACAATATGGAGGGATCTCTAATATACTGTTGAGTGAGAAAAGCTTGACACAAAATAGTACAATCTGCATTACACACTCTCACCCTCACACTCTGAAAAGCAGGCAAAATTAATTTATACTGCTCGAAGTCAAGAGAACAGTTAGCCATGGAGCAGGTAGTTTGTGTCCAGAGCCCGGAAGGAGACATGAGGCTATATTAGTCATCTTCCATTCTTGATCAGGTGCTGATTACATAGGTATGTTCAATTTGAAGTTATATCAACTATACCTTTACAATATGTGTATTTTCTGCATACCTATTGCATTTCATCAGAAAGTTAAAAAAACAACAACAACAACACTACCTGATATCTAAGTGGCCCAGGGCTAGAAAGCTAGGTGAAGGTCCCTTACAGGGCTCCACACCTTGTCTTGACCATTTCTCAAAACATTTGGTGTCCTGTGGAGCCCTGCTCATTCCTCCACATCCTTCCAAAGCATCACCAGACAAAAGCCAAAGAGAAAAACAGTAAATTAGATCATTCTGTGCTACCTATAAATCCAGTTACAGTTCCTTCAGAATACCAGGAACTTTCAAAAAAACTTTGCTGCCATCACTAACTTCTTCTAAATCAAAAATGATAGCACTATCCCTGCCCTTAATGGCTCACTTAAATAGACTTCTCTTAAAATAATGCTCTAAATGGACAGCTCAAGTTCACAAACATCTACGGAGGAAAGCCTAGATAATCAGGAAGCACTTGGGGAAGAGATCACAAATAAAATGTAACTGAGATTAGGATGTGAAACAGTGTGCAGCTGCCTGACAGCCAACCTGTAAGAAGTGCAGATTTATAAAAACTGATTGTGGAACTGGCCATAGTGTATAATAATTCACAACTACAATGATAGCTGAACACAACCTTAAGATTTAATGTAAAGTTTCAATTCAAGTATTCAAGTTATGGGGCTGGTAATCATTCTGAATTTCTCTAATATTGAATTTAATATAGTAAATTGGCAGAGGAACTCTTACTCTTTTCACAGTCTCCTACAAATTCAAATTAAAATATCAATTAAGACCTTTGATTACAATGGATCACAGAGACGGGTCCACTGTGAATGCTGAACAGGGTGATGGCAAGAGCAGAAATAAGACCCACTGACTTAACAATAAGCATCAGCACCTTGGGGCAGACAGGTAGATAACAGGGTAGGAAGAAAGCATAGTAATCCTCTCAGCCAGAGCACATGAATAGGATTCCTTTTCTTTACATTCAGATATTCCTCATATAAAACAAATATCTATTACAGATCTGCCTATTAAATAAACCATTGTTTAAGATTTGTTGAAATCTAACTTTATATCAGTTATGAAGAGAGCATAAATTCAAAATTACACCTTTTTGCAGCCTCTATGGAAAACAGCAGAGAGTCTTCAAAAAACAAAAAATAGAAATACAGTGTGAACCAGGAATTCCACTCCAATGTATTTATAATAAGAATACAGAAATACCAATATGTAACACATCTATGTTCACTGCATTCACAACATGGAACAACCTCAACGTCCATCAATGGATGACTGCATAAAGAAGTGATGGAACATGACTCAGCTATTTAGAGAGATGAAATTTTGCCTTACAAAACACCATGAATAGAATTGTAGGTGATTATGTTAAGCAAAATAAGTCAGAAAGTAAAATACCAATACCAGGTTTTCCTCGTGTGTGGAATATAAATAATCAAAGCAAGCAAAACAACAAAACACAACAAAAATAACTAAGGAAAAAGTGGTGATTAACAGAGGGGAAGGGAAAAGGAGATAGAGAGATGGATGTGGGAGTCAAGTAGATAATGGCAGATCACACTAGAACTGTAGTGGCTTGTGCAATATGGTATATATACATATGAGGAAGTTTCAGACTCCTGAAACTTACATAGTCTTGTAAACCAATGAACACTTTTTAAAAAACAAAAATTAGGAGCCTCCCTGTGGCACAAGGAGTTAAGCATGGCACTATGAAGCAATCCACAGTCTCTGCAGCATGAGTTCGATCCCTAGTCAGGGAGCTACCCACATGGTGTAGCAGACATCTCCGGCCTCACCCGTCCTCTCACCCTCTGCACATCCAGCCTGTACCCCAGTTCTTGTATGCATAAATAAATCTTTTAAAAAATAAATTAAAAAGCAAAAATTATAATAAAACAAAAATTATACCTTTTAATAGGAAATCATAATGGTTTAATTCAGTGATTCTATGTCACATAGTTTATGAATATTCTAAATCACCTCTACAGAGACGATATGTTTGTCTTATGAACTGATTCTCTAAGAATTTAGGATTAAAATGTCATGATGTCTACAACTTATTTTCATATGCTTCAGCAGAAAAATCTACAAACCTACACATACACACACACACAATGTGGCAAAGGCAAAGACTATTAAGTGTAGGTAGTGAATACACAGGAATTCGCTGTATATTCTTTGCCCTTTTCTATGTATGTGAAAAATTTTGTATAAAAGTCACGTAAAAATCTTTACTCACCATTCAAGTAGAAGGCTGTCTTCTTTCTCCTAATCAAAAATGAATGGCTAAATAAATGCCCAAAGGCACATTCAGGGACCATTCATGCTGCTCTCGCCCTGCAAGAATAAGCAAAACAACATGTTATCACCAAGGATTTTTATTACGCTAATGCTCTCTTAGTTGAACAAATGTTCTTAATAGATGCAAGCCTCTGGGTTAAAATACTACTGTACCTATTTGTTTTTAAGCAGGGGAAAAAGTTAAAAAAGAAAGAAATCGATCCCATCACATACTAAATGTAGGTAACAACTGCTAGCCTGACCCTCTCCAGAAACTTCGGCAACACCAGAATTCCTCAGTAAGTTTCTTTTAATTCACATGGATGTCAAGGCAGTGGCATAAGGCAACTTCCACAGAAACAAAAACTAGAGCATCAAGGGCCTAAGCTTCACTCTGATTTTGGATCTGAGAGGATACTTAGAAGTCATCCATGTATACTCTTAAGACCAGACTAGAATTGTTGGTCATCCTGGAGTCCTTACAAGAAAAGGTCTGCATACCCCATCTACTACCTCACTCAAACTACAGTACATCCTCAAGTGCCAAGCGGCACACAACCTGCAAGTCATATTCATACAGCCCACACCACACCTTACATCTTGGTCTTATCCATTACATTTGATCTTCCCACAGCCCTGTGATATAAGCAGAATTTTCTGATTCCACTTTCCAGAGGGGGCAGCTAAATGTCAGAGATGACAAATGCCAAGGACATTCAACTAGAAAACACCAGAGACGAAACTCCTACTGAAGTCTTCTGACCCCAAGCTCAGGGCTTGCCTCATCATACGGGCTGCACGCTTCTCTCTCCACAGACAGCTGACATGGTGCTCTCCGATAAACCAAATTCCATGCCATGGAGGGATGGGGGTGCACTGCTGCTTGTTCTCTGAGAATATATATTAACAATCATTCTAAATAGTATCATTAATACTGCAATTATGAGCACCAATTATAATTACTATTAGCAATTATACTTCCCTTTGAAACAAATGACCCTTAATGTATTTCCAACTTTGTCTCTACAAACAAATACACACACACACACACACACACACACACACACACACACACACACACAGTCCTCACTCTAGAGAATTCTCTTGAAAGTGAGGAATCCCAGAGCTCCACCAGATTTCGGGCAGGCTGAATGAAGTCTGGTACTATTAACCCCATCTCCACACCTCACATCCTGCCCTTGCACCCACTCCCCTGCCACATGGGCAATCCTGTCAGGCAGGCTGGTACCCCACAGTTACCAGATTTTATACCACTAACTTCAGCCCCATGCTGATTGGTAGGCAACACATTCAGCATTTACAGTCATTTTCATTTAAACGGATGCTTGAATCATCACTAATAAAAATAAGTGCACAAAAAATTTAGTCTCCAAAAAATGTTTATCATGAAATGTATTATGTTAAAACATGCTTAACCATAGTAGCCAGTCTCCAAAATGTACCCTGTGACCCCTCCCCTTGGGCATTCACACTCTCCCAGAGCAGGGCTGGCGTGGGTACCAGCACAACACTGGGGAAATGGTGGATGACTTTAAAGGCTAGATATAAAGAGAAGCTGCCTCTTCACTGTCCCGGGAGGAAAGCGGCTACCAAGTTCCAAGCACACTCAACACCCTACAGAGAGGCCTGCATGGCGAGGAGCTGAGGCCTCGAATCAGCCTTCAGTGTAAGCCCTCTTACAAGCAGACTGCCAGACTGAGTCAGGCCTTCAATGATGTGGCTTCTGTTGACATCTTGACTGAGAAGCCATGAGAGACTCCAGTGAAAGCCACCCAGTCACACTGCTCTGGGTTTCCTGACCCACACAGAACCGTGCGAGATAGTAAATGTTTATCAGGGTTTTAAGGTGCTCTAAGTTTTGAGGTAATCTGTCACATGGTGGTAACTGATACAATAACATATGTCCACTTGAAGAATAATGAAATAAATGCCATGTACCTAATACTAATGCTGTTAGATTTCTGTCTTTTTGGTTGCCAAGTATGCCTCTTCCTGACTGCACCTCCCCCTCCATTTCCTTGCCCCACCTTTGAAAAGCACTCAGCTAAATTTTGTGTCAATTATTATTCCTTTCTTCCTCTTCGCGATTTTACCACATACCTATTCTCAATATGTTGTTGCATTTTGCCTGGTTTTAAGCCTAATATAAATAAAACCAGACAATATGTATTCTTCTAAGCTATGTCTCCTAACATTTTGATGTTGAGATATAACTATGTTGACTGTAGTTGATTTTTCATCACTGTATAATTCTCGTTGTGTGAACAAACCCACAATTTCCTGCTCTATTCTACTGCTGAGGATGATCTGGGGATTTTTTTCATTTTTTGCTATCACGAATAATGATGCCATTTACATTCTAGTGCTCGTCCCCTAGTGCACAAGCAAGAATTTCTCCAGGGTATTCACCTAGAAAAGGAGAGCTGGTCTTTGGAGTGCACATGTTCAACTCTTCCAACTAATGCCAAATTGTTTTCCAAAGTGGTTGTGTACAATTGACTCTTTAGTTGCCTTTCCAGTCTCTCTCCAAATAAGAGGCATGCTTGTTTTGCTAATTACCAGCAAAGCTTTCAACCAACAAAAGGGAAAGCTTTTCCTATTTGCAGCATCACTACTGCAAATAAATAGTACTCCAAAGTAGTGACCCGGGCAGCTGGAACATATTAGTCACAGGACATCAGTACAGATTTGGGAATAATGATGCAGACCCAGCCAGCCCCACACACTGCCCACGAGTGGATTTCTAGACCTATGTTAAATTCATGGACCGTTTTCCTTCTGGTGAAAGCACATACATCTATTGCCCCATCTTACTGCTGTCCTTTTAAAAAGAAAAAAAAATTAAGCCTCATGCAACCCACAAATTTCAAGATTAAAGCAGGAGAGTCTCATCAATTCTAAGAAATGGTGGTTGTTTGGTTCTTAGAGGTTTGTTTTTTTTTTTTCACCTATGAGGCTATAATTCACTATATATGAATTTATGTGTACTAATTCTACAAAGAACACTTAGGTATTCTGTATACAAAAAAGATGTTCTTTGAAAAGAATTTTTAGTTCATTCAACAACAGTAATTTTTATAATTTAACCTGTATGTTTATTAAAAACATGATATCAAATATTTCTGTTGGCATTAAATACTAAATATAAGAAATTCTTTCAATTTGGGAAGAAATGTAACTTTAAATTTTGAAGCTCATGTCATATTATTGAAAGAAACGACAGGAATAGGTGACCAAAAAGAGGTCATTTTCAACTCAACCTCTCAATAGTTCACATTTATCTGTTCATAATCATTTATCTTTCTAAGAGGGAAACTATTATTACAACTATCTTATAGATGGAGGAAAAAACAAGCAAAAAAAAATTCAGTAGTGTACACTCACACAGCTGACAAGTAGTAGAAGGACTTGAACTCAGGCAGTTTACTCCTGGGGCCATGTTCTTAACCACCACTCTGGGCAGATTCCTCAGTCCCCCAAGTCAGTCAGATGGCCTTGCAATAGTAACAATGACAGTAGCTACCAATTGTTAAACACCTAAAATATGCCAAACACTTGCTAAGTGCACTTTTGTATTATTTCTAATTCCCCCCACCTCTTTATCAGGCACAGATTATTCCCATTATATGGAGGAAGAAACTTCAACTCTAGGGGATTAGCAGTTTGGCCAAACGCACACAGGCAATAACATAAAATGGCAGAGGTAACTACTTGAAATCTGTCTCTAAATTCAAAGTTCATCTTCTTCCCACAATAGGCCCTTTGAACAAAATTAAACAACCTAATCCCAGGGTTTATGGTACACAAGTGTTGACTTTAGGTCCCTGAAACAGCCTGCATGAAGGAAACACATGCCATGTTGATAGCAGTGAGCTGGTTCGTGGTGGGCAGCAGGCAGCAGCTGCCAGGTCTCCAAGACAGGCAGACTGAGGCACAGTGGGTGCCCAGAAGAGCAGAGGGCAGAGTCAGGAAAACAGGGCTCAACACAATCTCCTTATTTCATTATATGGGACAGATCAAATGGCCTCTCCACACAAAGTTTGCATCTGTGAAATGGGGATACCATTTATTTCAAATGGTTGCTGTAAGGATTAAAGAGACTAACACATTCAGACCTGGTACATAGTAAGATCAGATGCATGCTTCAACAATGAAAGGATTAAGTGAAAAACATAATCCTAGCTATCTAAGAGGAAAAAAGCAGAGAGCAAATTTTAACCCTACGCTTGCTTCCATTTAGAAAATCTCAATATTCCATAAAGGATGACTTAATAAGTTGTAAAAGGCCATCTTTGTAGCAAGAATTTTTTTCACTAATATTGTGATTCCTCTTCCTGTCCTATCCTAAACAGAATAACCTTGCCAGCCAGATCAACTATTCATGGTATCAGTAAAAGTTAAGACATTCTTTACATAAACACTGGAGCTGGAATGAACTCAAGGTAAAACATCTGATTCATTTAATTTTTCTGTTACTGACTTTGGAACATCTTAAAACATTCATTTCTAATAGCAACATTTTTTCAAAGTATTTCCAGTTTCCTGGAAATCATCCCAAATTGTCTAGCCAATTAAAAAAAAAAAAAAAACTTGATTAAACAATTAGTCAATAACAAACTGAAAAATTCTAGCCAATGCTACACACACATGGGGTTGCTCCTTAGTACCCCCTCTGCCAGATCTAAAGTATGAAATGTGAACTTGATAACAGAATACCTAGGTTAGCTACCAGCTATCTCCATGGTTTCTAGTCCTTTTTGCAGTTAGAGAAAAGATGAGGGAGAAGCAGCAACTGCAGCACTGTGAGAGGGCTTTGCAAAATTAGTCCAATCCCATCTTAACCAATTCATGCAATCTATGAGAGAGCTACAAAGAGGAGACAGAGAACCACGTTTCCTAGAAGACTGAATTTCCAGTCAGTTCTGGTATTTGATCCAGAATAAAGGTGAAAGCCCACTAAGGGGCATTTCTCCACCAATTAGCCAGCGAGGGGCAGAACTGCCTCGGTGTGGTATGAGGTGTCTGAAGAAGACAGAAGCAGCCATTAGCAATGTTTCTACATTATATACACCATGGGCCAGACCTTCTCCTGAGCATGTTCCTATAATCTTCCTTAAAACCCTCATTCAACAGCCCTGAGAGAAAATATTTTAACAAAGACCCCTATTTAATAGATTTTACAAATTAATCCAGATGCTTAAAAAATTAGTAAATGGGCATTTAATAAATGGCTCATAGCATAAATATCTTTTGAACATGGAACATAGGGTCTTTACTTCTCCATAAAAATAGAAAATGCCAGGGCCTCCCCGGTGGCACAGCGGTTGAGCGCTGGGTTGCAAAGCTGCCTGCAGCCTCTGCGGCACTGGTTCAATCACCAGCTGCTCCCCGGCCACCAGAGGAGGGTCCCGCATGGCGCGCAGACCTCTCCTGCCGCCCGCTGCTCCCCTCAGCAGTGTACCTCGGTCCATCTGCCTGCTCTGCTCCCCGCTCTGGCTCTGGTGAATTCTCTCACTCTTCCGTGCTTCTGACTGTACCCAGTGCTTGTATGTATGTATGTATAAATAAATAAATAAATAATCTTAAAAAAAAATAGAAAATGCCATAATAGCACAAGGATTTTTGTAAAAATAAATGAGATTAAGTATACAAAGTACCCAGCTCAGGCTTTTGACCTCTGGAATACAATGGGTTAGGTGTAACTATGTTAATATAAAAAACCAGGCAATATTAAACACCTGGAATAGGGTTAAGGTATAATATTGGGTATAACAACATCTAATGAACAGAAGATATACAAATATATGTAATAGACAGAGGAATAGTAAAAAAGCACATGAATGTTTAACATCATTAATCATTAGAGAAATGTAAATTAAAATCACAGTGAAATACCACTACATATTTATTAGAATGACTAAATGTTTTTAACTGGAAATATCAAATACTGACAAAGAGGCAGAGAAACTAGGGACACTCACCTTGCTGATGGAAATGCAAGGGGTGAAAGGGTAAACAAATGGATATACTCATAGTACTACCTAGTAATAAAAATGAATGAATTGTTGATACACACAATAACATGGACAAGTCTCAAATCTAAACAAAAGAACCTAGTCTCAAAAGGTTCAAGTCTATATAACCCCACTTAAACTATCAAAGACCAGATTAGCCATGGCAAGAGGGATAGGAAGAGGGTTTCACCATAAAGGCAGCATCAGGGGATTTTAGGGCTGATGTTGTTTGTTATGATGATTACATGAATCAATGCATGTATTAAAAGTTATAGAACAATATCCCCCAAAAAAGTGAATATCACTTATGGCAATTTTAAAAATTACTAAAGAATAAACATTTTAAATCATAGAAAGAATTGTAGGTCTTAGTAAATGTCTGGATTTATGACATTTGCTTTGTGGGAAAATAAGGAACAAAAAAGGGTCAAATAGCTCTGAAGTTCCTTGCCAAGTAGACCATTAGGAGTCAGCTGTGCAGCAGTCAAAAGAGGCTGGGAGGTGTCATGGTCTAAGTGCGACTTGACCGAATACTAAGAAATAATACAAGCACATCACCTCCCCTAGCCTTCATTTACCTAATTCTAAAATGAGACAATGACGAAAAAGATCATGAAGGCCCTTTCGGACTACAAACATCGTGAGATCAATTTGTTTTCAAGCTATTTGAGACAGGAAAAGACAGCAAGACAAATAAGTAGAAATTGCCAGCTACAGAAAAATGGCTATCCATCCACACAAATGCCAGCAGGAAACAAAATTAAATGGAAACCACTGATGTGGATGGATGGATGGCAGCCTGATGGTAGTGGAAGTAGCCAAGGGCAGAGAACAGAGGGGAAGAGACTCAGAATGCTACTTTCTTGCATAACAAAAACCAAGAAAAGAGGTTTTGTGGGAACAGGGAACTACCAGGGCTAGAAAAAATCAAGGATCAAATGCTGAAATAGTCAAGAATGAGGACTGATAAAATACAAAACTATACAGATTTTCAAGAGATCAACAGAACAAGCAAATGTGGAAAAAAAAAATAACAAAAAGATTACCATCCAAAATCTGTATGCTGTCTGAGTACATGTTGGTTGTGTCCTAATTGTTTTGTGATTGTATTTTCATCTACCATTATCTTTGCTGTTAGGAGACTAGGATTTAATAAAACATAGATGTACAGTTTTCCTGTAACAGTCCACTTTAGAGGCTGCAAATTTTTTAAATAAAGAAATTAAGAATATGTGTATTAAGTGCTGTGAGCCATTTTCTAGTCCTATATAGGCTTATGCAAGGACTCCAAAATGGAAGAAACTACTTCATTAATAAAATATAAATAATACAACTTAAAAAGACAAAGAGTTTATTGTCATTTTACTAATTTGTGAAGCAAGGGGGGAAAGTTTGAAGTCATTATTCCCAAACTAACCAACTGAAATTAACAAACTTCATATATGTCCATCATACAACCCATAACACATTTATTTTATTTTAGCCACATGAACCCAGAGACATACTGTTACAGGGCAACCCCAACATAAAATGGGTTGCCTGACTGTGGGTCCTCACCCATGCGCTTAAAGGGGACTTAAGCTGCAGGCACACATTAAAGGTTAACAAAGGTCTATTTACAAGGGAAGGGGAAATGAGGAAATGTACAACTCAGGGAGAAAACAGGGAGATATATTCTTAAATGCGTCCTATCCTTTCCACAGACCTGGAATCCCAAATGACCTGCCGAGACCAAACCTGCCTGGTCAAGAGCACGAGCCAAGTGCCTGAGACCCCACTAACATGGCTGGTTTCATTTACAAACAGAGAAAATGGCTGTTTAACTCTGCCCTTAGGTCCTCACAACTTCCCTTTGGGGATCATGGGATTTGTAGTTCCCAGTGTCTTGATGGAGTGGTGGTAGCATCCAAAGAGCTGTATGGAATTTGCTCAGGACATCCTTTCCCCCTAACAATACCACTTAGCACACTTAACTAGAACTGATGGACAATTAGGAAAATTAACAGTTAACACAGCCACAAGCAAAGTGATAGAAAACTTTTCCAACACCATGTCTTTCATCAATTTTCCTCTTAGATGATTAAACATGAAACTCGATCTGATGTCATCTGTTCTGCTGGTTATGAAAGAGGAAAGAGCAGAAGATGTCAGATCAAAGTCTGATCTCTTCCACCACCACAAACTCACTCACTTTGGGCAGATTTCTTCACTTCTTACCTCCCTTTTCTGCATCTACAAAAAGGGGACAATCACATGCTTCCACCTAGCACTCAGGCTACCAGTGTCCAGTTCTAGAATACAGCATGTCTGTGGAGAACAGAGACTACAAATAAAAAAGACAAATGCAAGGTATCATTACTGCTACCCTGTATTGGAGGGAAGGGAATGTATTTCAAATACAAACACATAGTCACATCCCAACTGCCTCTTTGAGGTCCACCATATGCTTCTCTCCCATCACAGCTGGCTGTTGAGCAGATGCTGAAATTGATACAGACAAAACAGTAGTGAAAAAGAATGAGTGCTGCCTAAGCCTCACGGTTTCAGGAAGATTTAAAAAAGCACAGTTGATCCTTTAAAAACACATGTTTGTGAGCTGGTCCACTTATATTCATATTTTTTTCTAGCCACTTCTCTTCTTCCTCAGTCTATTCAACTCCAAGACGCTGAGGATGAAGACCTTTGTGATGATCCTCCTATTTTCTTAGTAACATTTTCTTTTCTCTAGTTTACTTGGTTTTAAGACTGTAAGATACATAACACGCAAGATATGCATTGATTCAATAGTTATCGGTAAGGCTTCAGTCAACAGCAGGTTAATAGTAAAGTTTTGGGGGAGCCAAAAGTTGTATGTGATTACTGACTACACAGGGGTCAGCACACCTAACCCTGTGTTGTTCAAGGGTCAATTGCAGTAGGGCAAACGGATTCAGAAATAGCTCCCATAAAAATCAGAACATCTCCCTACATTTGCAGAGCCCCAGAGTAGCCAGTGGTTAGAAGTAGCCTTCAGAATGCACTTGAGGAAACAGAGAGGGATGGGGGCAGGACATTTTAGCCCCTGGAAAGTAGATCCAGAGCTCAGAAATGGGAACAATGTTCCTAGGGATTGAAAGTAGGTAGAGCTCAGGTTTGCTTGGACACTTAGGGAAAGGGAAAGTGGCCAGAGAACAAGACTACGGAGCCCCTATTATATGTAGCAGAGAGCACTAGGCCCTTAATAGAAAAGCATAGCATGCTAAATGAAGGTCTGACATTCCTGCCCTACATCATGGCATTAAAAAGCTTCTTGAGGGCAGCCCTTATTTAAGTCACATTTGTTTCAGTGGCTGAATCTATCAGGATATTTCTCTCCTCACAGGCTCTATGTGGTTTAGGAAGGGTAATACTACTGGAGAAGTTTACACAGTGTTTATTTGGAGCCTGTTACTCATCAAGCACAGTCCTAGACATGAGAGAGCAATGAACCTGACAGCCAAGCACTTGAACTTAAAGTTCTGTGAAGATGATATCACTGTTTAAAAATAATAATATACATCAAAACACATCAAAATATGTGATACAACTGGGGGCTGGGCATATATGTTCATGAAATAATGTGCTATATTTGCAAACCTTTAAAGTATTTTCATAATTTTTTTTTTTTTTTTTTTTTTGGTGGGACCCTCGCCGGCGGCCAGGGAACGAACCGGAGCTGCAGAAGCTGCGGGCAGCCTCGCAGCCCAGCGCTCAACCACTGCACCACCAGGGGAGGTCCCCAATAAAAATATTTTAAAATGAGAAAAAATAAAGTCTCTAGTCCCTAAGGAAAGAACTGGCTAGTCAGAATGACTCATTTCCAAAGTTTCTCGATAGAGAAATTTTATTGTAATCTATTTTGTTTTTAACATCGTGTTCCACAGCCAAAAAAGCAATCAGGAAAAAAGATGGATATGAACAAGTTTAGACAAATTCAAGCAAACAATAAAATGAGGTTTTCGGTCAGCCTACATTTCTCATTTCTACCTCCTTACCCTCTGTAATGGTAAATGATAAAATAAATAAGAAAAACATAACCACTTTCTAAATCATTGTTGCACTGAGAAGAAGCCCCAAATAATAACCATTACCATTTACTCCATACCTGGGGTTCAGAGAAATGATCCTGAAACAAACCTGGACAACAACCATTATTATCCCCATTTTGCAGACAAGAAATTAAGATTCAAACAACTCAGATAATTAGCTCAATACCCTACTGGGCCCAATGCTGGTTGACTGGCAGAAGAGGCAGCCAAACTCATCTCTGCCAAGAGTCAAAAGACTTGGCTTTGTCTTCATTATACTGGTGCTCCCAATACCTGACATCCTTTCTCTCAAAAAATCCCTACCAGGCAGTTCAAATTAAGAAAAGGAATCAGTCTTAAGCTACACAGTATCAGGGCCTCCCCAGTGGCCCAACAGTTTGAGTGCAGTGCTGTGAAACCATCTGCAGCCTCTGCAGCCGGGGTTCGATTGCCGGCAGGCCAGGGAGATCCCCACATGGCGCGGCAGACCTCTCATGTCTCACTCGCTGCTCCCCTCAGCAGTGTTTTTGTTCTGTCTGCCTGTTCTGCTTCCCGGTCGGTCTCTGGTGAATTCTCTCACCCTCCTGTGCCTCTGGCCTATACCCCAGCTCTTGCATAAATAAATAAATCTTAAAAAGAAAAAAGATACACAGGGCATCCCCTGATGGCGCGGGCGGTTGAGCTTAGTGCTGTGAAGCTGTCCGCAGCCTCTGCAGTGCAGTTTGATCCTGGCCAGCCAGCCAGGGAGCTACCCACATGGCACAGTAGACCTCTCCTGTCTCGCCTGCTGCTCCCCTCAGCAGTGTATTTCAGTCAGTCTGCCTGTTCTATTCTCTGTTCTGTCTTTGGTGAATCCTCTCACCCTCCCACTCATCAGGCCTGTACTCCGGTTCTTGTATGCATGAATAAATAAATCTTTAAAAAAGAAAAAGAGGGCCTCCCCAGTGGCGCAGCGGTTGAGCACTGGGCTGCAAAGCTGCCCGCAGCCTCTGCAGCGCTGGTTTGATCCCCGGCCGCCAGGCGAGGGTCCCACATGGTGCGCAGATCTCTCCTGCCGGGCTCGCTGCTCCCCTCAGCAGTGTATTTCGTCAGTCTGCCTGTTCTGCTCCCCACTCTGGCTCTGGTGAAGTCTCTCACCCTCCTGCACTTCTGACTGTACCCAGTGCTTATATAAATAAATAAATCTAAAAGAAAAGAAGAGAAGAGAAGAGAAGAGAAGAGAAGAGAAGAGAAGAGAAGAGAAGAGAAGAGAAGAGAAGAGAAGAGAAGAGAAGAGAAGAGAAGAGAAGAGAAGAGAAGAGAAAAAAAGAAAAGAAAAGAAAAGAAAAATGAAAAAAAGATACACAGTATCAGAACAGTCCCTCCAAGTGTTAACTCAAGGCAATGAAGAAAACTGAGTAGGAAAGAGAGCACTATCTTGTACAATCCTCTACAGTCATAAAAGAAAGTGTGCCTAACTGTTTTACATTGAGTGGCCATGATCTCTGAGGGTGCCTTAATCATGCAATTGGCCACAAACCTGTAAGAAAAAACTCTTACAGTGAATTTCTAATACCACTTATCTTTGAACATTTGTTACTGTGAAGAGTGTGTAAAACTTGTACATGCAGACAAACAGGACAAACTAGAACGTAGTTTAAGTTTAAACCTAGAATAAGATTTTATTACATAATAAATTTTCAAACCTTAAGAATAACATAAAACTTGAAATATATTCCATTGTTCATTCCAGGAGTCACAATAATTATTCCAGAAATGAAGCACAGATCAGGAAATGGGAAAGGTCAAACTCACTCTATAGATCAGTATTTCTGGCCCGTGGAATTTATTCCTAAAACAGAGGTGTTGGTACAAGGAAAGCGCGTTATGCTTTCCCCATTACCTCCTCCTTTAAGCTGAAAGGACCTAAACCATATCTCCCAGACAGTAAGGAATGACTGGACCCTCCCTCACCCCCTCCACCACCACCACCTCCAAGATAAGGGACGGATCCCGCTGCAGGAGCCCGCTCGTGCCAAGCTGCCCATCACTGAGCTGCAGGCTGAACCATAGGAAACATTTACATGTGCAAACCAGGCAGAGGGGTCAGGAAGGGAGTCAGAGAAGGAGCTATTAGGAAGATAAAATACAGAGCACCTGACAGACCCAAAGAGGGAAAAGAAAATGAAAGAAAGATGTTCCATACCAGTCCAGAAAGAGGTATGGGAGAGGAAGAGTGTTGATGCTGCAGGATCAGAAGTCACGTGCCATCTCAGTTGAGTGGCCAGGGAGGAGTCAGCGAAAAGGGGCTCAGGAGAGATGGTAGATACATTGTAAGCATAAACAGTCTCAAAACATTTCCTCCTCTTCCTCCTTTGACCATAACCTCCTCCAGAGTGGGACCTACTATCTCCTAACCTACCAGCAGGAATAAAAAGACAGATCACTTGGCATCACTGCCCCCACGGGGGTGCACAGGCAGGAGCCCTGCATCTCTGCCTTGTTCATACCACCAGCCCCCACAGCCCAAGCAGAAAGCAAGTCTGACCTACCAGAGGGCTACAAAGTGGCAGACTCAACACCAGTTATCACACCTACAGTCAGCCACTTATTGCATAACAGACAACACACTTCAACTGAAAACAGGCAACAATTTGTCTAGATATCTGATGCCATGCCAGGTACGTTAGCTATGCTCACATTTTTAATAATACAAAAGGATCTTAATTATCGTTTTTCCCAGAGATACATCTTTAATTATATCTTGCATGTTGAACAACGACAACAAAAATCTAGACAGTACTATATTTATTCTTTAAAGCAGAATATTTGACTATTTGCCAAAAGCAACTAAATAAATAAATGATATGATGGAGAATTAAACATGTATGTTATTTTTCCCCTACTTAAATCAAGGACTTTTTAAAATCCAGTCCACATTCTACATACCCATCAGTAAAAAAAACCAAGACAGATGTCAAAAAACAGTATTATGATCATACAACAAGAAAATGGAATTTTAATATAAAAATAAAATCCATAATGCTGTCAGCAAAACTCATGGACAGGCTTCCCTCTTTAGATACATCATGTGCCTTTAGAAAATGGAGCCACGACAAATACAGATTTGACTGGCATTGCTCAAACCATGGGCAATCATATTTGATCCTTATCAACCCTGTAAAGGTACAAAACCTTTCACTTACCTTATCACAAAAATAGGAACCTAAACTCAATTTCCCACATCTCCACAAAAAAAGTACCTAAAACATGTTGCTATGGGATGACGATGTACCACAAAGTTGGTATACCACCAGACCCAGTGTGGGGAGAGTTTGCTACTCTGTATTCTCCATCAGTCCTCCCCAACCACAGATTTGGGAAAATACAAGCTTAAATCACGAGCGCTGGCTGGGAGTGTACATTTCACAGATCAGAACTTCAGCTCCCTAACCAGAAAATCCTGACCTGCCACAGTCAGACAGGTTCACAGACAAGCAAACTGCTGAAACAAATCTTATCTGTCTATCCAGAAAGGGCTCTGATGAGAATGTTTCCAGATAAGACCAAATTGAGGAACCAGCACGATTGCCAGATTTTCCCTCTGGAGGTTCTGACAGGCAAGAGTTATCAGAGCAGAAGATATGAAAACACCAGGCAGTTTTCCAAGAACGGTGATAGGCCTCACTCAAGGTTGCTGCCAAGTTCACGGGTAAGGCTGTTCTGAGGTATTGTGAAACTGCTTTCCTGACCTCGGGCAAATATTAATGCTTTCAGCTAAACACTGCTTAATGTACTTGGATGTTTTCATGTCCATGAGGTAGGCATTTCCTTGACCAAACTTAGATAAGGCAGTCCTCTAGTTACACTGATGACAAGAAGGCACATATTTTCCTTATTGAAAGAAAAGAAAAAAAAAAAACCCTATTTAAACATGTTTGACTGCAACAAATTCGTAGAAGCATTTTTCTTTTTTTTTTTTCCCAAGATTTATTTATTCATGCATACAAGAGCCGGGGTACAGGCCAGATGCGCGGAAGGGTGAGAGGAGTCACCAGAGACAGAGTGGGGAACAGAATAGGCAGACTGACTGAAATACACTGCTGAGATGAGCAGCGGGAGAGACAGGAGAGGTCTACCTCACCATGTGGGAATCTCCCTGGCCAGCCAGGAATCGAACTGGCGCTGCAGAGGCTGCAGACAGCTTCACAGCGCCACACTCAACCACCCCCGCCACCAGGGGAGGCCCAGAAGCATTTTTCTTAACAGCCAAAAGACAGAAGCAAACTAAGTGCCCACAGATGGAAAAATGAATAACTATAATGTGATGTATACCAGTCAATGGAATTATAAACCTCTTTAGAATACTACAATATGAATGACCCTTAAAAACATTATGCTAAATGAAATAAGGTGGACAAAAAGGACAAATACTATATGATTCCACTTATATGAGGCACCTAGAAGAGTTAAATTCATACGCAAAGAAAGTAAAAGAGTAGGGCCTCCCTGGTTGGCGCAGCGGGTTGAGCACAGCACTGTGAAGCTGTTCGCAGCCTCTGCATCGCCGGTTCAATTCCCAGCCAACCAGGGAGATTCCCAATGGTGAGGCAGACCTCTCCTGTTTTGCCTGCTGCTCCTCTCAGCTGTGTACTTTGGTCCTTCTGCCTCTTCTGCTCCCTGTTCTGTCTCTGGTGAATTCTCTGGCCTGTACCCCAGTGCTTGTATAAATAAATCTTAAAAAAAAAAGAAAAAAGTAAAAGAGTGGTTACCAGAGGTTGAGGAGAGGGTGGAATAGAGAGTTATTATTCAGTGGGTACAAAGTTTCCACTTGGGTTGAGGAAAAAAATCTGTGAGCTGTATGGTGGGGATGGTCACATAACAATGTGAATATACTTATTAATAATACTGAACTGAAAAGGTTTATATTATGTATATTTACTGTGATTAGAGCAAAATGAAATAAATGAAATAAAAGATGTTTGTACTTTTAAAAAGCAAATTATAAATCTGGGGTATTTCTTAGTCACATCTTAGAAACATTTTAAAACTATACAGATAAAAATGTATTTCTATCTATTTTTAAGGACCCACCAAAATTGTCTTTAGTTGCCATACTTGGCCAAAACCTGATCTTTGATTTCAATCTGGAAAGCCAAAAAGCAGAAGAATGCTTTCTTCAAATGTGGTTTCTGGATATGCTGGTGATTGCATCACCACGTAGGTTGCGCCACAGAAGCACAGTAAATCACTTACAAGGCACATCCTTTGAATATTTACTGTTAATATCCAGAGATTCATCTCCGAATGGTGGTGAGCATTCCAGATACATCTTGGAAAGAAAATCTCTCCCACTGAAAGGCAAACTATGTAACATCCAAGGGATTTTGTCACATACTTCTAATTCTAAGAAATACTCAGTCATGATGGGAAGACTAGTTATATATATTTTAAAAGGCAGTTTATATAAAAGAAAACTCTATCACTGTACTCTGCAGATAACATATCCATATAACATGCTTACTAACAATCAAAGACCATGCTTACTAAGAACACAGGCTGCTTGAAGGGAAAGTTATCAACTGTTAGAAATGGAGGAGCCTGGGAGAGCAAATATTTGTCATTTTACCACTGGAAAGATTCTTCTGTCATTCTTCTCCAGGTAAGGTGTTAAAATTGGTGTGCAGGCTGTGAAAGCCCAGATGTAGGTGGGGATTTGAAAAACAGCTTTGTTATCTTGAAAGCGAATTTACACTACTTCCCCGCCATACTTGTAGAGCTCAAGGATACATTTTTCTCACAATTGGTTGTGTGAAGCAGCAATTCCATGCAAAAATATCAGGGAAAAAAAAAAACTGTGTAAGGACAAGTCTTACTTCTGCTTCTGAAATTATCCAGATGTTCTCCGTTAAGTACTGCACAAAGCAAAGATAAGGGATTACATCGACAAAACTGCATCATCATCACCAAGGAAATTTTTAGGTCCAGGAGTTAAACAGGAGAGAAAATTGTTGGAGACAAACTACCTCCTGTAATATATTACATCAACAGCTGGCCAAAATGATGATAATAAATTCAAAAATGTAATAAAGTCTTGCTCTTCCCTCCTGCACCACAAATGAAAGTCAACATATGCACAATATCATAGATGTTCACTACATGGATCATACATGCTAAGAAATGAAGTCCAGTATCGCAATGTAGACCTCTACTATAATTTCAATAATAGTAATATAAATTAATACTGTTAATTCATAATATAATGTAATAATAATATAAAATAAACATAAAATAATATGTATATATAAAAATAAAAATAAATTTCAGGTTTATGCTTGTATCCCAAGAGTCAATTCTAGAGCAGAGATTTAGTATTGGCAATACTATCCCTTTTAATATTCCACCTTTCAGCATTTGGTCAAAATGTCCATTCAGGTCATATCTAATATTTATAGAAAAAGAAGGAACATATACCAAAATTGTAACAGTCTTTATCCATGGGATAATATTATTTTTACTTACACAGTTTCTAAAAGGAGGAGGGGGGAAAAAGGAGTAAGGGGGAAAGGGAGGGGAAGGAGTAAGACGTGAAGAGGAGGGCCTGCCTCATGGTGTAGGGGTTAAGTCTTGGTGCTATTTCTGCTACATCATGGGTTTGATCCCCAGCAGGGAACTAACATATGGCACAGCAGACCTCTCTTGTCTCACCTGCTGCTCCCCTCAGCAGTGTGTTTCAGTAGATCCACCTGTTCTGCTCCCCACTTTGTCTCTAGTGAATCCTCTCACCCCCTGCACCTCTGACCTACACCCCAGTTCTTCTATACAAACTTATGTTAAAAGGCAAAAGCAGAATGTCCTTGACCAGTCAGCACAGCACCTGTCAGACTCCAGGAGGTACCATTCAAATAGACAGGCGTCAGCAGGTCCCCTGGCAATCCCATCCCTCATTAACATCCAGTTACCCTCCCAACATTTTAGCCAAAAGTCACTGGATCCTGGTCATTAGACACATGGCATTTAATCACACTCCACTGTCATTAGTCCATCTCTCAGCTGCCCTCTAGTGTGTAGGTCTTGAGAACAGAGCCCCACCCCCACCTCTCCTTTCTCTGTGTACCCTACAGTCCAACACAAAGTCCCACACAGAACAGAAGTTCAGGGCCTCCCCAGTGGTGCAGCGGTTGAGCGCTGGGCTGCAAAGCTGCCCGCGGCCTCTGCAGTGCTGGTTCGATCCCTGGCCGCTGGCGAGGGTCCCACATGGCACAACAGACCTCTCCTGCCGCGCCCGCTGCTCCCCTCAGCAGTGAACTTCGTCAGTCTGCCTTTTCTGTTCCCCACTCTGGCTCTAGGGAATTCTCTCACCCTTCCACGCTACTGACTATACCCAGCGCTTGAATAAATAAATCTTTAAAAAAAAAAAAAAAAAAGAACAGAGGTTCACTAAGCCTGCCTAAGAACACAACAGCTTTACCTATTTGCCAAATACCTCCAATGCCAATTCCACTTTTTCATCCAATACTGTGATGGGAGACAACACTACCAAAGGCAGTGTTTCATTTGTTCTTCCTCAAGCAATTTGCTACCTTCTTGCTTTTAAAGGATTAACCTATACTGTAGTTTTTGGGGGTCCCTGATGTAAAATGCATGCTAGCTTTTAATGAAGGTCTGCTTGGAAGAGCCATACCTACAGTACCTACTGGAAAAAGTGCCCACTGGGAATCTGGAAGCCCAGAGTCCAGGCCAGGCTTTGCCAGGCTCCAAGAAGGGCTTTATTTCCAAAAATAAAGAACAAGATCAAAGCTGCCAACACCATAGGCATAGTCAGGTAGAGGCCCAAGAATCAGGAACAAGAGGCCCCAGACCAGCGAGAGTGACTCACACTGCAGGCAATTCCAGGTGAGCTGGTGACCAGGCTCGCAAGGACCACAGCACAGAGGCCAGAAGCCACAAAACTGGGCAAGGACACCCTCTACTCCTGAAATGACTGTGCTACTGCCACCAAGCCTTCCAGCCACCCACAGAGCCTTTTGTTTTGTGGGGAGAGACAGGAAGGTTACAAAGAGGACAATTTAATGGTACAATATCTTAATGACTTCTTCAAGCTTTCTAGAAAATCCTGTCCTGTGATTTCAGGAAATGGATGCATACAAAGACACAACTGACTAGACCTCACAGGGGCTCAAACTGCCTATTAAGGAATCACTCTTTTTATTGTCCTCCTGTATTTAGTAAATTTCTTCATGACAGAGTCGCTATGTCCATGGTAGAGGGAAGCTTATTGAGGGCAGGATCCAGCTCTGCCCAGTTCATCACTGTGTCACGAGTACCCAGTGAGGTGCCTAGCTCAAAGCAGGCACCCAAACATTACTCCTGAGCAGTTTACTTTTTCAATAGCAGTATAGACCTTTTTTGCACAACAATGTTTTTAGAACAACTTTCTATATGTTCTATATAGAACAACTTTCTATATTCTTCCATATATTTTTAAGAGTTGGCAGGCCTCCCCTGGTGGCGCAGTGGTTGAGCGCTGGGCTGAGAAGCTGCCCGCAGCCTCTGCAGCGCTGGTTCGATCCCCGGCAGCTCCCCGGCCACCAGCGAGGGTCCCACATGGAGCGCAGACCTCTCCTGCCGCCCGCTGCTCCCCTCAGCAGTGTACTTTGGTCCTTCTTCCTATTCTGCTCCCCGCTCTGGCTCTGGTGAATTCTTTCACCCTCCCGCGCTTCTGACTATACCCAGTGATTGTATAAATAAATCTTTTTTAAAAAAAAAAAAAAAAAGAGTTGCCTAGTGCCTAGTGTACTATTGGGTGGAATACATAAACACACAATTTGTCTAACCAGTCCCCTATTGTTGGACATCCCCGTTCCACTCTGAATAACTACCCTGGGATAAAGGGTGGTCTTGATTATTTCTTAAAATGAACCCTTAGAAGTAGAATTGCTGAATCAAAGACCATGTAATGTCTATGCCACCCCTCTTAAAGGCTCCACTCCCTACCACAACCTTGAAGGACAACTGTCATGTACATTGTTTGGGTAAGCCACTGTGGATTTCTCCAGCGGAGGGATCTCTTAAAACAGGTGCCTTTGACATCAACAAAGTCCTACACTATCCTCTCTAGACCTATTTTCGGAGCCATCAGATGCAGAAATCTGAGAAACAGCATCTGCTCAACTGTCTCCTCTTGTTCAAGGGAGAAAAAAATCAGGCTGCAGCATCCCTCTTTTATAACACTAAATTATCTGGGTCTTCCATGACGCCAGTTGTATTCTTTTGTTTCTCTTATTTCCTCAGAGGAATTACCCAACCTGTCTCACCCCTTAAACAGGTAAATGCCAAGTTCCGTATCACTACAGTGAGGCTCTCAGTGTGTGTCTGCCTCCCCCATTTTAGGCAGTCACTGCTCATTAGTTCCTCTAAAAAGGGGACAGTAAAAAGGAAAAACTTCAATGGTACCATTTTAATTTTACATATTCATAAAAATGGACCTTTCAGAGATGTTCCTGGTGAAATGAATGAAAGCTTTCGGCTGTCTCACCAGAAAAAAAATGCACTATATAGCTGTAACGATGTGATGTATTTCATTTCATGACTTCATGAACTATATCCATGGTCCCCAAAAACCACCCCTGGGCCACTGAGGGGGCTTTCAAACAAATGGCCAAAGGTGGCTGGAGAAATTCCCCAGTGTTTTCACTATCATGCCTCTCTCTTTATGAACCAAAGGGCCATCTTCAGGCTTGGAACTTGCCTATGGAAACTTGGAACACTGCCCAGCACAACTGCTGGTAACTTTGTAGGGCCTCTCAAAGTAACTCAGGTGTCACTACACAAACAGCAGCACTAAAGCAAATGTCCAATTACCGACCTCGTGAACGGTTGGCAGAGTCCTTAGGAAGCACAGATCAGGTGCGACTTCACCTCCAGATCACCTGGCACATAACATTTGTGGGCTTGTTTATTGTGTTTGCCCCATTACCAAGGCAAGTCAATGCCAGCTGAGACTGTTCACACCTATATGCTCAACCCCCAAGTCAAAACTGCTGAACCCAATGACTCTGAAGGTTTAGGCTAGAGACTGGGCGCATGGAAAAGGACTTCCACCAAGAGCAGTGACACACACAGGATGTCCTGTGCACTTGGGATCTTAGGGTGTGGTGAGTAAACTAACAGCCTGAGGCAACAACAGGAACAGGCTCTGGAATAAGACCAGGTAGAGGGGCCTCCCTGGTGGCACAACGGGTTAAGCACCGCACTATGAAGCAAACCGCAGTCTCTGCAGCACGAGTTTGATCCCCAGCCAGGGAGCAACCCACCTGGTGCAGCAGACCTCTCCTAACTCACCTGCTGCTCCCCTCAGCAGTGTACTTCAGTCAATCTGCCTGTTGTGCTCCCACTCTGTCTTTGGTGAATCTTCTAACCCCCCGCATCTCTGGCCTGTACCCCAGCTCTTGTATGCATGAATAAATAAATATTAAAAAAAAAATAAGACTGGGTAGAAACACAAAAGTCCACGTGGTAAATCGCCCCAACAACAGAGGGACACAAAGGTTGGACAGAAGGGCAGTCCCAATGCAATTGCTCCAAGTCTCACTCATGGACCGCCCAGTCAAGTGAATGGTGAATGCCCACCAGTGAGCAGCAAGGAAACCAGGGCTCCCTCCCTCCCAGCAGGAATCTCTGCACCACTCCCAAAGGTCCCTACACCACCACAGGCACATGCCAAGGGCCTTCACTTGACAATACTGTGACACAGCTATTATTATTCCCATTCACGAGAGAAAGCCAGTGCCCCAAAAGGTTTTAAACCTGAGTCCACAGCTCTTTCTGTGACACCCCAACTGCTTTAAAAATCAGGGCTCTGGGTCCTTGCCTTTCCCTGTCCTGTCGGCCACCCCTCTTCTCCCATCATCACACAAACAGCTCAACAAGTTAACTATAGCCTCACTTTCGAGCATGGGCAGAGTCATATGCATCCCCGCTTGCTCTGTCTCCATCTCAGAAGACCAGGGTAGCCTGACTCCTACTAAAGGCCATGGATTCTCCCACGCAGGTAATTCTTTTACCCTTTTGGTAGTGGGGCTTTTCAAACTACAGCTGGCATGGCATGTCAGCTTTCTCCTCCTCCACCTACCTGGTCTCACACATTTCCCACTCTCCTCCTAATTTCCTCAAGACTAGCAAACTCTTCTCTTAGCCTCGGCACAACCATACCCCCATGGTACCCTGACCCCCTTTTCAGACTGCTGCTCCAAACTTTCAGCCTGTATTTGTTGGAGGTTTAAAAACTATTGCAAAGCACCAGACCATTAACTGCTCTCTCCTTTCTGATTAACATCCCCATTACAGGGTAAAGGTATCCCCTGCAGCTATCCCCCCAACACACACACACACTTCCTTAGGAGATCACTTCCTGGGGTTTGTTCTCCACCACCCTCCCCATGCCACCCTACCCCTCCAGGACTTCACTTAACATGTGATTCTTGGAAGCTCCATTCCCAACATGAACATCATCACCCACTGGGCTCAGCTGAAGACCCCACCCCTGCCCATAGTCTGAAATTAGTCATTAACACACCTTATAACTTATCTTTACATAACATTAGTTACATCCTTTATGGATTCACATAGTATAACTGCATGAAACTGTTAAAAGACTGAACAACCCACATGTTGTACCTATGCAGAGAAAGCCTGGAAAATACTCGAATACAATCTGGAAAATACTCAATAGTGAAGAATCAAGTACTTATTACTGGTTTTTACAAAGTGGTTTGGAAACACAACTAAAAATGACTAGGGGAGGTAGTGCCAAAATAAGATTATTTCATTAACAGTATAATAACCGACTAATGATACAGAGGCCATGAGCCACTCTTTTCAGATGTCCCCCAACCACAGGACTGGTGGGATATGGGGACCAGATGACTAGTAATGCATCAATCCAAACTCTATCTCCACAGATAAGTTGGCAGATGCCCAAGTTTCCCAAGGCCATGGCATTGGCACATATGCCTTGGCTTGCATGGTCTTTGTAAGGGCATTAAGGAAAGAAGGGATAAGAAAGAAAGAGAAAAACACCGGATGGTCTCACTCATAGCAGGAATCTAGAAAACCTAAATAAGGGACCAGGAAAATGAATAACTATAAGAAAGAAAAAATCAAAATCAACAAACAACTATGAACCAGAGACACTCTAGGGGGGGTGGGGGGAGAGGAAAGGAGGGATTGGGGTTAAAATAAGGGGGCTGCAATTGTATGGGGAATATAAAAATAAAATTTAAATAAATAAATAAATAAATATAAAACTGGACAAGCTTAGGGGCCTCCCCGGTGGCCCAGTGGTTGAGCGCTGGGTTGCGAAGCTGCCCGCAGCCTCTGCAGTGCTGGTTCGATTCCCGGCTGCTCCCCGGCCACTGGAGGAGGGTCCCACATGGCGTGCAGACCTCTCCTGCCACCCGCTGCTCCCCTCAGCAGTGTACCTCAGTCTGCCTGTTCTGCTCCCTGCTCTGGCTCTGGTGAGCTCTCTCACCCTCCCGCGCTTCTGACTGTACCCAGTTCTTGTATAAATAAATAAATACATCTAAAAAAATAAAAAAAATAAAAATAAAAATAAAAATAAAAAAAACAAAACTGGACAAGCTTAAAAAAAAAAAAAAAGGAAAGAAGGGATAAAGGAGAAGACAAAGAACATATTAAAAAGATCCCCAGCAAGTGCTGTTGAGGATGCCGAGAAAGAGGAAGCCTATCACACAGTTGATGGGTGTGTTAACTCGGGCATCCATTATGGAAAACAATGTGGAGTCATCTTAAAAAAATAAAAAAAATAAAAAATACTATGTGAGCCAGTGTAGGGTAAGTAAAGTATCAGGCTTTTCTGCCCTCCCGCCATCAGGATAGATGACGGATCCTTGCGGTCCTGAATGCATGCCTGATGGCGGGCACCTGGAGTGGGGTGTGGGCAGAGGTAGATGGGATTCACCTGGGCTGAGAGACTGCGCTTCAAAGGGCAGCGTCACGGTGACGCCAGCAGAACCACAAGAGCAGAGAACGAATGAGAGAGCAGAGAAGCAGAGGCCAACAGAGAACGCCAGAAAGCCCAGATAGAGTGAAGACCTGCTGGGGACCGGGAGGCTGGCAGGCCTCCAGGCCCCGACACCCCTGCCTGCTGTGTACCTGGTAAATCCCAAAAAAAAGCCTGCAAAAGCCACCAAAGGCTCCAGGACTCTCTCCTTTACCCCATCTGCTCAAGTCTTAGAGATCCTGCTCCGTGTCCTCCTGCCCCCTTAGAGCCAGAAATCCCATTCCCGAGCATCTATCCACAGAACACAAAATCATCCATGCAAAAAAACTTCATGCTCTACAATGTTTATTGCAGGACTACTAACAGCGAGGACATTGAAGCAGCCTAATGCCTATGGACAGATGACTGGATCAAGATGATGTGGCAGATCCACACTATGGAATCCCATGCAGCCATAAGCAGAGATGAAATGCAGCCAATGACAACAAAAATAGAGTGAGTTTGGGGGAATTATGTGTACTAAAGTAAGTCGGAATGATAAAATGCTGGGCATTTCCATAGTAAACCTAACAATTTGACAAAGACACAAACACTAGCAGGCATTAATCAACTCAATGAGGACTCTGAGGTTAAAAGGAAAGGTGAGAAGAAGGACAAAAAGATATAAGGAATGGAAAGGAATCACCAATAACGTCTTAAATATAAATAAATCCCAATTCATTTTCAATGGGAAAAAAAATTCACCAGTGACACTTAAATATAAATAAATTCAGATTGATTTCCAATACAAGAAAGTCAACAATCTCTAAAATATTTAAAAAAAAAAATTCAGATTGACTTTCAATGGAACAAATAAATAATTAAAAGCTGGTTTACTGTCAAGGCAAAAAAAGTTATTAGTCTTCTCCAAGTCTTACATTACAAGGAGGTAGCTAAAAATTAACCAGATGGTTTTAAAGACAAAGAAAATATAGTGTGAAGTGCCCCCCCTATGACTTCCTAAGTGGTTTTGAAGTAGAGTTACAGTTCCTGATTCCCCTTCGCTGGCTGACCACGTACAGCATGTGTCTTCCTAAACTCGTCTCTGTTGCCAGAGTTACCACACTAAAACTGGAAACCCCCCAAACAGAATACCACTTCCAGTTCCACCGACAATACGCTAAGGTTTGGGGTACCTTCTCCTGTGAGCTGTGCTACACAGGAAACCCTGGAGCAGGGCACCTTCTCTGCCCAGGCTTCGCACCCACCCTCAGTGGGGGTGGTGTGCAGCTGCCTCATTCCATGGTGATGTCATCTTCCAACATGTCTGTCTCCCCACAAGCCCCTCAAGAACCATACCATCTCACTCATCTCTTTATCTCAAAAGCTTAAACTGGAGTTCTAGGCCCTTACAGACTCTTAATATGTACCACTGTAAAGACCAGGTTATAAGAAGACTAGACTGCAGGATGTCTGTGAAAAGGCCTCTCTGACCTCCCTTGTGTCCCCTTAGAAATCCTCCCCACCCTCTCTGCCCTTTCCTCTCCAAGTAAACAAACTACCCCTGGCTGCCAGGTCATAAGGAAAAATCTGGACCAATGGTTCTTCCCAAATAAAATTTATGTGTCCTGTTCTCCTCTGAGTTAATTCTAATTTCTAATTTCATAAAGAATCTTGCAACTCTAAAAATGTCTCATTCTGCAGTTTTATGTGTAATCCTGTTCAGGTGAGGAAAATGAAGCCTCAATTGCAAACAAAACTTCTCTAATAACAGTATTTGATTCTTCTTGAGGGCTTACTGTATGATGGAACCACACTCAGTGTCTTTTAGCTTCCAACACCAGGAAACAGGTAGATCCCCTTTTTGTGAGTTTTCCCCCACAGACAGCTTTCTACTATAAATAACCCAGTCGAATAAGATTATCTTCTACCTCTCCACTATCAGGTTATGTACCTTAACACTTTTAAATTTCTCTGTTCACAAATTTTTTCAAGGGAATAAATGGTGGACACAAAATCTTTCTGTGCCTATGGTAGAAAATGAGGAGCGTGAAAAAGAAAATAACAAATCTGGGCATCTTCCTAGAAGCAGATGCATTATACAGCTTCTAATCAGTTTTGACTTGCATTTCCAAAATGTCTCTCCACCTGGGTTATCATGCATCCTGAGCTAAGACACTACTGAAAAGAAAAAGCAGATTTCTACGCTGTGCTGGCTCAGGCATCCCTCTGTTAGCCTAGATACACAGGACCTTGTGAGTTCAGTTTTTATTTCATGAGGTGGAGAGTATTTAAAATGTCTGAATCTGCAATCACCTCACCTGACTGTAACCAGAAGTAGCAGCAGCTGGCTCCACACTGACATTGAGTGTTGTTTACAGCATTCTCAAAGGGTAGTCTCAGGCCAGCAGCATCAGGGAGCATGTTATACATGTCAACTACGAGGACCCACCCCAAGCCACTGGCCTCAGAAAATCTGGAGTGGGTGAGCCCAGCAAATTTCTAAGTGATTCTGATATGGCCAAATTGAGAACCAGCTACCTATGCTAATAAACTCCAAGGTCATGGGAATGCCCTGCTGGACTGACCTGTGTTTCACAACTCTTTACGTAATTATGTTGGCTCCCCACCAACAGCACCTACTCTGGTTATTTTTGCAACTGGCAAAGTCCCCAAACACTAAACTTCTTCAGGGCACTCTTTACTTTGTGAGGCAATTACCTATGCCCAACTCTTCTGTTCTCTAAAAAGGAAGGTGATGATAAAAACATCTTTTTCACAGGAGTGTCACAAGGGTCAAGAACTGAGATAGTGTCTGGCATGTTAGGTTAGCCCTCCACAAATGTGAATGCCTCTGCTTACCACACCTTTGCTGGCATGGCCAAAGGTTTGCTCAGAACTGGGAATACAGCAAAAATAAAACTTGCTTCCTGCATGCTAACCACCTACTTCTGTTCACTCCATTCCAGAGTCCTGACTGAGGACATCCAGGCCCTACAGAGATGGCACCTGGCTCCACTGTCAAGCAAGCACTTGTTCTGTCCAAACTTGAGCACCCACCAGATGCCCAACAATGGGCAACATGTTGAGAAAGTCCAAACTCTACAGGACTATGTTCCAATAGGTCTTTCTGCACAAAAACCATCCAACTCTGGGGCATGAGGTCTCATAATACCTCAAAGACTGTCTCTTACCACAGATAGTTTCCTACTATAAATAACCCAGTCAAATAAGATAATCTGACTTTCCATTAAGTGGGAGTGGGGGGGTGCACTGAGTATTAACAAAAGAAGTCATAGCAACAGATAACATTTATATTGTGATTACCTTGTTCCAGGCACTAGGTGTCTCACAGTGTTAGCTTACACAGGGATACTGAGGGGTCCCTGCTATTTTTAAACCCACTGATAAAGGTTGGGTGAACTGAGGCAATGAAGATTTATGTAAATTACCCACAGTCCCACAGTCCCACAGTCCCTAAGAGGTAAGGCCAAGATCTGTACCCAGGCACCCTACCTCCAGTCAGGGCCCATAAACACTATCCAGAAAGCAACTACTTCCCTGAGCCACTTATCACCACCAATCTCAAAGCTATGATTTTTTACAAGTTAAATTTAGGCACAAAATCCACTTTCATGGGGTTCAATACAAGACCCTCAAAGCCCCTGACAGAAACTTAACCTGGTTTCTCGGGTCCCTTCATCCCTCGCCCCCACCCCCAATCTAATCCTATCCCGTCACTTCAAAACTCTCATACAGCAGCACATCTCTCCTAAATCCACTGACAAGGCACCACTTAACCCCTAATTACATACCATCTGTCACACTGAGTTGCTAATTGTTTCTTGTATATTAGTCTTTTCCTCCCCACTGGACTGTAAAATTCTTTGGAAGTATATATTTTCTGTGAAACCCCATAAAACTAAATGCAGATTTAGAGTGTTGCACCGTCAATGGATTGGCTTATTCACTTTTGCTTGTCTGACAACCTCTGTGGTCATCAGGATTCACTAGTGCCAGCTGTTTCAAAATCTGTACTCACAGCCTCTCCTACATTATCTCCTTTAAGCTCTTCAATAACCTAAGAGGGGTGGCTGCTAGGATCCAGTCTGAGGAAGTTTCGTACCTAGCTGCAAAGGGGAAGAACTTGCCCAATGTCACTAAGGCTGGTGAATGAGAAGGGAGGTTGAAACAAGACCAGTCCCCCCTCTCTAAGGTTCAGAATAAGGAACCAACAGACTCAATTCCTCCTCAAAACAACACGTTGCCTTTGTAAAAACAAACAAACAAAAAAGGTCTTGTGACAGAAGATTTTAAGTTCTATAAAGAAAGCATTTTAAAAAGATGGAATGATAACTATGATCATGGGTAGAATAAGATAGAAAAAGCATTACTTGTCTCCATAATAGTCTATACACACTCAGTGCCATGCCAATCACATTTCCAGGGCACAGCTATTAACTTGACAAGCATTTCAAAATGCATATGGAAGAAAAGGGCCACAAATAACCAAGTTCAGGAAAAAAACAGCAAAGGGAGGGCCCGCCTTGCCATATAAGATACACTGCAAAGCTGTAATAAACATAATTTGGCACAGAAACAGACATATGACTGGAATAGAATAGAGAACTCAAAAAACAGATCCCCAGGAAGAATATCAAATCAGTACATTGTTTTAATGAGAACAGAATTTCAATTTTGGGAAATAAAAAAGTTCTGTAGATGGATGGTGGTGATGGCTACACCAACAGTGCAAATGTACTTAACACCACTGAATTGTACACTGCAAATGTTTTGGTAAATTTTAGATTGTGCCTCCTTTACCGCAATTGAAAAAGGAAAAGATTTTTTGAATCAGTATATTGAGATAAAGTACTATATTGCACGGTTTCATTTACATATAGTTCTAGAAAATGCAAACAAAACTATAGTGGCAAACAGCAGATCCGTGATGGCCAGAGTCTGGGGACAAAGAGAAGGATAAAGGCAACGGGCCCACGGAAGTTTGGGGGGATGGAAATGCACTGTTATCTTGGCTATGGAGATTTTAAAGATATGTACATCTGTCAAAACTCATCTAGTTGTATACTTTAAATGGATACAGCTTACCAAACATAAATTATAACTCTTAATAAAGTTGAAAAAATATTCATGTGTGACTGTAATGTATAATAAAGGTAGCTCCACAAAAAAAAAAAAGTATTAGAAAAGGAACACACTGCTTAGCAGATGATATGGAGAAAACTGGCTCACAAACTACAAAGAAAAAAGCAGGATACCTTCTTTATACCATAAATAAAGATAAACCTCAAGCAGATTAAAAGTCTTCTCATCAAAGGTAAAACTAGGAAATACTAAATACAACTCTGCAATCTTGGGGTAAGGAAGACTCTCTTAAAATTCCTAAAGTGCAACGTAAGGTCAAAATTAATAGACTCGGACAATAACAAAGCTAAACATTTCTGAAAATTATCATTGACAGTCAACAGACAGATGGCACAATGGGATTAGTGTCTGCAAGGCAACACAATAGAAAAATAAACTAAAGCTGGTCAAGAAAATTGTAACAGCTAACAAGTAGATTACAAGATGCTCATATTTACTGAAAAATCACATCAATTCACATGAAGACAATGAGATGGCACTTTATAGTCCTCAAATGTTGATAAAGTTAGATGGTTAATACCAACCACTAGGAAGATACAGGAAGGTCAAGCAATTCAGCAACAATGGAAAATAATTTGGCAGTATTTAATAAAAACAGGTTTACTTATTCTCCTTTCCCAGCCATCTGATTCCTCGGCATATACCCGTGGAGCAGAGTTTCTCAAACATCCCCACGCATATGCATCTCCAGATTGGATATGTCAAAACTCAAATCGATGGATGTTTTAGGGTTCTGGCTCTGGGGCTAGGTTAGGGCCCGAGAATCTGCATTTCTAACAGTTGCCAGGTGATGCTGAAGCTACTGAGTATGGAACCACTTGGACAACCAGCACCCTAGAGACAGCCTCACATACATCACACAGGATGTTCAGCACTGCCCTGCAGCTGTGCTCAGGTTAGCAAGGTGGAAATGAACATATGAGAGATGGAAAAGTATCCATCACTAAGGACACAGATGAGCTGGGGTGGAGGGAGGAAGGGACATGTATAGCAAGCAGGTAGCCTTACACAGTCCACAGCAATGCCCTGGATAAGCCTACACTGAGATCTCACAGATAAAATGCTGAATGACATTTTTTCAGCTTTTATGAATGTCTGAAAGTTTCCACCATAAAAAATTTTAATACTGAATGAAAACGAAATCAAATGAAATCAATAGCACTGTGCCACATAAACTGAAAACATAAACAAAATAACATGACATCTTTCAAAGACACAATCTTACAGAGACACAATCAAATACTTAGCCAATGCAAGAGAGGAGGCTCCTCTGGCAGAATGGGAATGAAGGAGGGAAAAATCAAACAAGAAAGCAGTTTTATCTTGTGCCAAAAATAATGAATGTTAAGACAGTCCTCAGCACCAGAAGTCTAAAAAGTAAAAACCAGAAAAGTTATCTCTAACTTTGGCGGTATTTGGCAGTATTTAATACTGTATTTACATACAATATTACATTTACATTGTATTTACATACAATGTTTGCTTCAATGAAAGCCCCCAACAGCTCTGCATGGTTAAGGGGTCAGATCACCTCCCTCATCACTGAATGACGGAGGAAGATTTTTCTGAAATGGAAGTTTGGGTTCTGCAGAATCCACTCTGCTATAAAGCCCCGTGTTCCTCCCTCTTTGACATATTAGCACTGAAAAGAAGTTGAGCCACACTTATTAATTAGTCATTCACTTCTGTTTTACTGAAACCAAAAGTCACAATGAAAAGACCAAGCTATCTTCCTGACCCCACCCACCTGTCTCCTCCCCTTTCTTCCTTCCCCCCTTCTCCAAATCCATTTCCGCTTCCCATCACGTATCCAAATTAGTTGATAATATATATGGTCCTTCCGGACAGAGTAGTTTACACTTTAAACTATAAACTTTAAAACTAAAACTCTTCTACAAACATCCTGTAGAAGATGTTACACGACCATTTATATTCTTGACTAAGTCTTTAGCAGAAAGACCAAAATCTTTATGACCAGCCATACCAAAAAGTTCTCCATAAGAGATTGCGGTGGCAATTTGGCAGTATTTAATAAAAACAGGTGTACTTGTTTCTCTTACCCAGTCATTCCACTCGTGGGAATATACCCTTAGAACAGTTTCTCAAATGTCCCCATGCATGTGAATCTTCAGACTGGGCACGTTAAAACCCAAACTGATGGATGTTTTAGGGTTCTGGTTCCGGAGGGCTAGGTTAGGGCCTAGGCAAAGAAAAAGTCATCTATAATCTGTCATGACCCCACAAGGGCACAGTGGCTACAGCTTTCAGCAAGCGTCACTGAAAAGTTCACCATACAAAGTGGTAAGAAAATGTATGGAACAATCAGAAAATAAAAATCATCACTGAATGAATTTGTGTGAGAAAATGCAATTGATCCTTTGATGGCACCTTTAAGCAAATCTATGCCAGGAAAGTATGTCTTAGGGCAACAAGAAACAGCTACAGTGAAAGTAAGAACAGAAACAGCAAAGGTAAAACGCAGAAAAGTTACCTGAACCCTCAGCCTTCCCTGCAAAAAACAGAAGAGATTCTCCTCCTTTACAAACAATCCAAAATTTTTATACCCAAAACAATGTTTGTCTTTTCTACAGCAGCACTTTTGATTGGATGTAGAGGGTTAGGAATTACAGATTTTCCTGAAATGATTTATATAAAATGAAGTTTCATAAACAGACCGGACTCACCATGCAGCCAGAACATTTTTTTAGCTTAAAAATAATGTATGGGGCCTCCCCAGTGGCGCAGCGGTTGAGTGCTGGGTTGCGAAGCTGCCCGCGGCATCTGCGGCGCCAGTTCGATCCCCGGCTGCTCCCCGGCCACCGGAGGAGGGTCCCACATGGCGCGCAGACCTCTCCTGCCGCCCGCTGCTCCCCTCAGCAGTGTACTTCGCTCCTTCTGCCTGCTCTGCCTCCTGCTCTGGCTCTGGTGAATTCTCTCACCCCCCCGCGCTTCTGACTGTACCCAGTGCATGTATAAACAAACAAAACAAACAAACAAATAAATAAATAAATAAAAACATGCCTCTATAAAAAAAAAATTAAAATTAAAAAAAAAATAATGTATGATAGCTGTATATAGAGGTCCTTTAAATTTTCATGAGATACATTAGCAAAGCCTATGTTTTTTCGATTGAAGTGCATAATCTGCCACGAGTAGAAAATTAAGGAGCTAACCAAAGGGGAAAAGCAAAAAAGGGTTGAGTTTTAAAGCTTAAATTGAATGTCTATGATCAACACAGGCAAATCTGATTTATGAAAATGTGACACTTTATTCTAGCAATTTTGAGAGACTTTACATTTACATGAGTGAGGAGGTAGGTACATAGCAACCACTGAAAAGCTGGTATTACCACAAAAAACAATTTCAGCTGAAAAAGCATTTATTAAGTATCTACAATTTTTAGAGACTGTCCAAGATGCTAGGGCTCCTTCTATGAATAAAATGTCGTCTTAATAACTGTGTCCCTTTGATGTCGGTTTGATCCACTCCTTGAATTTTTTTTTAAAAAATGATTCCTGATATTTGAAATAACTCACTATTTGCACCAAAGAGTTGCAGAAATACAGTTTATTATTTTACCAAAAAATGCAAATATCTAGGGCCTCCCTGGTGGCACAAGGAGTTAAGACACAACCTATGAAGCTGACTGCAGCCACTGCGGCATGAGTTCGATCCCCAGCCAGGGAGCAACCCACATGGCGCAGCAGACCTCTCCTGCCTTGCCCACTGCTCCCCTCAGCAGTGTATTTCAGTCAATCTGCCTGTTCTGTTCCCCTCTGTCTCTGGTGAATCCTCTCACCACCACCACCCCACCCCACCCCCACCCCGCACCTCTGGCCTGTACCCCACTTCTTGTATGCATGAATAAATAAATCTTTAAAAAAATGTAAATATCTAGTCTTTGAAGCAGAAATAGAAGAAAAACTCTCCTCTGCTTACATACTATCATTTTCTAAGAATAACTAACTTCTTAAACTGTGCATGGTGGCAGCTGCCACCCCCTGCAAGTCAGCAGGTCACAGAGCTAAAGACTCAAAAATATGATGCCACGTTTAAGAGAGGCCAAAAAGAAACCCAAAATAACAGGACCTCCACACTTCTCAGAGAGCAAGACAAGGAAAGTGAGTTGCTATAGACAGAAGGCAGCTCCTGGAGGTTCCCCCAAAGCTGGCACCTCCAACAGCAGGCACAGGCACTGCTTGCTGGCGGCTAGCTGGTTTGGCCAAAGCATGGCTTCAGAGTTGGAAGGCTGCCACCTGCTGAATCACCAAACATCCCTGGGCTTCCCTTGAAGCACTGACCAGACAGGGGCCCATCCCCCAGCTGGCTTCTCCTGTGGACAGCTCACACACAGGAACCAATGAAACGCCCAGCCCTCTCCCTGCACGGGCCTAAACAGCCGACTCGGTTGGGTCTGGACAGCCTGAGGCAACTCCCTTCGCGTTGCTACGTCACCAGCCCCACTCCTGTCTACTCAGAACCCCCGGAGCTAGAGAGCATGGGGAGTTCACACACATCACTGACAGGCGCTTAACTTCCACATCCAGGCAGCCAAGCAGAAACACCCCCATATGTGAAAGCAAAATTATCTGTCCAAACAGCTTTAAAGGTCCAGGAAGGTAAATATCAAAGGAGATAGAAGTCGGCAGGCCCCATAACATAGAAAAGAAACTTCCTTTTCAGAAAGGCTCTACCACTCATGATTTCATAAGACAACACCGCAAAAGTCTGTTCTGTTTGCAGGTGAAAAGAAACACCTGAGAAGCACCTGCGTGGATTCCCTTTACTCCCTCCCCCAAAGCAATCTTCATCCCGATTTACCACTTGTGACTCCCAAGAGGGAAGCAAGCAAGCAAGCGTTATGCAGAAGGCGCCAGGATGAATCCGTTAGCTGGACCAGGGCACCCTACCTGGCCCACCAGTAGCAGCCGCAAGCAAGCCCGAGTATGGATGGTGACAGTGGGAGACCGTCGCTGCTGTCACTGCTCTGCCCTTGACAAGCCGCCCCCGAACCACGGGGACCCCTCTCGCCCGGGGAGAGCTGCATCCTGGAGCGCCTACCCACTTCCTGGCTGCGCCCCGGGTTCCTCCAGGCCTGGCTCCTAAGCACTCTCATCAAGTCGGGTGACCCCGCGGAGTCTCAGACCCACCCCCGGACCTGGAGGCTGTTAAGTAACCCAGGGAGAGGACCACGCTCCTCCAAGAAGAGGGGTCCCACCTGTTATGTTGTCTGGGGGCATCCGGGGGCCGCGACAGGGGAGATCCCGAAACCCTGAACGCCTGGCCAGCTGCGACCCGGCTCCGAGGTACCAACTGTCACGCCGCCACCCGGGCCGTGGGGGTGGGGCCGCGATATGGGGTCGGCCCCTGCGGGTCTCCGGATCGCTCCCAGCCACCGCCCGAGGATCCTCGTCTCCGGTTCTACGGCCCAGCCACCGTCCGCTCCCCCCGATCTGACACCCAGCAACCTACCAACCCGCACGCAGCACCTCCGTAAAGGTACCCACTGGACACCCCCGCCTTCCTCCCCGCCCCAACTTGGCTCCGGGGCCCCGCGGGCGACCCGCCCCCTCCCACCCCCGACGCCGGACGGCCCCCCGCGCCCACCCCCCACGAGCGGCCGCGCTGGAGGAGCGCCCGCCAGGTACGCGCGCGGCACCGCGCGGGCTGCGCTCACGCCCCCTCGCCCCGGGGCTGCCCGCACGCCGCTCCCGCGCGTCAGGCCAGACCCAGGCGGGGGGTGTCGGGTCGGCCCGCGGAGCCCCGCCGTCTTCCCCCGCCCCACTACTCACTTGTACCGGAGTCGCGGCAGCCGCCAGGATCGCGCTCGCCGAGCCCCCACCGCGGAATGGAATCCGGGGCAGGGCAGCGTCGGGGCTCCGCACCCAGATCGCGCTCTCCTGGCGGCTCGCCGGGCGCGCAGGGCGAACCGCTCTCCCCCGCCGGCCCTCCCCGCGCCCGTCCGGCCCGCCGCCGCCCCGGCCGCTGCCTGGCTGGTGCGGACGCTTCCGACTTGCCACCGCGAGCCTGCCCGGCTGCGGAGCATGCCCAGTCCGCGGCCGAGCCGGCCCGGCCTCCCGCACCGCGCGATCCGCGTCTCCGGGTGTTCGTGGCGGCCGGGAGGGCGGGTCCGCGAGGGGCTCACCCCGGGACTCGGAGGGACCCGCGCCCCCCCCGCGCCCCCCGGGGCCGCCGGGGCTTGGGCCCCTGATTTTACGCTCTTGCGATGGACAGCTCGCGGGGGGCAGGGGTGCGGACGAGAAAAGTCCAATGTGCACATTTCCAGGGGGTCTTTCGGGGAGGCCGTAGGGAGCCAAGTTTTGCGATCTGGATTGCTATACGATTTGGGGCAGAGCTGAAAAGTTGAAAAACTGGAACTAATCAGAACAGGAAACGCAATCTCCGCGACCCGGAGACCCAGGGTGGGGAACCGAGCTCGCTACCCGGAGACTCTCAGTCCCACTAGGCCCAAACAGCTGCTACGCTTGCGATGAACCCCCGGCTGCTCAGCCCTGAGACGGAGCGAGCCTCGCCCACGTCGGCCCATCTTCGAGCCTCTGTGTACAGATCACCAGCCCCAAAGCAGTAATGCCGCCCGCAGTGCAAACGCAGCCCAGCCCGTCCAGGCTGCGAAGGCCCGAACAGCTCTAATCTGTGCCGCACCCCCGCCCCGCCCCGCCCCGCCCCGCCCCGCCCCGCCGGCTCCGCCTCCAGCCCCTTTCTCGAAGTTGCGGGGAAAACCCGGAGAGCGGGTGTGCGGGGTGGGAATACGGCGCATGCGCAGTAGGCCGACCTGCGGCAGGTCGCCCGAGGGGAGGTTTTCCTCGGCGCCCAGAGCCGGACTCCAGCCCCGGCAGGGCGCGGACAGCCGGGAGCGCTGACCTTCCGCCGTGGCGCCGTCTCTCCCCGACTGGCATCCGCGCCGCGGAGAGGCACGCGGGGCTGAGCCTGCGGTGGGGTCGGGACTCACTAGTGTGGGAGGGCGCTCGGCTCGGTCTCCTGGCACGTGACTGGCCGCAGCGCACCGGGCAGCCATCTTCCGCTCGGCCACCCAGCCGCGGGCGCCGGGGGAGCGGCGGCGTCGCCCCCGCCACGCCCTCCTGCGGGCTCCAGCCTCGGCTCCGCACCTGCCGCCGCCCCGCCCCGGGCCGCGAGACCCACGGCGCGGGTCCTAGGCTTGTCTGGGCGCGACTGGATCCCGGGGCCGATGGCCTCTGGTTTTGAAGTTGGAGAAAGGGGTCTCCTTCTGGAAAGCGGCGGTACCGTTGCTCCAGATGCCTCGTGTGGGTGGGTGGGTGTGTGTGTTGGCATAAACATCTGGACCGGTGATGGACCGAAAGCCTTCCCCTCTTCCGTGCAGTGCAATACTCCCAAGGCCCATAATGGTGGGCAGCGCAGAGGGTGATGTTAATAGTGAAGGTAAAAATTCAGCTATTTGGGGTCCCAGTGGTCTTAGAACCAACCGCGTCGCCATCACTTAAGAATCACCTAAGAAACATAAAATTCTAAACCAGAGACTCAGAAACGAGAGGTGAGATCCCGCGAGCTCATCGCCGAGCCCACCAGGTGGTTGTGGTGGACATTTTAGTTTGTATTTCAACTATGTTTTACCGCGGCCCATTTTATAGATGAAACATTGCGATGTTACATAGTATATCCCAAAATCAGAGTGGGAGGCCAGGAATTCAAAGGAGGTACTGTGCCCCCACTCCTCGCCCCCATGCTAGCCCACTTTGAATCAGCCCCTCCTGGCAGGCTTTTCTGGCTTCTTCACTGGCACACTATCCTGCCCTCCTGGGGATTAGGAAAATGCCTTTGTCTAATTCGGCTTTAACAAGTGAAATTGAGTTGGACTGCCTGTATAGAGTGTCTTAAGAGTAAGGCTCTGTAAGTCACCGTAACCTAGCTGAGAATTTTTGTCAGTTTTCACCTAGAAGCAGAGGAGAAAGCTTGCTTTCTGGTGATGTAAATTTCTTCAAAATAAGCAAGTGCCAGAAAACTGCTGGCTGGTTTCTGTAGAATGCTATTTATGTAGACAGTCGTTCACGCTTTCCTGAAAACAAGGTCAAAATAAGCATAAAGTGTAGACTTGTGTCAATACAGATCCTCTAATTTACTTCATAATTCCCCTCTTGCCCCCCCAAAAATGTGAAGCTTAACTAAATTTTGCAAAATAGTAACAGTTCTTGAATGTAAGTCATTTTTTAGGGTACCCATTGTAACATTTTCCCCCTAATTTTCTGCATGTTTGGATTTTTTTGGTAACAAAAAAGTTTTTTTAATTGTTTACCCTAAGTTATTTTAAGACTCTGTATAACACATGAGAAAAAAACGAGGTGTAAAACTGTTTCCACTTTATTCCAATTTCATAGACTAATTCAGAGGAAAAGAACTATATGTAAAACAGAAGATCTAAAAAGAAATTGCAGTTTAGTAAAAGTAAATTCTGGTTGAAGTGATTTTAAGAATCTTGAGAGAGTTGGCTGTCATTGAAATTAAATTTAGTTATTGTCCTGCAGTCATTATGGTTTGTGATCCAAAAAAAAAGTTTAAATAATAATTGTCACTCTTCAGTCCACCCAACTGTAAAGAATTTTTCCAGTGCATTTTTTTATCTAGTGTTAATCACCACCTATTGCTTGATTATAAAATTTTAGGGTTCTCAAGTACATAGACTATCATAAATTATATTGTTGTCAAGACAACTGTGGAATAAAAATGAATCACCTCCAAGTCTCAATCTGTCATTAAAATATGTTAAAAATAACACTAATAGCATATACTGGGCCAAACAGTTCGCTTGCCAAAACAGCTATTCTAAAGTAGGTGATTTAGTTTCAGATGAATAACTCCCAACATTAAAGATAACGTACCTGATTAAAACTGGTAGTTTTATCTAATTGGCCTATAAGCAGAAGCCATCTCCCACCAAACCAAAATCAAGGTCAAATAGTGCTCAAGAAGCAAAGAGTCTTAGGTGTGGCCATGGCAGTTTGTCTCCTAAAAGAATCTGGACACACAGAGCCTGAGTAGCAGGAACGAGATCTCATGAGCCCCCTGGATGATCCATTAAATTCATCTAGCCAGCCCACAACCCAGTTTCCAAACCAAGGCTGACCAGAAAATCAAGCTGCACACAATAGGGCTGATTCCAAAGTCTTTGCCCCAGAGCTTAGATCTGGAAACACTCAACAATCTGTTCATTCCTACACCAGAAACTAGGTTTCCTGTCTTACTTCAGTAACTGTTAGGGTTCTCCTGTTGACCAGCAAAAAAAAAACCCTGAAATTTACCTGGAGATTGCTGGGGTAGATCAAGGACAAGTGAAGCTCAGGCAGAAATTGCAGCACTGACCTGAGCCCAGTAAGTCTCCCTGTATCTCCTCTGTACTTCTGTTTATTTCTCCCCTTACAATCTGACTTTTTCTGCCTTCAGTTTAGAAGGAGAAATGACCACTTAAGAGCTCCAAAATGTATTCCTCTTCAGAATAGCAAAAATGACCCTACCTGTATTCATCAACCCTTTTGTCTAGTTGAATCAAGATTTACTGCTATCCTCTGAAACCTAATATTCCAGATCAACCCCCATTTCACTTTCTTCATAGACACTTCTCTGCCTTAGAGGACACAGAAATCTCATATATACATTTGCCACATGTTTATGTCACATTATGTCTTTCACAGTTCTCTGTGTATTTCTTATAGGTGAATCTTGAGCCTCCAACTTAATATTAAATGACACTGTAAAGGGTATATATGTATCTTTCATCTTCCATAGTACCTAACAAAGGACTTGCAAGTAGCCCATAGCAAATACCTATTAATCTGTAATTTATACTTTGCCCCTTTTTACTTTTCTATACTGCATTTTTGTTTAAAATGGGTAAACCGGGGGCAGGGGGTGTGGGGCTCCCTGGTGGCACAAGGGGTTAAACACAGCACCATGAAGCTATCCACAGCCACTGCAGCATGAGTTCGATCCCAGGCTGGCCAGGGAGATACCTACCTGGCGGACCAGACCTCTCCTGTCTTGCCTGCTGCTCCCCTCAGCAGTGTATTTCAGTCGGTCTACCTGTTCTGTTCCCCACTCTGTCTCTGGTGAATCCTCTCACCCCCTCCCCACACCTGTGACCTGTACCTCAGTTCTTATATGCATAAATAAATAAATCTTTAAAAAAAATAAAATGGGGTAAACCACTAGGAATGGAAATGTTCTTGCTATGTTGTCCTTCTCTAATTGGCAACCATCCCTCACAATCTGTTGTGTACATTTAAAAAGGACTTTGAATTCAGGCATTTATGACTGGGCACTGACCAGAGTCTGACGAATCCATGCCATCAGCAGAAGGCTGTGCTCGCTGTCAGACACAGCACCATTGTCAAGACTTGCAATTTACTCCCAGCTCTTCAAATAGTCAAATACGTAACTCAAGGCAAGGCTTAAGTATCACCTCTTAACATGGGGATAATAAAATTCACTGTCTCTTTGCTTCCATGGTATCATGAGGATTAATTGGGTATTTTCATAAGAATATATGTCTATAAAATGTTTTATAGTTAATTAGAGGTAAGCATAATGAAAATATGAGGTATTGTTAAGGCATTATGAATGTTTATTGTATTTAGCAAGTAGCTTCTGTCTAAATACACGGGTTATAGCAACAGCTGTAGTACACAAAATAATGAATATTTGTTGAGTTAGTGTCTCCTCCAGCTGCCACTGCAAATAGGTCTGGATGCTCAAGACTTTTTGGAGGGTTGGGACAAAAATTATGTCTCCTGCACTAAAAAAGAGATTTACATGGAGTGATCACTGGGATTTCATAGAATCTGCTTGAACTCTTCAAAAGCTTCAAATCTAGGCCATGCTATAGGGAGAACAGCAGTTACTGGGGACTGGCGCTTTTTCTGGTACTTCAATAATACCTCCCTTGTAAGATTTTGAAGGAGCATATCAAACTTCTTGCACCAATACCTTTATAGTACAGCAAATAGGAGATACTCCCTCCCCAAACTGATACATGGAAGAGTGAAATATCAACATACTTTAGAACATGGCTGGACGAATTTGATGATAGATCTGTTAAGTCTTGTGTACTGCAATCTACATCAGGGTTTCCCAAACTCAGTACTATTGCTATTATGGGACAGATAATTCTTTATCGTGAGAGGCTGTCAGGTACATTGAAGGATTTTAGCAGCATCCCTGGCCTAAACCAACTAGCTGCCAGTAACCGTCCCTGTTGTGACTGTCAAAAATGTTTCAGACATTGCCAAACATCCCAGTGGGGGAGGAAGGATCACCCTCAGTTGAGAGTGACTGATTTAGATAATGACCGGAGTGGGGTAACTGAGTCAAAATAAACTGGGATCTTGAGGTGTCAAGCATCCTTTGAAGTCATTCAGCAATTTTATATACTATATTTATAGGTTAGGTATTCATATTGCATCAATGAAGCCAATAATTATTAAACTTTCAGTGAACGAGGGTCAAGATCAAGCCCTTCTGAGTATTCTTCTTTTATTTCTTATGTATTTATAATTAAATTATTTTTTTTTAAATTTTATTAATTTTTTAAAATTTTTACATCATTGTTCTTTTTTTGGCATCCACAAATTTTATTATCATTATTTTTTAAACTTTTCTTTTTTTCTTTTTTAAATTTTTATATTCCCCATACAATAAAATTGCACCCCCCTTATTTTGCTCCCCAATTCCCCCTTTCTCCGCCCCCCCCATAGTTTGTCTCTGGTTTTTAGTTGTTTGTTGATTTTGATTTTTTTCTTTCTTATATTTATTCTTTTTCCTGGTCCCTTATTTAGGTTTTCTAGATTCCTGCTATGAGTGAGACCACCCAGTATTTTTCTTTTTCTTTCTGGCTTATTTCGCTGAGCATGATCCCTTCCAGCTTCATCCATGTTGTTGCAAATTGCATGTGTTTATCTTTTTTGATTGCTGAGTAATATTCCATTGTGTATATGTACCACATCTTCTTGATCCAGTCATCTATTTTTGGGCATTTGGGATCATTGATCATTTTTAAACCAATATTTGCTTCCTCCCACCCCCTCAGGTGTAGTTCCCACAGAGTTTCCTTCACCAATGCACCCGTGCACCATTACCACAGTCTCCTGTGCTCCTCCCTCCCTCCCTCTGATCCCTCTCTGGCCTCCTCCCCTGCAGTATGTCTCTGATTTATAACTGTCTGTTTATGCTTTGTTGTGGTTTGTACTGTTGTTATTTTTTTACACTGATGTCTTATTGCATTCCCCTATATTCCTGCTATAAGTGAAACCATGTGATATTTTTCTTTTTCCTTCGGATTATTTCACTGAGCATAATTCCTTCTAGTTCCATCCACGTTGCTGCAAATGGCATGAGTTTATCTTTTTTGATTGCTTAATAATATTCCATTGTGTGTTTATACCACATCTTTTTGATACAGTCATCTGTTTTTGGGCATTTAGGTTGTTTCCAGGTTTTACCTATTGTAAATAGAGCTGCAATAAACATAAGTGTACAGGTGTTCTTTTGAATCAATGTTTTTGTGTCCTTTGGGTAGATCCCTAGTAGTGGAATTGCTGGGTCATATGGTAGCTCCATTTTTAGTAGACTGGGGAACCTCCAGACAGCTTTCCATAGTGGTTGGACCTAGTTTGCACTCCCACCAACAATGTAGGAAAGTTCCTTTTTCACCATATCCTCGCCAACATTTGTTGTTGCTTGTTTTTTTGATATGTGCCATTCTTACCAGTGTAAGGTGGTATCTCAATGTGGTTTTAATTTGCATTTCCCTAATTATAAGGGATGTTGAACATTTTTTCATATGTCTGTTGACCATTTGCATTTCCCCTTTGGAGAAATGTATTCTTTTTTTTTTTTTTAAAGATTTATTTATTTATTTATTTATACAAGCACTGGGTACAGTCAGAAGCATGGGAGGGTGAGAGAATTCATCAGAGCCAGAGCAGGGAGCAGAGCAGGCAGAAGGACCAAGGTACACTGCTGAGGGGAGCAGCGGACAGCAGGAGAGGTCTGCGCGCCATGCAGGACCCTCATCCGGTGGCCGGGGAGCAGCCGGGATCGAACCGGCGCTGCAGAGGGTGTGGGCAGCTTCGCAACCCAGCGCTCAACCGCAGCGCCACCGGGGAGGCCCTGGAGAAATGTATTCTTTTTTTTTTTTTTTTTTTAAATAATAAATTTTATTTTTATATTCCCCCATACAATTGCAAACGCCGCATTCTGACCCCAAACCTCCCCTCCCGCCCCCACCCCCAAAAAGTGTCTCTGGTTCATAGTTTTTTGTTGATTTTGATTTCACTTTCTTATATTCATTTTCCTGGTCCCTTATTTAAGTTTTCTAGATTCCTGCTATGAGTGAGACCATCCGGTATTTTTCTTTTTCATTTTGGCTTATTTCGCTGAGCATGATCCCTTCCAGCGCCATCCATGTTGCTGCAAATTGCATGTGTTTATCTTTTTTGAATGCTGAGTAATATTCCATGGTATATATGTACCACATCTTCTTGATCCAGTCATCTATTTTTGGGCATTTGGGTTGTTTCCAAAGCTTAGCTATTGTAAACAGTGCTGCTATAAACATAGGGGTGCAGGTGCTCTTTGGAATTGATGTTTCTGTGTCCTTTGGGTAAATACCTAGGAGTAGAATTGCTGGATCATATGGAAGCTCTATGTTTAGTAGGTCCAGAAATCTCCACACAGCTCTCCATAGTGGTTGGACCAGTTTGCACTCCCACCAACAGTGCAGAAGAGTTCCTTTTTCTCCACACCCTCGCCAACATTTGTTGTTGCTAGTTTTTTTAATATGTGCCATTCTCACTGGTGTGAGATGGTATCTCATGGTAGTTTTGATTTGCATTTCCCTGATTACAAGTGATGTTGAACATTTTTTCATATGTCTGTTGGCCATTTGCATTTCCTCTTCAGAGAAGTTTCTTTTTAGCTCTTCTGCCCATTTTTTGACTGGATTATTTTCTTTGTTGTTGCTGAGTCTCATCAGCTCTTTGCAGATTTTTGTGATCAGTCCTTTATCAAAACTGCATGGTATTGGAACAAGAACAGACATACAGACCAATGGAATCGAATAGAAAATCCAGAAATAAACCCACAGACTTATGGTCAACTAATCTTTGACAAAGGAGCAAAGACTATGCATTGGAGCAAAGAAAGTTTGTTCAATAAATGGTGCGGGAAAACTGGGTCGCTACATGCAAAAGAATGAAGCTTGACCACTACCTCACACCATACACAAAAATCAACTCAAAATGGATTAAAGAACTAGACATAAGACCTGAAACAATAAAATACATAGAAGGAAATATAGGCGAAACACTACGGGATTTGCACATCAAAGACATCTTTACAGACACATCACCCAAAGCAGTGATAGTGAAGGCAAAGATAAACAGCTGGGACTACATCAAATTAAAGAGCTTCTGCACAGCAAAAGAGACAATAACAAAAACAAAGAGAAACCCCACTAACTGGGAGAACATTTTTGCACCCAACACTAATGAGAAATGTATTCTTAAGCACAAAAGTATGTTCTGCTTTTCCACAGCAGGGATATATGTCATCCCTACCCTTTCCCTTCATTAGAATTGTCAAATATTTTGTGAGACACACTTTTATTTTAAAAGTATTTCTCATTTATCTGAAATTCAAATTTAACACGGTGTTCTGGTTTTTTGTTTGTTTGATTGGCTTTTTTTTTTTTTCTTTTTGCTAAATCTCATAATCTTACCCTAACAGACCCGAAGATCTACCCCTGTCTCTTAAGTTTTGGCTTCATAAGTTTTATTATTTGAATCCTTTGAAAATAATAGAGATGTTATTGAAAAGACTTAAAAAAAAAACGCAGAGATGTGGCATAAATAAATTTGAGAATGGTAAATTTTCTTTGAAAGATGTTTTATTTTTCTATTGAAAATTGTGATAAGTTCTTTAGAATTCATTCAAAGCCTGGTGAAATTCATTGTCTGATTTATTTCACAATACTTCTGATGCTCACAGACTATTTAGCATTTAAATAGCAAGTGATGTTCGTGTATTCTTGTTGGGTGAGTCAGTATATGGGAAGACATGGAGTAGACTGAGACACAAACCCTTTGTAATCTCATAGGCAGCATTACTTTTGCTGAGCTCAAATCAATCACCTGGGAATTTATTAAAAATGCAATCTTCTGGGCCACACCCAAGCCTACTGAGTTAGAAGCTTTAGGGGTAGGTCCCAGTAATCAGCATCTTAAGAAACCTTCCAAATGATTCTGATGTGTCTTAAAGTTTGAGAACCATGGCTTTAGAGCCCTGGTTCTTGACTGTAGCTACAGAGGTGAAACACCTGGGGAGTTTTTGTAAATACTGACATCTGGGTACCATGCTCCAGAGATTCTGATTTAAATGTTATGATTAAGTAACAACTCAGGCGTGAAGATTTTTAAAAGCTTCCCAGTGTGCACCACTGCTCTACAGAATTCATTATCAATTGCCAAAGGGCATTTTTGCAACTGTGCTTTTCGCTCCTGGCCCAGGTCAACCCTATACAAAGAATAAAGAGACATTACATGCTGTAGTTTGAGTAATAGCAAAAGGCCAAGCAATCCACATATATGGTCTCTTTAAATCCCTAGAACTACTCCACAAGGGCCTTCTAGAGTCAAATTGATATAACAAAAAGAGACTAAAATCATTTCCTGATCCCCAAAACCTGCTCAACTGTTCATTAACCCCTTAGGGACAAATCTTCTCATGTCTACACTAGGGATGATATTAGCACGCCACAGGATTTTGGGAATAATTAGAAGAGATCATGTAGGTAAAGAAGGCAGGAGATTGATAATACATAATTATAGCTAGAGACTTTGTGGGAGGGGGAATTTAAAAGGACAAAACTCAGTAATTTACAAATTTCAATGTGTATTTTTACAATAACTATTGAAATTATTTTCTCCTTTTTTATTTCCTCACTTACTGGGTGCAGCACAACCCCCAACCCCCATCACTTTTCTTATTTTCATTGAATACTTTGGTGACCCATCTATCTTTTTAGAAACTTTTTTAAAAGATTTATTTATGCATACAAGAACGGGGGTACAGACCAGAGGTGCAGGCGGTGAGAGGATCCACCAGAGACAGAGTGGGGAACAGAACAGGCAGATTGACTGAAATACACTGCTGAGGGGAGCAGCGGGCAAGTCAGGGGAGGTCTGTTGCGCCATGTGGGTTGCTCCCTGGCCTGGGATTGAACTCATGCTATGGTGGGTGGCTACGGTTAGTGTCATAGGTTGCATCTTAACCCCTTGCGCCACCAGGGAGGCCCCTTTTTAGCAACTTTAATGAAACTGAAAATAGTAATTTCAAAGACTATGATAATAGTTCCACGCTGTTCAGTTTTACTGGGTTTATCACAAGGTTAACAGGACAGTTATGTTTTTTTTTTTAACATGATTGTCTGGTAAATCAATCTTTTTTTTTCCCCTAGCATAGAAGAACTAGGGTGTAGGCCAGAGGTGCAGGAGGTGAGAGGATTCACTAGGATAGAGTGGGGAGCAAAACAAGCAGATCAACTGAAATATATTGCTAAAGGGAGCAACAGGCGAGACAGGAGAGGTCTGCTGTGCCATGTGGGTTAGCTTCCTGGCCAGGGATCGAACTCAGGCTGTAGGGGTCTTATAATGCTGAGACAACTGCATGCCACCAAGGAGGCCCACAAGCCAATCCTTTTAAGTACCTTGTTCATTTCAGGATGGCTATAAGGGGCTTCCCTGTGCACTAAAACTGTCACCATTACCTGATTGTGTGCATTTTCTACCATTAAAAGGAACATTTTTTTACATAGCTTCTTAACCCAAAAGCTTGAGGCATATGAACACACTCAAGTTACCTATTGCAATATGGGTTGGTGTTTGCCTCCCAAGGCTGAGACCTAAGAACTGAAACACTCATCCAATGACTTTGGCAGGCTAGGCATAATGGATATCTGATTGCTGGGAAAAGACATCAAGAACTTGGAAAACCCAATTGGCATAAATTAAGGAGCCCAGACAAGGATGGTTTAACATCCGAAAATCAATCAACGTTATCCAACACATCAACAAAAAGAAATATAAAAACCATATGATAATATCAATAGATGCTGAGAAAGCTTTCGACAAAGTGCAACACCCATTCATGATAAAGCCCTTGAAATCTTGGGATACAAGGAACATACTCAACATCATAAAGGCCATCTATGACAAGCCAACAGCCAGTATCATTCTCAATGGTGAAAAGCTGAAAGCAATTCCATTAAGATCTGGAACAAGACAAGGATGTCCACTCTCACCACTGCTTTTCAATATAATACTGGAAGTCCTAGCCAGAGCAATAAGACAAGAGAAAGACATCCAAGGAATCCAAATAGGAAAAGAAGAAGTCAAACTATCACTCTTTGCAGATGATATGATAATATACATAGAGAACCCCAAAATCTCCACAGAAAAACTAATTCAACTCATCAGTCAGTTCAGTAAAGTGGCAGGATACAAAATCAACACGCAAAAGTCAGTAGCCTTCCTATACACAAACAATAAATCTGAAGAAGAAGAAATCAAAAAAACCACCCCTTTTATTATTGAAACAAAAAAAATCAAATATTTGGGAATAAATCTAACAAAAGAGGTAAAGGACCTATACAAAGAAAACTATAAAACACTGTTAAAAGAAATAGAAGAAGACACAAAGAAATGGAAAGACATCCCCTGCTCATGGATTGGAAGAATAAACATTATTAAAATGGCCATCCTACCAAAAGCAATATACAGATTCAATGCTATCCCAATCAAAATCTCAATGGCATTCTTCAAAGAAATAGAACAATTATTGATGAAATTCATATGAATCACCAAAAACCCGAATAGCCAAAGCTCTACTGAAAAAAAAGAAGGAAATGGAGGCATCACACTCCCAGACTTCAAACTATACTACAAGCCATAATCATCAAAACTGCATGGTATTGGAACAAGAACAGACATACAGACCAATGGAATCGAATAGAAAATCCAGAAATAAACCCACAGATTTATGGTCAACTAATCTTTGACAAAGGAGCGAAGACTATGCATTGGAGCAAAGAAAGTTTGTTCAATAAATGGTGCTGGGAAAACTGGGTCGCTACATGCAAAAGAATGAAGCTTGACCACTACCTCACACCATACACAAAAATCAACTCAAAATGGATTAAAGAACTAGACATAAGACCTGAAACCATAAAATACATAGAAGGAAATATAGGCGAAACACTACGGGATTTGCACATCAAAGACATCTTTACAGACACATCACCCAAAGCAGTGATAGTGAAGAGAAAGATAAACAGCTGGGACTACATCAATTAAAGAGCTTCTGCACAGCAAAAAGACAATAACAAAAACAAAGAGAAACCCACTAACTGGGAGAACATTTTTGCACCCAACACTAATGATAAAGGACTGATCACAAAAATCTGCAAAGAGCTGATGAGACTCAGCAACAACAAAGAAAATAATCCAGTCAAAAAATGGGCAGAAGAGCTAAAAAGAAACTTCTCTGAAGAGGAAATGCAAATGGCCAACAGACATATGAAAAAATGTTCAACATCACTTGTAATCAGGGAAATGCAAATCAAAACTACCATGAGATACCATCTCACACCAGTGAGAATGGCACATATTAAAAAACTAGCAACAACAAATGTTGGCGAGGATGTGGAGAAAAAGGAACTCTTGTGCACTGTTGGTGGGAGTGCAAACTGGTCCAACCACTATGGAGAGCTGTGTGGAGATTTCTGGACCTACTAAACATAGAGCTTCCATATGATCCAGCAATTCCACTCCTAGGTATTTACCCAAAGAACACAGAAACATCAATTCCAAAGAGCACCTGCACTCCTATGTTTATAGCAGCACTGTTTACAATAGCTAAGCTTTGGAAACACCCCAAATGCCCAAAAATAGATGACTGGATCAAGAAGATGTGGTACATATATACCATGGAATATTACTCAGCATTCAAAAAAGATAAACACATGCAATTTGCAGCAACATGGATGGCACTGGAAGGGATCATGCTCAGCGAAATAAGCCAAAAAGAAAAAGAAAAATACCGGATGGTCTCACTCATAGCAGGAATCTAGAAAACTTAAATAAGGGACCAGGAAAATGAATATAAGAAAGTGAAAATCAAAATCAACAAAAAACTATGAACCAGAGACACTTTTTGGGGGTGGGGGGCGGGAGGGGAAGGATTGGGGTCAGAATGGGGCGTTTGCAATTGTATGGGGGAATATAAAAATAAAAATTAATATTAAAAAAAAAAATAAAATAAATTAAGGAGCCCAGAAGAGCTATTGACATGTACTCTAGCTAGCATCTATTGGGTTAGCCCTCAGGGAAACTGCAAAATTGAAGTAGGAGTACAAGAAACAGAAGGCAGAAAATGGAACAGAACCAGAAGCAATGGCTTTGGAATCTGAAATTGAGGTTGAGTTCCAGCCCTGATATGTACAGTTTGTGTGATGTTGGCCAAGTTACTAAACCTCCCAGAGCCACAGTTTCCTTACCTTTAAAATGTGGATGATGAAGGTGATAATGATGATAGTAATAATAACTTCAATCTGGCTGTGAGGATTACTTGAAAATTCATATAAAGCACATAATCCAATACCAGGCACATTGAATAAACACATAACAAATGTTAATTATTGTCCCATGATACCATTTTGAAATAATCTATTACTTTCCCCTCATCGTCTAGCCCCTTTTCCATCTTTCCCTTTGACTCACCCTAACTCCCATTGAGCAGATGGGTTGTTCTGCATTCACAGCCTCTGTTGAAAAGAAAGAGTCAGGTAGCCTTTCTACCTCTTGTTTCCAAAAGTTTGAGCCCTGATAAACTGAGACAAGGTGTCTTGACCAGATATAGGAAGGCTTCTTTTCATCCCAAACTAAAGAGAATTTGTTTAAATGGTGAGAGGAAAGAAGGAAACAAAAATGTATTGTATGAGTTTCCACATAGCTTTTAGGGAGAAAGCCAGACCAGGAGGCCAAAGGCCTCCAAGCCCCAGCATGTCTTCACTCTGGGCTTCTCTGGTGTTCTTTTTCCCCTACTCTCTCCTGCCTCTGCTTCTCTGAGCAGTTATCTCAATAGTGCTGTCATCGCCCAAAGAAGTAAATAACACATCTATAACAAAATGCAGGTGCCCCATCAGGCAGGCAATCCTAATGGCAGAGGGCAGAAAAGCCTGAAAACCATTTACCCTGCAGTGTGTTTCCAAAAGTTAGTTAGAATGGATAGTGGTGATGGTGGTAGAATTTGTGGTGGTATAGAAATGCAAATTAAATGGAGCCATAAAAATAAGGTTATGTTTCCCAAACATGGGTGTTTGTGGATTTATAGACTGAGATTCATATAAAATTCCAGAACTTTCAGTGTCTCGAGATAATTGTTTAAAACATTAATTATTGAGCTCACACTACACATACCCACAGAGATGCTGGGGTGGGGGCGGGGCACAATAGGACAGAAGCAGAACAAGCACCAGAAACAGTGGAATTCGCAAAAGTTACTGTCTGTGGGTGTCATTTACTCTCTCATTAGCACTAAGTGAATCACTGTGGCTTGATGAGCAGCACAAAAAAAAACTTTGTGCAAGTGTGATTGCCAGGTCAAAAACCTGCTTTCCAAAGAGCCTAATCCCCACCCCCCCCCACCCCACCCCACCCCACCCCCACCCCACCCCACCCACCCCACCCACCCAGCCCACCCCACCCCAGCTTTCTTCTTCCCAGAAATCTTTTTCATGTCTTTGTTAGTGTCTTTAATTTTTTAACTGCATTTGAAATGTTTTCTATTATTTCTGCATGAGTAAGATTATGTGTCATTCCAGCCTCCTTGTCAGCTTCTGTTTCACTTTCATTGAATTTGTTGATTGGGTGTGAAGAAGGAGGCATTGTCATCATTTCCAGATTTTATACTTAAGGGTTGATTTCTCTAGAAGCAGTGCGGGAAACCCTACTGCACTACCTGGGAGAGATGGGATGAGACTAGGGAGGCCGCTGTATCCCTTCTTTCTCTCCTTTCCTTGCTTCAGGGAGGCTGCAAGAGTAGGAGGTTGCGGGGAGAAAGGGGAGAGGATACATCGCCTCCTTCCTTCCTTCCTTCTTTCCTTCCTTCCTTCCTTCCTTCCTTCCTTCCTCCTTCCTTCCTTCCTTCCTTCCTTCCTTCCTTTTTTCTTTCTTTCCTTCTTTCTTTCCTTCTTTCTTTCTTGTCTTTCACTTCACAAACACTGAGTACCTCCTAACTGGCAGACACTGACTGGGGAACTGGAAATACAATGGAAAGCAGAAAAAGGGTGGCCTGGTTCCTACCCTCATGGAACTTAACGATCTGGTGGTGAAACAACTAGTTAATGTCCACTTGTCCCCCAGAAATCCTGACCTAATTGAGCTGAAGTAGAACACAGCCATCAGTATTTTTTATAAGCTTCATAGGAAATCCTAATAGGCTGCCAGGGCTGGGAGTCACTGTGGTAGGCAACACAAGTTCTAATCACCTGTTCTTTAGCATTTTGATTTTATCTGAAACAACAGCAAAGTAACTGAAGAAAGATGATATTTTTAAATTTTAAAAATTGACTCTGTTAAAGTTTTTATCTTGAAATAATTATAGATTCACATTAAATTATAAGAAATCATACAGAGAGAACCCACGTACGATTTACCTAGGTTTCCCCAGTGTAACATCTTATAAAACGATAATGCAACATCACAATAGTAATACTGCCTTCTATACAGTCAAGATACAGGATATTTTCAGCAATGCAAGAATCTCTCCTATTGTGCTATTAGAGCTACATCAATCCCTTCCTATTCCCTCCTTAACCTGGTGACCAGTAATATATTCTCCATATTTATGACATTGTCATTTCAACATTATTATATAAGTAGAATAATATAGTATTTGATCTTCTGGTATTGGTTTTTTTTTTTTCAATATAATTATCTGGAGATTGATAAAGGTGTTTGCATGTATTAGTAATTTTGTTCTCCTTTTTGTTGAATAGTAACATTCCATGGTCTTATACAATAGTTTGTCCAATCATTAATACATTAAAGACCATCTGGGGTGTTTTCAGGCTTAGGAGGTTAGGACTAAAACTGCTATAAATATTTGTGTACAGATTTCTATGTGAACATAAGTCATCATTTTTTCTGGGATAAATGCCCAAGGGTACAATTGTTGGGTTGTATGGAAGTGACATGTGGAAACTATCAGACGTTTCAGGAGTGGCTAAACCATTTCACATTGCCAATAGTGTGAGTGATCCAGTTTCTGCTCATTTTCATCAGCATGCTATATCACGATTTTTTCTTTAAACTATTCTGATAGGTGTGTGGTAATATCTTGGGGTTTCACTTTGCATTTCCCTAATGCTTGGCATCATTATCCATTTTGTGTGCTTAATTTTCATGTGTACATCTTCTTTGGTGAAGTGTTTCTTCATGTTTTTTGCCTATTTTCTAATAAGGTTGTTAAATTTTAATGTTGAATTTTGAAACTTCAGTTTTTATGTTCCAGAGACTAGTCCTTTTTGTTAGGTATGTGGCTTGCAAATATTTTTTTCCCACTCTCTAACTTACCTTTTTTTACCCTTTAGCAGGGTCTTTCTCAGAGCAAAAGTTTTTCATTATGATAAACTTTAGTTTATTGATGCTTCCTTTTATGAATCATGTTTTTGATGTCAATGTTAAGAACTCTCTGTCTAGATCTAACCATGAAGATTTTCTTCTATGTGTTTTACTAAAAGTTTTATAGTTCTATGTTTTACCTTTAAATCTGAAATCATTTTTAGTTAATTTTTGTATAAAATGTGACTTTCAGATGAAGGCACACTTTTGCCTATGGATTGCTCAGCACTATTTGTGGTTATAGCATTTTTCATGCTCCTCTTTGGACCTTACATACTCACTTTTATTGTTAAATTTGTCTCCTCATATTTAAAGACTGTTAACTCCAGTTGCTCCTCTAAAAGGGACAACAGTTGGCTCAAACACCCCTTGGAGTCTGTCTACATGTCCTTCCAGAACCTGTAGCAATGGTCAATTACCAGCCAGTTCAGGGACTAGCATTAAAGAGACCATACTCCAGACCCTTAGGTAAGGACAGCTCTATGCTCTGCTCCAACCTGAAGCAGTTACCAAAAACCAACCTCCCCTCTTCAACTTCTCAAATGATTTCGGGCTGTATATTTTCAAGGTGGATTTGCTGGAAGCTTGCTTGGAGTGGAAAATTCAGGATAGAAGTCTCACTAGGCCAGAAACCAGAGATGGTTAACAAGTTGTTAGATAAGCTATCGAGGTTTCACATGTTCAGGAATCAGAGGTGGGAGCAGAGAGGATTGTCCGTTGTTACAGAAAACCAGCACAACCAGACCCCAAAATATACATTCCACAAAGTAATTCCATCAAAGAGCAATATATGAGTATATACCTTGCTCTAGGAAAATGCAGTTCTTGCCCTTTAAGACTCCTGCCCACCTGTATTTATAGAGGTGACTTTTTCTTAATAAACTTGCCATGTATTGCTGAACAAAGACTGCTGAATTCATTCTCAGAGGGACCCAAGAACCCCATTCACTGAACTCCAGCACCTTCAGTTAAGTTAGACTGTCTTATTCACTTTGGACCCCCATATTTAGATCTGTTCCACAATGTAGCAAGCTCTTATAAAATGTCTAATGAAAGAAAGAATATTGAGCAACTTGGTAATAGAATATTGTATATATAGATGTTTTATGATCTTGAACCTTTGGGGCCTTAAATATTTGCTATTTATTCATCAAACAGTGCACATTTTTAAAAATGATTTATTTATTTATACAAGAACCGGGGTGCAGGCCAGATGTGTGGGAGGGTGAGAGGATTCACCAGAGACTGAGCAGGGAACAGAGCAGGCAGACTGACAAAATACACTGCTGAGGGAAGCAGCGGGTGAGAGACAGGAGGTCTGCCGCACCATGTGGGATTCTCGCCTGCTGGCCGGGATCCAACCTGTGCTGCAGAGTCTGCGGAAGCTTCACAGTGTGGTGCTCAACCTCCTGCACCACCAAGGAGGCCCCAAACAGTACACATTATACACATTGTTCTTTGCAAACTGTTGCAATACTACAAAATGTCCTTTTCCTTTGAAGTGAGCAACCTTTCGCAATCAGTGCTTTTCAATGTGTGGTTTCCAATCATCTGTATGAGAAGCATTTTGGAACTTATTTAGGGATGAGGATATTTAGGCTGAAATATTTAAACAAAGAATAATTGTCTTTTCCAGGGCCTGGATATAAATGAAATTGAGCCACAAATAAAGTGTGTTAACTGAAAGAAAAAATATGATTAAATGGTTGTGAGAGTAGGTGGGAAATGAAGGCTATTCTACTATACCACAGAAAGAATATTCAGGGCCAAAGGCACACAGGAGCAAGCTAGCTATAGCCTCTTTGAGGGAAAAAAGAACTTTTTTAGTAGAGAAGAGAGCAAACAGGAATTCCTAAGTATTAACAATGGATGGATTTTAACAAGGGAAATAACTCTTGCCCTCAAATGAGTAAACTGAAATAACCCACAATAAATAGTACACACCCTACAGCCATTGAAAAATTTTTAGTATTGGCAGTGGGTGACTGGTTTTCATAGTTAGGTAAGAAAATTGTTAAATTAATTCACAAAGTCACTTTTCTTTCACTTAGGTATAACTTAACAAGTATCAGGATTTACCTCCCAGGCACTATAAGTTAGATGAAGAAGCCTATTCTAACCAGAAATATTTTATGTGTAATATAAGCAATAATCACATTGTTATCAAACAAAATTCCTTTTATTCCAATAAACTGTTCTAACGAATAACATGTGACTTCTTCAGTTATCTACACTGAAAGAGAGTCACATGCTGGGCCTAGGTAAATATAATGCAAGAGTTTGCAACCCTGCTGTTCATTTGAACCACCTGGGGAGACATAAAATGTTCTCAGGTCAGGGGGCCACTCTCAGTTATTCTCATTCAATGACTTCAAGGAAGGTTGAGATTTGGGTATCTATTTTCTAAAGAGACATCACCATTCGCTGGCAACCCGAAAAAGAATCATTAAATTTAAGTCGAAATGATCAGTTGCTCTAGGATTGCTGCCAAATCTTTAAAGTTGCTGCTAAACCTTTTAAGTTCACAACCTTGACTGCTTCTTTCACTCATCTGAGAACTAATAAAAATCCTGAGGTCCAAGTAGCACCCCAGACTAATTAAATCCAAACCTGTGGGGAAGCTATTTGTAACTGAAGTCAAAAGGTAGATTTTAACTGGGTGGCTTTTACTATTAGAAGTGTCCAACAGGAATTAGAATAGCATATGGTTCTTTGATTCTTAGGAAAACGAATCAGTCAAAACATTTCTTTAAACTGCTGCTCATTGCTTCTGTTCTACTGTCACTCTTTATGTACTGTTTGTGAAAGAACACTGGTGCTTAAATGTCATTTCAATACCTCTCATCTGAGATCGTGTCCCATAGGTAAGGAGTCTCTGTTACAGATTCATTAGGATTCTGTTGTGGCTAAATGGTGAGAAACAATTGTCTCAGCATTGACCTAAATTAGACCTCTGGCAAGGAATTTCAAGACTATAATTTACTGCATGCCTGTGCGATTAAAGGACAGAACTGTCTGTCTCAAGAAATAGGCAGTAATGAATAGAAGTCTCATTTTCAACAGATACTGCTGCATACTTGACCCTACCGTAATGAATTTGCTAACAGTTTATTATGTTTAGAAACAACTAGCTGTGTGTAGCATTGAATCTGTGCTAGAGTTTCCTTTTTTTTTTTTAAAGAAACATTTCTTTGTAAACAAGTAACTTCTTTAAATGGTGTGAAGCAATTCTCCAGGGCCATTGTTTTGAGTTGTCTTTTGTTCTTTTTAAAGCAGTCAACACATTTTACAATATCACTGATAATCATTTTAAACTCAATTTATCCCAAATCACTGACAGACCATAAATATAGTTTTGTCTGGTTACAATAGTGGAAACAAAAGAGGCTCCCGTTTAGTGAAGCTATATAATAACTTGGATTTTCAACTTAGAGAAAGGAGAATAGTGATAGAAATGCACTCACTATTTGTGTTCATGTTTAACATGTATGGGCCTCAGCAGAAGTGGAAAGTAAATCTAGTTTCCTTTATGGTTTCCACACCCTACTGGGAGCCTACTCAAATGCATTAAGCCTCTCCCTTCCAAAGCTGATATCTTCCCCTCTCAAATGTTATCTTTTTTCCCCTTTTCTTTTTTATTTATTTTCTAACATCATTGTCCGTTTTTGTACAATATTTGATGTCTCCCCTTACATTTATTTGTTTATATTTATATGTATTCCCCATAAATCTCCTACCACCCATGAGCCATCACCAGAGTTCCTTGTGCTCTTTTCTCCCCTGTTTGGATCCCTTTTCTTCCCCTCCCTTGCTGTATGTCTCAGATCTATGGAAACCTGTTCTATGTTTATTGCAGCACAGTTTACAATAGCTAAGATATGGAAACAAGCTAACGTCCCAAAAAAATATGATTGGATCAAAGACTTGTAGTGTATACACACACACACACACACACTCACACACTTACACAATGGAATACTACTCAGCAATCAAAAAAAGATAAATGTTACCTTTAAAAAGGAGATTGATTATTTATTATTTATTTGCTCCTTAACAGAAAAACTCATTTTTAATGAACCCCCTTCCAAGGATATTTGCATTTAAGACTTATCTTAATTATTCTAAGTATAATAATAATAGTTATTATTACTGTTAAAAAGGAACAGTCATAGCCTGAAAGAAGAGAGGTGGAATAATATTGAGTTAGTGGCTGTGTTTGTACTATCAGTCAGAGTTGCCTGGGAAAAAATCCATTATATGTAATTTAATCTTAAAATAATATAAAGAAGTATAATATTATACAAAGGTCTTATTGTGCCAAAAGAAAGAAATATGAATTCAGAATATTTTAAAAAATAACTGGTTTACATACTTTTTTAAAAGAGAAAGAAAGATGCTATCCATGCCATTATCTAGAATGAACAGAATAAGAGCTCTGAGGGCTCTGAGATCCAGCAAATTTTTTTTTAAAAGATTTATTTATTTTTATACAAGAACTGGGGTACAGGCCAGATGCGTGGGAGTGCGAGAGGATTCACCAGAGACAGAGTGGGGAATAGAACAAGCAGACTGATGAAATACACTGCTGAGGGGAGCAGTGGGTGAGACAGGAGAGGTCTGCTGCACCATGTGGGTAGCTTCCTCGCCGGGGATCAATCTTGTGCTGCAGAGGCTGATGTTAGCTTCATAGGTAGTGTCTTAACCCCTTGTGCCACCAGGTAGGCCTAAGATGCAATCTTGGAAAGAATTGAGAAAATGCTTCCCCAGAGGCAGAGAGTTTTGAAGTGAGGAGCTATTAAAGAAGTTAATTTACACTTCCATCTATTTAGACAAGACAACCTTTTAACCTGAGCAATCAATACATTTCAGTACTTGCTGCTCTCCCCCTAACTTTGTACATCAATCACCTCTTTGTACACCCCTTAGTTCCACTCCCTCCTCCAGGCTTCAGTTCCTCCCAGAATGCTGGTCCCAGGATGACTTAAAGGCCTAAGGATTTTTCTTCCTCTTTCCCTAACAGTCATACCTCTTTCTCTGAGATACCCCCGTTACACTCTATAAAGAAATTCTTTCAGTCCTACCCAAACCCTGTGTCTGGGGCCCTAGCTGTTATTTATACCCCTTGACCTTGTTCTACTCTCTGGCTTAGTGCCTTTCTTCCTCTGAAATTCTGGCTGAGGAAAGCAGCATTTTGTGCTCAAGACAGGCACCATGTTCTCCCATCTTTAGGTCTCTGTTCTCTATTGACTGTACCACAACGTACAGCCCATCACTGCGTCCTATCAGAATCCTGCCCAACTTTCACACCCAGCTCAGCTATTCGGTGGGCACAAGGGTAGCAGAGACAAGGCACCAGGACAGTCCTGATCACAGTCACATAGCCTAGACACTCAGAGTGGCCTGGAGTTGGCCTGTAGCACTGCCCTTTGAACACAACTGTGCTGTACATTTTTAGTCAATACCCACACCAATTTCCACAGTTCAACTTATCAAATATCAAAAGAAAAACATGTGCTCAAGTTCCCATACCCAAACCATACATTTCTTTAGCACATACAGCAATTATCAAAAAGTGAGCTACAAAGTCAGTGTCCTGCCTGCCCTTCTGCTCTTAGCTCTATATTTTCTACTCTTTCACTCTCTCTCTCTCTCTCTCTCTCTCTCTCTCTCTCTCTCTCCCCATCTCTCTATCTTTTTCTCTCCCTCCACCCTCCTTTCTTCTCTCTCCATCCCTCTCCTTTCATATATATTGATTTTTAGACCTTTGCTGCTACCGCTTTATGTGTCATAATCCTGCAGGGAATCGAGTAGAGGCTTCCAATTAGATTCATTACAAGTTCCCTTAAGAAATGATTAGGAAGGTGGAGTCCCAGGTGGGTGATTCCCTCTGTAATCCCAGCAGCATTTTCAGTGTGCTTGCCAAACCAGACCAGTGTTTAAATGCCACACTTACTACTCAATCATCAAGGGATCCTTGGGAGTTTGCAAAACTGTGGGTGCATCTGAGCATAAAGTTGTGCATTACTGAATACATTCATGTTACAATAGAGGAAACCAAAAATATTGTTCTCTGCTATCTGTTGTCAACTGGCAGTTCATGATCACTGTTAATTAGTGCATGGACTCTGGTAGTCAGATGATGCTGAGTTCAGATTCTAGTGACAACACTCACTAGTTATAGGACTTTGTGAAAATTACTTAACTTCTCTGAACCTTAGTTTTCTTGTCTGTAAAGTTGGAGCCACAATTAGACTTTGAGGACAAATGAAGTCAACAGAATACTGAGCATATAGTGTTCAAACAAATGACAGCTATTATTACTATGAAAATTCACATATCCAATGGAATGTGAACTACTTCTAATTTCCAAAGTCATACTTTTGAAGTTGTTAAGCTCTTTGTGAACTCATCAGGCTATAAAGATGATGGGAAGAAAGGAAAAGGAGACAGGAGAAGAGGTTTACCTATTCTCACTGGGTTCCATGTTCTCTATTGCCAAGTTTTTTTATGCAAATATGATAGAGATCACATTCTTCCTTTTTTTCCTTTATACATCTCATTTCCTGCAGTCATTCATCTAGTACAGCTTGAAGAAGTCCTTAATCAGGATAGAGGAAAATGTGATGTCAATGAAGTCCTTCTTTCTGCTCAGGTGAGTTGTGGGAAAAGACAAATGGACAAACAGAAGACAAATGGACAAACAAGTAGCCTGCCCCTCCAGGTTAGAAAATGGAAAAAAGTAGAAGAGATGGTAAATAAACTGAGGGAGAGCTGGACACAGAAGCAGAGTCAACCCATGCTCTACTCTCAGTTAAGAATTCTGAGAGGGGCTTTCCTGGTGGCACAAGGGGTTAAGATGCAACCAATAAAGCTATCCGCAGCCTCTACAACACGAGTTCAATCCCCGGGCAGGGTGCTACCCACATGGCGCAGCAGACCTCTCCTGACTAGCTCGCTGTTCCCTTCAGCAGTGTATTTCACTCAGTCTGCCTGTTCTGTTCCCCACTCTGTCTCTGGTGAATCTTCTCACCCCCCACACCTCTGGCCTGTACCCCAGTTCTTGTATGCATAAATAAATAAAATCTTAAAAAAAAATCAAAAAAAATTCTGAGAGGAAACCGCTATGTAAGATGAACTACACCACCCTAGGATGACCACAGCTCAATGAAGATGATGGAGAAGCACAGTTCAGCAGAGGGCCTGCATGTCCCCTCCAAACCTGTCTTAGTTCTTAAAAACTATGGAAGGACTCTGGAAGTTCCCACAATTCCTTGTGGGAGACAAGTAACAGAAGTGTAGCCGTAGGTCCTGCTCTAGTAGGGCCTCTGTGATTAGGTGTAAGGTAACCTAACCTGGATAGAAGACCAATGTGTAGGCCAAGGGTCAGATAGCGGGACTGGCTCATACTTGATGGAGTCTACAATATGGGCAGATATAAGATGGGGTAGGTGTGACCACACCAAGGAACTACACTGCCCTTGGGGAAGCACTATTGCACGCCTGATTGTATCAGCTGACCTACAGCAGAATCACAAGACAGATAAAGGACTAGCTCCCTTGTCATGATGGGCTTTACATGCCCAGACACCATGCTGGTGGAGAAGTGCTGACAGAGAAGTGGGAAATGGAAACACCGTGCATCTGCCCGGAAAGATTTTAATTTTTTTTTTTTTAGCAATTCTTTTTTTTCTTTTAAGATTTATTTATTTACTTATACAAGCACTGCGTACAATCAGAAGCATGGGAGGGTGAGAGAATTCACCAGAGCCAGAGCAGGGAGCAGAGCAGGCAGAAGGACCAAAGTGCACTGCTGAGGGGAGCAGTGGGCGGCAGGAGAGGTCTGCGCGCCATGTGGGACCCTCGCTGGCGGCTGGGGATCGAACCGGCGCTACAGAGGCTGCGGGCAGATTCGCAACCCAGCGCTCAACTGCTGCGCCACCGGGGAGGCCCAGGAAAGATTTTAATTTTGTCCTAAGAGATGTCTGGCCTTTGCCCTGAGTGGTAACCTCTCACCCCTTGGAATATCCTGCCTCTTAGGCATCCTTGTTCTCCTGAGAGTCTTAGAGCATGTCAAAAAGTCTTTACACGGGGCCTCCCTGGTGGTGCAAGTGGTTAAGACGCAACCTATGAAGCTAACCACAGCCTCTGCAGCACAAGTTCGATCCCTGGCCAGGGAGCAACCCACATGGTGCAGCAGACCTCTCCTGACTTGCCCGCTGCTCCCCTCAGCAGTGTATTTCAGCCATTCCACCTGTTCTGTTCCCCACTCTGTCTCTGGTGAATCTTCTCACCCCTTGCACCTCTGGCCTGTACCCCCATTCTTGTATGCATAAATAAATCTTAAAAAAAAAAAAAAGGTCTTTACTAACAATGTGACCGATGGTAGGGGCTCTGGAGGTTTTGGAAGCTAAGGTTAAGCTTGATCTACATGACCGAGTCCCAATTAAAACTCTGGGTAGCATGGCTCAAGGTGGCTTCCTGGCTGGCCACCCAGCTTTGCTAGGAGGAGTGAGCATTGTTAGAGACTTACTGGGAGAGAAAAATTGGAAGCTTTGTTCTTAGAACTCTCCTGTATTCTGCCACAGGTACTGCTTTCTTTGGTCCATTTTAATCTGTAGCTTTTGTTGTAATAAACCATAATTGTGAGTGTAACAGTGGTCAATGAGTCCTGTGAATCTTACAGCAAGTCATGAAGCCTGAGGGTGGTCTTGGAGACTTCCCATCTCCATGTGTCTCATGGAGACACCTGCTGTGGCCATTGGAGAAAATTTTGTCCATTAGAGAACACAGAGAAGCCTCATTGTCATGCTGAATTAGAGTGACATTTTGTAAGTATGTAGCCTAAGGACTCCTTCACACTCCAAATAAGACAAAGATGAAAGAATTAGGATTGTACTTCTTTCTTCCCTCAGAGCATAGAAGAGGACATGGGCATTGCCTTCAAAGATTTTTTTTTTTAAAGATTTATTTATTTGTGCATGCAAGAGCTGGGGTACAGGCTAGAGGTGTATGTGTGGGCGGGGGGCGAGAGGATTCACCAGAGACAGAGTGGGGAACAGAACAGGCAGATTGACTGAAATACACTGCTGAGGGGAGGAAGGGAGCAGTGGGCGAGTCTGGAGAGGTCTGCTGTGCCATGTGGGCTGCTCCCTGGCCGGCTGGGAATCAAACTTGTACTACAGAGGATGCAGATAGCTTCAAAGGTTACGTCTTAACCCCTTGTGCCACCAGGGAGGCCCTGCCTTCAAACATTTTAAAGCTCTCGGGTGAAAAGGAACTTAAATTGGTTTGTCTGAACAAAGGGTTATATAAAATTCAACTGAGACAAGTTATGGAGGAACAGATTTCAGGTTATTTTCTGCACAAACTTAGTTCTAAAAACAAAAGGGACTGGCTCAAAGGTAGTCAAGATCCTTATCACCAGAGATTTACAAATAGATCTGGATGAAATCTTGGACTCAGTTTGTGTCCTTAGATATAAAAGCACAAATAGATCATACACTTAAACAAGATATAATCAGGCAGTACAATTTGACTGTGTTTCTGGCTTATGTTGCTTAGCTTATGAATTAGGGTCTCCCTGGTGGTGCAGGTGGTTGAGCGCCGCACTGTGAAGCTGTCTGCAGCTACTGCAGCGTGGGTTTGATCCTGGCCAGCTGGCGAGAATCCCACATGGCGCAGCAGACCTCTCCTGTCTCACCCGCTGCTTCCCTCAGCAGTGTATTTCATCAGTCTGCCTGTTCTGTTCCCTGCTCTGTCTCTGGTGAATCCTCTTACCCTCCCACACATCTGGCCTGTACCCCGGTTCTTGTATACCTAAATAAATCTTTAAAAAAAAAAGAATTAGTTTTAAAGAGACTTTGAATGTTGAGTGTTCTGTCCCTCATTATACAAGTAAGGATATTGAGGTCCAGTGAGGGAAAGGACTTAGCAAGAGTGCTGCCATGAGTATGAGGGTGATCTGGCCCCAAGCATGAGATTCTAGCAAGTAACACCTTGATGGCTTTCAAATCTTTGACTGCAACCCACTAAAGAATGTGAACTTGGATATACGAACATACATAATGATCCTGAGGCTGCACAAAACAACTTCCTTTACTGTATGTGATGCAGTCTAACTCCTCTTCTATTTTCTTTTTTTTTTTAATGCAAGTTAGAGCCTCTAAATTGATTTCACAAACCCAAAGATTGAAAATATACTACAGTAAAGATGCTTTAAAAATGGATACCTTCAACTGAGCAAGTGTAAAAAATTTTGAAATGAGAGTGACTGGTGCCTTGTTATCAGTAAGACTCACTTTGTGAACTGTGAGGGATGTGGTCCAGAAATGCAATTCCCCTAATCTTCATTAATCAAATATTCACATGAAACTCACTATAGACAGAGTAACCAAACATTCCAGCACACATTAATTTGGGTGGTTAAAAACTAAAATATGGGGGCCCTCCCTGGTGGCACAAGTGTTTAAGTCACAGCACTATGAAGCCACTGCAGCATTAGTTTGATCCCTGGCCAGGGAGGTACCCACACGGCGCAGCAGACCTCTCCTGTCACCCTGCTGCTCCCCTCAGCAGTGCACTTCAGTCAATCCGCCTATTCTGTTCCCCACTCTGTCTCTGGTGAATCCTCTCACCGCTCCACCCTGTACATCTGGCCTAACCCCAGCTCTTGTATGAGTAATTAAAATAAATCTTTTAAAAAAAAAAAAAAGCCACCAAAAATGTCAAATAAAAATAATGGATAACACCCAATAGTGTTTACCACACATTGCTGAAAGATACATGAGGATAATAGAAGAAATCAGTAAACACTATGGGGCGGGGAAGGAAGGGGAGAGGAAGGACTAGGGTCAAAATAAGGGGGGGTGCAATTGTATAGGGAATAAAACCATAATGAAAATGCATACATTGTGCAAAAATGAAAAATGATGTAAGAATTATATAAAATAAAATATTAATTAAAAAAAGAAGAAATCAGTAAACAACATAAAATATAGTCAATGTAAGATTTCAGAATGTTTCAACCAGTTTGTTTCCAGTTGCATAAAGGAAAAGAGTTTGGCACACTCTCAGGTTTCTGACTAAATCCCTGGCACAGACAAGAACTAAATGGTCTTAGCACCTCTGATCCTCCCTCAAGACAATTGAAAGCATTCCTGAAGACAAATGCATTTTGATTGGCCCTCCAAGGAGTGAGGGGTTGTTCTCTTCTCAAGAGAGAGAATCAAGAGAATTTGGATAAATCATCTTCACCCATCTTCCTGTTTCCCTTTTTACCAACTACAAGCCTTTTGGGTACTGCACACCAGCTCCCTGGTTTCTCTGGCCAAAGAAGTTTTCCTTGTCCATTTTGCCTAGTGGTTTGTTGTACCACACACTTCTGCTATCACATCCATTAAATGATTAAATCTTTTGTTTCCCTAATATTTTTTTTTCATACTCAACTGTAAATGCTGAAGGAATATAAATAATTACTTATTGGGTCTTCTACGCCTAAGGATAAAGGTTGAGATTGAAAGGAATTGGATGGCTGTTTTTCTGGGCCAAGGGTAAGTCATGAAAAATATTCCCCCTCCTGCAGACCCTAAAGGCAACCCTACTATTTGTTTACAGGGTCTCTCTCTTTTTGAAGTTACAGTGGTATGGAGAAAACTGGACTGGCAGTATAATTATTTTTAGGCATCAGCTCCTATTTACAAAATGTTGGTCACCTAATGGGATCATAAATCAAATCCAAACAGTTTCATTTGGTGTATATGTTCTTCATTACTCACTGTAGGGGAGAGAGTTGGTATAGGGAAAATATTTTTATTCCCCTCTCCAACAATGGTATAATTCTGAACCTTATAGGATATCACACAATTCTATTGCTTGATTATTTTATATCAATTCTACCCTGTCATGAGGCAAAATAAATAGCTTTTGAAAACTTCATTCTGTGGTCCTTATTTGTGGTTTTACAAATAAAATGATGCAAGTGTTGAGGCAAACAAAATGCTTAAAAATCTGTCAAGCAACATCAGTTTTGCATAAAAAAGTACTCAGCAACTGTTTCAGTGGCTTTTCTTTGTTGTTGGCAGAAATAATGCATGAATAGCATGCTAACTTAGAGGTGATTTTGAGTTTCATGACTATATAAAAAACTGAGTATTTAGTTTAATAAGAAATATTGGGAGGGAGTTGTGGTAGAATTGTTGGCTTATATCTTGACAAAGTATCAGAGGGAAGAAAGAAGGAGCACAGGGGACTGTGGTGATGGTGCACGGGTGTGTTTGTGAAGGAAATTCTATGGGGACTACACCTGAGTGGGGTGGGGAATAAAGCAAACATTGTTTAAAATTGAACAATGATGTAAAAAATAAACAAAAAACTTGACAAAGTGATATGATTGAAATGAGTTAAATATTAGCCATGCTTGGGCCTCCCCTGGTGGCGCAATGGTTGAGCGCTGGGCTGCGAAGCTGCCCGCAGCCTCTTCAGCTGCAGCGCCGGTTTGATCCCCGACCGCCCATGAGGGCCCCACATGGCTCACAGACCTCTCCTGCCGCACCTGCTGCTCCCCCCAGCAGTGTATTTCATCAGTCTGTCTGTTCTGTTCCCTGCTCTGGCTCTGGTGAATTCTCTCACCCTCCCGCGCTTCTGACTGTACCCAGTGCTTGTATAAATAAACAAATAAATCTTTAAAAATATATATATATATTAGCCATGCTTAATATTTTATATGTTATGCCCCATTACAAAAAGTACATGGATCACATTAATGACTTCTTTGGATCATAAAGATAAAAATTTCTATTCAGATGAATACCATTTCATTATTACCTGCCCTGCTCCGTGAAGTTAAAAAACATAATATTCATATTTATTTATAATAATACAAAATTCCCATTTTAAAGCATGGTGGCCAATGAAATGTTTAAGTTTATCACAGTACATTAAAAGAAGGGTTTTTTTTGATAGGTTGTAGAATACAGCAAGGGCCTCCAATGAGAAAGTCAGTGTTTATTTGACACACTTCAGCACCAGACATCAACCACTTCCAATTCCAAGTTCATTGCCAGATGCTCCTTACCCCTAAACTTCTGCAGATTTCAAGACTTTGCAAGGAGGAGTGTTGAAAATATTGTCAACAAGTTACTTTAGGTTGTAAGCAGTAGAAACCTACTTAAACTAGCTTCCTGAGGAGAAGTCATTATCATGATAAAAGGAGGACAGAAATAAATGAATTCTCAAGTGATGAAAAGACCTGGAGGAAACTTAAGTGCCTATTACTAAGTGAAAGAAGCCAATCTGGAAAGGTCATATACTGTGTGATTCCAACTATATGACATTCTGGAAAAGGCAAAACCTGCAGATTGTTAAAAGATCAGTGGTTGCGACAGGCTGATTAGGGGAGGAATGAACAGGTGGAGAAAAAAATGAATTTTAGAGCAGTGAAACTAGAGTGTATGATTTTTATTTTTTTAAAGCTTTATTTATTTATGCATATAAGAACTGGGATACAGGCCAGAGGTGTGGAGGGTGAGAGCATTCACCAGAGACAGAGTGGGGAACAGAACAGGCTGACTGACTGAAATACGCTGCAGAGGGGAGCAGAGAGGTCTGCCGCGCCATGTGGGTAGCTCCCTGGCCAGGGATTGAACTCCTGCTTGCTGCAGTGGCTGAGGATAACTTCATAGGTTGCGTCTTAACCCCTTGCACCACCATGCCCCTACTGTGTATGATTTTTAAATAATTGAGACATGTCGTTATGCTTTAGTCCAACCCACAGAATGTACAACACCAAGACTGACCCCCAAATGCTGGGATATACAGGTCTGGTGTTCTCCTCTGATTTAGGGGGTCTGAAATTCCTCCCCTGATCCTCCTTGGACTCCTTTCCTCTCCTTTCCCTTCCTTCTCTAGGTGCACAACCTAGTAAACTCCATGAATGCCAATCTCCAGCTTAGATTCTGCTTTCCAGTGGTGACTTAAATAAATTGAGACAAGCAAAAGTGAGTTTATTAAAGAATTAAGACTCAAAACTTGAGCCCAGGTATAGTTTCCAGGTACCTCTGGGAAAGTTGCTCTTACTCTCAATCTCACAATGAGAATCTTACATTGTCTACAAGGACATTTTGCATGTTCAAGGATTTTTATAGAGAAAGTCCAGAAAGGTGTCTGGTTATGTATCTATTTGATGTTGTCTATGTGTTGAGGAAAGCAAAGAGAGTTGTTAAATTTATCTTTTTATTTCAAGTTTTGTCTTCTGGGAGCTGGGACCTCCAAGTCTGCCTTTTGTTTTGAAGTTACTGATTTACTTGGAAAGAACTTTTGTTGTCGCTGATTTCTTTGCAAGGCCAGTCCAGTTGTGCCTTGACTCTTTAGCTTGTGCCCATTAGTTGAGACCAGGGAGAGGGGTGCACCTTTAATTGGTGATTTTAGTTTCACCAGGGAATCTAATCTGTGGCAGTCACCAATATATTTTCAATCACGTCATAGCTGCTGCAGATATCTTGAAATATTATATATGTTTATCCCATTTCAACATTATAGTAGTTATTAGGCTACTGGCTAATACTATTTATTTTATTTTATTTTTTAAGATTTACTTTTATTGGACCTCCCTGGTGGTGTAGGCAGTTGAGCACAGCGGATTCGATCCTGGCTGTCTGGGGAGATACCCACAGGCAAGAACCTGTGCCCTAGTTCTTGTATGTATGAATAAATAAATCTCAAAAAAATTTTTTTATTTATTTATGCATACAAGAACTAGGATGTAAACCAGAGGTGTGGAGGTGAGAGGATTCACCAGAGACAGAGTGGGGAGCAGAACAGGTGGATCTACTGAAATACACTGCTGAGGGGAGCAACAGGCGAGACAGGAGAGGTCTGCTGCCCATATGTGGGTCACCTCCCTGGCCGGGGATCGAACTCCGGCCTTAGCAGTGATAGGGCTGAGACTTACCCCTAGGCCACCAGGGAGGCCCCCAGAACTGGTTAATCTTTTGGTAATCACATAAATCTTATTTTATGCAGGATGGCAGAATATGTCACCCCAACACACACCAGTGGCATATGGATCATTTTGAGTCAAAGTTACTTGAAAAACAGCAGGGACAAAAGGGCTCTCTGACTTTCCCCTTTTTCATCTTTTTTTTTAAAAGATTTATTTATTTTTATACAGGATCTGGGGTACAGGCCAGAGGCGCGGGAGGTGAGAGGATTCACCAGAGACAGAGCAGGGAGCAGAACAGGCAGACGGAGGAAAGACGCTGCTGAGGGGAGCAGCAGGCCCGACAGGAGCGGTTTGCTGCGTCATGTGGGGTTCTCAATGGCCGGCCAGGATTGAACCCATACTGTAGAGGTGGTGGACATCTTTACAGTGCAGGGAATCAGAGCTGAAAGAAATCTACACCGACAAACCTCATAATGAACCTGCATCTTACTAGTCACTTCTCTACTAGCAACCAACCTACCTCAAGCCCCCCTGCTTTGCTATGTTTTCACAATTTTTTACTATTAATAGTCCAACTCAGTGTATGTGTTCAACTCTAACTGCTTCTTTGGGTCTTCATTTAAAGAGGGCTCCTGTGTCATGTGAAATTTATGGTAAACATCAATAGATCGTTATGCTTTTCTCTTGTTGACCAGTATTATGTCAGTTCAATTCTCAGGCCCAGCAGAAAACCCTAAGAGAATGAACTTTTAAGAGGTAAAATTTTGCCTTCCTACATGTGGATGATATTCTGAGGGGTCCATAGGCTTCACAGGACTGCCAAAGATAATAATTATCTGCCCTTGACAGATAACTGAGTACAAAAATCCTGGAAAAGCTCTCTCAGGAGGTCCTGAGCTTTCTTAAAGTTTAAATGTCTTCCATCTGCCAATGACTCCCTGATTTTTCTTTTCTTTTCTTCTTTTTAAAATCAGCAATGGTAGTGTTAATTGTTAATACTTAGTTAATTTTGGGGGTGTTCTTCATAGTAATATTGGTGAGGGCAGCCTTTAGTGATAATGGTCTTGGTAGTATCTATGAGGCATATCAGAGATGCCAGTTTGATATGTAACAAGTTCTAGTGACCTCTTTATGTTAGTGTATTAACTCATTAAATATAATTATGTCTTGAGGAACTTCTATAGTACTTAAGATTTCTATAAAAAAGAAGCCTGCCACATCCCCTAAAATACATAAAACTTTCTTCAAATGGATGAGCTATAAAAGTTCCTACCACATAACCTGTTTCATGACTTGGGATTTATCCTTAGATCCTAGATCAAAATTAAGGTCCACTGATTTATCCAAAGGACACAAAAATATTGATTCAAAAGAACAACAATACCTCTATGTTTATTGCAGCACTATTTACAATAGGTAAAACCTGGAAACAACCCAAATGCCCAAAAATAGATGACTGTATCAAGAAGATATGGTATAAATACACAATGGAATATTATTCAGCAATAAAAAAAGATAAACTCATGCCATTCGCAGCAACGTGGGTGGAGCTAGAAGGAATTACGCTCAGTGAAATAAGCCAGAAGGAAAAAAGAAAAATATCAGATGGTTTCACTTATACCAGGAATATAGGGAAACCAAATAAGACATCAGTGTGAAAAAATAATAACAGTACAAAACACAACAAAGCAAAAACAGACAATTATAAATCAGAGACATCCTGCAGGGGAGGAGGAGAGAGAGGGATCAGAGGGAGGGAGGAAGGAGCACAGGGGACTGTGGTGATGGTGCACTGGTGCATTGGTGAAGGAAACTCTATGGGGACTACACCTGAGGGGGTTCAGGGAAGCAAATATTATTTAAAAATGAACAGTGATGTAAAAAGTTAAAAAATTAAAAAAATAATTTAAGGCCCACCAATGCCTGTCTCTTGGTCCATACTTAGCAAGTATTTGTTGAATGTATGTTGAATAAGAGCTTGATGGTTATAACCATAGGTGTGACCTGATGTCCTTGACTTTAGGTGCCTCAAGATGAGAGAGTCACCATTGCGCTATTATAAATGCTCAATAATGATGCATATAGAAAGAGTATGAGTGACTATGGCATGAATCCTGTTTCTGCTCTACAAAATAGCACAGCTTATCCTCCACTCAGCTGAATGCCAATGAGAGCCCTTAGTTGATCTTTTCACATCCCCATCCCTCCTCCCTATTTATTCCCTACACACACACCAGGATGAATTTTTACAAATAATATAGCAAGTAGGGTCTCCCTGGTGGCGCAGGTGGTTGAGTGCTCACTGTGAAGCTGTCCGCAGCCTCTGCAGCACGGGTTCAATCCTGGCCAGGCAGGGAGAGATCCACATGGTGAGGCAGACCTCTTCTGTCTTTCCTGCTGCTCCCCTTAGCAGTGTATTTCAGTCCATCTGCCTGTTCTGCTCCCTACTCTATCTCTGGTGAATCCTCTCACCCTCCCACACCTCTGGCCTGTACCCCAGTTCTTGTATAAATAAATAAATCTTTAAAAAAAAAAAGAATACTGTGACAATTTAAAAAAGTAATAATATAGCAAGTAATCCTGGAGTAAGTACCAAGATAATAGTTCATATTTCCCAAGTGTTCACTCTGAGCCACTCACTGCTATTGTGGCATATAATCATTTCAACAAGACTGTGAGGTACTAATCATCACCATTCTACATATATACAAAATAAGGATTATAGAAGAAAAATAACTTTTCCAAAATCACACAGCTATAGTAGGTGGCAAAACTGGGATGATGATTTCCAGTTCAAAGTTTGTCCTTTATCTTTTTATAAAGTAACTTTTATCATGATAATTTTCAAATGCACCCAAAAACACAGAGATTTGTTATATATACAGAATGTGTAACAAACTCTCACACAGATTCAGCAGTCATTAATGTTCTGACAACTTTATTTCATCACTAGTCCCCCCACACACACACTTTTTATCCTGTTCTTTTTATTTGGAATATTTTAAAGCAAACCCTTGCCATTACAAAATTTTGCCCAGAAGAATAGGAAAATCAGTAGAACCCAACATAACACATCAGTGGACTAATGTTTTTAAAATGTTAACCTAGTCATACCATTTCCTGCTTGAATTACTATAAGAGATTCTTCTTTGGATCTACTGAAATGCACTGCTGAGGGGAATGGCGGGTGAGACAGGAGAGGTCTGCTAAACCAGGTGGGCCAGCTCCCTGGCCAGGGGATGGAAGCCATGCCGCAGCGGCTGGCAATTACTTGATGGAGCTGAGACCCAACCCCTGTACCACTAGGGAGGCCCCAAGATTCTTCTTTGGGACAAAGATTTTGGGAGGTAAATCTTTCACAAGATCTCTGCCTTGCTTTACAGAAGGTGTTGCTGCCTAGAATTTTCTTGAGCAAGATAGAGATCTTGTGAAAGATTTACCCCAAATGAGCTTTGTCCCACGTAAGAACCTCAGCATAATTTAAACAGGAATTGGTATGATTAAGTTAACATTTTAAAAACATTAGTTCTACTGATTTTACTATTTTGCTTTTCCGTTGGGTTAGGCCTTCCTTTATCTTTTCTTAAGCATGGAATGTGGAATGTCTTTCCTTCTCCCCATCCTCATTTAGATATTCCTTCCTCAGAAAGATCATTCTGTTTCAATTTAGATTCCAAGTTCTTTTCTAATTTTCCCTTAGCCTATATTTCTTTCTTACAGCTTCCTGTTCTTTGCTTTCATGTCACTTCTCACAAAGGATGATTTAAATTTATTTGCGTGTTAGTCTCTGCCACTGGTCTGTAGGAGACTCATCAGTTTTGTTCACTGATCTACACTTTGCCCAACATTCCTTTTACTAATATATATATATTTATAGTGTATCATTTACAATTAAAAGTATATTTTTAAAGGGAGCAATTATATTAGATTTTGAAAAGAATGGCCTGTTTTGCTTAAATATTGAATCTTCATTCTTTGTGGCTACAATAATAAATGTGACTGTTCATCAATATCAAAATGATTTTCATCATGCATAAGAAAAAAAGACACCCTTTTCCTAGCATATAAAATTTTTCCCCATTGTCCTCAAGAGCTGGAACTATATAACATACTTTTCTTTTGGTTCTAAATACATATTTTTTCAGAAATGCTTTGAGGGTGTTTTAGATCATCAGTAAGAAATTCAGGTGACTTTCTCACAAATGTTGAGTCAGATCCTAGAGATAGGTCTTAAGGCAGTCAGTATAAAATAGTCATTTCCTTTTACTAAGAAGCACAGACAGTCTGGCATTGATTTTATCTGAAACAGCAGCCTGCGTCAGACTGCTAGTTTGAAATATTGTTTTGGGCCAAATTTCTATGGTAGTATGTATAAAATGGAATTATAGTTCATTGCTACATTTTGCTGCAGTTACTGGCATGATGGATTTTAGGTACTCAACCAGAGTACAGTTAGCATTATGATTTAGTAAAGTGGATGAATGTGGAACATTTGTTCTCTTTCTGTTTTATTATAATGTCTTTACTAGATAGTATTAGAAAAGTAATATATGTACATTGTTGAAAATTGGAAAATGCTGTAGAGTATAAGGAAGAGAATGAAAATTACTGATGATCCTGCCAGCAAGAAATAATCATTGCTAATTCTGGCTTATTTGCTCTCATATTTTTCCCAACATGAAATTACTGATATTTGATCCTCCTTTTGATGTGTAAAAGTGTTAGTTCATATATTTTACTGTAGGTAGCTAAATAATGTCACACATATATATTTTCATACTTAAGAACATACTAAAAGGGTCATTTTGTAGCTTGCTTTTTAAATGGATATTATATTTAAATATTTATTAGAAAGATAAAACACTTTGAAAATGTTGTCATAAATGACTAGTCTATTCCAATCTAAGAAAGTATTATCACCTATCTAATGATTTCCTTACTACAGGACATATCAGTTATTTCCAGTTTGTTACCATTATGACTAATAGTGCTCTAGCAAACATCTCCATATATTGATATAATTGTTTGTATTTATTTCAGATTATTGTTATTTTTAGAAATGGCATTCTTGGTTACAAGTTATAAATATTTTCTATTAGTACATATTGCAAGGAATTTGGTTTTAACAAGAAATATGTGTTTTGAGTGCAAAAACCCTGGTTGTTTTGCTCACCTCTGTGTCCTCTGTAGCTAAACTGTTACCTATCATACAGAAGGTACCCAATGAAGCATTTGTTCAATGGATTAACATATGGCACCAGTCAATGAAAATAAAGAGTGTTTCAGAAAGTAGCATTTACTCCTCTCCTGTAACAGATATTTTATAGTAGCTGACAATTTGAACTCTCAAATTACAAAAATTGTAGCTTAGCAGCTCTTTCTACCCACTTGTGTGTGGGTAGAAATGCCACACCCACTTGTGTGTGGCATCTTCTCCTTTCATTTTCCTAATAAACATGTCCTTTTAAAATGTAAAAAAGAAAAAAAAATTGTACCTTAAAATAGAGTCTTCCTTACTAGCTGTGTGACCTTAGGAACCATATATCTTCCTTTAGCCTCTGTATTCTCCTCTGTGAAATCAGAAGATTGGCTGAGATGTGAGAAGTAAAGAAGGTAATTTGTATAGAGATGTATTATGGTGTGAAGCACATAGTAATTGCTCAGTAAATGTTTCCTATTACTATTTTCCATTATTGGGAAATTTTGAAAATACTTTTATTCCTACAAACTGATAATTCCATGTAAGTATCTCAAAAATGAGTTAGGAATTACAGATGAGAAAATATAACTGAAAAATTTATAAGACTTCATAACCTTTAAAATTCCTTGTTGGTTGTTTTTATTACCTCAGGTCTATTTCCCTCTGATGGGCAACAGAAAAATCTTCACAGGGGAGAGCTCCTTCTCCTCGATGGGGAGCTGAAGATCATAGAACCCCACTCTTCAAATAGTCTTTCAAGGAAAGTGTCACCAACAGAAAGAATGACATACATTACAGTGATGCAGACAGCAGCAGAAACAAGGGGACGCAGACTGAGGAAGTACTTTGAGACTTGAACACTCTCTGAGATGGACAGTTTCCTGACCGTGTGTGGCTGGGTAGGTAGGGTCACGGGCAGCAGCACATAGATGCTGAGTGAGGACAGAGCAGGTGCTGCCACATTGGGGCTTGACTGGCAGCAGGTTGGCAACAGGGAAGGAGTGACCCTGGGTGGGTGTGTTGGTGTTGAAAGCCGGGGCCATAGCAAGCATAAGTTTCAGATGTGCTATGTTCAGTCACTTAATCTAGAACTATTATTGTGAGCCTACTATGTGCCAAACACTGTCGTAACCCAGAGAAATCAATAGTGAGCAAACACTCCACCTTTTGTGGAATTGTACTCTAGTGGGAAGATATAGACAATAAATAATAAATGTAATACATACGTGTGTTTTATGTTAGAGGGCGATAAATGCTTTGGGGGGAAAAAGAGCTGTACAATAGCAATGGCATTTGTATGTGGTGGAGAGGATGTCTGCAATATTAAGAGGGGTTTAGTATGAGTAGATCTGGTTCAAAAAGTGGTTGGAGCCAAGGCTTGATAAGCTGTACATATATAGGGTCAGGGATGGAGAGACATTCTAGAGAGAGCACTAGGAAGTACAAAGTGCCCAAATTGGAGTATCTCTTTTTTTGAGAAAAATTAGGGAGTCCAGAGTGAATGAGGGAGTGCATGGTAGAAAAGAAAGGCAGGGAGATCCATGGAGGACCAGTTGGGTACTGCCCAGAAGGTTGCCGACCTGTTAGATAGATCTGGATCAGAGTTTCTTAGCTATGTTCTATGAGCTAATATTTTGCAGTGGAGCTTTCCTTGGCTTATGTCCAGACTGCTCCACGAACGTGTGCATGGACTCTGTCATTAGTCATTCTTCAATGTTTTCCCTTTTGTGGACAAGCCTGGGGAAAGAAGCAGATAAAGGTAAATCCCAGAGAGGTCCTCCCTGGGTATTTGTTCTGGGCAATTTGAGATGTTGCAAGAGTCTGGATGCTGCATATGTTGCTGTACCTTCCATCCCTTCAATGGCATAATAAGGGACACCTCAATTCTTGGGCACTATAACTGTCCCTTTAAACCCCAAATGAAAAGATCTTGCTGAAATGGGAAGGTTTAATTCTCCAAAGGCAAACAAAGTTGTGGCAGTCTTTCCACTAAAATGGCCTGTTTAATTATTAATAAAAGCACTCACAATAATGAAGAGGAAGCAGGTAAGATTAAGGACTATGGGGGCCTCCCTGGTGGTGCAGCGGGTTGAGCGCAGCACTGTGAAGCAGTCCGCTGCCTCTGCAGCACGGGTTCGATTCCTGAGTGGCCAGGGAGATTCCCACATAGCACAGCAGACCTCTCCTGTCTCTCCTGGTCTGCGTGTTCTGTTCCCTGCTCTGTCTCTGGTGAATCCTCTCACCCTCCTGCGCCTCTGGCCTATACCCCAGCTATTGTATAAATAAAAAATAAATCTTTAAAAAAGAAGATTAAGGACTATGATTATTCATGATGTCTATAAGGAGATAGATCACTCCATAGTTCTTCAAAATACTCAACATTCTCCAACTTTAGAGTCAAAAGCTAATATATTTTTTTGAATTTTAAGATTTGGGTGGCTGAACATAGTGTTTTAAAAAGCTGTTTATAGTTTTGTTAGGGGAAAAAGGATGTCCTAAAGCTAATTCCATACAGACTTTGTGGACTCCACCCCCACCCCAGGCCAAAGCCAAAAGACACTGGGAACTCCAAATCCCATCACCACCAAAGGGAAGGTGGCTGGGACCTGAGGGTGGGGTTAAGCAGCCAGGTTGGGTATAAAAGCCAGACACGTGGGCTTTGGAGGGGATCCCCCCATTTTGGCTCTCCACCAGCACGCAGCGTTGGGCCAGCTAGGAGAGTGTCTTTGGGTTTCCAGGTCGCTGGTTCAGGTAGGACACATTAAAGATTTTATTTCCCTATTTTCTCCCTGAGTTGTACATTTCCTTAATTCTCTTTCCCTTGTAAATAAACCTTTTATTAACCTTTTGTGTGTGCCTGTAGTGGAGTATTAGTAAGTCCCTTTTAAGCGTGCAGGTGAGGACCCACAGCCAGGCAACCCGTTTTATATCAGGGTTGCCCCATAACAGTTTTACCATTTTTTTAACCTTCATCTCAGACTCCTTATTTTTAAACATAGGTGCTCTCTATATGAAAATCCAAAGCTTGATGTGTTGAAATTTCAGGAATGTTGAAACATTAAAATAGATATTTAGAAATCCCATTATTTACTTGTTTTGAATTCATGTGAATATACATATAATATAATTCTAAATAGTTAAAGAAACCATTAGGGGCCTCCCCTGGTGGCGCAAGTGGTTGAGCACCATGCTGTGAAGCTGTCCGCAGCCTCTGCAGTGCCAGTTCAATCCCAGCCAGCCGGCAAGGGTCCCACATGGCGCGGCAGATCTCTCCTGTCTCACCTGATGCTCCCCTCAGCAGTGTATTTCAGTCTGTCTGACTGTTCTGCTCCCCACTCTGTCTCTGGTGAATCCTCTCACCTTCCCGCACACCTGGCCTGTACCCTGGTTCTTGTATAAATAAATAAATAAATCATAAAAACAAAAAGAAAAAGAAACAATTAGAAAACTCTGCTAAGAAGTAGAAGGTCAATGGAGTAATAGCTAACTAGATGGAATTAAGCCTTTTTGAGTAGCCACTCTTTCTGTATGTTTATATACCACCTTAACAGATATTTCTTTGTTGGTATGAGAGCTGTTGACCTTATACTTTAATATAGCCCTGAATTTCTCCTTTCAGAAAAAACTCAGAGCAGACCAGTTTGCTCACGTACAATGCTTGCCAGTGACCACACCCTTACAACCAGCAGCTGCAGAGGGACGAGCCTGAAGACATCAAAATGCTTGCCTAGTAGACCCTCTTGTTCAACACCAATTATCGCCCCAGGAACATGTTCTCCTTAATCTTCTCATCTCAGGAAAGGAAATGACCACCTTCTTAGTTGCTCAAACTAAAAGACTGGGTGTAGTCCTATAATTCTCCCCCACACCCCCATACATATATAATAAATGAACTAATCTTAACAGCTCCATATCCAAAAGATGTTGAGATTCTATCCCCTTTCTTCCATATCTTCTGCTTCAAAACCTCCATCCACTACCTCCATCACCTTCTGGCCTTGGTTATTGTGAAAGCTACTGAAGGAGAGACCTCTCCAAGATAAAGTGTCAGATAAAGTGTTTCCAAAGTGTGTCACTTTGGTATCTCTATTTTCTTTTTTTTTTTAGCTTTATTTATTTATTTATCTATCTATTTATCTATCTATCTATCTATTTATTTATTTATTTATTTATTTATTTATTTATTTATTTATTTATTTATTTATTTATTTATTTATACAAGCACTGGGTACAGTCAGAAGCACAGGAGGGTGACAGAATTCACCAGAGCCAGAGCAGGGAGCAGAGCAGGCAGAAGGACCGAAGTACACTGCTGAGGGGAGCAGTGGGCGGCAGGAGAGGTCTGCGCGCCATGTGGGACCCTCCTCCAGTGGCTGGGGAGCAGCCGGGGATCGATTCGGCGCTGCAGAGGCTGCAGGCAGCTTCGCAACCCAGCGCTCAACCGCTGCGCCACTGGGGAGGCCCTGGTATCTCTATTTTCAACATGAGGATCTGCAGGCTCATGAGAATATTTAGCATTCCTTTAACTACCTGGAAGAATGAAAACTTGAGGCATTACCTAAAGTTAGGATTTTTACCAGAAACAACTTTTCTATAGGAGAAACTTTTCTATGTTGCAGTATGCCATCTAATTTCAGAACATCTCCTCTTCATCATATGAGTCAACCTCCCCTTGTCAGGGAGAGAGTAACCCTCTCTCTCCTTGAGGCCGCCGGCACCTAACCCGTTCCTTAGCTCAAGATATTTTGCCCCATTGGCTTTAAAGTCCACATCTATGTAGATTCTCCATATGTATATAATTAAATTTAGTTTTTCCTACTAATGTATCTGATGTTAATTTGATTTCCTGATCAGAAGAACCCAGAGGTTTAGAGAGAAATTTCCTTTCTGCTCTGGCACTATCTAAATGGTCTGCATGTTTCCAAGCTTGTCCTCCTAGTGGCAGACAGAGTGGTTTTTAAAAAACTCTATCAGACCTTTTGATTCGTCTGTGTGAAATCTTCCCCATCTCTTATTACACTAACATAAAATTCAAATTCCTGGGCCTCCCTGATGGCACAGGGATTAAAGTCTCAATGGTATCAAGCTATCACCAGCCACTGAGGCATGAGTTCATTCTGGCCAGGGAGCTGACTCACATGGCACAGCAGACCTCTCCTGTCCTGCCCGCTGCTCCCCTCAGCAGTGTATTTCAGTCAATCCACCTGTTCTGCTCCCTACTCAGTCTCTCATGAATCCTCTTACCCCTCACAATTCTGGCCTATACCCTAGTTCTTGTGTGCATAAATAAATAAAAAATAAATCTTAATAAAAATTCAAATTCCTTACCGTGGCCTGTAAGAATGTTACTTGACCAGGCTTTTATCTGCCATTCTGAATTCATCTTTATCCCTCACTGCTATATCCAGCCACTATGGCTTTCATTTTGTTTCCTGAATCCATTAAATTTGTTCCAGCCTTTATATTAGGTGTTTGTTTTCCTTGGAACACTCCTTCATCCGCCTCATCCTCTCAAGTCTTAGTTCCTTATTATTCAGATGTCACTTAAATACCACTTCCTCAAAGAGGCATTCTCTCACCTCCCTATACAAAGCAGCCCCCACCAATAAGTTCCTGTCCTATTTTAATTCTCAAGAAGATATATTTATTTATTTTTCTTTTGTAGCTGTCTTACACCTATGCCCAGAAAGTGAAATCTAATACAGCAGGAATTTTGTGCCGTGTTCTTAGCACCTAATGTTTAGCAAATAGAGAACACTACAAATAGTTGTTGAATGAATAAGGTTTTCTCCATGGCGTGAGTTTTCATCTAAGAATCTGGCATTGGCTGGTTATCGTTATGTCCAAACCACAACTGTAAAGAGCCTGTTTCTTTCTGGCCACACATCTCATAGCCCCACATTACTAGTGGCCTTGTCACAGGGAGGACATATATGAAGTCAAACACCTCAATGGAAAAGACTCTCAAAACATATGTCCTTGTGCATATAAATCAGTAACATTATGTTTTGACGACTTAGAGTATTTGCCTAAGAACTTAAACTGATGTCAATCTCTTTTCTCCTTGGTTGCCTCTGTACAATAGAGAGGGAATAGCATTACTTTCAGTTTCCCTTGAAACTTAGAGGATATTACAAAAATGATTAAAGAAATTAAAAAAGTAGATGGTGACAATGAGATATCACTATACACCTGTGAGAATGACCCAGATCAAAAAGACTAAAAACGAGTGGCAAGGATGTGCAGAAAAGGAACCCTATTACACTGTTGGGAATGTTGGTGGGAATGTTGACTGGTCCAACCCAGAAAGCTGTGTGGAGGGTTCTCAAAATATTAAAAATAAAGCTTCCATCTGATCCAGCAACTCCATTTCTAGGTATCTACCCAAATAACACAAAAACACTAATTTGAAGAGATTTATGCATTCTTTTTTGTTCATTGCAGCACTATTTATAATAGTTATGCTATGGAAAAAACCTGAGTCCAACAACAGATGAGTGGATATAGATGTGGTATATATGCACAATGGAATACTACTTAGCTGTTTTAAAAAAGATGAAATCTTGGGCCTCCCTGGTGGCGCAATGGTTTGAGCACCGCCCTGTAAAGCTGTCCATAGCCTCTGCAGCATGGGTTCGATTCCCAGCTGGCCAGGGAGAAACCCACATGGTGCACAGACCTCTTCTGCCGCCCGCTGCTCCCCTCAGCAGTGTATTTCAGTCAGTCTACCTGTTCTGTTTCCTACTCTGTCTCTGGTGAATCCTCTCAGCCTCCTGTACCTCTGCCCTATACCCCAGTTATTGTATAAATAAATAAATCTTTAAAAAAAAAAGATGAAATCTTGCCATTTGCAACAATGTGGATGGAAGTGGAGGGGGAATTAAATACAGTTTGATTTCACTCATATGTGGGATGTAAAAAAACAAAACAAAGGAACAAACAAAACTAAATGAAAACAAATCACAGAAATCTAACTGGAGAATTGAGGCTACCAGAAGGGAACAGTGGGATTCAGCAAGGTGGCAGGGGGGCCTAGTGTACTATGATGCTTTGGTGGTGGGTATGGTGTGGTAACAAACATCTGAAGAGGTGTGAACCTATATCCCTAAATCGCACTCAGTATTGTAAACCAATGTTATCTCAGTAAAAAAATGATACAATTGAAAAAATAAAAATATGTGGCCAATGTTTTTTAAACATAGTGAATTAAAATCAAGAACCATTTAATGACCTTACAAAAGGACATACGACTTTGGGCTGTGAAACATAAGAAAAGTTACAGAGGAAGCAAAGGAGTGATAGCAGATTTTAAATAGAGCTGTTTTCATATTTTAGACAATGTACCCCATGAGTTTAGTAAACTTTTGCTTTGGTGTTTAAATATCACAATGGTTTCTTCACTTATTAGTGATTTATTGTTTTCTGATTATTCAATGAGTGTATACTCATTAAATACTAAGAAAACAGATACAATGACAATTTGGCTGTTAGAGTTGAGAGTGAGTTAAACTATACAATGAATATGTGATATGAGACGATATTGACCCCTAGAGGTCGTGCGGTGTGCTGCCAGCGAATGTCTGCAGCTTCTTCACAGCCTTGGGAGTTTGTGGATGCCGAGGCCTCACTGGTAATTCAACATGGGAAAGGAGCACTGTAGGAGAAAAGTTAGACCTGGTTCTGGTCACCAGTGGGCTTCGCTTATTAAGAGGCCTGCTTGATATTTTTGGGCTCCTCCAGGAGGCTGAAACAGGAGAGTCATTGTCTCCTGAGAGATGACACCATTACTGAGATTCAAGTCTGTAGGTTCAGCAAGACAATGGTCGTAGGGGAACAGTGTGAGATCATTCCCCTCCACCCCTACTTCATCTCACCATGCCTGGGAACAATGAAAGGAAATGCATCACCAGGAGGCAGCAAAAAAGCAGCAGGAGCTTTCTTGGTAGCCAAGGTAGAGAGAACACCATAGGTCAATGGTTCTGAGAAGGCTTCCAGGAGTATAGGTTTCAAGTTGGAGTATCCTGGGGCAACAGAGAAGAAGGAAGTACAGCTCTCAGACCTCACAGTAGAAGAACTTTAGAGATACGTGAAGCTCTTCTGATTTCATGGCTTCAGTACTATAAGAAAAAACTAGGGAAGGTGTTCTCTGGACAAGACTGATATTTAATAGTTCATATTTTAATTTACTATTTAATGTATAAATAGTATATAAGTTATTAGTTAATAGAGGCAGTGGGACATCTGAGCTCTAGGATTTGTGTAATTACTGTACATCTGCTTGGTGATATTGAGTCATAGAGTTTATATAAAAAAGGAGAAGGAACAAACTATAATTCAATCTCAGCAAGATGACCACCTTTTTAAAAAGTCATTTTGATATATTTTTTCAAGCCATTGTCCTATATATATTTTGTATATACAATTTCATTTCCTACTTTCTCATTTATAACATAAACACTTCATCTTGTTATAAAACATGTTTTTAACTTTGAGAAATAGTTTGACCACTTCTGAAATTAACACTTACAGTATGACCTAGCAATTTCACTCACAGTTATTTACCTTAGAGAAATACAACTTTGTGTTCACAAGAGCCCTGCACATGAAAGTTCATAGCAGCTCTATCTCCAAATACTGGAAATATCCCAAATATCCTTCGGTGAGTAAATGGATAAACTGTGGTACATCCACACAGTGGACTGCTACTCAAATAAAAAGAAAAGAACTACTGATAGGTTCAACTGTGTTGATGAACTCCAAAGGGCATGTTGAATGAAAGAAGCCCATTTAAAAAAAATTCATACTGATGATTTCATTTCTATGGCATTCTTGAAAAGGTATAATTATAGATAAAGAAAAAGCCCTAGTTTCTTGGTCTGGTGGTGGGGGTGAGGTGGGGGGGTGAGGGGGGTTGGGAGCAGGATGTGACTTCTAGGTCACAGTAAATTTTAGGGAGTAATGAAACTGTTTCATATCTTGATTTTGGTGAAAGCTACATAGATGCTAATATTTCTAGAACTAAGCACAAGAAAAACATTTCATTTGGGGCCTCCTCTGGTGGCACAGGTGGTTGAGCGCAGTGCTGTGAAGCTGTCAGCAGCCTCTGCAGCACTGGTTTGATCCTGGTCGCCTAGCGAGGGTCCCACATGGCCCAGCAGACCTCTCCTGTCTCACCCGCTGCTCCCCTCAGCAGTGTATTTAGTCAGTCTGTCTGTTCTGTTCCCTGCTCTGTCTCTGGTGAATCCTCTCACTCTCCCACGCATCTGGCCTGTACCCCGGTTCTTGTATAAATAAATAAATAAATCTTTAGAAAAAATGAAACATTTCATTTGTAGTAATTTTAAAATAATTCTAAAACAATAAATGGACTAAAATGCCTTTAAAGGCATAATTTTACTAAAATAAACATTTCAGCAAGGATTTTGTTTTATCTTGTACTTACCTCTTCTGGTGCTGCTGGACTATTGCATCCCTCTATCTCTGTTTTTTTTTTTTTATTGTTTGTTTATTTGTTTGTTTGTTTTTAAAGATTTATTTATTTATTTGTACAAGCACTGGGTCAGAAGTGCGGGAGGGTGAAAGAATTCACCAGAGCCAGAGCAGGGAGAACAGACAGACAGATGAGGACACTGCTGAGGGGAGCAACGGGCGCGGCAGGAGAGGTCTGCGCACCATGTGGGACCATGGGAATCAAACCAGAGCTGCAGAAGCTGTGGGCAGCTTCACAGCCCAGTGCTCAAATGCTGTGCCACCAGGAAGGCCCCATCCCTCTATCTCTGTATAAATAAATTTGTATTGAGAACTTTAGGGATATAAATCTTTGTTCAGATTTTGGATTTTTTTTTCATTAGTGTAGATTCTCAGAAGTGGAATTACTGAGGCAAGAGGTATGAATATTTTTAGAACTCTTCATATCTTCTGCCAAATTGCTTTTCATTCAGGGTTATGTCAATTGACCCTCTCACTGTTAGTGTGTGAGATTAAGTAGTTTGGACATTCTTAAATCTCTTCAGGGAAGATATTTAATATCTTGAAGGGAAGAAAGAGACGAGAAGCACAGGTGGGTGAGTGTGTAGAATTGGAGAGAAACTAGACTTTTAGACCTAAGGATTTTGTTTCATATTTTTGTCCTTTTTCAGTAACACCAACATTACTTCTTACCTTTCTTTGTCCTGAAAGCTTTCAGAATTGATTTTTATTTTCTTATTTCTTCTTTCCCCTCCTTCTCCCCACCCCGCAGGGTATGATAGTGTTTTTTTTTAATATTTAAATTTTATTTTTATATTCCCCATACAATTACAACCCCCTTATTTTGACCCCAAGCCCTCCTTTCCCCACCCCCCACCCCCCATAAAGTGTCTCTGGTTCATAGTTGTCGATTTTGATATTTTCTTTCTTATAGTTATTCTTTTTCCTGGTCCCTTATTTAAGTTTTCTAGATTCCTGCTATGAGTGAGACCATCCGGGTATTTCTTTTTCTTCCTGGCTTATTTCGCTGAGCATGATCCTTCCAGCGCCATCCATGTTGCTGCAAATTGCATGTGTTTATCTTTTTTGATTGCTGGTAATATTTCCATGGTGTATATGTACCACATCTTCTTGATCCAGTCATCTATTCTGGGGCATTTGGGTTGTTTCCAAAGCTTAGCTATTGTAAATAGCGCTGCTATAAACATTGGGGTACAGGTGCTCTTTGGAATTGATGTTTCTGTGTCATTTGGGTAAATACCTAGGAGTGGAATTGCTGGATCATATGGAAGCTCTATGTTTAGTAGGTCAAGAAATCTCCGCACAGCTCTCCATAGTGGTTGGACCAGTTTGCACTCCCACTAGCAGTGCAGGAGAGTTCCTTTTTCTCCACAACCTCACCAACATTTGTGGTTGATGTAAGATGGTATCTCATGTAGTTTTGATTTTGCATTCCCTGATTACAAGTGATGTTGAACATTTTTTCATATGCCTGTTGGCCATTTGCATTTCCTCTTCAGAGAAGTTTCTTTTTAGCTCTTCTGCCCATTTTTTCACTGGATTATTTTGTTTTTGTTGAGTCTCATCAGCTCTTTGTAGATTTTTGTGATCAGTCCTTTATCATTAGTGTTGTGTGCAAAATGTGTTCTCCAGTTGGTGGGGTTTCTCTTTGTTTTTGTTATTGTCTCTTTTGCTGTGCAGAAGCTCTTTAATTTGATGTAGTCCCAGCTGTTTATCTTTGCCTTCACTATCACTGCTTTGGGTGATGTGTCTGTAAAGATGTCTTTGAGGTGCATGTCATGTAGTGTTTCCCCTATATTTCCTTCTATGCATTTTATGATTTCAGGTCTTATGTCTAGTTCTTTAATCCATTTTGAGTTGGTTTTTGTGCATGGTGTTAGGTAGTAGTCAAGCTTCATTCTTTGCATGTAGCGACCCAGTTTTCCCAGCACCATTTATTGAACAAACTTTCTTTGCTCCAGTGCATATTCTTTGCTCCTTTGTCAAAGATTACTTGACCATAAAACTATGGGTTTATTTCTGGATTTTCTATTCAATTCCATTGGTCTGTGCGTCTGTTCTTGTTCCAATACCATGCAGTTTTGATGATTATGGCTTTGTAGTATAGTTTGAAGTCTGGAAGTGTGATGCTTTCATTCCCTTCTTTTTTTTTCAGGTGAGCTTTGGCTACTTGGGGTTTTTGGTGATTCGATATGAATTTCATCAATAATTGTTCTATTTCTTTGAAGAATGACATTGAAATTTTGATTGGAATAGCATTGAATCTGTATATTGCTTTGGTAGGATGGCCATTTATAATTGTTTATTCTTCCAATCCATGAGCAGGGGATGTCTTTCCATTTCTTTGTGTCTTCTTCTATTTCTTTTAACAGTGTTTTATAGTTTTCTTTGTATAGGTCCTTTACCTCTTTTGTTAGATTTATTCCCAAGGATTTGATTTTTTTTTGTTTCAATAATAAAAGGGATGGTTTTTTTTTATTTCTTCTTCTTCAGATTTATTGTTTGTGTATAAGAAGCTACTGACTTTTTGTTGATTTTGTTATCCTGCCACTTTACTGAACTGATTGATGAGTTGAATTAGTTTTTCTGTGGAGTTTTTGGGGTTCTCTATGTATATTATCATATTGTCTACAAATAGTGATAGTTTGACTTCTTCCTTGCCTATTTGGATTCCTTGTATGTCTTTGTCTTGTCTTATTGCTCTGGCTAGGACTTCCAGTATTATGTTGCAAAGCAGTGGTGAGAGTGGACATCCTTGTCTTGTTCCAGATCTTAATGGAATTGCTTTCAGCTTTTCACCATTGAGAATGATACTGGCTGTTGGCTTGTCATAGATGGCCTTTATGATGTTGAGGTATGTTCCTTGTATCCCAAGAATTTCAAGGGCTTTTATCATGAATGGGTGTTGCACTTTGTCGAAAGCTTTCTCAGCATCTATTGATATTATCATATGGTTTTTATATTTCTTTTTGTTGATGTGTTGGATAATGTTGATTTGATTTTCGATGTTGAACCATCCTTGTGTCCCTGAATGAATCCAACTTGGTCGTGGTGAATTATCTTATGGATACATTGTTGGATTCTGATAGCTAAAATTTTATTGAGGATTTTTGCATCAGTGTTCATTAGGGAGATTGGCCTGTAGTTTTCCTTTTTTGTGTTGTCCTTGTTTGGTTTTGGTATTAGTGTAATGTTGGCTTCATAGAACGTGTTTGGCATTGTCCCTTCCTTCTCAATTTTTTGGAAGAGTTTGTGAAGGATAGGCACTATTTGTCTCTGAATGTTTGTAGAATTCATTTGTAAATCCATCAGGTCCTGGGCTTTTGTTTTTGGGGAGGTTTTGATTACCATTTCAATTTCACTGCTTGTAATTGGTCTGTTTAGGTGTTCTATTTCTTCTTTATCTAGCTTTGGGTGATTGTAGAGTTGTAGGAATTTGTCCATCTCCTCTAGATTGTTGAACTTGTTTCCATATAACTGTTCATAGTAGTTACTGATTATTCTTTTGATTTCTGCTGTGTCCGTTGTGATTTCTCCTCTTTCATTAATGATCCTGTTTATTTATGCTTTTTCCCTTTTTTCCTTTGTGAGCCTGGGTAGGGGTTTGTCTATTTTATTGATTTTTTTGAAGAACCAGCTCTTGGTTTCATTGATCTTTTGGAGTTTTTTTTTAGTTTCAATTTCGTTTATTTCTGCTTTGGTTTTTATTATTTCTTTTCTTCTACTGGTTTTGGGGTTTTTTGTTGTTCTTTTTCTAGATCTTTAAGCTTCAAGATTAGGTTGTTTCTTTGAGTTCTTTCTTGTTTCTTGATGTAAGTTTCTATTGCTATATATTTTCCTCTTATTACTGCTTTTGCTGCATCCCATACATTTAGGAAATTGGTGTCCTCCTTGTCATTCAATTCAAAGAATTTTTTAATTTCTTCTTTGATCTCCTCATTAGTCCAGTGGTCTTCCAGTAGTGTGGTTTTTAATCTCCATGAGGTAGGAGAGTTCCTTGCCTTCTTTTTATGGTTTATTTCTAGTTTGATGCCTTCATGATCAGAAAAGATGGTTGGTATGATTTAAATCTTGGTGTATCTGTTGATGTTTGTCTTGTGCCCCAGTATGTGATTGATCCTGGAGAATAATCCATGTGCGCTTGAGAAAAATGTGTACTCCATTTTTTGGGATTTAGTGTTCTATAGATGTCTGTTAAGCCCAAATGCTCTAGGTCCTTATTTAGAGCTTTAGTTTCTTTACTTATTTTTTGTCTTGTTGATCTATCCATTGTTGATAGTGGTGTGTTGAAGTCTCCCACTCCATATGTGTTTTCTCTGATGTCTGTTTTCAGAGAGGACAACAGTTGTCTGATATATTTTGGTGCTCCTTCGTTTGGTGAGTGTATGTTAATGAATGTTATTTCTTCTTGAAGTGTTGTCCCCTTGATCATAATGTAGTGACCATTGGGGTCTCTTTTTATCTTTTTGAGTTTGAAATCTGTTTTATCTGATATAAGTATAGCTGTTCCTGCTTTCTTTTTTGGTCCATTTGCTTGTAGGATTGTTTTCCATCCTTTAACTTTGAGTCTATTTTTATCTTTTGTAGCTAAATGTGTTTCCTGGAGACAGCAAAAGGTTGGGTTTTGTTTCTTAATCCAGGCTGCAACTCTGTGTCTTTTTATTGAAGAGTTTAGTCCATTTACATTAGGGTTAATATTGATATGTTAGCATCTGTATTTGCCATTGTGTTTGTCTTTCCTTTGATTTTATTTATTTATTCTTTTAATAACTTTTTTTTTTGGCCTACTTTCATTGTTATTCGTCCCTCTGAGGTTCTGGCTTTAGGATTCCTTGTAGTATTTTTTGGAGTGGGGGTTTAGTCGTAATGAAATTCCAGAGTTTCTGTTTGTCTGGGAAGGTCCTTATTCTTTCTTCATAGAGGAAGGAGAGTTTTGCGGGATAGAGTATTCTTGGTTGGCATCTGTTTTCTTGGAGTCTGTTGACTATGTCCCTCCACTCTCTCCTTGCCCGTAGTGTTTCTTCGGAGAAGTCTGATGTCAGCCTTATTGGTTTTCCTTTGAATGTTATCTGTTTCTTCCCTCTTGTCAGCTTCATTATTTTTTCCTTGTCCTGGATTCTTGGGAGCTTTACTATTATGTGTCTTGCTGTATTTTTCCTTTCATCGTGGAAGTTTGGTGTTCTTCTTGCTTCTTGTATATCAATTTTCAGCTCCTTCTTCACATTTGTGAAGTTCTCTTCAATTATCTCTTTGAATATTATCTCTGTTCCTACATCTCTCTCCTCTCCTTCTGGTATTCCTATAACTCTTATATTTCCTTTCCTTATGGAGTCAGATAGTTCCTGAAGTCTTTCTTCAGTCTTTTTCCTTCGTACTTCTCTTCCCTTTTCTGTTTTGTTTCTTTTTATTTCTGTGTCTTCAAGAGTACTTATTCGTTCTTCCATTTCATATATTCTGCTTAATTCTTTGATCTCCTGTGTTTTTTTGCTTCCCCCTTTAGGGACTCAATTTCATTCTTCTGATTGTTGATTATTTTTCTCATATCATTGTTTTCCTTTATGAGTTCTGTCACTTTTTTAATGATGGCAATTTTAAATTCTCTTTCTGAAAGGCTCAGAAGTTCTTCCAAGTTACTGTCATTGCAATCTGGGGGGTGGTTTTGTTTTTGTGGTGTGCTTTTTTCCTGAGGAGTTGTTAGGTTGCGTGTGGTTCTTCTACTCCCTACTGTCTGTTTTCTAATTTGTCGTATGCATTGGGACACTATGTTGCTGGGACTGGCCGGTGTCTTGGGTGAACTTCTCCACTCCCCTCTGGCTCCTCCGGGAGCCATCTGTCAGTTTCAAGCAGTCTTTACTGAAGAAAGGTTCCTGTTCTAAAATGCCGATGTGGCGACACACTCCCCTGTGTGCCTGGTCTGCCCCGGCGGTGGGTTCCCGTTCTCCCTCAGGGCTCGGACTGCAGGCCAGAAGGGGCCTGGCGTGGGCGAACTTCCCTGCTCACCTCTGGCTCCTGAGGGAGCTTTCTGCTGGCTTCAGGCAGTCTTTACTGAAGAAATGTCCCTGTTCTAAAATGGCAATGCGGGATGCACTCCCTGTGAGTCTGGTCTCAGGCACACTCTTCTGCGCTCCCGGTCTGCCCCGGCCATGGGTGCCCACTCCCCCTGTGGGCTCAGACTGCTGGACGGAAGGGGCCTGGCATGGGCTAACTTCCCAGCTGGCCACGGGCTCCTCCAGGAGCCTTCTGCCGTTTTCAAGCAGTCTTTTCTGAAGAAAGGTCCCTGTTCTATGGGGTGTTAGTGACTTTTTTTTCTGGTCGCTAGTTGGCGCCAGAGATCTCGCCTATTGTCCTGGGGAGCTGTTTTTTTCACCCTGTGGGACAGGGAACAGAGCGGGAATGGTAGGGTAACCTCAATGGCTTTGGGGTGCTGTGTCTGCCTTGTGCCCCACCGTCATGGAGAACCCACTCCCTGAATTTCGTGCCCCGAGTCTCAGTTCCAAAGCCCTCAGGTCCAGGACGCAGGCTGTAGCCCAGTTCAGTGACCGCAGAAATGGCACCTTTTGCACCTCACTCCCATGCCTGTGCGCCTGGTTCCGGATTACTCAGTGAGGGACTTTCACCTCAGTGAGGGACCCCGCACATCTCCCCGCAAGCCTAGGTTGCAGGCGTGGGGACCTGGGCAGCCGGGATCCGCGTTTGCTTTTCAAGCGTGCCGCTTTTCCACGCAAGCTTACCGGCTGGCCCGGGGCTGTATGTAGATCTCCGGGGGTCTCTGTTGTTCTCTAATGGAGCCCGGAGCCGTTCGCTCACCTCCGTGGCGAATCCTGCAGGGTTCTCCACAGCTCCAGTTCACGGGGTGTGGTGGCTGAAGTAGTTCCTTTCCACTCCCAGTCCTGCTTGATGGGCAGTTTGTTCTTGTTGGTCGTTTTAGTTTGTTTTTTTTCCTCCTTTCTGTTGGTCGGAGAGTGCCGACTTTGTGGGTGGGGGAGGGTAGCAGGGTTCTGCGCTTTCCTCCCTTCTAGTCCTCTTTTATGGCAACTTTCTTCTTCGGGTAGTTTGCTGGAGTTGTCCGTTTATCTTCCGTGTCCCAGTTCTCACTGGGACCTGCCGCTTTTCCTCCCTATTAACTTTTTTTTAATGGGAGATCTTACTTATAGTGTCTCCTCACCACCATGTTGATCCCCCTCCCTACTTTGAGTATGTTAATGGTCACTGTCACAGATTCTCTCCTCCTTCTGTGTTTAGTTACAAAGTTGCATCTTGAAGTCCCACAGACTTCCCTGGAGGTGGGGCAGCTGGATTGTACTCTGGGTTCCAAATCTCTGGATCCTCCTCTGGGCTCCGACTTCCTGCCAAGTGGGACAGGGCTTGTGGGGGCCTTCAGCTCACCTCTGACTGCGCAGGGAACCTTCTCCCTCTGTCTCCACGGGGAGCCTTCTGCTGGTTTCAAGCAGTCTTTATTGAAGAAAGATCCCTGTTCTAAAATGGCGATTCAGAGACAGGCACACTCTTCCACGCACCTGGTCTGCCCCAGCCGTGGGTACCCACTCCCCCTCTGGGCTTGGACTGCTCGTCAGAAGGGGCCTGGCTTGGGCAAACTTCCCAACTCACCTCTGACTCCTCCGGAAACCTTCTGCTGGTTTCAAGCAGTCTTTACTGGAAAAAGGTCCCTATTCTATGGGGTGTTGGTGATTTTTTTCTGGTCGCTAGGTGGCGCCGGAGATGTCTCCTAGTGTCCTTGGGGAGCTGTTTTTTTTTTACCTCGTGGGACAGTGGAACAGAGTGGGAGTGGTGGGGAAAGCCTCAACGGCCTTGGGGTGCTGTGTCTGCCTTGTGACCCAGTGTCGTGGGGATCCCACGCCCCAAATTTTGTGCCCTGGGTCTCGGTTCCAAAGCCCTCAGGTCCAGGACACGGGCTGTAGCCCAGTTCAGTGTCTGCAGAAATGGCGCCTTTTGCAGCCCGCTCCCACGTCTGGGCGCCTGGTTTCTGACTACTCAGTGAGGACATTCACCTCAGTGAGGGCCCCCACGTGTCTCCCCACAAGGCTAGGTAGCAGGCACGGGGACCTGGGCTGCCGTGATCCGCGTTTGCTTTTCAAGCGCGCAGCTTTCCACACAAGCTTCCCAGCTGGCCTGGGGCTGTGTGTAGGTCTCCGGGAGTCTTTGTTTTTCTCTAATGGCGCCTGGAGTCATTTGCTTACCTCCGTGGCAAATCCTGCAGGGTTCTCCACAGCTCCAGTTCACGGGGTGTGGTGGCTGAAATAGTTCCTTTCCACTCACAGTCCCGCTTGATGCGTATTTTGTTCTTGTTGGTTGTTTTAGTTTTTTGTTTTTTCCTCCTTTTTGTTGGTCTGAGAGTGCCAACTTTGTGGGTGGGGGAGGGTAGCAGGGTTCTGAGCTTTCCTCCCTTCTAGTCCTCTTTTATGGCCACTTTCTTCTTCGGGTAGTTTGCTGGAGTCACCCGTTTATCTTCCGTGTCCCAGTTCTCACTGGGACCTGCCGCTTTTCCTCCCTGTTAACTTTTTTTTAATGGGAGAGCTTACTCGCAGCATTTCCTCGCTGCCATGTTGATCAGCCCCCACCCCCAAATTTTTCTTTCCCCTCCTTTTACCCCTAATACAAGAGCCGTCAAGTTACCAGAGTAACAAGCCTGTGACACAAAAACAACTAAGCAACTCTTTCAAAATATCAATTATGTGAAAGGCACTGTGCTAGCCATCACAAGGAGAGAGGAAAGAGCAATAGTGTGGTCTCTGCTATCATAGAGAGAGGTGAATATAATAATACTTGCCTGCCCAATACTACACTTTCCTCTTCTACTTTGCTAATGCTGATGGAAAAAAAAAAAACCAAAAAACAATAGATTCTGTTTACTCATTTAAAGAAATAGCTACTACTCAGAGTTGGGTTAATACATTTTACCAAAGATGTGGAATTAATCAATGCCTTGCAAAATGGGTGCATCCAATTAAATACATATCAAATAGGAAAATGGCATATGCAGAGCTGGCAGCCTTTGGTAAGGAGGAAGAAACTGTGATTGTTTCCCCTTGATACCTTGTATGAAAATAAACAAACACCATTTGAAAGCATCCTCGCCTGAGGTGAATAGAAAATGACTCAAAAGACAGTTCCATGCATCAGATTGTTAGGGGAAATGGACAGGCTTATTCCCCAAAGCAATGTTCTCTCACAGATAGAGATATTGTGTACAATGCATTGGGAAAGCTTGCAAAATGAAACATCTGTTTTGCATCTTAAGCACCAAGACACTCCCAAGATATGTATTTTCACTCTATATTATAGCTGCTGCAATGATGAGCTGAGAATGAGTTTGGAAGGTTCATTTCTTTCCAATAAAAGGTTCATCATCTCTCTCCAACTTTTATAATAATTATTTCAGATCATTTTAGATAGGAAATTGAAAGAGGCAAGAGAAAAGGGCTGACAGACTGAGGAGAAACTGATGATAGAGGCAATAAACCTAAGAAAAGGTCAAAAATGAATTTTAATGACGTCAATAATGCCTTCAGTTAATTTAGCCACGTACGCAAAACCATTATGTTACATATATGGAGTGGTCTTTTGGTTACAAGTCTTTGTAGAATGAAAGGTACATTATGAAATGCAAAAACCTCCTGTATTTAGGATCTGAACAATTGCATAGATGTTTTAGAATATAAAATGTGGATATTCTGTTATTGATTGTATTTAGAACAGAAGCTATTTTCCCCTTGTAATAACATTTAATTCTTTCTGGATGCCCTCAATTTTCTTTTTATTTTTTTTAAGACTTATTTTTTTAAAGATTTATTTATTTATTTATACAAGCACTGGGTACAGTCAGAAGCGCGGGGGCGGGTGAGAGAATTCACCAGAGCCAGAGCGGGCATCAGAAAAGACAGACTGATGAAATATACTGCTGAGGGGAGCAGCAGGCGCGTCAGGAGAGGTCTGTGCGCCATGCGGGGCCCTTGCTGGTGGGTAGGGATCGAGCTGGCGCTGCAGAGGCTGCGGGCAGCTTCTCAGCCCAGTGCTCAACCGCTGAGCCACCAAGGGAGACCCAATGCCCTCAATTTTCCCGACCAGGTAGAAGTGTACCATTTTCTAATGTACTGTTGGTTTTCAAGCTAGACTAGTCTTCAAGTTTACCCCACGTTATAATATGCAACACCAACTTGGGTTCCATCAGGTGGCTAGGTGTGGAAATTTTTTAGGCCAACTTGAGCACATACTACCTCTTTTCTTACTGAGATGCTGCATTATTAGAGAGCATACATGTTGCTTTCCACTGTTGCACATGAGGGCACAATCTTTTCTCCTAAGCCTTGGATGCTGGATTTCCTCTTTGGCTCTTCCTTGGATTCTCAGGTAAGAGAGGAGGCAAGGTAAAAGAGGAGGGAACAACAACAAAAGGAACAGGCAGAAATTAAACAAAAAGCATATTCAGTGAGAGATTTTAAGGATTAAAAAGTGAATCTCTCTCCTTTTTTTTGACATAATTTTCAAATAATCACCACTATCAAGACCACTTTTTTGGGGGGGAAGTTGAAGAGGAAGTAAAGCCAACATCCGGGTACCTAGGTCTTTACTTCCTTATGATCCCTCAGAAGCGGGGCCTGTGGTCTTGTATCAGGTAGGTGGATGCCAATATGCAAGTGAATTTTGGTTCAAACTGTCCAGGTGACCTCATGCTGTTTCCCCAAGTCAATAATGCCTGAGAAATACTTCTGACATATTGATATGCCTTAATCACCTGAGGATTCCAATTCAGTAGATTTAGTGTGGAGTCTAAGACTTTGATTTCCTAATAAGCAACAAGTGTTGCATATGATGCAAGACTCAGAGTAGCAAGGGGCTAGGGGGCATTCAGATTTGCCCTGTATATGTGACTTTGTATTCTATGTTTTTCTTTTTAACTCTAATATCTTGCTTACTTAACATTTTAATGAACATATTCCCTATGATATTAATCATTCTTTATACCTGAAGTTTTTAATACTTGTGTAATATTTAGTTACTTAAATGTGAAATGATTTATTTGACTTTAACTTTTGTTTGAAATTTAAAATGCTTTGTAATTTTAGGATTCATAAACTATGGTGCCATGAACATTGATGTACATAAATCTTTGTCTGAATCTCTGCACCAAAATGTGCAACCATATCAAAGCATTCAGTTAGAGCCAAAGAACTTAAAAGGAAAATGTGCAAAAATTAGATATATAAAAACAAACACTGAGCTTTTGTTGGTCACTTAATGATAGAAATTATGCAATATTCAGAGAAGTACATTTTTCCTTTCACCTTGGTTATAATGTGTATTTTCAAATTATGCCAGAAAGCATAAAGCTTGAAAGTGGTTGCAACTTTCCAATAGTAAATAAATTTTATAACTTAGAAGAAATGAATAAATTCCTAGATATAGGCAACCTAACAAAATGGAATCAATACTTAGAAAGAGAAAACCTGAATAGATAAATAACAAATAAGAGATTAAATCAGTAACCAAACATCTGCCAATAAAGAAAACCCCATGTCAAAAAGGGTTTCATGGGTGAATTCTACCAAACATTCAATGAAGAATTAGTACTGCTTAAAATCTACCCCCCCAAAAAAGGTTGAGGAAGGTACAATTCCAAATTCACTTTATGAGGCCAGCATTATCCTAATACCAAAACATGATGAAGACACCCAAGAAAAGAAAACTACATACCAGTATCTCTAATGAGCATGAATACAAAAATCCTCACCAAAATACCAGCAAACTGAATTCAACAGCAAATTAAAATGATAGTGCACCATAACCAAATGGGATTTATCCCTTGGATACAAAGATGGTTCAACATACACAAATCAATCAATGTGCTCATTTTTAATCTTTAAAATCTCTTACTATTCTAAAAACATTCAATAACAGAATATTCACATTTTATTTATTTATGCATTAAAGAACTGGGGTGTAGGTCAGAGGTGCCTGGGGTGAGAGGATTCACCAGAGACAGAGTGGGGAGCAGAACAAGCAGATCTGCTGAAACACACTGCTGAGTGGTACAGTGGCCAAGACAGGAGAGGTCTGCTGTGCCATGTGGGTTAACTCCCTGGCTGGAGCTCGAACTCATCCTGCAGTGGCTGGTGATGGCTTGATAATGCTGAGACTTTAACTCCTGCATCACCAAGGAGGTCTGATTTAAAACTTTTTCAATCATTTAAATTATTTCCCATAACAACATGGAAAGAAGAAAGGTATATACTGTATGTGAGAGATTATGTTTTTACTGTTCATATAAAAGCACAAATTGTTTTTAAAAAATCATTCTTCAGCAGAAAAATGGCAAATAATATAGATATAGGTAACCTAACTTTAAAAATAAACAAATAAATAAATAATCTTTAATAAATAAATAAGTTTAAACCATTGTGCATTTGAACTGGTTTTATTTCTTTTTTATGGGTTATATCTTTGTGTTTATAATTAGTAAGACTTCCCAAACTCAGAATGAGGTAAACACCTATTTGTCTTTTCCCATAGTTAATTTATTGTTTATTTTAAAAATCCATCTGCAGCTCAGTATATATAAATCTTTAGTAAATATGAGTATTAATTTGTAAAGTGGGCATCTGACTTAATTGTTTCCCAAATGGTTAGTCACAAGTGCTCATATCATTTATTAAGTAATCCATCTTTTCCATGTTCATTTGAAATGCTATCTTAAGTTAATGTTTTCTTTGAGCTTATTTTCAGTGGCAGAATTTCTGAAAACATTTATTAACAGAGGATAATGTTTTATGTAATTAGCATTTGGCTTTGTACTTCAACTTTCAGAATGGAACACTATGAACAGTCCTTGTTGTTACTTTTGAAGTTAGAGAATGTGTAAAAAAAATCTGACATTGCTTTATTTTAAAGTAGAAACTAGCAATTTTTTAAGCTGTGTGAGAACTTAATTTTCTCTCGGGGGGGTTTGCTGCTGCCACTTGCAGATTTCCTAGCAGACTTAATATCTGGTATTGGGAGTTCTTAAGTCTGAGGAAGGAATACTGATTACTGGAAAGAAGCTTTATCAGGAATACTAGGGTTTTAAAAGGAGGGGGAGGTTATGAATTAAAGGTTTGAGGAGATTTGCTTATCCTGAAGATTTTAAAATCTATCTAAGAATTATGCCCCCCCCAAAAGATATGTTGAAGTCCTAACCCCCAGTATCTCAGTATGTGACCCTATTTGGATATAGGGACTTTGAAGATGAAATTAATTAAATTAAAATGAGGTCATATTACAAAAATAAATGTAAAGCTATTCTGTTCTCATGGATTGGAAGAATTAGTATTGTTAAAATGTCCATACTACCGAAAGCAATCTGCAGATTCTGATGACATTTTTCACCAAAAATAGATCAAATAATCCTAAAATTTATTTAAAATCACGTAAAACCCCCCACATAGTGAAAGCAACTTGAGAAAAAAGAAGAAACTTCTCAGAGGCATCAAACTTTCTGATTTCAAATTGTGTTACAAACTTACTGGTTATATATCACGTAACCAACACAATTTAGTATTGGCATAAAAACAGATCCTTTCTCTCCCTGCCCCCTTCCCCCCTGACTCTTCCTCTCTTTCTCCCCCTCCCTCACCCCCCCCACCACCCACACTCACAGCACCATGTGAGGACACAGAGCAAGAAGATAGCTATCTGCAAGTGGAGAGGAGAGATCTTACCAGTGACGAATCATGCTAACACCCTGATTTCAGAATTCCAGTCTCTAGAACTGTGAGAAAAAGATCTGTGGTTTAAGCCCCTAGTCTATAGTATTTTTGAAAGGCATCCTGAGCTGACTATCAAAGCAAGTTAAACATACGTGTATTTTTCTTGGGAACTAGACTACTCCTTGCCACCCAAACTACAAATTCAGAGCTCTGCAGAGCCCTCATTTGCTCTATCTATATCCTTTCCTTGGATATCTACCTCAGCCAGGCCCAAGACTTTAAGTACCTTGTGGATGACACTCAAACTAGTTCTCGTCTCTTCCTTCTGCTATGGATACACGCTTTCAAACACCTTCTTAACTGCTCCTTTAGATAAATAATAGGCACCTCAAATATTAAGTAGTCCCTTGATTGAATGTTCCCATTTGCCAACCATGCCCCATTCATGCTGATATTTCCACCATAAAAGTTATCCTTGTCAGTTCTACTTCTGAATTAGATTTTCATGTTATCTCCATCTCTTAGTTTCACTGCCACCACCCTAGATGAGCACTCTGTCTCTAGTCTTTCTGCTTTATAGTCTTTCTTAATTTAATTTTTACTTTACTAAGAATATATACATGTACAGAGTTTAAGAAGGGAAAGGGTTCAACAGTATCACCAAGACCAAACTCAAGCCCTAAACTCTTCCCATTCACAATTTCCAGGGACATTACTTTTAATGCTTCCACTCAGTTATCTTGCTTAGGGGGTTAGATTTATTCATGTATAATTTACATAAAGTGAAATTCATGCATTCACCAGTTTTTAATGTATACAATTCAAGCACTTTGGAATAAATATATACATCATATAACCAACACAATCAAACTACAGACTATTCCCTATACCCACTGGGTTATTTTTTAAATCTTAAATGGAATCTTGTTAACCCTTTGGGTAAAAAGTCTTCAATGAGGGAGGCTTCCTGGTGATGCAAGGGATTAAGTCGGAGCACTATTAAGCTATCACCAACCAACTATCACCAACTGTGGCATGAGTTCGATCCAGGGCCAGAGAGCTAACCCACATGGCGCAGCGGACCTGTCTCACCCACTGCTTCCCTCAGTGGTGTATTTCAGTAGATCTGCCTGTTTTGCTCCCCTCTCTGTCTCTGGTGAATCCTCTCACCCCCCAACCACACTTCTGGCCAAGTTCTTTTTTTTTTTTCATTTAAAAAATTTTAATATTTATTTATTTATTTTTTTAAATTTTATTTTTATATTCCCCATACAATTGCAACCTCCTTATTTTGACCCCAATCCCTTCCCTCCCCGCCCCCCACCCCCCATAGTGTGTCTGGTTCATGGTTGGTTGTTGATTTTGATTTTTTCTTTCTTATAGTTATTCTTTTTTGTGGTCCCTTATTTAGGTTTTCTAGATTCCTGCTATGAGTGAGACCATCCGGTATTTTTCTTTTTCTTCCTGGCTTATTTCGCTGAGCATGATCCCTTCCAGCTCCACCATGTTGCTGCAAATTGCATGTGTTTATCTTTTTGAATGCTTAGTAATATTCCATGGTGTATATGTACCACATCTTCTTGATCCAGTCATCTATTCTGGGGCATGTGGGTTGTTTCCAAAGCTTAGCTATTGTAAATAGTGCTGCTAAAAACATAGGGGTGCAGGTGCTCTTTGGAATTGATGTTTCTGTGTCCTTTGGGTAAATACCTAGGAGTGGAATTGCTGGATCATATGGAAGCTCTATCTTTAGCAGGTTGAGGAATCTCCACACAGCTTTCCATAGTGACTGGACCAATTTGCACTCCCACCAGCAGTGCAGGAGAATTCCTTTTTCTCCACACCCTCGCCAACATTTGTTGTTGCTAGTTTTTTAATATGTGCCATTCTCGCTGGTGTGAGATGGTATCTCATTGTAGTTTTGATTTGCATTTCCCTGATTGCAAGTGATGTTGAACATTTTTTCATATGCCTGTTGGCCATTAATATTTCCTCGTTGGAGAAGTTTCTTTTCAGCTCTTCTGCCCATTTTTTGACTGGATTATTTTCTTTGTTTTTGTTGAGTCTCGTCAGCTCTTTGTAGATTTTTGTGATCAGTCCTTTATCATTAGTGTTGTGTGCAAAAATATTCTCCCAGTTGGTGGGGTTTCTCTTTGCTTTTGTTATTGTTTCTTTTGCTGTGCAGAAGCTCTTTAATTTGATGTAGTCCCAGCTGTTTATCTTTGCCTTCACTATCACTGCTTTGAGTCATGTGTCTGTAAAGATGTCTTTGAGGTGCATGTCATGTAGTGTTTCGCCTATATTTCCTTCTATATATTTTATGGTTTCAGGTCTTATGTCTAGTTCTTTAATCCATTTGAGTTGGTTTTTGTGCATGGTGTGAGGTCATAGTCAAGCTTCATTCTTTTGCATGTAGTGACCCAGTTTTCCCAGCACCATTTATTGAACAAACTTTCTTTGCTCCAGTGCATATTCTTTGCTCCTTTGTCAAAGATTATTTGACCACAAATCTGTGGGTTTATTTCTGGATTTTCTATTCGATTCCATTGGTCTGTGCGTCTGTTCTGGTTCCAATACCATGCAGGTTTGATTATTATGGCTTTGTAGTATAGTTTGAAGTCTGGGAGTGTGATGCCTCCATTCCCTTCTTTTTTTTTCAGGAGGGTTTTGGCTATTCAGGGTATTTTGTGGCTCCATATGAATTTCATCAATATTTTTTCTATTTCTTTGAAGAATGACATTGAAATTTTAATAGGAATAGCATTGAATCTGTAGATTGCTTTTGGTAGGATGGCCATTTTGATAATGTTAATTCTTCCGATCCATGAGCAGGGGATGTCTTTCCATTTCTTTGTGTCTACTTCTATTTCTTTTAATAGTGTTTTATAGTTTTCTTTGTATAGGTCCTTTACTTCTTTTGTTAGGTTTATTCCCATGTATTTGATTTTTTTTGTTTCAATAATAAAAGGAATGGTTTTAATGTAATGGTTTTCTTGATTTCCTCTTCTTCAGATTTATTGTTTGTGTATAGGAAGGCTACTGATTTATTGTGTGTTGATTTTGTATCCTGCCACTTTACTAAACTGATGGATTAGTTTCATTAGTTTTTCTGTGGAGTTTTTGGGGTTCTCTATGTATATTATCATATTGTCTGCAAATAGTGATAGTTTGACTTCTTCCTTGCCTATTTGGATTCCTTGTATGTCTTTGTCTTGTCTTATTGCTCTGGCTAGGACTTCCAGTATTATGTTGCAAAGCAGCGGTGAGAGTGGACATTCTTGTCTTGTTCCAGATCTTATGGGAATGCTTTCAGCTTTTCACCATTGAGAATGATATTGGCTGTGGGCTTGTCATAGATGGCCTTTATGATGTTGAGGTATGTTCCTTGTATCCCGAAAAGTTCAAGGGCCTTTATTATAAATGGGTGTTGTACTTTTTCGATTGCTTTCTCAGCATCTATGGATACTATCATATGGTTTTTATATTTCTTTTTGTTGATGTGTTGGATTACATTGATTTTCAGATGTTGAACCATCCTTGTGTCCCTGGAGTAAATCCTACTTGGTTGTGGTGAACTATCTTATGGATGCATTGTTGGATTCTATTGGCAAGGATTTTGTTGAGGATTTTTGCATCAGTGTTCATTAGGGAGATTGGCCTGTAATTTTCCTTTTTTTGTGCCATCTTTGTTGGGTTTTGTTTAGTGTAATGTTGGCTTCGTAGAACATATTTGTCAGTATTCCTTCTTTTTCAATTTTTTGAAAGAGTTTGTGTAGGATAGGCACTAATTCAGACTGCTGAATGTTTGGTAGAATTCATTTGTGAAGACTTCTGGGCCTGGGCTTTTGTTTTTGGGGAGCGCTTTGATTACTGCTTCAATTTCACTGCTTGTAACTGGTCTGTTTAGTTGTTCTATTTCTTCTTTGTCCAACTTTGGATGATTATATCGTTCTAGGAATTTGTCCATCTCTTCTAGGTTGTTAAATTTGTTTGTGTATAAGTGTTCATAGTAATCTCTTATTATTCTTTTGATTTCTACTGAGTCTGTTGTGATTTCTCCTCTTTCATTTATAATCCTATTTATACCTGTTTTCTCCTGTTTTTTCTTTGTGAGCCTTGCTAGAGGTTTGTCTATTTTGTTTATTTTTTCAAAGAACCAACTTTTGGATTCATTGATCTTTTGGATTGCTTTTTTAATTTCTAATTCATTTATTTCTGCTTTATTTTTATTATTTCCTTTCTTCTGGCTTTAGGGGTTTTTTTTTGTTCTTTTTCTAGTTCTTTGAGATGTGAGGTTAGGTTGTTTCTTTGAGTTCTTTCTTGTTTGTTGATATGAGCCTGTATTGTTATATATTTTCCTCTTATTACTGCTTTTGCTGCATCCCATACATTCTGGAAAATGGTGTCCTCCTTGTCATTCAACTCAAAGTATTAATTTTTTCTTTGATCTCCTCATTAGTCAGTGGTCTTCCAGTAGTGTGGATTTCAATCTCTATGAAGTGGGAAGGTTCCTTGTTTTCATGATTTATTTCTAGCTTGATACCTTTATGATCGGAGAAGATAGTTGGGATGATTTTGATTTTCATGTATCTGTTAATGTTTGTCTTGTGGCCCAGTATATGATCAATTCTGGAGAATGATCCATGTGCACTTGAGAAAAATGTGTACTCAGATTTTTTTGGGTGCAGTGTCCTATAGATGTCTGTTAAGTCCATAAGTTCTATGTCTTTATTTAGGGCTCTAGTGTCTTTGTTTATTTTTTGTCTCGTTGATCTGTCCATTGGTGAGAGTGGGGTGTTGAAGTTTCCCATTATATATGTATTTTCTTTAATATCTGTTTTCAGAGCTGATAATAATTGTCTAATATATTTTGGTGCCCCTTCATTTGGTGAGTATATGTTGATGAGTGTTATATCTTCCTGATGTATTGTCCCCTTAATCATAATGTAGTGTCCATCTATGTCTCTTTTAACTTTTTTTAATTTGAAGTCTATTTCATCTGATATAAGTATGGCTGTTCCTGCCCTCTTTTTTGGTCCATTTGCTTGTGGGATTGTTTTCCAACCTTTTACTTTCAGTCTGTGTTTATCTTTTGTGGTTAAATGTGTTTCCTGGAGACAGCAGAAGGTTGAATTTTGTTTTTTTAATCCAGCCTGCTACTCTGTTTCTTTTTACTGATGAGTTTAATCCACTTACATTTAGAGTTAATATTGATATGTTGGCATCTGTGTTTGCCATTTTGTTTGTCTTTTTTTGTGATTTTTATTCCTTGCTTTATTCTGTTCTTCTTGTTCATTCCTCTGTCAGTTTTGGCTTTAGAAATTCTTGTAGAATTTTTTGGAGTTGGGGTTTACTTGTAATGAATTTCTGGAGTTTCTGTTTGTCTGAGAAGGTCCATATTTTTTCTTCATAGAGGAAGGAGAGCTTTGCAGGGTAAAGTATTCTTGGTTGGCATTTGCTGTCTTGAAGTTTGTTGAATATGTTACTCCATTCTCTTCTTGCCTGTAATGTTTCTTCGGAGAAGTCAGAAGTTAACCTGATTGGTTTTCCCTTATAAGTTATCTGTTTCTTCCCCCTTGCCTGTTTCATTATTTTTACCTTGTCTTGGACTTTTGCAAGTTTTACTATTAGGTGTCTTGCCATAGTCTTCTTTTCATTATGATAATTGGGAGTTCTTCTCACTTCCTGTATGTCTATATTCATCTCCTTTATCATACTTGGGAAGTTTTTTTCAATTATCTCCTTGAATAATTTCTCATTTCCTATGTCTCTCTCCTCATCTTCTGGAATGCCTATAACTCTTACATTTCCTCTCTTCATGGACTCTGATAATTGTCTAAGAGTCTCCTCATACTGCTTCATTTGCACTTCTCTCTCCTTTTCTCTTTTGGCTCTTTTTATTTCTATATCTTCTATAGTACTGATCTGTTCTTCCATTTCATCGATCCTGTTTTCATTGCTTTTCCTAGAGTTCTTTATTTCTTATAGTAATCTTTTTATCGCCTGCATTTCTTTTCTTTCCTTTCTTAAGGTCTCAATTTCATTCTTCTGTTCAGTGATTATTTGTCTCAATTCATTTTTTTCTTTTTTGTTTTCTTTCTGCTTTTTAATCAGGATGATTATTAATTCTCTATCTGATAGGCCGAGAAGTTCTTCTGTGTCATCATTGAGCTCTGGTGACTGTGTTTCTTTTTGTGGTGTGTCCTCCTGCTGGCTTGCTTGGTTATTTATATTTTACCTTCTCCCTGCTGTTTGCTTTCTAATTAGTTCTATGCGTTGGGACATTGTGCCACTGGTGTTGGTGGGCATCTCTCTGGAGTGTTCCTTTAGGGGTGTTGGAAACTGTTTGCCAGACTGAGACCAGCACTGGTAGGCCAAAACTCCACCAGGGTGTTGATGCTGTGTTTCTGGGCTCTGTCTCTTACAGTTCCCTCCCTCTGTATTTACTCAGTTTCAACAGGGAATTAGCTAGTTGGTGATTTAGTTCTGGGCATGAGGTGGTGCCAGAGACCCGTACTTGCTGACCTGTGCTTTTTCCCAGTGGTTCTCTGAGTAGCAGAGGGTGGGATGCAGGGGAGCACCTCAACACAGGGGTTCTTATTCAAGCCAGGTGCTGTGTCTGACCTGTGTTCACCAGATGTTGTGCCTGCATCTGTATGGATCCCACGCCCTGAAGTCTGCACTCTAGGTCTCAGTTCCAGGGCTATCAGATCCAAAACGCTGGCTGTCACCCTGTGCAGTGCCCGCAGCTATGGCGCGACCCATGCTCTGGATCCTGTGCCTAGCTATCAGATCCAGGATGGGGTCTTGCTCCATGCCTTATTTCCCTCCTTACCCCCGTTTGTGTGGCCCACCCTCTCTCAGTGCCTGAGGGTGTTTTTGTGATCCCTGGTTTCCAACTACAGGGTGTTGGTGATTTTTCTTCTGGTCACTAGGTGGCGCCAGAGATCTTTCCTAGTGTCCTTTGGGAACTGTTGTTAACCCGTGGGTCCGGGGGAACAGAGTGGGGAAACAGGCGTGGAGAGCCTCAACGGCATGGGGGTGCTGTGTCTGCTTTGTGCCCCACCATTGCGGGGATCTCACACCCCAAATTTCGTGCCCCGGGTCTCAGTTCCCAAAGCCCTCAGGTCCAGGATGCGGGCTGTAGCCCAGTTCAGTGTCCGCAGAAATGGCATCCCACTCCCGTGTCCGGGCACCTGGTTTCTGATTACTCAGTGAGGACATTCACCTCAATGAGGGCCCCCGCGCGTCTCCCCACAAGGCTAGGTTGCAGGCGCGGGGACCTGGGCAGCCGCGATCCGCGTATGCTTTTCAAGCGCGAAGCTTTTCTGCACAAGCTTACCGGCTGGCCTTGGGCTGTTTGTAGGTCTCCTAGGCGTCTTTATTTTTCTCCAATGGCACCCAGAGCTGTTTGCTCACCTCCGTGGCAAATCCTGCACAGTTCTCCACAGTTCCAGTTCACAGGGTGCGGTGGCTGAAATAGTTCCTTTCCACTCACAGTCCTGCTTGATGCGTAGTTTGTTCTTGTTGGTCGTTTGAGTTTGTTGTTTTCCTCCTTCCTGCTGGTCGGAGAGTGCCGACTTTGTGGGTGGGGGAGGGTAGCAGGGTTCTGAGCTTTCCTCCCTTCTAGTCCTCTTTTATGGCAACTTTCTTCTTCGGGCAGTTTATCTTCCCGAGTTGCCCTTTTATTGTCCATGTCTTAGTTCTCTCAGGGACCTGTTGCTTTTCCTCCCTGTTAACTTTTTTTTATGGGAGGTCTTACTCGCAGCGTTTCCTTGCCGCCATGTTGATGACGTGATCCCTGGCATAGTTCTTATATGCATAAAAAAAGTTAAAAAATATTGCTAATTTACACACAGTACTTGGGGAATAATTAATTGTAAGCCCCCTAGCACAACTAGTCTTCAGGATCACGTTTAAAGTCAAAGCATCTGGTTTTTTTTTTAAAAGATTTATTTTATTTATACAAGAACAGGGGTACAGGCCAAATGTGCGGGAAGGTGAAAGGATTCACCAGAGACAGAGCGGGGAACAGAACAGGCAGACTGACTGAAATATGCTGCTGAGGGGAGCAGTGGGCGAGACAGGAGAGGTCTGCCAGGCCATGTGGGTATCTCCGTGGCAGGTTGGGATCAAACACGCACTGCAGAGGTTGCAGATAGCTTCACAGTGCTGCCCTCAACCACCCGTGCCACCAGAAAGGCCCCAAGGCATCTGTTTTATGCTCTGATATTGTAATGATTCTGAGTGATGGCGACATGGGGGGCAATTGAGATAGAGTGAATTAAGTTGTTAGTTTAAAAAGTACCCACTTGTTTATAAAGGCTGATAAATAGACATGCCAGAGGCAAGGATAGATGAAAACCTGGTTGTTGTCAAGGAGCTCCACTTTCAGGAAAATTAACAGGTGGTCCTAATAACATACCTCTGAAAAGTGGTATAAATATAGAACTGAATTAAGCCAATTTGAGTTGCTTATGAATCCAAGTCTGTGGTCCAGAAGCCTTCTCCAGGCATCAGCAAAAGCCACCAGGGACTTTCCTTCTGGGAAATGGTCCTTTTATCTCTGTAAACAGAGGCCTGCCAGGAACTCTCTGCACCAGGCGCTCCACTTTGTGTCTCTAGTCTCCTGAATTTTGCCAGAGGTTCAGATTTCTCTCCCCCTCGCATTTATTGCCAATTGAATTGTATACCTGTATTGTTGTAATGCAAATCCCCCCAAAAGTGATCTTGGCATTAAAATTGAGTCATAAATGAAAACTCTGCTCCAGTGAGATCTAAAACCAATGTAACAGCATCTTTTTAAGTAAAACAACAACTTGAACAAAGAATGAGGGGTTTCATCACAGTATAATGCAATTAGATGCAAAAACAGGGAAAGCAGGATGCTTCAATTAGAAATGCCTTCAGTAACACATTGGGTGTCTTCTCTCTGTACTTCAAAGTGCCCCCACCCCACTCTTCTGGCTGAATAGTTGATGATATTTGAGAAAATCTCATGACTCTTGTTTCTATGACGCCAACTCTGAGTCCTTCCTCCCACTGATCATTCTTTCCTTGCCTTCTTATCTGGCTTCTTTTCTCTCTCTACCTTAAACCACACATAGAGACTTAAGTGAGCAAAAGCTAATACTTACTTCTGTTTAGTTGATACTCAAACCTAACTCTGAATTCTCTGCTGCTCCAGACTCTCACAACACTTCATGTACTATTTGGTATATATCCTACCAAATTTTTAATTTTAATTCCAGATGTTCCAACTTGTCTCATCACCTTCTGCTGCACTCAAGTCCTTCAGCCTATTTCTTCTGATATTTAAGGTGAGAAAAAGCAGTCTATTTGGTACTCATTTACATTCAATGAACCAGACAGTTAACAGATTTGGCACTCATTCTGTTGGACTCTGTCTCGAGTCCATATCCTATCTCTTTTCTTACGGTCCCTACCATAATGGCTAATATTCCCTGAGCATCTCTTGTTCAAGCATGATGCCAGGGGGTACCACCTCACCCAATCCCTATAGCCATTATATGAGCATATCAGTATCAACCATTTTCACAAATGATATAGTTCTAATTGCTGTTGTACAAGTTCTTTCTCTTTCTAGAATGTCCTCCTTTCACATTCTTTTGGAAACTTATCCTTCCTTTAAAGCCCTCAGGGAGCTCTACATTGCTTTTTGAAGCCTCCTTCCAGCTTCACTATCTCACATTGGTCTGTTTTTTCATAGTGCTTTAGAGTCTCCAAGTTAGTACAGAATTGTTCGTTGCCTGTAATGTATTTTAAATTCATTGAAAGTTTTTTTTTTCTCCAATTATGGAAGGATACATGCTTATAAGTTAAATTTAAAAGGTATAAAAAATGATTACTATTAAACTGCTTTTTCTTTAATTTTTAGGCATACTTTTTTGTCTCTGTTTTTATCTCATGCTTGCAATTTACTATTATAAAATATTCATTTCCATGATCACCATCAACATCATTTGAAATTACTGAATGATGTACCATCACGTAGACTTATATATTTTCTGTATGCTTGCATTAAAGGAGGATGTGTGAAAAATTATTTATCTGATACATATTAGATAATAAAAATATTATCAGTTAGCATATTAATTGATTTGTGTCTTACTGAAGCTGCAAAAAGGAAAGGAAATCTGTTCTTTTTATAAGCCTATTTACTGAGCACAGTGCTGTGCTCTGTTACAAAGTGCTAGGTCATTGCAAGGGAAATAACTGTTTCCCCCCCCCCTCATTATGAAGTAAGGTGTACTTACTGCAAAAAAATCCAGAAAACAAAGAGGAACATACTAAAGAAAATATTATATATTATTTTGTACATATTCATATTGTATAATTATATTCTATGTTCACATATATAATTACAATCCTCAAAAATAATCACTTTAAACATTATCAATACATATTCTTTGAATCTAGATTATTTTCTACATGTCCACATACACAAAGTTGAACACATATATGAAACAAATATCAGACACTCAAATTTTTTCCCTTAAACACATGCAATTTTGCACAATAGTTCCTTCCACAGTGGAAAGTGTCTTTACCTTTTTAAAAAAAAGGGTAATATGCAATAGGGCCAGACTCTCCAAAGTGATACACTTGGTAAATATTCTCAATGTAAGAAAATAAAAATGCAAGACTTTTTGTCCTAGCACATTTAGACTAAAATGAAAATTTATGCACACTCATTTTAAATAAATGAATCCTAGCAATAGAGGCTCAGCAAGTTCAAGGTAGAGGAGCAGATTGGGGATGTCAGCTCTTGCTTTTGTAAAGTTTTAAAGCAAATGATTTCTAGGCTTCTAGGTGTGTGCAGTATGATAAATTCCACAATATGTGCAGCTTAGAGGTAGAAAGGAAGAGTGAGAGGACTAGTGAAAACCAGATGAATTCAGTCTTCCACCTAATACTAGCTGCAATGAATGACACCACTGTTTGCTCTGTCAAACAGAGAATTGCTATTAATGACTGATAGTAGCTTTTCATTTTACACATTATTTTAATAGATCTTGGAAAAAATCACACATAAAGTAATTCATTTCTTAGTACTTAGCAACAACTAGTTAGAGAAGTCTAAAATTGTCTCATATTTTTGTCTTGCTCCTGTCTTATGATTTCCCAAAATAAATATATTATCAGAAGGAAGAGTTCATGGGCAATGTCACACTTTTCTTGAGTCAGCTAATTATATTTCTGTTTTTACTTAGAATAAGATTAATTTTCCTATTCTGCTAATAAACCATGTGATAGCAAAACATTTTTAATATTCTTATGCTAGAAAAAGATGCCTTGGGGATATTTTGGAATGCTCTGGGAAGCTATTTCAGATAACCACCATGTGTATGAAGATTCATTTATTCATATGAAATGTTCGATGCCAAGAAAAATTTTATTTAAATGGAACCCTTTTGAAATAAGTTTTTTGGGCTATGGACACTGATTTCTTCTAAGAAATAAAGTGCCTATGTAAATGAAGAAAAACTAAAATGATGGTAAACAAATATTGATTAGGTTGGGCAAGTAATCAGATCTTTGGTTTTATAGATGTTGCTATTATATCATTAACTGTATGTAAGTGCTTATAATCACGACCTGCAAATGGAATAGTAGCTTCCTGAGCCTCATAAATATTTTTCAGCTCCTTCATCCTGAATTCCTTGCCTAATAGTCATCCTTTCAAGGAAGAAAAGGACATAACAAGTGGTAAATTGTGCTGAGACTTCTTTAAAAGTCTGTAAATTCACACACCATCTACTTCTAAAAAACCCTAGAACCTATAAAGTATAGACATAAAAATCTTCTCATAAGGAAATTAATGGCAGTGTATTTAAAATATTAATAATTATTAACCATTTTCTTTCATATCTTTTGATTCGCTTTTAGTTCCCACAACTGATCTAATTACTTGTGGCATTATTTCACATGTCTTCCTCCTTTAAATAAATAATTTTTTCATCCCGCATTACTACTTGGAGTAAATAGTTTCTTAATTTCACGGCTCTCATTTTATTTACTAAAAATTTTTCAAATTTCTAGGGACGTTCCATCATCTTATTATTCTAGGATTTGGTGGGGAGAATGTATGCTTCGTGGTCTATACTTTTCAAGACTCTCTGTTTTACACCTTCAGAGTCATACCTTCCATATTGTTAAGTCCTAGCATACAAGCTGTCCCCAAAGCAAATTCCTACTGCCCTCATCATTTTGGTCGAAGGATGGTAGTTACTATTTCCTTCTGAGGATGTTTGGGAATGTGATGAAATGAAGGTGGTAGCAATAATCCCCTAATAGTAGTGGATTCTACTGCTCCCACTCCTTAAGTACTTTCTCTCCACTAGGTGGTGCTGTTGAGACAATATCGGGCTTGGAGGGATGTTTGCTTGGCACTCCTCCAATCAAGGAGCCCTTTTTTTTTTTTTTTTTAAGATTTATTTATTTATTTATACAAGCACTGGGTACAGTCAGAAGCGCGGGAGGGTGAGAGAATTCACCAGAGCCAGAGCAGGGAGCAGAACAGGCAGACTGACGATACACTGGTGAGGGGAGCAGCGGGCGGCAGGAGAGGTCTGCACGCCATGTGGGACCCTCACCCGGAGGCCGGGGATCGAACCGGCACTGCAGAGGCTGCGGGCAGCTTCGCAGCCCAGCGCTCAACCGCTGCGCCCCCCCGGGAGACCCCAAGGAGCACTTCTTTTCGCTTTCACTTCTCTTTCATAATTATCTTCCATAAAGACCCTTTTGAGTGCAGAGGGAAACCTAGTTTGAGTGTAAAATTTACTGTCCCACAGTTTTCTCAGGATACAAACTTCCACACTTAATCAAATTCCAGAGCTCTTTCTCCTACCTCCATTCTGATAAATGACAGTAGATTGCAAGTCTTCCCCTTGGTTCTATGATAAAATGATTCTATCATTAGCTTCATATTCAGAGAGAATAGCTTTCTATTTCTGGGTGGAGAAGTTTTCTGCCTTGGACATTTGTGATATTGAAAGCAAAGTACATCATTCTGTCCTCATCTTGTTTGACACATTCCCCATGTCTTCATGTCATAGTATCTCTAAAACAACGCACACCTTTTTTTCATTATTAAACTCCCTTTTCAGAGTTGTCTTCTGCAGCCTATAATCTTCCTTCCCTAATGTCTTTAAATTCAACTAAGAGGTCTTTCTTATGATATCTTCCTGTATCACTTCTCATTACCAAATTTAGGTTGGCAGAACACTTTTTTTTTTTTAACATTACAGTTCTTCTAGTTGCTCAAGAGTAGGCATTCTTAGCTGGCAAAAGTCAGAGGGTAACTAAGGGCACAAAATAGATTAAGACATTGTTTGGTGGTTGATTTTTAAATCCTTTTTGACAATATTGGTTCAATTTTAAAACATACTAGTCTTTAAAAAATAATAACTAAACTCTTGTTTAAAAAAAAATAACCAAACCCAACTAATAAATATAAGAGTAAGATGTGTTCATTCTAATTATCTAGAAGAAAATATCTATCCCAAAATCTAGAAAGAATTTTCCTTTTTTCTTTCTATCTTTTTGCCTATATCATAGGCATGTGTCTATGCAAGTGTCCTTTATTCTTCTGGCCCTTTCCCTAATAAACTGTTCTTTAAAGATTGATGTATTTATGCATACAAGAGCTGGGGCACAGGCCAGGGGTGTGGGGGGTGTGAGAGGATTCACCAGAGACAGAGTGGGGAGCAGAACAGGCAGACTGACCAAAGTCCACTGCTAAGAGGAGCAGCAGGCGGACGAGTCAGGAGAGGTCTGCTGCACCATGTGGGTTGCTCCCTGGCTGGCCGGGAATTGAACTCTTGCTGCAGTGGCTGCGGATTGCCTCATAGTTTGCATCTTAACCCTTGCGCCGCCAGGGAGGCCCTAAACCTGTTCTTTAAATATAACTAACATCTTGTCTCATGGAGAAACCCGCCTGCCTGGGAAACTCGCCATGTGAGTATTTGTCTGAGTCAACAACTGTAGGGGGCTTTGTATGGCAGCTCCACCCCTCTCTGAGTTATACTGCCCTGGTCTCACTGTGAACACAATTCAATTAGATTTTTCCTACTCCTTTCCACTGAACTGCTATTCATAGTATGTGTTATAGTTGTCTGTTTCTCGTTTAGGGATTAGTGCCTTGGTTTTGCCCAATTTAGTTGTGAGTATATGGAGGAGGCAAGTCCAGTGTCTTAATTCTGCCACTATTTTGCTAGGCACTGCTTTTGCGAAATTTTGTAGATAACTGGTGCTTTTACAGACTTTTTTGAATGGTGGTACTGGTTTTTAAGTTTATTTCACTCCAGAACTCCTTTTGCTCAGTAGAGGAACATCATTAGTATGAGTTAAGTATTGGTCGATATGTTGACTATTGAAATGTTGGGTGATGCATTGAATACTAAAATATATGTAATTCCCAAGTTATGAAAACTCGGCTGGAAAAGACTCATATATGTGAATGACTCATTATACCTTAATTTCCTTCTCATTGTCTTGCTGCTCTGAAAAGACACCTTGCTATCCTTGCTGACAGCACCACCTGTTGACTAATACCAACAGCCCATGCTGAGGAATTTTCTTACCACCTCTTTTTTCTCAAGGTCATCATGTATTTTCAGTGCTAGAAATGTTTCTTACAATTCACTGCTGGGAATTAGTGTATTAGACTAAAGACTGTCACACATACCCATACATTCTTTTAAATTCTTTTCTTCTTATACCTCCTTTTCTAACACTTGTCTAGTTACACCAGTCACATCTCATTCTTCTACTTTTTCCATTCTTTAACTACCAACGACTGCTTTGCCTTTTCCATTGTCCTTTATTGTTCTCTAATCAATTTATCAAGTTTTTTCCCCCCTTAACACTGGTTTGGAAATTATATGTTTTCTTTCTATTCTTTCAGTAGTTGTCATTAAAAATATTTTAATTGAATGTTTATTGTTGTTACCGTTCCATCTGTGACTTTATATGTAAGTTTTCCTTTTTTGTTGTACAAGCAAACACATCTTTACATTCTCCACTTTGAGAAATTTTTCATCATCCCAAACTAAAATTCTATATCGAATAATTAGATATAGTTAGATAGAAAAATTAATTCATCCTAATTCTTCTCTCTCCTTAGCCCTTGATAAACTCTATCTTAACTTCAATGTCTACAAATTTGCCTATTCACATAAGTGGGAACATACAATATTTGAGATTCTGTGTCTGACTTCGCTCAGTATAATGTTTTAAAGGTTCATCCATGTTTTTTTTTCAATTTCTTTTTCGGATTGAATACTATTTCATGGTATGCATATGTACCATATTTTGCCTATCCATTCATCTTTTGTTGAATATTTAGGTTGTTTCTACCTTTAGACTATTGTGAACACTCCTGCTTTAAACTTTGGTGTATAACTTTCTGGGTTTTTTAAAATTTAAAATGGTTTATAACATTATATAGGCTTCAGGTGTACAAGTTTTTGTTTGAATCATTGCTTCCAATTCTTTTGGGTTTATTCCTAGAAGTGGAATTGCTGGATCACATTGTAATTTTACACTTAACTTTTGCACGTGCTTTTCCACAGTGACTGCACCGTTTTACATTCCCACCAGCAGTGCATAGGGTTCCAGCTTCCTCACATCCTCATCAACACTTGTTACTTTCTTTTTTTTTTTTTGAAGATTTATTTTATTTATGCATACAAGAACTAGGGTACAGGCCAAAGGTGCGGGGGATGAGAGGATTCACCAGAGACAGAGTGGGGAACAGAACAGGCAGACTGACTGAAATACACTGCTGAGGGGAGCAGAGGGCAAGTCAGGAGAGGTCTGCTGCGCCATGTGGGTTGCTTCCTGGCTGGGGATCAAACTGGTGCTGCAGTGGCTGCAGACAGCTTCATAGGTCTTAACCCCTTGCGCCACCAGGGAGGCCCCCACACTTGTTACTTTCTGTTTGCTTGTGGGGTTTTTTTTTTATATGTGTGTAAGTAATAGCCATCCTAATGATTATGGTTAGACTTTATTTGTATTAAATTTTTTTGAATTTGCAAAAATACAGATTTTTAATTTGCATTAATTTCAAGCACTTTCTCATGGTTTATTAGGAAAAAAACACCAATCTAATATGCCCTCTCCCCCTGAGGCAATCATCTTTATTCCTTTTATTGGTCAAGTTGGTATCCATTTTGATGTCTCTCTTCATATTTCTTGATTTTTAGTCTTTGGTATTATTCATTGACTTCTCACTGTGGAATACATCTGCTCCCACCACATATGCACCTGTATTTTTCCAACCCTCATGATACAGTCACAGTACATTTTCTGTTTGATTATATCAACCAATATAACATTTACATTAATATGATCCTGCAAAAATGACTCCAGCTTAGCCATATAAGAAATTATAATTAATTTTCTTTCTTGAATAATTTTTTGCTTTCTCCAAAGCTAATTATTATGTTTTAGCAGTTTTTCAGTTTTCTATGTATTTATCATAGAAGTGATACAGGAAGATATCATAAGAAAGACCTCTTAGTTGAATTTAAAGACATTAGGGAAGGAAGATTATAGGCTGCAGAAGATAACTCTGAAAAGGGAGTTTAATCCTATTGTTTGCCAGTTCTCTAAATCTTCAGACATTTAGTTGCCTTGATATGATCTTCCTGATGAAATATCTTTCATATACTTCCAATAGGCTTTCATTCAGTCATTATACCTGGAACTTTCTTTCACCATCATTCTGGGCTTCTTTTCCTCACTCCTATGGAATCCTGTCTTGTCCTGTATGCCTGGTTGTCTACTTGTTTAGTTCTTGTTTTAGTGAAGATGGTAAGTATAAAGGCCAAGTGGTCTGGCTATGTGATTTAGTTAGGGTACCTCTAATGTCACTGTTTTTAGTTTTTCTTCTGCAGGGCTGGTCATATAAGACTCTTCCAATCTCCTAGTAATTTGGATCTAGGTAAAACAAGGTAGTTGGGTAGAAAAGGATTGGCATCCAATTCGCATGCATCCTCTTAACGTTACACTTATGAAAAAAGTGCCTCCAACCTTGACTCCAGGACAGAAACCTGTTTTACTCTCTCCTCTCCAGTAAGAGGAGTGCTAGTAAAAGCTTCTCATGTTTGGAAGGGGACTGATGACCTGAACATTTCTTAAACTTTCAATGAATCATTCTCATTTCAGTTTTACTTCTTTACCTCAATTCCAGAAGAATCTGATACTTTGAGGAATTTAATGTGGAAAAGTTGCTTTTTGTTTTTTCTTGTTGCTGGTGAAGTAATTTAATTTATGGCGTAAGGGTCTGCTAAGTCCTTTACAACTCATCTGCCATCTTTCAAGTGTCCAAAATTTTGTAGTTGTTGTTTCTTCTTTCATTTTCCCTATCTTGTGGGCCTTAAAAAAAATCACCATTATTTTAACTGCACTTGTGTGGGACAAAATTTGGTTTATGTGTTTAATTTACCCTCTATACCTGTACATCCCATTAAATTTTTAGCAAGCATAACTTTATATAATGAAGTAGAATATAATCAATATGTTTATTCTTCTCAAAATGCAAAAATACAAGGACTTTAGATAACCTTAATACTGATTACCCTAGGTTTCGTATTAATGTTTGTTTTAATTTCATTTTTAGTTGTAACTCCACCCCATGTCAGGTATCATTATTCCTATTATTGTTGTTTATGAACATGCTTATTTACAGATATCTAAAAGTGTGCAATTTCTTGACTCACTTGTTTCTTCTTGCGTCTTACTCTTTCCTTCTGGGATCAATGTCCTTCCTACTAAAGTACGTCTTTATTGAAGATGCTGTTCTGTTGATACCCTGCTCAGAACACTTCACTGTACTGGGTACCCATCTCCTAGTTGCTTCGAGTTGGCTGCTATAGCTTACATCCTTTTCCTGAAGATTGTCTTCAAGTCAATTTCAGCAAATGCCTTGAAGCTAATACCCTTCTCCCAAGGGTAGCTCACAGACAATAACTGATTGATGTGAGGACAGAAAACTCTGTGGTATCACTCATCCTCCAGAACTCCCTGTGGGACCAGACTGAGAATAGTCTAGCTAACCTTAAATCTTTATCAGCTTACTTTCATGTCCTATTCGGCTTTCATTTCTCTCTTTCAGATTTCTTCTGGGAGTGATTACTCCTTCAGTAAACATTTAGACAGGATTTAGATCTGAAGGTCTGTTTCAAGGGTCCAGTCTCAGGTGGTTGATAGCAGTAGTCCTATAAATATGGGTATGCAGATGAGATCCTGCAGACTGATTATTTGCCAGTTGGTTCAATGAAGACCTCCTCATCAGAGATAATCCCTGGCATGCTATTGCAGTGCAAGTGTTGCCCCTTTAACTTGTGGTGAACCAAGATGCTGCAGGAGGCCTTGATGCCCCAGCCAGATAAGACACTGGCAAGCAGCGAAGGTAAAGGGCCTCACACCGCAGGGCAGGGCGGAAGCTAAAGAGCCTCACACCGTGGGGCTGAAGATCTAACATTCCTTCACTTTTTGTTCTTGGTCATAAAAGGAGAAAAATTTCCCAAAAAGTACATTAGGCTATAAATTATATGTATCAGCAGACTGCAAGCAATTGGCATGGAAATTTACCTGTTTAGAAATTAGTTACCACACAATTCGGCCCAATTAACAATGGGAGACAATTGATTGTATATAACTGACAAGCAATCCAGCATAACAATTATAGTATATCCTTGTTTTGTTTTTTAGAAGTTCCTTTTTATTTAGAAGTTTCTTAGGAAAGTTTTTAAATGAAGTTGACTGTGTTAAGAAGTTTGTAGGTGGAAAAAGTTCTGATAGCTGAGCAGCAGCTGGTCTCCAGCTGAAGGCCATGTGAATAAAATAGTCTTTTGATGCTGAGGCTTTAGCTGATAGGGTTGCACTGGCGGCTATCCACTGTCTTAGATAATTGTCTAGCTGAAATAATAAGTTTTAGTGTTAGGTTTGGTTTTTTATCTATTAACCTTGAAGGCTACCGTCTAGCTGGGACCTGTAGGAGCCAGCAGTCCATGGGAATAAAATACACTAATTGTTTCTGCTTTACACATGACAATGTATTTTTTTTCCTGCTTACTAAAAATGAATAAATAAAGACCTGCTGAGTCTCTCGGCAGAAGATACTTGCACCTCACCAAGTGTCAGTGTCTCCTCATTCTACCTCATCCCCTTCCCCTCAGCCCTTTCGTTTTCGCTGACGCCGTCTCATCCTTTCAGGAACCCCTGACACGACGTTTTGCTGGAGGCTGGTCCCCGGCACCAAGATAAGATATAGGTAGAAGGGAATAATTAATTTATGTGATGTACTTAATATTCGAAAGGAAATAGTTATTCAAAGATTGTAGAATTGGAAGCCTGTTGCTAAGTACCATTAATGTATTGACAAGTTTAGATGACAGGATCAAATCCGAGTGTGAGAATCAAAGGGCTTCATTTGTAGCTTTTAAAGACATCCACATCACTGTCAAGAAGAGGCAGACTGAGTTGAAGACCAGACATAAGCCTTAAAACAGACTGGCAAAACTTCAGAGAAGGTGAATTCTCAGTCTGGGTAAGTCCTTTCCACAAAGTCAGGACACTCATAGAAGAGGAGTGAGACTTGGGATGATGATTACCTGTTAGACATACTTGAGACATACTTGAGGCATTTTATCGCCCAGTTTCCCCTGAATACTCTGGATCTACAGTTGTGGCCCACTCCCTTGTTGGAAGATAGAAGATACTCCCCTTGCTCAAAAATCATATAGAACCTTCAAATGAGTCAAGTGTTTTACAAAACAGTTTGGCTAAGAATTTGACTGTTTTTCTCCTGGTTATCAGTCAGTTCTAGAATCAAATTTTAGTATGACCCAAATGCTAAGGAAAGAGGAATATATGACACAGGAACTGTAGGATTTAGCTGATATGTACCAGCAGTGACCCAAAGAATAAGTCTAGAGGTGGATTGCAAGGATTTTGGATCAAGAGGGTGGATATGAAGTTGGGAAAGGGGGAGTTCACTGATTTGGTGCTACCATCTGGTGATGCAGGATTTAACACCTGTCAAGGACCCTGGATTGACTCTTGAAAGCTTGGCATTTCTACTATTTAGTTACATTTCAACTTCAGCTCCCTCATCTATAATATAAAAGACTTGAACATTTGGCCATTCAACATGTAGGGGGCAGTGTGTTTTCAGTATCCCATGAGATAGATGTGGCCCTTAACCTAGCAGGGCTTACAGGGAAAGATTGATAGTAAGCGAGTAAAAAAATAATGTGATTCAGGTTAGTACAACCTTCCTGAAGTAAACAAACAGTGTTCTCTAATCGTGACTAGTGGAAGGAAGGGCTTAATTAGCTAAGATGGTCAAGAAGGGGGCTGGTCCAGAAGATGAAAAAAGTCAGCCATGTAAATAGCTTCAGTCAGAGCTTCCCAGAGTGAAGGAAATGGAAATACATAGGCCTTGAGGTGAGAAGGAACTTGGTGCTTTCTAGAAACTATAAAGGTTAGAAGTGGCTCAAGTTCACTGATATGTTCCCCTGTTATTGTTTGAATGCTTAGGCATTAGAACTCTAAATCTTAGGAGCTTTGTGCTTATAGACAAAACTGCCTTGGATGTATACAGATACAACATAGTAAAATTATCAGTATGAGATTATAAACATTGTCATTTCTTGATAAAAAGAACAATTTCCATTTATTTATCCTGTTAGATGGCAACTACTTTACACATATTCCTTATCTCATTTAATTCTCCCAACATCCAACAAAAGAGCTAATATTACCCTGTTTTAAAGATGAGGAAACCAAGGCTTAGCAAGATTAAGTAACTTACTTGCCCAAGGTCACTTAGTACCAGAGGATTTCTCCCATTCTATGCCCTCAAAATCCTACCCCAGCAGACCTAGTTGTGTATTTAAAAACACAACACTCCAAGGACTTTGTTCTAATTTAAAGCTATGGCCCTGAAATGCAGCAGACCACTTTGTAACTGAGAACAAACAATATAAAAAGTCTTTCCTTGAATGACACACTGAACATCATATTTTTTCTAGTCTGCATCTAATAACTCTTTTCTAAATCTAATAAGACTCTGTTTCAACATATTAGCCTAGGCTTGATTTGGATGGCAGGGCTAAAAAAATATGTTATCTTTTAAAATTTAAATTCATTAAATGAAAGGGGTAGGAACCACACAGCAATAACAATAAGTAAACAGTTAAGTACCAAATAGCACATTGAGTATTTGAAATTTAATGATTTTATCTGAAGAAGAGCCTCCGTTTTTTTTTACATTCCAAAGGGATGTTCATGGTGACTTATTGGGGAGTTCTGGAGAACACTAAAAAAGAATTTACAAATTTAACTTTTATTTTAAGGGCCAATCTAAGGACTACAAATATAGCAATTAAAATTCATGTGTGTGTAAACATGTAAGCAAGCAATACTAATAATGGTGCTGGGCTTTAATTTCTTAAACATAAAGTAGAAAGTCAATGTTACCTTCTCAGAATCCCTGAGGCAATTACAAAGAACTAAATGAAGGCAGATTTTATTGACTCAGAAATGTGCTTGTCAAGTTAGTGCAGGATCAAATTCAATAGCGATTACCTCCATGTAATACTGAAGCAAGGGCAATAATAGGGTACGTTTAGCGAAGTAATTTCAGGTGGTGGAAGAGAAAGCAACTATTTTAGCATAATAATGAAGAGAAGAAATGCTAAGAGGCATTCTGCCTAGTCTGTCTAGTCAAAATGAGAAAACTGATAATTTTGAAGTTATTGCATTCTAAGTTTCCAGTGACTGTCACTCCACCCAGAGAGTGATTGGCAGGGTTAAAGGGATAAAAATTGGGACCCTGGATGACAGAAGCAGAGGAGGGCAGTAGCTCTCAATGTGGACTGTGCATTGCCTTGGGGAATTTTAAGGCAAATCCCAAGGCTTCATCTCAGCAAAGGAATTGGACCTTCTGAGAGTGGTGTTTAGATATTATTACATTTGAAAAACTCATCAGGAGATTTGAATGCATAGTATGGATTGAGAATCCCTGGATTAAAGCAACTCAAGGGTGGTGAAGCAGAATGGAGGGAGCCGAGGAGGAAAGGTATAAAGGGAATGGGTAGCGTGGAGACTGAAGAAGTCACACACCTTGAAGGGTGTGGGACAGGTTGAAAAGAAGGACCAAACCCCTAATTCCCTGAACTTTGTATGGTTTGGGAGATATGATTCAAATGTCAGTTAATGATCATAACTTCTTCTGAACTGTTCATGTGTGACTGGCTAAGATAACTAATTTTAAAACTGAACCACCCCTTCCTTTCACTTACAGACATATTACTGAAGTTTCGTTATTTCCCAAAGTTGTTCTTAAAATGGAAATAGGAATGTTAGGAATGGATTTACTTTCTTAGTCATCCAACATGCATTGTCTGTCATATGTAAATTATTTCAGTTTGAGCTGATATCTGAATACCACCTTGGCCTTGGCTGCTAAATGTCTGTGGTAACCAGACCCTTCACAGGTTTATAGTGTAGTGTTTATAATGGCAAGTTTACATATGAACAGCCTATGTATGATTGATGAGAAAAGACTATATGAACTTCATAGTACCCATAGTACTATTGTACCCCAAAAGAGAAATTCTGAGGAAAAAGAAAATTCTTCAGGCCCAGAGTTGCTGCAAATTTCAGACAAGTTCAGACTGAAGAATGGACTAGGTGGTTGAAGTTTTAAGGATCCAAAGACAGTTTTTTCACGCACAACATAAAAACATCTCTATTGATCTTGACATGACCCGTATTAGTGGTGTGATGGACCTCAGCACAAGTGCAAATGTTATCTCTGGTGAATAGTAGCATTAACTCAATTAGTTTTATTAGCCAGTTAGATGGCAGAACCCTGGAAGAACTGGAAAAATCAGGAAGTTCTAATGAATGAAAAGAAATATCTTAGGTCTGGAGATGTTACCTTGGGTGATAAGACTCTAAATTGGGAGGCTCCAGATTTAAACAAGTACCCTGAACTTTGGCATATTTGGGTGCCAAAGAAAAGAAGCACTGAAAGAGAAATACAGAAACCTGAGTAAGTGTATTATTTGCTTTATATTTTCCAAAAAAGGAAAGTTTCAAATGAGTCAATAATAAAGGTTATATTGACTTTATTATAAAATTCATGAAAGGGACAGCATCCAATCTAGTAGACAGAAAAGAGCTCTAAGGACTTGTACAAAATAAATGACTTTTATAGGCAGAAAGAAGCAGAAACAAGGAAATTATACTAGGCAAACAGATTGCTTATTGCAAGTTTACTTCCCCAATGGGGGATAGCAGGGATTTATCGGGATAGCAGGGATTTATCAGGCAATTCCTAGTTGACTGGTTTAAATTCCTATTTCTGGGAGACACCATAACTGAGTCTGGTTTAGCATAAGTTCCATTTTGTCTACTTTTGCCATTAACATTTTCCTTAATCTAGAGACTGTTTGAACATGTGAAACCTACCCAAATAAGGAAAACAGACACAGGGTTAGGAAGAATGGGCTTGAGTTCTGCTTTTGGAGTTACTTAGTAGATCTGTGCTCATTCAGAAAGTGTGTTAAATACTCACTTTCGATTCAGTCTTTGAACTACTTTTTGTGACTCCTATTTGTACTAGAGACTTAACAAATGAATAGAAAAATGATGATACTTTCCCCTTTGACTCACAAGGGTACATTTTGTTTTTATCACTCAGATTTCAAACTACCGTATCATGCTGGGGATAGAATGTGCAAGCTTAAACAATACTAAGGACCGATTTTTCAAGTAGTTCTAACTCCATGAAGAATACACTATGATGTGGAAATAAAAGATTATATGCCTATCATGCTGTTTTCCTTGCTATACTATTATGTTTTAAGATTCTCAAGCCTGCTCCACTCTCTAATTAAGAAGTTTTGTGAATGCATCTCATAATAAAAATCTCAGAAAGAAAAATATCCCCTTAGAGCTGCAGAGAGTAAATATCGTTCCATATAAAGCCAGTTATGATGGAGAATTTAGCACATTCTCAAAAGTATCACTCCTATTCTCTGAGCTAATGTGACGACTTGTGTAAAAACTACATTATCTTTTTCTAATCTTCTTTAGTTTAATAGAAAACTCTTTTTTTTTTTTAAATAATAAATTTTATTTTTATATTCCTCCGTACAATTGCAAACCCCCCATTCTGACCCCAATCCCTCCCCTCCCGCCCCCACCCCCCAAAAAGTGTCTCCGGTTCATAGTTTTTTGTTGATTTTGATTTTCACTTTCTTATAGTTATTCATTTTCCTGGTCCCTTATTTAAGTTTTCTAGATTCCTGCTATGAGTGAGACCATCCGGTATTTTTCTTTTTCTTTTTGGCTTATTTCACTGAGCATGATCCCTTCCAGCGCCATCCATGTTGCTGCAAATTGCATGTGTTTATCTTTTTTGAATGCTGAGTAATATTCCATGGTATATATGTACCACATCTTCTTGATCCAGTCATCTATTTTTGGGCATTTGGGCTGTTTCCAAAGCTTAGCTATTGTAAATAGTGCTGCTATAAACATAGGAGTGCAGGTGTTCTTTGGAATTAGAAAACTCTTTTAAATCACTGGGACTTTTGAGTATATTGCATATCATGTGAAAAGAACCTTATAAATGCTAGAAGTTCTTAATTCTGATTGGTGGCTCTATGTTATAAATTGTTGCTCAAGTAATAACATTTAAGTTGACCTCTATTTTCTGAAAAGTATAAATTGTAGCAAGATTTCTTCATTAAGCATGAAACCTTCATAATGTCATTCTTCTCCCTTCAAGTGTAAAAGGGCAAAAAGCCCATGATTCTGTTGAGTCTTTGTCTCATTTAAATTCACACTGTTAAATGCTATGATAGAGGTTAAACTAAGTCATTGCTGTCAAGAGGGAGTAACTGTCATATTCAAAGACGGGGTCCAAGAAAGCTTCATGCAGGATATGATATTTAAGATGATGTGATAATAGTAAAATTTCTACAAGCAAAGAAGATAGGAAAGGGTTGGGAAGAAAGCATTTCTACTGGAACGAGTTGTAGTATGTCCAAAACATAAAGAATGTCAAAAACATGTTTAAAGAATTTTGCCTGCTTCAATGTGGTAAGGGGTGGGAGTTGGTCACAGAATGAAGCTGTGTGAATTGCCTGGCTTAGATCAAATGCCGTATTAAATTTTTGAGGACTTTAAAAAATATAAGCTGTCATGTGCCATCCAATGTTTGTGAGTAGGGGACTACTGTGATAAGCTATAGTCTTAGACAAGTAAATAGGGACAGAATACAAGATTTACTGAAGAGGGGAAGAGCTGGATACAGGGATACCATTTTAGAAGCTACCTGGATAGTCTCATGAAATATGACAAAGGCAGAAGTAATGATAAATAGAACAGGAATTCAAAAGAATTGTTAGATGTATAATCATCTGGAAACAGAGAATAAAGAAGGATAAAGGGTTGGATACAGCTTTGGGTTACTAAAAGGGTCTGCAGCATCTCTTTTTTGAAGTGTATACCCACAATACATGCACAGTACACCTCTGGAAAGTTTCAGAGGTGGGAGATGTGAATTGAATAAGCACTGGAACTTTTTCCTAATTCTATTATTTGGAATCCAAAACCCAGTATCATAAACACAGACTGTTTTAGAGGAAGCCATCAATAATAATGAAAATACCTGATACTCTGTCTCTTCTCTATGGGGCTATCCTAACATTTTTCTCTAGAGACTCTAATATTCTTGCCCTAGAATATTCTTTCTTCTAGTGACTTTACAACTTTGCTGACATCCCAGCATATATATATATATATATATATATATATGTTGTTATATTCAAAGATGGGGTCCAAGAATATATATATATAGAGAGAGAATATATATAGAGAATATATATATATATATATTATGTAAACCACTTTCTTATGCATGCAGAATGAGTTTTGTTTTTACCAGGGTTTAATAATTGATTATTATTAGAGTTTCTATAGTTCTTACTTTATTCTTTTTGAGTCAGTAACTTATCCTCTGAGTCTTTTGTCTTAAATCTAGTATTTTTCTTTAAGTTTCACTCACTTGTATGGTAAATACTTTTGGTAATACTTTCCTTGAATATGAATTATGGAAAGTAAATGACACAAAGTAAATAAACAATTGATATGCTACATCATTGTGATGCTAGGTAATTTTAGAGTTCCAGTTTGATAAAAGGGGCTCAGTCAAGCAATAAAGCTTAGCATTAAGTGTCCCAAATGGTTATATATTCAGATTTAATTTTAGAAAAGTTATGGTAATGGAATATGCATTAGCTAAATGAATTATAAATTGTTTTCATCTCCCGTCAACCATATCATATCATTTTCTAAAAGATTAATTTTAATGCAGGGAAGTTTACTCTGAATTATCTGTAATACTTGTTACTAGAACCAAAGACCCTGTCAGCATTTTCATTATAAATTCCAAACTATCGATAAAAATTAAAAAGTCAACATCAATTTATCAAAGGAGGAGGAGAAGAGGGAAATATACATATTCCAATACATTTTCAAGTCATCAAAGGGCAAAAGTAACTCTCTAGAAAGTCAAGACTAAGTAAGGTAGTTTGGATATATATTGTTGAGATGAGCAAAATACTTGTTCCTAGAAGTGGAGAGGATATATTACTGACTGCTTATTTATTACAGTTTATAATCAAGAAGGTCTTGAAATGAGAATATGTATTTATTTTTTATTTCAATCCTAGCTAGACGGATTTAACCAAATTTTATGAACGTAAAATTTATTATCTTAAAAAATTGTGCAACATCTTCTACGAGGCAAGTATTGTGTAAAGTACAGAAATGATAAGGCAGAAGGTTCCTCCTTCTGTGAAGTACATGATTCAAAAAAGAAACATTTTACTTACACACATACACACACATGCATGCACATACACACAATCTATGCATTTGCTTACTGACAGTTCTATCATGTTTTAGGCATTGTTCTAGGTACTGGCAATATATCAACACACACAATTGATAAAAATCCCTACTCTCATGAAATTTAACTTCTGCTTGTGGTTAAGTACAGAGGAAGTGGATTTACTGACGTAAATTCAGGTTCATATGAGAACCCATTCAACATAAGCCTTATAGTTGGTCTAAAGCTTGCTCAGATATATCCTGGAAAGGGCTGGGAAATTGATCCATGCTGTGTTTTCTGAGACCTAAGTTCAGCTGTCCTAGACTGGAGATGTGACAGAAGAGGTTTTTGTTTGTATCTTAAGATCTTGTACATAGCAATTATATTTTCTGCAACATGTACCCACCATATTGATGAGGTGCATCTGGTCAGTTCAGGATGTCTCTTATAAATACCTAGACTAGCCTATGCGTGGGACTATACCATCAGTGTGCTTTTGTAAGTGTATATGTATGTATGTAAGTATATATGTATACGTGTATGTATGTGCATGTGTATGTGTGTATACACATGTGTTATGTGCATATGTATGTATATATGTATATATATATGTGAATAGGAATGTCTAAACTTGGAGAGACTTCTCTTTCAGATTCTCTAAATTTAAATAGCATTGTCATCTGCAAGTATACATTCTCTGAGGAGGCCACTGGAACCAGGGAGCTGGATATCTTGGTTTGTTTAGAAAAACATTACCCTTGTATTTTGTGTAGACTTTCTTCTGTGTTCTTCAAATAATTAAACTCATTTGTCAAAGTAGTATCTATGCATGATCTTTGCATTCATCTAAACCTGCTGCTGAAGCCAGTAAATTTTAGTGGATACGCTTAAGGGAGATTCAACAAATATGATACATGGCCTAGCTTCTACATACTATTTTATTATTGTAAGAAAACTTTTTAAAAACCTGTTAATCTAGGCATTGCATCCTATGACCATATGTTACAGGTGCCAGGAGACAGGTCATCTCTAGCCCAGGTCATCCTTTGCACCAATAAGACTCATCAGAAGGTAAGAGCAAACACATACTGGCATGGAACATATAGCTAATTTGGTACATAGCTTGAAGGAAGCTGACTGGAGAAGAATAATTTGTTTTTTAAAGATTTATTTATTTATTCATACAAGCACAGGGTACAGTCAGAAGCGCGGGAGGGTGAGAGAATTCACCAGAGCCAGAGCGGGGAACAGAACAGGCAGACTGACAAAACACACTGCTGAGGGGAGTAGCAGGCAGCAGGAGAGGTCTGCGCGCCATGTGGGACCCTCACTGGCGGCCGGGCATCGAACCGGCACTGCAGGGGCTGCGGGCAGCTTCACAGCCCAGCACTCAACCGCTGCGCCACCGGGGAGGCCTGAGAAGACTAATTTTAAACAAATATGCTCCCACCATTACTTTTCAATCAGGATCTAAATTTAACATGTGTCTATTGTCTTAGTTGGGTTTCCCTTAAGTAGAGCGTTTTACATGGACTTGGGAACAGATTTTTGTATGTGAATTATTGTAGGAATTGGAAATGAGGGAGTAAAAAGAAGAGATGGGGAAGGGAGAAAAGCCCAAAAAGGATATCCCGTTTTCTCTGATTGATTTGCCAGGATCACAGAATAGGTAGCATTTAGAGTGTGACATCTTACAGTTAGCTTAATGCAACTGAGATTAATCCATGCTGCTGTGTGTCTATAGTTTATATTTTTGCCGAATAGTATTTCACTGCATAGAAATACAACAATGTATTAATACATTTATCTGAAGGAGATTTGAGTTTCTAGATTTTGGCAATTATGAATAAAATTGCTACAAACATTCATGAAGAATTCACCATTTATTAATTTCACGTATTACTATAGATGGAATTGTGTCCCACTAAATTCGTATGTTGAAGTTCTAATCCCCAGTACCTCAGAATGTGACTTTTTGGAGATATGTCATTTTATGAGGCTGTTAACTTAAAATGAGGTGGTTAGAACGGGCTATAATCTAATATATGACTTGTGTCCTTATAAGAAAGGAAATTTAAACATGGGCAGGTTTAGAGAGAAAGCTATGTGAAGGTAAAGTGAGAAGACTGCCATTCGCAAGCCAGAGAGAGGGTCCTCAGGAGAAACCAACTCTGCCAACACCTTGATCTTGGACTCCAGCCTTCAGAACTGTTAGTGCATGATCAAGGAGGTACCAGGAACCCTAAAGCAAAGGGGTGCACACTCAAAAATGGGGTCCTGCCATCTGCCACAGAAAGACACAGGAAACATGTTACTAGTGTGACAGATCTTTGATAGAATTAGAGTACATAGAGAGCAAAAATAAGAGGGGATATTTTTCTAAACAGAACACCCACATTACCCATCTGCTGTGGACAAATTCTCTGCCAAATAAGTTCAAGCCTAAGGTGGGGGCCACTGAGGCCCAAAAGCTTGCCAAAAGACTAAGGCACCTTTTGGCAGAGAAACACAAGAAAGGGTAAAAGGGGCCATGCAAGTCTGGGACAAAAGGAGCAAAAAATTAAAGTACAAATCAAAATAATGGCTGCTATTGTTAGTGCCCCATATATCTTTACTCCATGTGTCTCCTTCCAAGTCTCCCCAAGTCCCTGAGTGCAAGTCCAAGCTGGAGAGCCAAAAGGTCTTTTTCAGCCCACATAGATACTTAGGTCCGCTCTTTGTTCCTAGCAGTCCAAGATGGCTGCATATAAGTGGGGGCAGGGAACATGTACCAGCCCTAACAAGGATGAGAGAAAATAAATGTCTGTTGTTTAAGTTACCCAGCCTGTGGTCCTTTGTTGTAGCAACTATATAAAATTAATACACATATCTATGAAAAGTTAACATTTATTAAACTATGAAATATTCAATATTCCTTTAAACATCTCCAAACTACTTCTACAAGTAATAAATCAAAACCTAAGGATTTAAGAAATATATTTTCTGCACTGTAAACACTTTAAAATGTTTACAATTACAGATCCAACATATTAGATTCCTCTTTAAGACAGACTTCCCTCCACCCCCAATAGTGGTATAGAGAGCCTAGAGCTACCTTCTTCTCTGAAACAACTACCAAAAAAAAAAAAAAAAAAAAGACTGATATGAGCTCTTAGCATTAATCCAGACACTTCAAATCAGCTATACAGCCCTAGACTTTGGAACTAACTTTGTTGCCCACTGCGAGGAAAGAATGGGAGGAGTCGAGGGGGAGCACGTCTGGGCTGAGGGTTGAATTCCCAAGCCACACCAAGGGAAAACCAGGACATTGTAAAATTCCATGGAGGAATTTTCCTGATACCAGGGTGGAGCCAGACCCAACCTGGGGCAGTGGGAGCTCTGTCGACTCTGACCGGGGAACTTGGGAATCCTGCAACTGTGGCAGCATGGGCACTGAAAACTCCCTCTGCTCACACACACACATTGTCACATCTAAGCCAAATGTAAACTATTCCTGGAGTATAAGTGTGGCAGTCCTCACATTTCCCTTCCTTCTGGGAGGCCCAGCTTCATAGGCCAAGACACTCAAAAGGAAGCAACAACTGGAAGGTAGAGAAAGAAGTGAAAACAACCTAAACACAGAATATAGCTTATTGTGGAATAAAATGAGAGGTTGAGGTGACTAACATTACTCTTCAAATCAAGATGGAGTATAAAAGCTGTAGATACCTCTCCTACCTCCACCACATGCCAAGGCAGATTTAGAAGAGGACAAAGATAAATCCCCACTCATAAATAACAACCCATAAGGCAATATACATGCCTAGGAAACAAGGGACATCTCAGCTCAAGATGGAAAAACAAAATGAGGACAGAAATCCTGAGGCAAATATAGAGACAGAAACAGAGAAACTAACTGACAACCAACTACTTAAAAAAAATCTTAAGGGCCATCCTAGTGGTGCAAGGGGTTGAGCACAGCACTAGGAAGCTATCCGCAGCCTCTGCAGCATGAGTTAGATTCCTGGCTGGCCAGGGAGCTACCCACATGGCACAGCAGACCTCTCCTGTCTCGTGTGCTGCTCCCCTCAGCAGTGTATTTCAGTTAGCCTGCCTGTTCTGTTCCCCACTCTGTCTCTGGTGATTCCTCCCACACTCTGCACCTCTGGCCTGTATCCCAGCTCTTGTATGCAAAAATAAATAAATAAATCTTTTTTTAAAAAATCTTAAAATGTTAAATGAGATACTGGAACATCAGTCAAAGGCAAATAGGCAGACACAGGATCTCAGAAAGGAGATCCAGGAACAAAGAGTTCTTCACCAAAAAGAACTCTTCTTCAAAGGGCTATATAAAAAGATCCCAATAAGAGTTTCTGAATGAAATGCAGACAAACTTAGTACTTTAAATAGGATCAAAAAGGCAGAAGAAAGAATTTCAGTGGCAGAAGACTCAAATAAGGAAATGACATATTTAGAAGACAGAGCATCAAAACAAAGGAAAATGAGGAAACTACAAGAAATGTCAGATTCAACTAGAAGAGGAAACCTAAGAATGATCAGTCTCCTAGTAGGGGAAAATAAGAAAATAGTACTTTTAAAAACCTATTCAAAGGAGTAATAAATGAGAACTTCCCAAATCTACAGAATGAATTAAATACGAAAGTCCAGCAAGCAGAGAGAACACCTAAAATTTTTTTTTGAACACCTAAATTTTTAATCTTTTTTTTTTTTAATAGAGGCATGTTTTTTATTTATTTGTTTTATTTGTTTGTTTTGTTTATACATGCACTGGGTACAGTCAGAAGCACGGGAGGGTGAGAGAATTCACCAGAGCCAGAGCAGGGAGCAGAGCAGGCAGAAGGACCGAAGCACACTGCTGAGGGGAGCAGCGGGCGGCAGGAGAGGTCTGCGCGCCATGTGGGATCCTCCTCCGGTGGCCGGGGAGCAGCCGGGGATCGAACCGGCGCCGCAGAGGCCGCGGGCAGCTTCGCAACCCAGCGCTCAACCGCTGCGCCACCGGGGAGGCCCTGAACACCTAAATTTTTAAATGCAAAAAGATCTACAACCAGACACATCATTGTCAAACTATCAAAAATCAAAGACAAAGAAAATTTTTTACAGGAAGTAGGGAAAAAAATAACACTTATAAGAACCCCCAAATTAGGATTTCCCCAGATTTCAGTCCAGACATTCCCCAGGCAAGAAGAGAATGGAAGGAAATATTCACAATTCTAAAAGACAAGAATTGTCAGCCAAGAATTCTCTATCCTGCAAAATTATCAATTTAATATGAAAGGGTAGTAAAGGTTTTACTAAAGGAGCTGGCTACCACCAGAACCTGCTCTTCAGGTAATATTAAAATTTCTGCAAGAAAAGAAAAACTACAGCACAAACTCCTTAGCAAAATGACAACAGCAATATAACACCAATACCAAGAGCAAGAATACTATGAGTTAACAACACGAAGTAATAACGGGGAAGAAGAAATGGGTAGAACACTATGGTTAAATGTTGGAGAGTAGACACCAGCTCATAAATTACCTAAAACATAGGAATTCAAGTAAACCCACGTTGGTAACTACTAACCAAAAATCCAGAATAGACACTTGCAGACAAAGCAAAGAAATCAAAAGAAATTCTAAGGAAAGTGATCTAGAAAAAGAGAGAAACAAAGGGAAAAAGTAACATCAGAAAAATAAATCAAAAACAAAATGAAAATAAATAGTTCATATCCATAATCACCCTAAATGTGAATGGTCTGAATTCACCAATATAAAAAACATAGGTCCTGGGCCTCCCTGGTGGTGCAGGGATTAAACACAGCGATATCGCCAGTCACTGCAGCATGTGTTCGATTCCCCTGCCAGCCAGGGAGCAATCCACATGGCACAGCAGACCTCTCCTGTCTCACCCACTGCTCCCCTCAGCAGTGTATTTCAGTCAGTTTACCTGTTCTGCTCCCCACTCTGTTACTGGTGGATCCTTTCACCCCCTGCACCTCTGAACTGTACCCCAATTTCTGTATGCATAAATAAATAAATCTTAAAAAAAAATAGGTCAACAATGTGGGTGAAAAAAAATTCTATAACACTTTGTTTATAAGACACCCATTTAAAACAGAAAGATAAAAACAAACTAAAAATAACAGGCTGGAATAAGGTCATACACCTTAATTAATAACTCAGAGAGTAAATCAGGAACTGCTACCCTCATATCTAATAAGCTAGACTTTCAACTAAAAACAGTAATCAGGGATAAAAGTGGACACTACACAATGATTGAGGGAATGACTCACCAAGATATAACTAATATTTATGCTCCAAATATAGGAACACATAGTTACATAAAGCAACTATTAACAACCTAAAACAACATATTAATAAAAATACAATGGTTGGAGACTTCAACACATCACTGATATAAAGGTATAGATCATCCAGACATAAAATTAACAAAGGCATAAATATCTTAAATGAAGTATTAGATCAGATGGCTTTACTGAAATTTACAGTTTTCCATCCTAAAAGCAATAAATAAAATTCTTTAATACACACAGAGCATTTTCAAGAATAGATCTAGTTCATTTGCTAGGACATAAGAGAAGTCTTAGGAAATAGACAAAAATAGAAATTATATCAAGCATCTTCACAGATCACAGTGCTATAAAGTTAGAAATTAGCCATAAAAGGAATCCTGGAACAAACCAAAATATGTGGGGACTAAGTGAAATGTTTAGTTTTTTGTTTCAAACTTTTAGGTCAATGAAGATATCAAAGAAGAAACAAACAAAAAATCTATAGGCAAATGAAGATAGAGAGACAAGCTACCAGACTCTATGGGGCACTTTAAAAGCAGTGCTATGCAGGAAGTTCATAGCAACACAGGCCCACTTAAAAACACAAGAAATCTCAATTTAGCAATCTAACGTTGCAGTTGAAGAAAGTAGAAAAAGAACAACAAAAGCACCAAAATTCAGTAGGAGGCAAAAAATAATAAAGATCAGAACAGAATAATTTTAGGCAATGATAGTGACTGTAGACATGCCTTCCTTAAACATTGTACTGTTCGTTGGCTATAAAGAGCTATTCTTCCTCTACATACAGAACTTTTCTGTATGTAGTTTCTTGAACGCTTTTAGTTTTGACAATACTTGTAAGTCAATAAAGGATGCTGAATTTTGGCAGATTTTGTAAAAACATTTCTGGTACGGATCATATTCTTTTTCTTACTTTAGCAATTTGATGTGATGAATTATGCTAATATATTTCCTTTCATTGATGTGTTTTTGAATTTCCTCAATAAATACTTTGTTTACAATAAAATAAATACATAAGAAAATATAGATATATACTATAAAACATTTTAACAGTCCCTTCCTTTGAGTAATTATTGTTTTCTTACTTGCTGAGAAACTTTGTTCTCTGAAAATCAGACTATCTGAAACTTTGTTGTTTGAAATTATATCATTAAAAACAAAATATCTGGGCCTCCCTGGTGGCACAAGGGTTAAGATGCAACCTATGAAGATGCCACTGCAGCACGAGTTCAATCCCTGGTCAGCCAGGGAGCAACCCACGGCACAGCAGACCTCTCCTGACTTGCCTGCTGCTCCCCTCAGCGGTGTACAGTGGTCCATCTGCCTGTTCAGTTCCCCACTCGGTCTCTGGTGAATCCTCTCACCCCCCACACCTCTGGCCCATACCCCAGCTCTTGTATGCATAAATAAATAAATCTTTAAAAACAAACAAACAAACAAACAAACAAAAAACCCATCTGACTCTTGTCTGGAGATTCTAAGACACTTTGACAAGAAAAATCAGCCTCAATTTCCAACCTAGATAAAGAGTTTACTAAAAGAGGGCCTCCCCTGTGGCTCAGTGGTTGAGCACTGGGTTGCGAAGCTGCCTGCAGCCTCTGCAGTGCTTGTTTGATCCCCAGGCTGCTCCCCAGCCCTCTCCTGCCGCCTAATGCTCCCCTCAGCAGTGTACTTCGGTCCTTCTGCCTGCTCTGCTCCCCGCTCTGGCTCTGGTGAATTCTCTCACCCTCCCGTGCTTCAGACTGTACCCAGTGCTTGTATAAATAAATAAATCTTAAAAAAAAAAGTACCTAAAAATTATTAAAAAAAAAAAAAGAGTTTACTAAAAGAGACTTCCGGACACAATGCTCTGTATCAATCTTAACTTTGTAGTTTCCAGGGACTTAGTATTCTGGATCCTTCCAGGACGGGATGTTGACTTCTGATTTGCTTTGTGTCTATCCGAATACTGCTTCATTTAAATTTCACCCAAACTCCACCCTTACCCTAAAGCCTGTAATAATTTTATTATTGGTGCAGCTTCTTTTGCAAAAACATTCTTTCTCTTCTGAACACAATCACCTTTTATCCTAAACAGATCTGTCACTCCTGTTTCTGGACCTTACTGTTTGTCATAAGTGTCTAAACTCGAAAGCCTGAAGGAGGCAAGACTGAAAATTCAATAAAAAATCATAGTACAAAGAGATGAAATAACTGAAATGAAATTCCACAATTTTGCCAACTTCACAATTTTGTCCAAGGTTAACTCTGAGCCTAAATGCTACCAAGTCATGACTCAGCAGATGACTATAAAATAAATGAAGAGATGTGTCAATAGGCAAAACTGGTTTAATACATGCTTATTAAATGTTCAATTTCTCATACGGATGTTATTTTCATCTTTAGGATAGTCACTCAAAATTGTGTTTTTAGTTCTTGACATGGCTGGCATATATTTATCTCCTGCCTGACACCTTTTCTTTCTGACAAGTTTCTACTTTGCATTATCATAGTATCTGAAACGACCACTCTGAGCTGACTAGCACCTTATCACTTTACACTTTTCTTGCCTCCTGTCCTGTGAAACTTAATATTTTGTTTAATCCTAATTACTCCAGTTATTGCTCATGTCAAGAACAGATACTTTATCATTGGGACTTGATCTGAGAGTAGGAATTTCACTGTAGTAATGAGTCCAAATATTAATAGTTAAGAAAAACCTTTTTAAAAGAATTCCAGTCATTTCTCATATACAACCCAAATTATCAAACATATTTTATGCACTCTCTTTACTTTCTTTAAAAACACTGTATTATATTTAATGCAAAACATAGAGGATAAATATAATTAGCACAGTATTCAACATAATTGCTATTTCCTTAAAGAATGTCCTCTAGATTTGCTACTGTTTGCAAAACCTATATATAAGATATACATTAAATATACTGGCAACATAAACAATAACTATTACAAAATACTTCAACTAATACTTGTGCTTAACGTGTAATATAGAAATATTCATTATGAAGAAGTTTTAATACAGAGCACTTTTTTTTCAGAAATTTTAAGAAAATTGACTATTCTTTTAAGAAGATCTAAGATTTATGAACATTTGCTGTCAAAAACTCAGCATAGAAATGACTGGTTGCTGCTTTCCTAAATTTATGTTTATTGTACTGCAATTTAACAAAATTAAAAGCTTGTGTTGAATGTTGATGAGTCCATTGTTTCGCACGAGGAGATAATTCATCCAGAGGATCAATGATATAAATAGCCATTTACTTTTCAATTTAGACTGTTCAATGCAGAATGTACATTTGTCATGAAACTACAGTTAACAGTTCTTTCAAAACCTTGGTAACTTACCAAAACAGAAAAGCAGTATATTGAATCGGAAATAGCATTATTTTTATCAACTAGCAATACCTGAAGAAAAGCAGTGGAAAATGAGAAAACAAAGTTTTCTATAGATTTGGGGAAAATTTCAGGGCAGTTTTTGGAAGACGAATGGCCTGATTTTTTTTTATTGTTTACATCATTGTTCATTTTTAAACAATATTTGCTTCCCTGCACTCCCTCAGGTGTAGTCCCTGTAGAGTTTCCTTCCCCAGTGCACCCATGCACCATCACCTCAGTCCCCTGTGCTCCTCCCTCCCTCCCTCTGGTCCCTCTCCCTACTCCTCCCCTGTAGGATGTCTCTGATTTATAATTGCCTGATTTTGTTTTGTTGTGCTTTGTACTGTTATTATTTTTTATACTGATGTCTTATTTGGTTCCTGATTGTTTTTAATGACTATGGTAGGCTAAAAATGACCCCAATTATATCCATGTCCAAATCTCTAGAACCTGTCAGTGTATAACCTTATGTGGTAAAAAGAACTTTGCAAATACGATTAAGGATATTGTGATGGGAAGATTATCCTGAATTGTCTGGTAGATCTAATATAGTCACAAGGGTGCTTATAAGGGGAGGCAGGAGGGTCATAGAGGAAAAAGCAGAGACTAAAGCAGAGAAAGAGAAGTGATATGTTGAAAGAGCAGAGGTCAGAGTGATGCATGGGGCTATAGGCCAAGAAATGCGGGAAACCTCTAGAAGCTGGAACAGGTAAGGAAATGGCTTCTCCCTAAAGAGCTTCCAGAAGAAAAGCAGCCTTGATGAACCACATTATACTTCTGCACTCCAGACCTGAAAGATAAAAAAATGTGTGTCCTATTACCCAGTAAGTTTGTTGTTGTAATTTGTCACAGCAACAAAACAGAACTAATAAGATTAATTTTTACTTCCAAATTCACTGTTTCTTTTCCTTAAAACGGTTTCATCATAAGGACATTTTTATATTACTCAGTTAACGTTATGGATTTAGGAAGACAATGATGTAGATAATACTTTCATTTGCAATGTATACAAAGTATTGTGTTAAAAGCTTTAATAAAAAAATTAAAAATCCTTACAACCGCTTCAGGTAAGTATCCACTATCACCTTTTACTTATGTGCAAACAGGTTCTATGAGCTTAAATGCTGTATTTAAGGGCCTACAATGGTGATGAAACTATGCATTTACTCATAGAGCATGGACAAGACAGAAGTTATTTTTGTGTTTTCTCTGATAGATTGAGGATACTTGTCTTCAGAGAAAGAATAAAAAACCTGAGAGAAATGAAAAGAAATGTTGAATTGGGAAGTTCCCCATATTCATAATAGCTTAGTTCAATATCCTGAACATGTCCCTCTTTAATTTCTGATTTTAGTAATTTGAGTATTTTTTAGTAGACTAGCTAAAGATTTGTAAGTTTGTTGATCTTTTCAAAGAACAAATTTTTGGTTTCATTGATTCATGGTACTGGTTTCATTGATTCATGGTATCATCTATTTTCCATTTATTCTGCTCTAATAATTACTGCCTTCCTCTTCACAGTTTCAAGCTCAATGAATATAATGCAGCTGTGAATTAATTTTTTCTCAAATGCCTCAAATATAACAAATAAAGCAATTTACTTGTTATATTTACTGTTTAAAACCATGTGAACAATTTTCATATAATTTATAGAAGAATGTTACCATGTCTTTACGAAGATGTTTGGAAAAGGCAAAAGGTCACAGTGAGGACTATCCTAGATTGAATGTTAAGGACATCTTCTTGTTTGTGAATCTTGGGCCAGGATAAAAGGCAGCAATAGCGTGGACATCTTAAGTGTTTATAGAAAAAATTATCTTAAGTCTCTCATTTTAGAATATCATGTCATAATGAGGCATGTCAGAACTTGACCTATTTCTGAAAATAAGCATGACAAGAATCCTTTGATAGCCTGTGGACACTGATTTATCTACCTGAGAGGTAAGTGTGGCTCTAAGTCACACCATTACTATAATGTGGGTTCCACAACTCTGACCAAATATGTAACTCACATGTTCCTAAGACTTGCTTTCTAAGGGTCAGCTTGAGAGAGTTGGCTTCCATTTTACATTTGCATCTCTTGTTTAGCTTTCCCATTCTACCTTGCCTGCCTGACCTAGATTGTCTCTATTACCAGATATCTTATCCTACCCACCTACCCGTTAACTTCCAGGGATACCTGTTTTATAAATTATGATCATTCTGAGTGAGAACCAAGTTCATATCAAAGGGACTAACACCAGAAGATCACCATCAGTGATTTTCTGTTATTCTCAATAGGTGACTTCAACAAAATCAAGAAAAGCACGAAAGGACATCCTAAGGGTTTAAGTGCGGTTGAGAGGTACTTGGATCAATTAGGAGGCTTTCTGTGGAAAGTGATGAACCATTGGCTAAATAGTAAAGATAAGTATCACCTTTGATGACAGGAATCCATAATAGGTACACTCCAGGTTTAAGTTGTCTGCTCACTGACATCATCAAGGATTCTGGTTCTTTCTACTTTCTATTGTGCCATCTCGTGTGATGACATTACTTTCAAGCTGGCTCCTCTCTGGTTACAAGATGACTATAGCAGGTCTAGTCATCACCATTTGGACATGCTGATGTCCAGGGCAGGTGCTGCTTCCTTGTTTGTATCTCTCTTGTTCTCATTTTAAGAAATTTTAAAAATATATTTAAAATTATTGGCCTCTCTGTACTGTCAAGGTCATCTTTCCAGACCATCGATATCATCTACTAAAAAGATGTCTATGCAAAATGATTTATTTTATTTTATTTTTTTAAGATTTATTTATTTATACAAGAGTTGGGGTACAGGCCAGATCGCAGGAGGGTGAGAGGATTCACCAGAGACAAAGTGGGGAGCAGAACAGGCAGACAATAGAAATACACTGCTGAGGGGAGTAGTGGGCGCGACAGGAGAGGTCTGCCGCGCTATGTGGGTCTCTCCCTGGCAGGCAGGGAATTGAACCCACGCTGCAGAGGTTGCAGACAGCTTCATAGTGCTGCACTCAACCCACTACACCACTGGGGAGGCCCAAACCAATTTATTTTAATAAAATTCATGGAATAGTTGCTGAGTGAGCTTGGGATATCTAGGGGTAGGGTTGGGGGAAACTAATAGACTAGTGGTAGGTGAAAAGTTAATTGGGCTTACATTTGGTAAAATCAGAAGTTTGGAGTCAGTAGCAAAAGTTCTGAGCTAGGATTTCCTGATCTATGTGCTGTTTTAATTTTATTTATTTTTTACCTTCTTACTTTAAAAAAGGTTTCTATTCTATAACTTGCCTTGGCTAAATTTTAAAAATTAAAAATTCTAAGTTGTCTCTTTTAATCAATAGCAACTACTGCACCACCTTCAATATACCTATTTTAAGCATTTCATTCACTATCATCTGCCTTTCTTCCAGAATATTTTACAGTGCCAACTGCTATTCAACAGGATCGCCAACTGACTGCTTATATGAAGTGTTGGCTGTCCATCATTCCATCATTTGTCACTTTCTTAGAACCGAAAAAAAATCCTTTCCCAGAAACTGCTTAGTAGAATGCTACTGGAATCTCAGCGACTAAAACTGAGTCACCATGCTCTTTCCTAAGCCAAACCTGGTGGAAAAAAAAAAATAGCTACTAGGATTGGTTTAAGCCAATAAAGATTTTTTTCCCCTAAGTTGCAGATAGTGTGACCTTCCTGAAAGGTGACAATGCTTACACATTGATTCCAAGGGAAAAGAGAGAATAAATGTTGGATGGCTAACCGATGGGAATTGCTGTAGACTTATGTATAACGTTTATTCTTTTAGCCCCAGATACAAGTGACACTTTTTGAAGTTACTGTTCATCAGAAATAGGTAGGCATCAGGAAAAGAAACACAAAGATAGCTCTGTTTCCATTGATTGCATCCTAGAACTGGTTCTGCAACGTATTTGTTGGATGACTTTAAAGTATTAACCTCTCTTTATCTCAATGTCCACATCCATGGCATGATATAAATATTATTCTTTATACATCATGGGATAGCTATGAAGATAAAATAATTACTGTGCATAAACACAAGGCAACATCATTTCCACATTTGAGCTTCTCACGATGCTTGTTTGTTCTATTTCATTTACTTATTCATTCACATATTGTTTCTGAAAATAGTTGCTGAGAGTATTTAATGTAAGCCATAAGATGAATATTTGGGAATCAAAACGTTTTCACCGTGGCCCCTGTAGGTAAGGGGATTTAGCAAGAACTACTTTATTTCGTAGACTACAGAATATGAAACATGAATTGTCCTGTTTACTAAGTGGTTGTAACCAAGTGTGTGAGTCCACAGGTGCTGCTATTGCTTTTCTACCTTAGGTATTCTTGGGTTTTAATATTTACTGATGTATAATATAGGCAAAGCAACCCAACCCCCAAAACATGGGCTTATGGTGCAACGAAACAGTAAAAAAAAACCTGGAAGATTAGTTCACTCACAGGCTCATGAGACCACATGAAATTGACATTAATGGACTAATTAATGTCAATTAATTAATTGTCTTCCTGGTGAAGAGCTAATAGAGAATTTTTGTTCTGAAAACTCTCCATTCTCTGAAATGGTAAGGAATACTGATGACTTTAATGTCAGCTAACCAATTGTCTTAAAGATCCAGTAGGTAAAAGAGATTTTGGAATATAAGCACTTCGGAAAAAAACATATTAAAACACAACCACTGTTGTTTATGCTTATTTTTGAAAAATACAGGACAGAAGAGATATTTTTAACCAAATTTTTAAGCTATTATTTATCTTTGTGTTGGGATAACAACATATCTTGAATGAGGGGACTTGTGGAAAAAATTATGTTTTTAAGCATCAGTGCTTGTCTGTGCAGGAATATCACAACAATATCACGCTAGAACATAAGGTGCATAGCTACAGTTTCCCCCACTTCCATAATAACTCCCTACATAGGAGTAGCAAGGCATAGAAACAATATTGATAATTTAAATTTACCATAATTTTTGTAACCGGTTTCTCAAATAGTTCTGTGGATTTAGAACTAACATTTGATAGGAAGGAAAAATTCCCAACATCAACAACCGAGGAGGTGTTGGATATCAGAAGAGTGGTTTGTTACTGCAAAATAACGCCATTAGCAAGATATATTAGAGAATTAAAACAGCAAGAGACTTCCATTGTTGTGTGTGGTTCAGTGAAGTTCTACTTACCAATTGAAACATGTCTTTCAACAGTTCAGCTTAGCTTTGATATGCCTGGAACAATGTAGTGTTACTGATTAGTGATGGTGTGGGTCCCTTTAAGCAAAGGTATTTTTGTAACCAATGGAATTTGTAATCTATGCAGTATCTACATTCAAACAAGGTTAGAGGAACTGCTGTTGAAGCCTGGATCACTCCAGCCTGATCCATAAACACAGACCTGCTTGTCTATTGACTTATTCTAATTTTGTAGCAACGACAACCAAAACACTAAATCAGTCACTGGCAAAGGAAAGATGAAACAGCAGGGCAGTAAGATATTAGAGATAAAACTTTCTTGGCAAGAGCCACAAAGTTAGTTACTTAATGCAGTCATGAGATAATAGATATCTAGAAAAACTAACCATTTGTCAGTTTACTTGATTAAAAGAGAAGAAATAAGGAACATTTTAATTCTGCTTAATAAAAGAAACTGCTATTTACTTGGTACCAGAAACTATTAAAAGTCTTTTTGTAAAAACTCTCATTTAATCCTCTTAATAATTTAATGACAGATATTATCCCACTTTGCAGAAGAAAACAAATTAAGGAAAAAGTTTAACCTGCTCAAGAGCTGACAGAGAGTAGATGATGAAGCTAGAATTTGAAAACTAGAAAGTCTTACTTCAGAAGTCATACTTTTTTTTTTTAAAGAATTATTTATTTTTATACAAGAGCTGGGCTACAGGCCAGAGGCATGTGAGGGTGAGAGGATTCAGCAGAGACAGAGTGGGGAACAGAACAGACAGACTGACTGAAATACACTGCTGAGGGGAGCAGCGGGCGCGACAGGAGAGGTCGGCAGCACCATGAGGGATTTTCACCGGCTGGCCAGGATTGAATCCACACTGCCGAGGCTGCGGACAGCTTCACAGCACGGCGCTCAACCCACTGCGCCACCGGGGAAGCCCAGAAGTCATACTCTTATTAATGTTTTCTGTGCTTCATAGAAAGCCTACCCTTTTCCCTACTGAATTTAGTCTTTTCCTTATCGTTGCTCCATTAGAAGCCATTTTCTTTAAAAAACCTTTTAAAAAGTATAGATGACTGTAACTTTAAAAACTATACATGACATCATGCAATCTTATGCAAGAAATGACTATTTCTGAATTCCTATGTATAATCTGGCAAAAATAATCTACCCTATTGTTTAATGGTGAATTGATTAGGAAAAAAAGTTGTACTAATGACAAATTTGAATAGAGTTCAACCTTTTTATTGCCACACTGAAAATAACATGCAAACGCCTGTGTACTACCTGATTGGACAGGTGGGCACCTACCTCAATGGGCAGTCAATTTACAGACTATCAAGAGACTTAAAATATGGCTGGCATGAAAATATGAACAGCAACTGTCACCTTCTTAAAAATTTTCAAAGGTCTCGCTGTTTTAAGAATGAGAAACCCATTTTAAGTTAGATGAGTGGATTTTTATTATTAGTAAAGTTATGAAATGATTCTTGATGCCTGCTTTGCCTGTGGAATTCATTCACTTTAATGTTCAGTGGAAGTATGTTTATAGAGTATAGTCACTGGAGAGCTAAGCGTCTCAGCACAGGCATAATTATATTGAACATTATTAATAATAAGAATGCCACTCCTAGTAGCCTATTAGATGGGCTTTAAAAACATAATTTCTGATTCACACAACAATCCTACAATGTATTTTCTAATATTCCTAATTTTCAGATGAGGAAACTATAGCTCAGAGAACTTGGGTAACTTTCCAAGGTCACTCAGCTAGTAAGTGAGCTTGGAGTCTGGATCCAAAGTGTGTATACCCTTTATACCAGTTTTAGCTTTTTCCTAGCCTAAACCATGAAGTTATTGTTTAATTTTATTGTCATCTCAGTTTCACATCAAAATGATTGGAGTTGGTTTGCAAAAGTATATGACAACATAAAATTAACAGATGAGTAATTAAAAGAAGGAAAATACAATCAAGCAAAAGGCAAATTTAGTGTATAAAAATGTATGCTGTAGGTTTTGCAGATAGTTAGACAGCATCTGTAAAGACTGTCTGTAAAGAATGCCTTTGGAAAGACTTGGTCGCTCCCAGGACTCAAAAGATTGGGCCTAAGAGTATTATTATTAGGCAAATATATGAAGTAAAATGTAGAGAGATGTGCCAGGCACAAATGTGTACTAAAAGAACTTAGAAATATCAGGTACCTTAGTCTATAAAATGTAAGGATTAGAAAGTCTATAAAGAAAGGGTGTGTGTTCACTAAATATTAATTTGAGCAAAGTTCTGGGAAAATATCATCACGAATATTCAGGCATAGACATTCTACAAAATGGCCTATCAAACAACAACAACAAAAAGCATTTATCACCCTAAAGTTGGTTTCCTGTCACAGAAAGTCTTAAATTCTGCAGCATTCAAGATGGCATCTATTCTTGGTTTTGCATCATTTTTTTCATTAACAATTCATTAACACTATACTTCTCTGGAACAGAGAGACATCCCAACAAAGAAAAAAGGAGTAAAGATGGAGATGAGGTTACCAAGAGCAATAGTACCTTGGAAGAAAAAGCTACACTTGCATACATGGCCCAAACTTTTTTGAATTTGGCTCATGATGTGAATTTTTTAATACTTAACTTTTCCCAACAATCTCAGAAAAGTATAGTTCAGATGTGACTTGGGGGGGGGTAGGGGGGTGGGGAGGGTGTCAGGCAAAGATTCTGAGCAAGAACCTACCAAAAAACCTACCTGCTAACTTGAGCACGTCATTACACAGGAGAGTTCGGACTTGGCAGGTGGTAAATAGATTAGGGTTGTTTCATACAGCAGATTAGTTCATAGTTAATAATGGCATAAATGTGTTGGGCCATGACACAATACCCCCAAGTAGTCAGGGGTGGTTTCTCTATCCTTTCAGTCTTAGGTTTCAAGCACAATATTTCTGGAGCACTCTCTTGACGATGCAGCTATGCTAGTCCAGCTCAAACTACTACCAAAGGCTCAGGAATCCTTTTTTTTAGGGGGAGGGGAACATAGTTTTCTGTTTTTTTCCAGGTTTTTCTGTGCTTGTACACTACTTATTTTCAAACTTGAATGGGTGAAAAACCTTGGGCTTCTGGGGGACAAATTGGAACATGGCCGGAGGACCTGCATTTTAAACCACTTCAGGTATATCTGATGCTGAGAGTTCAGCGACTACATCTGGGAAGACACAGCAGGGGGAAGGGCCCTTGACATGTGAAAAAAGAACTCTCCTACATTGCTGGTGGGAGTGCAAACTGGTCCAACCACTATGGAAAGGTGTCTGGGGGTTCCTCAGTCTACTAAAAATGGAGCTACCATATGGCCCGGCGATTCCACTCCTAGGATCTACCCAAAAGGACACAAAAACATTGATTCAAAAGAACATCTGTACCCCTATGTTTATTGCAGCACTATTTACAATAGGTAAAACCTGGAAACAACCCAAATGCCCAAAAATAGATGACTGGATCAAGAAGATGTGGCATATATACACAATGGAATATTATTCAGCAATCAAAAAAGATAAACTCATGCCATTCGCAGCAAGATGGATGAAACTAGAAGGAATTGTGATCAGTGAAATAAACCAGAAGAAAAAAGAAAAATATCCATGGTTTCACTTATGGTTCCAGGGGAACCAAATAAGACATCTGTGTAAAAAAATAGCAGTACAAAACACAACAAAGCAAAAGCAGACAATTATAAACCAGAGACATACTGCAGGGGAGGAGGAGAGAGAGGGAGGGAGGGAGGGAGGGAGGGAGGAGCACAGGGGCTGAGGTGATGGTGCACGGGTGCACTGGTGAAGGAAACTCTATGGGGACTCCACCTGAGGGGGTGGGGGGAAGCAAATACTGTTTAAAAATGAACAACAATGTAAAAAAATTAATATCAAACAAACAAAAAAGTCAGCTGTTAAAACGCGCCCTGCTTTCGCAGCCTCGGAGGCTAACGCTTGTCTGGGCTTACGCACGCCCCAGAGTATTGTAAAAGCGCGGGCGTCGTTGAGTCAGCGCCCCAGGCGCCTGCTAACGAGGAAACCCGCCCACGCGGACGGCGCGTCGACGCCGGCCCCCGCGAGCTTCACGCCCGCTCCGCGGGAGGCGCAGGGCTCCGCCTCGGCACAGCCGCGGGCCCCGCAGACGGCGCAGTCCGCCCAGCCTCCCCGGCAGGCGCCGGGCCCGCGCGGCCCAGCGAGGGGCAGCGGCCGGAAGCGCCCTCCAGGCCCGCCCCTTTGCGCCGGAGCCGGAAGTTGGAGACCCCGGCGGCGACGTCGCCCTCCGCGGCCCGCCGCGCACCATGCTCCGCGGGCCCCGTCGCGTCCCGGGCGTGCCCAGTCGCCTCCTCGGCGTCGTCGTAGCACCCGCCGCGGCCCTGGCTGTGGCGCTGCTCTCGGCGCTCTCGGGCTGCTCCCTCCTGGAGCGGGAGGCTTCCGTGGTCTCGGCGCTCAGCCCCTACTTCGGCACCAAGACCCGCTACGAGGATGCCAACCCCGGGCTGCCGCCGGACCCCGAGGCGCCGCGACGGGACCCGCAGCTGCTGGAGGACACCTGCACCCCCGTGCAGCTGGTCGCCCTCATCCGCCACGGCACCCGCTACCCCACGGCCAAGCAGATCCGCAAGCTGCGCCAGCTGCACGACCTGCTGCAGGCGCCTGGGCCCGGGGACAGCAGGCCTGGCGCTGCAGCCGGCCGCAGCCTGGGCGCCGTGCTGGCCGACTGGCCGCTGTGGTACGCGGACTGGATGGACGGGCAGCTGGTGGAGAAGGGATGGCAGGACATGAGACAGCTGGCGCTTCGCCTGGCCTCGCTCTTCCCGGCCCTTTTCAGCCGCGAGAACTACAGCCGCCTGCAGCTCATCACCAGCTCCAAGCACCGCTGTGTGGACAGCGGCGCCGCCTTCCTTCAGGGGCTGTGGCAGCACTACCACCCCGGGTTGCCGCCGCCCGACGTCGCAGGTGACAGCCCAGGCCCCAGGGCAGGTGTCCCTTGGTCCCCCCCTACCCCGAACCCCGTCATCCCCTAAATCTCCGACTTCCCGATCCCAGCCTCTCTTCACTTTCCTCAGCCCTCAGGCGCCCTGACTTTGGGTGTTCAGAATGCCTGTCGGCCTTCTCGTTCGGAGTTCCTTATTCATTCTCCAGGTATGAAGGAAGGTGGCGCCTTCTAAGTGCAGGACCAGGTAGTAGACGGTGGCGGATCCAGTAGTGAAGGAGAAAGACAAGGGCAGTTTGTGATCTCCTTTTGACAAATTGAACTGGCACCTTTGAGCACCAACACCCCCCGCCCCCCCAATCTCTCTCCTTCCCTGGCAAGCTAGTTCTATAGTTGGGCGCACTTTTAAAATGCAACCTAGGACTTCCTCCTCAGACTTTGTTTCTGATGCTACTTGACTGCTTTTGTTTTTTTAACTTAACAGCTTTGGAAGCTACTTGCTTATTCTGCGGCTTTGTCTGTTTTGTGTATGTGGCTGCTGTAGAGTTTAGAGTTATCTTCAGGTGTAATTGTGGTCGGTGGTTTCGTGCAGTATTTTACAGCTTATTCCATTATGTAAAATTTGAGAAATACTCTATTTGGGCCCCTTTTATTTCGTAGGTGAAGAATTTGAGTCTAAGAATACAACTTGCTCATTGTCCTTCAACAGTTTGAGGAGTAGAGTTGGGCCTAGAATCCAGGTCTTCTGTTTTTCCCCTTAATTGGTGCTTTTTTCCCCTTAAGAAATGGTTTAAAAGCTACAGCTATTTCGCAGCAACATGGGTGGAGCTGGAAGGGATTATGCTCAGTGAAATAAACCAGAAAGAAAAAGAAAAATATCGGATGGTTTTACTTATAGGAGGAATGTAGGGGAACTAAATAAGGGATCAGGAAAAGAAGTAATTATAATGAATTAAAAAACAAAATTAGCAGGCAACTGTAAAGCAGAGAAACATTCTGCGGGGGAGGGGGTGGGGGGATGAGCGGATGAGCACCAGGGACTGTGGTGATGGTGCTGGTGCACCGGTGCTGTGGTGGTGGGAATTTTATGGGGACTATGCCTGAGAGGAGAAAGCGTGCATTGTACAGAAGGGAAGAATGATGTTAAAGATATAATAGTAATAATAATAATAAGCTACAGCTAGTAATAATAGCAAACTCTTAATGCCTGCCCAGGATGCCCAGGTTTATTTTACTAAATCTATACAATTTCTCTTTGGGGTAGATGGTATTTCTCCCCTGTCTTAACTACTGAGGAAATTAAGACACAGAAGCATTATTATTTGCCTAACTTCATACAAATAGCAATGGAAATTTCATGCAACTAGACAGGAAATCTGATTTAGAGCTTTGTTTCTTAACCACTTTACTCTACAGCTCCCATTTCAATTAGAATATACACAATATTTTGTGCCAAAGAGATTGAACTCAAGTGTTCATGCTTTTTTGATCAGTTTTAAGATCAGAGTTGAGGTGAGACATCCTTTGGCTTCAAAGCCCAAGTGAAAAATAAATTAGAGGGTAACTGGTTTGTCATTTTTTCAATGCTATGCTTTCTAAAATTAGTTCTACCATTTCCAAGGGGTTCTTCCATTAAAATTTTGTGTCATGTTCTTACTCTGTGGGTGGGTAACTCAGCTGACTTGTGTTCAGTCCCTTGTTGAATTCTGCTTTTTAATTAAAACTAGACCTTTTCCTACTAGTGAAAATTCCCTCCAAATCTGTTACCTGAATATTAAAAGCAAAACATATTTTAAGATAGCACAGTGTGTGTGTGTGTGTGTGTAGTCACCATTTTCAGTCTCAGATTAAACCTTTTCCCTAGCTACTGCAGACACTTGTCTGTAGACAATTATTTTGCTTGTTGTGTATATCTAAGCTTTTGAGGGAGTCACTGAATTAGATTTTGTATTCTTATAGAAACAAAGCAATGCTTTTATTTAAAGAGCAGCAGTTAGATAAAAGCAAGGATGAAATATTCAGATCCACTTGAGAAATCATATTTTAAGCCACAGGAAAAAGACAAAGATATTTGTTTTCTTGTTACATTTTCTTGAGAATTATAATTCAGTTGGCAAAGTGGGTAGAGCTATTTCAGATCTCACATACGCACATAACATATATATTTTCTCACAGACATCCAAAGCAAAAGAGTATAACTTTTTGATTTTCTCATTTTGTGTACAGAAATATTATGCTTGGTGTTCTTTTCATGGTAAATTATTGGAGAGATGATGATTAGAATCTGTTTTGAACATGACCCTGGAAAAACTTAAATGGTTACCTTAAAGTTAAAAAGCGTGCTTATGAATGCTTTTCCAGTACATATTTGTTGCCAAATTGAGGAAAAAATGTAATTTGTTATGTTCTAAACTGAAAGTTATCTGGGAGCTTCAGTTAGGAAATAAACCAAATCTGAAGCACCTTGCTCAATGAAATACAGAAGACCTAAAACAATGTGTTTTGCGCTCTTGTTAGTAGTTTTTATCCAAAGCAGAGTGACAGTTGGGAAAGTTAATTTAGAAAATAAGATACTCTACTAAACTTCAGCTTAAAGTAGAAAAACAGATTTGATCTGTGGAATTATCACTTACCTTATAATTAGAAATTTTAATGTTCGCTTTCTTCAGTTTCCTCTGCCTGACAGAAACAGTACTTACGTAACATTTTTGCACTTTTTATAACTTTTATGTCTGTATTTTCTTTGAGAAAACATTATTTCATTACTTTTTTTCATTATGCAGTATTGTTATAACACATTTTATTTCATTTTCGATACTTTGTTTCTTTAGTCTTTTCTAGCAACTGTCATGAATTACAATCATTATAAAAATTAAAATCATTACAAATGGGAAATAGTTTTGCCCTGTGTCTTGATCATTGTTCTTACTTCAGACACACAGATGAGTATGTTTTTGGCATTCCATTTCACAATTGAAAGAGAATTTCCAATAATATGAACTGCCGTTTATGTCAATAATTTATATAATAATGTATTTTTTTTCTCCCATTTTAGATATGGAGTGTGGACCTCCAAGAATTAATGATAAACTAATGAGGTTCTTTGATCATTGTGAGAAATTTTTAACTGATGTGGAAAAGAATGCTACGGCTCTTTATCATGTAGAAGCCTTTAAAACTGGACCAGAAATGCAGAACATTTTAAATAAAGTTGCAGCTACTTTGCAAGTACCAGTCAGCAATTTAAATGCAGGTAATATGCCTATTTTTCATTTGAACTGTGAAACTTCAGTTTATATGCTTTAGTTGTGGGAAGATCGGGGTGAGGCTGGAGGCTTTGGGGGTGAAAGAATTCACCAGAGACAGAGTGGAGAATAGAAAAGTCAGATTTATTGAAATACACTGCTAAAAGAAGCAGCAGAAGAGGTTTTCTATGCCTAAATAGCATTTGGGGCTCTTTTTATATACTATTTCTGTGGGCTTTTCCTGGCTTGAGGAGTTGGTGCTTGTTGGTTGTTACTCATTGGAACATCAGGTTTCAGTCAGCTTTCCCTTTAGGTGATGTGTTATGTTTGCCCTGTTTCCACATTTTCTAGAATTCTGATAACCATAGGTCATAAAGACCTGTGGTCTGGCTCCAAAGATAATTTTCTTGGATTCCCTTTCTTACCTTGTTGTATAGCACAAAGAAAACGTGGACATGCGGGCTAATAAGAAGCAGTTTTAATGCACCGGTGCTTACTCAGTGGGTTCACATCCCAAAGCTTCTACGCAATAAAGAGACTTTGTAGGAAGTCAGGCGCTTATATACACTTTGTTTCTTTTTTTTTTTTTTTTTAAAGATTTTATTTATTTCTTTATACTAGAACTGGGGTACAGGCCAGATGCGCGGGAGGGTGAGAGGATTCACCAGAGACAGAGCGGGGAACAGAACAGGCAGACTGATGAAATACACTGCTGAGGGGAGCAGTGGGCGTGACAGAGGTCTGCCACACCATGTGGGTCCCTCGCGGGCTGGCTGGGATCAAACCAGCGCTGCAGTCTGCGGACAGCTTCACAGCGTGGCACTCAACCGCCTGCGCCACCAGGGGAGGCTCTACACTTTCACAAGGCTCTACAACTTTCACAAGTTTCTACAAGGCTCCGGGTGGGTTTGCATTGGCAGCTGTACACGGTCAGATAGGGCGTGATACATGGTCTAACATGAAGCAAGATTCATACTAGGGACTAAGTTGCATACCAGGAACTGAGCAAAAGGTTGTTACTATCTCAGGCTGCTTATCTCAGGTCACCATGCTTCATTCTCCCCTTTTTGATGCTCTGACTTACTGAAGCACATCACCATGACTGTAGTTCTCCTGACGAATTAGGGGTTGGTGACGAGGCAGGGAAACAGTAGACATCACACGGGGGTATTAGGTTGGGGTAAGCACTAGGGGAGTCTTGACAAGGAGGAAGGAAAACCCAACCAGAGATAGCCCAAGACAGGAGAAGAAAAACCAGGGGAACCGATGTCCTCAGGCTTTGGCCTTGCGTGGACTAGTCAGCTTCCGGTTGTGACTAGAGCAGGGCTTGATGAGGACATCTTGTCACCAATTCGGCAAAGAGTTAGTCAGAGGGGGGTTTGCTGGTCAGATGAGCAGGTCCATGAATGTATTTTAGGAGGTGGAGACGTCATAGCCTGGTCCGGCGCTGCTGGTTTGACCCAACTGTGATGAATCCACGGAGTCACCTCAGCTACTTTAATTGCTGTGGGAATGGACAGAATGACAGTAAAAGGACCACGCCAGCGGGGTTTAAGAAGTTGCAGGTTCCATTCTTTAACCCAGACATTGTCTCCAGGTTTTAAAGAATGTACAGGACCTGCGAGACTAACAGGGAGTTGTTCCTGTGCTCAGTGATTTCATTGGCAGAGAATAGTGCCCCAAACCTGCATCGGTTGGGCGATATTAATGTTTCCAGTTTGTCTAAGGTCACCCTGCAGGGATTGAATTACGGGGGATGTAGAGGATTTTAAAAGGGGAAAACCCCATCTGTTTGTTAGGGTTAAGGCCCTGGGTAACAGTTGATCCCACCATCCTTCTGATCCTTTATTACCTCTGCCTTTTTTTCCATCTTTTTTGCTACCCTTTTATGTCCTTCCTCTCTGTACTTCCACTTAACAATTATAGTGTGAATTGTTGTGTAGTTAAAAGAGTGGCTTAATAAATGTACTTTGTTGTTCCTAATTTTCAAGTAAAGGACTAATGTCTTTTATAACTTTATTTCTCCTGCTCCAACACTTGAAAATGAGCAAAGTTCTTATGCTCTATGTGGTAAATCCTTGGATAAAGCTTTTTGTTGGTTGTCGTAGGCAAACATGATCTTGAAAAATATATTACTTGTTTTGAAGTGATAGTGGTTTGTAACATTTTTTAGTTTCAGGTGTACGGCATTATGATTCCACAACTATATATACTGCATCATGATCTTCAACAAAAGTCTAGTTTCTGTCCCTCATCTTATCATTGACACCCTTTACCTGTTTTACCATGACAATATATTACTTTTAACAGCAGAAAAAAAGCTACTGTTTTGCAGAGAGAAAGTTTTTTTTTCTTTCATTGGGCTGAAGGTATACCTCTTTATGGTTTCTTCCTGACAGTTCCAGTGTCTCCCTTGCGATTGAACAGTGTTAGCCTTAATTCTTTAATAGCCAGGAAGAAGCTGAATAGTGTCTTTTCCAAATGGAATATATAGTTTCTTCAACTGTGCTGAACATGGCATTCAATAGGTATTTAACCTTTGGAAAATTGCAGAAATTAGTAACCTATACCATTTTATCTCTTTTTCAGATTTAATTCAGGTAGCTTTCTTTACCTGTTCATTTGATCTGGCAATTAAAGGTATTAAGTCTCCTTGGTGTGATGTTTTTGACATAGATGACGCAAAGGTAAGTGTTACTTTTGCCATTTCATTGCTTTTTTTTGCATAATGTTTTTGTTGTTACTCCAAGCAGCTTTTCAGAAAAAATAAGCAGATAGGGGATTTTAATTGTCTTTGACTAACTTGTAATTTTTCTTAAATAAAAAGAGGTTAATTGTTCAGGTAGAGTCTACATATTTGTAAATATTTTGGGATTATACAACTCTGGAAAAACATTCTTCTATGGTAATTTGATTTCTAACCACACAGTTTAAAACCTATCTCCCCATCATCAAATTTTACTGCTAGAAGGGATTGTAGAGCTAATATCACCCAAATTCTTCTTTTTATAGGAAGCCAAAGTTCAGAGAATGGTAGTTCAACAGTTTATCTCTTTTTCTTTTTCTTTCTTTTATATAATTATTACATCATTTTTCATCTTTGCACAATGTATGCATTTTCATTATGGTTATATTCCCCATACAATTGCACCCCCCCTTATTTTGACTCTAGTCCTTCCTTTCCCCGCCCCTCCCAACCCCCACCCCGTAGTGTGTCTCTTGTTTATAGTTGCTTGTTGGTTTTGATTTTTACTTTGTATTGATTAGTCTTTTTCCTTGTCTCTTATTTGAGTTTTCTAAATTCCTGCTCTGAGTGAGACCATCCGGTATTTTTCTTTTTCCTTCTGACTTATTTTGTTGATCATGATCCCTTCTAGCTCCATCCATGTTGCTGCAAACTGTATGTGTTTATCTTTTTTGATTGCTGAGTAATATTCCATTGTGTATATGTACCACATCTTCCTGATCCAGTCATCTATTTTGGGGCATTTGGGTTGTTTCCATAGCTTAGCTATTGTAAATAGTGCTGCTATAAACATAGGCATGCAGGTGCCCTTTGGAATTAATGTTTGTGTGTCATTTGGGTAAATACCTAGGAGTGGAGTTGCTGGATCATATGGAAGCTCTATGTTTAGTAGGTCAAGAAATCTCCACACAGCTCTCCATAGTGGTTGGACCAGTTTGCACTCCCACCAGGAGAGTTCCTTTTTCTCCACAACCTCGCCAACATTTGTTGTTGCTAGTTTTTTTATATGTGCCATTGTCACTGGTGTGAGATGGTATCTCATGGTAGTTTTGATTTGCATTTCCCTGATTGCAAGTGATGTTGAACATTTTTTCATATGCCTGTTGGCCATTTGCATTTCCTCTTTGGAGAAGTTCCTTTTTAGCTCTATTGCCCATTTTTTGACTGGGTTATTTACTTTGTTTTGTTGAGTCTCGTCAGCTCTTTGTAGATTTTTGTGATCAATCCTTTATCATTAGTGTTGTGTGCAAAAACTTTCTCCCAGTTGGTGAGGTGTCTCTTTGTTTTGGTTATTGTCTCTTTTGCTGTGTAGAAGCTTTTTAATTTGATGTAGTCCCAGCTGTTTATCTTTGCCTTCACTATCACTGCTTTGGGTGATGTGTCTATAAAGATGTCTTTGAGGTGCATGTCATGAATGTTTTGCCTATATTTCCTTCTATGTATTTTATGGTTTCAGGTCTTATGTCTAGTTCTTTGATCCATTTTGAGTTGGTTTTTGTGCATGGTGTGAGGTCATAGTCAAGCTTCATTCTTTTGCATGTAGTGACCCAGTTTTCCCAGCACCATTTATTGAACAAACTTTCTTTGCTCCAGTGCATATTCTTTGCTCCTTTGTCAAAGATTAGTTGACCATAGATCTGTGGGTTTATTTCTGGATTTTCTATTCGATTCCATTGGTCTGTGTGTCTGTTCTTGTTCCAATACCATGCAGTTTTGATGATTATGGCTTTGTAGTATAGTTTGAAATCTGGGAGTGTGATGCCTCCATTCCCTTCTTTGTTTTTCAGGAGAGCTTTGGCTATTCGGGGTTTTTGGTGATTCCATATGAATTTCATCAATAATTGTTCTATTTCTTTGAAGAATGTCATTGATATTTTGATTGGAATAGCATTGAATCTGTAGATTGCTTTTGGTAGGATGGCCATTTTAATAATGTTAATTCTTCCAATACATGAGCAGGGGATGTCTTTCCATTTCTTTGTGTCTTCTATTTCTTTTAATTGTGTTTCATAGTTTTCTTTGTATAGGTCTTTTACCCCTTTTGTTAGATTTATTCCCAAGTATTTGATTTTTTTTTATTTCAATAATAAAAGGGATTTTTTTTTTATTTCTTCTTCAGATTTATTGTTTGTGTATAGGAAGGCTACTGAGTTTTGCGTGTTGATTTTGTATCCTGCCACTTTACTAAACTGATTGATTAGTTGAATTAGTTTTTCTGTGGAGTTTTTGGGGTTCTCTCTATATATTATCATATCATCTGCAAATAGTGATAGTTTAACTTCTTCTTTTCCTATTTGGATTCCTTGTATGTCTTTCTCTTGTCTTATTGCTCTGGCTAGGACTTCCAGTATTATATTGAAAAGCAGTGGTGAGAGTGGACATCCTTGTCTTGTTCCAGATCTTAATGGAAATGCTTTCAGCTTTTTGCCATTGAGAATGATACTGGCTGTGGGCTTGTCATGTATGGCCTTTATGATTCAATGGCCTATTTCTTTTTTATAAAAGTTTTAGTAATAGGTTGTAATTCTGTGTTCTATAGTTTCTATCTGCTTATTTCACTTTCTGTTATTTTCTTAAATTTTTTTTAATTTATATTTTTAAATTATTTTTTTATTTTGGTAACATTGGTTTACAGTGTTGTATGATTTAGGGTTGTAAGTTCATGCTTCTTCAGATGTATGTTAATAGTGCATACCACCAAAGCATCCACAGTCCTCTACTTAAGACTATTGGGCCCTCTCCCATCCTTTGTAATCCACCACCCAAACTCCCCATCTAGTAGCCTAAATGTAAGATTTCTAAGAGTTGCTTTGGCTTTTGAGCGAGATCATCCAATATTCGTCTTTCTCTTTCTGACTGACTTTGCTTAGCATAATCTGTTCCAGTTCCATCCCAGTTGTTGCACATGGCAAATGTTCATTTTTTTTTTTTTTATGGTCGATTAGTACTCCATTGTGTATATATGCTCCATCTTCTTTGTCCCCTCATCTGCCGGTTATTTCCATAATTTGGTTGTTGTTAATAGTGCTGCAGTGAACATGGGAGTGCATATGTCCTTTCAAAGAAGTGTTTTTGTGTTCTTCAGCTAGATACCAAGGAATGGATTTGCTGGATCTAATGGCAGATCTATTGTTAACATTTTGAGAAATCTCCACACTTTTTTCCATAGGGAGTGGGCAGTCTACATTGCCGCCAACAGTGTAATCGGGTTCCATTTTCCCCACACCCTTGCCAGAACTTGTTGTTTCTGGTCTTTTAGAAATAGTCCATTTTCTTGCGTGTGAGGTGGGTATTTCATTGTAGTTCTGATTTGCATTTCCCTGATAAGAGATCAACAGCTTTTCATTTGCCTCTTGGCCATCTGTATGTCTTCTTTGAAGAAGGGTCTTTTTAACTTTTTCCATGTTTTGATTGGATTTTTTGTTCTCTTGTTGAAGTTCTTTTATATCTTAGCTGTTAGCCCTCTGTCAGAGGTATAATGTGTAAATATTTTCTCACATTTGGGAGATAGGTCCTTTTGATATGCATAAGAGTTATAGTTTGATGATATCCCATTTATTTTTTGCTTTTGTTTCCCTTGCCATTGGTGTTAAGGCCCCAAAGAAATTCTTGAAGCTAGTGTCATGGAGTATTTTGTCTATGCTTTCTTTTATGTATTTTATGGTTTTTAACCTGTTTTGAGTTAATTTTTGTGTATGTCTGAGATAGTGGTGTAGTTTCATTCTTTTGCCTGGTTCAGATGGTCATTTTCACAATATTAGTTATTCTGGTCTATGAGCAGGGTCTATGTTTCCGTTTCTTTGTGTCTTTTTTTTCTTGTTAATAGTGTTTTCATTTTAGTGATCTTTCAACTCCTTTGTTAAATTTATTCTTAGAAACTTCGGTTATTGGTTTTGTTTTTTGTTTTTTGTGGGTATAAATGGGATTATTTTCTTGATTCCTTTCTCTTCTAGATTCTGTTTGCATATAGAAATGCAACTGTTATTTATGCATTAATTTTTTAGCCTGCCACTTTACTGTTTCTGTTCTTAGTAGTTTTTTAGTGAAGATTTTAAGGGTTTTCAGTGTATTTTATTATGTCCTCTACAAATAGTGATAGTTTTACTTAACATGCTCTTCTCAATGAACAATCTTGGAGATCATTTTGTGTTGGTATATGTAGATCTACAATAATATAAATTTCCATATCCCATAGTATGTTTATTCCTCATTTCATTTAATCATCTATTAATGGAATTTAGTTATTTTCAGGAATTTTGTGTATAGGAGCGCTCTTATAAACAGTGTTTATGTATTCTTTCTGTGTGCTTCTGTGAATATTACTTTATAAGAAATAGAATGAAATGTGCTATAGAATTTGTGTGTTTTCCTGGTTTTTGCCAGTTTATCCTCCAGAATATCTGTATCAATATGTACTCCTAGCAGTATCACTTTTTCCATATCCTTGGTCCACTTTCATTATTTTTTTGAAGGTAGTATATGAATGAAAATAACATATTTTCTCTTTGATATCTTCCTAAAGTTCTTAAAAATTCCTGATCCGCTGTTGGCATTTTTTGTACTTAGTGAATATTCTATGTGCATATTTTTTATTTTTCTGTATTTATCTTTACTACTAATATAATTTTATAAGGGGGAGGTGATCTCATTATGCTGAAGTGTCCTGTATACTGGGTGTTGGCTGTGGATATTCCTAATTTGTTCTCGCATACCAGACTATACTTTGTCACAGTTCAAATTTTTGTCTCAATGTAAATATGTGTCATAGACCTTTGGGACCAACTCTTTATTTTATATATATTTTCTATCAGCCTTCATTTTCGTGCAATGTGCACTTTCTTCTCTCAGGTGTAGTCCCCGTGAAATTCCCACCACCAATTCACCTGTGTACTATCACCATAGTCCCTTGTGCTCTTCCCACTACTGTTTGGATTCTTCTCCCTCCTCCTCCCCAGCAGAATGTCTCTGATTTATAGTTATCCGTTGATTTTAATTTTTAATTTATTATAATTGTTTTTTTTTCCTGATCCTTTATTTGGTTCCTCTACATTTCTCCTATAAGTAAAACGATCTGATATTTTTCTTTCTCTTTCTGGCTTACTTCACTGAGCATAATCCCTTTCAGCTCCATCCATGTTGCTGTGAATGGCATGTGTTTATCTTTTTTGATTGCTGAGTAATATTGCATTGTGTATCTATACCACATCTTCTTGATCCAGTCATCTATTTTTGGGTGTTTGGGTTGTTTCTATAGCTTACCTATTGTAAAAAGTGCTGCAAGAGACATAGGAGTGCAGGTGTCCTTTTGAATTAATATTTTTGTGTTCTTTGGGAGATTCCTAGGAGTGGAATTGCTGGATCATATGGAAGCTCCATTTTTAGTAATTTGAGGAACCTCTACACAGCTTTCCATGGTGGTTGGACCAGTTTGTATTCCCACCAGCAGTGGAGGAGAATTCCTTTTTTTCCACATCCTCATCAACATTTGTTGTTGTTAGTTTTTTAGATATGTGCCATTCTTAGTGGCGTAAGATGGTATCTCATTGCAGATTTGAAATGCATTTCCCTGGTTACAAGTGATGTCAAACATTTTTTCATATGCCTGTTGGCCATTTGTATTACCTCTTTGAAGAAACATCTTTTTAACTCTTCTGCCCATTTTTGACTGGATTGTATACTTTGTTTTTGTTGAGTCTAGTCAGCTCTTTGATCAGTCTCTTATCAGTAGTTTTATGTACAAAAATTTTCTCCTAAACAGTGGGGTGTCTCTTTGTTTTGGTTAATGTCTCTTTTGCTGTACAGAAGCTCTTTACTTTGATGTAGTCCCAGCTATTCACCTTTTCCTTTGCTTTCTTTGCTTTAGGTGATGTTTCTTTTTTTTTTTTAATTTATTTATGCATATAAGAGCTGGGGTACAGGCCAGAGATGTGGGGGTTGGGGGGTAACAGGATCCACCAGAGACAGAATAGGGAACAGAATAGGCAGACTGACTGAAATACACTGCCGAGGGGAGCAGCGAGTCAGTCAGGAGAAGTCTGCTGTGCCATATGGGTTGCTCCCTGGCCGGCCGGGGATCGAACTGGTGATGCAGAGGCTGTGGATTGCTTCATAGTGCAGTGTTTAACCCCTTGCACCACCAGGGAGGCCCCTAGGTGATGTTTCTATAAAGATGTTACTGCAACTCTTAAACGCTTTAAATGGCAAATGTAAACTCTATTAATGCTAAAATTCTACTGTACTATGTACAGCATGGCAATTAAACAATGTAACCTTTTCTGATAGAATCAGCTTTGAATTAGAATCTTACATTAATAAAATGTATTAGTAATGATTTTTCAAATTTTTATTTTTAGGTATTGGAATATTTAAATGATCTGAAACAGTATTGGAAAAGAGGATATGGGTATACTATTAATAGTCGATCCAGCTGTACCCTGTTTCAGGATATCTTTCAGCACATGGACAAAGCAGTTGAGCAGAAACAAAGGTAAAAACTTAAAAAAATTATTTGATGTGTATTCTGAATATTGTCTTTTAATGGATGATTTTAAAACCTTGATTTTGTTTATGCATTTCCAAACTTTTTTTTTTTAAAAGATTTATTTATTTATTTATACAAGCACTGGGTACAGTCAAAAGCGCGGGAGGGTGAGAAAATTCACCAGAGTCAGAACAGAGAGCAGAGCAGGAAGACTGACAAAACGCACTGCTGAGGGGAGCAGCAGGCGGCAGGAGAGGTCTGCGCGCCATGTGGGACCCTCACCTGGCGGCCGGGGATCAAACTGGCGCTGCAGAGGCTACGGACAGCTTCGCAACCCAGCGCTCAACCTCTGCGCCACCGGGGAGGCCCTCCAAACTATTTTAATATAATAATTATACCTTCAAAAGAGTTAGCTGACATGTAAGGTATAGAGCATATGAATTCCTGTCAATCCCAAAACTAGAATATTACCAATAATTTGCATTTATTTACATGTTCCTCAATGATTCCATTTTCATGCCTCCCTTTGCCCCCCTGCACTCTTTATCCCCTTAACTCCTATTCTGAATTTTGTGTTTATCATTCTTTCCCTCCTTAAAAAGTTTTTATTATGAATTTATGTTTACCTAATCAGTGTTTACTTTTGCTTAAAAATCATATGCTTATTGTCTTTTTTTCCCCCCTCAACATTACATTTATAATATTCATTAGATTGTTATATATACCACAGTTCATTCATTTTCATTAAAGTACAATAATCATTAATATGTAACATTCAATAATTAAATACCATAATTTATAACTATTTTCTCTTGTCAGAGGCCACTTGAGTAGTTTCTGTTCTTTGCTATTGTAAAGAGTATGATTGTACATGACTCTTGTGGAATATACAATAAAAACGTCATTTTACTTTTTAAATTAGAGTTTCTCATTGAAAAGCCTTTGGTGACATTTGTGTTATTCCAAGTTAAATATTTCAAATTTGAGCTTTTGATGGACACTAAAGCACATTTTGTTTGTAAATGTACTTCAGTGAAAGCTTATACATTCACAGGGCCTCCCCTGGTGGCACAGCGGTTGAGCACTGGGCTGTGAAGCTGCCCGCAGACTCTGCTGCGCCGGTTCAATCCCTGGCCACCGGTGAGGGTCCCACATGGTGCGCAGACCTCTCCTGCTGGGCTCACTGCTCCCCTCAGCAGTGTACTTCGTCAGTATGCCTGTTCTGCTGCCCGCTATGGCTCTGGTGAATTCTCTCACCCTCCCACACTTCTGACTGTACCCAGTGCTTGTATAAATAAATAAATAAATCTTTAAAAAAAAAAAAAAGTAATACTTTGGAAAAAAAAAGCTTATACATTCATTCACAATTGGAGATGAAAATCATGAATGAGATATAAAGATTGAGACAGAAATCCTGAAGATGGTATATTTTATTGTTTGCAGTATTAAATTTTATATGTGCATGTACAGAAGGAGGGAGAAAGTTTTTCTTGAGTTTAATGAGAGTTAGGGAAAGAAGTCAGATGGAGTTCATGTTTCATTTCTGTTACTAAAAACTTTTGTGGGACAAAATAGCTAAGACAAGTACTCTCTTTAACATAGGTGTTAACTTTTTTCCTCCTTAGTTTTATGATTGGTTTATAACTTGGGGACTTCATGATAACAGATCTTTACTACTTTTTATTATTTATATTGTTGGATATAAGATATTATAAACATAAAATTGTGTCAGTGAGATTCTCAGCTAACTTTTACATGGTTTGCTGTTAAACTTTCAGATCAGATTTAGCCTTTAAGTCAGAAGTTTGGCATTGATGTTTTATTAAATTATTTCTGTACACTGAAAACTATAAAATCTTACACAGAAAAAAGAAGACCCAAATAAATGGAGAAATTCACTGTCTCTATAGATTAGGAAACTCATATTCATGATCACATTCCCTTTAGGTCTCTTTGTAGAAAATGAGAAATTCCATATTTCAACATGAGGTGGCAGTATTGAAATAAGTGTGTTGTGACACCAAGTGGATTTTAAATAGCTGTTTTATTTAATTATTTAGCCCTACATTGTGATGAGGGGATCTTTGTGTTTTAAAATTCTTTGAAACATGCAGATTCCAGCTCCCTAGAACCTGTTCTTGCTTGTCTTTTATTTCTCTGAAAAGTCAGAGTTCTGTGGAATTTAACTATGTATACCAGGAATCTCTTATAGCACTATTAGTTAAAAGCTGGTAAAGAAGTGTTAAAGCTTATATATGAATATCTGTCCATCTGTCCATTCATCCATCCATCCATCCATCTTTGTAACTACCCAGTCTGTTTTCTGAATTCAGATTCAGATTTCCATCTGCCTTCTAGAAAGATTCTTTTTGACTCTCAGTAATTTGTAGGTCTGTGATGTCTGAGACTTTATTTCACTACTTCCCCCCCCCTTACTTAAAGCAGGCAAGTATAGTTGGTACTCAGTATTCTTTGAAGGAATATCTACAATCCTTTTTCTCCTTTATTCTCTGTTTTAGGCACTGTCACCACCATGTCCAGATACCTAAGTCACAAACTTTGACTCACTCCTGCATGTCTACATCTACTCATAATATTAGGGGTTTTTTGCTTTTACTTTTATGTCAATTCATTTCACTTCTTCATCCCCACCGCTACCTCCTCAGTTCAGGCTAGTATCATCTGTGTCCCAAATTTTAGCAACTGCTTCCTAAGGGATTCCCTGATTTCAGTGTTAACTCCTGTTCTACTCCCAGTGTAATCATTTTGCTGACAATAGAGGGTTTATAAAGATGAATACATTTAAACTTATGTCAAGGAATTCATGTCCTAGTTTGGAGCTTATTTTTATAATAGCACTAAAGCAGGTTTAAAAGTATGGAAGGAAAATTAATTTGAACCATGGGGTCTGGTAAAGGCTTTATGGGAGGCAGAATCTTTGAGGAAGGTCCTAAAGACTACTTTCCCTAACCTTAGCATATCAGTCTTTATTATTCTGATTTTTTTAAAACAACTTTATTGAAATATAATTGATGTAAAGAGCACATATTTCAAGCATACAATTTGATGAATTTTTACCTCTGTGTGTGTGTATATGTGTATATAGATATATACACACCCTCATAAAACTATCTCCATAATCAAGATGATGAAATACCCATCACTTGTTAATGTTTGTGACTCTAACCCACTTTCAATATCCCATCCAGGCCAGCTGTACATTAATATATGTATTAATAGATATACACAGCTTTCACTTTCACTATATATTAATCTGTATTTTCTTGAATTTTATATAAAAGAGCCATGTAATATGTACATGTTTGGTTTAACTTCTTCCATTCAGCATAATCTGGCTATGGGATTCATCTGTATTTCAGTAGGTACCAGTAGTTCATTTCTTTTTAGACTGAGTAGTATTTAATTAATAGATAAACTACAATTTGTTTTTGCATTCTCCTTTTGATGGATATTTGGGTTGTTTTCAGTTTGAAGCTATTAAAAACAAAGGAGCTATCTTTTTAGGGATATATACTTTCATCTTTCTTGGGTAATACCTAGGGATGAAATGACTGAGGGATTTTGTCTTTGGTATATAGTATCTGTTCACATCTTTTCCATTTTTAAATTTGGTTGTTAATTTTTTTTTTATTATTTTGTTGTAAGACATCTTTATGTATATTCTAGGTACAGATCCTTTCTCAGATATACAGGTCTGTGTTTTGTCTTTGTAATGATATTTTTTGTGGGTTGATTTTGCCCCACTATGAAACAGTTCCTCCTGAGCATCTATTTGGTACACTGTGTATTTTGAGGTTTTCCTAGTTTGGCTTGTGGAAACACAGACTGCTGGCCCTATGTTAGCTCTGGAAATTTTTCACCTATTTTCTTCTCCCTCTATGTTTTTCCCTGGATTTGCATAGTTTTCTCACATACACGTGTGATTCTTACTAACTTGATGAGAACGCCTGCATATCTGTGGAACACTCTTTCCTCTCCTGTGAGTTTTAGATAGTGTAGCCTTGCTAAATTCTTATTTACTGGAATCTGTTGAGTCCTATCTCATCTACTCAGAAAAATTGCCATGTCTGTTTGCTCCCCTTCCCTGATAATATAACCAGAATGCTAAGGCCATTGTTGGAGTTGACCATATTTGCCTTATCTTATACTTCACTCTGTTGTTGAGTGTCTGTAAACTGCAGTTTCATTTATTTTTTCTCACTTTCTAGTTGTTAAAGGCAGGAAGATAAATCTGATCCCTGTTACTCCATCTTGACTGGCAGCATAAATTGTTATCTGTTTTTGCTTGAGAAAAGACTATGCTTGGGTCATTTTAGTTTTACATTTGTGTTGATCTGTCAAACTGATGCTTCCTTAAAAGCCACTTTGGAGCTAATGTCTCAATAACATGTATAAGAAGACTTAAAAATTTTGTTTCTACTGATAATTTTCTTCCCAAAGCACAGCAGTATCTTTGGTATTTCCTGTTCCTTATTTGTGCACTTACTTAAATAAGGGAATTATATGAGTTGTCTAAAACTCTATTTGATCTCTTTGGATCATGTTTAAAAATACTTTGTGTAATATTAGTTGAGTGTGAAACTAAGAGCTTAGAAAAATCTAAGCTGAGTACATTTAGGGGAAAAACATGCAATTATTTGTTGTTTTTTTCTTACTGAGCTCCTTGAATGTCTTCAATTCATTTTTGGGTGTTTTTTTTTTTCTCACCTACTTTGAATACACATATAATTAGCAATATAAGTTTGGACTTCAGCCTTAATTTTATTTTTAATTGAAACTTTGATAAAATCTCCTTACCAACTGATACAAGTACAAGAGGCTATTATTTGGAGAACTGAATTCTTTTTTTTTTTTTTTTTTAAAGATTTATTTATACAAGCACTGGGTACAGTCAGAAGCACGGGAGGGTGAGAGAATTCACCAGAGTTAGAGCGGAGAGTAGAGCAGGCAGACTGATGAAACGCACTGCTCAGGGGAGCAGCGGGCGGCAGGAGAGGTCTGCGTGCCACGTGGGACCCTCACCAGGTGTCTAGGGATCGAACCGGCACTGCAGAGGCTGTGGGCAGCTTCGAAACCCAGCGCTCAACTGCTGTGCCACCAGGGAGGCCCTGGAGAACTGAATTCTTACCTTGCTAAATAACATTGGATAATTTCACTTATCTTTTTCTTCTTTCTGAAATGAGAAGACTTGACCACATCTCAACCCTAAAACATTATGATCCCAACTGTGCATTTCCATAATTATATTAATAGTTAACATTTTTTGGTTCTTTTTTATATTTTAATGCTTGAATGTACTTGTTTTAACCTGTTCTTGTCACTTTTCAGAAAATATGACATCCCGAGTTTAAGGCATTGTTATCAGAATGCCAGAAGAAAGTTAAAGGTGTCCTAGTCCATGCCTTTGATTTTTCCTTTCTTTGGAAGATTAGTGTGCCATGAGCTCTAAGGAAAGAAGAATCATTTACAAGTGGGTTATATAAGTTAATAAGAGAAACGTGACTTGAAGGAGTCTATGCTGATAAATCAGAATACATAGTCAGAATTCAGAAAACACAGAAATAGAATGATTCAAAAAATTAGGAAAGTTCAATGCAAATTATAGAACATCTGAATTATTTTTAATTTGATAAGTATGTACCTTTAAAATGTAAATTGAATCTGTTTAGACATTTTAAAATATAGGGCTCCCACATAATGCAGGAGATATAAACCACTAGGTAACAGAATTTTATGTTTATTATTTAGAATGTCAGATTGTAATATAATATATAGCATGGGGATTCTTGGGGTATAGAAAGTCTGAACTCCTAAAATTGTTTTCAAATTTTTATGGGTAAGTGCATTTCTCTGGAATAAAGTTCCAATATTTTAGTCAGATCCTCAAATAGTTGCTTGTCCCCAAAAGTTAAAATTTACAGATCCAGTGAGTATTGCCTATGCCTCATTAGTGATCATCTTGGATATTCCTCCTTTAAAAATTATTTACATCTTGGGCCTCCCTGGTGGTGCAGGTGGTTGAGCACAGAGCTGTGAAGCTGTCTGCAACCTCTGCAGCACGGGTTCGATCCCGGCCAGCCAGCAAGGGTCCCACATGGTGCAGCAGACCTCTCCTGTTGTGCCCACTGCTCCCCTCAGCAGTGTATTTTGTCAGTCTGCCTGTTCTGCTCCCTGCTCTGTCTCTGGTGAATTCTCTCACCCTCCACACATCTGGCCTGTACCCCGGTTCTTGTATAAATAAATAAAACTTTAAAAAAAAAATTATGTACATCTTCCTGCCGAAAGACTGTGTTCTTTTGTTAAAGATAGAAACTTTATTCTTTTTGTCATGGCATCCAGAACCTTGCAACTTTGTTTATTGAAGGTCTGGTCATGGTAAAGAAAGCTACATGGAGCCATTGATAGGGTGGAGATAGAAACATCTTATTAATGTTTATATTCTCAACAGTCTTCTGACGAAATTATGTGCAGACACCTTTTATCAGTAACTGAGTAAACTGAGAGGCGACTTTTTTTTCACATTCCTTCTCCTTTTGTTCTTCCAAACTTAATGTTCTCTCTCCTCTTTCTCTTACACACACACACACACACACACACACACACACACGCTTGCTCACTCACTCACTGACTCTCTCTCCCTTGCTCCCTCACTCAGACATATGCACACACTTTTACCCGTTTGCTGTTTCCAGTGTCATGGACTTTGTCATAGACCTGTTTTACTTTAAAAAGCTTGGGTTTGGTTCTTTCAGATAGCAATTGGGCAGGTTTATTTATTGTCCTTTATGAAATATGTACTGTCCTTTATGAAACAGAGCAATGAGCTGCATCATGTTCCTAAAATGGAGCTGGCTCACTTCACAGAATTTTTTTTTAATTTATAGAAACCTGGCACGTACCTTCCATGGCTTCTGCTGAAATTTGGACTATAAGTATTCTTATGTGTTTGCTTTGGCATCTTTAGATTTTAAAAAGCCAACAAAAACCTCTACTGTATGTGTGCACCTACACAATCTCTCCAGCCCTTTTAGCCTCCACTCTCTGAAGATATCTAACTCCCTGTTTTTGGTGTTCGGATATTATTTAGACTAGAAATGTAATACCATTTGGACATGTATGCTACTTAACTTTGTCAAAGAAAATTGAAATTTGAGTATGTTTTATAAAAGGCCAAACAGGAATAAGCATCACCAGCTGTTAAGAGGGATTATGTTAACTCTTTGGAAGGAAAATATGCTCCTTTTGGTCACATGTATCCACATGGTAGTTTTTTTATTAATAAACTTTTTTAGAGCAGTTTTAGGTTCATAGCAAAACTGAACAGAAGGTACAGAGCATTCCCACAGACTCCCTTTCCCTCTCGCCCCGACCACCACCACCTTCCTTATTATCGACATCCCATACCACGTTAGTATACATTTATTGCAATTTGTGACCCTACATTAATACATCATTATCACCCAAAGTTTACAGTTTGTATTAGTGCTCTTTCTTGGTGTTGTATGTTGTCTGGGTTTGCACCAATTTGTGATCATGTCTTCTATCGTCGTATCATACGTAATATTTTCACTGTGTTAAAACTAAAATCCTCTGCGCTCTGCCTGTTGATCCCTTCCTCCCTGTTTAGTCCCTAACAACCACTGATCTTTTTACTATTCCCATCCTTTAACCTTTTCCAGAATGTTATATAGTTGGAATCATATAATACATAGCCTTTTTCAGATTAGCTTTTTAAAGTTAGTAATGTGCATTTAAGTTTCTTTCCTTGTCTTCATGACTTAGTAGTTCTTTAGTGCTGAATAATACTCCAGTATCTGGATATGCTACAGTTTATACATTCACCTACTTAAAAGATATCTGATTGCTTCCATGTTTTGGCATTAAAGCTGCTGTAAGCATCCAAGTTCAGGATTTTGTGTGGATATAAGTTTTTAATTTACTTGCATAAATATAAGGGGACACAATTGTTGGATCATATGGTTGGAATATGTTTATTTCCTAAGAAACCGCCAAACTGACTTCCATGTGACTGCATCATTTTGCATTCCCTTTAGTAATGAGAGTTCCTGTTGACACCATTTGGTGTTGTCATTGTTCTGGATATTGAACATTCTAATAGATGTGTAGTTGTGCTTTGTTTTAATTTGTAATTCCTAATGATGTATGGTGTTGAGCATCTTTCATATGCTTACCTGCCATTTGTATGTCTTTCGTGAGGTACATGTTGAGATCTTTTGCCTGCTTTTTAATTGCCTAGCTTGTTTTCTTATTGCTGAGTTTTGGGAGTTCTTTGTTATATTTTAGATAACAGTCCTTCTACAGATGTGTCTTTTGCAAATAATTTTTTCACAATCTGACTTTTTTCTCTTTCTCTTGACATTGTTTTTTTCAGAGCAGAGGTTTTAATTGTAATGAAAGTCAGGGTAATCAGTTACTTCTTTCATTTGTCATACCTTTGGTGCTACCTGAGTCATCTGAGCTTCCTTATTTAATATCTTGTAACTCAATCCCTATGGCATTAAAACCAAAAATAACAATTGGGATTACCTCAAATTAAAGAGCTTTTATATAGTGAAAGAAAATACGAGGTATTTTCATACACACCCTATTGAATGGCAGAAAATAGGCACACAATAATAACTAATAAGGTACTACTATCCAAGGTACGTAAGAAACTCATATAATTCAATAATTGAAAAACAAATAAGCCAATAATAAATGAGCTAGAGATATGAACAGACAGTTCACCAAAGTAGATAATCAGAAGGCCAAAGGAGCATATAAAAAAAAATTCATCATCATTCCTAATAGAGAGATGCCGATTAAAACTACAATGAGAGGGCTTCCCTGGTGGTGCAAGAGTTTAAGCACCACACTATGAAGCAATTCACAGCCTCTGCAGCACGAGTTCGATCCTTGGCCGGCCAGGGAGAAACCCACATGGTGCAGCAGACCTCTCCTGTCCCGCCTGCTGCTCCCCTCAGCAGTGTATTTCAGTCAGTCTGCCTGTTCTGTCCCCCACTCTGTCTCTGGTGAGTCCTCTCACCGCCTCTACCCTGCACCTTTGGCCTGTACCCCAGCTCTTGTATGCATAAATAAATAAATCTTTAAAAAAAAAAGCAACTACAATGAGATACCACCTCACACCCATGAGAATGACACATATTAAAACCAAAAAAAAAAAACCAAGAAGTGTTGGAGAGGATATGGAGAAAAAGAACCTTATTACACTGTTAGTGGGAGTGTGAACTGATGCAATCTGGAAAGCATTCTGGAATTACCTTAAAAAATGAAAAATGGAAATACTAACCTGGCAATCCTAATCTTAGGCATATATCCATAGAAAATGAAAGCATCAACAAAAAACTCCATATTCTCCACAATATTCATAACACCATTCTTTACTATAGCTAGGGCATGGAAGCAGCCTAAATGCTATTGACGTACTATTGGATCAAGAAGGTGAAGTATGTAAAAGGTATTAGACACTCATAGATATGATGAAATGCAGCTATTTTAAAAAAAAATGAAGGGAATTTAAGAGAATTATGTGCTGCAAACTAAGTCAAAACAATAACAGATGCTGCACATTTACATTGCAGTTTGATACCAAAACACTTTCAAAAATTAGTAGACATTAGTAAATATCCTAAGTTTCTCTAAGGTAAAGAGGGAGAATGAAAGGAAGGAAAGGGGAACACAGTGACAGTGGTGGGTTGATCTAAGTTAAAAAAAAAAAGTCCTAAAAAAGTACAATAGCATTAAACATTACTGCCTCACAGTGAGATACCTAATGCTGTTATTCAAGCAAAATGTTATAATACTCGATGAATTTGATAAAGTATCCTCCTTGTTAAATCACATGTGCATAGAAATAAATGCATCTGGATTTTCTCCTATGTTATCTTCTAGGAGTTTTATAGTACTGACTTATATCTGATCCATTTTGAGTTAATTTTTGTGAGGGGGTATAAGGTATGACTCTATATTCATTTCCTTTTTTTTTTTTTAAGATTTATTTATTTTATTTATACGAGCACTGGGTACAGTCAGAAGCGTGGGAGGGTGAGAGAATTCACCAGAGCCAGAGCAGGGAACAGAACAGGCAGACTGATGAAATACACTGCTGAGGGGAGCAGCGGGCGCAGCAGGAGAGGTCTGTGAGCCATGTGGGACCCTCACTGGCGGCCAGGGATCAAACCAGCACTGCAGAGGCTGCAGGCAGCTTCGCAGCCCAGCGCTCAATTGCTGCGCCACCAGGGGGCCCTATATTCATTTTCTTGCATTTGAGAATGTCCACTGTTCCAACAATTAATGTTGAAAAGACTCTCTTTGATATATTACCTTTGTGCCTTTGTCAAAGGTCAGTGAATTATATTTATGTGGATGTATTTCTGGACTCTGTTCTATTGATTGATTTTTCTATTCTTTTTCCAGTATCACCTGTCTTTGATTAATGTAGCTTTATAATAAATCTTTAAAACAAGTAGTGTCATATATTTGAACACATCAGCTTTTAAATATTGAGTTAACCTTTCTGAATCTTTTGCCTCTACATATAAATTTTAGAATCAGTTTGTCCATACCCACAAAAATGGAATTTGATTTTGATTTTGTTGACTCTAGATTAAATTGGCAAGAACTGAGATTTTGACAATATTGTCTTCCTGTCCCTGAACATAGAATATCTTTCCATTTATTTAGTTGTTCTTCGACTTTGTAGTTTTTCTCATATAGGTCTTCTAAATATTTCCTTATTTAATACCTAAGTGTTGTTTTTTCTATTAATGTATCAATAAATGGTAATGTGTTTTTAATTTGAAATTTCTACATGTTTATATAAAAGCAGTTGACTTTTTCTGTTAGCCTTGTAACTTGCAATTTTGCTGTAATTTCTTACTAGTTCCAGAATTTTGGTAGATACAGACAATCATGTTATCTGCAACAGAGAGTTATATTTCTTCCTTCCCAATCCATATTGAGAATACCTTTCATTTTTGTCTCATTGCATTAGCTAGGACTTTCAATACTATGTTGAAAATAAAAAACAGTTGATTTTTACATATGCCTGACATTAAGGCATTCAAAAGAAAAAATGGATTTTAATGCTTTTTGAAATAAAAACCTAAGAACCTCAAGTTTAAAATAAATGTAGGTCAAACCTAGATTTAAGTTCTTTTGTACCTGGAAGGTAATAGGACTTTGAACTCATCATAATTGTACATAGACCTGTTGGTTTCTTTCTTTTTTCCATCACATATTTTTTTCTAACATGTACTGGTCATTTTTTGTATCTTTTTTCTCTTTTCTTTTTATTTGATTGGCTTTTGAATGCAAATATGTAAGACTGTCCCACATTTCTCTATCCTATACTGTTTGCCACAGTACCTAGCAGCCGCGTATGGTTATTCAGTACTTGAAAACTAGGATAGTGTGAATTGAGATGTACTTTAAGAGTAAAGTACACACTGCATTCTGAAAACTTGTTTGAAAAGAAGAATATAAGGTAGTCCATTAATTTTAAGTTAATTATATATTGAAAATATAATGTTTTGTATATATTGTCATGTATCTTCTCAGTTCATTGAAATTCTTCAGTGGGGAAGAGAGGTGAGAGTAACTCACAGATACGTTTTTTGTGAGGCAATGGGAATATTATTACCACAATCCTTCCTGACCTCTTGTGTGTCCTAAATAGATCTTACAGAGAGCATAAGGAAGCATTGAGCTTCTGGTTGTTCCTGGCTTTGAGCTTTCTGCCTCATGGCTAGAGAAGTTACAGTGTAAACCAATATTACTTCCTTTTCCTTAACTTTATCACTATTCAATTCCATTATATTTAGATTATGGTAATAGTATTAGATTTGACTTAAACATACTCAAATGTATAATAGGGCCAGGCAAGTAACAAATGAATGAATCCAACCTATGTTAGATAACTTGGAGTGATCTTTGTATCTTGTGTAGCAGGTAAATGTCCTCTCTGAAGGGTAACCCTTATTCCTAGTCAGCTGATTATTGTCTTAGGGAACTATATCTTGCTAGATCTTTCCGGTTTTTCAAAAGAGCCCAAAATCAGAATTTTTAAGAACATTATATCTTACCAATTTTTAAATACTGACAATACAGTACAATATTGATGCAGGTCAAACCAAACATAGCTATGGTCTGAATGGTGCTACTTTGTAACTTTGGATCTAGTGGATGCTTCTTGGAAATAATGAGTTTAAGATACTTTAGATTACCTAATAAAAGTATATCAGTGATTAATGGTTGGTTGGTGTTTTTTAAAATTGCCCATCTTTTAGAGATTATAAATCTCAAAAGATAATTGTGACTAATGTTAATGGAGTTTTTTTGTATTTAGTTTTTGAGTATGTATTCCTAGTATACCTTTTTTTTCCCATAGGAACGTATTTCTACTCTTTATTACTTTTCTGTTACTCATTGTAATGTGAATTTAGTTTTCTGATCATTTAGGAGAAGTCTCATGTCAGATTGCTTTTCTCACCTCTCAGAGCTTACTTACTGCTCTGTGTGTGTTCAGAAATATGGTGGGTTGCTTTCTTTTTTGAAATTTCCTGACTCTAGTCCCCTCCCTCACTTTTACTTGGACCTACTTTTTCTTTGTTTCTACTGTCTCTCTCTGGCCAAAGCTTGATTCCATTTCAGCAATTTCTCCTTCACATGGGCTCTGTCCTGGAATGTAGTCTTGGAGTGACTGTAGAGCTCACCGAGGATAAATTTCTCCCGCCCCAGGAGTGGGCTAATGGTAGACTTCCTTTGCATTCACCAAATACTAATTGGGCTAAACCTATCACAGTTGCAGTCATTTCCTCAAATTGACCCACAGCATTTTCCTGTGACTATCTAATGGCTTCTGGGAGTCTCCTGCTTTTTATAGTTCTACATGCTCTGTGACTTCCCTTCACTTTTTCCATACTCATACTGATAAATATACTGATTTTTGAGCCTGCTGATGATTTGTTGGAGGGTAAAGAAAATGTCAGGCTTTTCTGCCCTCCCGCCATCAGGATAGATGATGGATCCTTGCGGTCCTGAATGCATGCCTGATGGCGAGCACCTGGAGTAGGGTGTGGGGCATAGATAGATGGGATTCACCTGGGCTGAGACTGGGCTTTTAAGGGCGGCGTCACAGGGACGCCAGCAGAAGCCGAAGAGAAGCGAAGAGAGAAGCAAAGAAGCAGAAGCAGAGAACGCCAGAGAGCCCAGATAAAATGAAGACTTGCTGGGGGCTGGGAGGACTGCCAGCCTCCCGGCCCCCCAGCCCCCTTACCTGCTGTGTACCGGGTAAATTCCAATAAAAAGATCTGCAAAAAGCCACTAAGGATTCTGACTCCTTTACCCAGTCTGCTGGATCAGAAAACCTGCTCAGTGACTATTCCTGCCTTTACATTTGTGAAGAACACTTTCACACATAAATTATGTTTTGTTTCTCATGGCTTTTGACTTTGTTATCTAGTTGCTTCATCTGCTTTATTGTGGGGAATCAGAAAGATGCAAAACTGCTGCAGATGCTGCTGTCCTTCTAGAAAATCCAGATGCACTAAATTTATTAACTAAAGTATGAGATGGTAGCAAGAAGTCAGATGATTGTGTTGAATAAGGTTACAAGTTATACTAAAGAATAGTAGTAACAGGGGCCTCCCCTGGTGGCGCAGCGGCAGCCTCTGCAGCGCCAGCTCGTTCCCCGGCCGCCGGCGAGGGTCCCACAAAAAAAAAAATAGTAGTAATAGTTTTACTATAAAATCTGGGGAATGGCTAAGTAATATTCACCAGAAAAACTCATGGAAAACTTGAAAAGAAAAAAACTAAACTTAGCTCATTGTAACGGATGGAAGGACACTGTGCAGGTTTTCTATGATCCTATGCAAGACGGGGTAAAGAAGGAGAGAGTCCTGGAGCTCTCAGTGGCTTTTGCAGGCTTTTATTAGGATTTACCAGGCACACAGCAGGCTGGGAGGCTGTCAAGTCTTCACTCTTTCTGGGCATTCTGACGTTCTCTCTGCTTCTCTCGTGGTTCTCCTTTCTCCATTCGTTCTGCTTCTGCTCCTCTGCTTCTGCTGGCGTCCCCATGATGCCACCCCTAAAAGACCAATCTTAGCCCAGGTGAATCCCATCTACCTATGCCCACACCCTACTCCAGGTGCCCGCCATCAGGCATGCATTCTGGACCGCAGGGTTCTGTCATCTATCCTAATGGCAGGAGGGCAGAAAAGCCTGACATTTTTTACCTTACCCTACACTCATAATGTTAAAGCTGTTTTATTTCTGGCAGGTATAAATTTCACTTCCAACTATTATACAACTTATGTCAGCTAGAATAGGTTGTTTGTCTCTCTATTCTGAATGTGATACCCAAGTCAGGTCTTGTAAATGATTGAAGGATTATATGAGTTACCATTACCTGTTCAGATTTGGTTTTCCCCGGGACATATGCTGAATATTGCTTGTCTTTTATAAGTTTGAAATGAATTCAGAAGAGCTCCGCAGAATTACCAATATTTACTAAGGGACAGTTTGCTTAATTTCATTCACAGAAAAGCAAGCAATTTTGAAATACAATAATCTGCTTCAAATTCTTGATTCAAAAAACTATTCTCTCATTAAATTTAAAGAATAATATGCATGAACACTATTTTAGGTGGATTTGTAATACTACAATGAGCCTGGATTTTGGTCCTTAACCTCTAGTATAAATGTGTTATCTACCACACAGAATTTCAACCATGTTGTTCAGTTGTATTTGTAAAGATTCTTAAAATAAGAAAGTGTACACTACTTGTAAGTGTAGACATTATATTCTATGACACAAATATATGTACTTGTTTTTTCTCAATTTCTCTTTTAAGGTCTCAGCCAATTTCTTCTCCAGTCATTCTCCAGTTTGGTCATGCAGAGACCCTTCTTCCACTACTTTCTCTCATGGCTACTTCAAAGACAAGGAGCCCCTAACAGCTTACAATTACAAGGAACAAATGCATCGAAAGTTCCGAAGTGGTCATATTGTGCCCTATGCCTCCAACCTAATATTTGTTCTTTATCATTGTAAAAATGCTAAGAATCCTAAAGAAGAATTCCAAGTTCAGATGTTACTGAATGAAAAAGTATTACCATTGGCTCACTCACAAGAAACTGTTTCTTTATACGAAGATCTGAAGACCCACTACAAGGACATCCTTCAGAGTTGTCACTCGAGTGAAGAATGTCGATTACCAAAGGTGAACAATACATCTGATGAGCTATAAGTAACTGGAAAACATTTTTAATTTATCAGGAATCTATGGGGGATTTATTACATGCGTGAAATAAGTGGATAAGAGAGCTTTCATATTTCTTGGGTATTTCTCTTTTCACAGAAAAATGTTGACTTTTATTTTGGGTCTGGACGTGGACATGTAAGAAATGATTCTTTTTTGGAGCAGCACTCTCAACCATTCACAGAAATTGGTGGCACTGCAAATGTTTACAGAAATTAAATTCTTCTAATTTATATAAGAAATCTCACACGAGACAAAGAATATGATTTTATTATGATACTGGAAAGTGCTGGAGTCACAAACATGGACAATTCACAGCTTGATTGAACTGAGTCTTAGAACTTTGCCAGTTGTGCTGCAGTACTATTTCTTTCCTCAGGTAGTGCACGCCTCGTATGGTTTTTTTCTTAATCAGAAATACTGTGATACGCTACGAAAGTATCACTTTGGAAGAAAGCGAATACCTCTCCAGTTGAGTATTTGAATCAATGTTTAAAAACAAAGACTGATTTTAAAGGACTCCATCACTGAACAGAAAGTATAATAAAATAAATATTTTTACTAATGGTATTTATAAATTATTTGAATGCTTTTTGAAAATTCCTTTAAACTTCCTGCTAAGTCTTACAAGGCCATTCTTTATTACCATACTTGTTTTACATATGTAACAGTGGAAGGACAAAGAAGGCAAGAAGTCAGGTGGATTTAAAGTTGCTTAAATCCATTACTTAGCCATTTTTCCATTGTCACTTTGCTTCATTCTTTTATATTTTGTTATTATGTGAAATGTATCTTTGGTGGTTTAATTTCTTTCTCCTTTTTTTTTTGAAATAAAGACTTAATCCTGTGTGGCTTAATTTTACGTGTATTAACTCATTTCATGATGCCATAAAAGTGTTTGCTATAATAAAATAGAATGCTTGTGACTTTATTATATGTCTGTGTTCTCCATATCAATGTAGATCAGTAAGTGATCATTAAAGCCTGAAATTTCAAGCAGCTCTGACTAAATTGGATGATATAAGATACTTCTAATATAAATTTTCCTCAAATTTTTATTTCTTGAGAAGAAAAGGAAATTTGCTTTATTAAAAGCCAAAAAGTTAACTATACTGAAATTATAAAAGAAGATGTATAGATCATCAATCTATTGATCATTGATCTTAAATAATTATATGCATAAAATATATGATTAGCTAGTAAATACTGTTGATCTGTTGGTACATTTTTTTCCTGCAAAGTTCTGGTATTCTCTTTTTCTAGTTGTAAATTTGTTTTACAGATTTGTTAGTTTGAGAATGATATAATGAACAATCATGTACCTCATCCTGTTTTATCAAAATAAATTTACATTTGCTTTAGATCCAAATAGGAACAATTACAGACTTCTGGACTATGAGGTATGCCTACCTGATGTTACTGTCTTTATTCCTTGCCTGGAGGTAAGGATAAAAATCAGTATTCGCCATTCCATTGCATGCTTGACTCTGGAAACTTGTGTTTTGTGAGAATTTAAAAATTTTTCTATAAAGGACTTATACTGTGCACATCATTCTGAATGAGTGGTTTATTTTAACTTATGTGTTTTTTTTTTCAAGACTTTTCTTCATTCTGATTGTTACAAATTAATACTGTCAGCTCATCAATATCTGTTGAGTACTTATTAATGTCTAATCCCTAGTCTTAGTTTGTGGGCATAATAAGTTGAATGAATAAGTTATTAATCATTCAATGAAGTTACCTCTTTTTTTGGTATTTTACATAATTTTTTAAATTTTATTTTCTTACATCGTTTTTCATTTTTGTACAGTATTTGATTTCTCAGATGTAGTCCCCATAGTTTCCCACCACCGTAGCACCATGATCTATCACCATAGTCCCTTGAGCTCTTAACTCCCTGTTTGATATCTCTTCCTCCCCATCCCTTGCTGGATGCCTCAAATCTATGATCAGCTTGCAATTTTTGTCTTTTTCTTGACTTTTGTTCAGTTTATCTATATGCCACCTATAAGTGAAACCATCTGGTATTTATCTTTTCCTTCTGACTTATTTTGCTTAACAAGAGTTAATTCATTTAAGTGACCAAATACTTAAACGAAAATTCAATCAACAGTGGTTCTGACATTTTGGTCATTAATAACCTGTAGACATGAGCCATTTTTCTATTTAATCTACAGCTTGATGTATGTAAAGCATTGTACGTAGTTTTTTATGGTCGTTAATTTGAAGTTTCTGTTCAACATATTCACTTATGCTGTTTTAGCTATATAATCTGGATTAATTTTAACACTGAAAGCAAAATTCAACTTGTAAAGAAAAAAAAGAGCTTGAGTTTTGCTTTTTTCCAGGAATAATCAACTTTTATGATTACTTAAATCCTTTTGCAAACTACTAAGGCATGCCCTAAAATATTTGGGAGTTGTTTTTTTTTTTAATTTATTTATACAAGAACTGGGGTACAGTCAGAGGCGCGGGAGGGTGAGAGAATTCACCAGAGACAGCGGGGGAGCAGACAGGCAGATGGACAAAAGACAGTGCTGAGGGGAGCAGTGGGTGAGGCAGGAGAGGTCTGCTGCGCCATGTGAGTTTCTCCCTGGCCTGCCGGGAATCGAGCCCGCGGCTGCAGAGGCTGTGGACAGCTTCACAGCTCAACCCGCTGTGCCACCGGGGAGGCCCTATTTGGGAGTTTCATACGACCACGCCAGAGTATATAAGTGTAACTTCGGGGAATATATTTATCTGAGATGGTATTTCATGTAGTTCCTTAGTGATCTTACAGAATTTGGACTGACTTGCCAAACACAAGCTGAAAATATTTACATTTACATATAATTATATCTAGCTTTTCTCCTGCATTTCTTTTTTTTTTTTAATAGAGGCATGCTTTATTTATTTGTTTGCTGGTTTGTTTGTTTGTTTGTTTTTTTATACATGCACTGGGTACAGTCAGAAGTGCGGGAGGGAGGGTGAGAGAATTCACCAGAGCCAGAGGGAGCAGAGCAGGCAGAAGGACTGAAGTACACTGCTGAGGGAAGCAGCGGCAGGAGAGGTCTGCGCGCCATGTGGGACCCTCCTCCGGTGGCCAGGGAGCAGCCGGGGATCGAACCGGCGCCGCAGAGGCCGCGCGCAGTTTCGCAACCCAGCGCTCAACCGCTGCGCCACCGGGGAGGCCCTCTCCTGCATTTCTTAAAAAAAAAAAAACATCTTTTTTTCCATCAGTTTTCTGATGGAAACTACAAGGCTACTCAGTCTACTCATAAGCACCTTTTTTATTGGTTTGTGTGTAATAGTCTTTTTTGAGACAATTCTGCTTCAAGAAAAAGGATGGGAACATTATTAATATTAATTTATATGAAAAAAAAATTTGAACATTCCCAGACCTAAAATGTAAATACTAAATCATACCAAATAGCAATGTTTTACCTTGGATTGCAGGAAAATAAAGTTGGGATGAAAATGTATAGATTTTCTTTGCTTTTTTCATTTGAGTGCATCCTACCAACTTTAGTTCTGATTGCCTTCTTGAATGAACATTAACAAGAAGGGTACTTTTGAAAATGTTTTCAACAAATCCAGGTTTGAGGTAAATTATAAAAGTATTTACTGGTAAAAATATTCTTTGCATACCATGAGAAAGGTCTGTTTGGTTGATAAGAACACTAACACTGATTTTGCTCGAGGTATAATTGTTCTTCTTTGAGAGCTTATTAGCTTCATTTTCTTACTTTTTTCTTTCCCTTGCCTTGCCTTGGTGATTTAGTGCTTTTTTTTCTGTCTGCGTTGTTGCTTCCTGAAACTTTCCGTCACTCTTTGCAATTAAGATGAAAATTGTTCTAACTGAACTATTTTAGATAATTATACTTTTGCTGTCTCCTTAATCCACCAAACGCTATCATGGTAGGAAAAAACAATTACATTTCACAACTTTTCTTGCTACTTCCATTCTAGGTGACTTCCGTACTAGGTGAGTCCTCTGAGGAGAGATTGAGGTCCTTGGGGCAGAAGATTGAAGAAATGAGATAGAAATAATCCTTTTCCTTTTCTCTCCTGAATCATAAACAGTACACAAAACTCTGTAGATAAACAATCGGAACTAAATGGGATTCTATATCCCATCTAGTCTGCTTTGAAATCTTTCAGGTTATTCTAGTATGGGAAATAGAGTAGAGTGTCCAACACTAGGACACTTTGAAGCTGGGGCTGCTGCTACTTTATGCCTCAGTTTTCTTCCTGACCTATTTAATAACGATTTTGTTCCCAGTAGTGGAGCTGTGTCCTGAATGGATCTTCAGCTGGTAAAATTCAAGAGTTCATAGGGTCTCTCTGCTCAAGTCCTTTCAGAGCATAGGGTAATTCCTTGCATAACAGCAATTTGGCTGTTGCTGTCTATCCTCTACACTTTTATTGAAGACTTAGAGGTGACTTGGTGTTCTGCAACCATCCCAGGCTCGGTAGGTTCATCATCGGTTCAGGCAGCTTAAAAGAGAAGTTTGAAGCCGTTGGCATCATCTCCACAGGTTAGGAGAAACAAGCCAGCAGAAAGAGAGCAACTTGGGACCGCCCCCCCGCAAATCTCTGTGCAATTTCCTCTGTAACTGGTCTCCACTGCTCTCTGCCGCACGGTCCTCTGCCACATTGCTCTTATACGCTCAGCCTTCAGGCTCAGGTGTACCCACTTACGCATGCCCACACCATGCTCCAGGTGTCCACCATCAGGCAAGTGTACCCAGGGCCCATGCTCCCAAGTGCCTCCCATTCAAGGCCACAGGTGATAGCCACAGAGGCCAATGGTGCAAAAGCCTGATCTTCTTCATTTACTCTACACTTGGGTACCCCCATTCTTCTTCATCATTTTACCCATTAGCTTCCCTCTACATTCCACAAAGATGACCCTTGTATGATATGGGTACCTATCAGTGGTTTGTCTCCAGCTCTGAGTTTTAGGAATTCTTGGAGGTATTTCATCAACTTTTGTTATGAAAGTTGCTGTGAGTTTGTGGTTTTGTAGTTTTAGTTGCTTTGTTTTTATGGGACGTGACGAGTTGGGAAAGTTAAAAAATCGTGTCATCACTGTTATCTCAGATTTGCCTTTCTAAATCTTTAGCAGATTATCACTATTCATATATCTTCTTTGATAAAGTGCCTCTTCAAAATTTTTGCCCATTTTAAAAGTGGATTGTTTGTCTCTATTGAAATGTATAGGGTTCTTTATAATTCTATATGCAAATCCTTCATCAGGTACATGTTTTGTATTTTTTTTCCAATCAGTGATTTCCTTTGATCAACATTATGTTAAAGAGATTTATTCAATGTTTTTCATGAGTTATATACTCACTGTTGGATTATATTCCATTATATGAATATTCCATAATTCATCTATCCATTTATCTCTTGATGGATATTAGGGTAGGTGAAAGTTTGGGCTAGTATAATAGTACTATTATTGACATTCTTGTGTCTTTTGGTAATCATGTGCATTTATGAATCTATGTAGACAATTCCATCTATAGAGGATTACTAGATTATAGGATATTCATAGATTCAGCTTTGGTAATTATTGATAAACAGTTTTCCAAAGAAGTGCCAATTTACACTCCCAATAGTATGCGCAGATACTATTTGGGCAACATTCTATCAACATTTAGTGTTATCCATATTTTTCATTTTAACCACTTTTGTGGTGTGACAAGTTATCTCATTGTTTTTTAATTTTCATTTCTTTATTTGTTAATAAAATTGAACACCTTTTTAGAAGGCTACATGACTTCTTTTTGAAGTGCCTGTTCAAATCTGCATATTTTCTGTTGGATTGTCTACTTTTTCTTATACTGATTTGTAGGATCTGGTAGCTTTTAGATTTTGTCTTTTTTCTTCAAAATATAAGTGTGAAATTGTCTTTTTTAGTATGAAAAGGTAGAGCTGAAAGCTCATATCTTTTTCTAGTTCAAGAAACATGTGGATTTTTCTTTCTTTCAATATTCCTTTTCTGCTATTTCTCTCACTCTCCTCCTCTGAAACTCCTGTTAGATGCTTTCAATCTGTTGACCTTTAAATTGATAATTCTAATCTCTTCACTGCTTTTCTTTTTTAAACCTCTTTTCTCGATGCTGAGTATTTGTTTTTTGTTGTTTATTTTTTAATTATTGTCCTGTCTGACATTGATCCAATCCAGTGAAGTGTTTTTTTCCTTTTTAAAGATTTTATTACTATTTCCATACTTCTAATTTGTTCTTTATCATATCTATTTTATTTCTTGTTTTTTATCTTATTTTTTTTGTTTTTTTTTTTAATTTTTTTAAAGATTTGTTTGTTTGTGTTTGTTTATTTATGCAAGCACTAGGTACAGTCAGAAGCGCGGGAGGGTGAGAGAATTCACCAGAGCCAGAGCGGGGAGCAGAGCAGGCAGAAGGACCGAAGTACACTGCTGAGGGGAGCAGCGGGCGGCAGGAGAGGTCTGCGCGCCATGTGGGACCCTCCTCTGGTGGCCGGGGAGCAGCCGGGGATCGAACCAGCGCTGCAGTGGCTGCGGGCATCTTCGCAACCCAGCGCTCAACCGCTGCACCACCGGGGAGGCCCTTTATCTTATTTTTTTAAATGAAAGATGATCTTCAGCTTGTCTCTGACCATTGTAAATATTTTAAAGTCTTCATCAGAGACTTTAAAGCTCCATTAGAGACTGTTAGTTCCATAAAACTAATTTTAATTTATCCTGAATGAATTCATGTTCTCATGACTGATTTTATTGTTGTTTTTCTAAGCATTGGATTCTTTTGGGTTACAGTATCTTTAGCATACTTGTTAAACATAGAAATTGTGTTTATTAATGTTACCTTTTTCTCCTTTTCCTCTTTTGCTTCTTCATTCTTTTTCTTCTCACCTCAGTCTGTATAATGGCTTGGCAGTTGCTATAATCCAAATGCCCAGTTCAAAACCATGTCTCATAATGGCATTTAGGTGTCTCTTGTGTAGTCACCAACCCATTCCTATCCAGAAGCATTGCACTCCTGGTTTTCAAGGCTCATTACCCTCTGTTCCCTCACCTGCCAAGGCTTACCCACTGCTTCCTTTTAGGCCTTGTCTCCCAGAAGTGGGTTACAGCAGTTTTTCATACTTTGAAAACCCAGACCCTAGTTTCAAGCAGTAAATCATTATTTTTCCATCTCACATGAAACATTTTTAGTTCTCATTAAATTTTTGTCATTATAGGTACAGCCACCACTGCCTGTTTCCTGGCTCATAAAGTCATTATTAGCAACTCTCACATTGCTCCATGTTACACTTCTGTTTCTAATTCATGGAATATGTAGCCTACTTTTCAGTCCTTTCAGCATCTTTGGAATTTTTTTTTTTATCTTTATGTTTTACTTATTACTATTTGAGCTGGCAGTATGTCCAAATGTAAGCAGACTTATCCAATCATCTTGACTGGAAATCCAATTGTACATTTTTAATATTTGTAGCTACTTCCAAATCTGGGGATAAGTAATGAATTCTTTGAACCCTAGTTCAGTAAAACAAGGCTATTATACCAAGGTCCTTAAAGTCTATTCTAATTCTAAATTTCTTAGTTTATGAATCTACAACTTATGATGCATGCATCATAAGTTTCTGCCATGTCTCCCAGCTATCCTCATTGCAAATAAAGCAAAGAATCAAGAAATCCAATGCATGGTTTGCCACATGCACCCTTCTTAATGTTCTGACAAGAAAGGGATTTCTTCAGTTTTTCTTTCAAGCAGAGCTGGCTCTTACTTACATCAGTTTCTGGTATTCCAAACTGAAGATTGAATAAGGTTTCAACAGCTGAACACCTCTGACGGAAAAATTGAATCTTACACAAATAGCAAAGGGCAGCAATTGAGAAAGAAGCTTTTATTTATTTTTTTCAATAGTCACTTTATTTTTTTTTTTTTTAATAAATTTTATTGTTATATTCCCCATACAATTGCAATCCCCCATTCTGACCCCAATCCCCCCCTCCCACCCCCGCCCCCCTAAAAGTGTCTCTGGTTCATAGTTTTTTTTGATTTTGATTTTCACTTTCTTATAGTTATTCATTTTCCTGGTCCCTTATTTAAGTTTTCTAGATTCCTGCTATGAGTGAGACCATCCGGTATTTTTCTTTTTCTTTTTGGCTTATTTCGCTGAGCATGATCCCTTCCAGCGCCATCCATGTTTCTGCAAATTGCATGTGTTTTATCTTTTTTGAATGCTGAGTAATATTCCATGGTATATATGTACCACATCTTCTTGATCCAGTCATCTATTTTTGGGCATTTGGGTTGTTTCCAAAGCTTAGCTATTGTAAACAGTGCTGCTATAAACATAGGGGTGCAGGTGTTCTTTGGAATTGATGTTTCTGTGTCCTTTGGGTAAATACCTAGGAGTGGAATTGCTGGATCATATGGAAGCTCTATGTTTAGTAGGTCCAGAAATCTCCATACAGCTTTCCACAGTGGTTGGACCAGTTTGCACTCCCACCAACAGTGCAGAAGAGTTCCTTTTTCTCCACACCCTCGCCAACATTTGTTGTTGCTAGTTTTTTTAATATGTGCCATTCTCACTGGTGTAAGATGGTATCTCATGGTAGTTTTGATTTGCATTTCCCTGATGACAAGTGATGTTGAACATTTTTTCATATGCCTGTTGGCCATTTGCATTTCCTCTTCAGAGAAGTTTCTTTTAAGCTCTTCTGCCCATTTTTTTGACTGGATTATTTTCTTTGTTGTTGTGAGTCTCATCAGCTCTTTGCTGATTTTTGTGATCAGTCCTTTATCATTAGTGTTGGGTGCAAAAATGTTCTCCCAGTTGGTGGGGTTTCTCTTTGTTTTTGTTATTGTCTCTTTTGCTGTGCAAAAGCTCTTTAATTTGATGTAGTCCCAGCTGTTTATCTTTGCCTTCACTATCACTGCTTTGGGTGATGTGTCTGTAAAGATGTCTTTGATGTGCAAATCACGTAGTGTTTCGCCTATATTTCCTTCTATATATTTATGGTTTCAGGTCTTATGTCTAGTTCTTTAATCCATTTTGAGCTGATTTTTGTGTATGGTGTGAGGTGGTGGTCAAGCTTCATTCTTTTGCATGTAGCGACCCAGTTTTCCCAGCACCATTTATTGAACAAACTTTCTTTGCTCCAATGCATATTCTTTGCTCCTTTGTCAAAGATTAGTTGACCATAAATCTGTGGGTTTATTTCTGGATTTTCTATTCGATTCCATTGGTCTGTATGTCTGTTCTTGTTCCAATACCATGCAGTTTTGATGATTATGGCTTTGTAGTATAGTTTGAAGTCTGGGAGTCTGATGCCTCCATTCCCTTCTTTTTTTTTCAGGAGAGCTTTGGCTATTCGGGTTTTTGGTGATTCCATATGAATTTCATCAATAATTGTTCTATTTCTTTGAAGAATGACATTGAAATTTTGATTGGAATAGCATTGAATCTGTATATTGCTTTTGGTAGGATGGCCATTTTAATAATGTTTATTCTTCCAATCCATGAGCAGGGATGTCTCTCCATTTCTTTGTGTCTTCTTCTATTTCTGAGAAAGAAGCTTTAAACATGGTTCTTATAGTCTCAGAAAACTGAGAGCAATGGTCAGTGCAAGCCACATCCCTGATGCAGAACTGGAAGAGATGGCCACTAGGGAATGACTCTTGGATCATAAAATAATTACATCAAGGAAGAAGAGCCTTGAAAAGAAGAAAAACTTGTTGCTTTTTATATACTAACTAAAAGAACTAAACAAGTGATTTTTAAAAACCCTGCCCAGAAACTTTCAGAAAACCGATATTTTTTTCACCCCAATTAAAGAAATCCAGGCTCCTGTTTTAACGTGCCAGCAGTTGTTTATCGAGTAACTTTAGATATCAGTCCATGGACACTAGGAAAGCTGTATTGTTTAACAACCAAACGGGACAAGAATGTGAGGCCGAAGTCCAGCCAAATGGTCTAGTGTGACCTCAGCAACTAATATGACTTCAGGAGGTGACTTACCTACTTTGTGTCTCACTTTTTATTGTCATCTGGTAAATGAAGAGATTTTTTGAGAGAGTATGTTACTGATAACAAGCAAGAAAGCACTTATGAGGTCTGGCATTTTGTTTTATCCTGTTTTGAATTTCATCCTTTGTATTTAACACAAAGAGTCCTGGTTCATTGCATTAGTTCAATTTCAAAACACCGAAATAAAAATAGAAGCATATTTGTTTATATTTTTATTTTATTTATTTTTTTCAAGGCGGGCCACATGGGGCCAGTTTATTGCAGTTAAATACCTCTCTCTCACTTTCTCTATTTTTTTGGTCCATTTTTCCATAAAGAAAATGAAAATACACCCCCCCCCCCCAAAGGGAACAGGGATCCAGAAACAAGAGGTGGGATGGACATGGCCTCCCTGCACAGGGCCAGACCCCGGGGACGGCCCCGCCAAAGGCTCCCCTTGTTCCGTGAGCACCCTGGCTCAGCACCTCTAGGGACCACAGATGCAGTGGATGAGGCAGGGCCTCGGTCCTCCTCCCTCGGGAGAGATCACTAGAAGTGCGGGGGCTTCGTGGGGACCGGGGAGGGAGACAGACAGACCACCGGGGAGGGAGGGTATCGTTTCCAAGTTGAGGAGGGTGGAGGGAGCTGATCCACAGAAATGCATTATTTCTCCCTTTTTTGTTAAAAATCTACCATAAAAAAACGCAGCTGGGGAGGAGCGTCTGTCCCTCTCTGTGCTAAGGGCTGGGGAAGGGGCGGCGGAGGCGAGGCCCCGCTGCGGGCCGGCGCTCTCGCCCACCATCTCCAGGTTGTGCTGCTGCAGCTGGGCGCGGAGCACCGCGTTCTCGTTCTTCAGCTCCTCGATCTGCCTCAGGAGCTCATTGTCCATCTGCAGCAGCTCGGCCTCCTTGAAGGTCTCCTGCACCCGCTGGTTCGTCTGGCGCAGCTCCCGGATGTAGTCGCGGGCCTTGGACAGGATCCCGCCTTTGCTCGCTCATGTCTTGCTATTGTCTGCACTACAATGTGGAATTGTTACAGGGCAGGGAGAGGGGCAGCCCAAACCCTGCAAAACTGCCTATATAAGGGTTCTGCCATCCGCCGCATGAACACAAAACATGAGACTTTAATGGAAGGAACTTTAATACAATTAGGAAACAATACAGGAAAGGCAAAGAATCTAGTTTCTAAATCAAGCACCCAAAGTTACCCATCCCCTCGTGGGTAAAAGTCCATCCATTAGGGATCCGCCCAGAACAAGTCCCCAAAGCCTGCCACAAGTCTAAAGCCTCTTCCAGTGGGGACCCACAGAAAAGGGTCAGAAACAACCAGACAAGCCCTGAAGGAAAAGAGCAAAATCAAAATCAAGATAAAAGCTGCAATGTCACCTCCCCACGGGTCTCACCCACATCTGTGTCACCCCGTCCACGACCAAAAGACAAGCACAGTTTCTTCACGTGTCTCTAGGCTCCATGTGCCTCCTCCAGGTCTCCTTCTGGCCCCATCCTGCTTCCTTCCTTCCTCAGTCTCCTCTAAACCTCTTCTCCCTGCTCAGCTTCACCCCCCTTTGGGTGGGCAGGGAACCTGGAACCTCCCCGTTTCCTGGGGACCACCCTGTTACAGAATGATTTTGAAAGCTGGACGATCCAGTTGTTGATCTTGTCCCTCCGCCTCTGCCCCACTTCATTGTGCTGAGCTCTCCTCTCATCCCGTGGCATCCTGGTTCCATCGATTTTCAGGAATAGGGGTGTGTCGGGGTGCGATCGTCCTCTGTGTTCCTGACTGAAGCACATCCTGGGGTGTCATCATCACATAGAACTCACCTCTGGCCTGCAAGCTCTGCTCTGTGGTCTGTACGGACACAGCCTGGTATCTCCCACACTAGATGCTGGGAAATAAGCAAATCGTGCCTCCCCACTGACAGCCTCAGCTGCCGGGCTGCTGCCATTGCTGAAGGGATTTTGGATTACAGCCAGTGGGAAGGGTGCTGTGGGACCTGGGGGCACAGAAGCAGCAGCGGGGCCAGGGCTCTCGGACGCGCCATCCACACTATTTTTAAACTGAAGCTTTTATTTATAAATTTGATACAAATTTTGATTTGATTTGTAAGGATTAGCTGGGATAGGTTAGTGGGAATTTAAAAGAAAAAAAAAAAACACCACAAAAAACCCCACCAAGCCCTACCATGAATTAGAAGACTATGCTGAGCACTCTCCACTGAGTTGTCAGCTCCATTTTGGTACCTATGTTGGCATAACCATCTCTGGATTAGCCCAGAAAGCAAGTGTCTGGCGGTGCCTCTTTTTATTGTTTCTTGAGTTTGACCTCAGACCAAGAAACTTGAGTGGATTATTTTTGTTCTTGGCTAATCCTATGCTAAAATCTTCCTATCTGTGACATAAGGCAAATCACTTTCCAAAGCAAGTACATGCAAGCTATCTACTTGAATCTTTTGTGAAAGCCATGTTTTCCCCAAGCCAGATAAAATGCTTATTTTCTGTTGGGGGCCAAATGACAGTCCAGTGAAAGAAATGTAAGACTCATAATGATCTGGAACTGAGGGAGAGAGACTAAGTCTTTTGTGCCTTAAGTTGAGATTTTAAGAGGCCTTGTGAAGGCAGTCCCCTCTTGGGTCTGCAGAACCAGGTTTTCTGACTGCAACTAGGGCAAAAGTGAAACCAGGGTAAACACTGGAAAACATCTCCCTCTTGATGCCCTCTGTTATTTGCAGAGTCATGAAGCTTAAACCTCTTCTATGACTCTCCTCTTCCCTTTCACACCCTGCCCTTAAGAGGGGTCTGGGAGACCATCAAAGGCAGTAACATAAAGGGGGCAAGTTTAAGGTGCATGGGTCAAGTACTTGAATCCTGTTTGTGGCTGTCACTAACTTCTTAACTGGCGTGGTTGGGATTTCAGCATCTGAAACAAGCACCTAACATATAATAGGGCTCAGTAAAATGTTGAATGAATTGAATGAGTTAAACTTCTGAGAAAAATGTATGGTGGTTGCTCTTGACTCTGTCTTTTGGCTTTTTCTCCCCTTTGAAGAGCTGATTCAGGAAGGAGTTCTGGGGCTATGCTTGCCTCCTGAGAAAGCCTGGACTAGCTGAGCTCTAGATGAGGAGCCTAAGCTCTCTTGCATATATTGCTTCTTTGCTGAATATGTTCTTCCTATACTTTCTTTTCCATAATATTACAGAAGTCAGATCTAGAGAAACCGGAGTATGGAATTTAGGAGGAAAGGGCTGCAGGAGTTCCTTTACCTGCCTCTAGCCATGTGAAAAAAAGTCTTCCACATGGGCCAGTGCATCTTACTGTGGTCTGCATGGGGGTCAGGCCAAAGTCTTATGGCATTTTCTTGGACTTGTCCTTTGTGTTTTTATTTTTGTTTTCATCAGCCTTCAATGGGTAGGGTACCAAAGGAAGAGAATGGGAAGGAAAGAGGCATTTGAAATTCAGACTTCCTGCCACCCTTCCCTTCGAAGGAAATTTCTGCTCCTTTTTTAATATAACTCACATTATTCATGGAAGTCTGGAGGAAGGCTATGGTCATAAGCTGAATCATTGTCCATTTGCATGTGCCAGCTTACTGTTCTGCTGATTCATGCTGACAGGCAAGAAAGGAGAATAAGAGTACTAACAGATTGTGTACTTACTAGATAAACCATTAACCTTCAACCCCACTGATCCTCACAGTAACCCACAAGGTATATACTGTTTCTATTTCCATTTTATAGATAAGGAAAATGAAACTCAGAAAGCCATAAGTACCTTGTCCAAGATGAGGAAGTGTTAGGTCTAGGAGAAAAATTCTAGCAGTCTGACTCCAAATCCAGTGCTCTTATCCATTATATATATCTTCCTCCTCCCCTACACAAACTGAGAAACTGCCAATAGTGTGTTTACACTAGCACAGCCTAGATAATATGCAAAAAGTGTTTGCTTCTGAGGGTAGGAGTTTCCTCTGCCTTCCAAATCACCACTCACAGCATGGCTGATGTTTGGGATTCCGCCATTCAACAGACTTCCTTTTGATACATCAAGTGACACATCAGATTACATCAGTCATTTCCTCAGCATGAAAAAATAAATTAGATATTTTCCTGAGTGGATTGTTTATGTTTTTGTGTAGCTGCCTAGGCAGAATTGCCATTTGAGCCAAATATTTATCTGTCTTAATAGAAATTATTTAAGCCAGAATTTCAGTTTGTCAGTCATTCCTAAAACATTTATTGGCTGGTGTAAATAGCAACCTTGATAGCATGTACATGTCAATTTGGAAAGGGAAAATTATTCTGATATGGAATACTTCAGCAAAAGAACTGAAGTACCTGAATGGGGTAGGATGACTCAAAACCAGAGGAGGTGGGTGGATTTCTGTACTCAGTAAAACAGTGTTGGCACTAATAATATCCAGGATGACCAGTAGGTCAGCCAAGGGACAAGAGTATTAATGTATTTCTTTTCAATCATGTAATTCGGTGTTCTTGGAAATCACTAGTGTCTGTCCATAATTAAGAAAAGATATCAGAATTATAATTCACTTTTATATGATTAAAAAAAGTCTCTGGAAAATATTCAACAAAATACTTAAAGGAAAAATAGCTTTGCGCCAAACATATCTATCTTTAGCATATAAAATGGTTTCAGTTCTCATACAAAATTAGCTTTTTATAATGACTGGTTTGAACTTTGCTGAGCTAGAAAGGTAAGTCTCAAGATTTCTTCACGTCTCCCTCCTTCCCCTCCAGATATTTGAGAATATTAACTAAAGCTGATTCATTCTCAAATGCTCCATTTAGGTAATTGTGTAATAACAGAAGTTACAATTATGTCAAAGGTCACAGAAAAATAGAGTCATAAAAATATGCATAATTGGTAGGACTGTTCCCAAGTTTAGTAGTAAAGGATTATGATTTCCTTGTTCATCTCTGGAAAGAGCTTAGTTTTCAGTATCCATTCTCTGATGGTACTTTCTAAAGATAGTCAGGAGAGCCATTGTCTCCTAGTCAGTAACCCCAAACATGCTTTACCAGACTTTAATGAAATCTGATACCCAGAGTTTGGCCTTCATTCTTCAAGCATTTACTGAGTCTCCACTCCCTTGTCAAGCGCTGGAAAAATAGGATAGTATTCCTATCTCAGGAAACTCATGGTCTTCTGGAGAGACATACCCTTAAGACAATCATTGCAATATACAGTTTTAAGTGCTTGAATAATCAGCTTTCCTGGAATGATTAGATAAACTTCCTCAATAAGGTCAGATAAACCTATAGACCGAGCCATGAAGGCCAAGTGGCACTCATATGCTGAGAGGAGCCTGATGGTGCCAAGTCTCATCATGGTAAAGTGCTGTGTTTGGGGAGCTGCAAGAGCATGTCCACTAATCTCACTATAACAACTATAAGACTCTTAATCTGACTCTGACCAATAACAATTGTAGCATTACTGGTTTTCATGAGAAGTATAGAACAGTGCCTTTTTTTGGGAAACATCTAGCTTCACATTCTGATTCTACAATGCACCAGCTGTAATCTTGTGGATATTGCTGTCTCAGTGAGCCTACATCTTTTGTTGGTAAAATTAGCATTAAAAATTACTTTGTGTGGTTATCTAGCAAGTATGGGAGATAGCATATGTAAAGACCTATAACAAGTATGATTGCCAGATTTGGCAAATAAAAATACAGTTATATTAGTTTTTCATAAAAACAACAATATTTTTTAAATTTTTTAATACAAGTATGTTCCATATATTGCATGGCACATACAATAAATGATTATTTATCTGAAATTTAAACATGGTTGAGAAGAAACTTGTCACCAGCACAAAAGCTGCCTTTTACTGTGAGCCAGACACGGAACAAGTACTTTATGTAAATTCTGTTCAGATGTTCCTAATAGCTGTTAAAAGTTTAGGTCTGACTTCTCCAAAGAGGAAATGCACATGGCCAACAGGTGTATGAAAATAGGCTCACCATCAGAACTCCCCTGGTGGTGCAGCAGTTGAGCGCTGGGCTGCGAAGCTGCCCGCAGCCTCTGTGGCGCCAGTTCCATCCCTGGCCACCTGGCGAGTATCCCAAATGGTGTGCAGACCTCTCCTGCCCCGTCTGCTGCACCCCTCAGCAGTGTGCTTCGTCAGTCTGCCTCTTCTGCTCCCTGCTCTGCCTCTGGTGAATTCTCTCACACTCCCACGCTTCTGACACTACCCAGTGCTTGTATAACTAAATAAATAAATCTTTAAAAAAAAAATGCTCACCATCATTTATAATCAGGGAAATGCAAATCAAAATCACAATGAGATACCACGTCAACCAGTAAGAATGGCCCACATTAAAAAAACTGACAACAAATACAGTCAAGGATATGGAGGAAAAAAGGAACCCTCTTATATTTCTATTGGGAATGCAACTGGTCCAACCACTCTGGAAAGCTGTGTGGAGGACCCTCAAATTACTAAAATGGATCAACCACATGATCCAGCAATTCCACTCCTAGGAATCTACCAAAGGATACAAAAACATTAATTCGAAAGGAAACCTGCACTCCTATGTTTATTGCAACACTATTTACAATAGCCAAGATATGGAAACAACTTAAATGCCCCAAAATAGATGACTGGATCAAGAAGATGTGGTATATATATATAATATGGAGTACTACCCAGCAATCATAAATGATAAACTCATGCCATCTGCAACATGGATGAAACTGGAAAGGATTATGCTAAGCAAAATAAGTCAGAAGGAAAAAGAGAAATATCGAATGGTTTCACTTGTAAGAGGAATATAGGGAAACAGAACAAGGGGTCAGGAAAGAAAAAAGACAAGACAAAAATAGCAGGCAAACTATAAATACAAGACATTCATCATGGTTGGGGCAGAGAGAGGGGTCAAAACCAGAGGAAAAGCACAAGGGACTATAATGATTGTTCATGGGTCATGTGGTGGGAATTTTAGCAGGATTACACCTAAGGGGAGAAGTCAAACATCATGCAAAAATGAACAATAATGTCAAATAAATAAATACAATTAAATTGAAAAAAAGTTTAAATTTATCTGGTCCCGAGCCCATTTTTCTTTTCAAATCAGCTTGAATATTAGACCACCCTATCAAATAGCATTGCATTCTGTTACTGCCTACCTTAGTCCCCAGTACTTTAAAGCCATGAGTGCTTGGCATCTTAATGCGAATCTTAATGCGATTCTATTTAATATGGCATCTTAATGCGAATCTATTTAATATTTTTGGTCTCGGCAATTCAGGGGCAGGGATAATCTGTTTTATCAGTACTTTACTCCTGGCACACACACCCTCCAACTCAGTTCCTAGCACTTAAATTTATTTGTTGAACAAGTGTATTTGGTTTACAGGCCTATGTACACAGAATTATCTCCTCAGTTAAAAAAAGACAAAAACTAAAAAGCAGAAACTCATAGCTGACAAGAACTCACCCTAGAGTCTCCAAATGTGAATAGCCAGCAATAGACCCTGGCATCTTTTTCTTTTCTTTTTTTTGTCTTAAATTCTGTATATGAGTTTGATGCTCAGCTGAAATGAGAACTTCAGTGAGGACACGCCACTATAAGGAAACTGTATGTACCCAAGTTAAAGCTCTGCTAGATAAAATTTTCCCCACGTAATCTTTCAAATAAAACTTCAAAGAACTCTCTCTATTCTAAGAAACACATTGGGCATGATCTTTGCCACTGTATAAATTGCTTTATACCTAATCATGACCATCGAGTTTTTTCAACTTTAAAAGTGGGAAAATATCTGCATGAGCAGCAAATATATTTGAATTAGAATGCATTTTCTGTGACCCTTAAACACATGAAGAGATGCTCAACCTCATTCAAAATAAGAAATATGGAAACCATCTTTCAGGTACAGCAGGAATATAGGGGAACCAAATAAGACATCAGTGTAAAAAAAATACAACAGTACAAAACACAACAAAGCAAAAACACAATTGTAAACCAGAGACATCCTGCAGGGGAGGATCAGGGAAAGGGATCAGAGGGAGGGAGGGAGGAGCACAGGGGACTGAGGTGATGGTGCACAGGTGCATTGGTGAAGGAAATTCTATGGGGACTATACCTGAGGGGGTGGGGGAAGCAAATATTGTTTAAAAATGAACAACGATGTAAAAAACAAGAATTTTTTAAAAAAGAAATATGGAGACCACCACTATACTAATATTACTTCTCATCTATCAGGTGGCCAAAAGAAGTAAAAATCTAACAACATATTTTATTGACAAGACTACAGGGAGATAGCTATTCTGACATATTGCTAGGAGGATGTAAAATAACTTAATAGAGAAGAATTGGTCAATACCTGCAATACTTTATAGTATGTAACTTTCATCTCAGCAGTTCCACTTCTAGGAATCTATCCCAAGGTACACTGGCAAAATACAATGATATACTCAGGATTTTCATTGCAGCATTACTTATAATAGCAAAGGAGAGGAAGTAACATAAATAACTATTAGTGAGACACTGGTTGAATTAACATATATATGATGATCTTTTATGTCATTTAAAGAAAAAAAGGAAGCCCTCTCTACTGGTATGAAGTAATTTCCAGGAAACTTTAAAAAATTTATTTTCTTGGGCCTCCCCTGGTGGCGCAGTGGTTGAGCGCTGGGCTGTGAAGCTGCCCGCAGCCTCTGCAAAGCTGGTTTGATCCCCGGCCACCGGTGAGGCCCCACATGGTGCGACAGACCTCTCCTGCCGCCTTCTGCTCCCCTCTGCAGTGTATTTCTTTGTCAGCCTGCCTGTTCTGTTCCCCGCTCTGGCTCTGGTGAATTCTCTCACCCTCCCATGCTTCTGACTGTACCCAGTGCTTGTATAAATAAATAGATAAATAAATAAATAAATAAAACTCTACCCCCTTTAAAAAATTTTATTTTCTTATAATGTTGTTAACTTTTCTATAGTATTTGATGTTTCCCCTCAGGTGTAGTCCCCATAGTTCACCCACCATCACAACACCCATGATCTATCACCATAGTCCCTTTTACTCTTCCCGCCTCTGTTTTGACCCCTCTCCCTCCCTCACGCCTGCTATATGCCTCAAGTCTATGGTAAGTTTGCAAGTTTTGTCTTTTTTCCTGACCCTTTGTTCAGTTTTTCTATATTCCGTATATAAGCAGATGGTTTCACTTGTATCTGGAATACAGGGTACATTTAAAGTGGAAATAAGACTGGTTCAAGAAGATGTGGTACATATACAAAATGGAATATTACTCAGCAATCAAAAAAGATAAACTCATGCAATTTGCAGCAATAGGGATGGAGCTGGAAGGGATCATGTTCAGCGAACTAAGCCAGAAAGAAAAAGAAAAATACCAGATGGTCTCACTCATAGCAGGAATTTAGAAAACCTAAATAAATTTAGAAAATTAGAATTTAGAATTTAGAAATTTAGAATTAGAATTAAATTCTAAATTTAGAATTTAGAATTTAGAAAACCTAAAAAAAACCTAAATAAAACCAGGAAAAAGAATAACTATAATAAAGAAAAAATCAAAATCAACAAGCAACAATAAACCAGAGACACTCTATGAGGGTGGAGGGGAGAGGAAGGACTGGGGTCAAAATAAGGAAGGTGCAATTGTATGGGGAATATAACTTAGATGAAAAAATAACCTACAAACTGAAAAAAAAAATAGTGGAAATAAAAGCATACTGAGTACAGTTTTTTAGTATGCTACTTTTTATTAATTTTTTCTTACATCATTGTAGTCCCCATAGTTCTTCTGACACCTTATCACTCATGAACCATTATCACATCATATTCCTTGTGTTCTTTCCTTCCTATTTTGCCCCCATCCTGCCCCCTCCTTTGCTGTATGCCTCAGTTCTATGGTCAGATGGCTAGTTTTGACTTTTTCCTTGACCTTTCATTTGTTTTTTACATATTCCACATATGAGTGTGACCATCTGGTATTTATCTTTTTCCTTCTGATTAATTCAACTAGCATAATCCCTTCCAGTTCCACCCATGTTTCTGCGAATGGCATGTTTGTCTTTTTTGGATCACTGAGCACTATTCCATTGTATAAATACATCACAAGTTTTTGATCCATTCATCTATTTGGGGGCATTTGGGTTGCTTTCAGATCTTGGCTATTATAAACATAGGAGTGCTACAATAAACACAGGAGTGCAGTGTTCCTTTCAAATTAGTGTTTTTGTATACTTTGGGTAGATCCCTAGGAGTGGAATCGCTGGATCATATGATCAATTTTTACTGTTCTCAGGAACACCCACACAGCTTTCCATAGTGGCTGGACCAGCTGACATTCCCACCAGCAGTGCAAAAAGATTCCTTTATTTCCATATTATCTCCAACATTTATTGTTTCCAATTTTTTTTGAATGTGGGCCATTCTTACTGGAGAGAGCTGGTATCTCGTTGTGTTTTTGATTTGCATTTCCCTAATAACTAGTGATGTTGAATATTTTTTTCATATTCCTGTTGTCTATTTAGCATACTACTTTTTGTATAATAAGGAAGGATTTTGAATAGCTATAAGCATTTGTTTTTTAAAATAATGGAAACATAAAAAGAGATGTAATCTTGTCATTTGCAGCAACATAAATGGAAATAAATTGAAATAAATTAAAACGAGAAAGACAAAATACTTGATGATTTCACTCATTTCTGAATATAGAAAAACAAAAAAGGAATAGAGAAAACTAAAGGAAACAGAACTGCAGAATTGAGACTTCTGCGGGGAGGGCATCTGGAGAACACCAATGGACCATGGTAGAAGATTATGGGTGCTTTATTGGGTGGTAACATACATCTGAAGAGGTGTGAACCTATTCCCCTAAATCATAGACCAATGTTACCTCAATTAAAAAAAAGTTATAGAATGAACATAATGGAAGCATAAATCCAAAAACTAATAGAAATAGTTATAAAGAAGGAATAGACTTTTCTCAGTGTACCTCATTTTAAATTTTTATTTGTGACTTGGTAAATGTTATTTTTTTAAAGATTTGTTTATTTATGCATGCAAGAACAGGGGTACAGGCCAGAGGTGCAGGGGGTGAGAGGATTCACCAGAGACAGAGGGGAACAGAACAGGCAGACTGACGAAATACACTGCTGAGGGGAGCCGCGGGTGAGTCAGAAGAGGTCTGCTGCACCATATGGGTAGCTCCTTGGCTGGGGATCAAACTCGTGCTGCAGTGGCCGTGGACAGCTTCATAGGTTGCGTCTTAACTGCTTGAGCCACTAGGGAGGCCCGACTTGGTAAATGTTATTTAAAAAAGATTAAATAAAATTCAATACAATCTCTAAAATTAAAAAATGAACAAAAGCTAATTTAATATCAAGGTGGCAACATATTTACACTGAATACAGTTATTTCACATTCATTGAAGACAATATTTTAGGAAATATCCTAAAGGCAAAAAGAACTTTAAAGAAACTTAAATTGTGTTCAGTAGTCTTATTAGTGTTCATATATATTTTTAAATTTTTGGTACTATCATTTATTTATATGATTTATCATATTATTAGGAGTCAGGTTTTCAGCCCAAGAGAGCTGAAAATATAAAAAATAAAATAATAAAATCTTTACATTTGAATTGAAATGATTAGTATGAATTGTGACTTACTCTTCTCTCTCTAAAGAACACATATTTAATAGCTCTATTCACTGTGACCTAAGAACAATGACAAGCCAGTAGCAAAGCCCAGGTTGTGTTCTCCAAACATCATTTCTCACTAGAAAGAACCATAACATCTTAGAGAAATGTCTAATTCTTATCCTGACAGGAATGTACAAGTTGAGTTTGTCGTATTTTTTGTGCGCAAAGCAAGAAAGGGCTCAAACACCAATGGCATCATGTCAAATGAACTGGAATCAACCTCCAGGGACTTCTAATTGGCCGAGAAAAGACTATTTGAGAATTTGCAAAATTTCTTTTTTTAATCGTTTCTCTTCTCTGCAGATACTGATGAAAAGTTAAGTCAGCAAGCCAAAACCAGAAGCCTGTTATGGTAGACAGAATAATGGAACTCCAAAAATGTCTAATCCCTGAAAGCTGTTACATTACTTAGGAAAGAGGAATAAAAATTGAGATAGATTTAAGGATTATCCAGTGTGCCCAATATAATCATCAAAGTCTATAAATGTAAAGACATGGCAAAAGAGAAGGTTAGAATGATACAATGGGATAAGAACTAAACCATTTGCTCTTGGTTTAGAAGATGGAATGGGACCATGTTTTGAGGGATGTGAGTGGCCTCCAGAAACTGGAAAGAGCAAGAAAACAGATTCTCCCTTTCAATTCTCTGCTGAACTCATTTCAAAATTCTGGTTTTCAGAACTGTAAGATTTGATTTGTTTTAAGCTTTCATGTTTATGCAGATTTGTTGTGGCTGTGATAGGAGACTAATACAGATGTTTGTGGCAACAAATTGAAAAAAAAAAAAATCACTCTACTGATGATCCAGTGGATTTGGTGCCTCAAAGGTATGAAGACAGTGGAATTCTAAGCTATCAATCTGATGGTGGCCTTGTCGTTACTAAACATGAAATGCGGTGCACACGTAATGATGCACTAGCTGACAATAGCATTGGTGAGAAATCATTCTTTGCAGATACCAAATTAAAGGGTAGATGGAGCAAAGGAGTTGAAGACATTATTAAGGATATCAGATACAACTTGAGTCTTAGAAGCAGGACCAGCTTTTACAAGGAATTCCTGTATGTTCTTAATGCTATGTTTTTCTTTCCACAGCATCCTTCCTATCTATGACCTCAATCTCTAAACAGGAGATAAAGAATATGTTTCATTTTATGTCCACATTTTTTCCTTTGTAGGTCAACTCTTTCTTCTGTATGTAAGACACAGTTTTTAAAATTTGAAACTGAACAACAAATGTAAAAGGATGTATCTAGCCATTCATTATTTTCCTATTATTTTTCATTTATCATAGATGGCCTTTAAATTCCACACATCTTTAAATTAGGAAAGATTTCTCCTACTGTTAATTAATTGCTTATATTTGTTCTGGCCTATGTATTAGAAGTAATTGCTATCTTTCTGTTAAATCATATACCCTATATATTTCTCAGTTTTTTTCTTATGTATCTTGGGAGGTGTTCTCAAGCTTATTCTTCAATTCTCTTCTTCAGTTTTCTGTCCTGTCAAGGTGATAATTAATTCTATGATTATAATTTTTAAGCAATAATTCCATCACCTCATACAGCTTTTGATTTCTTATTCCAGTGGAGCTAATGCCTTTAGTGCATTTTCTTATCCATATTTTATCTTCAATTTCATAAGATCCACATTTTCTTAACTCTCATTGAGAGTGTGAACTTGATATTTTCTTTTATCTTGAATTTTTAAATTTTAATTAATTTATTTATATATTTTGCATCATTATTCATTTTTAAACAATGTGTGCTGTTTCCCCCACACACACACACTCAGGTGTAGTCCCATAGAAATTCCTTCACCAATTCACTGGTGCACCATCACCACAGTCCCCTGTGCTCCTCCTTCCCTCCCTTCGATCCCTCTCCTCCCCTCCCCTGCAGGATGTCTCAGGTTTATAATTGTCTGTTTTTTTTTTATTGTTATCATTTTCTACCCTGATGTCTTATTTGGTTCTCTTATATTCCTCCTATAAATTAAACCATCCAATATTTTTCTTTTTCCTTCTGACTTATTTTTCTGAGCATAATCCCATCTAGTTCAATCCATGTTGCCTCGAATGGCATTTGTTTATCTTTTTTGATTGCTGAATAGTATTCCATTGTGTATATGTACCACATCTTCTCCATCCATACATCTATTTTTGGGCATTTGGGTTGTTTCCTGGCTTTACCTATTATAAATAGTGCTGCAATAAACATGGAGGTACAGGTGTTCTTTGAATCAATGTTTTTGTGTCCTTTGGGTAGATCCCTAGTAGTGGAATTGCTGGGTCATATGGTAGCTCCATTTTTAATAGACTGAGGAAACTCCAGACAGCTTTCCATAGTGGTTGGCCCAGTTTGCACTCCCACCAGCAATATAGGAGAGTTCCTTTTTCATCACATCCTCGCCAACATTTGTTGATATGTGCCATTCTCATTGGTGTAAGGTGGTATCTCATTGTGGTTTTGATTTGCATTTCCCTGATTACAAGTGATGTCAAACATTTTTTCATATGCCTGTTGGTCATTTGCATTTCCTCTTTGGAAAAATTTCTTTTAAGTTCTTCTGCCCATTTCTTGACTGGATTGTGTATTTTGTTTTTGTTGAGTTGTGTGAGTTCTTGTATATTGACAAAGGCGCAAAGAATATGCAATGGAACAAACACAGTTTGGATTTATGCTTCCATTATTTTCATTCTATAACTTTTTTTTTAAATTGAGGTAACATTGGTCTGTTTTTGTTCCAGTACCACACTGTTTTAATTTTGGCTTTGTAGTATAGTTTGAAGTTTGGAAATGTGATACCTCCATTCTCCTTTGTTTTTGTCAGTAGGCCTTGGCTATTCTTTTTTTTTTTGTGTGTGCGTGGTTCTATATGAATTTCATCAGTATTTGTTCTATTTCTTTCAAGAACATCATTGAGATTTTTAATGGAATAGCATTGAATCTATAAATTGCTTTTGGTAGGATGGCCATTTTAATAATGTTAATTCTTCCAATCCATGGGCACAGGATGTCTTTCCATTTCTTGTGTCTTCTTCTATTTTTTTTAACAGTGTTGTATAATTTTCTTGGTATAAGAACTTTACCTCTTTTGTTAGGTTTATTCCCAAGTATTTGATTTTTTTTGTTTAAATTATAAATGGGATAGTTTTCCCTGGAAACAACCCAAATGCCCAAAAATAGATGACTGGATCAAGAAGATGTGGCATATATACACAATAGAATATTATTCAACAATCAAAAAAGATAATCTCATGCCATTCACAGCAACATGGATGGAGCTAGAAGGAATTATGCTCAGTGAAATAAGCCAGAAGGAAAAAGAAAAATATTGGATGGTTTCACTTATGGCAGAAATATAGGGGAGCCAAATAATATATCAGTGTAAAAAAAAATAATAACAGTACAAACACAACAAAGCAAAAATGGACAATTATAAATCAGAGACATCCTGCAGGGGAGGAGCAGGGAGAGGGATCAGAGGGGAGGGAGGGAGGAGCACATGGGACTGAGGTGATGGTGCACGGGTGCATTGGTGAAGGATACTCTATGGGGACTACACCTGAGGGGGTGGGGGGAAACAAATATTGTTTAAAAATGAACAATAATGTAAAAATTTTTTAAAAATTAATATAAAAAATAAAAGGAAAGGAATTATTTAGGATGTAAAAAAATAAAAGGAATGGTTTTCTTGATTTCTTCTTGTTCAGATTGATTGTGTATAGGAAGACTACTGATTTTTGTGTGTTGATTTTGTATCCTGCTACAAGCTAGTTGATTATTTTGATTAGTTTTTCTGTGGAGTATTTAGGGTTCTCTATATATATTATCATATTATCTGCAAATAGTGATAGTTTTACTTCTTTTTTCCCTATTTGGATTCCTTGTATGTATTTCTCTTGTCTTACTGCTCTGGGTAGGACCTCCAGTATTATATTGAAGAGTAGTGGTAAGAGAGGACATCCTTGTCTTGTTCCTGATCTAAAGACCTTCAGCTTTTCACTGTTGTGGGTTTGTTGTATATGCCTTTTATCTTGTTAAGGTATGTTTCTTCTATCCTGAGAATTTTAAGGGCCTTCATCATAAATGGATGTTGGACTTTGTCAAATGCTTTCTCAGCATCTATTGATATGATCATCTGGTTTTTATTTTTCTTTTTGTTGATGTGTTGGATTACACTGATGGATTTTCATGTGTTAAACCATCCTTCTGCCTCTGGGATAAATCCCACTTGATCATAGTGTATTATCTCTTTGATGCATTGTTGGATTCTGTTGGCAAGGATTTTTGTTGAGGATTTTTGCATCAGTGTTCATTAGGGAGATTGGCCTGTAATTTTATTTTTTTGTGTTGTCTTTGTTTGGTTTTGGTATTTGTGTATTGTTGGCTTCGTAGAACATATTGGTAATATTCCTTCTTTTTCAATTTTTCGAAAGAGTTTGTGTAAGATAGGCACTAATTCATTTCTGAACATTTGGTAGAATTCATTGGTGAAGCCGTCTGGTCCAGGGCTTTTGTTTTGGGGGAGTGTTTTCATTACTGCTTCAATTTCACTGCTTGTAATTGGTCTGTTTAGGTGTTCTATTTCTTCTTTATCTAGATTTGGATGATTATATCATTCTAACAATTTGTTCATCTCTTTTAGATTGTTGAATTTGTTTGCATATAAGTGTTCATAGTAATCTCTGATTATTATTTTGATTTCAACTGAATCTATTGTGATTTCTCCTCTTTTGTTTGTGATCCTATTTATATGTGTTTTCTCCTTTTTTTTTTCTTTGTGAGCCTGGCTAGAGGTTTGTCTTTTTATTTTTTTGAAGAAACAACTTTCAGTTTCATTGATCTTTTGGATTGTTTTTTAATTTCTATTTCATTTATTTCTGCTTTGATTTTTATTATTTCATTTCTTCTACTGGTTTTAGGATTTTTGTTGTTCTTTTTCTAGTTCTTTGAAATGTGAGATTAGGTTGTTTGAGTTTTTTCTTGTTTCTTGATGTGAGCCTGTATTGCTATATATTTTCCTCTTATTACTGCTTTTGCTGCATCCCATATGTTCTGGAAAGTGGTGTCTTCATTGTTGTTCAACTCAAAGTATTTTTTAATTTCTTTTTTGATCTCCTCTTTAGTCCAGTGGTCTTCCAGTAGTATGGATTTCAATCTCCATGAAGTGGGAGGTTTCCTTGTTTATTTTCATGATTTTTTCTAGCTTGATGCCTTTATGATCAGAGATGATAGCTGGAATGATTTTGATCTTAATGTATGTGTTGATGTTTGTCTTGTGGCCCAGTATGTGATTGATTCTGGAGAACAACCATGCATGCTTGAGAAAAAGGTGTACTTAGATTTTTTTGGGTGCAGTGTCCTATAGATGTCTGTTAATGCATGAGTTCCATGTCCATATTTAGAGCTCTAGTGTTTTTTTTTTTTGTCTTGTTGATCTTTCCATTGTTGAGAGTGGGGTGTCGAAGTCTCCTACTATATATGTATTTTCTTTACTGTCTGGTGAACTTGATATTTTCTAAAACTAATTAGGTTTCCTGCAAAAATATTTTCTAGTCACATATTCTTCTGAAAACCTCAAGTACAGATTTTCTATTGTTTGTGTTGTACAATGTTTTAATGACTTCCCTACACCCCCAATTTAAAAATATTAATTATCCTTGATAATACATGTGGATAGTTAATACTTAGTAATATATTGATATTAATAACCATTAATTATAATAAAATAATGGATGCATAGATAATAAATATATAATAAAATAACTACGAATTATGGATAAATACAAATATGGTTAAAAAGAGAGCTCTATTCAGCCCTGGTGAATGCCTGTAATCTGGTAAAATGGCTAGTATTAGAATCTCCCATTTGTATTTATACTAAAATGTTGCATATGAAAGCTACCTAGCTCATCATTCTGTTATTTTAGTTCTTTTTATTTATTATGAATCAGTTTATTCTAAGAGATCAGTCCCTTCACCCTTAACAGCCAAGTCTGACTTCGGATCATCAAACTGGGATTTCTGGGGCCTCCCAGGTGGCGCAAGGGGTTAAGCACTGCACTATGAAGCAATCCGCAGCCTCTGCAGCACAAGTTCGATCCCCAGCCAGCCAGGGAGCTACCCACATGGTGCAGCAGACCTCTCCTGCCTTCCCTGCTGCTCCCCTCAGCTGCCGGGGACCAGCCTCCAGCAAAATGTCGTGTCAGGGATTCTTGAAAGGATGAGATGGCGTCGGTGAAAACAAAAGGACTGAGGGGAAGGGGATGAGGTAGAATGAGGAGACACTGACACTTGGTGAGGTGCTAGTATCTTCTGCCGAGAGACTCAGCAGGTCTTTATTTATTCATTTTTAGTAAGCAGAAAAAAAATACATTGTCATGTGTAAAGCAGAAACAATTAGTGTATTTTATTCCCATGGACTACTGGCTCCTACGGGTCCCAGCTAGACAGTAGCCTTCAAGGTTAATAGATAAAAAACCGGACCTAACACTAAAACTTATTATTTCAGCTAGACAATTATCTAAGACAGTGGATAGCCGCCAGTGCATCCCTATCAGCTAAAGCCTCAGCATCAAAAGACTATTCTATTCACATGGCCTTCAGCTGGACACCAGCTGCTGCTCAGCTATCAGAACTTTTTCCACCTACAAACTTCTTAACACAGTCAACTTCATTTAAAAACTTTCCTAAGAAACTTCTAAATAAAAGGAACTTCTAAAAAAGCAAAAGAAGGATATACTATAATTGTTATGCTGGATTGCTTGTCAGATATGTACAATAAATCATCTCCCATTGTCAAGTGGGCCAAATTGTTTAATAACTAATATCTAAACAGGTAATTTTCCATGCCAATTGCTTGTAGTCTACTGATTCATATAATTTATTGTCTAATGTACTCTTCTGATAAATTTTTCTCTTTTTATGACCAAGAACAAAAAAATGAAGGAATGTTAGATCTTCAGCCCCACAGTATGAGGCACAAGGAATCTTCGGCCCCACGGTGTGAGGCCCTTTAGTTTCAGCCCCACGGTGTGAGGCCCTTTGAGCTTCGCTGCTTGCCAGTGTCTTATCTGGCTGGGGCAACAAGGCCTCCTGCAGCACTCAGCAGTGTATTTCACTTAGTCTGCCTATTCTGTTCCCACTCTGTCTCTGGTAAATACTTTCACCCCCCACATCTCTGACCTGTACCCCAGCTCTTGTATGCATAAATAAATAAATCTTTTTTAAAAAAAAGACCAAATATGTAGGATAAATACATTTTAAAAAAAACAAACTGGGATTTCCTGAGGGATTCTGGGAAGATGGCAGACCAACAAAATACTTGCATTATCACTCCCCTGAGGAATACCAAGGGTAAGTGCCCAGAAGGAGTGGTCACATCTAGAAAGGGCTTGGAAAGTGAGAATCAGTGTTCTAGCAAAAAGGAGAGCTGAAACCATCAGAAAGAAGAGGAAAGACAGGGAAACAGTAAGTTAGGAATGGTGCCAAATACCTGGAGGGGCTATCAGCCCTCTCTCCATCAGTGCCCCAGCTTCTCCCACTGCCCCGGATAGAGAAAGCATCATTCACTGTGATAACATAGCTTGTCCCAAGTTCAGCAAGAGACATCCAGGCAACCAGAGACTGAATTCAGCAGGCAAGAGGAGCCACACATTTTTCTTCAGTGTGGTCTCTGGGCTCTCAAGAGTGCGTGTGACTTCCCTGGGGAGCCTGGAGAGTCAGTCACCCCTCCCCTGACCTGATGCACACACCTCCAGTCTATAGTAGACTGGAGGCCTGGAGGGAAGCTATGGGAGGCCACAGTGAACTTGATTGCCTTGTGGTTTATTTAGGGCCTCCATGGAGCACATAGTATGCATAGACTTTTCCACAATGGGTTTATATACATTGCACTTTCCCGAGACTGGGGGTTACACCCACCACTCCCCCTCTCAACCCACTCCTGACCTCTGCCTGTGCTCACAAAGAAACTGCTAGCACATGTGCCTGTCTGGCTCCACTGTTGGCACTTTTGGCAAAAGCACAGCACTGCCAGTATTGTCTTGTACATAGTCTTCTGCAGTGGATTCTAGACAATGGGCTTACCAGACACTGGGAGTATTGCTCCCCTTCCTGCGCACACACAAATTCTAGACTGTGCTCACAGTCTACAAGGAAAGAAATAGCTAGCCCTAGAATAGGGGAAAAGCTGCCATATCACCATATCACCCTCATAGACCTTTTAGCAGGGTCTTCTGGATATCAGACTTCAGAAAGACTGAGTACATGTCTACCACTCCTTCCTCCAAGGACACAGAACCTGTTTCCAGAGTGTGTAATTAAAAAACTACAAGTAACCATAGGGAACAGAGCCTGCAAACACAAAGCTTCCTGGCTGCTGGTAGCCAGGGAGGTGGGTATCTGGAATGGTATCTGCTTCTCCCACTAATGGGTTTCCCCTGAAGTTCCCAATTTGCTATTGCTGTAGAGTACAGAATTCCAGAGGAATTCCAGAGGAGAAGATCCAATACAACAAAATGGGCAAACAAGCAACAACAAAAAAAACACAACACAAAGCAACATGACACCCCCAAGGGAACATATTACCATGGGGATGGAACAACTCTCCAGACCCAATCACAAAGATATGGAAGATCTTATCCACCTATCAGAAAGAGAGTTCAAAAATGCCATAATAAAGGAATTTTTTAAAGTGGAAGAAAATGCAGCAAGTGCATAAAAAAAATAACTTGGACAAATTACTGAACAGAAAATAAAAATTGAAAATTTAAGCAAGAAAATTAGGGAGTTGCAGAAAGCAAAAAGATCAGAGAAGAGCTAAAAAAATTCTGCAAAAGACTGTGGAAGAAGACCAGAACAAATGGAGGGCCAGAAGAAAGAGAAATGTGAAGGAAAAAGAATGAATATACATTCTAAGACCATCAGACCCCATTTAAAAAGGCAACATAAGGATACTGGAACAGAGAATTTATTTAAAGAAATAGTAAATATAAAAATTTGAGCAAAAAGAAAGGAAAGAGAAATTTTAAAAGACAGTTCAAAAGACTAATGAAACCAAAGCTGCTTTTTTGAAAAAAATCAACTAAATAGACAAACCACTGGATAAATTCTCTAAAAAGTGGGGGACAGAGGGTGGGGAATTAATAGAATCAGAAATGAAAGAGGAGAAATTACAAAAGACATTTCAGAAATAAAGACTATCACGAGATTACTACAAACACCTATAGAAAAATAAATTGAGTAACCTAGATGAAATGAAAAATTCTTAGTAATCTATAGCTCTCCAAGACATCACCAACCAGGAAAAAAGAAACCTGAATAGACCAATCATAAGCAAAGGAATTTAAACAGTGTTCAAAACTCTCTTAAAGAAAAAAGTTCAGGCTCAGATGGTTTTACTATGACTTCTACCAAACCTTCAAAGACAAACTAATACCTATCCCATTCAAACTTTTCCAAAAAATAAAGAGGAAATGCTTCCAAATACATTTCATGAGACCAACATCACTCTGATACCAAAACCTGACAAAGACATCACAATAAAAGTGAATTAACGACCATTTTTTCTAACGAACACAGATGCAAAAATTCTCAGCAAAATCTTACCAAACAAACCCAACAAAGAATAAAATAATACATCATGACCTAGTGGTATTTATCCTAGGGATACTAGGATGGTATAACATTCAAAAATCAAGGTAATTCATCATATCAACAAAAGGAAATATAAAAATCATGTGATTATATCAATAGATACAGAGAAAGCATTTGATAAGATTCAACACCAATTTATGATGAAAACCTTCAAAAAATTGGGGATAAATGGAACATTTCTTAACCTAATAAAAGCCATATATGACAAACCCACAGCCAGCATCATACTCAATGGTGAAAGTCTGAAAGCTTTCCTCTAAGATCTGGGACAAAACAAGGATGCCCACTTTCACCACTACTATTCAGAATAATGTTGGAAGTCCTCGCTATAACATCAATAGGGGAAATATATAAAAGGAATACAAATTGTGAAAGATGTAAAACTTTCCTTATTTATAGATGACATAATAATATACATGAAAAACTCTAAAGACTGCACATAAAAGTAATTGAAATAATAAAGTCAATTCAGTAATGTGGCAGGGTACAAGAGAAATCTGCAAAAAATCATTTGTGTTTCTACATGCAAACAATGAGTTTGAAGAGAAAGAAATCCAGAAATCAATACCATCCGTAATCACAAGAAATATAATTAAATACCTAGGAGTAAACATAACAAAAGAGGCAAGGGCCTATATAATGAAACTATAAGACATTGTTAAAAGAAATAGAAGACACAAGGAAATGGAAAGATATTCCCTGCTAAAGGATTAGAAGAATCAGTATTGTTAAAAGGGCCAAGCAATCTGCAGATTCAACACAATCTTGATCAACATTTCAATGGCTTTCTTGAAACAAATAAAACAAACAATACTAAAATCAATATGAAACTACTAAAGACCCTGAATACACAAAGCAATCCTGACCGAAAAAAGAGGAAGAGTGGTGGTATCACACTCTCAGACTTCAAACTATACCTCAAAGCTTTAGTAATTAAAACAGTGTGGTACTAGGACAAAAACAGATGTACAGACCAATGGAATAGAATTGAGAGCCAAGAAACAAGCCCACACCTATTTGGATAGTTAATCTATGACAGAGGAGCCAAGAGTATACACTAGAAACAGGAGAGTCTCTTCAACAAATGATGTTGGGAAAATTGGACAGCTACATCCAGAAGAATGAAACTAAATCACCATTTCACACTTTACACAAAAATTATCTCAAAATAGATTGAGGCATAGATAGAAGACCTCAAAGTATAACATAAATTAAAGGTAGAACACTCCGCAAAAAAAGACATCAGTGATGTCCTTTTGGACTGGACTCCAATGGCAAGAGAAGCAAAAGCAAATATAAACAAACATGATTACATCAAACTAAAAAGCTTCTGCACAGTGAAACTATCATTAAAACAAAACAAACACCCCAACTGAATGGGAGAAAATATTTGTACATAATACATCTGGCAAATGGCTGATATCCAAAATATATAAATTTATAAATTCATGCATTCAACAAATAGAAAACAATTAGCCCAATCAAAAATGGGAAGAAGAACTAAATTGAGACTTCTACAAAGAGATGACCAATAGGCACATGAAGAAATGCTGATCATCACTTATCAGGAAAATGCAAATCAAAACCACATGAGATACCATCTCACACCACTGAGAATTACCCACATAAAAAAGACCAAAAATAACAAGTGTTGGCAAGCATGTGGAGAAATAGGAACCCTCATATACTGTTGGTGGGAATGTAGAATAGTCCCATCCTCATGGAAAACAGTACGGTGGTTTCTCAAAATATTAAAAATGGATCTATCATAAGACCCAGCCAGGGCCTCCTAATGGCACAAGGGATTGAGTCGCAGCACTATGGAGCTATCAGTAGCCACTGCAATCGGTCAGGATTTGATCCTCAGCCAGGGAACTGACCCACATAGCGCAGCAGACCTCTCCTTTCTCACCCACTGCTCCCCTCAGCAGTGTGTTTCAGTAGATCTGCCTGTTCTGTTCCCCACTCTGTCTCCAGTGAAACAGAGACACACACCCCCCTGTACCTTTGGCCTGCACCCCAATTCTTGTATACATAAATAAATACATCTTAAAAAAAAAAAAAGACCCAGCAATTCCACTACTAGGTATCTACCTGAAGAATATAAAAAACACTAATTTGATGGAATATACAGACTACAGTGTTCTTTGCAGCTGTATTTATAGTAACTAATTTGTGGAAACAACCTAAATGCCCAGGGATAGAGGAGTGAGTCAGAATAATGTGATACACACATACACACACATACATACACACACAAACACACACACACACACAAAAACTACTCAGCTATAAAAATGAAATCCTGCTGTTTGCAACAACATGGATGGAACTGGAGACAATAATGTTAAGCAAAGTTAGAGGGAGAAAGACAAATTCAGAGTGGTCTCACAAGTAGAATATAGAGACACATAACAAAGGTTAGTCAAAACCAAACCAATAATAAACTCTTAACATCTGACTGAAAAACTGAGGCAGCCAGAGCAGGAGGGTGACAGTGGGTGAGGAAGACGCCTAATAGAATGTGATGGTGGATTGCTGGGGCACTGGTGGTGGGCCAGGTGCAAAAGTATAGACTTGTGGAGGTTTGAACTATAACCTCTGGATATAAAGATGTAAACCTACTTTATCTCAATAAAAATAATTTGCAGGGGGAAAAAAACAAACCTAATTTTCTTCTTCCCCATCTCCCCACCCACCAAGGGAAGAATAATCTCTAATAGTCTATAGGTCTGCCCATATTTACCGTTTCAACCTTCCTTGTGTAGAGTCCCTCTGTTACATCTCTGGACTTCTCATTACAGACTTTGGGTCATGGAAGTTCTTCCTGAAATCTGGCAGGTGACTGAGCAGTATTTCTAGTTGCTAATATCAGGAAGTAGGCGAAGGGTAATCATTGTTGCTTGGTTTCTGTCCTCTCAGCTGAGGATCAATGGTGACTTTCCTTCTGGGGTTTCAGAAACTTTTGCCACTTTCTAATTTGTCTTTATTTTAAAATATGAACCTTGTGCTACAGCTGTCCTGGTTTCTTCCTTTTCTCTCTGAAACATCACCCTCTTCATAGTAGTTTTACGGGTTTGCCTCCTGCAAAGCTGAGATGGAGATTAGGGTGCAGAGCGTCTTAGCAGGTGCAGAAGGGATAGAGAGGTAGCAGGATTAAGCAAAAGTTGAATGAAATGCAGCCCAGTGAAGTCCTCTGGCAACTCCACAGGAGTTCTGGGCAGGGATGAAACTTCAGACATCCCACTTTGGGGCAAAGAAACCAAGATTTTATATCTGCAGATGGGCTGCCCTTAGAGGATGCATAACTTTGAGGCCTTTCTTTAAACAGGCTTAACAGCTGAACACCAACTTCCATCAACATTCCCAACAGCTGAGGGAATAGTAAATCCTTCTTTCCTGGGGGAGAATCTGAGTGGTGTAGCATAGTGTCTGCTTTAGCCAGTCAATGGGTAAAACAGACCAATACATATCCTCTTGGTTTATAAGGAACTGAATTAACATAATATGGAATGCCACCCTTCATGAGATGATTAAACTGCTAGGGAAGAATGATCAACTTCTTGCCATCAATTAGAGTAAGGTAATAATTAGATGGTCTTTGATTAGAACCTGAATTTAGAGTACTTTGAGGAAAACATGTACTTGATGACAATTGGTAAAGAAACTCCAAAATAGCATTAGATAAATATAATCTGGTAGAAGCTGATTAAAACTAGGAGTTATTTGCTCTGAGAAAAATAAAATAGTAAAATTAATTACAGAGACTTCTGGATTTGCACAGAGGCTTTATGTTATTTCAGTATTTTCCTACATATAATACAGGAGCCTGAATATAAAATGATCACAAACTCTATTTCTTATATATTTTTATTTATTATTTTCTTACATTGCTGTTCATTTTGATTTCTCCCTTCAGGTGTGTAGAAGGAAGGACGGGGCACTGTGCAGGTGCTCTGATCCCAGGCAGACCAGGTAAAGGAGGAGTCAGAGTCCTCAGTGGTTTTTTGCAGGTCTTTTATTGGGGTTCAGCGGGTACATGGCAGGCAGGGGTGCTGGGGGGCTGGGAGGCCTCCCAGCCCCCAGCAAGTCTTCACTCTATCTGGGCTCTCTGGTGTTCATTCTGCTGCTTCTCGGCTTCTCTTTTGGCTTCTACTTCGGCTTCTCCTGGCGTCCCCGTGACACCGCCCTTAAAAGCACAGTCTTAGCCCAGGTGTACCCACTCCAGGTGCCCGCCATCAGGCATGCATTCAGGATCACAGGGTTCCCTCATCTATCCTGATGGCGGGAGGGCAGAAAAGCCTGATATTTTTCCTTATCCTACAAGGTGTAATCCCCATAAATCTACCATTACCACATCACCTATGAACCATCACCATGGTCCCTTGTGCTCTTCCCTCCCCTGTGCTGACCTCTCCCTTCCCTTCCTCTGCGGTAGGTCTCAGATCTATTATTTGCCTGCTAGTTTTGTCTTTTTTTCCCTCTGACCCTATGTTTGGTTCCCTTATATTCCTCCTGTAACTGAAACCTGGTGTTTTTCTCTTTCCTTCTGACTTATTTCACTGAGCATAATCCCTTCCAACTCCATCCAATTTGCTGCAAATGGTGTGAGTTTATCTTTTTTGATTGCTGAGTAGTATTCCATTGTGTATATATACCATGTCTTCATCTAGTCATCTGTTTTGGAGCATTTAGGTTGTTTCCATATCTTAGTTATTGTAACAGTGCTGCAATACACATAGGAGTGCAGTATTCCTTTCAAATTAAAGTTTTTGTGAATGATCACTAACTTTAACTGCCTATGGAAGAGACTGTTATTTCATACAGTTGTGAAGTGAATCCTCCATTTATGTTCTGTCACCTTGTAGGACAGTTAGTCCACATGAATGGAAACTATGATTTGATTACTTGGTATGTGTCTTCAGAAACAATTAATGACTATTGATGGAAATAATTCAAAGCAGGTGTTACAAACTCAGTTGCCTGCAGAGATCAAGGAGTGGAATCGCAGCGCCTGTGAACTGGCACATGAACACTGGTTAGAGTAGCAGCCCCCTCCTCAGCATCAGCTCACTGTCTGCATGTGGGGTGGGTATTCTTACCCAGTGTCTCCCAATTGTTTGATTTTTTTCAACAGAAGCTGGAAATGCAGATCTCTATGTGAAATTTTTGAGATTTTTTAAAAGATTTATTTTTACTTATGCATAAAAGAACTAGGGTGTAGGCCAGAGGTGTGGGGGTGGGGGCTTGTGAGGATTCACCAGAGACAGAGTGAGGAACAGAACAGGCAGACTGAATGAAATACACTGCTGAGGGGAGCAGCGGGTGAGACAGGAGAGGTCTGCTGCACCATGTGGGTCAGCTCCCTGGCCAGGGATGGAACTTGTGCTGCAGTGGCTGGTGATAGCTTGATAGTGCTGAGACTTAACCCCTTGTGCCACCAGGGAGGCCGCCAGGATTTTTTAATCTGAGAAACAGATTTAAACTTAAAATAAAAACAACATTGTGTGAACCAATAAATAAATATTGTAAGGTGAAATCAACCTAGGATTTGCCAGATTGTGATCTCTGATTAAGTCTTTCATCAGAATCCTTTGTGGGGATGTTAGTGAAATTCAATGTACAAATAAAATGAAGTTATAGTATATTGCAACATCATTTCCTTCAAAAACTTTGTTATGTCTTTAAATTGGCCCCAAGATATCTTTGTACAAATAGATATCAAGAATGATATCTCGGGGCTCGCAGATCTCTGCTGCCGCCCGCTGCTCCCCTCAGCAGTGTACTTCTGTCCTTCTGCCTGCTCTGCTCCCCGCTCTGGTTCTGGTGAATTCTCTCACCCTCCCACGCTTCTGACTGTACCCAGTGCTTGTATAAATAAATAAATAAATCTTAAAAAAAAAAAAGAATGATATCTCGGGCCTCCCTGGTGGCCTAGGGGTTTTTGAAGCATCTCAGTGTTACCTCTGCGAAGGCCCACCATGATGGCCTGCGTTCGATCCCTAGCCAGGGAGTTAAGCCACATGGTGTAGCAGACCTCTCCTACCTCGCCTGGTGCTCCCCTCAGCCCTGTTTTTCAGTACATCTGTCTGTTCTGTGTCCTCTGTCTCTGGTGAATCCTCTCAACCTCTCCCCACCTCCTTAGCACCTCTGGCCTGCACTCCAATTCTATGCAAAAATAAATTAAAATCTTAAAAAAAAAAAAGAATGGTGTATCTTCTTGGTCAATATCAAGAATTCACTAACATGCATTATTAGAATCATAATTATATATTCTTTTATATTTGACAATATTCCAGGTCAATAAAAAAGCAAAAACAAAACAACTTTCAGACTTTTGGACCAAAGGCCATTGTAGAACTTTTAGAGACCAAAAATCTAATGTCATTTACCCTCTGAAGTAACTAATAACATAGACACCACATGCTCTTTCATATTACTAGTATCTTGTCTCTCTTCTAGGAATAACATATCCCTTTTCTTGAAAATTACTCTCCTACTTCCCCATTCCAGTCATGAGTATATATCGGGAGCTGCTATGATTTCCTGCCCACTATTGACTGATTTCCTTACCTTGATTTCCTGCCCACTATTGACTGATTTGCTCCTGAATATCTGACCCAAGGCAGATGAGTCAGAGCTCTCTAAAAAGGGAAGGCAAGCTATCTCTGGGGTGGGAGGAGCTGATAGCAACCATGTGAAAGAAGTTGGTCTGCAGTCAGGGAGGAGGAAGCTCACTCACATGCAGAAAGAGGCAGAGTGGGTGATGGGAAGAAAGAGTGTCTTGGTTGCATTTGTGATACGACCCTGGTTGTTTCCAAGGTTTTTAAGCATCCTTGCTCTAAATGGATTAAAGAACTAGTCATAAGACCTGAAACCATAAAATATATTGAAGGAAATACAGGCGAAACACTGCATGACATACACCTCAATAACATCTTTAAAGACACATCACCCAAAGCAGTGATAGTGAAGGCAAAGATAAACAGCTGGGACTACATCAAATTAAAGAGCTTCTGCATAGCAAAAGAGACAGTAACCAAAGCAAAGAGACACCCTACTGATTGGGAGAAAAATTTTGCACACAACACTAATGATAAAGGACTGATCACAAAAATCTACAAAGAGCTGATGAGACTCAAAGACAAGAAGGAAAATAATCCAGTCAAGAAATGGGCAGAAAAGCTAAAACAAAACTTCTCCAAAGAGGAAATGCAAATGGCCAACACACATATGAAAAAATGTTCAACATCACGTGTAATCAGGGAAATGCAAATCAAAACTACAATGAGATACCATTTTAAACCAGTGAGAATGGCACATATTAAAAAAAACTAGCAACAACAAATGTTGGCGAGGATGTGGAGAAAAAGGAACTCTCCTGCACTGCTGGTGGGAGTGCAAACTGGTCCAACCACTATGGAGAGCTGTGTGGAGATTCCTCAATGTACTAAAAATGGAGCTTCCATATGATCCAGCAATCCCACTCCTAGGTATTTACCCAAAGGACACAAAAACATTAATTCAAAAGGGCAACTGCACCCCTATGATTATAGCAGCACTATTTACATTAGGTAAGCTATGGAAACAACCCAAATGCCCCAAAATAGATGTCTGGATCAAGAAGATGTGGTACACATACACAATGGAATATTACTCAGCATTCAAAAAAAGATAAACACATGCCATTTGCAACAACATGGATGGAGCTGGAAGGGATCATGCTCAGCGAAATAAGCCAGAAAGAAAAAGAAAAATACCAGATGGTTTCACTCGTAGCAGGAATTTAGAAAACCCAAATAAGGGATCAGGAAAAAGACTAATATAATAAAGTAAAAATCAAAATCAACAGGCAATTATAAACCAGAGATACACTATGGGGTTGGAGGGGAGAAAGGAGTAGGATCAAAAAAAGGGGGGTGGGAATTTTACGGGCACGATAACCAAGATGAAAATGCATACATTGTACAAAAATGAAAAATGGGGCCTCCCCGGTGGTGCAGCAGTTGAGCGCTGGGTTGCAAAGCTTCCCGCAGCCTCTGCAGCGCCGGTTCGATCCCCGGCCACAGGGCGAGGGTCCCACATGGCGCGCAGACCTCTCCTGCCACCCGCTGCTCCCCTCAGCAGTGTACTTCGGTCCTTCTGCCTGCTCTGCTCCCCGCTCTGGCTCTGGTGAATCCTCTCATCCTCCTGTGCTTCTGACTGTACCCAGTGCTTGTATAAATAAATAAATAAATAAATTAAAAAAAAAAAAAAAGAAATGAAGTGCTGAAACATGGGATAATATATATATTATCAATAAATTTGAAATCCTTGTGCTAAATGAAAGGAACCAATCACAGAAGATCACGTATCATGTGATTGCATTTATATGAAATGTCCCAAATAGCCAAAGCCATAGAGAAAGAGCCCAAAAGAAGATTAGTGGTGGCCAAAGGCAGGAAGAAGAGAAAACAGGAGGATGAAAATTAATGGTATGGGGTTTCTTTGGGGTGGAAAATATTCTAAATAAGTTTGGTGGTAATGGCTCCATAACTCGATGAATATAATACAATCCACTGAACTATATGCTTTAAAAGGATGAATTTTATGTTATGTGAATTATACCTCAATAAAGCTATTATGAAAACAATTAGGTGTATTTGCTTCACCTAATTGTGTTTTTCAGACAATGTCATTATTTCTTTTAATCATTCTATTTAGTCAGAAACATAATAACTAGAGAGAATCAACAATTAATATAATAACAATCAGCAGTTACAACATTTATCATGTAGAATGGAGAAGGTGGTAGACAAAAGGCTAGGGAAATAAGAGGTTTAAATCAAATACATAAAAGATTTAAAAGGTTCAAACAAAGACCCTGTCCTGAGCATGGTCTGGTTCTAGAAGGAAATGCTATATTAGGGCCACCTTGTCCAGCTCTGCAGGTGGTTCATTGCAAAAGGTCATGGAGCCAAATGGGCAAACAGGGGTTCAGATTAGACTGTTCTCTGCCTCCAAAGCCACAAGCACTGGTGCACCACAGGGTGATATACCCAGAGAGGTCACATTTTTCTCATCTGCACAAAGTTAACTTGTAGCCTAGTTAGATAGTTATATAGCCTTTGATAAAGAAAATAATTAAGCAAGAGACAAGCAGTGACAGACACCAAAGTAGAGGGAGTCACCAATGAGGGCAGCACCTGAAAAAAAGTGACACTGGAACTGGGCTTTGAAGACAGGGTCTGATTTGGACATGTAAATAGATACAGGGGGAGGGAGGGAACCTTTCAAGTGTTGAGAGAGATAATATTATCTATGATGAGGAAGCTGAAAGTCAGAGGGGAAGATGTAGAAAAAAGCATGTCATCCAATCGCTTCTCGGCCTTTTGGCTAAGATCAAGTGTAAAAGCATGTCATCCAGTTCATCCACTTAGTAAATGTTTACTGAGCAACCCCTGGGGGCCAGGCCCTAAGCTAATGGCTGGGATGACAACATCACAAAATAACACTGACCAATAGGATCAAAAATCTAATAGGGAAGGAGAACCAACAGTCACACCACAGGGAGATAAATGCTGATGATGGAATGCTTAAAAGCTTCTGTGTTCTCTGTAAACAGAGAAAAAGTGATTTATGTAGGTAGTATTTTTCATTCTCCAGATGATCAGGAATTAATCCTGGTATGTACACCAAGAATCAAATGACTGCAAGTGTTTCCTATGTAAATAAAACAGATTAGGAAATTCTCTACTTAGATATCTTAACCATGTTAGACCTGGAAAATTGGTTTTCGGATTCATTATGATTATTTAATTGTACCCAAGTTGTTATCTCAGATCTAACTGGATATGAAAACACTGTGTAAATTGCATATACCATGCTTCATTTTTGCAGTCAAATGCTCTATATCCTCCCCCACCACCATGCTTCATTTTTGTATCCTCAAAGTAAAATGTCATAGAATTTCTTCTCATTATCCAATGGAGACAAGAAAACACAGTTAATTTTATACTCAGTTGTTACAGCGCAGACATAGGGCACTCAAATTCATTCTTGGAGACTCATCAGTCATTTAGTGATGAGGATAAATTAATGGAACTTCCATACAATTTAATGTGGAGATGTGTGGAGAGGTGGACACTCAGAGGTGGAGATCTACAAGTCCATTATAATTCTTTTCCAGAAAAGTTGCTTTATAACATTAGATATTAATTTAATGGCTTCAGGATTTAAATCAACGAAGTACTTATGGGACCCAGTTCAAAATATTGAATCCCACCCACACTATAAATGAGCAAATAAAGCATAGTTGTAAAGGTCAAAAAGTTCTTCTAAACCAATTTTATCCAACTCCAGGTTGTATCTTTCATCTCCAAGTCTTATCTACAGGTGAACAAGAAGCTTTCAATTGAATTTAACGTACCAGCTTCATACTATTATAAGGGTAATAATATCACAGAGAATGGAGCTAATCTGAATATATGGCTGTGCTGAGTAGTTAGCACAAAGCTGGACACACTAATATTATTTTGTTCTCCTCTCATGGAAAATGAGAGAGGCTAAAATGAAAGGACCTGAAATTGCCAGAAACAAGGACCACATGGTGATCATAAGAACAGAAGAAATCAGCTCTCTTTTTTCCTCCAGAGATTATAAACCAATGAAACCTAACTGTCATCTGTAATAAACTCAGGGTTGTCGATGAAAGGTAGATTGTTGAGTCAGTCTTTCTTTTATAAGAATGCACTCTCTGGGGTTCTTTTTTAAGCTTTTTATTGTGGTGAAATATGTATAGTATAAAATTTGCCATTGTAACCATTTTTAATTGTATAACTCAGTGGCATCAATGACATTCACAAAGTTGTACCGCCAGCACTATTTCCAAAAATTTTTATTATCCTAAACAGAAACTCCATGCCCATTCAATAATAATTCTCATTCCCTTTTGATCCCACACTTGGTAACCTCTAATCTACTTTCTGTTTCTATGAATTTGCCTAGTCTAGATATTTCATATAAGTGAATACAATATTTTTAATCTTTTTTTTAAGAGGCATGCATTTTTTAATTTTTATTTATTTGTTTGTTTGTTTATTTATACAAGCACTGGGTACAGTCAAAAGCGCAGGAGGGTGAGAGAATTCACCAGAGCCAGAGCGGGGAACAGAACGGGCAGAAGGACCGAAGTACACTGCTGAGGGGAGCAGCGGGCGGCAGGAGAGGTCTGCGCGCCATGTGGGACCCTCCTCCGGTGGCCGGGGAGCAGCCGGGGATCGAACCGGTGCCGCAGAGGCCGCGGGCAGCTTCGCAACCCAGCGCTCAACCGCTGCGCCACCGGAGTGGCCCAATACAATATTTTTCCTTATATGTCTGACTTATTTTACTTAGTATAATGTTTTTAAGATTCACTTACGTTGTAGCATGTATGAGAACCTCCTGTTGTGGCAGAATAATATTCCATTATGTATCTAGTATATTTTGTTGATCCATTTGTTGTTGGACACTTGGATTGTTTCTGCCTTTAGACTGTTGTAAATATTGTTTCTAAGAACACTGGCACACAAGAATCTGTGGCACACAAGAATCTGTTTTCGATTCTTTTGGATGTAGAATTCGATTCCTAGGAGTGGACTTTATGGGCCGTATGACAATTCCATGTTTAACTTTTTGAAGAACCACCAAAGTGTTTTCCACAATGGCTACATGATTTTATATTCCCTCCCACAAAAGACAAGTGCTCCAATATCTCCCATATCTTCACCAGCGTGGCTTTTCATCTGACTGACATTTATTCTCTTCAGGATTTTGAGAATATTGGAGAGCTTGCCTTCTACCCAATATTCATAGGTATTGAAAATAAAAGTATATGACTAGATTAAATCAAAATAACTGTCTCAAGAGTTAGAAGCTTCTAGGAGAGGGAGAAACAAGAATACCTTCCTCTCCTCTCTATTTTTCATCTTCTGAAAAGACAGCACATGGGATGAAATAGAGAAATTTCTAAAATACATTCGAGCCTTAGAAATAGTTGTAAGAAATTACTTTCCTTCAGAGAAGTAGGAAGTTGTTTTCCTTTTTTAGTCCTCAAACCTTGACAAAACCCGCAAAGAACACATAAACCAAGAAATGTTTATCATGATCGAAAGTTTGTAGATGAGGGCCTCTCAGGTGGCGCAGCGGTTGAGTGCTGGGCTGTGAAGCTGCCGCAGCCTCTAGAGCGCCGGTTCGATCCCCAGCCGCCAGCAAGGGTCCCACATGGTGCGACAGACCTCTCCTGATGCGCCCGCTGCTCCCCTCAGCAGTGTGTTTCGTCAGTCTGCCTATTCTTTTCCCTGCTCTGGCTCTGGTGAATTCTCTCACTCTCCTGCACTACTGACTGTACCCAGTGCTTGTATAAATAAATAAATCTTTCAAAAAAAAAAAGTTTGCAGATGAAATATTGTGAAAAGACAGAGCAGGACAAAAAACATCCTAATGGCCATGATTTTCAAAATTCCAAGTTTATAATCTCAAGTTTAAACAGTGACACAAAACCAGTCACAGACATGAAAATAAAATATGTGAAATTTGAGATCTATAATCAGGTAAAATTGTAATTAGAATGTGGAAGAGATTGTTTTTCTTTCTTAAAATTCTAGTTTGAAACCTGAGCTTTCCTGGGAGGGTAAAGTGACTTGAGTTTCATAGTGCTATGGTGTGAAGTCTAGAGTTTTGCTTTTTTATTGTTCAATACTGAACAAACAAAACATGAAACAATCAGTTTTGATTAGGTGGGGTAAATAGTTAGGCCTGGAAACATTCTGTTATAGGCCAGTTTCACAAAAAGGAAATAAGTTGTTGCCTTGATAATTTCATCAGTGCTAATTATATTTCTTCTTATGCCTCTAAATAGTATTTTACTGTCAAGTTGTTGTTTTTCTTTTGATTTGATTTGTTCCTTCTTTCTGAGATAGAACATTTTGAAATAATCATTGATATATTAGAATTTTGTTTGACAACCTGGAAACACCATGGAGCAAAATGAGAAACCATGCACTGTTTAGTTTGCTAGGAGTTTTTAGCTTATGTACTGTTTGAATAACTTACCTCCTGCATTAATTTATAAGAATAATGCACTTTGCTAATGATAAATTGTCAGGATTAAGTGACAATCTGAGCTAGTTTTGTGTTTGTTTTCATTTTCCTATGGTTTTTGGAAGAATTGTTCTGGCAAGATGTCCTGGCAAGGAAAACAAATTTATCAAGAAGCCTGGAGCTTGCTTTGCATTATAACCAAAGCCACTGCAAAATATGTTTGTTCACTAAAAAAACCTGTTTTACAAGTGGATTTTCCTTGTGTTTTGGAGAAACCTTTTGTGCCAAATGAATCAGCAAAAAAACATTTTCTAGATCCTGTTGGAATCACAAAGTGGAGTCACTAATAATATTTCAAAATTACATTTTGTAAGAAAATTCTTTGTGCAGTAAAACTGGTGAATATATGTTAAATACATTTATATTGGGCCTCCCCTGGTGGCACAGGTGGTTGAGCACAGCGCTGTGAAGTTGTCTGCAGCCTCTGCAGTGCCGGTTCCATCCCTGCCGGCCGGTGAGGATCCCACATGGCACTGCAGACCTCTCCTGTCGCGCCCGCAGTGTATTTCATCAGCCTGCCTGTTCTGTACCCCGCTCTGTCTCTGGTGAATCCTCTCAACCTCCCATGCATCTGGTCTGAACCCCAGTTCTTATATAAAATAAATAAACAAATCTTAAAAAAAATATATTTATACTTTTCATTTATTTAAGCAAACCACTGTGCTATACAAACCATTGGTCTTATGAACCAGGCTAGAACACAACTTTTCAAAAATGTATTTTAAAGCCTGAGAAAATCACACACAACCACTACCCAACTTACTTCTTTCTGTCTGTAAAATGAGTAGCTTCATTAATAGCTAGATGTTTCTAACAAATTCTACTGTTTTATATTCATTCTAAATGGTTAGTTTTAAAATTTTCCAAAAGTACTTATAGAAATAATTCAAATGTTCTGGGTATATTGGACTAGGGATGTTTTATGGTTTAGCTCACAAACCCAAGGTTACTCTGATCTTGACCGGAACCACCAGGTTTGCCCTAGCAGTTTTAATATTCAATCCACACATGTGCTAGGTGCTGTATTAGAAGAAAGGAGATGGTAGGAATAGTCCCCGCTGAAAGTCCAAAATAACCTCTCATAATACATTGCTTAAAACAGAATCTCTCCATTTTGGCAATAATCGACTAGGTTAATACTATGTAAAAACAGACATTCTGATGCTAGATAAATTTCCCAATACCCATTTAGAATATGCAGGTAGAGAAGGGCCACATTGTTTTTAAAACAAACAAGCAAGCAACCTGTGGGATTATCATGGGAATCTCAGTAAACAACCCACAGAAAGCAGTGCTAGGCAGCACTTAAAAAGTACATAATAATAACTAGTTGAGTGGAAGTCCAGTGTTTTATAGGTTGTATCGGTTAGCTATTGCTGTATAACCTTCCAAAACTTCAGTGGGTTGAAATGATGACCATTTATTATTGCTTGAAAGTCTATTAATCATCTGGATGGTTCTTCTGGTCATGACTGGACTCACTTAGACATTTGCAATCAGCTGTGGTGCATTTATAGGCAGCTGTTCTCATTTTCAACTGGGTACTTTCATAGGTTTGAGGGTCATCATTATGCTGGCCTAAGCTAGACCTGGTGGAAATGAATCAGTTTTGCTCCATGCAGGCTCTCATTTGTCAGCAGATTAGCCTGGGTTTGTTCGTATAGCAGTCAGAGGGTTCCATGAGATAAACCAAAAGCAGGCAAAGCCCCTCAAGGCTTAAGCTTGAAACTGGTGCATTATCACTTTCACCACATTCTGTTGTTCAGAGCAGGTCACATGGTCAATCATATTCACAGGGTTGGGGAGACAGTCTCTGCTTCATCATGAGAGGAGCTATAACATCACACAACTAACTGCATGCATATCGGGAAGGGTGGCCAACTGGAACCAGTTGTGCAATCAGAGTATAATGTAGGTCCACAATTACTGTGAGAGAATATGTGAAAGTAAGGGAATCCACTTATAAGCAACTGAATAATGATGTTTATATTGGAGTTTCATTTCCTTAAATTTTAGTTTGGAAGTTCGGGTTCTTTGATATTTTTGGTGTCGTGCAGTAGCAACTGTGGCTAATAGGCAACAAATTGTGTGTGTGTGTGTCTATATATGCCTATGTGTGTGTGTATATATATATATATATATATATTCCATATATACCATTTTTTCCATTTTATATATATCCCGTTATATATATACATACACCACACACATACACACACACACACATATTCCTTTTCCCCCCATATGAACTAATGGTAATATCATCCTCAGACCCAAAAAATAACCTGCCAAATAGTACCAAATAGGAACTTTGTACTTTCAGATAGCAGGAAAGCCTGTACGTATATTGGAAGAATATGGCATAGCTCACAGAATCTAAGGATGAGCTTCAGCAATGAAGGGAATCATGGACCACCCCACAAAAAGTAGCTCATTCAGGATACAGCCATTACAAATAGAGTTTCATTGAGAGAGAGTCCAACTGGCCTCCAAGTTAAGCACCCCAAACTTGGCCGAAAGAGGGACAGACATCTAGACTCTAAAGTTTCAACAAGACTGCAAACAAAGGGGCTGGAAAGTGCTCCAGAGAAAAATGTATCCATTACCAGACAAAGGAATTCAGGACAAGCAAATACAACAATGTCCTACTTAACAACATTAAAATAGCTTAAACCTACAAAAGAAAATGCAGTAGTGATTTGGACTTGAAGGAGCCAACTATCATTTCCGTCCTTGAGTGAGTAAATACTGGAAAGCACCCAGAGGCAAAGACTGCAGGATATATGCAGTGCAGGAAGGTAAATTAGAAATAGCATTCCTATCCATTCAATGGCAAGTGACCACTTACTTCTATAATTTAATTCTTTGCCCTGGTCTGATCAAAGATTAGTCTATACAGAGCAGCCATTGACCTGTTTCAAACATGAGAAATATAAAGCCAAAGAGAGATTTATTTCATAGGAACAAATATTTTTTATAATTTAAGAATGCTTCTGGATGCTGGTGACTTTATCTCTAGAACAGTTATTGTTACTGAGCAAGAAGTCCCAGAGTAATAGCTCCAGGATAGATCCAGAAACAGTGGTGTCTACTCCAGAGCTACAAGATGGCTGCCACAGCTCCCAACATTATGTCTTCACATGATAGCAATTCTAGCAGAAAGGAGAGGACACAAAAGCTTTTGCCTCACTTTCCTTTCAGCCCAACCCCCTTCAGTGTTATTCTTCAATATCCTTCTATCTTACTGGCTAGAACATAACCATCCTTAAACCAGTCATAACAGAAGGGAAATGAAATTGCCAGAGTGGACTTAAGTCAATTTTAGCTCAATCTCTTAGGTTGGGTACATTGCCACCAGTGTCTGATGTTTATTGTGCCTTCATATTTTCTTGGTCTCATCTCTAATTCCAGTCCCAGATGGATCAGGGCTGGCTTTATGAGCCATGGACAGGGCACCTTGTTTAGAAAGGCCCTGTACATAGTTTAATGCTCTTCTGTCACTGCCTTAAAAGTCTCAATATTTATTTTATTTTTATTTTTTTTTAAAGATTTATTTTTATTTATTTATACAAGCACTGGTACAGTCAGAAGCGTGGGAGGATGAGAGAATTCACCAGAGCCAGAGCGGGGAGCAGAGCAGGCAGAAGGACCGAAGTACACTGCTGAGGGGGGCAGCGGGCGGCAGGAGCGGTCTGCGTGCCATGTGGGACCCTCCTCCGGTGGCTGGGGAGCAGCCAGGGATTGAACCGGTGCTGTAGAGGCCGCGGGCAGCTTCGCAACCCAGTGCTCAACCGCTGCGCCACCGGGGAGGCCCAAAAGTCTCAATTTTTAAACAGATTCCAACCTTTTCATTTTGTACTAGGTCCAGCAAATTAGTTAGGCAGGCCTTGCTAGGTGGACAATTAACCTTTTCTCATAACCTTTTCTTTGAAGCACAAAGAACCTACTTGCTCTCCTAGGTTCATCTAAAATCACAGGTACTGGGCCTCCCCGGTGGCGCAGGGGTTGAGCGCTGGGCTGCGAAGCTGCCCACAGCCTCTGCAGCACCGGTTCAATCCCCGGCCTCTGGCGAGGGTCCCACATGGTGTGAGAGACCTCTCCTGGTGCCCGCTGCTCCCCTCAGTAGTGTATTTCGTCAGTCTGCCTGTTCTGTTCTCCACTCTGGCTCTGGTGAATTCTCTCACTCTCCCATGCTTCTGACTGTACCCAGTGCTTGTATAAATAAATAAATAAATCTTAAAAAAAAAAGTCTTTAAAAAATAAAAAATAAATAAAATCACAGGTACCAGGGGATACGCTCAGTCAGCTAATGAACATGGATAGCTTAGAGGGGTTGTAGGATAACATCCACAACTTCTTTTTTTAAGTTTTTTCTTTTTAATTTTTTTTTTTAAGATTTGTTTTATTTTTACACATACAAGAGCTGGGGTATAGGCCAGAGGTGTGGGGGGCAGGGGTTGAGAGGATTCACCAGAGACAGAGTTGGGAACAGAACAGGTGGATTGACTGAAATACACTGCTGAGGGGAGCAGCGGGCGAGTCAGGAGAGGTCTGCTTAGCCATGTGGGTTTCTCCCTGGCCGGGGATTAAACTTGTGCTTGCAGTGGCTGTGGTTAGCTTCATAGGTTGCGTCTTAATCCCTTGCGCCACCAGGGAGGCCCCATCCACAACTTTTGACCAGTGCAGGAAAGGAATCAATAGAAACACACCTTCATCCCCTAGTCCAGGGACATTCTACACTCTTCTTAGAAGATCCTGATGGAATCCAGCTACATCACCCACAGCAGTTGTAAGGCTCAGGCCAGGGCAGAGATGGGATTCAGAGGGGGGGGGACTTGAAACCGCTGCCACCTGGATGCCGCGAGCCGGCTCTGCCTGGTTTGCACGGGCCCTGATAAGCAGCATTGAAAGAACAACCAGTTCTGAGAGAAAAAAACTTCTTTGAAAAGCAACTTCGACTCTGCACTCTCCACCTCCCTCCAAGGCCGGACCCCGCCCTATAAAAGCTTGCCCTTATCCCCCAAGGGGTGCAACTTCTCCGACCCCCACGGGGTCAGCGAACCTCGCACCGTGAGCGCAATAAATTTCCTGCCTATGAGAAACTTAGCCTGGCTCTCCTTTACTTTACCGCGCCAATCCTTTCTGCAGTGACCTTGATAATACCCTTCTATTGACTTTTCTCCCTTCTCTGTCCCACTCTGTTCAGTCCCTCATTCCTGATCTCTGGCATCATCTTCCAAGTAAACACTGCAAACTAGTGTGTCTCAGACTTTGCCTTCAGGAGAACCCAAACTCAAATGCCATCTAAATAAAATCAAGGTTTCCTGCCAAGAAGCAGGGTGTATGGCTGCGTGTTAGTTAAGCAATACTAACAGTGTCAGCCATAGTGCTCATAGGGTAAGAGGAACTGTGGAGACTTTGTATCCCTGACTTTCAAAAAAAGAAATCCAACATTTGTTGCGTACCCCTACTGTGTGCCAGATACTATGCTATTTTAAAATATGTCCTTTCAAAAAATAAAATAAAATATGTCCTTTTGCTTCGTCAAGTACAACAGTCTCATGCAATAATTACCATTGTCCCCATGGTACAGATGAGAAACCAAGGATCAGAGAACTTGAGTGATTTCCCCAAGGCCAGTATGTGGAGGGCCTGAAATTCAAATACGAGTTCTCTAGGTATTCTTCCCACAGTGCCACCTACTCAAAGAAAGGCCATTTGACTTATAGGACAACTAGCTGGCCCTGTGGGGAGGTGGGAACAGCCCTGCTCTGAACTTTGGTACTACATAAAATATAAAGCACTTCCTGAAGAACAGCAAGTGGAAGGTATGCCAGCAAAGGGGCAGGCTTTCCTTAGTTCTTGGTTCTTGTATAAAAATGTTCACAGCAGGGTTTTAGGAACAGAGGACCATGCCAGCACATTGCTCATGCATTTTCTTTAAACCAATAGCAACCTGGCAGCCCTATTTTCCAAACCTGGCTAGACAGATGATTCTATTTTGCTTTGTGACTTTCAAGGGAGTGAGTATCTTGCCTCTTCACAGAATCAGTGCTGTATAGCAGACTACATTTGTAGAGTGCTCTGGACAATGAGGTCAGACAAACATTTGAAGAGACAGATCACAGACTACAGGGACACCACTGTCTTTTCAGGGCAAGCTGGAAAAGAAATTGGATGCTGGATGAGACATCGTCTGTGGTACCAACTGAACTGCTAAAGCGTGCCAACACCTGGCTAGCAGTCAGTGAAGAAAGAACTGTAACGTTATTATTCTTGAAGGTTGTATTTTTAGTCTGCAACATATAAGGTATGACCCTCTCCTATGGAGCAACACAGAATGGAAATTTGCTTAGTACCATGTTGCTACCACAAGATAAAAATTGGAGTAAGTGAAAATTTATAAATGGTGTATGTGACTTCAAGAGAATTTTCCAGTAGAGACCTTCAGATTTGTTTTAACTTTAATCATGTACTCAAATTACCTCTATTCTTAATATAAATTAAAATTTGATGTCTATACCTTTTCCTGGTTTTCTTTTATCAATTTCTCTGAGGTCTTTTTTCTCCTGACTGCCATCTAACACCATTAAAGTCATCAAAGTGTTGGTCTCTAACCTTTATAGATTGGGTCCCCTTCCCCCACCCCAATGAAAACACTTGTGCATTAATCTCCAATGTATATTTACATGCTTAGAAATTATATCCTTCTATTTCTTAATTAATATTTTATGTATGGGTTCCCCTGGTGGTGCAAGGGGTTAAGACACAACCTGTGAAGCTATTTGTAGCCACTGCAGCACGAGTTCGATCCCCGGCCAGGGAGATACCCACATGGCACAGCAGACCTCCCCCAGCTGCTCCCCTCAGCAGTGTATTTATTTCAGTCAATCCCCCTGTTCTGTTCGCCATGCTGTCTCTGGTGAATCCTCTCTTCCTCCCACACCACAAGTGAAAACAAATGCCCATACAAAAGCTTATGCATGAGTGGGTGCAAGGGCTACTTCACTATAGTTTTGATTTACATTTCCCTATAAACTAATGATGTTAAACATCTTTTTGTGTGCCTGTTGGTCATTTATATATCTTTTTTAGAGAACTATCCATGCAAAACCCTTGTCTACTTTTAAATTGTCTACTTTTAAATACTTGTTTATTGTTTTATTTATGTTAAATAAGTATTCATCATATAATTTAGACAATAAACCCATATCAGACATATTATTTACAAATATTTTTTCACAGCCAGTAGGTTATCTTTTCACTTTCTTGATAGTAACCTTTGAAGTACAAAGTTTTGTATATTGATGAAGTCAGCTTATCTATTTTTTTTTCTTTAGTTGTTTGTGCTTTTGGTGTCATATCTATAAAACCATTGCATAATCCAAGGTCATGGAACTTTAATCCTATGTTTCATAGTTCTCTTGCATTTAGAACTTTGATCCATTTTAGTTAATTTTTGTATGTATATGGCACGTGATGGAGATTCAGCTTTATTATTTGAATGTCAGTAGCCAGTTGTCATAACACATTTGTTGAAAATACTTTTCTTTCAAACTTCTCTGAAGAGGAAATGCGAATGGCCAACAGGCATATGAAAAAATGTTCAACATCACTTGCAATCAGGGAAATGCAAATCAAAACTTCCATGAGATACCATCTTACACCAGTGAGAATGGCACATATTAAAAAAACTAGCAACAACAAATGTTGGCGAGGGTGTGGAGAAAAAGGAACTCTTCTGCACTGTTGGTGGGAGTGCAGACTGGTCCAACCACTATGGAGAGCTGTGTGGAGATTTCTGGACCTACTAAACATAGAGCTTCCATATGATCCAGCAATTCCACTCCTAGGTATTTACCCAAAGGACACAGAAACATCAATTCCAAAGAACACCTGCACCCCTATGTTTATAGCAGCACTATTTACAATAGCTAAGCTTTGGAAACAGCCCAAATGCCCAAAAATAGATGACTGGATCAAGAAGATGTGGTACATATATACCATGGAATATTACTCAGCATTCAAAAAAGATAAACACATGCAATTTGCAGCAACATGGATGGCGCTGGAAGGGATCATGCTCAGCGAAATAAGCCAAAAAGAAAAAGAAAAATACCAGATGGTCTCACTCATAGCAAGAATCTAGAAAACTTAAATAAGGGACCAGGAAAATGAATAACTATAAGAAAGTGAAAATCAAAATCAACAAAAAACTATGAACCAGAGACACTTTTTGGGGGGTGGGGGGCGGGAGGGGAGGGACTGGGGTCAGAATGGGGGGGTTGCAATTGTATGGGGAATATAAAAATAAAATTTATTATTATTTAAAAAAAAAAGAAAAAAGAAAATACTTTTCTTTCCTTATTGAACTCTCATGGTACCCTTTTTCAACAACCAACTGATCACAAATGCATGGGGTTTATATTTGGAATCAGCTCGATTCCATTGACATAGATATCACAATGCTTGTTTTTGTTTGTTTTTAGATAACATTATTTTATTAACATAATGTTGGTTTACAGCACTGTATACAATTGAGGGGAATAGGTTTTACGGTTCTTCAGAAATATGCTACCACACTCACCAACAAAGCACCTATAATCCTCCAACATGAAACACGGGAGCCCATATGGCCCTAAGTACTCCCCCTTCTGAGAGCCTCAATTCTGCAGTCAAATTTTTAGGATTTCTTTTGGTTTACTTTCATCTATTTTGTTTTATTTCTTTATATTCCATATATCAGTGAAATAATCCCATATTTGTCTTTCTCCTTCTGATTTGTTTCACTTAGCACAATCCCCTCCAGTTCCATCCCTATTGTCACAAATGACAGGAATTCGTCCCTTTTTTATAGTTGAGTAGATTTCCTTTGTGTTATATACCACATCTTCTTTATCCGCTCATCTGCATTTGGGTACTTAGGTTGTTTCTGTAACCTGACTATTGTAAATAGTGCTGTAATGAACACATATCCCTTTGAATTAGTGTTTTTGCATTCTTTGGAAAATACCGAGACATGCAATTGTTCGATCATATGGTATAACTGTTTTTAATTTTTGAGGAGCATCTATGCTATTTTTCCATTGGATATGGACTAATCACTAACAGTGAATGAGGGTTCCTCTTTCTCTACGTCCTCCCCAACATTTGTTGTTTCTGGTCACTTTTTCAATATGCACCATTCTCACAGGTGGTATCTCATTGTGGTTTTGATTTGCATTTCCCTTATGATAAGTGCTGTTGAACATTTTTTTCATGTGACTGTTGGCCATCTGTATATCTTCTTTGGAGAACTGTCTATTTATCTTTTTTGCCCATTTTTTTTTTTACTGGATTATTTGTTTTCTTTTTGTTGAACAATATGAAGTCTTTGTACATCCTTGGCTAGCAGCCCCTTGTCAGATATCTAATGTGCAGATATTTCCTCCCATTCGGTAGAATGTCTTTCAGCTTATCTTTTTTTTTTTCTTTTCAAGTTGTAGGAGTTTATTTTGAATAACCTACAATTGATTAAAAAGGAATTCATGATAAAAATAAAAAACAAAGAGGACAAATGTATGAAATGGACTGCATACATACTAAACTAACAATGCCTCTAAATTAATTATTATAGAAAAAAATCTTCACATTAAAATTCTGCTTTTTATATTTTCCCTTTTTTTTTAAGGATTTATTTATTTTTGCATACAAGAACAGGGGTACAGGCCAGAGATGGCGAGGGGAGATAAGAGGATTCACCAGAGACAGAGTGGGGAACAGAACAGACAGATTGACTGAAATTCACTGCTGAGGGGAGCAGCCCATTAGTCAGGAGAGGTCTGCTGTGCCATGTGGGTAGCTCCCTGGCCAGGGATTGAACTCATGCTGCAGTGGCTGTGGGTAGCATCATAGGTTGCGTCTTAACCCCTTGCACCACCAGGGAGGCCCTATATTTTCCCATTTTATACCATTGCAAAAGAAAAAATAAAAATCCTAAAATCTTGATTATTTTTCCCTTTTTGGATCAAATATTGGTTTTCTCTAAACTTGTTGACTGATAGAACTTTATATATAATAAAATCTTTCAAATGAAAGATTGGGGTTTAAAGACAGTACTAGTTCCAGATCTTGTTCACACACTTCTTAGGTTGCCAGTCTCATATTTCTGCCCATCTTTCTTACCCTTGACTAGTGAATTGGGGCTCAGCATCATGTACTAACTGGAACATTGTATGCTCATGCCCAAGAGGTCAGCCAAGTAACCTAGTTATTGTTGATAACATTTGTTATCATAAGTATTTCCATTTATTTCCTGGAGGATAAGGATTCTTCACATCTTTGCTACGGTTGATGATTATATCCTCAGGCATGACCCCCCTCGTGGAGTGGTTTCCACAGCTATGGAAAAGCCCAGAGAGTTCTCTTTTGAAGTTGGCAGTCCTCTTTCTGCGGTTGTCCAGAGTAGAAGCCTTATTCTTTCAGTAATTTTTCATTCTCCTCTTTGATTTTCTGTTTGTCCTCCTTGCTCATCTGTTTTCAATCTGGTTGGGTTCTGAAATACTGGCTCATCTGGATAAAATAACATTTGCTTATTAGATTGGTGATAATATTCTTCTTTCATTTCCTTTCTCCAGTCTTTAACAAAATTTTTCCATATATCTCCTTTGTGGTATATTCATGGTCAAGTATTTTTGCAAAGAGTGTAACTACTACATGTGTTTTGGGGATCAGCTTCATTGTTGTACCATCCTAATAAAACTTGACATTCTCCAGAAGAGGTTCATGCAGTGGAAAATATACAGGACCTTTATGTTCTAGGAATCTCCATTTGATGCCTTTAAGATAGAGCTCTTCCTCCCACCATTTCCACTTCTGTTTCTCTTTTTCTTTTCCTTCCTTTTCTTGCTATGTGGTTCTGGAACTTTATCCTTATCCCTGGGTTTTTTCAATTTACTGTCCACTTCTTCCTCTTGTCCTCATTTTTTGTGCTTTCTGTTATCTTCTGTTTTATGTAGATACAACTAATTGATTCATTGCCCACATGGCAGAACTCAAGGTCTCTTTAATGGTTTTATATCATCCTCTTTAGGAAGAGTAAAGTCACTATTATATTTAGTGTGGACTGGTGAAACTCGTTTTCTTATCCTTTATTTTTGCATCCCTGGAAGCACTAACCTTTTCCTCCTTTTGTTTGCCCCTGTCTTCATGTTGGTCTTTATGCTTTTCTGAACTTAATCTTTGTTTGATTTTCTCCTTTGTAGTTTATCTTCTTCAGAATCTTTGTGCTTGGAATTTTCCCAGGCTTTCTCCTTGTCCTTCTTGGGTTCTTTATGTTGGTGTTCTCCATCTTTGAGCTTATAAGAATCATTCAGTCGTAAATCCACCCCCTGATAATCTTTGTGGAGATTGTCCCCATTCATGTATACATAGCAGAAAGTGCAGCAGGTGTGTGGGGCATCGAAGAGGCCCAGATGCTTGTGACTGGCCTTTGCAGGCAGAGGGGCCTCATGGTGGTGCCGGTAGCAGGTCTGATACCCCTGAACAACGAAGGCCATAATGGCCTGTAGCTTATAACCTGGTGATTTTTTGTAAATGTTTGCTCAGATCAGCCAAACTGCCAAGTTTGATGATGATCTCCAGACTAGACTATCCTCACTTCTCACACCGACTATAAGGAATTTCAGCTAATTACAAAATATAAAGGAACAGCCCCCCCAAGATTGTTCTTAGTTCGGACACTAATTATAAATTCAGGGGGGTTCCAAACCAATCCCCCAAGTTGATAATTTGCCAGAAGGACTCATAGAATTCACAAAATGCTCTTGTGCTTATGGTTATGGTTCATCACAAGGAAAAGATACATATTTAAATTAGCCAAAGGAGAGAAACAAAGGGCTGAGTTTCCAACTGTCCTCTCCTGTGGAGTCAGGAACTTTACCCCCTGCGTGGAGATATGTGGGAATGCACAGAGTAATGCCAACCAGCCAAGCTCTCCTGAGTCTCAGTGTTCAGTATTGTTAATGGGGCTTTATTATGTAGACATGACTGATTGATTCATTACCCACATGGCAGAACTCAATTTCCAGGCCAACCGATGCTGTGTGACCCAAAGCCTCCATTCTATATCACTTGGTTTTTCTTTCTAACATAATTAAATTATCATGTTAAATTATTGGGTGTAGCAAGTCACACCTGTGAAATATCACATATTACTTACCAGGAGTCAAGGGGAAAGTCCAGACCTCTTTGGGGCAAAGCCAAATAATTTATATATAGTGTTCCTTGAGCTCATGGAAAGAATGTGTTTCTTCACTAATTGTCTGGTATGACTCTTATATCTTTAGTAATTTTCTTTTTTTTTAAAGATTGATTTATTTATGCATACAGAGCTGGGGTACAGGCCAGAGATGCGGTGGGGGGGGGGGTGAGAGGATCCACCAGGGACAGAGTGGGAAATAGAACAGGCGGATTGACTGAAATACACTGCTGAGGGGAGCAGCGGGCGACATAGGAGAGGACTGCTGCGCCATGTGGGTTGCTCCCTGGTCAGGCAGGGATCAAACTCGTGCTGCAGAGTGTGGTCCTTAACCCCTTGTACCACCAGGGAGGCCCATCTTTAGTAATTTTCATCTGATTTAGCAATTATTAGAAAATGTAAGCTATCCCACAATAATAGCATGTACAGCTATTTGTTCTTTTAATTTTGCCAACTTTTACCTAACAGTTTTGAAGTCATAGTTATGTTTCTAGATACAATACATTGAGAGTTATATTGTTCCAGTAAATAAACCTTTTGCTACTGAATGACTGACTAGTGATATTTAAAATGTTTATCCTATTTTGACTTTATTTACATAACTATACCAGCTTGCTCTTGGTTAACATTTGCTGAGTTGTTTTTTAATCAATTCTTTTACAGTTTACCTTTATTCTGTCATTCTTATGAGTTTTGATATCAACGTATATGTACATTATCATTTTTATAAGGCTCAGTATACAGGACATGTAACTGAAAGTTCATGCCATTGAACAATTTTTTTTTTTTGATTACTGATTTATTTAAATTTATTTTTGCCTTCTTATTGGATGCATATGATACATACTTTTTGGCCTCAGTTTTTTCATGTTTCCCCCTGCTTTCTTGTCTTCTTTTGGATTGATTACATTTTTTTAAATTTAGCATTCTTTCTTTTTTAAAAATATTTATTTATATATGCATACAAAAACTGGGGTGTAAGCCAGAGGTGTGGGGTGTGAGAGGATTCACCAGAAGAGTGGGGAGCAGAACAGGCAGATCTACTGAAATACATTGCTGTGGGGAGTAGCGGGTGAGGCAGGAGAGGTCTGCTGCACATTGCTCCCTGGCTGGCAGGGATCAAATTTGTGCTGCAGTGGCTGGCGAAGCTTGATAGGTCTGTCATTAACCCCTGTGCCACCAGGGAGGCCTCTGGATTGATTAAATTTTTGTTCTCACTCCATTTTTCTACTCTTTATCAGTATGAGTTTTTCCTACTCTATCAACATATACATTTAGTTTTTATTTTGGTGCTCATTACCCTTAGAATTATACAGTAAAAGTTTAAGTTTAACCAGTGTATTTCTCTTTATAAAGTACATTAGGATATTTGACTTAGAAGAATACATCCAAATTGCACACTATTACTTTTTGCTTTTCTTTCTGTTAGTGGGCAGACTGAAGAGGACCCCTGGATGGCCAAACTTGCCTGCTGTAAAGAGATTCTACCATCTTCTGCTAAGACACAGCATATTCTTAGTGGGAAAGAATTTGAATAGGTGGGTCTCCCTGGTGGCGCAAGGGGTTAAGACTCAACTTGTGAAGCTATCCACAGCCACTGCAGCATGAGTTTGATCCCTGGCTGGTGAGTTTGATCACTCTGTCTCTGGTGAATCTTCTCACCCCCCACACCTCTGGCCTGTGCCCCAGTTCTTGTATGTATAAATAAATAAATCTTTTATGTATAAATAAATAAATAAATAAATCTTGTATGTATAAATAAATAAATAAATAAATAAATAAAAAGAATTTTAATACGATTAGTGCTTGGAGAGGGAAGCACAGAAAAGGTATAGTTTCCCAATGAAACATCCGTCCCCCTCATGGGTAAATGCCCAGCTAAACAGGGCTGGCTTGATGTGGGGCCACTGAGGCCTGAAAAGTTGCTGTAAATCTAAGACACCTTGAGGCGGGGAACCATAGGAAAGGAACAAAAAGGGAACATAAACCAGAGATAATAGAAACAGTAAATGATAAAAGCAGTTCCATAAAGACTTCAGATAATAGAATCATTGGATAAAATGTTTAACATGCTTACAGATAAAGAGATGGCAAAAGAAAAAGAGGTTATAAAAATGATGCAGCATTTTTGAAAAAGTTAAAATGGAACTTCTAAAACTGAAAGTATATAAAAATTGAAAAAGAAATGCAAATAGAAGCATTTAATAGTTGAACAGCCCTAACTGGTGCTGAAACACTATCACCCAAGTGAAAGCAGGTCACTTATTCAGAGTGTGCTATATAGTAAAGGAGTCAGCCATCATCTCTAAGATCTGCAGAAACGTGAAAGCAGGCAGGGGAGTCGAAAAGCACTACATTGACCAAAATCCATTCTCTGATTGGATGTGCCTACACATAAGCTAACCAGATAGGCTATTTAGAAGTGGCCATTCCATGTGACTGTGTTGGGGAGCTCATTCAATCTTCTTTGGCTGCTTTTTGCCAGAGCAAAATATAGGAACGTTGGCAGTTAACAATCCAGTCTCGTCTTTTCTGAACCTATAACTACAGGAGTTTTACTTTGGCTTCCTGAATGTAAGGGTAATATGAGTCAGAGTTTAACTATTAAATATGGTTTGGTCATTGTTCCTTGTATTCTGTTTTTTTCTGTGAGAACTGATGAACTAGAAGACTGATTTGACAACCATGCTCAGAATGCAGCTTGGAGAGAGAGCGATAACCTATATAAAAGAAAACTCTCAAAGAAAAGTTGGAATTTGGAGGGTAGCACAAATCTGTCTTATCAGATTTGTAGAATGAAATAAAGGAAAGAATGGGGGAGAGGTAGACAAGAAATGTTCCAAGAAATAAAGATTGCAACTTTGCCAGGATTCCTGAATGACTCAGACTTATGATATTCTATGAATCCCATGCAAAAGAATTACATGTTAATAAATATAAATAAATACTGCTTAAATAAACACAAATTAATGTGTTATTTTAGGTATAAAAATAGTAGAAATGTAACAGAGGAATCTCCATAAAATGAAGAGATTCCAGGCTCCGTGTCCCACCTAATGAGGCTGGTGCTGAGTGGCCAGGTGGAAATATTTAACACTTGAGATACAGGAAAAGAGACACAGGAGGAGAGAAACATGGAGTAGGGAGACATGTGAAAAAGGGTGTGCTTGCTTCTCAGCTTTGGACTTGCACAGAGACCTGGAGGACTTGGAAGAGATATGTGGAGTTGTGGTATGTAGATACTTGGAAGAGATATGGGTGAGAGACAAATGGGAAAGTTGAGAATAGCTGTCTTTATCTTGCTTTGTACCTTAATCTTGTTCATTTTGCTCTGGCAAAAAGCAGCCAAAGAAGATTGAATGAGCTCCCCAACACAGTCACATGGAATGGCCACTTCTAAATAGCCTATCTGGTTAGCTTATGTGTAGGCACATCCAATCAGAGAATGGATTTTGGTCAATGTAGTGCTTTTCGACTCCCCTGCCTGCTTTCACGTTTCTGCAGATCTTAGAGATGATGGCTGACTCCTTTACTATATAGCACACTCTGAATAAGTGACCTGCTTTCACTTGGGTGATAGTGTTTCAGCACCAGTTAGGGCTGTTCAACTATTAAATGCTTCTATTTGCATTTCTTTTTCAATTTTTATATACTTTCAGTTTTAGAAGTTCCATTTTAACTTTTTCAAAAATGCTGCATCATTTTTATAACCTCTTTTTCTTTTGCCATCTCTTTATCTGTAAGCATGTTAAACATTTTATCCAATGATTCTATTATCTGAAGTCTTTATGGAACTGCTTTTATCATTTACTGTTTCTATTATCTCTGGTTTATGGTCTTTTTATTTTCTTGAATAATCTATTATTTTAAAAATTGATTTATGATCTTTTATTTTCTTGAGTAGTCTCTTCTTTTTTAAATTAATTATTATTATAAGCCCAAGTGCGTTCTACTCTATGCAAGAGTTGCCTTCACTTTGACCTGAGGCACATTCTCTAGGAAACATTTGCATTTTCTTCTTAGGAGCACATGGGAGGATCTAGAGTTACTTAAAATGAAGTTGTTGTGTCATGTCAGCCTGTTGATAGTGATGTTCATGCCTAGGAATTCCTGAGGCACTTACCCTGCTGGTTTTCACTTGTAGCGAGCCAGACTGAAACCCCCACCCCCCACCAACATCACTTCCTGCACCAATGTTGTAGCTGGACAAGCCTTGGTTCTTATTATGTTTGTAGGACACACCTTAGTAAAACCAGATTTATTACTCACAGTATGCCTGAGGGCCACACAGAAAGATTGCAGGTAGAGGAAAAGGCAGGGAATATGGACCTGGGATTCTTTTTTTACTAGATTTTGAGGGTGGTATGCCTATGGTTTCATGGGTTCATTCTTTATTGATGAATTTTAAGCACAACAGCAGAAATTAGGGTGCAAGAAGATAAAATCAGAGTCAGTCCGGTGGCCAGTTATCCAGGTAACTCAGGACTTTCTAAAAGGGGAACTTCATGTGTCAAGGTGACCTGACTCTTTATCTAGCTGTTTTACTAGTAGCTGTGTCATAAAGTTGACGATATTTTAATTCAGAATGTTGTCTTTGAAATGGGTACCTCAGCAATCAAAAATTTAATTCCAAATAAATAATCTTATCTCTCACCTCAAGAAATTAGAAAAATAAGAGCTAACAGAACCAAAATAGAAGAAGGAAGTAATAAAAATTGGAGGAGTAATGAAATAGAAATCAAAATGACAGTCCAAAAGGTTAATGAAACCAAAAACTGACTCTTAAATAAAGAAACCCCTAGTTCAGCTCATGGATGAAAACTGGGGAAAATGCAAATAAACAGGATCATGAATGGAAGAGGAGAAACTATAACAGACATTGCAGAAATTCAGAGAATAGAGTTTATCATGAATATCTATATGCTAATAAGTTCAACAACCTAGAAGAGATGGACAAATTCTTTGAATTATACAACCACCTGAGACTGAATAGGGAAATAAATAGAAAATCTCAGTAGACCAATCAGAAGCAATGATTGTAATCAAAATACACCCTAAGAACAAAAACCCCAGATTAGATGGCTCCACAAGTGAGTTCAACCAAACTTTCCAATACCTATCCTGCTCAAACTCTTTCCAAAAATTGAGAAAGAGGAAATAGTTCTAAACACATTTTATAAAGCCAGCATTACTCTAATATGAAAACCAGATGAAGACAACACACAAAAAGAAAACACAGAACAATTTCCTTAATGAACACAGGTCCAAAAATTCTCAATAAAATCGTAGCAAACCAAATCCAACAATGCATTAAAAGAATCATATATTACAACCAAATGGAATTTATGCCAGGCACACAACATTGGCTCAACATCTAAAAATCAACCAGCATAATCTACCACTTAATAAAATGAAGATAAAGATCATATGATCATACCAATAGATGTTAAGAAAGCATTTTATAAGATTCAACATCCATTTATGAAGAAAATGTTTAAAAAAAAACCTGGGGATAAATGGAACATATCTCAACATAATAGAGGTCATATATCACAAATCCGTAACTCACATTGTTCTCAATAGTGAAAAACTGAAAAAATTTCCACTAAGATCTAAGACAAGGCAAGGATTGCCACTTTCACCACTACTATTCAACACAGAATTGAACATTCTAAATAACACAATTAGGAAAGAGAAAGATATAAAAGGGTTGCAAATTGGGAAAGAAGAGGTGAAGTTATCATTATTGCAGGCAACATAATAACATACAAAAAGAATTCTAAAGCCCCACTGAAAAATGAATTAAAACAAGTCAGTTCAGCAAAGTGGCAGGTTACAAAATCAATGCACATGTGTCATGTGCACCTGTCTTCTTAGGAGAGCACTACATGAAAGTAAAATCCTGTCATTGCCTTTGTGCAAAATTAAGAATCAAATGTACAGTAGGTTCCCTCTTATCAATAGGGGATACATTTCAACACTCTCAGTGAATGCCTGAAATCACAGATACTACTTAACTTTATATATATACTGTTTTTTTTCCTTGTATATACACACCTATGATAAAGTTTAACTTATAAAGTAGGCACAGTAAGATGCTAACAATAGGGCCTCCCCAGTGGCGCAGCGGTTGAGTGCTGGGTTGGGAAGCTGCACGCAGCCTCTGCAGCACCAGTTTGATCCCCGGCTGCTCCCAGGCCACTGGAGGAGGGTCCCACATAGCGCGCAGACCTCTCCTGCCGCCCGCTGCTCCCCTCAGCAGTGTACTTCGGTCCTTCTGCCTGCTCTGCTCCCCGCTCTGGCTCTAGTGAATTCTCTCACCCTCCCGCGCTTCTGACTGTACCCAGTGCTTGTATAAATAAATAAAGATAAATCTTTAAAAAAAAAAAAAAAGATGCTAACAATAACTAATGATGATAAAATACTTTTAATGATAAACTGTAGTAAAAGTTATGTGAATGTGCCCTCTATCACTCTCAAATATATTATTTTATGTATTATTTTCAGACCATGGTTGACTGCAGGTAACTGAAACTACAGAAAGCAAAACTGCCAATAAAGGTAGACAAATACATTAGTAACAATTGTTTAAGCTGAGAATATAGTCAGACATTGACTACTAATAAGTATCTTCTAAATTTTTCTAGAAATTCTTCTAAAGCTAAAAAAAAAGGCTTTATTTCATAAGAAGTAATTATAATACCAGGAAAGCATGTTTTAAGAAACTAAATTGAACTTATTGTCTCCTTTTGCAGGATTTAGCAAGCTTAAGTGTAAAAATGTATTTTTAATAAGGCATAGATTACAGAAATTATGAGTTGGGCTTCAAGATCTTGGGCCATCTGTTTGCTGCTTCTTCCAAAATATTTCTTTAAATTGTAACATATACTTAAAGAAAGTTTATCTGTGTTAGAGTCCAAATTCTTACAGAAACACCAGTGACTGGGTCTAATTAAAATTTGCAATGTGTCTTTTTCCTGCCAATGTTCTGTATGTCAAAGCTCCAATTCATTTTATTCAGTATCTCTGTATTTTTTTTTTTAAGCTTTCATCTGTTTATTCAATAAGACATTTCTTTCAGAGTTTAGAAATAGGTTGGATACCATTAGTCTTTGTGAATAATACAGGCAACCATTTTTTAAAAATCAACTTCACTGTGTTTTATAGCACTGTTTTGTTAAGAGTGAACCCTTACCAGTATTCTTGAAGTGTATATGATGGAGAACTGAGGTGTCAATACATTAGGGATCATGTATAATAGATAAAATTCCTTAAGTTTTCTTACTGACTTTATACAATCAGTGTATGTATTTAGGCAAACTGAATTCCTTATTAAGCAAACATTTTTGCATATGCTGCTTTCTCTTTATCTTTCTGTGCCTTTATCTTTTGTTTGACTTTCAGCAATTCCACTTGGATAGCCTTATCTTCTGGTGCTATCTCCTGAGCTTTCTTAAGGTCAGCCAGTGCTTGATCATATTCTTTTAATCCTTGCCATCCTTGAGCTTTACGGTACAGTGCTTTGGTATTTGATGGGTCTACTTTAAGAGCCTCCAAACAACTGTCTATTGCTCCCTGCCAATTTGACATCTTCAGTTTACAAGCACCAATATTCAGCACACAGCTTAAAGCTACAGGTTGCAGCTTTGGTCTATCTGCTTTCTCAATAACAGCCTTTGAACCTTCCACATACCTTAAAACTTTTGTATATTTTTGAATGGCCATCTCCCAGTTCTGAGATTTGAAAAATGTATTTCCAATGTTTTTCAAGTCTTCTGCTATTAATAAGATTTTATCTACATCTTTTAGATCTATATCTGCATCCTCAGGGAAATCTGGATAATTGTCACCAGAACCATCTTTGGGGAATATTCCCCAATCATCCCCTTCCTTCAGTTCTCCGCATTCTGCAATAACGCACAATTTGGCAGGCTTTTCACCATTCACGTCTACATTTTCCAGTATTCTTGCCACACCCATTCCTTTAATTACTTGACCAAATACCACATGTTTCCCATCCAGATGAGGAGTTGGAACTGTTGTGATAAAGAACTGAGAACCATTCGTATTAGGGCCGGCATTTGCCATGCTCAACAAACCCTCCTGATCATGCTTATAATGGAAATTTTCATCTTCAAATTTTTCACCATAAATACTTTCTCCACCTGTCCCATTCTGATTTGAAAAGTCTCCACCCTGAATCATAAATTTCTTAATAATTCGATGGAAAGGGCATCCCTTGAAATGGAGAGGTTTCCCAGTGGTGGATCCAGTGCCTTTTTCTCCAGTACATAATGCACGGAAATTTTCTGCAGTTTTGGGTACAATATCTGCAAACAATTCTAAGACAATTCGGCCAACTCGCTCCCCTCCGACGTCTACGTCAAAGAAGACTCTGGGATTACTAGGGCTGGACGGCTTGGCCCGGGGGGACGGTTGCGACATTGTGCCGTGCACCCGCGTTTGCAGCGAGCTCGGGAGACCGCGTGGCCGCAGCGCAGCTCCCACCGCGAGCGCCGCTCCCCGCGCAGGGCTGGCGGCGGCGCTCTCAGTATCTCTGTATTAACGGTACTGAGAATACAAAGTCAAATAAGATTGGTGCTCATATGCTAGTGAAGAGTAAAAAAGCATCGAAGAAGAAAACAGACATTCATCTGTACTCTAACCTAGCAACCAAATTTTATGAAGCATAAAGGGAAGAGGCAATAATTCAAACTGAGGATTTAGGAAAAGGGTCATAGGAGAAAGCATCATTTTAAGTTTGAAAAGCAGATAATAATTTGATAGAGCTTTTCTGACAGGGATAAGATCTCTTTTCTAGTCAGGCTGACCAAACAGAGGTCTGCCTTCCAACTGAGAGATAGTTAAGAATTCCAGAGATTCTTTATCCACTGGGAAAAATGGGACCTGAGCCAAGAAAATTTGGGCTGGATTCTGTTTGTTAAACAGAGGTTTCCAGAAATGAGAAAGTTCCAGACCATGTCTCCAAAAACTGAAGAATCAATAGCATATAGATCATTTATTCTGACAGCAATGCATCTGACTTAGAAACCAGTAAAAACACTAACAAAGACTGCCATATATTGGAAATTATTTTTAAAGATTTATTTATTTATTTATACAAGCACTGGGTACAGTCAGAAGCGCGGGAGGGTGAGAGAATTCACCAGAGCCAGAGCAGGGAACAGAACAGGTAGACTGACGAAATACACTGCTGAGGGGAGCAGCAGGCGGCAGGAGAGGTCTGGCCCGCCAGGTGGGACCCTTGCCAGTGGCTGGGGGTCGAAACGGCACTGCAGAGGCTGTGGGCAGCTTCGCAGCCCAGCTCTCAACTGTCGCCACCAGGGGAGGCCCTATATTGGAAATTTTTAAATCACCCTATTAAATATTTTATGCATGGACACAGAAATGATACGGAAATTAGAAAAGTCTGGAAAATGAATAACGAAAATCTGTCAAAACTTGATGCCACTGGAGTAACTCTTAGAGAAAAAGTTAAAAACATCAAAAAAAAAAAAAAAGAATTAATAAGATCCAACCTAAAATGTTCATGAAAAAACACTAGAATTACCCTAAAAATGTAGAAAGAAGAAAAAATTAAGGCAGATGAAGAATCTGATGACATAAAAAGGAAACATCCAAAAGATTATAATGGAGTTTTAGCTAACATATGCTCTCATCAAGTGAGCATCCCTGAAAAATATTTAGCTACAAAGAAAGCAGAGAATGAAGAGAATATAATAACATAACCACAAGTGAATAACAATATGGAAGAGCTGACATTTGTCACAATTCCTAGTACAAACTTTACAGAAAGAGGGGTCTCCCTGGTGGCACAACGGTTAAGCGTCAGCACTGTGAAGCTATCCGCAGTATCCGCAACTACTGCAGCACGAGTTCGATCCCCAGCTGGGGAGGTGACCCACATGGCGCAGCAGACCTCTCCTGACTCGCCCGCTGCTCCCCTCAGCAGTGTATTACAATAGATCAGCCTATTCTGCTCCCCACTCTGTCTCTGGTGAATCCTCTCACTACCCTCCCACCTCTGGCCTATACCCTAGTTCTTGTAGGCATAAACAAAAACAAATCTTTAAAAAAAAAAAAAACTTTACAAAAAGAAATTAAGTCCTCCTTAAAACACAAGCTAACAGACTTGAGTCATGAAAATATGATTTTGTAAATGAACTTTTGAAAACGTTTTCACTGTTTTTGCAGTTTTGTTGCTAACATTACAAGAACATGACACTTGTTAAGAACTCAACAAGTCACACTTTCGAAAACAAGAACAAAGAATCTGCTAACTTGTTTTTAAATCTTCTAAATGAAGAGTTTTGATGAGCTTTATACACGTGTGTGCATTAAAAAGGAAAAAACTGTGATATCTTGCTATTGGTTAACTAGAATAATTCACAGACAGCAGACATGATGGAAACTCACTAGCCAGATCTCTAGCCAAACACTTGCATAGTTGGTGGATATGGTAGAAAATGGCTAATAAAAGGAGCCGATGATGAATTTTTTTTCTCCATTTGATTTAAGAATCTTTGTGAATTAAATTTCTGGCTATGGTATCCTTTAAAAACCAAATGTTCAGGCATATAGATCAACAGAATTGAATTGAGAGTACAAAAACAAAACCTACGGATTTAAAAACCAGTTGATCTTTGAAAAGGGTATGGGAACATTCAATGAGGCAGGGACAGCATTTTCAACAAATGTGCTGAGACAACTAACTGTCTGCAATCAAAGTGAAATTGAATTCTTCTCACATGCTATATAGGATAAAAATTAACTCAAAATGTGTCGAAGACCTAATGAAACAGACTGGTGAAACATAAGTTTAAAGCTTCATGACTTTGGATGAGGCAATGGTTTTTAAGATACGACTCTAAAAACACAAGCTTCCAAAGCAAAGGCTTAGAGTCAAAGCCCAAACCTACTTTTGAATCCAGTGCCACTTGCTAGATTTATAGTCTTAGACACATTGCCTTTCTCTATGTCTCAGTGTTATTATTTTTAATGAGGATAATAACAACTACCTCACAAAGTTTTGTAAGAATTAAATGAAATATGTTTTAATGTATTTAATGTATTACCTGTACATAGTGGTCATTTGGTTACAATTGTCATCATTCTTGGAGATGGGGAAAACAGATGCATGGCCAACTAGGTCCCAACCTGGGTCTCAGTCCAAAAGGAGCTTAGAAAATTTCAAGGAAGGCACTTCAATGTGTGGGGGCAGGAAAGTGTAAGGCTGCAGTGGAAGGCCCTTGTGCCAGGGTTCCACTAGCAAGAGAATGTTTCATTCGATAATGCTTATCTTTAGTATTGAACTATAATAGCACCATTCTTCCCCTGGGAATTCTGTAAACATATGCTAATTAAGTTGGAAGATTAAGTACAGTGGAAATAGAAAGAGATTTTTAACATCTGGGCTATTGAAGTCTCATCTTCTCAGATCCTTTGAGTTGGGAGCCTCTAGTCAGTTTCACATCAACATTACAAAACAGCAGCCTCACCTCCTTCTCACACACCAGCCCAGTGTAGATGGTACTTGCCTGACAAGCAGTCTGGATGGCTTCCAACTCCCAAGCTTCTGTGCATCAGTATCTGTGGAAATCCTCTTCCTTTATGGACAAGATTGTCTTCTCCAATGCATAATGACTGTTAAATTTTTTTTCTGTAACTTCAACTGCCTTTCCCTATTACTCTTTAGAAGTTTAGCTTTTCTACCAAGGAGGCTGAGTTAATTATTGTGACCTACCGCAGACCTCTCCCCGCTCTGCTCTGGGAGAGTACCCCTGTCTCCCTGCTCCCATCCTTTGTGTCTTTGCCAGCACTTGAGGTTCCCACACCATCACTGCCCCTCATGTCATTTCAAAGGAAGAGGAGCAACAGCTTAATCACAAGGCCCAGTTAAGGTACCAATATTTTCGAAACGTGACTGTGGCCATTTGCCTTTCAGAAGAGTGTAGAAAACATGTGCAAAGTCACTTCACATGTCAGAAAGGATTTCCAACTTTTGGCAGCACCTGTGCTTCAGGCTGGTTGGTAGAAAGTTGAAAGGAACACAGCTTTGTACCCAAGCACCAGCGGAACTTGGTAGCAGACTACTATTTTTATTTGTTTGTTCGTTTATTTTTTAAAGATTTATTTATTTTTATACAAGAACTGGGGTACAGGCCAGATGTGTGGGAGGGTGAGAGGATTCACCAGAGACAGACTGGGGAACAGAACAGGCAGACTGAAGAAATAAACTGCTGAGGGGAGCAGTGGGTGAGACAGGAGAGGTCTGCCACGCCATGTGGGATTTTCGCCAGCAGGGATAGAACCAGCATGGCAGAGGCTGCGGACAGCTTCACAGTGCGGCGCTCAATCGCCTGCGCCACCAGGGAGGCCTGGTAGCAGACTATTTTTTTAAAATTAAAAAGACAGGAATTATACATGGAAGGATATGGAGGAAAGGGGAAAATAAGTAATATATTGCCTTTCCCACCAAAAAAATGTGTTTTGAAAATTCCTGCAGATAAAATTGTTAGGGCATGTGTTGACTTATTTTCATGGGTTCTATGTATTTTTGGGGCCCATGACCCCCTTCCACCATAATGGATTTTCATGGGTTCTAAGCCTTTTCTCTGGTCCTAAATTAATTTTTTTCTTTTTATTTCAAAAGAAACTTAAATAGTTTGGCTTCTAAAAGTATTCTGGGGTTCCAGGAATTATGTCTAGTAGGTAGTAATCCCCAGTTATATATCCCCACATATATAATTTATATATCATCCCCAATTTATATATATTATATATGTAAATTGTATATAATGTACACTTTTTAAAAAGATTTATTTATTTATGCATACAAGAACTGGGGTATAGGCCAGAGGTGTGGGGGGTGAGAGGATTCACCAGAGACAGAGTGGGGAACAGAACAGCCAAATTGATTGAAATACACCGCTGAGGGGAGCAGTAGAGAGTCAGGAGAGGTCTGCTGCACCATGTGGGTCACCTCCCTGGCCAGGGATCGAACTTGTGCTGCAGTGTCTGCTGATAGCTTCATAGTGCCTCCTCTTAACCCTTTGCACCACCAAGGAGGCCCCTATAATATATACTTTTATACTACAGTAGATGTAATATTTTGCTACAGTGGTTAAACATAGCAATCCTGGAACTAGGCTACCTGGTTTGAGTATAGGTCCCTTTCCAGCTATGTAACCTCAGGGAAGTTACCTAAAATTTTTGTGACTCAGTTTCCTTGTCTCTAAAATAGGAATAATGCTATCACCTAATTTACTAGGTTGTGGTTAAGGTTAAATGAGTTAACCTGCTAAGACCAATGACTGATACATAGTACTATATGTGTTAGCTAGTAACTTTATTAATTATTGCCATTATTAGGTGCTTAATACAGATTGACTGAAACAATGAATATTCTCCTTATGTCATGATATTATTTTCATCAGCATAATTCTTACTATTTTGGGGAAAGAGGAAAAGAAACCCAAACCTTTTAGGAGATAAGGCAAACCCTTGATAATATACAAATATACCTCAAGATCATTTTTTCCCAGACAACAAGTTCCCAAGTATTTTTAGATGGCAGTCAAGTATTCTTTGTCTTTTTCTTTCTTTTTTTTTTTTTTGTGGGAACCTTGCCAGTGGCCTGGGAATGAACAGACGCTGCAGAGGCTGCGGGCAGCCTCATGGCCCAGCGCTCAACCGCTGGGCCACCTGGGGAGGCCCCAAGTATTCTTTGTCTTTTATATTCCAAGGTTGTATCCATTTTTTCATCCATTCTCTAGGGGGTGTGATTTAGAAGCTCTTCATCAACTGGTATTTCTCCACAGGGCATATTCTAATGCCTTTTAAAATACTTGGCTCTGTCCTCCCTGTTGGCCCAAAGGGTTAAGTCTCAGCACTATGAGGCTATTGGCCGCCATGTAGCATGAGTTTGATCCTCGGCCAGGGAGCTAGCCCACATGGTGCAGCAGACCTCTCCTATCTTGCCCACTGCTCCCCTCAGCAGTTTACATCAGTCATTCTGCCTCATCTGTTCCCCATTCTGTCTCTGGTGAATCCTCTCAACCCCCACACCTCTGGCCTGTACCCAGGTTCTTCATGCATAAATAAAAAAAGCTTTAAAAAATAAAAAATAAAATGCTTGGCTCCCCAGCTTAATCATGGTACTTCAGCTCTGCTCTGACCAGACAGGGAATCCTAAGTCTGTTAACTCTTTGTTCTGAATTCCTTTCTTTATTAATAGAAATACTGATTAAATTTGTTTGAGATGTTCTGTTAGATTGTTTATATCATTTGGCATAAATTGTGATTAACTAAACTCTTTAGGACCTATTTATATCAAAACTTATCAAACCAGGTTTTTGCCATCCTTACTCTTACAATTCTTTATAAACCAGAGTGTAGGATTTTACCTTATTATGATTACTTCAAATTTTACTGCTTTGATCTCAGTATTTTAGCCTATTAAAATTTTACTATCTCTTGACAATCACATCAGTTTTCCCTTCCAATCTTTTACCATCTAAAATCTCATTGAGCACCCAGAAATAAACCCACAGACTTATGGACAACTAATATTTGACAAAGGAGCAAAGAATATGCACTGGAACAAAGACAGTTTTTTTTTTTTTTTTTTTTTTATTTTTTTTTTTTTATAGAGGCATGCTTTATTTATTTGTTTGCTGGTTTGTTTGTTTGTTTTGTTTATACATGCACTGGGTACAGTCAGAAGCGCGGGAGGGTGAGAGAATTCACCAGAGCCAGAGCGGGGAGCAGAGCAGGCAGAAGGACCGAAGTACACTGCTGAGGGGAGCAGCGGGCGGCAGGAGAGGTCTGCGCGCCATGTGGGACCCTCCTCTGGTGGCCGGGGAGCAGCCGGGGATCGAACCGGCGCCGCAGAGGCCGCGCGCAGCTTCGCAACCCAGCGCTCAACCTCTGCGCCACCGGGGAGGCCCAACAAAGACAGTTTGTTCAATAAATGGTGCTGGGAAAACTGGGTCACTACATGCAAAACAATGAAGCTTGACTACTACCTCACACCATGCACAAAAAAACTCAAAATGGATTAAAGAACTAGACATAAGACCTGAAACCATAAGATATATAGAAGAAAAAATAGGCGAAACACTACATGACATATGCTGCAGGAGGCCTTGATGCCCCAGCCAGATAAGACACTGGCAAGCAGCGAAGCTCAAAGGGCCTCACACCGTGGGGCCGAAGCTAAAGGGCCTCACACCGTGGGGCTGAAGATTCCTTGTGCCTCACACCGTGGGGCTGAAGATCTAATATTCCTTCACTTTTTGTTCTTGGTCATAAAAAGAGAAAAATTTCCCAAAAAGTACATTAGGTACTACATTATATGCATCGGTATACTGCAAATAAACGGTATGGAAAATTATCTGTTAGAAACTAATTATTAAACAATTTGGCCCACTTGACAATAGGAGACAACTTATTGAGCATGCCTGACAAGCATTGCAATACAACAGTTATAATAGGTCCTTCTTTTTGTTTTCTCTTGAAGTTTCTTAGGAAAGTTTTAAATGAAGCTATTTGAGTTAAGGAGTTTCTAGGTAGAAAAAGTTTTGATAGCTGAGCAACACCTGGTCTCCGGCTGAAGGCCATGTGAATAAAATAGTCTTTTGATGCTGAGGCTTTAGCTGATAGGGATGCACTGGCGGCTATCCACTGTTTTAAATAATTGTCTAGCTGAAACAATAAGTTTTAGTGTTAGGTCTGGTTTTTTATCTATTAACCTTGAAGGCTACCATCTAGCTGGGACCTGTAGGAGCCAGTAGTCCATGGGAATAAAATACACTAATTGTTTCTGCTTTACACATGACAATGTATTTTTTTTCTGCTTACTAAAAATGAATAAATAAAGACCTGCTGAGTCTCTTGCAGAAGATACTAGCACCTCACCAAGTGTCAGTGTCTCCTCATTCTACCTCACCCCCTTCCCCTCAGCCCTTAAGTTTCAGCCCCTTACAGGTCGCCGAGGCCGTCTCATCCTTTCAGGAATCCCTGACATGACATTTTGCTGGAGGCTGGTCCCCGGCAGATATACACCTAAATAACATCTTTAAACAGAAGAGCTAACAAGAAACTTCTCCAAAGAGGAAATGCAAATGGCCAACAGGCATATGAAAAAATGTTCAACATCACTTGTAATCAGGGAAATGCAAATCAAAACTACAATGAGTACCATCTTACACCAGTGAGAATGGCACATATTAAAAGAAAACAAAACTAGCAACAACAAATGTTGGGGAGGATGTGGAGAAACTCTCCTACACTGCTAGTGGGAGTGCAAACTGGTCCAGCCACTATGGAGAGCTGTGTGGAGATTGCTCAACCTGCTAAAGATGGAGCTTCCGTATGATCCAGCAATTCCACTCCTAGAAATCTACCCAAAGGACACAGAAACATTAACTCAAAAGGACACCTGCATCCCTATTTTATTGCAGCACTATTTGCAATAAGTAAGCTATGGAAACAACCCAAATGCCCAAAAATAGATGATTGGATCAAGAAGATGTAGTACAGATACACAATGGAATATTACTCAGCTATCAAAAAGGGTAAACTCATGCCATTCACAGCAACATGGATGGAGCTGGAAGGGATCATGCTCAGCGAAATAAGCCAGAAAGAAAAAGAAAAATATCAGATGGTTTCACTTAAAGGAGGAATGTAGAGGAACCAAATAAGTGATCAGGAAAAAAATAACTATAATACAGTAAAAATCAACATCAACAAACAACCATAGACCAGAGACATTCTGTAGGGGAGGAGGAAGAAGAGGGACTAGCACAGGAGTAGGAAGAACACCAGAAAGAGGGACCAGGACAGGGGTGGAGATAGTGCATGGGTGAGTTGGTGGTGTGAATTTCATGAGGAAATCATACATTGTGCAAAAATGAAGGATGATGTAATAATTTTTTTTTTTTTTTGTGAGACCCTCGCCAGTGGCCAGGGATCAAACTGGCACTGCAGAGGCTGCGGGCAGCCTCACAGCCCAGCGCTCAACTGCTGCGCCACCAGGGGAAACCCGATGTAATAAATATATTTTTAAAAATAATAAATAAAAACAATAAAATGTCAGTAAGCGTATTTTTCCTCATTTCATCGAAGTCACATACCTATTTCTTGCCTAGGGCAGGGTCTGACCACTGGTCTAAGGAACTGCTTCTGGGTTGACATGCTTTTAGGATATTGTTATCCAACCAGTATTAAGTGTCCTATTTGCCATCATTTTGCTGAAATATCTGGATATTAGCTACCATCTGATCAGGAAAGACTTTGTAACAGGCCAATTCAGGTCAATATTTACTTTGTCTCTGCCAGTAGTTAGCAAACTTGGGTGCCCTTCAGAATTACCTTCCTTAAATTACAGATTCTTAGGCACCAGCCCAGAGACTCCAAGTTAATAGGTTCTGATTTCTGGGAAGAAATAATTTTAAAAAGCACCCCAACTCATTCTGCTATGGTTAGTACCTGGAAACCAGGAAATTTTGCTAATCCAAATGTTGTCTGTGGATCAGCAGCAGCAGTACCCAGGGACTAGTTGGAAAGGCAGAATCCCCAACCCCACCTCAGACCCGCTGAATGATAATCTACAAGATCCCCAGGTGATTTATGAGCACATTAGAGTCTGACGAACATTGTGGCAACTGTCGTCCGACCTTTTGTTTCAATTAACCAGAAGACAAGTAATTGCATATGGGTGGACAAAAAAAATTTCAGGAGCCATCTCTACGTGTTAGCTCTCTAATTACACAAGTGAAAGACAAGGAGAGAAGGACAGGGTTAGGGAAAAGGAGAGGGGAGAATGTCAGCCTCCATTTATTTGAAATTTGGATTTGGGAAAATTATTTCCTCTCTTTATATCACTTCCTTTGTCTATCAAATGGGCATGGTAATCATGCTGACCTCATGAGGGTATGCAAAGATTAAGTGAATTAAACACTGAACATAGTAAGCTTTCAATTTATCTGTTCTGGATTCAGTTATATACCCTCCCACCCCCCACAAAAAAAAAAAAGATACATTTTTGTCCCAACTCTTGGTGTCTGTGAATGTGACCTTATCTGGAAATAGGGTCTTTGCAGATACACTCAAGCTATGAGTTCATTAGGAGATCACAATCTTAGCGTGATCATATCTGCAAAGGTATGATTGGTGATCATATGGCCAGCGATCCTATATGATCAATGTCCTTGCAAGGATAGGAAAATGCCATGTGAAGATACACAGGGAGGGTAATATGTGACCACAGAGCCAGAGACTGGAGTGATGTTGCTTCCAGCCCAAGAAACACCAAGGATGGAAAGCCAGGAGCAGAATCAGGACGAGGCAAGGAAAGTTTCCACTACAGGCTTTAGAGGGAGAATGGCCCTGCCAACACCTTGATTTCAGACTTCTACCCTCCAGAACTGTGAAACCATAAAATTCTGTTGTTTTTAGCCATCCAGTTTATGACAGTTTATTATGGCAGCCCGAGGAAATGAATAGTGTGTAGGTATAATTTTAGGATTGCTCCCATTGTTAACTACCAACTGCTGCCATTGGTTAGAGCACTGGCAAAACTACTGTTGACAGACCCAGACTTTGTCTTGTGGAAGATTGTAGTCCGGAGCTGTGCCTGGAGGATGGAATGAATGAATTGATAACACATCGGCTGGGTTGTTCAGAGCAGGCCCATGGTAGGAGAGCAAGTAGGTATGTGTCTTGAGGGTCCAGAAAAAACTTCCACAGGAGATGTGATTTCTGGGACCAGTACATTCAGGTGGGTAAGAAGCTGCATATACTGTTTCAGGTAGGAGGGAGTGTTTGACAACTGAGATGAAAGAGATGGCTAGTAATACCTCTGAAATTACACCTACTGTTTATTCCAGCTTTTGGTCATTGGGTTGTCTGGAGACAAAAAAATGAGGTCCTTTAAAATGGCCAAGGGTCCTCATTTATTCTGAACCACATGGGGCATCAGCTCCCTTCTCTTCACTGAGCGCACTTAGCCCTTCACTTGACGACTCTTATAAAACAATCCTTGAGTGAGCCTGTCATCTCCTTTTAGCCATTCTTGGTCACTCCTTTGCTCAGCACCATGCTGATACAACCCTTTGTCCATGTTAGTATTTCCACTCACTTTGGTTATTGTCTCCCTAGCACTTTCTGGATAAGTCTGTGTCTGTTTCTGGGATTTGTTCTTAATTAAGCAAAGCATCTTGCCTCTTTTAGGTTTCTATTCAATTTCTTTCGAAATTGTCCTCTCATCAGAAACTACCTATATGGCCACATTTTTTTTCTTCAGAATTATCAAGAAAATTGCTTTTATTCTCATGGAACTTACCTGCCGTCTCATTTTTAATATTTTCATCTTTAGAACCTTCCATCCCTGTTGAACATAGTATTATCTTAAGGATTTCTAGGCATGGACATTTCAAAGTTTGTTTTCCTAAAACTAGAGCATTTACAATTTCCTAATGTTATTGAGCTTTTTTTTTTTTTTTTTTAAGATTTATTTATACAAGCACTGGGTACAGTCAGAAGCACGGGAGGGTGAGAGAATTCACCAGAGCCAGAGCGGGGAGCAGAGCAGGCAGAAGGACCGAAGTACACTGCTGAGGGGAGCAGCGGGCGGCAGGAGAGGTCTGCGCGCCATGTGGGACCCTCCCCGGGAGTCAGGGATCGAACAGGCGCTGCAGAGGCTGCGGGCAGCTTAGCAACCCAGCGCTCAACTGCTGCGCCACCGGGGAGGCCCTGAGCATTTATTGTTGAACAGTCCCGTGGATTACTGAACAAAATAAAGATCCACCCACTCAGACTGCTGACAGTCCAGTGAAGGTAAGATTGTGTATAATTGAGTTAAGCATTCTGTTTTGTTTTGTTTTTAAGATTTTGAACCCTAAGGTAACACAGGTTCTTTGTCAAAATCCTGACAGGACAGAAAGACAGTACTGAAGTCATGTCATCGGGGAGAATTTATGAAGGGACTATTTACAAAATTGTGGACAGAGTTATGAGAACTGAGGGCTAGCAGTGACAGGACAACCGTGGCCATGCCTTGTCAGAAGACCAAGGAAAGAGCTGGAGTAACAGAACAGGGCCTCCTAACAGGACAGGTGGCAGCCAGTACCAATTTGCAGCCAGTATCAATAAAGGTAGCAAGTACAGGGCCTCCCGGATGGCGCAGCGGTTGAGCGCTGGGTTGCGAAGCTGCCCGCGGCCTCTGCGGTGCCGGTTCGATCCCCGGCTGCTCCCCGGCCACCAGAGGAGGGTCCCACATGGCGTGCAGACCTCTCCTGCTGCCCGCTGCTCCCCTCAGCAGTGTACTTTGGTCCTTCTGCCTGCTCTGCTCCCCGCTCTGGCTCTGGTGAATTCTCTCACCCTCCCGTGCTTCTGACTGTACCCTGTGCTTGTATGAATAAATAAATAAATAAATAAATAAATAAATAAATAAATAAATACAGGATCTCTTTAAAAAAAAAATAAAAAAAAATAAAGGTAGCAAGTACAGATAATGACTGATTTTGTGTGTCAGCTTGGCTAGGTCTTGGTACCAGCTTTTTGTCACACAGCAGTTTTGATGTTGCTGTGAAGGTATTTTGTAGATAAGATGAACATTTCAATAAGTAGACTTTGGATTATCCTCCATAATATCGGCGGGTGAACCTCATCCAATCAGCTTATGGCTTTCAAAAGAAAAAAGATAGAAGTCACCCCAGGAGAAAGGAATTCTGCCTCCAGCCTGCCAGTCTGCCCGCAAATTTTGGACTTGCTAGCCCCCCCAATTATGTAAGGTAATTGCTTAAAATCTTATATACATATATGTATATGTGTCTATATACATATACATAGACACACTTGCACATACATATAGACACACTTGCACATACATGTATGAATATACAAAGAAAACTATACATACTTATGTATAGGAGAAGGTGGATTGGAAGGGCGAATTAACCATCAGCCATCAATGGTTAATTTCCCAGAGAGGCATTTTCAAAGAAAAAAATGTGGCTGCGTTACTAATGGCTTAAGATCTTTCACTGGCGGGCCTCCCCGGTGGCGCAGCGGTTGAGCGCTGGGCTGCGAAGCTGCCCGCAGCCTCTGCAGCGCCAGCTCGATCCCAGGCCACCGGCGAGGGTTCCATATGGCGCGCAGACCTCTCCTGCCGCCCGCTGCTCCCCTCAGCGGTGTGTCATCGGTCTGCCTGTACTGAATTCTCTCACCCTCCCGCGCTTCTGACTGTACCCAGTGCTTGTATAAATAAATAAACAAATAAATTTAAAAAAAAAAGATATTTCACTGGCACCCCACCACTGATGGAGCAAAGCTCCTGACCCACATGACTACATCTTTTGTGATCTCAGCCCTTCCTTTCTCACCAGTTTTACCTTTTGCTTATCCCCATACCTTCCACTTTGTTTCCATGGTAATTTCCTGAAGCACTTGAAATTCCCTATACTTGGCAGGTTTTTTTCATGCTTCTCTGCTTCTCTGTACACACCATTCCATCTGTGAGCCACCCTTTGCCCCCGTCCCCCACCCAAGCATTTTCACAATCTTGCTTATCCTGGCAAATCCAGATCATGTGTAACACCCTTCGTGAAATCTCTTCTATTTACTCTAGCCCAGAGTTCCCCCAGCTTTCCTCTGCTTCCCTCATGTGATACACAGAACTCACTGATGACACAGAATTCAATTCTTTGCACAGAAGCCTGCCTTTCCCACTGCAATGTCAGTGCCATGAGGATGGTGATGTGGTGTGATTCTTCTCCATGTACCTCCAAGCCTAGTGGGCCCAGGTGACCTGAGAATGAGGTCCTTGATCTTCTCATGGAGAGGCAAATGTGCCACATTTTGGGGACAGTTTCAAATGACAACTCCAGCTTTTTAAAACCCAAGCATTCTGATGGACCCGTGTTTCAGCACATTGTACATTTTAAGACAGCCTAGGAAATGTACTGAATATTTATTAGCAAGAGTTTGATTTCAACCTCACCCATACCAACTACCCACAGTGTGTAATGAAACACACTGAGCTACATTCTTCAGCTGCTTCTGGCAGAGTGAAGTGCATGAAAAGCAATTCAGTAGTTGGACAAGGCTTGCTTGGTTCATATCTTCCTAAGGTCCAAGCACCAGATCAAGCTGTTCTAAAGCCCTTTTCAAAATTGTTTCATCAACATGGAATTCCATTGAGATTGTCCTTAAACAGATTTCTGTGTGTGTTGGGGGAGTATAGGAGACAGAAACATGTTTCTTTAGTCCTGTTGTTCTGGTACAACCCTTATTCATGTTTCCTTCAAATAAACTATAATGTCCCATTCCAAATCAGTTTCCAGAATCTCTCTAAGCATAACATGGAATTCCACACTGCCAGAAAATGTTGAAAGTCTGTGTTTCAAACTGAAATGACTGCAAACAGTACTGCATCTACCAGAATGAGCCTCTTTTTAAAAATAATTAATTTTAAAGAATTTTTAATTGAAGTAACAGTATATTAATAACATTATCTGTAGTTTTAGGTATGTGTCATTATAAATCATCACTTGAAGTCCAGTTCTATCCTTCACCATACATTGTCCTTTTTTACCCAATTTACCTGTCCCTTTCCCTCCTTCCCTTCTTTTTTTCAAAAAGATTTATTTATTTACGCATCCAAGAACTGGGGTACAGGCCAGATGTGGGGGGTGAGAGAATTCACAAGAGACAGAGTGGGGAACAGAACAGACAGATCTATTGAAATACACTGCTGAGGGGAGCAGTGGGCGAGTCAGGAGAGGCCTGCTGAGCCATGTGGGTATCTCCCTGGCCTGGGATCGAACTCATGCTGCAGTGGCTACAGTTAGCTTTATACATTGTGTCTTGGCCCCTTGGGCCACTGGAGAGGCCCTCCTTCCCCTCTGATAACCACTAATTTGGTCTTATTGTCTAAACATTTATTTTTGTTTTACTTTGTTTGTTTTCTTATGTACCACATACGAATGAAATCCTACAGTGTCTGTCATTCTCTGTCTGACATTTTACTAAGCATAAGCCCTTCTAGGTGAATCCATGTTGTTGTAAATGGCAGAATTTCATCTGTTTAGTAGCCAAGTAACATCCCATTGTGTATGTATACCCCATCTTCTTTAGCCAATCATCTGTCAATAGGCCCTTTGGTTGTTTCCAGTTCTTGGTTATTGTGAATAAGGCTGCAATCAACACAGGTGTACATATGTCTCTTTGGATTAGTGTTTTTGCATTCTTCAGGTAAAATGCCCAGAAGTAGGGTAACTGGATCATATGAAATTTTAAAATTTAATTTTCTGAGGAATCTTCATATTGCTCTCCCTAATAAGAATGAAGGGTTTTTTTTTTTTTTGTTTTGCTTTGTTTTGTTTTTTCTTGCTTAGAAGGGCTGGAATGAAAACACAAAATCACTAGTATAATAACAAAAAAAAAAAGGAGAATAACTCAGTGAAATGCAATTCTGCTAGATTAGTGCCATTAGCTTGGTGCCATTTCACATAAGTTTAATGCCTGAAAAATTCTATTCTACATGTAATTGGTGATGCGAATGTGCAAGGCACAGAGCTGATTGATGAAAAGAAGCTCGGTGAGATATGTTCTTGACTTCAAAGAGCAATTTGGAAGGAGCTCTCTGTCTTCTTGATAATTCCACAGAAGTTCCCAGCTGCTTTTCTTCGAGTCCCATGCACAGAACTGTGATCAGGGGCTTAGAGTATGACAGGTGTCCTTCCTTTACCCATGGTTGGTGGTGATCATGGAGGGACAGGTTCTCACCTAGTCTTCCTGGAGGAACCATATAAACCAAGAATAGGGAGAGAGTGGTTTCTCAAAGGAAAATCAAGATGATACCACAGGAATGGGGAAGATGGATTCTGGGCAAGTGAACATGACAAATATACTACATACCTCCAATACTGCCCTGTGCCTGAAATCATTGAGGTGAGAACTCAGTCAAGTTTGTAGAATGAATGAAGGACCAATGTAAGCTGTCATTTTTTGTCACCACAGAGAAACTTAAATCTCATTGATGCTGAATGCCTGGGTAGACCCCGATTCGTGTTTTCCATGATTGTAAATTTCACTCCTAAAGCTTTTCAAATAATTGACTAAATCTTGGCTACTAACAGAATTTGAAACTGTTTTTTTAGATCATTTTCACCTTTAGCCTTTATTGCACTTTCATGTTCTTACAGTTAGGTAATAATTTCTATTGGACCCTGCCCTTTCCACCCTCCTCACCCCCACCAAAAAAAAGTGCATAATCATTGTGACTCTAAGTTCTGACCCAGGCACTTAAATGAATAGATTTACATTTAATCTTTAAAAGATTGTTGGAACATTTCTTTCAATAGTATGTAGGAAATAATCCAATGCAAATATGAACTGCTTTACATAATGATTGCGAAGCTCTTTTGCCAGGGAAGAAAAGAAAGAACACAAAGAGCCGCAGAACTCTGTCTCGCTCACCACTCTGCTTTCATATAGGTGAGCTGTAGCTCTAATTGGACTTTCACATTTCTATTTTTTTAAGTTTAACACAAACACTTCTAAAAAATTCAAACAACACAAAAGAACATATAAGGAAAGCTGGTCTCCATTCTATCTATAAATCCCCTTCACCAAGGCTTCACCAAGGCAATGTTGCCAATAGCATTGAATGTATCTTGACAGAGATGTGTAATACAAATATAAACATATCTCTCTCTGTGCTTACCTCCACAGCTCCACTTTTCTTTTTAGAATGATAAGATCTTTTTTTTAAGATTATTTATTTATACAAGAACTGGGGTACAGGCCAGAGGCATGGGGGGTGAGAGGATTCACCAGAGACAGAGTGGGAAACAGAACAGGCAGATGGCCCGAAAGCACTGCTGAGGGGAACAGCAGGCCAGACAGGAGAGGTCTGCCATGCCACGTGGGTATCTCCCTGGGCGGCTGGAATTGAACCTACGGTGCAGAGGCTGCAGACAGGCTCACGGTGATGCGCTCAACCCGCTGCGCCACCCGGGAAAATGGTAAGATCAACGTACCTGTTATTCTTTTTCTTATTTTCACTCGCTGTGCCTCCAAGAGAGTTACATATAAGAACCGGCTCCATGGAATATTACTCAGCATTCAAAAAAGATAAACACATGCAATTTGCAGCAACATGGATGGCGCTGGAAGGGATCATGCTCAGCGAAATAAGCCAAAAAGAAAAAGAAAAATACCGGATGGTCTCACTCATAGCAGGAATCTAGAAAACTTAAATAAGGGACCAGGAAAATGAATATAAGAAAGTGAAAATCAAAATCAACAAAAAACTATGAACCAGAGACACTTTTTGGGGGGTGGGGGCGGGAGGGGAAGGATGGGGTCAGAATGGGGCGTTTGCAATTGTATGGGGGAATATAAAAATAAAATTTAATATTAAAAAAAAAAAAAAGAACAGATGGCTCCATCTTGTTCTTTTTGTTGACTGAACAGATTGTAATGTAAGGATAAGCCATAATTTTCTTAAGCACTCCTCAACTGATGGGTATTTAAGTTGTCACAGTCTTTTGCTACCTCACCAATAAAGGCTTTGTGCTTCAGCTGACACAAAGTTTCTGCCTTTTATTAGAAGGCGTCACTTTGGGAACATCACAAAGAGTAAATAAAAATAATCTAAAGCCATGGTATTGGCACCACTTTGTAGTGCCAGGTAAAATTCTGAAAGCCTTAGTTTTCCTGGAAAAATGGTACCTCAGTGTCACAATCTATTCCTACCTACTCTTGCTGGATGGTGAATTGGGGGGGGGGCTGTTATAGTCTTGCTTAGATCATTACCAACCTCAAGTTCTAGAACCCAGCTACTCCCCAGAGGAAACTCTAAAACCAGATTGAACTGAACTGCTCTCTGGACACTGAACTGACATCTGACTTACCAATTATGATTTGTGTATGTGAAATGATAGGCTAGGTGGGGTAGACTGGGCAGGCCTCCAGAATATTAACTATGGGAGAGTTATCAAAATGGGACCACTTTCAGAGATGCGAACCAGGCTCTGAAATCTGAACACACTATTCTTTCTCTCCAGAAAAGTAATACAATCACACAAAGATTTGCTTGGGGGAGAGGGGAGGGGTAGTGCGCAGGCAGGGGGGTGTTGACTTCTCAACACATCTGAAGGTGTTTCTGAGGGCTTACTCAGGCTTTGCTACATGGTTTATGCACTTCACAGTGGATTCAAATGATATCACATTAACTTGCAAGAATTCTACCGTGTGTCTTGAGTAAAGAGAAAGAGAGTTCAAAAAATGCAGGGAACAGCCTGTTTGTCCGCCAGACAGATGAGCATGTGCCCAGAAGTGGGTGCCCAGAACCAGCAGCACTTATTGACTAGACAGTATGTGACCGTTAAGAGTTTGATCCAAAAAGTAAAATGTAATGAGGAGAAATATCGTGGTGAGGCTGGAGTCATGGGGGTAAAAGAATTCACCAGAGACAGAGTGGAGAACAGAAAAGGCAGATTTATTGAAATACCCTGCAAGGAAGCAGGGGACAAGATGAGAGAGGTCTGCACATGAGGAAGGATTTGAGACTCTTTTATACTCTGTTTTCACAGGTTTTCTTGGGGCATCAGTTTGCACCAGTTTTCTGCTGGGATGTCTGGTCTTGGGTGCTGGCCTTTGACACAGAATCTGTCCTGGCCCTACTTATGCATTCCTGGTTCTAGGCTGGTTTTTCTGGTCATGTTGGTCAATCTTATGGCCTTGTTCCCAATACAACCTTATCCATTCCCTTATCTACCCAAGCTTCCCAATCCTGCCTGCTGGTCAGGGAGTGGGGGCTCAGTTTTTAACCTTATTAAATGGTACCCTGACAGAAACCTTTGTTCCTGATGGCAGATATGAAAGTGGTCATAGAAGAAAGTGAGGAATTCATTGAGGATATTCTGTTAGAATATCTTTAAAATTGACCACACAAAATCATATATTGGAACTAGGTTTTGTATTTGAAGGATTTTCTAGGTTACTGTTGGTTATGAATTGCAATCTTAGAAATTGACTTTTGAACTTTAGCCATATTATATATGATCCCTCTGTATCTCATCTGAACTTCCCTGAGACTTATAGGTCTCCTGTCAAAATTCACAAGGTAATAAATAAGTAGCAGGGCATTTCAAACCCATAATGCCCGCCAGGTCTAAAAATATGGCCACTGATCTTTACTACTTCTTCATAGGGTTGGTAATTTTCTTTTGGGTTTTGAAAGGCTCTGAATCATATTATGTACTATGTGACCATCTTATTTCATTGTTCTTTCTATTATGAATATGTTCTCTGATAATGTGTGACTGGACCTAGTTCTGAGTGATAGGCCCAGAAATAATGCTTTGAAAGTTAAAATGAACACTTTGTATAAGGTAAGTATATTAGAACCAAGAGATATCCATTTTCAGTGGACTTTGAAGTCTCTGTGTTGTTATGGACGTCTTGAGGTCTATGAATATCAATATTTTGATAATGCAAGTAATCATTAATATGCATACTTTATTAAGTCCAATATCATGCTTTGTTTTTTATGAAGATTTATTATATTTATTTATGCATACAAGAGCTGGGATGTAGGCCAGAGGTGTGGGGTGGGGTGAAAGGATTCACCAAAGACAAAGGGGGTAGCAGAACAGGTGGATCTACTGAAATACTCTGCTGAGGGGAGCAGCAGCTGAGTCAGGAGAGGTCTGCTGTGTCATGTGGGTCAGCTCCCTGGCCAAGGATCAAACTTGTGCTGCAGTGGCTGGCAATAGCTTCGTAGTGCTGAGACTTACCCCTTGCACCACCAGGGAGCCCCTCATGATTTGTTAGTTGTGTGTTATAATAAAGTAAACAATGCCAGTGATGAAGACCATGTTGCAAGACCTTTCCCCCTGAGGGGAAACTGAAATAGATAAGAAATGATTGATGGATAGGAAGTTGTGCAAATGGCCAATAAGTGCATGAAAAAGTTTTCAACATTATTAGCTGTTATGGAAAAGCTAATCGAAACAACAGTGAGATACCTATTGCACTTCCCTTCCACTAGGATGGCTACAATAAAATAGGAAAATAAAAATGTTGGTGAGGATGTGAAGATATTGGAATACTCATACATTGCTGGTGAGAATGTTAAACAAAGCAGCTGCTTCAGGAAATAGTCTGTAGTTATTCAAATCACTAAACATAGTGTTAGCTATGACTCAGGGATTCTACCCCTAGGTATATACCCAAGAGAAATGGAAACATATCTACATAAAAACTTGCGCATGAATATTCATAGAAGCATTACTCACAAGAATCAAAATTTCAACAATAATGGATAAAGAAAATGTGCTACATCTATGCACTAGAGTATTATCAGTCATAAAATGAAATGAGGTACTGATGTATGCTACAATGTGGAAGAACCTTAAAATTCCATGCTAAACGAAATAAACCAGACATAAAGCACCATATATTATGGCTCAATTTGTATTAAATATCAAGAATAAGCAAATCTATAGAGAATAATAGAGGCTACTAGTTAGTACAGACTGGAGAATAGGGAAATTTTGGAGCTACGGTCAAGAAACACAGGTTTCTTTTATTGGAAGAAATCTTCTAAGTTTGGCTTTGGTGATGGATGTACAGCACAACTCTATAAATGTGCTAAAACACTTTGAATTGGTATATTTTATGGTATGTCAATTATATTTCAGTAAAACTTAAAAAAGAAAAAGGTAGAGATGGTTTTAAGTCTTGTTTTTGTCTCACAACACAGCTATGACCACATTGCAAACCTCCTGACTCAACAACTTTACATCAAACTCAAGCTCAGCAAGTTTCCACTTGATCACTCCCTTACCCACCTCTCCCATGCATACTAACACCATGGAAGCTAAGAAAGTTCCAGGGATTTTAAATACCTTTTGTTATGGAGTAAAAGTAGGTGACAGGATCCTACCACAGGCAATGTCTCAGCTTAAAGAGACACATGTGTTTGCTGAGTTTTTACCATTTTCCTAGATTTGGGTTTACTCTCTAGGAATCTATTTAAAGAATTCTAATAATGTGAGCTAAAAGGAGAAAGCATTTATTTGTGATTTTAAAATAATGTTAGTCTATTCCCAATGTCCTTGAAGCTATCAAGGAACAAAATGTAATCAATAAAATGCTCTGATGCCTGCTTTTTAATGGATGTCAAGCTCTTTCCTTTGGACTCACCGATAGGAAATTTCTGATTATTCAAACTGGGCGGGGCTCAAATTATAACTATAAAATCACTATCTCAAATAAAGAATTTGCCAAGCAAGTTGACATTATGAACACATTCCAAAGATTCATTAGACCTGCTTAATGAGTTATTTTTTTAATAAGTTGTTTTTTAAGTTCACCAGTTGAACAATGTGTGAGAAAAGCTATTAAACACAAATGCTCTTTCCCAAGCAAGCTCTCTATCTGAAAGCATAGTTTAGGAGTTGGGAGTTAGTTGCTGGAGGTATTTGGGAAAAACTATAAAACAATTTCTTGTAAAGTATCAAAATTGAAAACTAGTCTCTAAAACCATTTAAGCACCTCCTTTCACTTACAAATGAATGTTCTACTAAAATTCATTTTAAGAATGAATTTTCTACTAATAACTCCAAGTTAATGAACAATGATCTGTTTAGCAGGTTTGGAAAATATATTGCAGATACAGGAACAAAAAGGGTTACCTGCACAATGCTTACAAACACAATGTTGTGGTCTTTGGGTTTGAATCATGGCTAGACTATTTACTTAGGTCCTTAACCACTTTGTGCCTCATTTCCTCTTCTGTAAAATGAAAATAGCAATAGCACCTGCCCCATAGGTTGTTGTAAAAGTTAAGTTAATATATGTAAAACAGTTAGCTTCACTGTCATGATTTAGTTAACTGGGCATTGGGCCTAAAACAACAAATTAATTTTAACAACTCAACTTCACTTTGTTGCACCACCTTGGAAATTTGTATTTGTAAGAGAACCCAATAATTAGACTGGCTGGATAAAGCTGTTGCTTTCTCAGCAGAATTCTAATATAAAGAAAGTAGATTAGGGAATGGAATAGACCATTAAGACTAAGTTTGAGAACTTTTTTTTTAAGGCAGGTAAGAGATCATATAGCTGATTTCCATCACCCAAACATAGGTGGAAAGAACCCACGTATTAGTTTGAGAGAAATCATAGCGCTAATATTTTGGGTAAAGTTTGTATCTTGTGTAAATGTACTTACTCAGGTTAACATCTCTAGGTTTGTATTATGAAAAATAAGTTAAAATAAGAGCTTCCTATTCAAATAGCTTTTTAAGCTTTTAGATATAATAATTTCACAACTCCTATTAAATGCAAGTGCTTTTTTTTTTTTTTTTTAGAGGCATGCATGCACTGGGTACATCAGAACGGGAGGGTGAGAGTCACCAGAGCCAGAGCGGGGAGCAGAGCAGGCAGAAACCGAAGTATTAGCATTGCGCGCCATGTTCCTCCAGTGGCCGGGGAGCAGTTGCGGGCTGCTTCGCAACCCAGCGCTCAACCGCTGCGCCACCGGGGAGGCCCTGCAAGTGCTTTTTTTAATGATGCAAGTATATACATGTCCAACTTATTAGCATTTTATTTTCAGTTCTGCTCAAAAGGCATTCCCAACTAGGCTGACTCATTTTATTTATTTATTTATTTATTTTATACATTTTTTACATCATTTTTCATTTTTGCACAATGTATGCATTTTCATCTTGGTTATAGTTCCCATACAATTCCACCCCCCTTGTTTTGATCCTACTCCCTCCCCTCCACCCCAGTGCACCTCTGGTTATAGCTGCTTGTTGATTTTTACTTTATTATAATTAGTTTTTTTCCTGGTCCCTTATTTAGGTTTTCTAAATTCCTGCTATGAGTGAGACCATCCGGTATTTTTCTTTTTCTTTCTGGCTTATTTCACTGAGCATCATCCCTTCCAGCTCCATCCATGTTACTGTAAATTGCATGAATTTATATTTTTTGATTGCTGAGTAATATTCCATGGTGTATATGTACCACATCTTCTTGATCCAGTCATCTATTTTGGGGCATTTGGGTTGTTGCCATAGCTTAGCTATTGTAAATAATGCTGCTATAAACATAGGGGTGCAGGTGCCCTTTTGAATTAATGTTTCTGTGTCCTTTGGGTAAATATCTAGGAGTGGAATTGCTGGATCATATGGAAGCTCCATTTTTAGCAGGTTGAGGAATCTCCACACAGCTTTCCATAGTGATTGGACCAGTTTGCACTCCCACCAACAGTGCAGGAGAGTTCCTTTTTCTCCACATCCTCGCCAACATTTGTTGTTGCTAGTTTTTTAAATATGTGCCATTCTCACTGGTGTAAGAGGGTATCTCATTGTAGTTTTGATTTGCACTTTCCTCATTACAAGTGATGTTGAACATTTTTTCATACGCCTGTTGGCCATTTGCATTTCCTCTTTAGAGAAGTTTCTTTTTAGCTCTTCCGCCCATTTTTTGACTGGGTTATTTACTTTGTTTTTGTTGAGTCTCGTCAGCTCTTTGTAGATTTTTGTGATCAGTCCTTTATCATTAGTGTTGTGTGCAAAAACTTTCTCCCAGTCGGTGAGGTGTCTCTTTGTTTTGGTTACTGTCTCTTTTTTGCTGTGCAGAAGCTCTTTAATTTGATGTAGTCCCAGCTGTTTATCTTTGCCTGCACTATCTCTGCTTTGAGTGATGAGTCTTTAAAGATGTTACTGAGGTATATCTGAATCATTCAAATAGAGACAAAAAATTCACATGCCAAATGAACAGGGGAAAAATAAGAATGGACAAAAAGCATTTAATAATTGATTTAAGTAGAAGTACCAGATTCTCATTTCGTTAAATCCCTCTTTGCACTTCAGAATGCAGTAACATTTTAGGACAGAATAAATATTGTTGCTCTCACAACCCCTGTAAGTGCCCTTACTCTTTTGTTTATTCTGTTAAGTTTATTCATACTGAATATGGAGTGAGCTAGTTGTTCATACTGAAAATTTGAAATAATACCATTCCTTTTAACCACTTAAAAATACAAATGTAGGGCCTCCCTGGTGGCGCAGCGGTTGAGCCTCTGCAGTGCCTGTTTGATCCCCGGCTGCCAGGTGAGGGTCCCACATGGCATGCAGACCTCTCTTGCTGCCCACTGCTCCCCTCAGCAGTGTACTCCGTCACTCTGCCTGTTCTGCTCTCCGTTCTCCGTGAGAGAATTCACCAGAGTGAATTCACTCTGGTGAATTCTCTCACCCTCCCGCCCTTCTGACTGTACCCAGTGTTTGTATAAATAAATTTTTTTTAAAAATCTTAAAAAAAATACAAATGTATTTTTGGTTCATGATTCAGAATATGTATGATATATTTCTTCCAGAAAGAAAAAAACCCTTCAATGTTCTAACCCCTACCTTTGAAAAAAAATTGATTTTTCTTCTGAAAGGACCATGTAAACACAGTGCAGGGGATGCAGGTGACTGAATTAACAGCTCTCACCCAAAAGACAAAGAGGACTAAGGTGTAAAATGTCATGGAATCAGTCGAGATACCTGGTGCATTGCATACATAGAATGCATTGTTAATTGCTACAAGAATGTCCCCAGAAGGTAAGAGGGTTATAAAAGTCCCTCTGATTGGAACTGAAATACTGTATCAGATCACTTAGGAGTGGCAAGTGGAGTGAAAACAGGAATTCAGACCTGGGCTAGGATCCCTAATGAGGCTAATGGGCATATTTGACTACAGGAATCAGCATAGGCTGAAAAGCACAGCTTACTTTACTTTTTGTTGATTGTCCAAAGCAGAAGTCAGGAATGCTTTGATGTAAAATGCCAGAGAATAAATATTTTAGTCTTTGCAGTTCATACAAACCATACAGTCTATGTTGCAACTACTTCATTCTTCCACTGTAGTCAAAAGCAGATCTAGAGAATACATAAATAAATAACCATGGTTGGGCTCCTCTAAAACTTTCTACCTATCAAAAGTTGGTTCTTATAATTTTCTATATCATGACATATTATTGTATTGTGATATTATTCAAACATTTAAAACTGTAAAATTCCATTTCCACTTTGGGCCACAAAAAACAAACAGGTCATATTTTACTGACCTCTGTTTAGATTTAAGATTGTAGTAGTGAGAAGGTAAATAATGAAGATTAATTTAATTTTTTTTTTAAGATTTATTTATTTATTTATTCATACAAGCACTGGGTACAGTCAGAAGCATGGAAGGGTGAGAGAATTCACCAGAGCCAGAGCAGGGAAACAGAACAGGCAGACTGACGAAGAAATACACTGCTGAGGGGAGCAGCGGGCGCAGGAAGAGAGGTCCCTTGCGCCATGTGGGACCCTCGCAGGTGGCCGGGGATTGAACCGGGCGCTGCAGAGGCTGCAGCAGCCCAGCGCCACCAGGGAGGCCCTAAATTTAAATTTTAATGAGACATGTCTGTGGCTGTTACATTGTGAATACTGAGGAAATATTCTACAATTTGAAAGCTATTATTCAGCAGAGAAGATACATTATTTGGTGAACAAGTAAAGTTCTGGCACATGTGTTGCTGAAACTGAAAAAGACTTCATTTTTTTTTAATTTATTTTTTTAATTTATTTTTTTTAAATAATAAATTTTATTTTTATATTCCCCATACAATTGCAACCCCCCCATTCTGACCCCAATCCCTCCCCTCCAGCCCCCCACCCCCCAAAAAAGTGTCTCTGGTTCATAGTTTTTTGTTGATTTTGATTTTCACTTTCTTATAGTTATTCATTTTCCTGGTCCCTTATTTAAGTTTTCTAGATTCCTGCTATGAGTGAGACCATCCGGTATTTTTCTTTTTCTTTCTGGCTTATTTCTCTGAGCATGATCCCTTCCTGCACCATCCATGTTGCTGCAAATTGCATGTGTTTATCTTTTTTGAATGCTGAGTAAGATTCCATGGTATATATGTACCACATCTTCTTGATCCAGTCATCTATTTTTGGGCATTTGGGCTGTTTCCAAAGCTTAGCTATTGTAAATAGTGCTGCTATAAACATAGGGGTGCAGGTGTTCTTTGGAATTGATGTTTCTGTGTCCTTTGGGTAAATACCTAGGAGTGGAATTGCTGGATCATATGGAAGCTCTATGTTTAGTAGGTCCAGAAATCTCCACACAGCTCTCCATAGTGGTTGGACCAGTTTGCACTCCCACCAACAGTGCAGAAGAGTTCCTTTTTCTCCACACCCTCGCCAACATTTGTTGTTGCTAGTTTTTTTAATATGTGCCATTCTCACTGGTGTAAGATGGTATCTCATGGTAGTTTTGATTTGCATTTCCCTGATTACAAGTGATGTTGAACATTGAAAAAGACTTCATTTTAATGAATATAATTTATATGAGCATACAAATAGTTTATCAGCATAGTATGTATCACATCTAATGATACATTTACTGGGAAAATTATTAGGATGCAGTCCCTTTTGGCAAATCATGCTTAAATTACACCCATTGGCTGGCCGTGAATTAAAGAATGGTAAAAATCAAGAAAACAGTCTGTGAGAGTCCATTGGGTCTATGGAATTTTCAATAGGGACTATGAATATTTGCTCTCAGCAATTGTTACCTCCTGATTAAAGACATAGGCTCCATTTATTTCACTCATTTCCATCACCCCTATTTGTGCCCAGGTTGGCACAACACATGGCTAGAAGAAGCTAAAGACAATAATTGGTGAAAATTCTTGAGTACTTGTGAGCAGAGTTCTAAAGTTTTAGTGTTACAGGGCAACCCCAATATAAAACGGGTTGTCTGACTGTGGGTCCTCACCAGAGCGCTTAAAGGGGACTTATTAATGCTAAACTGCAGACACACACAAAAAGTTGATAAAAGGTTTATTTACAAGGGAAAGGGAAATGGGAAATGAATAACTCAGGGAGAAAAAGGGGGAGATAAGTTCGTAAATGTGTCCTACCCATTCTGCTGACCTGGAATCCCAATGACTGCCAAGCTGGTGAAAAACCCAGCACCCTGCGTGGCCAAAAGAGAGACCCCTGGCCACATGGCCAGTTAAATACTCAAACAGAGAACATAGCTGCTTAACTCTGCCCTCAGGTCCTTGCAATCTTCATGGGATTTGTAGTTCCCAGTGTCTTGATGGAGTGGGGGTGGAGTCCACAAAGACTGGAGTTTGCTCAGGACATCCTTTCCCCCTAACATTAGTGGTACTGAAAGATGTGGGCAGAAAGTTTCCAAGATTCTGAGTCCACAACAAAGGCCAGCTCTCAGATAGTGTTACACAAACTCTCTCACATGTCTTCAAATGTTATTTGATGAGTTGCATGGTCAAAGGCTAATCTCAGAAGTGCCACAAACACAGATGCTAAGGAAGGCCTGAGCCACAGAAGCCTATAGACACTCTGCAGACAGCTCCCCTTAGAGTACAGAACACACATCTGGAAGGAGCTGCTTGGAGTCTTGTGGGGCTGATGTGAAAGAACAGCTGATGACATTCCAAAACTTTTGATCTGAGAACCCTACCTGGTGATGGAAATGTCTCCTTGGATTCCTTTGGGAAGCTCCAGAAAGGCTTCAGTTCCCAGCAGCCCTAGTAGTTCAGCATCAGGTATTTTCTGCTATTTCCTTGAAGGCCTCAGGAGGTCATCTGTCATTTTATGACAGTTTTTCTAGGTGTCTCCTTCTGTGGCATTTGTGTTTCTCCTCTTTACCTCAAAGGTATGCCTATTCATGGATTCCATTACTTCATTGCATCTGCCAAATGATTTTTCCTGGTATGTCATCTTTCAGCTTCTGCAAATATTAAGCTCCTCTTTGTTTCACATTTAAATTTCTGCCTTCTTTGAATTTAGAGCAGTTACCTGGCCCTCATCATAGCAGTGTGTCCTAGTCTGGTGGAAAAATCTAGTCCTGAGTGTGTACACATGTCAGAAATAAAACTTCCATGCTCTGCTTTTCCTCTGCACTCAGAATAGGTGTGGACAGAGCTAAGTGTTGGCTTTATGTAATTTCACCACTCACAGTACAATTAATTCCAACTCACAGTATTTCATTCTCACTAAAAAATGGACACACAAGGGCCTCCCCGGTGGTGCAGCGGTTGAGTGCTGAGCTGTGAGGCTGCCTGCAGCCTCTGCAGAGCTGGTTCAATCCCCGGCCACCGGCGAGGGTCCCACATGGCGCGCAGACCTCTCCTGGTGTGCCCGCTGCTCCCCTCAGCAGTGTACTTTGTCAGTCTGTCTGTTCTGCTCCCCACTCTGGCTCTGGTGAATTCTCTCACCCTTCTGTGCTTCTGACTGTACCCAGTGCTTGTATAAATAAATAAATAAATCTTAAAAAAGAAAAATGGACACATAATATTTGATCATTCTTTTTTCCTTCTTTTAAATCTCTTTCTACCTCTTCTTTCCTTTTGAGATTCTATCATGACTGTGATGACAAGGAATGTTGCTGTGACAGACTTTTACTGATTTTTTGTTTTGAAAAAAATTTACTTACAGAAAAATTGCAAAAATAATACAGATCATTTCCATATTATCCCTATACCCAACTTCCCTTAATGTCACAATCTTGTGTAACCTACTATAATTATCAAAACCAAAAGTTGATATTAGTATAAAACTATTTATTTTGTTATGATCATTAGTATTTAGGCTAATTTTTTGTGTGTGTTTCATCATCCAATATAGGATCCCACTTTTCATTTGGTTGTCCTAATTCCTGTATTCATTTTCCATGTTATGTAACAAATTACCACCATCATGGACTTAAAACAACACTTTCATTATCTCATGGGACTCTCATAGGAGCCATGACTTACCTGGGTCCTATGCAAAGGGTCTCACAAGGCTGCAATTAGAGTGTTCACCAGGGAATGCACACTGGTCCAACCACTATGGAAAGCTGTGTGGAGGTTCCTCAAAATACTAAGAATAGATGTCCCATACAACTAATATCTTCTCAAACTCCCATTATAATTTGAATATTTATTAGTAGATACTGTTGCAACAAATATTATTGTGGTGTTCTAATGCTGATTTACTATTTCCCTCAGTCTTTCTGCATGTATTAATTGGAATCTCTTTGAAATAAAGTTTGTCCTGGACTCAGACCAAGATGGCATCACAGGAGGTTCCTTGCTTTGCTCACGAGAAGGATAATCTAATAAATTGATCAGAGGGACACTATACAACAGAGTTCCATGGCATGGGGTGATCAGAGGCACTAGAGGCCAACACAGACTGCACCAGAAAAGACAGGGAGGAAACTCACACTTCATTGAACAAGAGGCGGGTGGAGAGAAACCTTGGTGCTTTAGTTTGGGGTGGAAGGGTGTGGTCTAAACTGTAGGGCTGCTGCTCAGTCAAGGGTCCGGGGGAGGAAGAGGGCTAAATGATAGGGCGTTAGGCATATTTGACTGAGGGCAGGTATGTGTGGAGGGGAGCTGGGATGCTCCCCACAGGTCAGGCTGCACCCTGGTTAAAAGAACAAGGAGAGTGCACAGGACAGCACTCCACTTCCCCAGCACTGGGACTTGGTAATGACTCATGAATTACACTCAAGATACTAAGATCTGGAACCCAAGAGAGGAGGTTCTAGAACATCTCCAGTCCTCAACACAAACATGACTTGAACTTCAAACAGCCTCTGCCCCAGCACAGTCTCACCAGTGGCTAGACTCCACTAGTTTCCTCCCTCCCATGTGACTCAGCAACTGCAAAAAAGAGGTCTCAGTATCTATGGAAGCCAGCAAAGTTCAAAAAAATGAAAATGAAATAAAACCATAGCAACACCTGATGGAAAAATAGAATTCTCCAAGTTTGCTGCTATAAATACTTAAAAAAAAAAAAAGAGGGCCTCCCTAGTGGCGCAGCAGTTGAGCACTGGGCTGCGAAGATGCCCACAGCCTCTGCAGCGCCAGTTTGAGCCCCGCCACCTGTGAGGGTCCCACATGGTGCACAGACCTCTCCTGCCACCCGCTGCTCCCCTCAGCTGTGTGCTTCGTCAATCTGCCTGTTCTGCTCCCCACTCTAGCTCTGGTGAATTCTCTCACCCTCCTGCACTTCTGGAACTGTCCCACCGAGTCATGGATGTACCACTAAGGAACAGCCTGAACCTGAAAGTTCTAAACCCTGAATCTCCTGAGAGCACCACTTATTTTTATGGGTAAGATCGGCCCTGTAGAGGTCAAGTTGAATCTTGAAGAAATATGGGAGCTTGGGTCTCCTGGGAATGTTCTGCAACCCTACCTGGGGCCTCCCCAAAAGCAGCCAGAGCCAGACCCAGAGTGCCCCCAGTGTCAGTGTCCCCAGTGTTAGCAAGATCCAGGCATCTTATCATTCCAAAGTCAACTGGAGCTGAATCCAGAATTCCCCTGACATCAGACAAAGCCAAGTAGGGAATCACCAAATTTTCCCCAGGGCCAAGAAAAATCGAACTCGGAGTTGGTCCAAAGTATGGAGGATCTGGTTCCAGGCTGCCCTCAACTACAGCTTTGCCCTGGTGACTGCTAGAAGAGCTGACACCCCAGTCACCTGGCTACCCCCATGGTCAGTGGGAGCCAAGCAAGCCACCTCCAGGCAGAGAGGTGGTGAGAGATGGCCTCAGAGCAAAGAAAAAAAAAGTTTCTTTAGTTCAGGCTTCAGCAGCCAAGAAATTGAAGGAGGAGTTTCCTATAATTCTGATGGGGAAGCCCAAGTTGAGTGCAGGGCGTGTGCTTGGAAGGACGGCTCCAAGAAGAGGTTCTCCCAAGTGGCTCAGGACAAGACTCTGTGCTCAACCTGGCAGTGGGCCATTAAGGATCAGCAGGAAAAGAAGCTGGCAAGGACTTTGCTTGGCACTTTGATGAGAAGTAGGGGTATCAACACGAGAAGAAACAGTGCCATGCTAGGAGCCCAAAATGAGAATGGACCTAAGGCAGAGGTTGTTCAATTGATCCCAAACCCAGCCATGACCAAGTAGGTGAAGGAGGAGCAGCAGCTGCACTCCATTGAGAAGTGGGACAACCTGGCCCTGCTGTAGCTGCAGCCACCCCAGAGGTCAGCAGCCAAGATCTGAGCTCAGGATAGCCCAAGGCCATTGGTGCCCAGCCACCAGGTCAGACACAGTGCCTCTTGGGCCATTAGTCAGGTATACCTCTGCTGGACCTGGCACCCTGACTTTGTGGCTCCAAGAAAGACAAGCTACACCAGCCTCTAAGGGTTTTTGGGCAGGTCTTTGTGGAACAAAGGACAAGAAGGAAACCTGGGGCCTGGCAGAGGCTAGAAAAGAGGAAAGATGTTGGGGTCCCCCCAGACCTCATTCCACCTTCTCCAGGTGCCTTCAAACCAAGTCAAGTAAATTATGATTCCTCAGAGAGTTGGTGACTGGAGGGGGACTCCCCCAAATGTGGATGCTATGTTTTGAGGTTCTGGGTTCAACCCAAGCCAGAAAGCCAGCAGTCTGGAATCCAGCTTCTTCTACTGGCTGCTTCCGCACCCACTGTCCCTGTCACTGAGCAAATTGAATTCATTTTCACCCCACTTTTCAACATCGAAGATTAAAACAGGGAGGTTTCTGGGAGGCGGTTTCTTTCCAGTCTACCTTTTTCCTACTAAGATTCTCATTCCTATCCAGTCTACAACAAAAATATTTATTGAATGTCTGCAACATCTAGGCACAATTAGGACAATAGAGAAAAGTCCCTGCCCTCAAGGAGCTTTTATTCTGATGGAGAAAATAATAAACAATTCAAATACAAAAATAAGTAAATAAGTAAATAGGGAAATCTAAAGCAACAAATGGGCAGACAAAAAATAAAACACAAGGATGCCGCAACATACACAAATCAATCAGTACAAATCACCATATCAACAAAAGACAGAAATTATATGATCATATCAATCAATGCAGGTAAACCTGCATGATAAACCTGAAAATTTCACCAGTTTCCCATATATGTGATCATATTCAAATTTGGAGGGAAATTGTGCGAGGATTCAAGTCATTTCTATTGTATACTTTCAAGACTGTGAAATATAATAAAATTTTTCATCAATCTTGAAACCCTGAATTGTAAATATAAAGGCAATGCTAAATTACCAGGCTGATTCAATTCAGTCTAGATTTATTGAGTACTGTACAGTAGCATGCTGGGAATTCCACATAGACTCCTTCATGCAGTTATCAAAGCAGTCCAAAAGGGTGGTTTGTAAATGAGTCAAGCCTATTTTGGTATCAAGGGGGGGGTCACCCAACACAAATTATTTTAGACAAAATAAGCAGGCATATTTGTTGAAAAGCTGTTGGAATAATTCATCAGATCACAAGAAGAACCCTAGGAAGCAGAGTAGTTCTGGAAAACTACAGGGTAGTTCTGACTACACCCAAGTGTATAAAGTACTGACATTCCTAACGAAGGAAATGAGCCCCTTCTGTATTGGAACCCCTCAATTTTCCAACAGAAAACACTCCTAGACTAAAAATTAAGAATAAGTGAAATTAAACTCTAACCACTCTTTTGCATTCCCTCTTCAGGACTGTTAACTCTCTGACTTGCATTCCCTCTGTAGGATTAACTGTTAACTCTATGAACTATACGCGCCCCCCCCAATCCCTTCCCTCCTTATGATTAACTGCTAAGTAGCTCCACGGGTATTCCTAGGACCTTGGAAAATGAATTGTGTTACATCACTAAAATTTTCTTTGTCTCTGAGTTAGTGGAATGAGAAACAAACATCTTCTGGTTGCTAAGACAACAACCTGCTGGAAAAGTAAGGGAAAGTCAAACACCTTCACCAGTGTCATCTGAACAGCCTAGCACCTCCTTGGATCTGAAAATGCGAGGCCCAGCATTTCCCTTACATTCCTTTGCCCCTTCTAAAATCCCAGCAGTCCTGCCATTTGAGGAGCCACTTGTTTGGGGATGTCCATCCCAAATCTCTTGGTTGGCATCTTGAATAAACTTCATGTAAAGATAATTCTCATGATTCAGAGTTTGTTTTTTCTGGACATCAGTGAAAGACCTAGTTTGGGCAGAGTAGCCTACCTGGTGGAGCAAGGGGGCAAGGGGTTGAGACAAACCTAGGAAGCAATCCGCAGCCACTGCAGCATGAGTTCCATCCCTGGTCAGGGAGCTACCCACATGGCACGGCAGACCTCTCCTGACTTGCCCGCTGCTCCCCTCAGCAGTGTATTTCAGTCAGTCTGCTCTGTCTCTGGTGAATCCTCACCCCCCACACCTCTGGCCTGTACCCCAGCTCTTGTATGCATAAATAAATAAATCTTTTTTTTGAAAAAAAGAAAAAAAAGAAGCCAAGTAGCACTCAGAGAGGAGGAGGGAAGTTCTTTATTTACACTGGCGGGCTCAGAGGAGATCCTTTTCCAAAGTCTGAGCCACCTTGAACAGCTAAGTTACAGGGTATTTATTGGCTTAAAGCAAGGGGTACAAGCAGCTGGAAAGCATGTAACAGACATGTGGCCTTGATTGCACTGTCAGCCATTCCCTGAAACTTATAGTTTACATGTTCTGTACCAACTTTAGCAGGTCAGTCGGATGTTTTCTACTTCAACACTTCCATAGTTTCAACAGAAAAATCCTGGAAAAGGACTCAAATTGGTTCTGGGACTCCTCTGAGGACCATGCTCAGGCTGGGTCTGTTCCCATCCTTAAGGAACAAAGAAGGTAATGCTGGACAATAAAGCATGAATTTAGGATTCATTTGGCGTGTCCCGCACACAGTGCTTTCATGAGCTGGGCTATTCATGTGTCGTGGAGCGCATGGAGCTGGTGAAATATCATTTGCAGATGAGAGCCCTGGCCGGGCTAACCATACAGAACTTCTCAACTGGCCTCTGATTCCACTCTTCAGGTTACTGGTTCTCAAAGTGTGGTCTGAATTACATTTATGAAGGGAAAAAAAGGCACTGACATTTTATTCTTGTAAAGTAAATAATAAATAAGGTTTTTTTTAAGAAACCAAATGTAATAACCAACAGTATTCCTCCAAAACAAGTATGATAAAGGGGAATAAGATAGACAAATCTTTTTTTTATAAATTCATTTTTTTAATTTGTTTTTTTAATTTTAAAAATTTTTTTAAACAATATTTTCTTCCTCCATCCCCTCAGGTTGAGTCCCCATAGAATTTCCTTCCCCAAGGCTCCCATGCACCATCACCTCAGTCCCCTGTGCTCCTCCCTCCCTCCCTCTGATCCCTCTCCTGCCTCCTCCCCTGCAGGATGTCTCTGATTTATAATTGTCTGTTTTTGCTTTGTTGTGTTTTGTACCATTATTTTTTTTACAGCGATGTCTTATTTGGTTCCCCTATATTCCTTATAAGTGAAACCATCCGATATTTTTCTTTTTTCCTTCTGGCTTATTTCACTGAGCATAATTCCTTCTAGCTCCATCCATGTTGCTGCGAATGACATGAGTTTATCTTTTTTGACTGCTGAATAATATTCCATTGTGTATATACACCACATCTTCTTGATCCAGTCATCTATTTTTGGGCATTTGGGTTGTTTCCAGGCTTGACCTATTGTAAATAGTGCTGCAATAAGCATAGGGGTAAAGGTGTTCTTGTGAATCAATGTTTTTGTGTCCTTTGGGTAGATCCCTAGTAGTGGAATTGCTGGGTCATATGGTAGCTCCATTTTTAGTAGACTGAGGAAACTCCAGACAGCTTTCCATAGTGGTTGGATCAGTTTGCACTCCCACCAGCAATGTAGGAGAGTTCCTTTTTCACCACATCCTCGTCAACATTTGTTGTTGGTTGTTTTTTTGATATGTGCCATTCTTACTGGCGTAAGGTGGTATCTCAGTGTGGTTTTGATTTAGAAAAATCATTTTAATTCCATAGGAGTTATTTATTATATATGAGATTCAACAACAGAGATACCAGGTGCAAGAGAGAAAATGATTATTAATCAATTTTTGACAACTTAATGTCTAATTTACATGTTAACAATTTGATAGAAGCCCTATACAGTTTTAAGAAATAGGGCAGGGAACTTAACAAAATGATTCCGTAACTAATCTGGAAGGGCAAATGGACAAAAATTTCCAAATTACAATTTGTAATTGAGTTGCTTCACATAGAGTTTCCATGGTGGAGTAAAAAAGATTTATTGCTCAACAATTGCCAGCAGATACCCTGACAGCTGCCATTATGAACCACAGAAGAAACATCACAAGCCAACAGAAGAATGGATAAGTTATTCAATAAATGTTTAAAAATGGTATGGTGGGCCAATATTTTAAAAGTGTTAACTGATTTTTATACCTAGTAATCTCTATTCTATTCAAGCAAGAAAATCTGGAATCAATCAAAATAGAAATTATCACTACATGAACTCTTGTCATTTGAAACAACGTGGATGGAACTGAAGGAAATAGTGCTAAGTTAAATACGTCGCAAGGAAAAAAACAAACACCACATGGTTTCACTTGTATATGGATTACAAAGAAACAAAACAAAGGGTCAGTAAAAATGAAACCAAAAGCAAACTGTAGAAATCTGACTGTACAAGTGAGGCAACTAGAGGGGGAGATTAGAGAAGGGAAAGGGCAGGGGACCCACTGGACTATGGTGGAGACTAAGGGGACCTTGGGGTAGATGTGATATGGTAGTGCACACCTGAAGAGGTGGGGCCCATATTTCTGAATCATATAAGTGTTGTAAACCAGTAGTATTTAAAAAATAAATATATACAAAAAGTGAAAAACAAGAAAAGAAAGATTACTAGATTTTCCCCTGGTTTTGGTGTCCTAAAGCCTAAAGCTCTTAAAGAAAAAGAGAATTTCTGATAAAGAAAGCATCTAGCAAAAAAGCACCAAGAACCTTATCCAGAATTAGAGTTAAGTGATCTCAGAGGAATTCTGAGGGTGGGACTCAGGAATGTGTGTTTTTACAAGCCCCTCAGGGGACTTTTGTGCCTGTGGGAATTGGGAAAGCTGGGGGGCTAGATTAGTGGTTCCCCAGCTGACAGCAAAGAAGAATCACCTTAAGACTTTAGCATATTCTGCTGCAGGCTCCATCCCAAAGATCTGCAAGGAGGAAGGGCAGTCCAGGCAGCTGAGTTTTTTTTGTTTCAAACTTTCAAAGTGATTATCATGATTCGGAAGAGAGGGGAACTCCTGGCAAAGTTTAGTGTCTTCCCCATTTACCCTCTAAATTAGAGATTTTTTGCACTGTAGTGGTGTGAGTATTGGGAATACTTAAAATTCTCAAATGTGTTGTTTCCCCAACACATTTATTCTTCACTTTCTACTTAACTTATTTTCCAAATTTCCTATAAAAATTAAAATGTGTGGGTAAGTTGGAAAACCTGTAATTTAGGAAAAGATCTGCAGAACTTGGTTCCTGAAACAGTACTATCAACCTCACCTAGGTACTTGTTAGAAATGCAAACTCTATGTCCTACTGGAGACCTGGTACATGAAAAACTGGGTGTGGGGGAAGGACAGCAGCCTGTAATTTAGCAAGTTCTCCAAATGATTTTGATGCATCCTTATTTTTTTAAGATTTTATTTATTTTATACAAGAACTGGAGTATAGGCCAGAGGGTGAGAAGATTCACCAGAGACAGAGCGGAGAACAGAACAGGCAGACTGACTGAAATACACTGCTGAGGGGAGCAGTGGGTGAGATAGGAGAGGTCTGCTGTGCCATGTGGGTATCTCCCCGGCCGGCAAGGAATTGAACCAGCACTGCAGAGGCTGCAGAGAGCTTCTCAGTGCTGCACTCAACCCGCTGTGCCACCAGGGAGGCCCGAATCCTTATTTTTAAATAAACTTTATTGAAGTAATATCCATTTAATAGCATGTAGATTTCAGGTGTGAGCATTATAATTCAACCTCTCTATCTGCACATCATGATGCTCAGCAATAGTCTAGTTTCCGCCCACCACCATACAATTTCCTCCTTTTTTTTTTTTTTCAATTTCCTCCTTTACCTGGCTTGCTCACCACCTCCTCCCTCCCCACCAGCAGGTTGAGTGCAGCACTGAGAAGCTCTCTGCAGCCTCTGCAGTGCTGGTTCAATTCCTTGCATATGAAAAAATGTTCAACATCACTTGCAATCAGGGAAAAGCAAATTAAAACTACAATGAGATACCATCTCACACCAGTGAGAATGGCACATATTAAAAAAACTAGCAACAACAAATGTTGGCGAGGATGTGGAGAGAAAAGAACTCTCCTGCACTGCTGGTGGGAGTGCAAACCGGTCCAACCACTATGGAAAGCTGTGTGGAGATTCCTCAACCTACTAAAGATAGAGCTTCCATATGATCCAGCAATTCCACTCCTTGGTATTTACCCAAAGGACACAGAAACATCAATTCCAAAGAGCACCTGCACCCCTATGTTTATAGCAGCACTATTTACAATAGCTGAGCTTTGGAAACAACCCAAATGCCCAAAAATAGTTGACTGGATCAAGATGTGGTACATATACACAATGGAATATTACTCAGCATTCAAAAAAGATAAACACATGCAATTTGCAACCACATGGATGGAGCTGGAAGGGATCATGCTCAGTGAAATAAGCTAGAAAGAAAAAGAAAAATACCGGATGGTCTCACTCATAGCAGGAATCTAGAAAACCTAAACAAGAGACCAGGAAAAAGAATAACTCTAAGAGAAAAATCAAAATCAACAAACAACTATGAACCAGAGATACACTTTGGGTGGGGGTGGGGAAAGGAGGGATTGGGGTCAAAATCAGGGGGTTGCAATTGTATGGGGAATATAAAAATTAAAAAATAAATTAAAATAAATAAATAAATAAAAATAATGCAATGCAAAAAAAATAATAATTAGTCAAGTGTGGTTCCCCAGATAGTTAAAATATATGACATAGTTTGAGACCCTGGGGCTTCAAAAGAACTTCCCCCTATCCACAGCAGAATTGTCTTTCTAAAATGAAGGAAATGAAAACAAGGTGTGTGTGGAGTTTTTATCTTGAACAAAAGACAGGGTATTAAGAACAGGGGGAGCAAGTCTGAAGGCAGCTGCCAAGGTCACCCACAATCCTGTGTGGAGGGCAGAGACTCACCCAGTCAGGAAAATCCTCCTCCAAGCAGAAAGAGCCTCAAACCAAATAAATGGGGAGATAGAATAACACAACAAATGGCTCCATAGGGGTATACACATCATAGAAAGAGATCAGCTATTCAGAACCCAATCACATAAACATGGAAGATCTATTCTTTCTATCAGAAGCAGAATTAAAAATTGTGATAATAAATTCAAAGAAATGGAAGAAAATGAATGAACTGAGAAATACAATCAATAAATAGAAGTCCAGGGCCTCCCCGTTGGCACAGTGGGTTGAGCGCAGTGCTGTGAAGCTGTCTGCAGCCTCTGCAGCATAAGTTCTATTCCTGGCCAGCCAGGGAGCAACCCATATGGAGCGGCAGACCTCTCCTGTCTCGCCCACTGCTCCCCTCAGCAGTATTTTCAGTCCATCTGCCTGTTCTGCTCCCCATTCTGTCTCTGGTGAATCCTCTCACCCTCCTGCGCCTCTGGACTGTACCCCAGTTCTTGTATAAATAAAATAAATATTTTTTTTAAATGAAGACCAAATAAGAAAATATGGAGATTTAGGATATAAAAAGAATAATAGAGGACATAAAAAATTCAGGAGAAATCTATGGAAGAGGAAAAGACCAAATGGAAGAATGAATCTCTATGTACTTGAAGATGTGAATAAGCAAAGAAATAGGAAAGAAAGAAACAAAGTAAAACAATGAAGATACGATCAAAGAATTATCCAACACCATGAGGAAAAGCAGATAACCTACAAGGAAACCCTGATCAGGCTAACACTGGACTTCTCTGAAGAAACACCATGGGCGTGGAGAGAATGGAATGACGTGTTCCAAATGCTCAAGGATTAAAAACTCCTAGCCTATTCTACAAAGCTCTCCTTTAAATATGAGAGAAAAATAAAGGCCTTCTCAGACAAAGAGAACCTGAAGGACTTTGCAAACACTAGATGCCTCCCCCCACCGCCCCCCGGCCCCAAGAAATACTGAAAGGAGCTCTCACATCTAAACAGAAGAGAGAAAAGACTGAGAAAGGAAATAGATTGAACCACAAACATTAAGGACAAAATGGAAGAATCAGCCTTTCATATATCAATAATCACCTTAAATATAAATGGATTAAACTCACCAATTAAAGGACACCGAGTATCTAGTTGGCTTAGGAAACAGAATCCAACTTTCTGTTACTTCTAGGAAATATACCTAAGCTCTAAAGATAAACATAGGCTCAGAGTAAAGGGCTGGAAAACAATTCTACAAGCAAATAGGGCAACCATATTTATATCTGACAAAATAGATTTCCAGTTAAAAAAGATAACAAGAGAAAGAGATGGACACTATATAATGATTAAGGGAATGATGCATCAAGAAAACATAATAATCATCAATGAATACTCACCAAATGAAGAAGCACCAAAATATATTAAGCAATTACTATCAGACACTGGAAAAAACACATTTGTGATAGAAGACTTTAATATCCCACTCTCACCAATGGAAAAATCAACTAAAGAGAAAATAAATAGGGACATAATAGCCTTAAACCAAGAATTTAAGATGACATGGACCTAATAGATATTTATAGGGCACTGCACCCAACAAAACTGAATAACATTCTGTTCAAGACCGCATGGGATATTCTCCAGAATTGACAACATAGACTGGGTCACAAGGTAAGTATCAACGAATTCATGAAGATTGAAATTATAACAAGCATCTTTTCTGACCATAAAGGTATCAAACTAGAAATCAACTACAAAAAGAAAGAAGGAAAAACCACTAGCATGATGACTAAACAACACACTGCTAAAAGACTACTGGGTTAAGGAGGAAATCAAAGAAGAAATAAAAAATTGCCTCCAGGCAAATGACGATGAGTTCACAACCTTCCAGAAGGTGTGTGACAACGCAAATTGTAGTGTGTATAGAACTATTACGGTTACAGAAAATGCTTAGTATTTATAAAAGCTCTAATACTTTAATGAAGATTTCAGTCCATAAATTGAGGGCTTTAAGGATTTTTATGTTTCAAAAATTAGACCAAAAATCATGACCAAAGAGATGGAAGTGGAGAAAAGAGCAAGAGAGATTATGTTTTTTACTGCTTATATTTCCATGGTGTGACTTCCTAAATTTATAAAATGTTTCCAGAAGGTTTGGGACCCACTAATAAAGCATATTCTATTCCAGAACCTTGCAAATTATCTATTTATGGTATCTATGATATTCTTTAATAATTGTTAGATTTATTATATCACCACATTTCAGTTATGCTGGGAAATATAGCACTTACTGTATAAACCAATGTAAGTTATTTCTCAACAGAATTTTCTGCCCTTCCATAATTAAAGACAAATTTCTTTAATGTAATTCTGATTTCTTTGAATACGTCATGTTTTGGGATATTTCCTCAATTTTGGGTCAAATATCATAATTTCTCCTCTTTCTTCCTTCAGAATATGTCTTTTTACTACTTAAAATGTAACTAAATGTTATTAGATTTTTTTCTAGTATTTAATGTTTAACTTAAATAAAATAGTTAATAGTTAAATCATATAAGTTTAATTAGATGTTTTTGTAATGTTTAAGTTATTTTCCACCTTGGTAAGCATCTATTAAAAGGATCTGCTGAAGACTAAAAAACTCAGCCAACTAATTGACTGAGGTAGTTTATTTGCCTGATATTAAACAAATATGTTTTCACAGAGGTTTTTTTTTTTTTAGTTTTAGTTTAGTTTAGTATTTAGTTTCCCTAAATTCCCTAATTCTTTCTGTTTTGCATAATGTCTGTATATTAATAAATGTACTTTAAAAATTATTGAAGTAGGATTTCTTTATAACATACAGATTTCAGGTGTACAACATGTTCAACATCTGTATACAGCTGTATTATCATCTCCAACAAAAGTCTACTTTCCATCCACACCATACAAATGACCCTCCTTTACTTGATTTGCCGACTCCCCCGCCCCACCAAAGTGTATTTCTTTTTAAATTATTACAGAGTAGGAAAAAAAAATGGACTAGATTCTACCAAAAAAGTGACAAAAAAGGCATTAGCTTTGCCTGCAATTGTGTTTTTTTCTTCTGCCTGCCTAAGCTGCCAAAGCTGCAGACTTTTGGTGAGGGTGTCAGTGTTGCTGTGCAAGTCAACTGTCAGCAGCATTTCTCTGCTCTACCTGGGTCTTAATGACTTGGCACTTTAGAGAGGAGGCACATAGAATAATGGGGTAGGAAATAAATGCTTCGTGCAACTAGGAACATCAAACCAGGAAGCCTGGACCACTGGTGGGGTGATAGAGCACCCTCCTCTAGCTTTTTCCTTAAAACTTTGGTTAAATTGTCACCACCCATAAGAATCTCTTCATCGTCCAGCAGTTACCAATTGCCCGCCTTTTGGGGTGTGTTTTAGTTGTTACTTCAAATATCCCTTTATTCCAACACTTACCGCAGTCCCCTGGAATTATCTGTGTAAATATCCATCTTCCTCTCCAGACTAGGGACACTTCAGGACAGTGACCTATCCTTGAACATGGGAAGTGCCCCATAATCACTACTGAACAAATGGAAGGCCAGCCACATGCTAGTGTACTCTGATGAGCATGAAGTAGAGAATATGCAAAATCATGTTGCTGTCTGAGAGTACACAGCATGACCTCAATCACAACCATCTCCCACCATTTTATTATATCTCCTAAGCTCAGTGACAGATACTTATATTTTTCTGAACATACCATGTATGTTCATGTAGCTGCCTTTGCATGCAGGGAAGAAAGGCTGGCAAAGCCCTACCCTTTGTTTAAGTCTCAGTTCATGTGGGCTTCCCTGGTGGCACTAGGGGTTAAGTCTCAGCACTATGACGCTCTCTGCAGCATGAGTTCGATCCCCGGCCAGGGAGCTAACCCACCTGGCGCAGCAGACCTCTCCTGTCTCACCCTATGCTCCCCTCAGCAGTCTATTTCAGTAGATCTGGGAAGACTGTGTGGATCTTAGAAGATTATCATGAAGGGTTTCTTGACCCACAACAACTGTTGCATTTAAACTTGCACATGAAAGTACCATTCAGGGAAGGTTACTCTGAGTTAGACCTCCACTAAAATGTAAGGAGAATGCCTTAAATGTGTTGGAGAATCTGTGGCGTAAATCTCCACCAACACTATGCCTCTTTGTATATGTGTTTCCCTTGTTTATTTGGGGGAACTGATTGATTCTATCTTTTCTTTTTTTTTTTACTTGTAGTTTTTTTTTTTTATTTAATAATAATTTTTTTTTTATATTCCCCATACAATTGCAACCCCTTTATTTTGACCCCAGTCCCTCCCCTCCCACCCCCTACCCCCCATAGAGTGTCTCTGGTTCATAGTTTTTTGTTGATTTTGATTTTCACTTTCTTACAGTTATTCATTTTCCTGGTTCCTTATTTAAGTTTTCTAGATTCCTGCTGAGTGAGACCATCTGGTATTTTTCTTTTTCTTTCTGGCTTATTTCACTGAGCATGATCTCTTCCAGCGCCATCCATGTTGCTGCAAATTGCATGTGTTTGTCTTTTTTGAATGCTGAGTAATATTCCATAGTATATATGTACCACATCTTCTTGATCCAGTCATCTATTTTTGGGTATTTGGGTTGTTTCCAAAGCTTAGCTATTGTAAATAGTGCTGCTATAAACATAGGGGTGCAGGTGCTCTTTGGAATTGATGTTTCTGTGTCCTTTGGGTAGATACCTAGGAGTGGAATTGCTGGATCATATGGTGATTCTATCTTTTCTAACCAATAAAAGGATTAAGTATTAATCACCATCTCATTATGTAATAGTGTAATCTCCATCAAAAAGGGGAGGTTCCATGTTCCCTGCCCCACTTAATGAAGGGTGGAGCTGAGAAGACTTGGACAAGAGACTTGCAGTAGGCATATGGAACAGAGAGACATGTGAGGAAGAAGGTGCAGTTGCTTCTCAGCTTGGCACTTGCACCAGAGACATGGGAAACATGCAAGGAGACACATAGAGCAAGGCATGTAGCAACATTTGGAAAAGACATAGGTGAGAGACCCATGGGGAGGTTGTTAATGACAGCCATTACTTTGATTTGTGTTTTGATTTTGCTCCTTTCATCCCTTTCTTGCCTGGCCCCTTCTGCCCATTTTTTATGGTTTCCGCCAGAAGGTGCCTTAGACTTGTGGCAAGATTTTTGGGCCTCAGCAATCTGCTTTGTGCCCACCACGTTTGGCTGAACATTTACCCATGAGAAATGGGTAACTTTGGGTGTTCTATTGCAAACCATTATTTTCTCTCTATGCATATTAATCCCACTAAAGTTCTTTTGCACTAAGCGAATGCTTTGTTTTTATGTGATGGATGGCAGAACCCATTTAGAGCATGCAAGTATGGGGGGCCAGGGATATCCCTCATTCTGCTCACTAACAATTAACTATTAAACTCTAGTCAGATACTGGAAGGAAGAAAAGATGAGAAAATAGGAAGAAAAAAATTCCTCATGCAAATGTTATCAACAATAGCAAGAATTATAAATTGCTCTATTTTAGGCCACAGTGTTTTACAGTGGAGTTTGGGAGGGAACACCACTGAGAAAGCTATGGACAGTATTCATATGAATGGACAGATCTCACTGCTTCCTTCTGAATGAGACTTCTACCAGTGCAGGCATGCTAGAATCATGGACTCCATAAATTAAGCTGCTAGTTGCTCTTATCTTTTCACACTCCTAGGGATCTACCCAAAGGACACAAAAACATTGATTCAAAAGAACACCTGTACCCCTATGTTTATTGCAGCACTATTTACAATAGGTAAAACCAGGAAACAACCCAAATGCCTCAAAGTAGATGACTGGATCAGAAGATGTGGTACATATACACAATGGAATATTATTCAGCAATCAAAAAAGATAAACTCATGCCATTCACAGCAACATGGATGGAGCTAGAAGGAATTATGCTCAGTGAAATAAGCCAGAAGGAGAAAGAAAAATATCGGATGGTCTCACTTATAGCAGGAATATAGGGGAACCAAATAAGACATCAGTGTAAAAAAAAAATAATAACAGTACAAAACACAACAAAGCAAAAACAGACAATTATAAATCAGAGACATCCTGCAGGGGAGGAGGCAGGAGAGGGATCAGAGGGAGGGAGGGAAGGAGGAGCACAGGGGACTGAGGTGATGGTGCCCAGGTGCATTGGTGAAGGAAACTCTATGGGGACTACACCGAGGGGGTCGGGGGAAGCAAATATTGTTTAAAAATGAACAATGATGTAAAAAAATTTTTAAAAATTTTAAGAAAGAACAGTCTCTTGAGAGGTGATATAAAATACAACAATCATGCAAACTGCTATTTCTCCATCCACACTTAATTTACTTTTTTCTTAGGACAAGATCTGGCAGTGTCCAACATGTAGTTGGAACTGATACAAAAAGACTTTTGCAATGAAATTAGAACAGGATGTTACTGTTAAAACTTCACATCAATCCAAAATGTCCTAGTTGTGTGCAGAGCAGACACTCAAACCCACTATTTCCCTCTAGCTGCTCACAGTTGAAGGGAGTGGTAGCTTCTTCAAAATGAGTAAGAACATAAATATACATTCGTTTCAAGACTGCACAAACATGTCTCTAAAGTTTTTTGACTCCTTTATTTTTCTTTCCCACCTTCCCTTGGAGAAGGGCAGCCAATAGCTACTCTACCTTCAGGTTTCTGTCTGGAAAGCTGGCAGTCTTCCAGAATACGATTAGGTATGAAAACAAAGTCCCATCTCTTGCCTCCTGAGAGTATAACTTCTCCAGTCCTTTCACAGGAGGACTAAGTGGCTTTTAATGTGTTTTCATAGTTCTTGAGCCAGTTCTAGCCTATTGATCTGTTTGTGGTATTATGCAACCAGTTAGTTGTACAAAGAGGTGTGAGTCCCAGTAATTGTCACTATGGTTAGTCACTAACTATAGTTTCCTCCTTACTTCTACTTGTTACATGCCATCAGGTTATATAAGAGAGTTGCCTCATGCTGTCATCTGATAAAACCTTGGAGGCCTAGGATCTAGACCATAAATCTCCTCGATTTGGGGGTCATTTTACTCTTCCCCTACAGGATCCATCGTAGTTGTTGCACACACAGGAGTACTATAGGAATACTTCAGGGATAGACAGAAACAAGTCACTGGTCCATCATTATCCATCTTCTGGGGCTGGCCCTGCTTACTGACTTTGTGAAGAGGGCAGTGCTTCAGCTGACCAATATGTACCCTGAGGAAAATGCTGTGAGCTTCAAAGCGGGGAATGTGCATAACACACGGGCAAGAATCATCACCACCTATGATGGCACTGCTTTAGAAAGCTGGACTATAGAGACTGCCAGGCCGGTCTTGGAAACGCCTGAAAGCCTCAATGACTTCATTTGCAAAATGGGGAGAAGTAGGAGTCAATGCCTGGGGTGTGGGCGCATGAGGCTTAAGGCAAAGCTGGGTAGAGGGCACGGCGAGCTTCCCTCGATGTCAACTGTTGCTGCTGTTGCTGCCAACCAACAGGTAGGCGGCCATGCCCTCAGAGGACCGGGCCCATAGGCCCGGTGGTTTCAAGCATCCTTCCCCTTGATCGAATAAACACTTTTGTTCCAGAGGCAGGAAAGCCTCCTTGATAAAGACCGTGGAGGAAGCTCGGGACCCGCTGGGATTGGCCGGACAAAGGGCGAGGCTGGTCCCGGCTGCGCGCGGGGCCTTCCAGGCGGCGCTCGGACGGCGGGGATCCGCCTCGGACCTGAGCAGGCGGAGCAGCTCCCACGAGCAGGGAGCCCGCCCGGGACCCCGCCCAGGCGGCCGCCGGGTCCCCTGGGCTGGGCGCTGCTGGCAAAGCCGACGGGGCGGAGAGGAGCGCGGCGGGAGGAGGAGGAGTAGGAGCAGGGGGCTGGTCAAGGGAAGTGCGACGTGTCTGCGGAGCCTTTTTATACCTCCTGCTCGCGAGTCTGGAAGCAGCAGCCGCCGCCTCGCGTCTCGGCTCCCGGGAGCGGCTCCGAGCTCCAGCGCGCCGCGCTCCGCCAAAGCCAGCCAGCATGTCGGGGGTCAAGAAGCAGAAGACGGTAGGCTTCCAGCCGCCGGCCTTCCTCCTCCCTCCTCCGGTCGGCGCCGACCTCCCCCCATCCCGGCCACTCGGATCCCACCCTCGCGGGGAGGAGGCGGGCAGCCGCGGCGCGGAGGTTGGGGCGCGCGGCGCAGGGGAAGGAGGAGGAGCAGGCGCGGAGGAGGGAGAGCTGGAGGGCCCGGCTGGGTCGGGATCCCCCGCGGTCCTCGCCAGGCTGCCCCGCTCCGTCCCCCCGCCTCTGGGAACCTGCGCCCCTGCGCCGGCCGCGCCTGGCGCAGACCTCCGGAGCTTGCCAAGTGGGTCCCGAACGAGAGAAAGGACCACGAGCAGGAGATTACCTTTCTTTCCCCAGAGCTTTTCCAGACTCGCCTTTTCTTCCTAGGGTCTCCGCGCGGGGCGAGCGGGTGGTGGGGCTGAGCTGACCCCCATCTCCAGGGTCTGGCCCCGGGCGCTTGTCCGCGACAGGCGTGGGGGTTTTGTCCGCGGAACCTCCTCGGAGTGGATTTTCATGAGGGACTTTGATAGATCTGCAAGGGTCTAGACTTCCACGGAGGAAACTGCATTTCCACAGCGGCAGGATTTAGCTCCCCAACGTGAGCCATTTACTGAACTCCTCAAGTTCAGTCATGGGGGATTCCTCAGCTTGGTGGTCAGGTGAAGGGACTGCTTTCAGGGGGATGGCTAGATTTTATCCAAAATTAATCTGGGCCATCACTTTCGGGAAAAATAGAGGGCTTGTCAAAAAGAAAAGTTCCTCCCTCATTTCACGATAGGAGCTTTTATAAATTTTGCATCCTTAAAAATGGCAGCAGAGATCATAGAGTCTTAGAGTTGGAAGGCGCCCTGCGGACAGTATTTTGGCAAACCAGAGGTGGTCTGATAGCCTGTTTACCTCCCCGCCGGCAGTCTGACTGCTGAGCACTCGTCTTTAACTACCACACTACCAGCCTCAGATGATGCCGGTGGTCAGTGAATGGGTTAACCTTTCTCAAAGAGTTAGATTTGTACTGGCACAAAGTAGATGCTCAGCAAATGTTTATTGTTATTATTACATAATACTTATTTACAGAAATAGCTTTGAGTTGTTTGCTGTGAGGCAGAGGGAAGAGTCGAAAAAAATAAGACTTGGGGAAGGACTACAAATGTGGATTTAAGCTACAAGGGAAAAGGGCTGGGGCTCTGTGGTTACTGGGCACCACCCTGAACCAGCAGGAGGGACAGTAGGAGGGAAGTGACATCAATTTGAAAAGGGAGAATGGTCGGGTCCAGCTGCCTTTTATAGGTGTGATTTTAAAGTGGGGAGACTTTCAGTGTGGTATTTAAAAAATACTGTCCGGTGAATATCACTTTTGTTTTATTTCTATTTAATTTTATTAATATCTATAAACTTCTAAATGCTATCTTCTAAGTGACAAGCTGTTGTGACACTTACTAGCTTTTTATTATTAGAGAGTTTTTATCCTGTCCTCCCTGCTTGCTTCAAGAATTCCTTCCTGTTCTGATGGGGCCTTTGTCCAACATTACTAATGAAGGGGTAGGTGGTCGTTCCCCTTCCTGCCTCCAGTCTGCAAAAGTCCATGAAGTGGAGGCTTTGAGAACACAGGCTTTGCAAACTGATGGTGGGAACTATGTAGTCAGAAACAGTGAGGAATTTGAGGGCCAGAGGGCTTGGTTTTTGTATTCACACATTTTGAACGTATTCTATTCTTTGTTTGGGGTGTGTGCATATTCTGCAGAGGATTAAATTAACACCTGATACAGCTAGCATTACTTCTGCTCTTCTGTTTAGCCAACATGATTATAATCCCAGCACCAGCACAAGTCCCCACAAGGGCTTAGGTAAAAGTAAGCCAGCTATTAGAGCATGTGAAATCTCTCAAACTTTACATGTTAACTCAAAATGTATTTTGAGACCTAGGAGATCAACACAAAATCTGTCTACTTTTGTGACCTCTGAACTGATGAGTAATTTGAGAAGTGAACCTTGCTGATCTAGGAAGTTATCCTAGAAATGAGGGTGAGCTGATCTTTTCAGGGACCCACAGAACACTATTATGTTACATTTTTCTGTATCATTAACACAGGACAGTCAATTCTCATGGCAGTGCCTGCAGTAGCTTCAAATACTTATTGAGCCCCTACTGTGTGCTGAGCAGTGTCCTGGGATGGATACATCTTTCCCAGGACTTGTTGGTACCTCTCTGGATGAACAACAGCCTTTTGGTTCAGAATGCTGTCTAGGAAGAGTGAATATTTTTGGTTTAAATGAGAGTGTAGATGATTTTCTACAAACTTGAGAACACTAGTATAGTATTTTTTTTACAAGAGAAGGTAATATATTCCTTCTGTGCTGGCCATCTTTACCATGGAAACCAAAGACAGCTGTCTGTCACATCCCTCCACCATTTGACTTACCCTTACCTTCAGCCCTTGACTTACCTCCAGCCCTGGCCACATTCTGCCCCCTATGTACACACAGAGATACCTAAGACAAGGAATAAACAGCTTATTCCAAGAGGCCTGAAAAGAAAGGCAATGGCCTCATCTCTTCTTGCATCATTTCCTGGATTAGCATTTGTCAAGACCCACAGACAACACTATTATGCCTGAGATGCCTACTGTAAAAAACCAATTGAGATATTAAAATAGTTTCCAAAGAATCAACTAAGCCCATGATTGGGAATGAGTGAAGGGGTGTTGAAAACTATAAAGTTCTCTTGGGCCTCCCTGGTGGTGCAGGCGGTTGAGCGCTGCACTGTGAAGCTGTCTGCAGCCTCTACAGCACGGGTTCGATCCCGGCCTGCCGGTGAGAATCCCACATGGCGTGGCAGACCTCTCCTGTTTCGCCCGCTGCTCCCCTCGGCAGTGTATTTCATCAGTCTGCCTGTTCCCCACTCTGTTCCCCACTCTGTCTCTGGTGAATCCTCTCACCCTACCGCGCATCTGGCCTGTACCCCGGTTCTTGTATAAAAGTAAGTAAATCTTTAAAAAAAAAAAAACAAATTATAAAGTTCTCCATTAATGTAAGTTGATGAACCTTCTGTATTTATTATTTTTAAGATTTGATATAATACTACTTTAGTATCTTGGAAGTAGCTACTTTTCAAACGATTTGAAGACTCTGCCTAAGGCAAAATACCCTTTGGAGAGAAGGAGAAGTAACCACTTCTTATCGGCCAGGCACTCAATCACGCATTACATTCCTACAACAGCCTTCACCCCAGAAAACTGAGTCTCATCTCAAGGAGAGGAGAAATGCCAGGGCCAGGGCAGGATTTGAATGCAGCTCCCTCCGACTTTCAACTCACACTCTTGTTCCCTCTGTATCTCTGCTTCAAGATATCTGCCCATAGAGTCCTCATGCGTAAAATGGGAGTGATAAGGACTTACCCTTTACAGTTGCTTTTGGAGTAAATAACTCCGTGGGGGCGGAGAAGGGAGTAGGATCAAAACAAGGGTGGTGGGGATTGTAAGGGGACTATAACCAAGATGAAAATGCATACATTGTGCAAAAATGAAAAATGCTGTAAAAAATACACAAAATTAAGTATGTTGCAGAGGGCCTCCCTGGTGGTGCAAGGGGTTAAGCATAGCACTGTGAAGCTATTCGCAACCTCTGCAGCATGCGCTCAATCCCCTGGCTGGCCAGGGAGCTACCCACATGGCACAGCAGACCTCTCCTGTCTCACCTGCTGCTTTCCTCAGCATGTATCTCAGTCAGTCTGTCGATTCTGATCTCCGCTCTGTCTCTGGTGAATCCTCTCATCCCCTGTACCTCTGGCCTGTACCCCAGTTTTTTTATGCATAAATGAATCTTAAAAAAAAAAAAAAAAACTCCCAAAAAAGTATGTTGCAGAGTTTTCCAGGCCCAGAATAAGTATCCTGAATGAGTAGCTTCTTGTTGTAGTTATTGTTACAGCACATAGCCAAGGTTTTGGCAAGCAAGGTGAAGAAAGCACAGGAGACACCATTTCAGAAGACCAGTAAATGACAACTTCCACAATATTAAAAAAGAGCAAACCAATGCAGAGATACAGAGCTGACAATTTGAATCCTTACTCTGAAAGGCTGGTAGAAGAAAGGGTTGATAACCTAAATGACAAGAACTTTGGGGGGCCTCTATCTGCAGCCACCACTGCAAGTTTGATCCCTGGCCAGGGAGGTGATCCACATGGCATAGCAGACCTCTCCTGTCTCGCCCACTGCTCCCCCTCACACCTCTGGCCTGCATCCCAACTCTTGTATGCATATTTTTTTTTTTAAAAAGCAAGACAAGAACTTTGTGCAAGAAAGGCAATTGATATATTAGCAAATATTGTACCAACTTCTCACCACCCTTTCTGTGCCTTCACTATTTCCAGATCCACCTTAAAATTAATGTTGTCCTATTTGTGCTGTTATTCCAAGATCATTGTTTGGACATTTATAGTTAACGATAAATGCAGTTAACTCTGAGTTTTATGTCTCTGAGATAGTTATCTTTGTCTTTCATCACTTTTCTGTTAATGCATGTGACTCTGTGGTTTGCTTAGGGAATAATTAGGCTTAAGTTGAACATAGAAACTTCAGGGGATGAGAGTCTGGGAAGGAATCATGATGTCAGTCTTGGTCCCAGGAGATTACTGTTTAGCAAATCTATCACTGTATAATAATGGGCACTAATTAGTCTTTGTATTTGGAAGTCTTAAGATAACACAGGAACTAAAGGTAAATAAACAAAAATGTACTGCTAACATTTCATCCCCTGGATTTGTCAAATAACAGCTAAATTGGCATGGATGGCCAGTAACCTGGTATTGAGCCTTTCAATAAAGGTGCATAAATGGCTACAGAATTCATTAGAGGATGAATTTGCTTTTAGGATCTATATATTTCCCTCAGAATCCTCCCTCTCTCATCTGTCTGTCTATTCTTGTGTGCTTGCTTATTTTTGCCTGGGTGTTTGTCATGACCATTGAAAAATTACTTGTAAGGATTCTTTGGGCTTAGGATGAATGGCCTTTTTTTCAGAGGATTTGCTTTTGCTTTTGCCAGGTGCTTCAGCCACACTACTAGTCTGAGACCACTTTGACCTAAATTTACTGCTTAAAGTTCTTTAGACCACCCAGGTGATGTAAATTTGAGTTGCAATTTTGCACACAAGGGCCAGCTTGTGAATACAGCTTCTCAGGGGTCCCACCCCCCTACTTACACTCTCAATGCCAAGGCAAATTCTTTGCAGCTTTTCAGGGTGGGACGTGGGTTTATTCTGGTTCACTCTTATTTTTAGGATGTGACTCTTTGGAACCTCAATCAGGTTTTTATTGCCTTGGGTGAGTTTTGGTCATTGATTTCTGTTTCCCCTATGAGGCTGTCAAAATCAGTTCAAATATGACCCATCAGCAAATCTGCCCCTATCCAGAGAAAAGTACCTCCCTGCTTGCTTAGCTCTTGAGTTCTTGTTTTCCCACAGATTTTGGGCTGCTGGTTTCCTACCGTCTTCTCAGCTATTTGATATACCCAGCATTTTCATTTATTTTCATCGAAGGATCTGTTTATGTAACCTAGACCCTCATTGGTGGAAACAAAAATCTTTCTCTCTTCTAGAGTCCTGTGGTCATTAATGTTTCCTATCATGTTTTTGCCTTACCTGACCCATAGTGTTCTTACAAAGGGCGCACTTTGAAAACAAGTAAACTTAAATCAGAAATATTTAGGTGAATCCCTTTTCTCCTACAAAGTGCTAAGACACAGGTGCGGGTGCTCCCCTTGTCTAGGTAATAACCATCCTTAGTGGTGTGTAGTATCCAGGGACAGACTCAGTGTCAGTTCAGTTCATGTGCACACCTGTCCAAAAGGCCCTTTCAACACTTCTCCTTCCTGTTCTCCTGGAGTGCTCTGAGGTCACCACGCTGCTCCAATGAGACTCCACCCAGTGAAGTTCTTAACACTTCCTGGCTACTCCCAGGAGAGAAGGAACTGGGCCCCTGCTCTAGTGTGATCCTGCTGGGACCTTGAGGCACTCTGGGACTGCTAAAGCCTATCCATGCCTCCTCTCCTCCCGGGTCTGTCTGGATGGGCATACGCCATGGCTCCTGCTGGCACAGCGAACTCTTTCCCAAGCCCAACACCATACACAGGACACCACTGCTTTCTCAAACTCACCCTGGCCTCTGAACCCCTTTGTTCCTCTCCTCATGAAGATTAAATCAAGCTTTTCAGTAAGGTTGATTACAAACATTGGATTTGTGAGAAATTTGGTTTTCTGATTCCTTCTTCCTACTGTTTTGATCACCAAATAATTTTTTTCAATTTAGAATAAGTTGGTGCACATGATGGAAATATTTTTTTCTCTCTACAAAAGAGCAACTGTATTACAGCTTGACATATAACCTGCCTCTGACATCACTTGGTATGTGAAGTGACTTCCATCTGTTGGCTAGTATCATTTCCTTTAAAATTTTATCAGCCACTCTTTTCTGCATTTCAAATTTATTCTAGAAATTGATTTTGCTATGACTAGCATTGTAAAAATATGACTGCAACACAAACATGACAAGCTCAAGCTGTTGAACCCAGGTATGAACTGTTGGCAATAAAAGTATATCGCCTTTGAACTCTTGGATTTTCTAAAACAGTTATATTCTCATATCATATCAGAAACTACATCATGAAAGATGATCATTTCTATACTTGTTAATTTTTGTTTTCAGTATATAGCTAATATCTGTTTTATATGTGTTGTTATAAAACTACTGATTTTTATTCACTAAACAACTTTATCCAGTATAATACAATCACCTGTTTTTTTTTTTATTAATGTTGACTGTATGTTTTAAAAGTCACTTGCAGACTTGACTTAATGGCTTAAACTACCAACCGTAAAGTCTGACATTTATCCCCGTGACCTCAATTATCTGCACCCTTCCCCAATCATTATTTATTTATAGATAAGAATATAATTCATGCCTTTCCAATTTCTACCAAAGTCAGCAGCTCAAAACATTGGTGATGCTTTTATTTTCACATTTTTCCTCCTATTAAAAACCCAAATTAAATTTTTGGTCCTCCACTGGTGGTCCCTTAGTATCTTATTTTGTTTTCCTCGGGTTCTCTAAAATCCTTCCTCTCCTTAGTTCCTGTCAAATCCTCACTTATGTATTTGTTCACTTCAATCACTCAACAAATATTTATTGAATGACCCAACCAGGTCTGTGCTTACCATAATTAACTATCGCTACTAAAGCCTTATAGTCTTTAATTACAGTTTTTCAGTTCATTCAAACTCCCTCTTTAAGCCTTTTCTAAAGACAGGATTTACTTTTTCTAATTGCAACACCTCACCCACCACCTTTATATTCTTTCAACCTTCTGCTCAATGAATCTTACAGTGGCACTGAGCCAAAAGCAATAAAATTCCCAACTGACTTATCGTACATTTTTAAACTCTTTTATTCTACTATGTTAAAATTAGACATTATTTGCTTTTTATTCATGCTGCTCCTGTTTTTAAAATGCATTTTTAAAAGAACCTTAACATTTTAGTTCTGGAAGGGAAATGAAAAGTTCACCTCAAGCCCTGCGTATCACAGCTGATGGACAGTGCTTAGGGCTTTGTCAAACACTCTCCTACAGCCACGAAGCTGCTGGTCTGATCTCGAACTGCACTCCTAGCACTTTCTCTTTATCACATGCCCTTTGAAAGAGGCCCTACCCATTTTCTACAGCTTCATTTCTTTTATTGACTGAGAAATATTTTCCATAAATTAAAAAATAAAGAAAGAAGTGTGAATTGGTATCAGAAAATCATGATTCTCCTCTAAACTTAGCATTTTGGTTTGACATTCTGGAGATAGAAAATATAGCTTTACTATTTTGAGATATTTTTGATTGATCAACCTGTATCTCTTCAGATGAAAGTCAATCCACTCCCTTAATCTCATTCGCTTTTCCTTAAGCCTTATCAAACGGCTTAATCATTTTATCAAAAAGAAAAAAGAAGAAAAGATGCCAATGATAGCTAGTATTAGATAAAATTATTACCTGAATGTTGGGTGAAATTCAGTTACACACTAAAGCCTCAGTCTTTAATACTCAGACTTTCCAGTTTTATCTCTAAATTCACCCACTTCCATTGTTTCCTAAGTTCACAAAATACCATGAAGTTGATTATAGTGACTAAGTAGGCCTGCCAGGTAAATCTACTGAAATTGCTGAATCCCAATAGAGACTAAATTATATGAATAACTAAAGCTCTTGAGCCACTTGGGTCACTAACACAATAATGTTTGAGTAATCACTGACAAATAAAGCAACTTTTTTTTGCATTTATCCTTTGTGTGTATATTAGCCATATAAGAAGAGATCTAATAAAACCTAGACATTAAAATTCCAACTGCAGAATTTGCATATTTGGTTTCTAGAGCTTGTTTTGTTAGAAAATCCCTACTCTGTTGTGACCTGTTTATCACCGGCATTGAGCATTTGTTACGCCACAGGCGGTTCCAGTGGTTCTAGTGCTTTAGCTCACTTAGTCCTCCCCAACTCACGAAGCAAGCTGGTGAGCAAATAGTGTGATGGGGACTCATGTAACTGAAATAGGTCTTTAGAGAGTTACCCACAGGAGGAGCTAAAACTTTATTAGCTCCTCTGTGGTTAATACATTGTTTATTTCATAGAGGAAATGAAACTATGCCAAGTAGAAAACACAGCTGGATTAGGTAACTAGTAATATATTACTGCTTCATTTGTAAAATATTTTGGCAGCCATCTAATGCTAATATCTCATGATAATAATAATGAATTCTATTTAGAGACATTCCCCAGAACTTTAAAAAAGAGTAATTGGCATAGCCTAGCAAATGCATATTATCCTCGCTTCACACACATTTCTTTCTTATGGTGTCCATATTGGAGAATCAGTTTTCTTTTTTGTCAAACTCAACGAGCATGGGTAATAGTTTTTTGTTGCCCAGCTTTACCACCATGTCAGCATTAAGCAACAAGAGCAGAATATGTTTCCACTAAAGCTGCTAATACTTAAATCACACTGTAACTGTGATTTTTAGGTGACAAAAGGAAACCAGACCACCAGTGCATTTTCAGTAACAATGTTTAATAAAAATTGTTAAACTAGAAGTCAAGACTTAAAGATGTTGGCAACAAGATAATGCTTCCATTCTACCAGGGACTAAAGACAAATGCCTGGATATTGTGAGGTTATAAAAGGTACCTTCTGGGCCTCCCGGGTGGTACAAGAAGTTAAGCCCAACACTGTGAAGCTGTCCTCAGCCTCTGCAGCATGAGTTTGATCCCTGACCGGACAGGGAGCAACCCACATGGCGCAGCAGACCTCTCCTGCCTCACCCGCTGCTCCCCTCAGCAGTGTATTTCAGTCAATCTGCCTCTTCTGTTCCCCACTCTGTCTCTGGTGAATCCTCTCACCCTCCCACACCTTTGGCCTGTACCCAAGTTCTTGTATGCATAAATAAATAAATCTTAAAAAAAAAAGGTACCTTCCATGGTGTTTGGAAGAAACATTTTGGAAAGTTCTCTTATTCTGTCACCATAAATCAGGAAAGTTCAGCCATAACCTAAGTGAAGATTTGGATTCTGGTTCAGCAGAGACTTGTGTAGAGGCCTGAGCCCACACTCATGTGGAGGAGAGCAGCACTGGCTGGTATGATTGCAGGGACTGAACTCTTTTTCTGGAAAGGGGTATATTATAATAAAGAGAGTAGTGCTGATAGTATAAATTAAATCACAGAAACCATGTCTTCACAGTTTGAGACACCTTGTATAAAAAATGCAGTCAAAAAGGTGTGTTTTCTTTACAGTTAGCTACATATAGTGATGAAAAAATGTGGGACTCATGGATGCCTGCTTCCTTTCATTTTCTTCTGTGTTTGGAGGTGATTTAGTAAGTCTTTTAAACACCACATAATGATATTAATTCTTGATGACATTATAAATTTCCCTCAAGGTTCAGAAAGATATCTTCTTTAAAAAAAAAAAAAGATTTATTTATTTATGAACACAAGAACTGGGGTACAGGCCAGAAGTGTGGGGGTGGGGTGAAAGGATTCACCAGAGACAGAGGGGGAAACAGAACAGGCAGACTGAAATACACTGCTGAGGGAAGCAGCGGACAAGACAGGGGAGGTCTGCTGCACCATGTGGGTAGCTCTCTGGCAGGCTGAGGATCGAACTCATGCTGCAGAGGCTGTGGACAGCTTCACAATGCGGCGCCCAACCCCTTGCCCCACCAGGGAGGCCCGGAAAGATATCTTCTTGATCCTTCCGGGGCCCCTAAGTGGGGGAAGGAACAAATATTTATTTTCCATGTAGCATCTTACCTCATCTTCACACTCACTTATGAAGTAGTTGATGTTCTGATCCCCATTTTATAGTGGAGAATGATAAGCCTTATTGAGGTTGAATAGATATAAATGCCATGTTTTCCATTATTCTTTTATTCTTCTGTTAATGTAACAGATGTAATGGGTTCATCTATTAGATAATGAAGATTATGCTGATTATTTAAACATGCATTTTAATTTTGGCTTTGTAGGTGCTGATTAATGTAATGAAGAAGCTAAAAAGATGATATGGTCACTTTGAGAGTGATTTTCCTCAGGGGATTTTGGAATGTTGTATAATCCGTAGAAGATGTGGATTTTTAGCAGATGCTAATTTTAAAGGCAGTTATTTAAAGGCAATAAATGTTAGTTTGGATGAGGCTCTGTGGCCAGTTTTAAGAACAGTAGTGTTTGGAATTGAACCCAGTATTTCACCTTAATAATACAAAGCTTTAGTGTTCCGGCAAGTGAATGCATACACTCAAGAATAAGTGTCCTTAGAAATAATCACAGTGACTTACATGTAACTCTAGACCTTGCCTTGTTCATTATGCGAGCCCTGCACAGTTGAGTATTCATGAGCTACAAGTTCCCAAAGTCCCACAAGCTATGGGCCTGTTCTCTGGATGTACTGGAGGTTTCATTGGTATTTCTACAGCTCAGCACAGAATTTTAATCTTTCTTGATTTAAGGAGACTGTGTAATAGACACAATCTCATTACCAGAAACCAGTTGCAGAAATATATTTTAAAAATGCACAGAGGTAACAAAACACAGCCTACAATGGAACACTGAACACTAGTGCTTGGAAGGACCAGTGTTGGGAGGGATGGTGAAGACCCATGTTGAACATTGTCATTATGGGGTTTTGAAATATTTTAGGGAGACTTCATTTAATGTATGTTGTGTTTCCATGAGAGTAATTGCCACTTCCCTGAACTATAGCGAGTTTTCCCTGCATGTTCATAATACCTTTCTTTCATTATACTCATCAAGGCTTCTTCATAAATTCTTATTAACTATCCTAGCAGCTCTCTAGAATCAGTAGTTGTATGTTTTACAAATCGTCGATGAGGACATTAAATAAAGAGATGAGGTAAATTCGCTTGGGCTTTCTGATGAGCCAATACGATAGTAGAGACAGCCTACGTTAGCAGTGTTCAGTGGTTCAGTATTTTGTTTCCCAACAGGCAGAGGCTCAGGGACATGTGAATGATAATTAGAATGAAGGGTTTCTTTTAGAGATTGTACCAAGTTAATTGTGTGCCATGAAACATGATATTGCCTCATTTTCAGTGTAAGAGCTAATGTCATAAATGCTACAGCACACGTGTTGATTCAGATAATTATACATATTCTTATTTGCTTTTAAAAAACACATGATCTCTGAGATAGAGAAAGTGTGTACATTTGAATTTTTCTGTCCTTTTTGTGTGTGTATTTATTTTAATGAGATTGGGAACTGAGTCATTTCTTTGCTGCTAATTCATCTTTTGTTACCTTCTTATGTCCAGGAACATAAAAATTCTGGACCCATGTGTGTCTACAGGATATTATCCTGCTTGGAATTGTGTATAGAGGCATGTGAAATAGAGGGAGACTTATTACTTTAAAAAGTTGATATAGGGCCTCCCCTGATGACGCAGCGATTGAGCACTGGACTGTGGAGCTGCCCGCAGCCTCTGCAGCGCATGTTCAATCCCCGGCCGCCAGGTGAGGGTCCCACATGGCATGTAGACCTCTCCTGCTGCCCGCTGCTCCCCTCAGCAGTGTACTTCGGTCCTTCTGCCTCTTCTGCTCTCCACTCTGGCTCTGGTGAATTCTGTCACCCTCCCGCGCTTCTGACTGTACCGAGTGCTTATATAAATAAATAAATAAATAAATAAATAAATAAATAAATAAATAAATCTTTAAAAAAAAAGTTGGTATAGATAGAGGTTTAAGGAAAGAGAAGCATACAAAAATCAGGGGAGATGTATGGGAGAAATTTGATCCTATAGACCAGGGGTTAGTAAATTACGTCCTGTGAAACAAATCTAGACCCAGTCTGTTTTTTGCTGTGTTGGTGGTTTGGTTTTTTCCCCTCAAATGTTTTGGTTGCATTAGCGTTGAATTATAATGCTATGTAGGTTTCAGTTGTGCATCATAACAAATCAATGCATATATATTTATATAAACATTTTATATACATTGATATTTCTATATATTATATATTTATATTATATATACATATATTTATATAAATGTACATGTCATATAAATCTATAATAAATCATATATTATGTAATTATATTGTATGACATCACATATATAGATTATCTATGATATATGTACTTCTAAAAATATGTATATTACATTGTGTTCATCCCTAAAACCCCAGCCTATTTGGGTATGGTTTATAAGCTAAGAATGGTTTTATTTTTTTAAATGTTGGGTAACAAATCAAAGGAAGCATTACATACATGTGAAAAGCATATGAAGTCTAAAATTTCAGTGTATATAAAAAAAAGATTACTGAAACAAAGCAATGCCCATTCATTGACACATTTTCTGTGGCTGTTTTCATAGCACAGATGAGGATTTGCAATAGACCATAGGGCCTAGAAAGCTGAAAATATTTATTATTTGACACTTTAAAAAAAGTTTGCCACCTCCTGCTGCTGAGAATGGGGGTTCAGTGTTCAGTTCTGACGTGGGTGAGTGACCCGGGGGCATGTCATTGACATCTGAATTTCTGTAAAGATATTATTGAGATTATTGTTCATTCATTACAATACGTGATGTTCTCTTTATAAAATTTATGGGAAAAATTTCTGTCGGGTCTTAGTATCAGAAAGGTTATATATTTCAGGAGTTTTTGGTTATTTTTTGTGTTTTTGTATAATCCTTTAGAAACTGCACTGTGACTGTCCAAGTTTTCCCCTATAAGATTTCCTACCACAAAGCTCAGAAGTGAATTTGGGGTTAATTTTCCATTTTTTGCACCAACTTCATGCTGGGTGCCATTTCACTTTATGTCCCTATGTTATTTTCTCATTTATTTTTCTCATCCATTTAGAAACAAATTTTTGCTGTGCTTTAAATATCTAATAAGTCACTACACAGAATATTAAAGAAATATTTGAACTTTAGCTCCTGAAATTCAGAGCTTGCCTCATGGTCCCACCTCAGACAGCTCTTCACCTCCTCCGTATATTTTTGTGACTGTCCAGGCTCTGTGTCTTCAGGGCCTTATAGAAACTAATCCTTGAAAGGATCATTGAGTGGTTTGTGGTCTAATGTTCTCCCTTTCCTGGAGGCATCAAGAAAAAGACATAGATACAACCCAAGTTTGCCAGATTTCTTCATCTAGAGTCTACAGAACTTAGAAGGGTTGTCAACTTAAATGGGGAAAATATTTCTTATAAACTATAACAGAAATGTACCACTTTCTTTAATGACAAGTACAGGCAAAAGACTACATATAGGTTGTGCTTGTGAACATGTCACCAACTAAAAGTCACAGATTTTCTCATATCCATTGTGTGTTGCTGATATAATAAAAAAGTCTTTGTTCCTTATTTCTACAAAATTCAGTTTGCTGCAAAATTATTATAGCTATCTAAACAACTAGATCTTATTACTTAATATATTGATAAAGAAGTACATTTATTACAGTGCTATGATGTTTTAAAACAATTTTTATAACTATAGTTCTTTTTTTTTCCCTTTGCAACACTTTGTGCTTTATTTTATGCATTTAAAACAAGTTTCTGAGAAGGAACCCACAGGATACCAAAGAGGTTATTGACTCAAAAAAGGATAAGAAGTCTCTGTGCCTGGGTGCACACACATTTTTTATGTTCAGCTTCAGAGGATAAACAGATTCCCCTACAGTCTGATAGTTGCAGCTTAAGAATTCAGGCCCTATTAGCCAATATTCAAGATATCAGGCCACATAGAGAAGTTTTATGTTTTAAATCTTCATTCAAACAAATCACTTCTATGAATCTACCCAGGCTGCCTTATTAGTCATAGTATTGGTTATGGCTGTCGTCATTTAGCATTATCTCTCTCTTTCATAAAACAGGGAGTGTATATGTCCTCATAAAACAATTATCTTGGCTTTTTGCCATAGTTGCATGATATTATTCAATAAGAAATTAAAAAACCTACCACTTTCACAGTCTTTGATTTGTAGTTTGTATTAAAGAGATCTGAGTTAGAATTTTCAGAGCCTGATATATATATATATATTCAGAAGTGAACTTTTGCTGTGCTTTAAATATCTAATAAGTCTCTGTACACTTTTTAAGAACTACACAAAACATTAAAGAAATACTTAAATTTGGAATGGGGTAAAAAGTACAAATGCGATCAGACTTTAATGACATAACACTTCTCATGTCTGTGCTTTGAATGGTTTTGTTGTTGTTTTAATAATAAAGTATATTTATTGTTCATGAAGGACTCAAATGAGAACCTTATTCTCAGTCTCATTTGTGTGTTGCCAGCCTCTAGTTAAAAGTCACTTTATACCTGCCAAGGCTTTATGCTTCCTTATATTCCATTTATTATGCTGATATTCAGAATTCTTCCCTGAATTCATTGTGATCTTCCCTTTATTTATTCTTCTCAACTTCTATTGAGATCTGGGTGGGACCTTTGAGATTATTTTAGAGATCATCTAGTCTGGTGTTTCTCAACCCTGCTAAACAAAATACTGAACCTGGACACCACTCCCAGAGAATCTGATTGGTCCGTGTTGGATTCTTTAACAGCTGGCTAGGAAGTTCCTTTGATCACCCTGACTTGAGAACCACACCTAGCCTAATCCTGCACCACACAAATGTGGATTGTGACGTGAGCACTCCCACCTCCACCACCCCCAGTTAGCTAGCTAGTAGTAGATGGATTTTCTCTACTTCAGAATGCTATATGCTCTTTTCTTTCTTTTTTTTTTTCCCCAAAAATTGACTCGTTAGTGCAGACTTTTGTGATTGCTGCATTCCTTGTGGATATTAAAAATTAAATATTCCAGCTGTAATGTTTAAAAGCTTGCCATCCGTGTCCTGTTTTACCATTACCTAATGAGCAGGCTGCTTTCTGGAAAACTTGGAAAACATTTTTTCTTAGTTGTTCTTGGCTGTGGTGACTTTTTCCCTGGAAATTTGCTCCATCCCTATATTGCAATGAAAAGAGTGGCCCGTTTTTGTAAGTAACTTTAGGATTTTGATCATGAGGTCTCCAGACCTCACTGCTGAACCTGGTTTGGTCCAATGGGACTAAATACAAAAGGATTCTTTTGTCACATTTGCTGGACTTGAGTATTAAAGACCCATATTGAAGAAACCTCAAAAATGAGCCTGTCTTTTCTATGTGAGTTGTGAATATAAATGTATATTACTGGAGGGGCCTCCCCGGTGGTGCAGGGATTAAAGTCGCAGCACTATCAAGCTATCATCAGCCACTGGAGCATGAGTTTGATCCTTGGCCAGAGAGCTAACCTACATGGCACGGCAGACCTCTCCTGTCTTGCCTGATGTTCCCCTTAGCGGTGTATTTCAGTAGATCTACCTGTTCTATTCCCCATTCTGTCTCTGGTAAATCCTCTCATACTCCCCCCACCCCTGTACCTGGCCTACACTCCAGTTCTTGTATGCATAAATAAATAAAAATAAATCTTTTTAAAAAATGTGTATTACTGGAAAACACATATAACTAGCTCATACATAGAAATGGTGTGCACTGATATATGAATAGTTATTATCTAATATTACACAAATGGATCAAGTTAATTTATAACATGGCAGAAGGGAAACTTAAACACCAGGGCTAACAAGAAGCTGGTTTAATTGCATTGGTGCTGACTCAGCAAATTCACATCCAAGAGCAGAGCCCTATTTATAGGAAGTTAGGGACTTATATACACTTTCAGTTTCTATAAGGTTCCTGGTGGGTTTGCATTGGCACCTGTACATGGTCAGATATGATGTGGCTACATACCAAGAGGTTTGCTGTATAGTTGCATACCAAGGAATGAGTAAATGGTCAGTAGTCATGAGACCCCCCCAGGTCCATTCTGCCTCATGGCAGTACATGGTCTAACATGAAGCAAGATTCATACCAGAAACTAAGTTGCGTGCTAGGAGCTGAGCCAAAGGTTGTTACTAAGACCCCTGGCAGGTTACCTCAGATCACCATGCTTCAACCATTGTGCCTTTTCCACCCACGCTAATCGCTAATAGACTTCTGGCCTTGGTTTATCTGTTTTTAGGTTTTGATCAACTTTATATCATTAAGTTTAAAAATTAATAACGTGCTCTCTTATAGAGCATTTCTTTTCACAGAAATTATTCACTCTTAATGCAGTGAATGAAAGGAAATGCAGTCTTTGAATGCAGGTATTTAGGTTTAAAAAATTAGATAACTCAAGCTAATGACAAGTCTTAAATCACTGGCAGGTTTTCTGCCTAGATCAAAGATCATTGTGGGACAAACCACACTCTTGCCCCTGGTCCTCAAGTATTGGTCAGGAAGGGCCCAAGCAAGAGTGAGAACATGAATGAATCTGTACAACTGATTCTTCCTCACTAACAAATAACAGTTGTTAGCAGCTTGAGTACTGTAATACTCTCAGATTTGGGAACTAGGCTCACTATTTTCATTAATACTGGAGTGAACCTTCCTTTATTTGGTCTTACTTAGCCTAGTTTCACACTATAACCCATTTTAGGCCTATGCGTTGCAAGTTTGAATTGAAAATGGATTTGGGGGGGGCGTGGGGGAAGCTCTATTGGTTTTGGCACCTGGATAACAACATACTCCAGAAACAAGCTGTCATTCATCAGTGGAACACACTGGATTTCTGTCTTTCAGTTCAGGAGTCAGGGCCAGGAATCACGGTGGGTCTGTGGAAGGATGAATTAGCATTCTGTTAGAAAAGTGCTGGGTCCCTCCTGACATACCTAAAATGCCCTCTTTTATACAGCAGCAGCAATGGCCCAATTTTTAAAACTTTATTTAAGTATAATATGCATATGGAAAAATATGTAAATCTTAAGTGTACTGCCCAAAGAATTTTCATAAAGTGAATACATTTGTGTAACCAGCACCTACATTACAAAACAGAATATTGCCTGAATCCCAGAAGCTCCTTCCAGTTACAAACTCTCTCCTGATGTAACAATTCAACCATTCTTGCCTGGTTTTGAACTTTATGTAAACAGAATTGTATGTTATATACTCTTTTGTGTGACTTCTTTTGCCCTTGAATTATGTTTGTGGGAATCATCACATTGTCTGTGTGTGACAGGAATTGGTTTATTCTCACAGCTGCATAGCAGTGCTTCTCAACCGGCATGGTTTTGCCCCTTAGGGGACACTAGACAAGATCAGGAGACATTTTCAATGGTTGTCACAACTGGTGATGTGGGAACTGTAGATGCTAACCCTCCTAAAACATGTAGGACAGCCCCCCCCCCCAACAAAGCCCAAAGGATTATTAGTGCCAAGGTTGAGCATAATATTCTGTCATGTTAATATACCAAAATTTATTTAGCTGTGTATTCCTGAGAGCCTCAACTTCAGCATTTGTGAACATTTTACAGCTCAGACCTGGCTTTGTGAAATCTTGAAATCAGGAGAACCACAGTCTCATCAAACTAAGGAAACTATCAAACATGAGATTTGTTTCTAGGCTATAGGTCACAGACAAAACTTGTATATTTTGGAACCTCTATAAGAATTTGAAGAGATACTGAATGAAAAAATAGATGAAAATAGGTTTTCATCAAAGAATGAAGAAATGATTGTTCTTAAAACAATTTTATTGAAATACAACTTTCATATTGTAAAATTTATCCAATGTAATGATAACAATGGTTACAATTCAAAGTCTTAGTGAATATACAGAGGTGTGCAACCGTCACCACAACAGAAGTTTAGGACATTTACGTCACCAAAAAGATCGCTTGTGCTCATTTGCATTCACTTCTGTTCTGTTTTCTTTGTTTGTTTGTTTTTTAAAGATTTATTTATTTATTTATACAAGCACTGGGTACAGTCAGAAGCACGGGAGGGTGAGAGAATTCACCAGAGCCAGAGCTGGGAACAGAGCAGGTAGACCGACGAAATACACTGCTGAGGGGAGCAGCTGGCATGGCAGGAGAGGTCTACACATCATGTGGGACCCTCACAGGTGGCCAGGGATTGAACCGGCGCTGCAGAGGCTGCAGGCAGCTTCGTAGCCCAGAGCTCAACCACTGCGCCACCTGGCTCTTATCCTGAGCCCCAAGAAGCCAACAGTCTACTTTCTGTCTCCAATTTTTAGTTCCTTTTTGTCAGTGCTTCCTATTAGTGGAATCATAAAACCTGTGGTCTTTTATACCTGACTTCTTTCACTTACAGAATGTTTTCAAGGTTAAAAAATTCTTTTGTATGGATATGTCATATTTTCTTTATCCATCTATAACTGATGGATATTTGGGTTTCCAGTTTGGGGCTTTTCTGAACAGTGAACACAAAGGATTCTGGAACACAGTTAGGTAAGTTATTGACACAAGTAGGCTTTTGAAGAAGGGACATGTCATTGTTAAGGATAATTTAAGCAATTTAAAAAATTAGAATGAGACAGTGATAAGACTAGTGAATGGCATAAATAATTGCTTGATTGTACTGAAAGAAGTGATTAAACATGAGTCATTTTATAATCTTATGAAAAATAAATTATCTCTCTTAAGGACAGACCTTTGCAAGAACAAATATGCATAGGACCAGGATAGTGTAGATATAGGAACACTTAGGTGGAAGTCAGGGCTTATACTTTACAGGAATGTGAAAATCACGTACAACAATAGCATAGAGTACTCTTCAAATCATAAACCAGTCTATGCAGATGAAGGAATTTACTGTTAATAAACAAAGTAAGGGCCACTCATGGAAATTGACCATTGAGTGCCAAAGGAGTTACCTAGAACCATAATAACCTCCACAAAAGGTGAATTTATGCTGAACACCAGTGGAATGAAGTGACCCCAAAATGCTGAACCTCCTCAGTGATCCATTTCATTATTCACTGAATGTGTACAAATTATGGGAACCTGTTCTTTAGTCATGTGGAATCATATGACTACATGGAATGAGAGTTGCTTGTTTTATTAGATCAGAATAATTATCCTGTAAGAGTGGGTATGAAGGGTGGGAGGATAGTGGAGAGGTTCTAAACACTTTATACTGGCTGTTACTTTCTCCTCTCTTCCCCTTATACCCCCTCCTTTCAATGATAACCTTTAACATGATATTTAGTTATCTAATTCTTAACATAATAAAAAAACCCTTCGTTTTGTAATAGCATAAACAAGATAAGAAATGTTCTACATTACAAAAAGATATCAGTTCCTTTAGTATTTCCTTCTCAAGGATTTGTTTGTACAGGATTTCATAGATAGCATGTACTCAGGCAGATAACATGAAGATGATCCACTTAAAAATTTAAGAGAAAGCAAATCTTCTGTTGAATAAGTTTTGTTTTATTTTACCAAAAGGTCAAACCCATATTGTTGGCAACCCTATAAATGTTTCCCAGGCTTATTTGGCCAACAACTGTTAGGGGGAAATGATGTCCTGAGTTAATTCCATACAGGCTTTGTGGACTCCACCCCCACCCCAGACTAAAGCCATCAAGACATTGGGAAAGACAAATCCCATCACCACCAAAGGGAGGGTGGCTGGGACCTGAGGGTGGAGTTGGGCAGCCAGGTTGGATATAAAAACCAAACACGTGGGCCTTGGGGTCTCTCTGGCTCGCAATCCCTCGCCTCCTGGCTTCACTGCTCCTGGCTGGCGGTGAACTCTGAGAGCGCCATTTTGGGATTCCTGATCGGTGGATCGGGTAGGACTCATTTAAAACTTTGTCTCCCACTTTTCTCCCAGAGCTGTACATTTCCTCATTTCCCCTTCCCTTGTAAATAAACCTTTTATTAACCTTTCACGTGTGCCTGCAGTAGAGCATTGATAAGTCCTTTTAAGCGCGCGGGTGAGGACCCACAGTCAGGCACCCCGTTTTGTATCGGGGTTGCTCTACAACACAACCATTATTATTTCAAAGAAATCCTTATCCTAGGAGACAATCTGAAGAAAATTTGTGAAATGTTGATATGACATTATAGATTGAAGTCTCAAATGAATCAAGTTGATTATTTTATTTATTTATTTTTTGACAATTTAGCTCAATTTTAATAGTGTTTCCCAAGCATTACTTTGACCAGGTACCCAGGTTTAAGTTATGAACATTAACAGTGGCCATTTATATACCACACTTGAATTTGGAGGACTTAACCAGTTTCTAATAGCCTGTTTTGTATGCTGCTTATTCACATATGTCCATTAACAAATGGAATGTTGTCTGTTACATTTATTTGTTTGTGAGTGTTTTCTGGAAAACCACAGTATCTGTGAAGACCGATTTCCATGCTGACATTGCATGTATCTAAGTATTAATAATGCACAGAATTAGAACAAGAGAGCATATTCAAACACTAGCATGCTCCATTCCCCTTTTTATTGCTTGTTTTGCTTAGTACTCCTTAGAACAAAAATAAGAAATCTCCAATTCAACGTTCAACTGCCAAAGAAAGAATAACAGCAGGGCACATACTTAGAGCTCAAATGAAAATTGTAAGCACTAGCTGGCGCAAAACAGCAGACGGTGGTGGTTATATATGTGTGACCTCATGATCTACAACTTCTCAGTCAGGATCCTCCCAGACAAAGTAACTTATACCAACATGATTTAGATTCAAGTATACACATGGAGTATCAGTATGTTCTTTGGGAATTTAAGAACTCAAAAATATCCAAATTTGAATTCAGGTCTTTGGGAAGTGAGTATCTTGTACTAAGCAACTGTGCTACATTTCTACTGCAATAAATCATTTGGGATGATTATACCTTAGGCTATCCTTGGTTTTATCCAGTAAAATGTAGAGGGTACAAAGAGGAAAGCATGCCAGCCAGTTAAGGGTTCAACAATGCATGATTTTTATTCTCTTACTCTGAGAGCTTGTATCAAAAAAATATATTAAACCAAGGAAAATAACTGAAGACTTATGTGCCTCTTGTGCTTTAAAAAAGAAAAAAAAGAGGTTGAGTGCCACTTCATTCCTATTTTTTCCAGTCATTCCAGATTTTTAAAAAAAGATTTATTTATTTATGCATATTATAACTAGGGTACAGGCCAGAGGTGTGTGTGGGGGTTAAGATTCACCAGAGACAGAGTGGGGAACAGAATAGGTGCATTGAATGAAGTACACTGCTGAAGGGAGCAGTCGGCGAGTCAGGAGACACCTACTGCGCCATGTGGGTAGCTCCCTGGCCGGCCAAGGATTGAACTGGTGCTACAGTGGCTGTGGGTGGCTTCATAGGTTGCATCTTAACCCCTTGTGCCACCAGGGAGGCCCTCATTCCAGATTTTTATAGTAAATAAAATGAGGTGGTTTGGCTCTACTATTACTGACCATAAATAATATAACATTTGGCACAAATCATCCATCAACTGCATTGCTGCACTCACTCAACCGAATTATTTGTCATGAAATCTTATCTTCAATATTTTTTAATTACCCAATCTTAGTTGAATCACCATTTGTCATCTTTAGCGTGTGAACTAAAGTTCTAGTATTCTAGCTGCCAGAAAATGTGACATCTATATAAATAATAGAGGAAGTGTAATGTTGGAAAATGTAAATGACATCCATGCATTTTAATTCATATTTTTACTGTGTCAATTCAAAGGCACTCAAGTGTTACAAATGCCCAACACAAGAAGAATGGAAGGAGCAAGAAAGGGAGGGAGGGAGGGATGGAAGAAATAAGGGAGGGAAGGGGAAGGAAAAGGAAACAAACGTGCTCATCTGATCCAGATTTTCATTTGGTTAGTTATGTATATTAAAGTTCTGTTTGCTCATGGTTTGCTGAGTTAGCTCTTTTCTGTGAGTCTCCAGAATAACAAAGGGTAACACCTTACCCCTCTCCCAGAGTCTCACTGGTACAAATCCACAAAGAGACAGCATCTCAGGAAGGTACACATCATTGAGTAACACTTGAATTCCTTTGAATTGACATCATCAGCACTAAAGGCTGATTTTTCCATTGAACCAAGAAAACCTTTGCTTTGGGGAAAGATTCACATCTAACATTCAAACAAGTCATCTTAGAATGTACACCAGTGATACACACTGATGATTTCCTAGGGCTATAAAACTGCTTTAATTTGATTCAAGTTGTTCTCCATTCTTTTTTTTTTTAATGAATTTTATTTTTATATTCCCCATACAATTGCAACCCCCTTATTTTGACCCCAATCCCTCTCCTCCCTGCCCCCCACACCCATAGAGTGTCTCTGGTTCATAGTTGTTTGTTGATTTTGATTTTCACTTTCTTATAGTTATTCATTTTCCTGGTCCCTTATTTAAGTTTTCTAGATTCCTGCTATGAGTGAGACCATCCGGTATTTTTCTTTTTCTTTCTGGCTTATTTCGCTGAGCATGATCCCTTCCAGCGTCATCCATGTTGCTGCAAATTGCATGTGTTTATCTTTTTTGAATGCTGAGTAATATTCCATGGTGTATATGTACCACATCTTCTTGATCTACTACCATGAGATACCACCTTACACCAGAAAGAATGTTCTCCATTCTTGAGATGTAGCTTTAAGATTAAGTCCTTAAGGGGCCTCCCTGGTGGCCTAGGGGTTACGTCTCAGTGCTATCACCACTGCTGCCAGAGTTTGATTCCCTGCGGCCTGAGTTTGATCCTGGCCAGAGAGCCCGCTGCTGCCCGCTGCTGCCCTATGCAGTATATTTCAGTAGGTCTCACTGAAACTCTGTCTCTGGTGAATCCTCTCCCCCACCTCTGGCCAACACCCAGATATTCTATGTAGAAATAAATAAACCTTAAAAAAAAAAGATTAAGTCCTTAAAATAGAAAGAACGTGTCTGATAATTACACAGAATATTTGCATTGGAGAAAAGTTATGAGGCATGGCATCGAAAAACATGTTTGAAAAAGAAAGGAAATAGTAACTAGAAATGATCAGGAAATGGCAAAGAACAGTTCCACCATAATGTCAAGCCATCTGTAGCGAGTGCTGCCATTGCTGAATGTGTCGATATTGGAAGATATGCAGATCACATAAATTGAGGGTGGCTGCAATGCTTCCTTTTTCCTCCTCTACATAGATAAGTGGAGGACGTGGGTGTAGTCAGAGCAGGGTCACACAAGAGCCTGAGAGGTAGAGTCGAATAGTTGGCTGTGCTGAGAGTGACAGTGAATCATCTAGAGGCCTCTCTTCTTCATCCAAGGCATGGAGGTAAATGGCAGCGAGGACTTTAAGCCCTGAAACACCGTTTGTAATTTCCCCGTAGATTTTTATATGTGCAGTGTATTCCAAATTATGTGGCTTTCACATGCCATCTAGGCTGGCCTGAACCATGATGTTTCAACAATATGTTCATGTCTGAAGGAATGTGCCTGACACACCGTTTCCATCATCTGACAAGAACCAGAGTCTGTGGAATAAATTTTCATTAGTGTGCAAAGTGGCTGCATAACAATCCTGAGAAACTGTGGTTGGAAATATTTGGTCCTCGTGCTAATTCATAAAGGTTTAAGCACATGGCCAGAGACTCAGGATCTTAGTAGCTTTTTAAAACTGCTTCTGCTTATTCAGATGAAATCTCTTGCATACTACATAGCAGCAAAAATAGTGACTTGATATACAGAAGGCACAGTCATTGTCAATCCATTTATAATTATATCGTATCAATACACGTTGTCCACAAAATCAGCAAAATAGTTGGTGATGATTTTGGTGCAATATTAATGAAGAGTGAAGTGAGCTCATTGGTTAATCCATTAAAAAAAAAATCCTAGTTTTGAAACTTAGCTCTCATTCTCATCCTGTTTTCCCTTTGAACTCCTGACTATACCCAGTCCCCTCCACTTACCTATGTAGAGGACGCTAAAAGGGAGCATTGCAGCCACCCCCACTTTACATGTTGTGTTTGTCTTCTACTTTCAACATGTAATCAGCAATGGCTTCATTTGCTACAGAGGACTTGATATTCATGATGGGACCTAGGTGTTTTTTTTGTTTTTTTTTTAGCATTTTTTTTTTTAAGAAGCATGTTTTTTATTTATTTGTTTTGTTTGTTTGTTTTGTTTATACATGCACTGGGTATAGTCAGAAGCGCGGGAGGGTGAGAGAATTCACCAGAGCCAGAACGGGGAGCAGAGCAGGCAGAAGGACCAAAGTACACTGCTGAGGGGAGCAGCGGGCGGCAGGAGAGGTCTGCGCGCCATGTGGGACCCTCCTCTGGTGGCTGGGAGCAGCCGGGGATTGAACCAGCGCCGCGGAAGCCGCGGGCAGCCTCGCAACCCAGCGCTCAACTGCAGCGCCACCAGGGAGGCCCGGGACCTAGGTTTTGACTTGATTAACAGGGTAACTGTTGCAGAAGTCACTTTCTGTCTGCTTCTGTGAAAACAACCATGGGGGCATGAGATTAAAGGTAGATCATGTCATTCCAGTTGTAGATGCAAAGGTAAGCTGTGTTTCTCAGGCAACCCTCCCAGCCTGTGTATATCCACAGGAAGCAATTTACAAGTTTCATGAGAATTCCATTCGTGGTTTGACATGTCAAGTGCACAGTCAGCTAACTCACAGTGTCAGCTTGACCTTGAACCCTATAGACTATTTGCCTCTTCTTTCTGAATCTTAGCTTTCATGTCTTGTAAGATCCATCCTTATTGTGTATCACTGTAATTTGTTCATTCCTTTTGTGTAGTGTTTATGATTTATTTACCAGACTGCTATTGAAAGGCAGTAGAAAGTCTTTCAGTGTTTTATCTACCCCATAAGATAGGTGCCTTTATTCCATCCATTTTGCAGATGGGAAACTAAGGCTTTGTTCATCTTTGGAATGCATTCACCTCAAGTCATGTAGAGTCTAGAAAGTCTTGGCACCCAACTCGCCTGATTTGAGACCCCATACTCTCCACCTTCACTCCAACACGCCTCAGTGCCTGACTGAGCTCTTTCATGAAACAGTTCTTTGGTCTGTTTCTATCTTTCTTTTGCTGCCTTAAAGGATTCAAGTTTGAGATTGAGGAGCTAGACCAGGAGACGGATCTGTCATAAGGCTTCACATAACCTCCCTCCTCCCCCTGGGTCTACAGTGTTGTTTACTAGGCGCAGAGTAGGGACTCTCACAGCTGGTCCCATCTATTCACCTCATGTGTCCAAATTCCTGGGAAATACAGTGTAGGCTCAAACTGGGCCCTGTTATTTTGGCGTATCTTTGGTTTTAATTGCTTAAGTTCCACTTTTTGCCATGTGGAATGTAAAGAAATCCAAGGACTGTTTCGCAGTTTTGCTTGTTTGTTTATTTTCCCTATATTGAGAATTTCTTTTCTGTTATTAAGACTTCTTTGTATAGAAAAAGCAACGTTAATTCACACTTTATGTTTTTTAGAAAATTCTCACAAATGCTTTTTCTTCCTAAGAGATATTCTAGGAGAGGCTACAAATTAATATTTAAAGGAAAGATCTATTTCCTAGTCTTGTGTCAGGAAACCCCATACTAGGAAGTTTAGAGGAGATCTGTTCTTGACTTCCCCCTGGATGGGAACCGAGGGGCCTAAATAAAGCCAGCCACTCCCCAGTTCTCTTGTCAGCAGAAAATCAGATGATCTGCTGCTGCATCATTTCCTGACCAGTTAGGACTAGAACAGAAGTTTGTTGGCAATTCTGGGTGATGAAAAGAGAGTTGAGAGGAGACCTGCATGCCCTTTACTCAGAGGCCAGATGACCCTACTCAGAAAGACAGATCCTACATTTTTGTTTCCTACTCTGGAAAATAAACAATTTTGATACTTTTCAAATCTTGATGGAAGATTTTCTTCTTTTAATGACAAAATTTGTGTTTGTGTACATAGGTACATATAAATTTTTAAAGACATTTTATAAAAGTTCAAAGTATAGGCTGTTCTTTGTAGAACTTCATGCTTTTCTTCCAGTTACTCGTTTCCTCTGTGGAATCTGTGAGGCATGCCAGCTGGAAGAATGAAAATCCTTGGCCCTACCTCAGCCTTCTCCCTAGAAAAACATGAAGTCATTTTACTCACTGGTTGATAGAGGGGTTAGATGCAGCTATTTTGCAATGTTTGAATTCAGTCTTCTTGAATTCTGAAATTTCCTTCTCTTTCTTTCACTGTCTTCATATAGTTCTCCTTAGGCTCTTCCCAAGATTTTGTATTCCAACTCAACCACCCTTCTGCCAATGAACCCGCTCTTCACTAATTTCAAGGTAATGTGTGAAAGCTGCATGATGCTAATATAGGGTATTAGGTTTTGTTGGAGAAATTATCTAAACCTTATGTCTGAAATTTCAGAACTAGTTGTAAAATTGTAGTCTCTTAAGATGACACATACTATTTTCCGAAATGGAGTTGTTTTTACCAGTTAACAGTTTGGAACCAAGACTTTCAAATCATCTTTTCCCCTCTGATTGACACCAGCAAAGAAGAACATTCCTTTGAAAAGAGTTTCTAAAAAAAGAATTTTTAAAAATGGACATCAAAAGGGATAAAGCACAGAGACCAACATCTTCAATGTTCAAGTGACAAATGATTCATCGCTAGGCCTTATTTTCTGAGCATGTGCCCTTAGTAATCTCTACCTAGCTCTGTCCTTAATAGTGCCACATGAGGACCTCCCTGGTGGCGCAGTGGTTGAGTGCTGGGTTGTGAAGCTGCCCGCAGCCTCTGCAGCACCGGTTTGATCCTCAGCTGCCGGGCGAGGGTCCCACATGGCGCGCAGACCTCTCCTGCCGCCCGCTGCTCCCCTCAGCAGTGTACTCCATCACTCTGCCTGTTCTGCTCTTCGCTCTGGCTCTGGTGAATTCTCTCACCCTGCGCTTCTGACTGCACCCAGTGCTTGTATAAATAAATAAATAAACCTTTAAAAAAAATAGTGCCACGTGAAATACAAGATGGCCAGTTGACTATGTATTTCAGATAAAAAATGGATAATTTTTTTAGTATAAGTATGTCCCAAATAGTATATGGGATACACTGTATATGTATTTGCTAAATCAGTAGTGTAATCAGAAAAATTAAAATTCGAAAAGAAAGCAAGGACTGATAAAAATAAAGAAATGGCAAGCAACACCATAAATAATATTATTCACAAAGTCAAAAGACAAAGAGCCAGTGGGAACATTACCTCCTATATGAAAAGTTTCTATAAATCAATAAGAAAAAGGCCAACAGTGTAATACAAAAATGAGGTAATGGTATCAATAAGTGTTCAAAAAAATAATAAATGAAATATAAAATAGTCCTAAATGTAATAAAATGTGTATAACATCACTCATAATAACAGAAATTCAAACTAAAATATTGAAATACCATTTTTCACCCATAGAATTGGAAGAAATCCAAAGTCTTCATAAAACACTTTGTGGCAATGCTTTTGGGAACCTGAAACACCCATGTATTGCTGTTGAAGGTAGAGATTGGTATATTCTTCTAAAGAGGGCAATGTGATTGTATGTAGCAATATTACAAATGCCCATACTAGTATTTGACCTAGTAATCTCACCTCTAAGAATTAATCCCAGAGACATATTTCTGTGTATGAGATATCAAGTACAAAGTAACTCATTGCTACATTGTTTGCTTTAATAAGAGATTGAAAACCATCTAACCATCTACCAAAAGGGAACTTATAATATGTTATGATATATTGATGTAATGGAACACTGTGAAGTGGTAAAATGAATAAGAAAAATTCTATATTTATATGGAATTTACCAAGACAGATCTGAAAAAGCAGAGTGAGGAAAGGAAGTATAAATAAATATATACATATTTAAAAATGAACTATTTGAATAAAGAAACTGACAGTATACACAAGAAAGTAACAAAAGTGATTACCTATTTTCAAGGTGGGAGGCAAGGAGACTGTGGAGATAGGAGCTGAGAGTAGAAGCAAGACTTTGGACAGAATATGGATGCTTTTTGAACAATTAAGTCATTTGAGGAACTTGGGTTCAGATTAACTTGTGTGTAGAAACTGAAAGTAAAGCATGTGAGAGATGAAGGGAAAAGATGCAAGAGATAGTGTGAAAGTGGGCTGACCAGGCAAACACAGGAGGAAATGTGAGAACTGTCTTAATAAGAGTGACTACGATCATTTGCTTAATTATTGTTTTTATAATTATTTTATTAGTAATGTAACTGCTTTAATTATCATTAGGAGCAACACTTTATTTTATTCTAACTAACTTATAGCGAGGGTTTAACTACTGGCCAAGCCCTATTTTTGTCTTATATACATGTTCTCATTTAATCCTCATGAGAGCTCACTAAGGCAGCAATTGTTATGAAAACCATTTTACTAATGAAGGAATTTGCTCAAGGCATTCAGCTGGCATCTAGAAGAACCAGAAGACCGTACCAGGGTCCATGCTCTTTTTTTAAAAAAAAATATTTATTTTTTTTAAAGATTTATTTATTTATGCATACAAGATCTGGGGTACAGACCATAGGTTTGAGGGGTGAGAGGATTCACCAGAGACAGAGTGGGGAGCAGAACAGGCAGATCTACTGAAATACACTGCTGAGGGGAGCAGCAGCATGTCTTGAGAGGTCTGCTGCGTCATATGGGTTATCTCCCTGGCCTGGGATCGAATTCGTGCTGCAGTGGCTGTGGATAGCTTCATAGTGCTTAACCCTTGTGGGAGGCCCCTTATTTACTTTTTTTTTTACTATTTATTTATTTATTTATACAAGCACTGGGTACAGTCAGAAGCGCGGGAGGGTGACAGAATTCACTAGAGCCAGAGCGGGGAGCAGAGCAGGCAGAAGGACCGAAGTACACTGCTGAGGGGAACAGCGGGCGGCAGGAGAGGTCTGCACGCCATATGGGACCCTCCTCCGGTGGCCGGGGAGCAGCCGGGGATCGAACCGGCGCTTCAGCGGCTGCGGGCAGCTTCGCAACCCAGCGCTCAACCGCTGCGCCACTGGGGAGGCCCCTTATTTACTTTTAATTGAGGAGATATTTGGATACCCTCATCAGGTATCACCACTGTGGTGCATCCACCACCAACTTACCCATAGTGCCCAAGCTCTTAACCTTTCTACCATTCTGCTGCTTTGAGAGAACATACATCCTATTGAGGGAACTGGGGTATGGAGCAAGAATGTCTGTCTTTCTTTCTGCTCAGTGATTTTTTTTAATTAATATGGTTGAATTCATCAGGGAATCAAAACAGGTATGGCTGCTCCTAAATCTGTAACTCTGCCAAGATTGAAAACACAACAACAAATTTCTATTCTTCTCACCCAGTGCTAGTCCCTGGGTAGGCACATTTTTCTAAAACTTTCTCAGCACTTGGTCCTACATCTCTCTGCCCATAATAAACACTTGAATAAACTAATCAAATTTTTCAGCTATCATGGGTTGACAAATTAGTATGAGTGAAAATACCATTTATTCAGTAAATTTTCAACTCCTACAATATTCCAGAAATAGGGTTCCAAACAAATGTGAGTGGAACTGTTACAGGGCAACCCATCTTGGGTATCTTTGGTCTGGAGTAGATGTGGGGGAGTCCATTAAACTTATTTGTGGAATCTGTTCAGGACATCCTCTCCCCCTAACAGAGCCAATTCCACAGAACTCCCAGTCTGGTGAGGCAGGCAGTAAATAACCTAAGTATTCTACTATCTTTAGTGTTCCCTAGATTTGCCTAAGCCTCAAAATTATCCAAGGCACTTTAAAAACAAACACACTACAGTTTCTTGAGCCTACCCCAGACCACTCAAATCAGAATCTCTTAGGGAGAGCTTTGGGAATCTGTGTTGTTAACAAATGCTCCATCAGATTCTTACAATTATGTCATTTTGGGGAAGGAACGAACTCTCAGTAGGAAAGAAATACTGTGTGGTCAGATGTGAAGTCCCACCCACAGACAATGGGAATATGAGCAGAAGCCTCCCAAGAATGTTTAAGCCACACCTTCATAGATGAGTAAGCAGGCAGGTACCTGAGAAAAACATGCCAAGCCAGGAGAATGTGAGTGAAAGCCTGGACTCATGGGAAAAATATTTGTTCTGGACTATGCATGGGGTTTGTGAGACTGCTTCATGCAGTTAGATGCCAAGAAAGGCAATAAGCAGAAAAAAGAGGTCATGCCCCGTCGTGAGCTCAGTAGATTTTTCTAGAAGTCACGGGGATTTTAAGTCCAGTTTGCAGGCTATTAGGGAAGTTCTTGTGAGAAATGTTAGGTAACAACAGTGAGATGGTTTGAGTGACATTTCTTAGCTAAAATTAGCAGAATTTGGTGATGTAATTGTTTTTAATGAAGGAGAAAGAAATAGAATTTAAGTTTAAGAAATAGAGTTTAAGTAATGAAGAGAAGTGTAGTCAAGCAGAAAGGAATATTCATAAAGGAGCAAGGAATGATGACAAGAACATGGGTTTCATCTTCATTGTGCTGAGTTTCAGTGGTTTTGAGGAACCATACCTGCCAGGCATTTGCATATCTGAAGATAGAGATTTGGCAACCCACAGCATGTCAATAATAGAGAGATTTGGGAAATAAGAGAGATTCACTAGGGGTGTACATGGAAGAGCAGAGGGTGCTGGCGGCAGAACTACAAGAATCCTGAGGGAAGTGAAGCAGGTAAAGGAAGAGGAATGTGTAAAGAAGCCTGTGAAGAAGAGGTGATGAGGCAGAAAAGCACAGGGAGAGAAAGATACCTTGGAAACCAATGAAAGGCAGAGTTTTCCAGAAAATAGTGGCCAATGAGATAAAATAGAAGGAAAACATCGCTTTAGGGATTATTGATTGCTCAGAGTTTTTGTTCCAATGCCTTGATTTGCCAATTCTAGTCCAGATTTTGCATGAACCTCCAGTCAAAGGTTGAATATATGACTGATAGGATGTCTGTTTTGTACAGCTTCAATTATTAAGGACTCTAATTGATTTAGTCTGGTTCACTTGAGTCAATGGAATGCAATCTGATATAATTAGAGTAGCAGGTGAGGTTGCGTCAGTAGCTGGAGGTGGGCAATCTCACTTATGGAAGTGTGCGGGGGGGGGGGGGGGGGGGGGGGGGGGGTGGGGGGGAAGAGATCAAGTAAGATAAACACTGAAGATCTTGTCAGTGAGGGTCATGATAGCAAGTATTGATTAGGCACAATTTTAAACTCTTCATATGCAGTGGCTTATTGAATTTTTTGGGCCTACTACTCAGCATAGAATTCTCATTGCAGTGGATTAGAGACTGTTAACTTTGGGTGCAGTGGTTAACTTTGGGTTGTTTATGTTATATTTGTGAAGGAAAAAACAGTGGAATAATCCATGCAAGGTTGTACTCAGAGAGTATGTGGCTCACTGGACTTACTCAAACAGTAACTTAAATAAGTGTCCAGTTTGACATTTTATTTTATGTCCAGTTTGATATTTTATTCCTCTTTTTAAAAATTTTTTTATATATTTATTTATGCATATAAGAACTGGGGTCTAGGTCAGAGATAGGGGTGGGTAAGAGGATTCACCAGAGACAGAGTGGGGAGCAGATTATCTGGATCTACTGAAATAAACTGCTAAGAGGAGCTGCAATTGAGACAGAGGTCTGCTGCACCATATGGGTTAGCTCCCTGGTCAGCCATTGAACTTACGCACAGTGGCTGGTGATAGTTTGGTAGCACTGAGACTTTAACCCCTGAGCCATCAGGGAGGTCCAGAGTCTTCTACTATTTTTTTTTTTAAGATTTATTTATTTACGCATACAAGAATTGGGGTACAGGCCAGAGATGTGGGGGAGTGAGACCATTCACCAGAGACAGAGTGGAGAACAGAACAGGCATATTGACTGAAATACACTGCTGAGAGGAGCAGTGGGCGAGTCAGGAGAGGTCTGCTGCTCCATGTGGGTAGCTCCCTGGCCGGGAATTGAACTCGTGCTGCAGTGGCTGTGGATAGCTTCATAGGTTGCATCTTAACCCCTTGTGCCACCAGGGAGGCCCCAGAGTCTTCTACTCTTAATAACTGACAGCAAGTGTTAATAAAGGCATTAATCTGTGTCTTTCACTAATGGCCTTTGCTTTGCTCTGCCTCACAAAGGCAAACTCCTTTTCTGGGGTCCAACTGATGATTGAATAAGGGAGTGTGCCTTCTGATCTTGTTTCCTTTTTCTGAGTTCCGTTAATTGAATCATCAAAATATTGCACAATAAAGGATGTCTTTGAACTGGTCAGGAATGACTGCTCCAGAATTCAGTGATTATGTTGACTGCAGAGCATGATGGGTTTGGTGACCTCTCTTATCTTTAGGAACCAACCTCCCGGTGTGCAGGGTACAGGCAGTGGAACAGAGGAATTTTTAACTTCATTGTTCTTAATCTCAGAGAGAGCAAAATATGAAAGTGCCAGCGTTTTGATGTAAACTTTTCAGAATGGTGATTTCAGACCTTTTCAAGTTGGAGAACTATTTTAGTTCACAATAACATGTTTGAGTTGGTTAACTTTGGGTTGTTTATGTTATATTTGTGAAGGAAAAAACAGTGGAATAATCCATGCAAGGTTGTACTCAGAGAGTATGTGGCTCACTGGATTTAGGTGATGACTTGGCTTTCAGCACAAACTGAAATGTGTTGGGTCACATCAACTTAAATCATTCTCAAAGAATATGGGAGACTTTTGAGAACTAGAATCACAAATTGTTATACATGGTTTGTGATGCATATTTCAAAGAATATTTTACAAGTGCAGTTGTAAGTGGAGTTCTATATACTTTATGTTTGAACTGCTTGAGCTGTGTTCTATAATGATGTCTGTGAGAAGCTTAGGAAATAGTAGGTCTCACTTTAGGAAGACTTTAGTACATAACAAAGGTGACAGATATCAAAGTTTGAAAGATGTCATTTTATTGAGTACTTACACTAAAGCATCTGTGCCAGGGAGGACCAGAGTTTGTTTAAAAATATCCACATCAGTCAATCAGCCAACAAAACATTTATTAGCCTTTTATGAGTCATTCAACAAACATTTACTGAGCACTTCATGGAGCCAAAAGTACCACCTTTGCTAATTCTCTTTCATCCTTACAACAGTTAGCAATAATTAAGATCCTACAATTTTGTGAGATTTAGAGAGATTAGGCTTAATTCCTTCAAGGTTTTAATGGAGCCAGAATTTGAACTGACTCTAAACTGTGCAACTTTAAAATCCAAATCATTTCCTCTTACCTGAGCCCTATCAAGAAATCAAAGCTACTAAGCCATGGCCACCCTCATGCAGGGTTGACAGTGAAGTCTGAAACATGACTTAAATCTACGAGGCTGTAAAACATGAGCCATAAATCTAAAATGTCCAAGTACTTGAATTAAAGTAGAAAAGGCAGAAAATCAAATGGGTAAGACATAGGTAACAGTTAAGTACGCAGATAATGGGTGAGAGTTTAGGAGAAAAGCATTAAGGAAGGCAACTTGAACCTGTGGAATTTGTGCTGAAGAACAGGTGATGTGTCTGTACTGTAGGTTATAGAAAATTATGTATGTAGTGATTAGTATGCAGGTATATATATGTCTGCAGAGATTTGTTCAGGTATGAAGAGTTGAAAGAAAATGTGCAAAGCCAGAATGAGTGAACTATTTAGGAAACCTTGACTAAACCTCTGGCTTAAACCAGATTTTCTGCAACTTAGAGTAGGAAGTGTGGTTGAAAGGTCATAGGAGCCAACTAAGGGAGGGCCGTGAGTCCCAAGCTAAGAATTAGAACTTTATTCTGTGGTGGCTAGGAAGCTGCTGAAAGTTTTAAATATAAGAGTAACATGACTCGAGAGTGTTATAAAAAATTAATGTAAATGTCAGTTGGAAGAGGCAGGGCTTCTGGGTCAAGGGATGGATGTGATGGATCCTTTACAACCTTGAAGAAACAGGGTGCATGGGGACTGTGCCCAGGAATAAGGTCCAAAACAATCAGGGCAGACCAAGTGAGATATTTATTTAGAGCAGTGGAGGGCAGTGCAGCCAGAGAGTCCAAATTATGCAAGAAGACAAGCAAAGGTAAGAGTCAGACAAGCAGTTCAGTAATATCAGTGGGATCTAAGGAGTGAAATGCGGCTGTGAATGAAAAATGAGGCAGGAGGACCTGGAACAAGTTCTATCAGGGGCCATGACACAGATGAGGCAAGAGCGTCCAGTCCAAATCTGAAGGCCATCCCGAGCCCTGGTAACCACATGATATGAAGCCAGGCCTGGATACTCACGTCGAAGTCACAGAAATGAGATAGTGAAGGCCTGAATCAGGGCATGCACAGTGAAAACTGGGATAAAAGACCCTTATATGAGTGATAACTATGAAGAATATGGATCAATGATGCAAAATTAGAGAAGAATGTAGGTCTATAAACCCTCAGTTGTTTTAAAAGCAAGTTATGTTCCAAGGTTTACTTTAGAAATTGTATTTGGGAACTTGGGAAAGTTTCATCATAAGGAAATGCTTTTAAAATAAAATCTAGTATACCAGGAATATTGCCATCCCCAGTATAACCATGGAAACAGCCAGAACTTTCCCTGTTCTTATTATCTTTCCACCTGCTTCTTTCTCAGTGTGAGTGTGAGTGATCCCTGTCCAAGTCACTGAAGGAGGATTTGGGTCCAGCTGTGAAGATTCGGGGGCATCTGTGCATGTGTAAACTCCTCTTCTGAAGGTTCTGAAAGGTACCTCCATGCACATATACCCCCAACTTCCAGCTATGTAATTCACCAACCTGAGTTCATTCTAGGGTAGTGTAAAATTCCGGGATTATTTGATCCAAAAGTGTTTGCTTTTACCCTGCAATAAGCTTCACCTAATATTTTCTCCTCCACTTTCCTGTTTTTGAAGCCAAAAACACAGCTCCTTTGAGTTCCTCTCCCAAGGGCTTTCAATTTCCTTTTTTCCTCCTTTATCTTATTTAGTCATTCCATATGGAAATGTAAGGGCTGCATATGTCATAGTAGGGGCATTGGGGAAATATAAAGGGCTGAATGTGAGAATGAATTCGTATCCATTTTGGAGGGGCAAAGGGTCAAGAGGGCACTGATAGGTGTTACCAGTTTCTCAAACAACCCCAAGTAATTTTAATTCTTCAATAAGAAGTAAAAGAACAAAATTAGCTATTTAAGAAATATGGCCAGGAAGGATAAAGAACCCAGCAGAGCAGAAGCTAAAGTGATTGTGAAATGTTTTGGTTATTGCCAGATCTTAGTAAAGTGCAGTGTTTTTAGAAAATCGACTTGATTTTTTTAGAACAGTTTTATTTTTATTTATTTTTATTATTTTTTCAAGATTTATTTATACAAGAACCAGGGTACAGGCCAGATGTGCAGGAGGGTGAGAGGATTCACCAGAGACAGAACAGGGAACACAGAACAGGCAGGCTGAGGGGAGCAGCTGGCGAGACAAGAGAGGTCTGCTTCGCCATGTGGGATTCTCGCCGGCCGCCCAGCACTGAACCCACAGAGGCTGCAGACAGCTTCACAGCATGGCGCTCAACCGCCTGCGCCACCAGGGAGGCCCTGATTTTTTTTTTTTTAAGATTTATTTATTTATGCATATAAAAGCTAAAGTACAGGCCAGAAGTGTGGAGTGTGAGAGGATTCACCAGAGACAGAGCGGGAAATAGAACAGGCAAACTGACTGAAGGGAGCAGCGGGCAAGACAGGAGAGGTCTGCTGCACCATGTGGGTAGCTCCCTGGCCTGGGATTGAACTCAGGCTGCAGTGGCTGCGGATAGCTTCATAGTGCTGCATCTTAACCACTTGTGCTACCAGAGAGGCCCCTAGAACAGTTTTAGATTTAGAGAAAAATTTAGAAAATGGTACAGTGCTCCCATAGCCCTACACCTAGTTTACCTTCTTCCTAGCTTTTCCATTTGTGTGACTGCGATCAAAAGACAATAAGGCATGGTATATATGTACCACATCTTCTTGATCCAGACTCCAGGGTGTATGGCCAGAAAAGCCCGATGGAAAGCAGAGAGCACAGTACCTTCTTACAGTCAGTGATGTGTTAGAAGAGTGGGAAGACTCTGAGACTACACAAGGGAAGGAAAAGTGGTTCAAAGCAGTGTCATAAGTCTATTTCTGCAGGGTACCTGGAAAAGACTGCGTTCCCCAAGCCCTGGAGACTCCATAGGTCCTGCCTTTCCTGTTTAGATAATCCATGTTTGTACAGACTCTGGGTTACCATCAAGGTAAATACACTAAATCTGGAGGACCTCTGATACCAAGTCTAATCCCACAGAGAGAAAGACATCTTTATTTTCCGTAGCAAATATCTGATTGATGCTTGCAAACTGAATTTGCCATCCTTGGCTTTCCAACATTTGCATAGGTTTTGGATGCTTTGAGGGGAAAAAGTTAATACTGTAAAATATTTTTTTTAAAGATTTATTTTTTTATGCATACAAGATCTGGGGTACAGGCCAGAGGTATGAGGGGGGGAAAGGATTCACCAGAGATAGAGTGGGGAATAGAACAGACAGATTGACTGAAATACACTGCTGAGGGGAGCAGCAGGCAAGTCAGGAAAGGTCTGCTGCACCATTTGGGTAGCTCCCTGGCTGGGGATCGAACTCATGCTGCAGTGGCTGCGGCTAGCTTCATAGGTTGTGTCTTAACCCCTTGCGCCACCAGGGAGGTCCTGTAAAATATTTTAATAAGCAAAGCCATGCAGAATTTCTTTAAGGCGCCTTAACTATTTTTTTCCACTTTTTTTGTTTTTGCTTTTTCACATTAAAATTCTTGCCCATTTGACATCAGCCTCTGGTTTATGTCATAATGGTGGCTTTTAAAAGACAAATCAACTTAATTGTGGATATATTTCCTTTTAAAATATCTTTTTCACACATGGCACTTGTCAATTCAATAAATCCTTTTATGTAATTCAATCGTATCAAAAGATAAAAATCTGAAGAACATATTTGACGCAGCTAGAATGAATGGTCAAATGGAAGATAACACAAATAACAGGAGTATTCAAGTATTCTTAAAATATCCTAAATTATGATATCTATAAAATTGTTTTCTGTGATATATATATAATAAAATATATATCAAAGGAAAAGCAAGTAAACAAAAAGTGCATATTGTAATTAATAACAAATGTGGTGTACAAAACAATAAGTAAAAAAGCAAAATATATTTTTAAAAAGGAGATGAGGCCAGTGACCAGACTGCAATTAATTAATATCAAAAGAAACAAAGACAAAACCATAAGTAATATTGCATGGAAAAAGGCATATTTTTGCTAGTAGCTAGATACAAGGTAATCTGGGAGGAGGACAATAAAATTGCAACTACAAAAATTAGTTGGAATATTTAGTATCAGCTATATTATGGTGGTCTAACAATTGGCTTTGTCTTTCTGGAAAATGAACTAGGGATACATAATGAGACCTATGAAATAGCTCATAACCTTTTTTTAAACCTTGCTCATATATTGTACAAAAATTAGAAATGATGTAAAAAATATATAAAATCTTAAAAATTAAAAAATAAAATAAATTCAGTAGTACAATTTTTTTTAAAAAAAGAAGAGAAAGTAACTGCCGACTCAGTCCCTGTGCATCCCCTTCATCCAGTAATTCATTTTAGTTTAATATTTCAAACATTCCTCAGGTCCCGCGCGCTTTCAGCTGTGTACATGAAGGATGAGACCCAGATGACCATTTTGTTCTTCACTGTCAGTACAGAATTCAATAAATTGCAGGGGCTCTCCAGCACTCTACCACATAGACTCTGTGATTGGTGATTTTGCCCAACTGTGGGCTAATGTTAGGGTGCTGAGCATGTGTAAGGTAGTCTCGGCTGAGCTATGAAGTTCAGTAAGTTAGGAAAATTAAATGCATTTTCGACCTATATTTTAAATTGACAATGTGCATATTGGGAAGTAACCCATTGTAAATAGAGGCAGACCTGCACATTATCTCAATCCTCAGTGAGGAAGTTGTGACACAGAGGTCGCGCGGTCAGGAATGGAGTTAGACCTGCACTTAGAGTCAGGCGCCAGGTCTTGCATCTTCCAGGTGTGTGACTTTATCTGGTAGTTTTCAGATCTGTAAGTAGGTCACAACACCCAGCCTTAGTTCCCAGCTTTTGGTCACTAAGTGACATAATGCATGTGAAAGTAGAGCTTCAGCTATGAGATGAGAGGGCAGTTATGGAGGTTGCTGTTTTCAGAAAATGAATCTTTAAATGAACTGCAACTGCAAGGCCAGGGCACTGCAGGACAGTTCTAATCAGCAGATCAGTGAAACCACAGCCTCACTGGAGTGAGGGCTAAATTCAAAGGGGATAGGGTAGTGTTGTAACTGGAGAAGTAAAGTGGATTTGTTTGAGCTGTGTGGGAGGTAGGATTGTGTAGAGGGAATTAAAATCCACTTGCTCATTTTTTATTGAAGACATTATATACACAAAACCTTTGAACATTGGGGAATTCATAACCTGACACATGGTTCCCAGCTTCCTTGTTCTTTATTTCTCCAGTGGTCCTTCCTTTCATAGCACTGTGACACATGCTTGTATTTGACTCCAAGACACCCCCACCCCCACCCCTCAAGCCATCTTGCAATCCTTTCCCCATGTGGCTTTTTCCTCGTAGTCATGCAAAATCAAAGTTGAGGCTTCTTTCCTGACCCCTCCGAACTCACCTGAGTTCCAGAATCCCCTTCACACATTCCTATCTGTACCACCAATGAGAGTGAGGGGTGGACCTGGCAGAGACACTGTTTTCCTGGACTTGGTCATGATGTCTGGAATCTGAGTTCAGGAGGCTGACCTGGGGCGAAGGGCATCCCTGAACTGTTAACTAAGGATTCCTGGGTGAGAGCCAGCACAGTCTAGAGAACATTCTCATTGGCTGGCCCCGAGGTCAAAGATAATGGTAATGGAAGCAACAGCAATATTGTGCATGTGACTCTTCACCCCTATCAAGTGCTACTTTTTCCATTATCTGATTTGACCTCGAGTCCCCTCTTCCCTCTCCAGATTTGCCTTTGAGTGGATCCAAATCCCCAGAACACTTCTAAATCTGGGTGATTTACATTTCTCACACGACCATGATTTCTCCAGATTAGATTAAATGCTGCGTGGGCCTCATCAGATTCAACATCTTGTCATATGTCTATAGTTTTTTCATCTATATTTTATATAGAAAATCATTTTACTCAATCCTTTCAGCAAGCTTGTGAGGAAACTATTTTAGGCCCATTTTCTGGAGCAAGAGATGGAGGTTCAAATGTTAATAATTTGCCCAGAGTCACGGAGCAAGCAGGCTATGAAGCAGATTTTAAACCCAGGTTTTCTAGACTCCAAAACCCAAAATCATGTGATTCCTGTGCATGGTGGAAGGAGTGTTTCTGGACCAGAGACCTTTGTAATTTTTTCCTTAGAAATCCAGAATAGAAAGAAGTATGCACCAATTTTGTGGTTTCTGGGCCACTTCCTGCAAAGTGACAGCATCAGACCAGGTACCAAGGATGTCTGTGTGCTGTTTCTACACATGGGGAGGCAGGCATTTTTTCCTTAGCATGTGATTTGTTTTCCATAGAAAGAATCCTCTTTCTGACAGCCACATTCTTTCCAAAGCTTAGAACACCACATGCTCTTTCGAAGGGAATGGAGATTTCAGCAGCAAAATGTTTTTGGCTGCCCCTCCCCTTTTGCAGTTCAAAACATCTGCTTCTATTTTATCTGTTAGTGTTTTGGAGAAAATAAAAGGCAAATTTGAGATAAATAAGAAGCAAAATTTCTTCCTGAACCAAAAAATCCCTGTACCTGGTGATCTGAAACGATTTTTTTATTTGTTTAAATGTTGTTGAAGTGATAGAAAATCTATAAAAACACCCATGATTAAGATAAAGGTAATAAAAACCAAATTTCAGAGATCAACTATTAAATACTATAGTAGAGTAGTTCCTTCCGCTGGGTTCTGAACTGGTTTTGAAAACCAAGCATTTATTGGGGAGGCAATTAACAAGATCATAGCAAAGCTTCCACAGAACACTCACAAAGTCTGGAGTTTATTCTGGACCTCTGCCTGAAGGGAAAAGAAACAGCCAAAAGAGAGAAAATAAACCTCTTGTGGACAAATTAAGCTCTTGTGGGCATTCATGCACACAGATGGACAGTGGCAAGTCGAATATGCTTTGACTAAGATCAGTCTCTTGTGCATAAATGCACCGGTGTTGAACAATATATTTCACCATCTGAATCTTAATATGTATTTTCTTGCATGCTTGCTTTAAAGACAATTTTTTTTTTGCCTGTGGTAGAATTTACATATAATGAAATACTCATCTACAATATACAGTCAGTGAGTTCTAACAAATGCAAACAGATGTGTACTCAAACCCCTGTCAAAACATACAGTATGACCATCACCCAGGGGCAACTGTCTTAGTAAATTAGTTTTCCCTGTTTGGGGTCTTAATATAAATGGAATCATATGTGGCTTTTTGTGAAAAAAAAGCCTTCTGACTCAGCATAATGCCTTCATTTATTATCAACAATGTTACATGTGTCCTTTTTCTTGCTGAATAGTATTCCATTATATAATCAGTTCCCAGTTTGAGTTTCTGTGTAGATTTTTTTTCTATTTATGTGGGGTTTTTGTTATCTATTTTTCTATTGCGGGACACTTGGTTATTTTCAGTTTTGTCCAAAGTTGCTAGGAATATTTTTATACAAGTATTTTTATAGATAATTGTATTCATTTCTCTTGACTAAATGTGTATGAATTGGATTGCTGAGTCATAGGGGAGGTATATGTTTAGTTTGATAAGAAACTGCCAGGTTTTTTTCTAGAATGGTTGGACCACTTTATACTTTCACTGTTATCATGTGAATGCAGACCTTGATATCATTGAATGTTATCAGTAGCATCTCCTTTTGGTTTTATTTTGCATTTCTGTCATTACTAATGTCCTTGAACACTTCCTCAAATGCTTTCTTGTCACTGTGTATTTACCTCTGTGAAGTGACTCTTCAAACATGTTGACCATTTTTAAATGTTGGGTGGTCTTCTATTATTGACTCGGTGGTGTTATTTATATATCTTCATATAAGATACAGATATATATATATATATGGATCTCGCCCTCCTTTGGAGAGTGGGATCCCAGTTTCTTGATCTTTTTTTCTTTATCTCCCACTCCCCCAAGAGATGCCAGAGATTCTGTTTAGTTTAATACTAGATTCTCAGTACCTGGAATGGTCCTTGGAACATAGCTCATTTACATGAACATTGAGGGAATGAGTCAGTGAATGAACTGAAGAACTGATATCCAGACACAGTGTTCTTGAATTTTATGGCAGTGATTAACAAGGAAATAGAAGACAAAAATTCTTAATGTTATCTTTGAGTAGTACAGTACACTTGACTCAAGAGACTCAGGATAACATCAGGGGGTTTGTTCACTTAGTGAAAAGATAGCTAGAATGTCTCTCAGACTAGACTTATTGGTCCCCATTTATGGGGATGATGCCAGCCATTACTGTCTAGTGTGCCTTGTTCTGCCTCTATATTCAGATCCTCCCTAGCATTGGGTTCTCTTGAGCTTTGCCTCTAACTTTGGAGGGTTTTAGGTAATTGACAAAGCTGGTCCCAGCTTTCAATACTTTCTTCCTTGTTCTCTGCTAATGCCAATCCCTGCCTGATGGGGGGCCCTTCACCAGCTCTATGCCTTCCTAGCAGGCAGGCTACCACCAAATGTGCGTGCTGCTGTTCTGAGTCCCCAAGGGCCAACACTGGGCTCCTTGATCTGAAACCATTGTCCTGATCCTAACCCATTAAGCTCCAGCCTTTCCTGTTGAAAGTATAAACTTAACATTCACAGAGCACATTCACATCTATTTTTCATATGAGCTTCCAAAAAAACCTTTGTTATTTTTATCCTCAAAGGAGGAGGCATAAAGAAGTGATTTAATCTGCTCCAGAATATATCAGTTACCCTCACGTGGCACAGAGTTCTCTAAGACTTCCTGGTCTTGCTCAATGAATATTGATGCTTTCTTAGCTCTGGTGGGTGTGCATGTGTGGTACTTAAGACTCCACAGATTTTTTTTTTATAGTTCAGCAACTTGGATTACATCTGTTGTTAGAAATTCAGTTACCACACCAAAGACATATATGGGTAACTCCCCGCCTTTTAATTTAACTACTTTTATGGGTTCTTCCTGCACCACCCTTGTTGGGTCACACATTATTTTATTTTATTTTATTTTATTTTTAAAGATTTATTTTATTTATACAAGAACTAGGGTACAGGCCAGAGGCATGGGAGGGTGAGAGGACTCACCAGAGACAGAGCGGGGAACAGAACAGGCAGACTGATGAAATACACTGCTGAGGGGAGCAGCAGGTGAGACAGGAGAGGTCTGCTCACCATGTGGGTTGCTCCGAAGCCAGTGGGGATCGAACCGGCACTGCAGAGGATGCGGACAGCTCACAGCGCTGCGCTCAACCGCCTGCGCCACCAGGGAGGCCCCACACATTATTTTAAAAAATATCCACCAAAAACTGTATTTATTGGCTCATTTTACCTTTTTTATTCATCACACATGTATCTTCTGATAAATTTAGGGTCAGATTATCTGTACCTCCCTGAACTGATTTTATCACAGTCAAAGTAAAGACGTGAGATTTGAATTAGTCTCCAAGACTAACAGGTGTATTTCCATTTCTGCAGGACTTTTCGAAAGACCCTGATGTCTGGGTGGGAGTGAGAGGCCTTTAAGCCTTCATTCTGTGACAGGGATTTCTCCCTGGCTCTTCAGTAAGAGAGGCTCAAGCAGCCTCACACTAATATTTCCTCAGCAGCTGGAGCTTCTGGATTAGCTTAAATTCATGCCCATAGGACTTTGAGGAGAACATGCTTTTACAGAAACAAACAATTCCCCTCACCTTTTCCAAAAGGTTCACATTCTAAAATATCATAGAACCAGAACTTCTACATTGTATCAAAAATGACCTCATTCAAATTATACTTTCAAAAGCTCATGATAGGTATTCTGAAAGCAATGTCTGTGTGGGCCTCCATGGTGGCGCAGGGGTTAAGTCTCAGCACTATCAAGTCATCACCAGCCACTGAGGCTTGAGTTCCATCCCTGGCCAGGGAGCTAACCCACATGGCACAGCAGACCTCTAATGTTTTTGCCCCACTTCTCTCAGCAGTGTACTTTGGTAGATTCACCTGGTCTGCTCCCCACTCTATCTCTGGTGAATCTTTTTATCCCCACACCTCTGGCCTATACCCCAGTTCTTGTATGCATAAATTTAAAAAAACATAATAAACCTTTTTTTTTAAAAAGGTAATGTCTGTTTGTAAATTGAAGTGGGAAATGTTAGCCTGACCAGCTGAAGTTAGGACAGAACATGTAAAAGAAAAGTTTCAGGGAATGGCTGTTACCTCTGTCAAGGCCACATGCCTGATACATGTTCTCCCAGCTGCTTGTACCCCTTGCTTTAAGTCAATAAATACCCTGAAACTTAGTTGTTCAGGGCTCAGACATTGCAGAAGGATCTCCTTTGAGCCCACCAGCATAAAGAACTTCCCTCCCCCTCTCTGAGTGCAGGGTGGTTTCCTGACAGAAACTCTGCTGCAACAATAAAAAGGAGAATTAATAAATGTAACTGTAGCCAATTAGAAAAAAATTTCTGTTTGGGAAGGCAATGACTGTAATGTTACCTTAGTATATTTATATTATGCTTCACATTGAATTAATCAAATGTTGTGCTTGGTCTTGTTTTGTAGGAAAATCAGCAAAAGGCCACCAATGTCGTCTATCAAGCCCACCACGTGAGCAGGAACAAGAGAGGACAGGTGGTTGGAACAAGGGGAGGGTTCCGAGGATGCACTGTGTGGTTGACAGGTATGCCATGTTGATATGACTCTCAGTTTAAGGGAATTAACTTGTTTCGCACATTGTGTATCTATTTTGTGTGTGTGTGTTTAGTTTAACATTAGGAGGAGACTGAGAGTTGTAGCTGAAAGCCTGAATATTAGACCTAATTCTACCATCAGTGGGAAATAGGACTTTAAGTCACAGAATTTTTCTAGTTGTTGATTTTCTCCTCTTTGACCAGAAAGGATGGGATGAGTCAATTATGATAGTCCCTTTCAGTTCAGGAATTCTATAGCTCTGGATTTTGTGCCTAAACACACTTGCTGTCAGGTATGAATGGGGCATCTCAAATTTGACATCAAGGTATAGCTGTCCATAAATATTTATATTTGGAGATATTTAGAGATCTTCTTTGTTGTTTTCTCACTTAACATACTAAGAGACTTTCACTTAGTTTAAAAAGGCATTAAAATCTGTGCAAGAAGGAAAACTAGTGATTTCTGTTTTGCTGAGGATTGCCACACGTTTATTAAAATAACCCACCCCCCATGAGGTCACCAAATGATCTCCCTTTTCTTGTATTTTTATGACCACAGAATGTCAAAGCTGGTAGCTCTCCTGCCCACCTGTGACAATGCAGGTGCCTCTCTTTTTCCTAATAAACTTGTCCTAGTTAAATGAAAAAGAAAGAAAGAAAGAAGAAAGAAAGAGAGAGAGAGAGAGAGAGGGAGGGAGGAAGGAAGAAGGGAAGGAAGGAAGGAAGGAAGGAAGGAAGGAAGGAGGAAGGAAGGAAGGAAGGAAGGAAGAAGGAAGGAAGGAAGGAAGAAGGAAGGAAGGGAAGGAAGGAAAAGGAAGGAAGGAAGAAGGAAGGAAGGAAAGGAAGGAAAAGAAAGAAAGAAAGAAAGAAAAGAAAGAAAGAAAGAAAGAAAGAAAAAGAAAGAAAGAAAGAAAGAAAGAAAGAAAGAAAGAAAGAAAGAAAGAAAGAAAGAAAGAAAGAAAGAAAGAATATCAATGCTAAGGTTGAGTGACAGAACTGGAATTAGTACTGAGCCACTACCTTATACTCTGAGCATTAGTAGAGGAAATTGAAGACTATATTCTGACATAACCAGGACTCAAAAGAAAAAACCCAGTTTATGGGCCTCCCTGGTGGTTCATGGGGTTAAACACAGCACTGTGAAGCAATCTACAGCCATTGCAGCAGGGCATGAGTTCGATCCCCGGATAGCCAGGGAGCTACCCACATGTGCAGCAGACCTCTGCCGTCTTGCCCAGTGCTCCCCTCAGCAGTGTATTTCAGTCAGTCTGCCTGTTCTGTTCCCCGCTCTGTCTCTGGTGAATCCTCTGGCACATCTCTGGTGAATCCTCTCACCCCCCACACCTCTGGCCTGTACCCCAGTTCTTGTATGCATAAATAAACACATCTTTAAAAAGAAAAAACCCAGTTTATTTTATAGCTATGTTAGTCTCAAATAGAGATGCAAAGATATGTTTACCCAGATTATGAAATCAACCTATATATGACCATCTGCTCCTAAATGCTGATTTATTCTAACCTGATGAAATTCTAAGAAATTTGAAGGCAGGGACCTGCCTTATATCTTTTCTTGCTATTCTGAGTCTTTCCTGTCTCTGGCTAAATCAGTCTCATTCTCTTTTTCAACTTTTCCCCTAGTTTCTGTGATACTTCCATTTTTTTATTTCATTCAATGGATTCAATTTCTTGCAGTTTCCAGTGTGAGGACAGACAGTGCCATATCCCGACAGCAGTGCCCATGTGGCATGGTTCCTGAAATGTCTCCCCCCACTCCCTTGAGGTGAAGAGTAGCATTACATAAAGTACAACATACTCCAGAACTCTCTCTCTTGTTATGTGTTTGCCTTGATGAGACATTGGGCTTTAAGTGTTTGCAGGGCTTTTGAATTGGGACGTATACACAGAGTCCTTTTTTTTCCTAATGTGGAACATGCATGTGGAACATACATTTTTCCTCTGGTCAAAGAGGAAAAAAATCTAAGTGAATATGTCCCCTTTCTTACTCCTAAAAGATCACCCCCTCTTACTTTATTTTTTTATTCTCATATAACAGAGGTAGAATATTGACCAGGTAGACTAGAGGGAATCAACTACTTCAAATCCAGACACTTGGACTTGAGCCTCAGCTCCACCTACATTAACTGTGTCACTTTGGACAAGCTAATTAACCTCGCTAAGCCTCAGTTTCCTTATTTGTAAATGAGAATAAGAGTGTCTGAACACATAGAGGTATAGCTAGAACTAAACGAAATATAGTAAATATGTACTTCACACAGTACCTGACCCATTGTAGAGCACTTGCTTAACATAATTTGGTTATTCCAATGTCTTAAAATAATTATGCCAACAGTCTGGTTTAATACAGTTACTACGATTTAGTGCCTATGTCCCTGAGAGCTGAAACAAAATCAAAAGGAATTTTTGTTATTTCTCTCATTTTTCGATGAGAGAGAACACACCACACACTCAGGAATCCCATTTCTCCTATACCCATCAAACATAAATCTATGTCTGATTTAGGAATTTCTACCTAACTTAGGAATTTCTAATTTCTACCTGACTTAGGAATTTCTACCTAAGTCTTTATCCAAAGGAAATTGAATGAAGTAATAATATAATAAACAATGTCTTCAACAATGATTTACAATGATCATCAACACCTTCTTCAGGCAACCATTTCTTCTCTGTCATTAGAAGAGCACAATTTTAAAACATTACTAAAAATATGAAAAATATTTGTTTACCTTTTACGTATCACCTTCCTTTCAAACTCTCCTTTCCTCTCTAACTTTTCCTCGTCCACCACCACGTCCCTTCCCCAGATGGGGTCTGAGAGTGGCTTGCTATGATGGAATATTCTCCAGGCTCAGTGTTCTTTAGAACAACAGAATTTGTAGAGTGCTAACTTTTCTGGGGCAGTTCAGATTTTAGGCTCTTAAGTAATTTAAGCATGTTGCTTTCCCCCCTATATAGAAATTATAAAGTGTATTCCCAGTCATTGTGTTTTGAAGACACAAAGTAACTCCTTATAAAGACTCTAAACACCTAAGCATTTATGGTGTCTCTAAATACAGGCATACCTCAGAGATCTTAGGGGTTGTGTTCCACACCAACATGATAAAGCAAGTATTAAAGCAAAGCAAGTTATGTGAATTTTTTGGTTTCCTGCTGCATATGGAACTTGTGTGTAGTCTCTTAAGCATGCAATATGTGCCTCCCTGGTGGCGCAAGGGGTTAAGCACAACACTGTGACGTTATCCACAGCCCTTGCAGCACGAGTTCGATCCCCAGCTGGCCTGGGAGCCACCCACATGGAGCAGCAGACCTCTCCTGTCTTGCCCAGTGCTTCCCCTCAGCAGTGTATTTCACTCAGTTTGCCTATTCTGTTCCCCACTCTGTCTCTGGTGAATCCTCTCACCCCCTGCACTTCTGGCCTGTACCCCTGTATGCATAAATAAATAAATCTTTAAAAAAAAAAAGTGTGCAATAGTATTATGCCTAAAGAAAACAACGTGCACACCTTAATTAAATATGACTGGCAAATCATGAAGTGAGCACATGCTTTTGGAAAAATGGAACTGATAGACCTTCAATCTGTAACTTAAAAAAACAAAACAACCCAGTATCTGCAAAGCACAGTGAAGCCAAGTGAGATAAAATGAGATATGCCTACACATCCATGCCTTGTTCAGGAGGGCTCTCCATCTTAATATGTTGAGGGTCACTTTGAAAAAATCTTAGAAGCATGAAGACAGTGTGTGGGCTCTGTGATTAGATGGCTCTTGAGCTACATCAAACTGAGAGTTGGGCCTCCTGATCCCCAAGGGGTAGTGGTCCCCTCCACTCCAGCTGTCATGAGGGATGTGAGAATACTGTCGCCAGATCTCCCGATGTTTTTCAAGTGAAGACAGAATCTGGCCTTGTGTGTACAACTTTCTAATCTTCAAAACACTTGGGTATGTAAGATTGAACGCACCAAGTACTGTATCTAGCTTCCAGACACTCCCATATATGAACCCCAATTGCTTTGAAAGGCTATAATCCTAATAAGGAACAAATTGTTATTTTGAGACTTGAAAGAAATGCAAGTAGTTTATCTGGTAGTAAACTATGCCTTTTCCAGATTCTCATGGTTTTGATTTGAGATTATACTTAAATTAGGTAAAAATTAGGATCAAGTCATAATTTACCATCTTAAACAATCAGGGACAATGCCTGCCTTGTCTTGCCTATTTTGAACAGGTCTTTCTGGTGCTGGAAAGACAACAGTAAGTTTTGCTCTGGAAGAATACCTGGTCTCCCATGCCATCCCTTGCTACTCCCTTGATGGGGACAATGTCCGTCATGGCCTTAACAAGAACCTCGGATTCTCTCCTGGTGACAGAGAAGAAAATATCCGCCGGATTGCCGAGGTGGCCAAGCTGTTTGCCGATGCTGGTCTGGTCTGCATCACCAGCTTCATTTCTCCTTTCTCCAAGGTAAAATCATCCGACATTGCGCATGATTTCTACACGCAGAATCTGTTCTTCAAATTGCCAAGAAAAGGAGTCAGGCAGTCGGCGGCCCAAGGGAATGTTACACTTTCAGTTTCCCCAACCTTTCTTCCTTCCCTCACTTGATCCTCCATTTTCTCTACTTAATGCTGGTTTTATATAAAAAATGTCCCAGAGGCCAGGACACCAGTTGACATAAACCCTCCCAGTTCCCAGTTGGAAGTTACCCTTGGCCAGAGCTGAAAGGAGATAAACAAGAAAAATTCCAAAGTTCTGTCATTTCTCTAAATTCAAGATACTCAGCTTGAAAAAAAAAAAAAAAAAAAAAAAGGCTGTACATTGCCAAGGCATCCGGTTATGTGTATTTAATGTTGAAATCACCAAGGTGGAGTGTCACTCTTCTTGTTTTTAAAACAAGAAATTTCTCAGAGTTACAAATAAGACACTATGTGTTTTGAACATATTCTTTGAATGAGATGCTCCCCTGTTGCCACCCTGTCCTTTCGTAGAGATTCTTTACCATGGTTTTCTCTGAAAGTTCTCAAGAGAACTGTTTACTAGAGTGAAATTTCAAGACTTGCTCTACGGGCCTCCCCTAGTGGCGCAGGTGGTTGAGCGCCGCGCTGTGAAGCTGCCCGCAGCCTCTGCAGCGCCGGTTCGATCCCCGCTGACCCATGAGGGTCCCACTTGGTGCAGCAGACCTCTCCTGTCTAGCCCACACTCCCCTCAGCAGTGTATTTCAGTCAATCTGCCTGTTCTGTTCCCCGCTCTATCTCTGGTGAATCCTCTCACCCTCCCACGCATCTGGCCTGTACCAGCGTTCTTGCATAAATAAATTTAAAAAAAACTTAAAAAAAAAAAAAGACTTGCTCTAAAGGACTAATTTCTTGCAATCTCTGCAGACCACAAACACCAGTATTAACACAAGGCTGTGGAATACGAAATTCTGGATGGTGTCACAAATATGTGGAATATAAAGTAACTAAATTAGTAGTCAGAGAAAGAGAAGCTGAAAAACTAACCCTTGATCTCTGACTAGAGAACTGAGACACCCAGGGAGGAGGGGTGGAGGAGGGAAAAAAAGGGGGAGAGAGGGAGGCATAATGGTCTGTGATGATGAAGCAGGGGAGGCTTAGTGGTGGGTGCACTGTGGTGGTAATACCTGATGGGGATACCCCAATGTAACCTCAGTTAAAAATAAATAAGTTAATTAATTTTTAAAAACTAGAAAGAAAAAGAATTCCATGGTGAAAGCTCTTGTTACGTTTTTAACACAATTTTTTCCAGGATCGAGAGAATGCCCGCAAAATCCATGAAATGGCTGGACTGCCATTCTTTGAAATATTTGTAGATGCGCCTCTAAACATTTGTGAAAGCAGAGATGTGAAAGGCCTCTACAAAAAGGCCAGAGCTGGGGAGATCAAAGGTAGGAGATCATGCTCAGTGGAATCTTTGCCAGTCATTTTTGCTACTTCTCCTTCTTAGTCTGTCGCCAGAAATCTTTCTGCAATTTCCAATCTGTTTTCCAAAATTGCATAAGTATACACACCTTTTTAATGAATCATAATATAATCAATATGCCCATGGCTTATTAAAATATGGGCTTGTGTTTTCCAAGAACTATTACTTCAGCCATAAGCAATAAAGTTTGCAGAACTAAAATGGATAAAGTGCATGTGTTACATGTAGGGAGAATATTTTAGAGTTTTCCTTTCAAATCTTCCTTTTTTGAGTCAAAACAGCTGCAGAGGACTTGACCTTAGCTTGCCAGATTTTGTTGATAATTTGGGGCTTTTGATATTGAAAATTCAGCTCTACATTTTCTTACCTATGACTTGAGGTCATCGGTATAACTTTTCTGTTATTGATATAATCTGAATCTTCAGTTTAACACATTACTCTGATTTTATTCCATGTGTTATGCAAATTGATGAAACGTTTGTTCTGTCAGTGGCAGTTGTGATTTCCATTCTTCTGCCTTGCAGGATTTACTGGTATTGATTCGGATTATGAGAAACCTGAAGCTCCAGAGCTTGTGCTTAAAACCAACTTGTCCTCAGTGAATGACTGTGTCCAGCAGGTAGTGGAACTTTTACAAGAACAGGTGGGTAGACCATTTGTCTTTTTATTTTTAAAACAGTCATGTAAAATTATCTATTTACATAAAAAATCATTTTTTTTAGAATCTTCACTTGAAATTATTATCCATTCTGTTTCATTTCAGAGCATTGTCCCCCATACTATAATCAAGGGCATCCATGAACTCTTTGTGCCAGAAAACAAACTGAGTCAAGTTCGAGCTGAGGCTGAAACTCTCCCTACATTAGCAATTACTCAGGTAAGGGTGCAGCCTGACCAAGGGAAAATTAGGCTCAATATCAGTCATTATAATCCATTGACAATTGCTCTTAATAACAAGAAAAGTGTGGGTAAGAGAGATGCAAGATTACATATTTCATTTTTGCCGAGCTTTTCAATCCTCTTTTCCAAGCAAATCTGTCTCCAAGAGATCAACGCCATTACAAAGGCAGATTGGGAAGGTAATTTGCATAGGACCATTTTACATAGTTGTCATATCTTCAGTTATGCCAGAGAACAGGCATCAGGCAGGAATTACTTGTTGGCAGTTTCTGAGAACACAGTTTGTGTTCAAAATGCAAGTGTTTCTTGGGAAATCAGAAGGAATTTGAAGTAAACTGAAAGCGATCCTGATCTAAAGTACTGTGAATGCCTCAGTCTTTGTCTATTCTGAAAATCCCATTCTTCCCTCAATGGGGAGAGTCCAGTCTGAGGAGAGAGGGAGAAACAGCTTTGTTTGCATTCATTTTACTATCTTAGAGATATTAAAGTACAATCCCAGTAACTGCCCTACACATGCTCTTGACTTTTTATGGGTCAGTATTCATTTGTCTATATGGTGGATTGTGTCCTCATTGGTAGCAGTTTTGTCTTCCATTAAAACCTTGGACATTTTTGGATCAAGAAGATGTGGGGGGTGTGTGTGTGTATATATACATGTGTATATATATATATGTATACATGGAATACTCCTCAGTGATCAAGAAAGATAATCTCATGCCACTTACAGCAACATGGATGGAGCCAGAAGGGGTTATTATGCTAAGCGAAATAAGTCAGAAGGAAAAAGATAAATATCGGATGGTTTCACTTACATGTGGGCTATAGAGACTCAAGCAAAGAGTCAGGGAAAAGACAAAACTTGAAAGCTGAACATAGATCTGAGGCCAATGTCAAGGGAGCAGGGGAGGACTCAAAACAGGGGAGGGAAGAGCACAAGGGACTATGTGATGGATCATGAGTGCTGTGGTGGGGGGGGAACTAAAGGGAGAAATCAAATACTCTACAAAAATGAACAACAATGTAATAAAATAAATAAATTTAATAAAACTTTGGACTATAAGAGGCAGAGTAAATTGACAAGCTGTTTCAGATTATGAAGACTCTAGACTTTAATACATATGATATTTATAAATGGAATTCCATGTCTCTACAAAATAAATTCTCAATCCCCAATGCTCCAGGCAGGTGAGAAAAACAGTTATAATTACAGTGCAGAATGATTGTGCTAATAACAAAATGATCTTTTTTTTTTAAGATTTCTTTATTTATTTATCAAGCACTGGGTACAGTCAGAAGCACGGGAGGGTGAGAGAATTCACCAGAGCCAGAGCGGGGAACAGAACAGGCAGACTCAAAACACACTGCTGAGGGGAGCAGCAGGCACGGCAGGAGAGGTCTGTCGTGCCATGTGGGACCCTTGCTGGTGGCCGGGGATCAAACCGGCGCTGCAGAGGCTGAGGGCAGCTTTGCAGCCCAGCGCTCAACCGCTGCACCACCAGGGGAGGCCCCAAAATGATCTCAAGGTACAAAAGAACTTCAAAGAACCTAGTAGTTCTTTTGGTCCTAGAGATGGCAGGAAAGCTTTCAGAGTAGTGGTTTGTGAGGTGGGTTTTAAAGGATGAATAGGCATTTCCAGGTGCCGTGGAGGTTAAGTCTGAAAACACATGTAAGTTTAGGTTGCATATTATCTGGCCTTGTTCTTAAATAGCCCACAAGTTGTGAATAGGCAGAGGCAAAATCTTTACTTGAACTACAGTGGTCAGAATTTGAAGGGCTTTCAGTAAGAATTTTGGACTTTTTAACTTAGAGTCAATGATTTTGTCTAATTCAGTCAAATAACTAGTGCATTTAGTGAAAATAGAAAAAATGAACAGTGAATTTTCAACCCAGTTGCACATCACAGGGATAGATATAGCCTATAGTATTCAAATAAATCATCTCAATTTGAAAACTCTTCACTACTCTCCTGTAGGAAAGTTCTAGACTCAAGCTTTCCTATGGAAACATTTGGGTCCTTAGATCATGGGGCAGTGTAAGAAATGGGAACTCTTAAAACATACACAGTTCTATCTTCTTTCTTCTGTCAACTGAATAAGTACAGCCTGCCCAGGGTCAGTTGGCTACATTCAGAGCTCATGGAAATGTTCAACTGCTTTTTGTGTTTTGCAGCTGGATCTTCAGTGGGTCCAAGTTTTGAGTGAAGGCTGGGCCACTCCACTCAAAGGTTTTATGCGGGAGAAGGAGTACCTGCAGGTTATACACTTTGACACCCTGCTAGATGGTATGGTGGTTTTTGGTTTCTTACTCTTTGCTATTAAAGAAAAGAATATTTCCCAGAAATCATCACAGGAATAAGAAATGTTACTCCTAGGTTGGTTGATCTTGTGAAAATATTTAGATATTATATAGAGTCTCCAATTTATTCCATATTCACTTTCATTTTGGGGCTTTGGGTTTTTTTTTTTTGGGGGGGGGTTGGTTATCCTCAAGGGGTTATTGATTACTTAAAACTGAGTAATTGGAAAATGAAGGTTTTACTTGTACAAGCCAAGAGAAGGCCACGTCTGTTTCACCTCGACCTGCCCTTCATTGGTCCTGATTCAGAAGCAACAGATGGCCAGAAGCACCATTGTAGCTGTTAGACTAAGGCCGTGGCAGCAGAGACCAACCCCCATCTGTTGCTGACCTGCAGGTCCCCTCCCATCCTCTAGGGTCACTGTGTCAAGCATCATTTCACCACTGCTGTCCTTGGTGGATGCTCCAGTGTCAATAGGCATGCCTATACATGAAGTGTATTCAGAGGTTCCATCCACAAAACTCTAACAGGGTAGTATTAAGGCAGTTTTCTGGACTTTTAGAGTCCAGCCTTTTCTGAATGGCTTTTAGAGAACTGATCTGGTCAAGGATGAAAGCATATGTTTCCATAAACCTTCCAGCATATTCTGGAAGAGAATCATTCCTTTCTTAGAGTTGTCTGAATTTAGCAAGTGAAATTCATCTCTTTTAAGACCTGGAGGGAAAATTCAGTGAGAAAGGTAGGTGGTACCATCACACTGAATTTATAATGCTGAACAGGACTCCAAACCTTTTAGGAAGAAAAATAAAATCAGATGCTCTTCCTTGGGAAAATGTTCTTGTTCTAAACATTTTCTTTCCAAAGTTCTTATGGGAATTTTTAAGGGATGTGTTTCCTGTATTCCCAATAAGACCCACAGTCACACACACTTGCCATGTCAATCTGTGTGACTCTCTGTACCCACAGAGGTGCAGATCCTGCCCATTTACTCCAGCCACTAAAGCTCTTATACCTGCAGACCTGTGGAATTCATGGAGTCTTTCTTAAGATAGAATGAGAATGTTCCCTGCCCCTCAACCTTAGTCAAGAACTCTCTAGTGGGTTCCATGAGTCCTACATTCTTTAGAAGATTGAATGGAATAACTCCTGTAATCATGTACATCCTTTCATTCTGCTGTAGTTGCCAGTGTAGCTACTCAGGGGTGGGGGAGTTTGATATCATGCTGGTTTCATAATCCTATTCCTCTCCAACCTGCAAGGTCAGTTCCTTGGACTTTACATGACTCCCCTGGGGATTCTCTGCTGGTCCTACCACTTAAACCCTGTAACCAGAGTCCCCTGGATATGCCTGTGCAACCCCAGTTGTAGTGAAGGCTAAAAGCTCTAGAAACTCTAGAAACACCTTCTAGAAACTCCTATGTAAATCAATCAATCAAAACAGATATCAGGGATTTACATGTTGCCCACCTCTAGCTCTAACTAGGAAGAGGCAGAATATCAGAGTGGGTAGAAAATTAATTGTAGAGTCAAACTGTATGGGTTTATATGCCAGTGATGAGCTATGAACTTGGGGCAAATCACTTAAATTCTGTCTTCAGTTCCCTCATCAGTAAAATGAGGATGTTAATAACTGTACCTACCTTGTTGGGATGTTGAAAAATTGAAAGAAGCCTTGGCCCAGTGGTAAATTTTCCTAGATGAACAAGCTCTTATTACATATGATTAAAAGAACTTGAAATCTTTAGAAATTCTGTTTAATTTAGATGTAATTGACATACAACATAATATTAGTTTCAGATATATCACATAATAATGTGGTATTTGTATATATTGTGAAATGATCATCACAACAAAGTCAATTAACATCCATCACCACACATAGTTACAACTCATTTCCATGTGATGAAAATATTTACGATTTACTCTCCTAGCAACTTTCTATTATATAATACAGTATTATTGACTCTAGTTCCCATGCTGTACATTGCATTCCCATGATTTACTAATTTTTTAATAGTTGGCAGTTTGTACTTTTTAACCCCCTTCACTCATTTTACAATCCCCTGCCCTCCTATCTCTGGTAGCCACCAAGAACTTGAAGTCTTGAAGAAACTAAATTATGTGACCCTGGTCACATCAGTTTGGAAGGAACACAGAGAAGATGTTCATCAGCCAGCCAACAAATATTTATTGAGTTCCCCATATGCCAGGCTTCATTATAATTGCTGAGACAGAGGTAATGAAGACAGATCTCATCTCCCTGGAACAGGCAATACAGCTTCTCTTCTGGCCCCCTCGTCCGATGGGTTCTTCCCACAACATCAGTTATTGTCACTTTCTTTTTTTAAGTCAGAAAACTCTATTTCAGTGAAATCTGAGGTAATATATACATAATAGATAAAACAGGAACTACTCCTACAAAAGGGGCCGGGCTCTGCCTCTCTCCTGCTTGGACAGCAGCTCTGAAGATGCTAGAAGAGGCCAAGAAACCTCTTGCCTTCTATATACCTGGCAGTCTTATAGCAGAGCTTGGCCTGATGGCTTGTGGGTTGCAAGCAGAGTAAAATCCCCAAAAGTGATTTGTTTATATATCAGAAAGCTGGTTAATATATCATCCATATAGATATCATTTAATGAATTTGTTAAAGTTTGAACCCCCACCATTGAAAGCCTGAAATAATTTCTGCAGTCACAAACATGTGGCCACTTTCATGCACCACCAAACAATTGCACATTTTTTTGATCACCTAAAATCTGCAGGCAATTTTTTTTTTATTCCAACCATGTCCTCTCAAAACATTTTATTGGTTTTAATTTTCTTAAATGTTCATATTTCCCCCTAAATTAAAAAAATGTACTCAGTCTACACCATCCAAAATAACTTTCCAGAGTTGGAGGAACTACTGACATATAATTATTTTGAATCAGATAATCAATATTCAATTGCATTGAACAATAGTCAATAACAATTTCGTTTTTACCAATTGTTTTTTTTTTAAATAATAAATTTTATTTTTATATTCCCCATACAATTGCAACCCCCCCATTCTGACCCCAATCCCTCCCCTCCCGCCCCTCACCCCCCAAAAAGTGTCTCTGGTTCATAGTTTTTTGTTGATTTTGATTTTCGCTTTCTTATAGTTATTCATTTTTCTGGTCCCTTATTTAATTTTTGCTATCATATATAGTCTCCATTAAAAAAAAAAAAATACTGGTAGCTAAGAGCTTAGTGTGTTTATATGTTATGTGTTTGTGTTGCTTTAAGATTATTTTGTTGGAGAGCTGAAAACATGTTTCTTAATTGTGTTTGTATTTCTCTAGGCATGGCCCTACCTGGTATGTACTCTAACTTTCCAAGTAATTAAATTATTGGGATTAGTTATGGTACACTAATTAGAAACTGTTAAAAACTTAACCAAAAAATATCCAAATGAACTAGCTGGTATTGCTATCAGTTCATGATCCAACCAGTTATAATAATACAGTAGTCCCCCCGCTTACCTGTGGGGTATCCATTGTAAGTGGATGACTGAAACCACAGAGAGTACCAAAACCCATATATACCATATTTTGTCTTATGAATATACACGTATGATAAATTTTAATTTATGAACTAGTCAAAGGAAGAGACTAACAACAATACCTAATAACGAGAACAATTACAACAATATGCTGTAATAAAAGTTATGTGACTATGGTCTCTTTCTCAAAATATCTTATAGCACAATAACATTTTTGGAAAGCAGTTGCCTGTGGGTAACTGGAAGAGGTGGGAAGGGAGGCTACTGTATTTCTATTAAATGGAGTCCAAATAATAGGAAATTTCTCAGTCAAATGAAGGTGTTGTTTATACTGTTGTATTTGGTTAACAAAAGTTTGGTTAAACTTGTTTGTAAATTATCATTGTACAGTTTGTCCCTGATATTTTAAAAAAATGTGATCTTCTTTGCTAATTATTTCTGAGTACTAGCCCTCATTTATTTTCACAAACCTAGAAATCTTTATTGCATTTATGCAACATTTTTAATTGCTGAAGGATAAGAATTTTAGATGCAGTTTAAAGTGAATGCATCTGGTTGGATTGTGGATGATTGTACTTTGTTTGAGACATGTGATTATGCATGAATTTAATTTCCAGCTATGATGATTGATAGTTGTAGAACGCATAATAAACATACTTATTGTGCCTATAAACTTCTGCATCATACCAGAGTGAAAAGGTAAAATTCTGAAAATACATTGTTTTGGTATTGCTTTCCTTTAAAAAAAAAGCCTAGTTAAGCAATAAAAAGTAATTTAGTTTTTATGAAGAAACAGTTCAGGCATCTGATGTGAAGATGTACAATATTAAATAAAACAAGAGGTTTGAAAATTACTCAAAGCAAAAATAGTTATGCAATAGAACGGAGTTATGTGTCGAACTAGCCGTGGCTAAAAAACATAATTCTCTTTTCCAAAGTGAAATGTACTGCAATAGAATAATCAAGATGATTCCCCGGGAGGCTGAAGCCCTTCCTGACAAAAACTGAAAGCCCAAGTCCATGTTTAAAGCCTTGGAGGATGTGTCAACACAGAGTTAATTTGTTGGATAAGGTTAGGTATTAGAAAAGTTGATAGAAATAGGGAAACTGCCTTAAGTCTGCTGTACCGTGTGGCATGTGTAGCTACAGGAGCTCAGTGGGCATCATTAGTGGACAGGAGATCTCTTATCTCCTACCTGCTAGGAAGGCCTGTTTCCGCACTCCAGATTTTCACTCTAGGCCAAGATGAAGGTGGAGCAGAGGCTACTTTGGCCAGGAACCGACTGGCTCGAAGGAGGTGATTGCAACAGGAAAGTGAAGTATTCCTTGGGTTCAACACAGAAAAATCAGTGTAAGACAGCACTGCAAGCCTGGTGCAGTCAAAGCTAGCCTTTCTGTAGCATCCCATCCAAACTGTGCTTTACATTTTGTTCCTTTATTTTGGTCAAGTCCCTTTTTATAAGCAGAGTTAAATATCATGGTCTTTTAGCTGTGTCACTGGTAATCAAAATTCCCAGAAAACATGATTTCTATTTAAATAGATGACCAGCATCCTGGAAGGTGTTCATTTTTGTTACTCTCTCTTTCCTTTTTCTCAAGTAGACTATGTGGTGGGTTAATTATCTTTCATCATGAATCTGTTGATAGAGTGCTTGGCAGTCTGCTCCCTCCTAGCACCCCAGGGACATATATGTTGTATATTACTCCATTTTTCAAGTGGGCAAACTGAACACAGGAGAACATCAGATTTTGAGTTCAGTATTCTCTGCAGTCCAGGGCTTGGACTACTCTTACTAACCCATGAACTTTGCAACAAAGGAGTTATTTGAATGACAAAATCCATACTTTCTATGCACGGTGTTCTATGTACGGTTTATAAAGGGTCCCAGAGCAGATTGTAGGTAGAATTCTATGATGAACAGTATTTCCTTATTGCCAACAGTTGCTGTCTATATCCTGTAATAGTATTAAGGTCCTAATAACTTTGGAGAATACTTAAAATGGGCAAAGCCATAGGCTGGAGACTGGCTTCATAGCTACAAAGGGAATTCTTATGTCTCAAAGGAATAGAACTAAAATCTCAAATATTTACCTACTGGAGGCATTCTAATGCTGGATTTTGAAAGTTCCTCAAATCCATAAATTACTCCATTTGTTTCCTCTGGAGTTGAATGTTTTCTTTATTCCCTTTTCTTTCATCCCCTTCTAAGTCTTAAACTTGGTATCTCCTGCCAAATTCCCAATATTCTTTACACACTTAACCATGGGCCACCATTATCTCACCTGTCAGTTCAATTGACTTAGTTGTTAGCATGTCAGGGCTATTGCATAAGGGGGGGGGGGCACACAGTTATGTAATATTTAAAAAAATTTTCTTCCTTCATTAAGAAATGAGCTATTTCCGGGGACCTCCCTGGTGGTGCAGAGGTTAAAGTCTTAGCACTATGAAGCTATCACCAGCCACTGAGGCATGAATTCAATCCCCACCTCCCCCATGCCAGGGAGCTAACCCACATGGTGCAGCAGACCTGTCCTGTTTTGCCCGCTGCTCCCCTCAGCATTGTATTTCAATAGATCCACCTATTCTGCTCCCCACTCTGTCCCTGGTGAATCTTCTCACTCTCCACACCTCTGGCCTACACCCCAGTTCTTGTATGCATAAATAAATTAAAATAAATCTTTAAAAAAAAAGAAATTAGGGCCTCCCTGGTGGCACAAGGGGTTAAGACGCAACCTATGAAGCTAGCCGCAGCCACTGCAGCACTAGTTCAATCCCCCAGCCAGCCAGGGAGCAACCCACATTATGCAGCAGACCTCTCCTGACTCGCCTGCTGCTCCCCTCAGTAGTGTATTTCAGTCAATCCGCCTGTTCTGTTTTCCACTCTGTCTCTGGTGAATCCTCTCACCCTCTCCCCCCCCCACCGCCCCGCCACCCACATCTCTGGCCTGTAGCCCAGTTCTTATATGCATAAATAAATAAATCTTTATAAAAAAATAAAAAAAGAAATTAGATGTTTCCAGGGAGCTCAATTTTATCCTTTTAAGCCTCACATAAATAACAACTACAGCTTTTAACCATTTTAATTAGAAAATATTTTTAAATGTCCTTCTAAATAAACCAAAACAACTTCTTATTCACATAAGGAAAAAAAAAAGAATATGTTAAGCATAAAGAAACTTTAAGAAATGACTCCATCATCATCAGTTATGAGAGTTATTAAGATGAATTCCAATGTAATGGTGCCCTATGAGCTGGGAGACTTATGGGATTGTGGGCCCTCACACTAAAAGACCCCGTGATTCAATACCAGTTTCTGTATTAACTGTTATTCAGGGTTCTCCAGAGAGACAAAACTGAGTTGCTGGTGGGTGGGATGGAAGGAAGGTTTAAGGAAGAGAGAGATAGAGAGAGAGATTTTGAGGAGTTGATTTTAAGGAGTTGGCTCATGCAATTGTGGATGCTTGGCAATTACGAAATCTACAAGTAGGCTGGCAGGCTGGACACCCAGGGAAAAGTTAGAGTTCAAAATCTACTGGCAGAATTCCCTTTTAATCCTGGTAGATCAGACTTTTTCTGTTAAGGCCTTTAACGGATTGGGTGAGGCCCACCACATTATGGAGCCCACTAATTTAAATGTTTGTCTCATCTAAAATATATCAAATAAATAAATATATATATAAAAATAAATAAAATATATCTTCAGAGAAACACCTCAAATGATATTGGCCCATTATCTGGGTACTGCAATCTAGCCAAGTTGACACATAAAATTAACCATGGAAGTTTCTATGTCAGTTTTTAAGTAGCATTCTTACCTCTTCCTTTGTAGTCAAGCTGTCATTTCACATTTCTTGAAGGTGAAAATGGAAATTCTCTGAATACCACATTCCATACCTTCCAATGTTTTGTGCTTATACCGAGAAACCAGAACAGTGTATTTTCGTTTCTTTTAAAGTAAGAGACTTGGTACAAAGTTGAGAGGTGCTTACTCTCCAAAGACAGCACATGAGCTTTGTAAATAAACTTTATGTCGTTTTTCACTCCTCCATGGTTTTTGATTGATAGTTCTCAATGCTAGTTGAGCTGGTAAGACCTGTGACTTTCAAAATATTTAAAGGTGATACTGTGCCTGGACCACAGTGGACAAAAAATGTCAAGAAATTGTCCTTTTTTTTGGTCTTTTTCCGTCAGTGTGTTGGTAGTACAATTAGTGCCTAAACAGGCCATAAGAGGTTTGCCAACATTACAAGTTTCATTTCCAAGAAAGGTTTTTGGTTTTGTGTGTTTGCCAACCTTTATTTTGTTTAACTTGGTTTTTACGGACCTTAGGGTCTCTGGTGCATTGAGGCCAAGACCAAACTTCACAAAGGGGACACAAAAGGGAGATTCTCCCGGTCCCCTATATCAAATAAATAATTGATGCCACTTCCTCAATTTGAAACTTGGCCATCCTTTCACAAATGCCCCGTATCTTGCGTTGAGAGGCTTTTTCAGGAAATCTCATTATAGATTCTCAAGAAATTGTGCAGCCAATACAACCAAGTTGAATTTAGATCTTAATGTCCTTTGCAGGATATATGTGGGAGGGACAGTGTGTACATCGAGGCATCCTTTCAGGGCTGTGCACCTTGTGCCTATATTCACGCATCTTCTGGCTCTTTCTACAGATGGAGTGATCAACTTGAGCGTTCCCATCGTTCTCCCTGTCTCTGCGGATGACAAGACACGGCTGGAAGGGTGCAGCAAGTTTGTCCTGACTCACGGTGGGCGGAAGGTGGCTATCTTACAAGAGCCAGAATTCTATGAGCATAGAAAAGAAGAGCGTTGCTCCCGTGTGTGGGGGACAGCATGTGCAAAACACCCCCATATCAAAGTAAGTTGCAAACTCTTTGGGAGGACTTTCTTGATTCATTCCAACTTAGGGCAAACATAATTTCTTTAAATTCCTTCCTGAAGGACAGAAAAACCAGAGTTACAAGAATACATTTCTTTTTTTTTTTTAAGATTTATTTATTTATGCATACAAGAGCTGGGGTACAGGCCAGAGATGCAGGGGGTGAGAGGATTCACCAGAGACAGAATGGGGAACAGAACAGACAGATACATTGCTGAGGGGAGCAGCGGGCAAGATAGGAGAGGTCTGCTGAGCCATGTGGGTTTCTCCCTGGTGGGCCGAGGATCAAACTCATGCTGCAGAGGCTGTGGATTGCTTCATAGTGCAGAACTTAACCGCTTGCGCCACCACGGAGGCCCACAAGAATACATTTCTAAGAGTGGTTTTACAGGCTTGGCCTTGGGAGAACTTTTTGGAAAGGGGAAAAGATGTCTTTCTGCCTGAGGCCTGGTCTAAATAAGCTCCTCAGTCCTGGGATCTGATGACAGCTGGTTTCTTCAGCTAATGGGAAACTGGACGAGGTAGAAAATTCAGTCTAGCATCACAAATAGAGAACCAAAATCATAGTTGTGTCTGTGCCTGAAAGCACAGCTAAAGCTGATAGTCTTCTTCATCTTGAAAATTCACAAGGGAAATAAATTTCTTCTTGCAGAATGGTTTCAGCCAACCACTGGAATGAGTCTCAGAGTTCATGTTCTGTGGCCTGGAAGGGAGGTTAATGACATCCTTTTGGTAAATAAAAACCAGCACAGATAGTGGAAGACTTTCCAGAGGGAAGAATAACAATTTCATCAGTGCATGGTTTTAACTTTGAAAAACTTGTTTATTGCCCATTTTAAAAAGGAAAAAATGTGTTCATTTGATTAAGGTTATTTTGAGTCTGTCCTAGCTGAAGGCCCATAGACTAAAACTCCTCCCATTCCTTTACAACATCCAGTTGTTGCTGGTGATGAGTAGAGAAGGAATAAAGGGTGCTATGGAATTGCTCAGTGTCATTTTATTTACCATAAAGAAAAATATATGGAAATTAATGCAAAATGTACCCTTCATTCAAAATTAGAGCATTAGGGTTGAAATAACTTGTCAAATGCTCTTCCTGGAGAAACTGACTTCTAGAAATTTCTAAGGAATGGAGAACAATTTGAGGTCCAAGAAAACTAGAAAGCCTTGTGCTTAGACAAGGTACAGCCTTTCTCTGGGCCTCAGTTTCTTCATTTGTAAAAGGAGGATGCCCAAACTCAAAATAACTTGGACATTTCTTCTAGCTCCAATGACTCTGCAAAATGGATGTTTGGGCAAACTTCTGCTCTGTTTTGTTTTGTTTCAGTTATTAGCTGTTGCAAGGTGGGAAGTGTATTTTCAAGGCTCCTGCAGAGGTCTATGGGCAAACAAAGCAATTTTTCATTTTTTGGACACAAGTATCCATCCTGCAGATAAATATTTTTAATTTTAACACACATTCAGTTTAAAAGCCAGCTGGACCACGTATCTCCAAGTTGTGGGCAGACAGTCCTTGATTTTCTGAGCATTGACTGATAGCTATTTGAGGAATTGTGTTCTGGGCCCTGATGGTTTTTATTCTGTTTTTATTCTCTTCGATCATGATCAGATAGATTTAGGATCTTATTTTCACTCTACAACCTAAAGAATAGTGGCCATTCATGATGCCGACCCAGTTGATACCACTTTTTTCTTTGGTATTATTATTAATTTTTTGCCATATATTCATTTCTTCCATCTGTATTGGTATCTTCTTTTTATATTAACATTTATCGTTTTTTAAATTTTTTTAGATAATATTTGCTTCCCCTCACCCCCTCAGGTTGAGTCCCCATAGACTCTCCTTCCCCAAGGCACCCGTGCACCATCATCACAGTCCCCTGTGCTCCTCCCTCCCTCCCTCTGATCCCTCTCCCACCTCCTCCCCTGCAGTATGTCTCTGGCTTACAATTGTCTGTTTTTGCTTTGTTGTGTTTTGTACTGTTATTACTATTTTTTATACTGATGTCTCATTTAGTTCCCCTATATTCCTGTTATAAGTGAAACCATCCGATTTTTTCTTTTTCTTTCTGGCTTATTTCACTGAGCATAATTCCTTCTAGCTCCATCCACGTTGCTGCGTGATTCCACATTTTGGGTCTAACATCTACATACACATAATTAGCACACACACACAAAATATAAGGAAGCTATTAAGCAATGCTTTCTTTTTATCTTATTTTGCAATGCATGTTGGCAGAGCTCAGAATTTTCTAGAAGCCAGAGAGAGTGGTGGTGTGACTTGAGGTCTTGACAATATTTTCAGAAACTCTGTACCATTAGGTCATTAGAGGGATTCTGTGAACATTCCCTAATGGTGAGTGTAGGGGCAGGAATGACACTGAGCAGGTTTTCTGATCCAGCAGACCAGGTAAAGGAGGAGTCAGAGTCCTCTATGGCTTTTGCAGGTCTTTTATTTAGATTTACCAGGCATATGGCAGGCAGGGGCGCTGGGGAGCTGGGAGGCTGGCAGTCCTCCCAGCCCCCAGCAAATCCTCATTCTATCTGGGCTCTCTGGCGTTCTCTCTGTTTCTCTTCTTTCACCTGCTGCTGGCGTCCCCGAGATGCTGCCCTTATAAACTCAGTCTCTCAGCCCAGTTGTACCCACTCCAGGTGCCCACCATCAGGCATGAATTCAGGACCACAGGGTTCCGTCATCTATCCTAATGGCGGGAGGGCAGAAAAGCCTGATACTTTTTCCTTACCCTGCAGTGAGCAATGGGCCATGGGTAACCAGAGAGAGAAACCACTTACTTTGTATATACTTCATGTGGAGTGTTGAAGGTGTTTTTACCACACAACACATGGGTTTGATTGGGAGAACTCTTTCCAAGCACATGTTTTTTGTTTTTTGTTTTTTTTTTTTAAAGAATACCAAACCTTTCAAAAAGAATTCCTTCCAAAAGTAATCATATGGCCTTCTCATATTTATTTCCATGGGGCACTGGGAGTGACACCTACATGGAAAATGATCAGAGTCATCACATAAATGGTCTGCCTCTATGGCACAGCTCCTCACTACATCACCCTGACCTCCCATTCAAGTCATCCCAACCCTCTCCCTGAGTTCCCAGTATGGAACCAGGTAACATGAGCATAAATAAAATCACAAGGAGGAGCAGGTGAAACTTGTAAAAACAATGCTTGGAGGAGCCCTGTGTGTCGCCTTTCATCCATGACTCTCAAAGCTTTTCCAAACAGTAATTATTTCTCACAATGCTCTTGTGAAACACCTAAGATCATTACTCCCATTTTACAGATGTAGAAACCAAGAAAACAGAATATGACTTCCCAAGGAAGTTTAGGATTGAGAGTTTTTAGAGTCTTTAGCTCTTCAATGAAGACCCTTTGGTCAATTAGATCAGCAGAATCACCTGGGAGCTTCAAAAATTACCCAGGACTAGATCCCACCTTATAGATTCTGATTTTATTGGCTTAGGGTTAGTTGGGCTGTTGAGCTTTTAAGCTCCCTGTGATCCTAATAGATTGCGATGACCGAGAATGGCTGTGTTAGGTGATTATTTAGGAACCCTGTTAGGAAACAGGAGCTGTTTCCTGTAGGCCTCCACCTGGATATATCCTGCAGGCACCTCACACTCACCATGTGCACCTCTCCCCAAACCTCTCTCCTCCTCCTGTATCCCCTATGTCGGTGACCAACTCCACCATCAAACAGTGCCTCTGTCCCAAACATGATGTCATTATTGCTTCTTTTTTCTCCCTTGTTCATTCAACCACCAGGTCCTGATCATTCTGCCTTGTAGTTATTGCTTGAATTTGTTCCCTTCTCTTCTATTCCAGTTTGAGCAAGGCCATTTCATTTCTCCCCTGTCTTGTGTCTTATTTTGACTTCTAATTCTTTCTCCATTCTTCACTAGAGTGAACCATTCAACTTTTATGTGAGAACTCCTTTGTAAAGATATGGCTTTGTCTCACCACCTCCTCTCCTCTGACCACCACCTAACACATTCCCTCCTCTAGTCATTCTGAGTAGGATGTTACGTCATCCTCTCTCTTACTTTTGTAGCTACTAGTCCCTCAACAAGGACTTGTTCCGTGGGCACTTCTGTACTCCTTTCCGTCTTTAAAAAGTTGGGCCTCCCTGGTGGTGCAAGGGGATAAGCACAGCACTGGGAAGCTATCTGCAACCTCGGCAGCACAAGTTCGATCCCCCCCCCACCCCGCCAGCCAGGGAGCTACCCACATGGCACAGCAGATCTCTCCTGTCTCGCCCACTGCTCCCCTCAGCAGTTTGTTTCAGTCAATCTGCCTGTTCCGCTCCCCACTCTGTCTCTAGTGAATCCTCTCACCCTCCTGCAAATCTGTACCCTGGTTCTTGTATAAATAAATAAATAAATAAATAAATCTTAAAAATAAAATTAAATTGGGCCTCCCCGGTGGTGCAGCGGTTGAGCGCTGGGTTGTGAAGCTGCCCGCAGCCTCTGCAGCGCCAGTTCGATCCCCGGCTGCTCCCCGGCCACCGGAGGCGGGTCCCACATGGCGCGCAGACCTCTCCTGCAGCCCGCTGCTCCCTCAGCAGTGTACTTCGGTCCTTCTGCCTGCTCAGCTCCCCGCTCTGGCTCTGGTGAATTCTCACCCTCCTGTGCTTCTGACTGTACCCAGTGCTTGTATAAATAAATAAATAAATAAACAAACAAACAAACAAACAAAGAGTTCTCCTTTAAAAAAAAATTAAATTTAATTTAAAAAAAAAGAAAATCACAGGAGTGAATATATATTCTCCACATGTGTCAGTTGTTAGTTTTTCTTTTTCTCAATTCTGTTCTCTGAGTTCTTACAGCATGAACTTATTTTCCTGAACACACCACTTTTTACCTTCCTTCTGGTTCCTTTCCCTTCCCTTGCCCCCTTTTATATTCTGACCCCTCCACCCTCCCACCCATGCCTGCGCCTCTCTTTTCAATTTGCATATGCCCTCTTCTCCAGGTTGTCACTTTCCAGTCTTTCTCTCCTTGTCCTCTTTGAACCTATTCACCACAGCTTTCTAGTCTTCATCCTAGTGTTTGACCTCACCCTCTTCTCCTTTTTGTAGTCCTATTGTCTGTGTGTCACGCCCCTTTACTAGTTCACTAGACTTTTTTAAAGCCTGGTTGTCATTCCTGTGTGTCCAGTTTTGCAAATTTTCTAGCTCCTGTGGCAGAATTGGAAGGAGGTGAGGAATTCTAGGCCACAAAGTCCTAGGAAATTAACCACTGAAGCGCTCTTCATGATAGACTGTAGTTCTGGGAACAGTTGGGCAGTTTTGGAAAGGGAACATGCTTTGTCCCACTCCATCATAGAAATACCAAAAGCATTGTTTCATCATTGCACTTCAAACAGGCACATTTTCAGACTGGGAAGTAGAAGACATCAATTCAACTTTGCCTTCACCAGTAGATCGTTATTAGGTGGACCCCTAGTGTCCACAATGAGTTACTGTATGCTCAGGGATTTGAAGTCCTTTCAATTTTATCTGTAGTCTAACTCTAAGCAATGAGAAGAAAGGAAATGTATTAGTACGAGTATTGGACAATATTCTTGTTAAGTGAATTTTCCAAGTACAGAAGGGGACCATGAAAACACAATCAAATCCTTTACTCAGTCTCTCTACCCAGAGTTTCACAACCATTCAGCACTATTGATATTCTTTTAAATTCTTTTTTATTTTATTTATTTTTTACATCATTGTTCTTTTTTTTTTTTTAAAGAGGCATGTATTATTTATTTATTTGTTTGTTTGTTTGTTTGTTTATACATGCACTGGGTACAGTCAGAAGCGCGGGAGGGTGAGAGAATTCACCAGAGCCAGAGTGGGGAGCAGAACAGGCAGAAGGACCAAAGTACACTGCTGAGGGGAGCAGCGGGCGGCAGGAGAGGTCTGCGCGCCACGTGGGACCCTCCTCCAGTGGCTGGGAGCAGCCAGGGATCGAACCAGCGCTGCAGAGGCTGCGGGCAGCCTCGCAATCCAGCACTCAACTGCTGCGCCACTGGAGAGGCCCTAAACCCTATTTTCATAGCAGTACAAGACGTCTTTATCCAATCATTTGTCAGTGGACTCTCAGGTTGTTTCCTTATCTTCAGTATTATCAATAGTGCTGCAATGAATACAGGGTTTAGATATCTTTTAAAATAAGTGTTTTGTATTTCTTGGGTAGATACCTAGAAGTGGAATTGCTAGATCATATGGTACATCTATTTTTAATTTTTTGAGAAACCACCATACTGTTTTACATACACTGTGCCAATTTAGATTCCCACTCTTTGCTTACTTATGTGTATGTGTATGTTAGATCCATTTAAATGTAATTATACATATCTGCCAAGTCCAGGGAAAAAAGATTTATTCAAATATAACTTTCCTATTTAACATCTGTAAGTATAAACAACAGTGATCTCAGTTTATAATTTTGTCAGGATTAGAGCAATTAACCGAGGTCTCTGTATTGTTAGGGGTACCAATCATAAATTGCAGGTGATTAGAGTCCTTTTGTTTCCCTTCACTCACTCTCCTCGTCCAAAGATATTTTGTTGTTGTAAAGTCTCTGTGTAACTCACCGCCAGTAAAAGATAATTTTTATTTAGGTAAATATGAAGTTGTTCTCATTTGGTTTATAATCTATTTAATCACAGAAGCACCTCTGCAGAGGTGGAGTTCAAGATTGCATACAATAAGAAGAGATCACAGTTTTGAAGTCTAGCATGATTAAAAACCACATATGTACCATTTATGTGACACACTATCTCTTAAACTACCTTTTTACTCCTATGAACATTATTTTTTTCATTAAAGATTTATTTTATTTATGCATATGAAAACTGGGGTCTAGGTCAGAAGTGTGGGTGGTGAGAGGATTCACCAGAGACAGAGTGGGGAGCAGAACAGGTGGATCTATGAAACACACTGCTGAGGGGAGCAGCGGCCGAGACAAGAGAGGTCTGCTGTGCCATGTGGGTCACCTCCCTGGCCGGGGATCGAACTCATGCTGCAGTGGCTGGCTGGCATAGTGGCTGGCGATAGCATGTAACCCATGTACCACCAGGGAGGCTCCAAACATTTTTTTTTTTTAAAGTAATGTATCTAGGACAATCAGAGGCACAGTTCACACAGCCCTGAAACGTTTTTCAGTGTCAACTAGTTGTTTGTCATGAAATGTGAGTGAACTTGAGACACCATCCATTCCTAACATTCAACCAAGTATTGGCTAAAACATTGGAACACCTCTGTTTAAGGTGATAGGTCCATCCCTCCTTTCCCTCAAGATTTAGTTTTGTTTATTTTTGGTGGTGTTTGGTTATACAAAATGTGGTGGTGCTTTAGTTGCTAGGGTGCTTTTGATGACCGCAAATTAAGAAAACCTTTGTTCTCACAGGCATGAGATGGTACCTCATTGTGGTTTTGATTGACATTTCCCTGACAATAAGTGACAGATATTTTTTCATGTGCTTGTTGGTCATCTGTATGTCTTCCTTGGAGAAGTGCCTATTTAATTCTTCTGCCTATTTAACTCTTCTGATTGGGTTATTTGTTTTCGTTTTGTTGTGCAGAAGCTTTTTGGTTTGATGCAGTCCCCAAAATTTATATTCTTTTTTGGTTCTCTTGTTGTTCAAGATTTCTCTGAAGCATATGTCTGTGGAGTGTTTTGCCTATCTATGCTTTCTTCTGTGTTTTATGGTTTCACATCTGATATCCAAGTTTTTTAGCCATTTTGAGTTAATTTTTGTGTGTGGTATGAGACAGTTCCTACACCTGGACTTGGGCAGGTTTTCAGCGCCACCTTCTCTAGTATGAAGATATCCAGGTACAAGTCTTAGTAAGTAGCGCTTCCAACACATCCCTCTGCCCCAGGGAGAACATCATCCTCTTCTTGATCCATTTCATGAGGACAAGGGATTGGGTGGAGGAGCTAGGGGCAAGGACAATCAGGTAGGCTACTGAGGGGTGCAATAAGTCTATGCCCAAAGTAATCAGACTCAGTCCATTGACTGCTTAAGGCAATTGGTTCAGATAAGCTAAGCTTGTTTGGAGGTGCAGAGTTAGCCCAAATTGGGAGTGGGCAGTATCCCAACTGGAAGGTCTCACTTGGCAGTCAGGCAGCAAATCCCAGCAGCCGGTGGGGACCCACATTTCCAGGCAGGAGTTAATCCCCTGATAGACATATAATTTGCAAATATGTTCTCCAATTCCATAGGTTGTCATTTCACTTTGTTGATTGTGTTCTACTGATTGCATTTTTAAGTTTGAAGTAGTCCCATATCTCTGGTTTTGCCTGTGCTTTTGGTGTCATCGCCAAGAAATCATGGTCAAGTCCAATGTCATGAAGTTTTTCTTCTGAAAGCTTTGTAGGTTTCAGTCATATATGTAGGTTTTTAGTCCTTTTGGTTGATTTTTTTTTGCATATGAAATAAAATAAGTCCTAAGCTTTTTCTTTTGAACGTGGCTATCCAGTTTTTTCAACATGATTTTTGAAGAGACTGTCCGTCCCCATTGAATGGTCTTTGCATCACTGTCAAAGATTCAGTAAAAAAGCCTGAGATATTCATTTGGCTACATTTTGCTGCTCTTTGCACCTGTCCTTTCCTTTTTAAATTGGAGATAACTAAGAAGGATGTTTCTTTTGAGAGTTTCCATAGAGATTATGCTCAGCACAATTAGCTGGTAGAAAACATCTCGTCTGGTTTTTATTTTTCCAGGACCTCTCTTTTGGGTCCTTATTGAAAATAGGATAAGTCAGGGTGCCTCCCTGATGGCTCAGGGGTTAAAGTCTCAGCACCATCAAGCTGTCCACAGCCACTGCAGCATGAGTTCAATCCCCGACCAGGGAGCTGACCCACATGGCACAGCAGACCTCTCCTGACTTGCCCGCTGCTCCCCTCAGCAGTGTATATCAGTAGATTCGCCTGTTCTGCTCCCCACTCTGTCTCTGGTGAATCTTGTCAACACCTCCCCCCGCACCTCTGGCCTACACCCCAGCTCTTGTATGCATAAATAAACAAAATACATCTTTAAAAAAAGAGATTTACAAATATGTGAAACAAAGTCATTTTTTCCTCATCTTTAGAAAATATTTTCACTATAAGTAAAATGTTATTTATGTCTTTATGTTAATATGTAATAGGGTTATCATTATTAGTATTATGTTTAACAAACATTTATTAAAAATATCTTAAAACTTTCTCAGCTTTAATTTCTAATCAGGGCCTCCCTGGTGGCGCAGTGGTTGAGGCTGGGTTGCGAAGATGCCCGCAACCACTGCAGTGCCGGTTTGATCCCCGGCTGCTCCCCGGCCACCGGAGGAGGGTCCCGCATGGCGCGCAGACCTCTCCTGCCGCCCGCTGCTCCCCTCAGCAGTGTACTTCGGTCCTTCTGCCTGCTCTGCTCCCTGCTCTGGCTCTGGTGAATTCTCTCACTCTCCCGCGCTTCTGACTGTATAAATAAATAAATAAATCTTTAAAAAAAAATAATGAGGGTGGGAAGAGCGCAAGGGACTATGGTGATGGTACACAGGTGATTTGGTAGTGGGAATTCCATGGGGACTTTACCCAAGATGATAAAGCATACATTGTATAAAAATGAAGAATGATGTAAAAAATATATTAAATAATAAAAATCTTTTTAAAATAAAGTTATATATATATCATTATTATATGTATCACACATATATATCACGATATATATCATGATTTAAAAAATTTATTCAATATCTATATAATCATCACAAACAAAGGCTTTTTGGATGTTCTCAATAATTTTTAAGAATATGAAGAGACTGAGGTATATGAAGGGAGTATTTTTAAGAGTATGAAGGGAGTTTGAGATATATTCTGCTGGAGATGCTAGAGAACTGAAAATTGTTTTTCAACAGGAATCCAAAATTAGTCCATAGAAGGGAAAATTTTCAGATAAAATAGAAATCAATGTTTCTATTAATCACTAGCAACTTTATCATTGATCTTTCTAGATGGTGATGGAAAGTGGGGATTGGCTGGTTGGTGGAGACCTTCAGGTGCTGGAGAGAATAAAATGGAATGATGGATTGGACCAATACCGCCTGACACCACTGGAGCTCAAGCAGAAATTTAAAGAAATGAATGCTGGTATGTAAGTTGGCTGTAGAGCATTTGTTAGTACTCCTTACCACACTCTGATTAAAGAACTAAGGATACCAGTTATAAGCATATTTATAATTTTAAAAATAAAAAAAGTACATGGAATCACCAGTTGATATGGAAACAATTTATAGATTTCAACTACAGCCGTATATTGGAATACTATGCAGCAATTAAAAATATGCCCTAATCGAGAAAGATATTCAACATGTATTTGAGCAAAAATGCAAACTGCAGAACAATGTACATAGTTTAATTTTGGAAAAATAAATAAAATATGATACAGTTGACCCTTGAACCACATGGTTTTGAACAGCATAGGTCCACTTATACATGAACTTTTTTTTAATAAAAATATTGGGGCTTCCCTGGTGGTGCAGCGGTTGAATGCTGGGTTGCAAAGCTGCCCGCAGCCTCTGCAGCGTCAGTTCCATCCCCAGCCACCAGGTGAGGCTCCCACATGGCGAGCAGACACCTCTTGCCGCCCGCTGCTGAGCCACTTGGGCCTCCCTGGTGGCGCAGGAGGTTAAGATGCAACTTGTGAGGCTGTCAGCAGCCACTGCAGCACAAGTTTGATCCACACCCAGGGAACTATCCACATGGTGTAGCAGACCTCTCCTGCCTTGCCCGCTGCTCCCCTCAGCAGTGTATTTTGGTCAGTCCACCTGTTCTGTTCCCCACTCTGTCCGCACCTCTGGCCTATACCCCAGTTCTTGTATGCATAAATAAACAAATCTTTAAAAAATATTTTGGAAAACTTCTTGGAGATTTGAAAATAAGTTTATTTTACATTTACTATTTTATACGCAAATCTATTATGAAAAGTTAAAATTCATCAAACCTTGCATGCACATTTATAGACCATACATGGTACCATTTGAACTCAAGAGAAATGTAAACAAATGAAGATTTGTTACATTTCAAGAGAAATGTAAGCTGCATATAATTAACTGTACTGCATACTACATGACTGTGATAATTTTGCAGCTACCTCCTGTTGCTATTGCAGTGAGCTCATGATGCAATACTGTATAACCCTATTTATCTCCCCATAAGCAGTCGACTCTCCAGTAATAAAACTAATACTTAGATTTTTGAATGTGTGGACAGGAGTGGAGAGTTGAGGGACTAGGGATTAGGATTCTACAAGTTATTCAAGAGTCAACTGTAGTTTATTTTTAAAACCTTAGCCAAGTTGGCTAAGTAGCATAAATCATATGATCAGAAGCAGAAGTCTCTGGCAGCATGTGTACTAAAGTTCAGATGACCATACTACAAACCTGGACCAACGCTTGGGGAAAATTTCCCTTTGCATTTAGAGCTTATTACTAGTTAGCAAGTTTTCCATAATCGATTTATAGTCATTTATTTCATAACCAGAAAGAAAAATTAAGGTTCTCAGAAATCCATCACTAAATGGAGTTTTGAAGATTTGTTTAAAGCGAAGATGAAATAATTTTTATCTTTAGATAAACAGCAGAAATCATTGCTCATCAGTATCCACCCCACTGGATAAATGAGCCTGGGAGTAGGGTGCAAGAGGGCTTAATGCCAGCCCCTGCTTTAGCCTTGGTTGGCAGGAAGGGTCCTGGCAACAAACGTTTTTCATTTGTGAGTCACTCTCTCTTTAGGGTTACCTCTTTTGTGTCCACCCCTATCTAAGCAGTCTGGCATTGGTTGGCACCATTGGATTAAACCCCTAACAACCCAGGGGAATTCTCCAGCTGGTTTATCATAAGCAAGTGGATATATCAATAATAAATGTACTGAACAATAAACATAGCTGCATCTTTCCTTTTGGTTTTTTTCCTTTTTAAGATTTATTTATTTATGCATACAAGAACTGGGTTACAGGCCAGAGATGTGGGGGGCTAGAGGATTCACCAGAGACAAAGTGGGGACAGGACAGGTGGATTGACCGAAGCACACTGCTGAGGGGAGCAGCAGGCAAGTCAAGAGAGGTCTGCTGCACCATATGGCTAGCTCGCAGGCTGCGGATAGCTTCATAGGTTGTGTCTTAACCCCTTGCACCACGAGGGAGGCCCTCCTTTTGGTTCTTGCTGATACCAAAACACTGTGTATTTCTTTGACCTTCCTTTTCACACTTTCCTTTCCCAGATGCGGTGTTTGCATTCCAGTTGCGAAATCCTGTCCACAATGGCCATGCTCTGTTGATGCAGGACACCCGCCGCCGGCTCCTGGAGAGAGGGTATAAGCACCCAGTCCTCCTGCTCCACCCTCTGGGTGGTTGGACCAAGGATGATGATGTGCCCTTGGACTGGCGGATGAAGCAGCACGCAGCTGTGCTGGAGGAAGGAGTCCTGGATCCCAAGTCAACCATCGTTGCCATCTTCCCATCTCCCATGTTATACGCTGGCCCCACAGAGGTGAGCAGTTCCCTGAATTAGGCTACACCACTCAGAAGTATAGACTCAAACTCTATTTAGAAAAGCAAATGAGTTTGGGGGTTCCTTCTTCCTCACGAGCAGATTCCACAATCTTTTTTTTTTTAAAGATTTATTTATTTATTTATACAAGCACTGGGTACAGTCAGAAGCACGGGAGGGTGAGAGAATTCACCAGAACCAGAGCGGAGAGCAGGACAGGCAGAGTGACGAAATACACTGCTGAAGGGAGCAGCGGGCATGGCGTGAGACCCTCACACCGAGGTTGGGGATTGAACCGGCGCTGCAGAGGCTGCGGGCAGCTTCGCAACCCAGCGCTCAACCGCTGTGCCACCAGAGGAGGCCCTTTTTTTTTTTTTTTTTAGATTCCACAATCTTCTTGTCTCTTTATCCAACTGAATTAGTATTTCCATTTAGCATTTATAAAAGTGCTAAAGACATCAAACCTCTTATAAATACCTTTGAGAGTATGGAGGTTGACATATGAATGAGGTCAATAATGCATCTGACCTAGGTTATAGGGTGAGTTTTAGCTAGCCTAATATTTAGTTTCCAAAATTCTGGTTTGGAACTCTTAAGTGATTTGCTTTGCCCTTTGAGCTGCATTAGAAGGGAAAGTATTTCTTTAAAAGCTTAGTATCTCCCTTTCATCATAACACTGTGAGTCTATCAAACAGATTTTCTTTGTCCTACTGTACCACCAGTGCAGTGAATTTGAACAAGTTTGCAGGAGGATGATGAATTAAAAGGGTCTCAACACCAAGTGCCCCAAACTGAGTTTAATAAATTAATGTTCTTCAGCCAGATCAAAGTTCCAGTTTCCTAGCTCTCCTCTCCATCCACTAGATTTCTATCTGAACTTAAAAGAAGGCAACTCATTTTAAAGTCCCAATATTGTGTTGAACTGGAATCAAGGTCTGGTATAGCAGGTAAAATTAGCTTATAACTGGCATTCAGAAAATAAGGGTTACTGGAGCTTGTCATTTCCTTTAAACTATGATTTATTCTGATTAGGGAGGGACTGGAAAGTAAAATACACATAGTTCTGTAGAACAGTAAGAGCAAGTGTTCCTGTTCTGATAGCCTGATCAGAGAGATTAGGAAACACCACCTCAGCTGCTAAGAGGTTAAAATAAAAGTTCCTACCTTACCCAGTATAACAAAGAATGATGAAGAAAGCATAGACTCTCGGACACACCTGACTGGCTTCCCTGCAATCATTATTCATTGACCCACATCGCTGAATTACTTTTAAAGCAGAATAAAGGCATATCTATAGGTGACCAGTGATGATGAGAATGATGATGAGAATGTCCTTGATGTTCCCAGGTCCAGTGGCACTGCAGGTGCCGGATGGTTGCTGGGGCAAATTTCTACATTGTGGGCCGAGACCCTGCAGGAATGCCCCACCCTGAGACCAAGAAGGACTTGTATGAACCCACTCACGGGGGCAAGGTCTTGAGCATGGCCCCTGGCCTCACCTCTGTGGAAATCATCCCATTCCGAGTGGCTGCCTACAATAAAACCAAAAAAGCCATGGACTTCTATGACCCAGCAAGGTGTGTTCTCAGGGGGAGATTCTTTAACCAGTGTCTGTACAACTGCAATGGTGAGGCAGGTTCTGTATCTTTGAGAAACTCGTGTGCAACTCCATGTGCTCCGAATTTGAATGAATCCCTTGAAGGTCAAGCCCTGATCTTTTGTGTCCCTTTAAGTTGTAGCACAGCTCCTTGCATATAGTAGATGGTCCATAAATCTCTTTTAATAAATCTGCATACATTCCTTGAACAGGCACTGTGCCTGGCACACTTAGTAAAGGAAGTCAACGTAAAAAGAGATTTCAGAGTATTTATATTGTTCAAAGCTTGTAATAGTAGGCTGAATGAAAGAAGGTACTCTCCATGAACAGAGCAGGTACCCAGTAAATATTGAATGGGTGGCTGCCATTATTTCCCTTTTCTTCTGCAAGTTTCTTGACTAAGCTGAGGAGCTAGCAAACCATCCATTTTAGAAGATGTAGCATTTTACGGAAAGAAAAAATGTGGTCTAAGATCTCGTACCCTACTCCAGGAATCTTCGAGATAAAAGTGACTTACCTCCACTGCCTTTTCTGTTGCTATCCTGTGACAGGCACAACCAGTTTGACTTCATCTCAGGAACTCGTATGAGGAAGCTGGCCCGGGAAGGAGAAAATCCCCCTGATGGCTTCATGGCCCCCAAAGCATGGAAAGTGCTGACAGATTATTACAGGTCCCTGGAGAAGAACAACTAGCTGGCCTTCAGCTCCAGAGTTTCTTACTGAAGTGCTCTTTGATTGCCTTTTCTATTTTTGTGATTAGATGCTTTATATGCAATTGCTTCTCAGTGACTGATTTCTAAAGTTAGGATTTTATAAAATTGTGTCTGTAATTTAAAGTCAACTTCAATATATATTTAAAAAAAAAGTCACACTGAAATCCTGGCAGGTGTAAGCAATATTATTTCAGAATAAAATTATGCATCTGCGCAGGTAGGTCCTAGATTTCCTAAAACTTGGATCATGTGTCTAGTTTACTGGCCAAAACATAAGGCCTATTTTCCAGGTTAAGTCTTGACACCCCACACTCTCCCCATGTCATACCAGTAGTAAAATAAATCAGTAAGATGAACAGCCTTTTCTATACAATTGGCTGAGTCTCACCCTAAATGAGGTGTGGTTCATGTCAAGATTCTTGCTAATAATTCGTCCCAAGTCTGTATACAGCTTAACTGCCCAGTCTCTTGTGTGCTGAACAACGATCTGACTGGAGAAAACAAATGTGTGAAATGTGAATGTAATCTCAGAGACCTGTACAACCTACTTCTACCACAAAGATGTCTTAATGCCCTTCCACGAATAACATAACTCCAGTTAAACAGTGACTTTTAACTCGGTAGCAGAGTGCTCTGAGAAGATACATGCCATGTTCAATCTGGTCAGGTTCCGGAAAGTTCCCTCCTCTCCTCTTTGCTGTGGTCACTGTGCTCCTTGAGCCAGGCTATGCCCACTGATTGCTTACATCAGCTGTAGCCAAGAATAACTCACAGTATCAGACTAAAGCTCGTGGGAAACAATGAATCCAACCATTGAAATACATTGTTTTGTGAGCTGCTGGGTACTGTAACAAAACAGTTACTGGAAGTAATGGTGGCGGAACAAACATCCTACCACCTGCCTCCCAGTCTGGTGCTGTCTATACCACACAACACAGGAGAGGGTCAGACTCCTCAGATGCTTTACCAAAGCTCCCTGAACATCAGGCACCTACAAAGCAGTCTTCTTAGACGCTGGAAGGTCCAGAGTTTTCTAAACCCAATTGATCTTTTGCAGTTGAAAACAACACATTCCCCAAGATTCATGCTGTTGAGACATCCAGCCTTTAAATTCTTTGCTTCCTGAGTGGCTCTCTTTTATCCTTTATGTATAATTCTTGTTCCTAAGAAAAATATGAAGAAACCAATAGCTTTTGTACGTAGGTCTCTCTGGAAGAGGCTTAAACTGGAAAGAGAAAACTGTGATTTTTTTTTCATATTCTCAGATTTAAAGGAAAAGCTCTTAGCTAATGAAAGTTCTTTTGAGAATGAATTACAAGGGTTACAGCAAAGTTTAACTGTTTTTAATAACATAATGTCTATGCCGGTTTAATCAGAGGTACTCACTACTGCCTTTTTTTTTTTAACAAAGAACGTATTTATTGAAAACATGATACAGGATGTAGTGCCTTAACCAATATATTTTGTGATTTTTAAATATATTTAAAATCGCTCTGCTGCTCTATTTGTTTAGTGCAAATGACTTTCTGTGTACAACTGATGCTTGTTCTTATTTTAATAAATTTCTCAAAACAAAGGCTATTTTCTGCCGATACCTTTCAGGGTGGATTGGTCAGACTGTTTGTTGATGGTTTTGTGACTTTTTATAACTAGAGAAAAACAACAGCAGCAACTCTTCCTTCAGATCATCATTAAAAAGTGTGTGTCCTTCCCTGTTCATGTCATTTTTAAAACCATGATCCCAGGGCCTCTGTGGTGCCAGAAGGGGTTAAGCACAGCACTATAAAGCTATCTGCAGTCTCTGCAGCTCGAGTTAGATCCCTGGCCAGGGAACTATCCACATGGCACAACAGACCTCTCCTGCCTTGCTCGCTGCTCCTCTCAGCAGTGTGTTTCAGTCAGCCTGCCTGTTCTGTTCCCCACTCTGTCTCTGGTGAATCCTCTCACCCCCAGCACCTCTGGCCTGTACCGCAGCTCTTGTATGCATAAATAAATAAATCTTAAATAAATAAATAAAGCCTTGATCCCCAGAGCCTCCCTGGTGGTGCAGAGGTTAAAGTCTCAGCACTATGAAGCTATCACCAGCCACTGAGGCATGCGTTCGATCCCCGGCCAGGGAACTTACCCACATGGCACAGCAGACCTCTCCTGTCTCGCCCGCTGCTCTCCTCAGCAGTGTATTCCAGTTAATCCACCTGTCCTGTTCCCCTCTCTGTCTCTGGTGAATCCACTCACCTCCCACACCTCTGGCCTGTACCCCAGTTCTTTGTATGCATAAATAAATAAAAATAAAACAACCAAACAAACCTTGCTCTCCATGTCAGAGACACATGGGCTCAGTCAAGCACTACGGTGATACTTTCTGAGATAATGGAGTTACTCAGGAGCCTCACCTCACAATGTCATTGCACAAGAATCTGGCCTTTTTCTCTTTTTTTCAACTTGCTGTCTTTTTCTCCATCCCAGGAGTTTTAGCAGCAAAACTAGAAGTAGCTATGTTTTGCTCACAGCAATTCCCACACCTTTGGAAACTACATCACTTGCTGCTTGTGTGCACAAACACCTGTTCTAACCAGTTCAGTGGCCTTCAGGCAGGCCTGCCCTTCAGAGTTTTTCTTGTGCTCCTTGAATCCCAGCTCCCTTCTGCCCTGAAGGTTTCATGCAAATTCTTGCTTTTAGTCCGCACACCAAATAAAACTGGTGTAATAGCCAACTAAGAGTTGTTGTTTGTTGCTTCCCCACCCCCTCCCCTCAGATCCTTACTTCCTAGTGATAGTAGGACAAAGTAGGGCAGGAAATGTGTGCTTAAGTACATGAAGATATAAGTGGTGGTGATGGTGTATACAGGACAGTGAGAAAAAATTCTGGAAGCAAGCAAATCATTTGGTCAGATAGTGGTGGACCTTATAAACATAGCAACATGAGATTTCTTTCCAACTCTTCCCTACAAGGAGAAATATATCTTGGTACTTCAGAACAGCACATTCTTTGTTTTCTCCTCATCTTCTTCCTTTCCACTTCCTGACTTTCAGGTTTAGCACTAATCTTCAACATTCTTTCCTTATAGGTAGGGAATTAAGAAATCAGATGGTGCCAGATTGGTCAACTATGCTTATGTGTAAAGGTTTGATGGATTAGGAAATGTTGTTTATGAGATTCTGAATGACAAGCATATATGAAGACTTAAGCATATTTAAGCATCTCCAATACTAACATGCATAAATCATCAAGGATTGACTATACACAGATAAAAGAATAGCCACTTATTTATCTTCCCCTTAACGTGCATTTAATTCTATGATGAATAGTCACTATTATTGGGTCAGTGATCCTACATATTCACTAAATAATGAAAATGATATACAAGCAATTCCTAATATATACTGCACAGAATTCTCTTTTTTGCTTTTTAAAAATTTTATTGAAATTATTACTAAAAATAACTGGTCATTGGCTGGAGTTTGGACATTTTAGTTTGACATGAGAAAAACCTAGACGTAATAAAAATACTTTTCTAGGGTCAGCAATGGTGGCTGCAATGAACTGAGAGACAAGCTGTTCACATCATTTTTCAGTGGCTTACCCTTTGTACCAAGCCACCTTTCCTTACCCCACCCCAGCCATTAAATGTCTTTTTTACAGACCTTCCAATTTGGATTAATTGCAGGGAAGGCCAGCCTCAATTATGAAGAATCTAAATTATAGGATGTTTTTAAAAGTAATGCAATATTGTTACCTTAAATACATGAGCAACAGACTGACGGGCACAGCTCCTCTAATGTCTTAGCATAGTTGTGATTGCTGTCACTAATAAAATACATTTTATTGCATAAAGTTGTTTAATATAGTTGGTTTGTTTCAGAAGCTTAAATCTGCTCTGTACCTCTTTCACTAATATAATATGCAAGAAAATAATATGTCATACAATTTCATGGGTAATGAAAAATATTGACTTGTATTTATTGCATAAGCCTGTTTTCCATAAATATTTTAAAAGTAAAGTTTAGCTAACAGGTTGAAATATTGTATTCCTTTCATGTAAATGACTTCAATACTGATATGGTGTTTTAAACTAGGAAGAAAATTGGACTGATTATATTTGTTATTGGGCAGTGAGGAGGGGCACCCCAGGACCCCCAAAACTGCCCACTGTAGGTGAGTTCTGCCATCCACCACAGAAAGACAAACATACTCCAGTGAATAAGACCTTCAATGGAAAATAATTTTAATGCAATGGAAAAGAAACACTAAAACAATTAGTGTGCAATAATTGAGAAAAGACAAAGAGTATATTCTCAAAATCAAGCATCCCAAGTTACCCATCCTCTTGTGGGCAAATGCCCAGCCAAATGGGGCTGGCCCAAATGATGGCAGCTGAGGCCCAAAAATCTTGTCATGAGCCTAGGGCACCTTCTGGTAGGGAACCATAAGAAAAGGGCAGAAGGGCACAGGCAAGTCTGGAAGGAAAAGAGCAAAATCAAAATCAAGATGAAGGTCTCTCACCCACGTCTGTTTCAAGAGTCTCCTTTTGTGTGCCCCAAGTCACTGGTACTAGTCCAAGGCCTAGAAGCAAGAGTAGTTTCTTCCTCATGTGTCTTTCTGCTCCATGTGCCTCCTCCAGTCTTCTTTGACTATCTCTCTCTGCCTTTTTCTCTTTTTTTCAGTCTTTTTCTAGCTTCACCTCCCTTCCTTGGGTGGGACAGGGGACACAGAATCTCCCCTTTCTATGGCTATCACAGCATTACATATTCACCAAGTATTTTGCACATTTATGGAGGAAATTAATCCATCAACCACAAAAGAGGTTGTATGCTCTATCCTAACCTCAGATCTTAAAGGGATTATAAGAAGTACCAGATCTTTGGGTACTAAAGATAAATAACCAAAGCCAAATCTTACACTTCCAGCAGAATGAAAAAATAACACATCGAATCAAAAGAAAACACTAAGTACATGAAAGCGTCTTTGACTTGTCTACTTAATGGCATGTTTCATAGTTTGTGCCTATTAAATACATTTACCAGTAGCTAAGAAAGCTTCCCCATGTAGAAGCCCTGATGACCGGTGGTCAGCATTGCTAAGAACCCTACTACAGTCAAGATGGCAGCTGCTGCCAGTATGGTAGTGAAAACTGTGTTGGGAACTTAATGCACATGTATTTTAGCATTTCTGTTATTGTACAAATGAGGAAGTAGAGGCCCAGACATATTAGATGACATCCTGAAGACTACCTTATTATATTCACTTCCTAACTTCCAAAGCATTTCATATAGTTCTGAAAACAATCCCAGAAAGTATAAATTATGATTCCTCTTACAGATAAGGGAACAGATGCCCATAGAAGTAAAAGATTTTTCCCAAGGCTACACTGCCATGTTACAATTTAACATTATAAAAGTTCCACAGCTGGGATTGAAACCTATAAAGTTGAGGTGAACTTTACATGACTTACAATAAATACTTAAATAATTTCTTCTACTAGACTATGGAAAGATGTGAAAGACTTTCACTACCACATTAACAAGAAAAATCCAGACAAAATAAAAATATTTTTCTATGAGGCTAGCCAATGACAGTGCATGTAAGGAATTCTTCATAAACTGACTTTCAAAGAGAAACTTTCAGAGGTGAGCAGGTATTTTTTTTATCCTGGGAGCAGACTCCTGAGTCTGGATGTAGGTGTGGAAGAGAAGCACTGCCTTAGATGCAAAGATTCAGATAATAGTGACTGAAATGTGGAAACACATCACTTTCAAAAACAAACTGCGAGAGACGGATCAACATGGTGGTGGGAAATGCTGCGCGTAAGTCCTCCCATTAAAAAAAAAAAAGTTAATAGGGAGGAAAAGTGACAGGTCCCTGAGAGAACCGGGACACGGAAGATACACGGGCTACCCTGGCAAACTGCCTGAAGAGGAAAGTTGCCATAAAAAAGGACAAGAAAAGAAGAAAGCTCAGAACCCTGCTACCCTCCCTCCCCCATCCACAAAGCTGGCACTCTCTGACCAACAGAAAGGAGGGGATAAAAACAAGAACAAACTACAGATCAAGCAGTACAGTGAGTGCAAGGGAACTACTGCAGGCACTGCACCCCACATTGAGGACAAGAACCTTGGAGAACTGTGCGGGACTCGCCACGGAGGTGAGTGAACAGCTCTGGGCACCATTAGAGGAAGATAAGGGTTCCGTGGAAAGACCTGCAAGCAGCCCAAGGCCAGCCGGTAAGCTTGTGCGGGGAAAAGTGCGCACGCGTGCTCACTCGACAAGCATATGCGGGTCCTGGCTGCCCAGGTCCCCATGCCCATGGCCTAGGTTTGTGGGGAGACATGTGGGAGCCATCACTGAGGTGAACGACCCTCACTGAGTAATCAAAAAGCCAGGCGCTCGGACGTGGGAGTCGGGTGCAAAAGGTGCCATTTCTACGGACACTGAACTAACTGGGCTACCACCTGGATGTGAGGGCTTCGGAACTGAGAACTGGGGCACAAAATTTGGGGCATGGGATCCCCAGGACAGTGAGGCACAGGGCAGACACAGCACCCCCACGCCATTGAGGCGCTCCACACCACCCCCACTTTGTTCCCTTGAGACCCACGGGGTGGGGGGGGCGGGGGAAACGCAGCTCTGGAAGGATACAAGGAAAGATCTCTGGTGCCACCTAGTGACCATAACAAAATTACTAACTTCCTGATAGTTGGGGGATCCCAAAACCATCCTCAGGCTCTGAGAAGGGGTGGGCCAAGCAAACGGGGGTAAGAAGGGAAACAAGGCGTGAAGCAAGACTCCATTCTGGAACTGAGAGCCATGCACAGGATGGGGGTGTGGGACACACCATAACAGCGGGCATTGCACAGGGTGACAGCCAGCGTTTTGGATCTGATAGCCCTGAAACTGAGACCTAGAGTAATAAATTCAGGGTGCGAGATCCATATGGCTGTGGGCACAATACCGGGTGAACATGGGGCAGACATAACACGCAGCTTGAACAAGAGCCCCTGTGTTGAGGTGCTCCCCTTCCCATCACTGAGGTGAATGACCCTCATGGAGTAATCAAAAACCAGGCATAAGACGTGCCATGTTTCAGACAGGGAGCTTCACATCTGTACTTCATCAAAACTGTGTGGAACTGAGAAAGGGCTCTTCCCACACTCAGAGGTGAGCTGAAACCCCACACAAGCCAGGTCCCATGACTGGCCACCAGTTGGTGCCCAGACGGGGATCCAGCCACAGCCAGGGGCAGACCAAGGGCACAAGGGAGTGTCTCCCAGACACGCCATCGTTAAAACAGGGAGCTTCCTGTCCAGACCTCACCGAAACTGTGGAACTAGAAAGGGCTGTCCCCACAGTCAGAGGTGAGCTGAAAACTGGCACAAGCCAGGCCCTGCGAATGGCTGAATGGCCATGAGTTGGAGCCCAGAGGGGGATCCAGCCACTGCTGGGGCAGACCGAGGACGCAGGGGAGTGCCTCCCAGATGTGCCATCTTTAAGACAGGGAGCTTCACATCCTGACCTCACCAAAACTGTGTGGAACTGAGAAAGGGCTGTCCCCACAGTCAGAGCTTCTGACAACCCAGAAGGAACTCAGAGGATGCCAGCCAGTACCAGAGACACAGTGCCCCAATGCATAGGACAAATCAGAAAACAAGCAGCAGGGAGAAGAAAAACTACAAGCAACCAAGCAAGTCCTCACTACAAAAAGAAAATCAACCACCAGACTGCAACAACAGTGACTTGGAAGAACTTCTGAGCCTTCCCAACAGAGAAATTAAAATCGCCATGATTAAAAACTGAAAGAAGTCAAAAATGATATGGGAAAAATAATCAATGATTATTTTTAATCACTGAGCACTCCATACAACTGATAAGGGACTGATCACAAAGATATACAAAGAACTCACATGATTCAACAAAGTAAACAATCCAGTCAAGAAATGGGAAGAAGAACTTAAAAGACATTCTCCCAAGAAGAAATGCAAATGGCCAACAGACATATGAAAACATGTTCAACATCCCTTACCATCAGGGAAATGCAAATGAAAACCACATTGAGATACCACCTTACACCAGTAAGAATGGCACATATTTTAAAAAAAAAACTAGCAACAACAAATGTTGGCAAGGATGTGGTGAAAAAGGAATCTCCTACATTGCTGGTGGGAGTGCAAACTGGTCCAACCACTATGGAAAGCTGTCTCGGGGTTCCTCAGTCTACTAAAAATTGAGCTACAATATGACCCAGCAATTTTACTCCTAGGGATCTACCCAAAGGTCAAAAAAACATTGATTCAAAAAACACCTGCACCCCTATGTTTATTGTAGCACTATTTACAATAGGTAAAACCTAGAAACAACCCAAATGCCCAAAAAATAGATGACTGGATCAAGAAAATGTGGTATACATACTCAAGGGAATATTACTCAGCTACCAAAAAACATAAGCTCATGCAATTTGCAGCTAGATTGATGGAGCTGGAAGGGCTCATGCTCAGTGAAGTAAGCCAGAAGGAAAAAGAAAAATATTGGATGGTTTCACTTAGAGCAGGAATATAGGGGAACCAAATAAGACATGAGTGTAAAAAAATAATAACAGTATAAAACACAAGGCAAAAACAGAAAATTATAAATCAGAGACATACTGCAGGGGAGGAGGAGGGAGAGGGATCAGAGAGAGAGAGAGAGAAGCACAGGGGACTGTGGTGATGGTGCACGGGTGCATTGGGGAAGGAAATTCTATGGGGACTACACCTGAGGAGGTGGGGGAAGCAAATATTGTTTAAAAATGAACAAAGATACAAAAAAAATTATAAAGAAAATAAAAAAAGAAAAAGAATCAATGATCAGAAGAATGAAATTGAGTCCCTAAAGAGGGAAGTGAAAGAAATGCAAGAGATCAAAGGACTAATGGAGGAGCTGAAGAAATCTGGGAAAGGCAATGAAAGCAGAATAAATGAAATGGAAGAACGAGTAAGTACTTTCAAAGACACAGAAATAAAAAGAACCAAAACAGAAAAGGAAAGAGAAGTACGAAAGAAAAAGAATGAAGAAAGACTTCAGGAACTATCTGACTCCATGAGGAAAGGAAATATGAATTATAGGGATCCCAGAAGGAGAGGAGAGAGACAAAGGAAGAGAGAAAATATTCAAGGAAATAATTGAAAAGAACTTCCCAAACGTGAAGGAGCTGAAAATAGACGTACAAAAAGCAAGAACACCAAACTTCCATGATGAAAGGAAAAATAGAGCAAGACATATAATAGTAAAGCTCCCAAGAATCCAAGACAAGGAAAAAATAATGAAGCTGACAAGAGGGAAGAAACAGATAACATACAAAAGAAAACCAATCAGGCTGACACCAGACTTCTCCGAAGAAACACTACAGGCAAGGAGAGAGTGGAGGGACATAGTCAACAGACTTCAAGACAACAAATGCCAACCAAGAATACTCTATCCTGCAAAGCTTACCTTCCTCTATGAAGAAAGAATAAGGACCTTCCCAGTCAAAAAGAAACTCTGGAATTTCATTACGACTAAACCCCCACTCCAAAAAATACTGTAACACGGAGTCCTAAAACCAGAACCAACAGAGAGATGAGTAAGAATGAAAGACAAAAAATAAAACCACAGACGATGGCGATTGAGCGCTGCACTGTGAAGCTATCCGCAGAATCTGCAGCGTGGGTTCAATCCCAGCTGGCCGGCAAGAATCCCACATGGTGGAAGAGACCTCTCTTGTCTCGCCCACTGCTCCCCTCAGCAGTGTATTTCGTCAGTCTGCCTGTTCTGTTCCCCACTCTGTCTCTGGTGAATCCTCTCACCATCCCACACATCTGGCCTATACCCTGTTATTGTATAAATAAATAAATCTTATTAAAATAAATAAACCACAGAAAAGACAAAACAAAATGGCAAATACATCTGCTAACTTATCAATATTAACTCTAAATGTAAACGGACTAAACTCCTCAATAAAAAAACACAGAGTCTCAGGCTGGATTAAGAAACAAAACCCAACCTTTTGCTGTCTCCAGGAAACACATTTAACTACAAAAGATAAAAATAGACTGAAAGTAAAAGGATGGAAAACAATCTTACAAGCAAATGGACCAAAAAAGAAAGCAGGCACAGCTATACTTATATCAGATAAAACAGATTTCCAAAAGTTAAAAAGAGACCCAGACAGTCACTACACTATGATCAAGGGGACAATACTTCAAGAAGAAATAACACTCATTAACATATACTCAACAAATGAAGGAGCACCAAAATATATCAGACAACTATTATTGTCTCTGAAAACAGACAACAGAGAAAATACACATGTAATGGGAGACTTCAACACATCACTATCAACAATGGATAGCTCAATGAGACAAAAAAAAAGTAAGGACACAAAAAATAAGTAAGGATCGATCACATACTGGGACACAAGACAAACATCAACAGATACACCAAGATTGAAATCATACTGATACCGGAATTGTCAGGTCTAGTCTCCCAGCCAGGAACGGATCCCAGGCTGCAGGGCAGCGCTGAGTCCCAGCCACTAGACCCCCACAGGTTGGTGTCTCATGAAGCCGCAGCAGGAACTTCGCAGACGCTCAGGCAAGCAAGCAAGAAGAGACAGGTTTGTTTAGAGAAAGAAAAGTTTATTGAGGAGAAAAAGAACAGAAATAAAGTGGGACTCCCAGGCCAGGAAACCAGGCCTGGGAGGGGCAAGGAAGCCAAAGTGAAGTTGTGTCTCAGGGAATATAGACCTTTTTTCCCTGATTATTCTAAAGCTCCACCAGTCTCTTTGTGATTGGTTAGTTCTCGTCTGTCTCACTTAATTTGCTACTGAGTGGGGGATCTTCACATTCCTTATCTAACAGCTTTGTCTTTCCCCATTTGTTGCATCTTTATCTTTATGGCCCAGTCCTCTGGATGGGCATCCCTGCATTGAAGTTAAACAGCTGCCCTTCTAAGTTGTCCATAAATTAAACCACTCTCCATTTCTCCAATCTCTGCCTCCCTTTACCACCTGAAGGAAACCAGTACCAGCTTTAACAATGTTGTCCTTGGTCCTGAAATGTTTGTTTTTCCTAGTGGAATTGGTTACATTCCCTTGGTTGTCCTTATCTCTGAAGCCTCCCTAAATTCTTCAGAGGTCCCCTCCTGCACTGTCCCTAAAACTGCGTAATTCCTAGCTTGCCCTGTGTCTCAATACCAACCATCTTCTCTGACCATGAAGGCATCAAACTAGAAATAAACCATAAAAAGAAGGCAAGGAACCCTCCTACTTCATGGAGATTGAAACCCACACTACTGGAAGACCACTGGATTAATGAGGAGATCAAAGAAGAAATTAAAAAATACTTTGAGTTGAACGATGAGGACACCAATTTCCTAAATGTATGGGATGCAGCAAAAGCAGTAATAAGAGGAAAATATATAGCAATACAGGCTCACATCAAGAAACAAGAAAGAACTCAAAGAAACAACCTAATCTCACATCTCAAAGAACTAGAAAATGAACAAAAAAAAAAAACCCTAAAACCAGTAGAAGGAAATAATAAAAATCGAAGCAAAATAAATGAAATAGAAACTAAAAAAATCCAAAAGATCAATAAAACCAAAAGTTGGTTCTTCAAAAAAATAAATAAAATAGACAAACCGGTAGCCAGACTCATAAAGGAAAAAACGGGAGAAAGCACAAATAAATAGGATCACAAATGAAAGAGGAGAAATCACAAGAGACACAGCAGGAATCAAAAGAATTAGAAACTACTCTGAACAGTTATATGCAAACAAGTTCAACAATCTAGAAGAGATGGACAAATTCCTACAACTTTACAATCACCCAAAGCTAGATAAAAAAGAAATAGAACACCGCTCTGGCTCTGGTGAATTCTCTCACCCTCCCGCGCTTCTGACTGTACCCAGTGCATGTATAAACAAAACAAACAAACCAGCAAACAAATAAAAAAAGCATGCCTCTATAAAAAAAAAAAAAAAAAAAAAGAAATAGAACACCTAAACAGTCCAATTTGAAATTGAAATGGTAATCAAAACCCTCCCCAAAAACAAAAGCCCAGGAACAGATGGATTTACAAATGAATTCTACCAAACATTAAGTAACCAATTAGTGCCTATCTTTCACAAACTCTTTCAAAAATTGAGAAGGAAGGGATAACACCAAACATGTTCTATGAAGCCAACATTATACTAATACCAAAACTGACTAAGGACAACACAAAAAAAGAAAACTACAGACCAATCTCTCTAATAAACACTGATGCAAAAATCTTCAATAAAATTTTAGCTAACAGAATTCAAAAATGTATCCATAAGATAATTCACCACGACCAAGTAGGATTTATTCCAGGGACACAAGGATGGTTCAATATCTGAAAATCAATCAATGTAATCCAACACATCAACAAAAATAAATATAAAAACCATGATAGTATCAATAGATGCTGAGAAAGCTTTTGACAAAGTGTAACACCCATTTATGATAAAGGCCCTTGAAACTCTTGGGATACAAGGAACAAACCTCAACATCATAAAGCCCATATCTATAGCCAATATCATTCTCAATGGTGAAAAGTTGAAATCATTTCCATTAAGATCTGGAACACCACTGCTTTTCAATATAATACTGGAAGTCCTAGCCAGAGCAATAAGGCAAGAGAAAGACATACAAGGAATCCAAACAGGCAAGGAAGAAGTAAAACTATCACTATTCGCAGATGATATGATAATATACATAGAGAACCCCAAAAACTCCACAGAAAAACTAATCAAACTAATCAATCAGTTTAGTAAAGTGGCAGGATACAAAATCAAAACACACACACACACACACACACACACACACAGAAACCCAGTAGCCTTCTTAGACAAAAAACAATCAATTGGAAGAAGAAATCAAGAAAACCATCCCTCTTATTATTGAAACAAAAAAAATCAAATACTTGGGAATAAACCTAACAAATGAGGTAAATGACCTATATAAAGAAAACTATAGAATACTGTTAAAAGAAATAGGAGACACAAAGAAATGGAAAGACATCCCCTGCTCATGGATTAGAAGAATTAACAGAGATTTGTTCTTAAACACTAAAGCCAAGAGTTACTGGAGGGTCATTTGCATAGAGTCACAGGACTGCAAGGGGTGATTTTTGACCTGGGTTTACACCTTCACTTTCAGAATTTTGAATCTCAAATGAGGCAATTTAAAAACAGTTGGAAAAATAATCCAGGGAAGATATAAAAGCAACATTAGTTCTTTTGCTTCCCCCTCGACCTCATGAGCTCTCCATATTCTTCAAATAAATTCTTCATTGCTAAGATCAGCTAGTTAGTTACTTGCTATAGAACCCTAACTAGTACTCTTTTTTTACAAGACCATAGCTATGGCCCAGAAGACAAAGCTTGTCTCCCTCAGACACATCTGCAAAGGAATTTGCTTTGTATCACTGGGTGATATACAACCATCCCCTATTTGAGTATCTTGGTTATTCTTAGAGTTTTTAGAAGCTATGCATCTTCATAACAATGGGACACACATTGCTTTGTTCTAGGCTCAGTTCCAAATTTTGTCATTATGTCCATACTGGCTTTTTTTTAAATTATTAATTACCAGTTTCACATCTTTGTTAATATTTTCACAATACAGCAATTCTACCCTTAGATATGGTCATGGGAGCTTTCCTGACACCAATGCACCCATAGTTCTCCACCATAGTCCATTGTGCTCTCCCCCTTTCCCCTCCAGCTCTCCTGTCCTCTCTTGGATGCCTCACCTTTGATCACTGTTCAAGGATTGGTTTTATAGTTTGTGCTTTACTTGACTTCTCTATATTCCACATATAAGTAACACTATCAGGTATTTCTCCTTCTGGCATATTTTACTTATCATAATCCCTTCCAGTTCCATGTTGCTACAAATGGCGTGAGTTCATCTTTTTTGATTGCTGAGTAGTATTCTACTGCGTGTGTGTTTACATACATCTTCATGTACTCATATGTTTCTAGGTATTTAGATTGTTTCTGTACCTTGGCTGTGTTTGCCTCTGGTTTATTTTTTTAAAAAAAGATTTATTTATGCATACAAGAGCTGGCGTACAGGCCAGAGGTACAGGGGGTGAAAGGGTTCACCAGAATGGGGAACAGAACAGGTGGCTTGACTGGAATACACTGCTGAGGGAAGCAACAGGCGAGACAGGAAAGATCTGCTGCGCCATGTGGATCACCTCAGGCTGGGAAATGAACTCATGCTGCAGTGGCTGCAGACTGTTTCATAGTGCTGCATTTTAACCCCTTGCGCACCAGGGAGGCCCTTTTGCCTCTGGTTTGAATCTAAGGTGTTAGGATTTGCAAACCTGTTTCCTTAATGCATTCCATGATGGCATTAATATTCACTACAACTATATTTCAAAGCATGAAAGCTTCCAACTGAAAGTGTTTTCTCAATTTATAACTATAAACAATCATAAAAATACACTCCCAGTTCAGTGGCTTTAGTAATGAGGCCAACATGCATTGTTAGTAATTAATAGTATAAAATTTACACCAGTGTTACTGAGGATGTTTTGTTTTTTTCACACTGGTGGTTTATTTTTGCTCTCATTTGCATCTGGCATCTGTGCGTAACATCTCAATACAATTTCATGAAGGTGCCAACTTAGAATTTTCACCTATAATGTAAACAATTTTAACTTTTGAAGAGCTAAGGGGATTGTCTTTAATAATTAAATCTTCAAATTTAATAATGAAGGCCCTCTAAAGATTTCTATCCATTCTAAATGGAATGATTTTAAGGCTTTATTTGAGCATCCAGATGGTGCTGACTAAGCATACTGGAATTCTAATCAATATTCTGACTATAAGAGAAGCTAAAAAGAATTAGAAAATAAACACCCAAGTTTTCATCTTTATCCAGAAGAAAGTTCTAACATTTGTCCACAACACAATTCCAGTAAAAAGATATCCCCATTAATGAGACTGTCGTTATACTGCACACTCAAGGCTTGAGACGTCCTCATTTAAGATCAAAGCTGCAAGTTACAGCTACTAGGTGAAGTTAGATGACTATGGTCCATATAGATTATTCTAATCACTCCAATCCAGCTCTAGTAAACACAGTGAGTTCTGGGATATCCTGCAGGGTGAGGGTAGGGGAAGAGTGGGTAGAATGACACAGAAGAATTATATAGTGAATTGACTCAAATGAGTTACTGAACTCTTATTTTAAAAAGTTTGAGAATAATTTGAGATACACCAGATTTATCAGAAGTTTTCCAACAATGGGACTTTTAGAGTAATACCACACAAGTGAGTGATTACTTCAATCTCTAGGGTACAGGTCTGCAAATTATGAAAATGGTTTAAGCATGGAAAATGCTTAAAAACTGAGCATAATCAACAGGTACGTATATATCAGTGTTTAAAAGTTCACATAATAGTTTCCTCAGTTACTTTAAACCCTCAAAATGCCTAGATGAATCATGGCTACTGGGATTAGTATATTTCTCTAACATCATTTGATGATAAATAATAAGTGACACTTAATTACTATTATTGCATATTCTGAACTTAAAAGACATATAGCATCCCTTACTTTCAATCAACCAATTCAATCAAACTAAAATGAAATCATACAGCAAGACAAAAACAGTCCGAGGGCTAGTTTTATAAACTGGGGGGAGAAAAACAAAACCCAACATCCAGAAATTTTTATGTAACTCAAAGAACAAGGAATAGAGAAAAATCAATAAAGAGGGACCTCTTTATTACACATTTATAAAATAATAGCATAATAGTTATTAAAAATGGAGATGAAACTTTTATTTTTGGTATTTTGTGTTTTGCATTCAAAATCAATCATTTTCACAATTTTTCAAAGCTTGCTTTTTGTTAACCAGAGTGTTCTGCAACCTCTACCCCACCTACCAGTCAACACAACTCAAAGATAAAATAGCCAGTATTTTAGTGAGAGACATATGAAAGAAATCAATCAAATGATTCACAAATAAATTGAGTTTTCAAAGCAATACAAAAAATAGAAACATGAAACATAATCTTTCTGATGATTCAGATGGTATCTCAACATCACACTGTCATATTCCTCATGCTGGGTATTTAAGTGCTTATAAGAACATTCTGATTAGTAAAATTTTGGACAAAAAAAAAAAATCCTCACATAGTGCACATAGAAAAAAATGTCTACTACAGATCATAATATGGGAGTTTTGGTGTGTATTATTTGTACTAACCAGGGCACAATTTATAATATGCTTTAAAAAAAAAAAAAGCTTAAAAATTAAAGTTACAAAATGAGTATTGTTAGCACACAGAGAAAAAGCCACTTGTTTTAAACTATTATTTCATGTCTGCTGATCATATTACATTTGACCCTATCTAAAGAACACCTAACTTTGAAATAACATTACAAAACAATGGTTACAACAGAACTAGTTATAGTAAGTGAAGAAAGGAAAGTCACATGTATTAAATGGCACTGGGGTTTTGCAAAACCATTCTTGTGAGAGGCTTTCAATCCACCTTTACAACAGCAACTGTATAAAATGTTTCCACTCTGTATGCTTGCATAAAGAGGTGACATCAAAGTTGATCTCACAACTGCCTGAAGAACCATTCACCGCTGACCACTGAACAAGTATTTTTGTCTCATTATCCTGATAAGCATAACTGAGCCGTATGTAAATATTCAGATGTATCTGACTTCAACTATTTAACTGCAGATGCTCAACTTAAAAAAAAAAAGCTGAAATAAATGACAATTGGAAATGACTGAATCACTGTACCTTTCAGACACAACCTTAAATCTTAACTAGCTATAGAGACTATTTGGTACTTTTTGATTCAGTAGTTAGGATAAAAAAAAGTTTCTGTATTCAAACATATCTACAGAATGTCAATATAAAATGTGTGAATATATACACTTAATACACACCACACACACACACACACACACACATTCTCTCTCTCTCTCTCTCACATATCTAGAAACCAGCACTTAGCCACATCCCGGTTTCTCACTAATGACTCCATGAATCACTTGTTACTTTTAAGACCAGCTCAGATGCTATAAGGTTACAATATATGGCTAAAGAGGTCAAACACAAGTACCCACACTCAGGCTAGATGAAACTGTTCCTCCTCATGATTTCTGACAAGTAGTAATACAGTTTATATAACAACTATATCTCAATAACTTAGAATTCAGAGTATAAAACCAGTGTCATAAACATTTAACTCCCTCACTGTTAAAGAACACTCCTCCATTCTTTTTCCACTACTGATGAAAGGGTACATCAAACTAGGTCACATTGAACTGTACAAATGATCTTTACTCTTAATCTAAACAGACATGTGTTAAAACATTCTGAAATGCTGCATCCTTTGATTTCTTCATCTTTTCAATCGCCCGGTGCAGGTCCTGTTGTTGCACAGGCCGAATTTCATCTTCATCACGGCTAAAATGCAAACAAAACCACCAAATAGTCAAATAACTTTAGAATAAACTTCCCTAAAACATTTTACCAAGATTAATAAATGAAGGCTCTTTCCCATTCAAGGCCCCAAAGACAAGCATAATCAATGGTTTTATGTAAATTCTTCCAGGAGTTTTCTATTCATATATGAGTCTTAAAAAGATTTTTGAAAAGAATAGGCTGCTAAGAAGTAGGAAGCTAATATGGCAGACTATAAACATTACAGTTATGGTAACTAAAATCAAATATTTCACATCAAGAATGTAAGTATAGAATATCACAAGGTATAAATGTTATATAAATGTGTGTCAGTGCATCTAAATGGGAATAAAATGCTAATAAAGGAATTAAGTTATTCCCATGAAAACTAGAACTGAAAAATAGCATTCATGTGTATGTTCACCTTTCGATGAACTAAAAATAAAATTCCTTACTATTGGGGGCCTCCCTGATGGCATAGGGGTTAAGTCTCAGTATTATCACGACAGCCTGAGTTCCATCCCTGGCCAAGGAGCTAACCTGCATATGGCGCAGCAGACCTCTCCTGTCTGCTTGTTGCTCCCTCAGCAGTGTATTTCAGTAGATTCGCCTATTCTGCTCCCCACTCTGTCTCTGGTGAATGCTCCCCCCACCCTGCACTTCTGGCCTACACCCCAGTTCATCTATGCAAAAATAAGTAAAATTTAAAAAAATTCCTTACTATTAATAAAAACTAGTATAGATCTTCCTCATTTCAATAATCAGGAAAATAAAATCCAGTTTGTTATATCTCCTTTGTAATCAACAGACACTTAGGTTATGACAACCCAAAGATTATGTCAGATTTTTCATACTGAAATAAAAATATCAGGGGTCCAAATACAGCAGAAAAAGCAAGACTCTCATTACTAACACAAATTACTTAAGCAACATTTATTCATAGGTTTTTTTGGTCCCCTTTTAATATTACATAGAAGTATAAAAACCTTTGGAAGGTGGATTCTTGGCTATTGATGTCAAAAAATTTTCCATTTTTTCCCCACCATATTAGCTGGTAACAAATAAATTAAGTGACTTTGTAACGGGACTAAAAGTAATACAAAAAATATGTCCAGAAACTAGTGCATACATAGCTACTGGTTAACAGCTTGCCTTTCAGACAAACCTTTCTATACCAAAAGAAATTTTCTGGTGAAACTTGCTTGTGACAATGCTCTGTATACTTAGATACACAAACGCCACAGGGTCACTTGGAATGAAAGCCTCAAGGGGCTAAGGAAAGGAGACTGAGAATCAAAAGGGCAAGAACTGGAAAACTCATTCAATACAAGCCTCCAAAATACACTGGTTTGCTAAGAATCAAGAAATTCTTGGTTAGAAGGTTAATATTTCAACACATATTTAGAAATGCAGTGTTATTCTGGTTCAGGGTAAGTGGCCTTTTGAGAAACTTCCTTAAGGGACATGGCACCACATCAGAGCTGAATTGCTTCTGTTCACTGGTAGCTTTGCTGAAATAAGGTTGGTATAAAACTGGTTTCAAACTCATCATACTTTGAAACTGTTAGCAGTGACAAATGGCTTGTTTTTATTTTTGTAAACACATTATTTTTTTTTCTAAGATTAATTTTATTTATTTATTTATTTATTTATTTATTTATTTATTTATTTATTTATTTATTTATTTATTTATTTATACATACAAGCACTGGGTACAGTCAGAAGCGTGGGAGGGTGAGAGAATTCACCAGAGCCAGAGCGGAGAGCAGAGCAGGCAGAAGGACCGAAGTACACTGCTGAGGGGAGCAGCGGGCAGCAGGAGAGGTCTGCGCGCCATGTGGGACCCTCCTCCGATGGCTGGGGAGCAGCCGGGGATCGAACTGGCGCCGCAGAGGCAGCGGGCAGCTTCGCAACCCAGCGCTCAACCGCTGCGCCAGCGGGGAGGCCCTAAACACAGTATTTTTTTTTTTTTATTTGTTTGTTTGTTTTTTGTTTATACATCCACTGGGTACAGTCAGAAGCGCGGGAGGGTGAGAGAATTCACCAGAGCCAGAGCGGAGAGCAGAGCAGGCAGAAGGACCGAAGTACACTGCTGAGGGGAGCAGCGGGTGGCAGGAGAGGTCTGCTTGCCATGTGGGACCCTCCTCCTGTGGCTGGGGAGCAGCCGGGGATCGAACCGGCGTCGCAGAGGCCGCGGGCAGCTTCGCAACCCAGCGCTCAACCGCTGCGCCACCGGGGAAGCCCTAAACACATTATTTTTAATAAGCTGAAGTCTAATCTCTAACAGGGCCCCTAGAAACATACACATAGGAAATTCTGGAAGACAAGGCACTTATTTCCATATGAAATAAAATTTAAGAATTTAAGACAGAAAAGCAATACTGGGCTACTAGAGAACCCTGTTTATCTAGTAGGGAAGAGCAAACCTAATTTTATGAATAAGTTCTATAACCCAGTCCATGGATTTACAATAGAAAGTCAGCTTTTATTTCTTCCTCTTCATTCCAGATCCTCCCCATGACACCTTCTCACCCCATTTTCAGTTCTCCCCTTTAGAAAAAAAGGTAATTTAAAAAAAGGTAATAAAGTTGGGAGTACTATTAATTCCAATATCTTACATTCCGTAAGCAGACTTAGTATTATAAAAAAAAAACGAAACTCAAAAGCTCTAGAATGTCTTGACAAAGACACCAACTCGAAATACACGTACCTTTCTTCTGATGCAGAATTAACATATTCCCGAACACAGAGGAGGGCAGCATCCCGACACATCTCTTTTAGGTCACTTCCTGAAAACCCATCAGTTTCCTGGGCAACCTCCAAAAGGTCCACATGCCTATCCACCTTAAAACAGATATAAAACATGGTTAAGACACAAATATATACTTCAAAGGACATATTCAAATACTTCTTAGAATTAAAAAGTTATTAAATTGGAAGAGCATGGGAGAATTATTTGATTGTTTTTAGAGATTTATTTACGCATACAAGAATTGGGGTATAGGCCAGAGTATTGGGGATGAGAGGATTCACTGGAGACATAGTGGGGAACAGAACAGGCAGACTGACTGAAATACACTGCTGAGGGGAGCAGCAGCAGGCCAGTCAGGAGAGGTCTGCTGCACCATGTGGGTAGCTCCCAGGCTGGGGATAGAACTCCTGCTGCAGTGGCTGCAAATAGTTTTATGGGTTGCGTCTTCACCCCTTGAGCCACCAGTGAGGCCCATGGGAGAATAATTTAAAAGAATTTGCAGTTTTGGGCCTCCCCTGGTGGCTCAGGCGGTGGAGCGCAGCGCTGTGAAGCTGTCCGCAGCCTCTGCAGCGTCGATTTGCTCCCGGCCGACTGGCTGGCGAAGGTCCCACATGGTGTGGCAGACCTCTCTGTCATGCCCGCTGCTCCCCTCAGCACTGTATTTCGTCAGTCTGCCTGTTCTGTTTCCCACTCTTGTCTCTGGTGAATCCACTCACCCTCCCGTGAATCTGGCTGCACCCAAGTTCTTGTATAAATAAATAAATCTTTAAAAAAAAAAAAAAAAAAGAATTTGTAGTTTCTAAAAGATTTTTAACCAAAAAAGTTTAAAACTTGAAATGTGGGCCTCATGGTGGCACAGGGGTTGAAGTCTCAGTGCTATCAAGCTGTTACCAGCCACTGTGGCCTGAGTTCCATGTTGATCCCCAGAGCAGACCTCTGGCGTCTCACCCACTGCTTCCCTCAGCAGTGTATTTCAGTAGATCTGCCTGTTCTGCTCCCCACCCTGTCTCTGGTGAATCCTCTCATCTTACCTCCCTCACCCCTCACCTCTGGCCTAGACCCCAGTTCTTCTATGCATACATAAAAATAAATATTTAAAAAATAAAATGTGGGGCCTCCCTGGTGGCTCAAGGGGTTAGCACCACACTGTGAAGCAACCCGCAGCCTCTGTAGCACGAGTTCGATCCCCAGCCGGCCAGGGAGAAACCCACATGGAGCATTAGATCTTGCCTGCTGCTCCTCTCAGCAGTTTACTTCGGTCAATCTGCCTGTTCTGTTCCCCACTCTGTCTCTGGTGAATCCTCTTACCCCCTGCATCTCTGGCATGTACCCCAGCTCTTGTATCCATAAATAAATCTTTTTTAAAAAATAATAAAAAAATAAAATGTGAAGTACGATTTTCATTATCACTATGACTGAAACAGTTAACTCTAAAGGTCCCAGCTGACACTTTTCTATAATATAATCAATATACTTGGCAAATAGCTGGTATCATTAAGTCCCAAATACGTTATAAAAAACATACTCCACTAAATTATTCTAACATTTTTAGAAACTGTTATTCATTAGTAATTCCACTACCTCAATACTAACTCATTTCCTGTAGTTCTGCTTCCTAACATAACTTCATATAGTCAAGCTATTTAAGTGACCATACATGGGATTTAACATACTAGGATTAATGTAATCAAGTTGGATGTGTATGCAGATTAAGCGAAATGAACAAGAAAAAAATACACTTATAACAACAACCTTTTATTAAATAATTCACTGTGTTAATGGCTTTACATGTATTATTGCCATTCAGTCCTGTCAGGTAAGTTGTTATTTTCATTTTCACATTAACAGTAAGATATGGAAAAGTTGCAATAAATTGCTGAAGATTACATCATTGCCAGAGGCAGGATTTAAACACAATGTAGTAGGGCCTCCCCCGTGGTGCAGCGGTTGAGTGCTGGGCTGCAAAGCTGCCCACAGCCTCTGCAGCACCGGTTCAATCCTGGGCCGCCAGGCGAGGGTCCCACATGGCGCACAGAGCTCTCCTGCTGCCCGCTGCTGCCCTCAGCAGTGTACTTCGTCAGTCTGCCTGTTCTGCTCCCTGCTCTGGTGAATTCTCTCACCCTCCCCCGCTTCTGCCTGTACCCAGTGCTTGTATAAATAAATAAAAATAAATTTAAACAAACAAATAAATAAATAAATCTTTATAGGCCTTCCCTAGTGGCACAGGTGGTTGAGTGTCGCACTGTGAAGCTATCTGCAGCCTCTGCAGTGCTGCTTTGACACTGGCCGGCCGGCGAGGGTCCCACATGGCGCGACAGACCTCTCCTGTTGCGCCTGCTGCTCCCCTCAGCAGTCTATTTCGTCAGTCTGCCTGTTGTATTCCATGCTGTCTCTGGTGAATCCTCTCACCCTCCCGTGCATCTGGCCTGTACCCTGGTTCTTGTATAAGTAAATAAATAAATCTTAAATAATAATTATAAATCTTAAAAAGAGAGAGAAAAATCATTAAAAAAATAGAAATAAAAATAAAAGCAGGGCCTCCCTGGTGGCGCAGCGGTTGAGTGCTGGGTTGCAAAGCTGCCCCCAGCCTCTACAGCGCTGGTTTGATCCCCGGCTGCTCCCCGGCCACCAGAGGAGGGTCCCACATGGTGCACAGACCTCTCCTGCTGCCCGCTGCTCCCCTCAGCAGTGTACCTCGGTCCTTCTGCCTGCTCTGCTCCCCACTCTGGCTCTGGTGAATTCTCTCACCCTCCCGCGCTTCTGACTGTACCCAGTGCTTGTATAAATAAATCTTTTTTAAAATAAATAAATAAATAAAAATAAAAGCAATGTAGTAGAGGTCTAGCTGGATTCTCCTCCTCCCCATCACAGCTAACTACTTTTCTTAATGACATTTACTCTATTGCCTTCCCCACTGATTTGAAATGCCACCTTTGTAAGTTATTAAATCCCCATTTGCTTTTGGGGCAGATCCATATTTAAGTAAAAGTAGCAACTCTACACAAAGACAAGAAACTTGGAGGTATAGATTACATGGGGTCCTATTGTCAGTTCTACAACTGTGACCTCACATAACAGTATTCTCATTACTAAATGTGGACTGAGTAAAGAGAAGTAACATATTCTGTGAAAAAAAAAAAAAGATAAGTGAACACAGAAAGTAGGCAACGATAAACAAAGAAAACAATAAAAATAGACAAATCTAAATTTTAATACATAGTAATAATCATTTGATTTGGAGTAGAAAAACCATATAGAACTGAATTTCTAGACAGTAAAATCATATAAGGCAGCAGGGACATCCATGTTAAGGACATCCATGTCTAAAGACTTACAACACTGAAAACAGGGCAGAAAAATTATCAACTAGGACTTTTGAAACATATTGAAGTTTAAGGACACCACTACAAGGCAGAGAATATGCAACTTTAAAACAAAAGAGGAAGAGAAAATGAAGAGAACTCCTTTTTTGGGTCACACTATGTTCTCACTACTCATAAATCTTGAGCATCACAGGGTGATTACATTACAAAGATGATCAAAAGAAGTATGAAAAAAAGAACAAAAAGGAAGATTCCAATCATCAGGGTAGCAAGATTAATTAACAAAGGCAGCCTACCATAATGATTAAGGTGATCATACTATAGCGTGATACTATATCATACTATACTATGCATTTACTATAGCATGATACTATAGCATTTTACATATATCATTTAAATTCTCAAAATGAAATTTAAAACAAAATAATCCAAATGGTTCTGAGATTACTGGCACTGCCACCAGTTTCCAAGTGAAAAAAGTAAGATGTAGAAATGCTAAACAGTATTTGCCCAAGATCACACAGCAGAGACTGGCCAAGCCAGAATGTGGAAGACAAACCTCCAAAGCCTTTGGGTTAACTATTCCTTTATTATACAAAGTGTATACGTCTGCTGAAGTGAGCACTATTATATAAAGTATATAAACTCGGGTTAATTAATGTGGGGAGAAATTGCCTTCTGACTGTAGAATCAGAGAAGATACTTGAATGGGGTACGGATTTTGTTCTAAATCTTTTCCTGCTTAAAACTTTAAGCAGAAACCAATGTTTTTAAAGGAGTAAATTGTGTTAATGAACTAAAAATAAAGAAATACAAAAGATCAGAAAAAGGTATAGTTTCAAAAACTTCATCCTTCAGAGAACAAAATCTCATAATACAAAAAAGTCTGGGAGTCTATTTGCATCAAACACCCTAATTCAACTCATTAAATATAAGTACGATGGTGCTTCCATTAAAAAAATGCGTGCTGGGCCACCCCGGTGGTGCAGCAGTTGAGCGCTGGGTTGCGAAGCTGCCCACAGCCTCTGCAGCACCGGTTCGATCCCTGGCTGCTCCCCGGCCACTGGGTGAGGGTCCCACATAGCGTGCAGACCTCTCCTGCCGCGTGCTGCTCCCCTCAGCAGTGTACTTCGGTCCTTCTGCCTGCTCTGCTCCCTGCTCTGGCTCAGTGAATTCTCTTACCCTACCGCGCTTCTGACTATACCCAGCGCTTGTATAAATAAATAAATAAATAAATAAATCTTTTTTTTTTTTTTTAAAGTGTGCTACTAATTTGAGACATCTTTTAACAGCAATTATCCAGAGAACATTCATATTTTGCATCATAAAATTGCTTTCATGAATAAAAAATAGTAAAAATTGCCTGTACCCATGACAACTGTAATTCCAAAAGAATTTCCAAAGATATTACTATTTAAAAAAGGAGACTACTGAAATCAAAGTTTAAATTAGACATCAGTTTCTTAAGTTTAAATGTGAAAGCAACAGACTATGTAAAGTATTAATATGATACCCTATGAGACAATGAACTTAAATCTCATCATTTTTATTTACATGCCATATGTAAATTATCTATCTTCCTTATTCAAATAAAACCACGTTTCAAAATGTTAACTTTCAGTAAGTATTTCATTAAAACTTTTTCAATGAAATCATTATATTTGTTAACTTGAGATTCAAGACACTCTGCAAGATTGTCAGAAACTACTTCGAAAGACTTAATAAATTTCTAACCACATCACAGTCATCCTAATTCAAAAGTTTGTAAACTCACTTTATACTCTTTGTTTTCTTCTGTGAAATTTTCATTAACAATTATTTCTGGTAAAGGTTCACCAATTAAGTGTGTTTTACCTAAACAGTACTATAACTAAACAGTATTTTTTGGAGGGGAAAGTTATCAAATATTCAATTAATAGACAAAATGTAATTTGTTGATTTCTTACTCATCTAGGAAAGGAATTCCTTAGACTATAAGAAGGGTTTTATTTTTATTTATTTTTAAAGACTTATTTATTCATTTGGGGTGTTAGGCCACAGGTGCAGGGGGTGAGAGCATTAGAGACAGAGTGGGGAACAAAAGAGGCAGACTGACTGAAATACATTACTAAGTGGAGCAGAGGGCCAGACAGAAGAGGTCTACTGCACTATATGTGGGTTAGCTCCCTGGCTGGGGATTGAACTCAGGCTGTAGCAGTGATAGTGCTGAGACTTAACCCCTACACACCATGAGGAAGGATTTAAAAATTTCCCTGAAATTGTACAAAACACAGTAGTTTTAAGGGAAGGACATATCTATTGTTTTGACATATTTTAAAGAAATAAAACACTACTGAAAGATACAAGACTCAAAGAATCAGAGACATGCTTGCATATATATGGGCAGAAAGATTCAACATCAAAAAGATTAATTCTCTTGAAATAGGATCCACTTAAAAACTATTGTTTAGTTTTTTGTTTTGTTTGCATAGGACTAATTCTATTTTTTTATAAAGATTTATTTATTTATACAAGAACTGGGGTACAGGCCAGAGGCGCAGGAGGGTGAGAGAATTCACCAGAGACAGAGCGGGGAACAGAACAGGCAGATGGACCGAAGACACTGCTGAAGGGAGCAGTGGGCGAGGCAGGAGAGGTCTGTGGCGCCATGTGGGTCTCTCCCTGGCCAGCCGGGAATAGAACCCGCCCTGCCGTGCCTGCGGACAGCTTCACAGCGCGGTGCTCAACCTGCTGTGCCATTGGGGAGCCCCTGTACAAGACTAACTCTAAATTATTGCAGAGAAGTGAGGAAAAATAACTAGAAAACTTTAAGCTAGTGGAAAACAAGGGGTGTCCAGTTCTACTGTTAAAATTTATAGTCTCAATAAACAGTGGTACTGGTGCATAAAAAATAAAAGATCAAAGATCTGAATGCAAAGTCTAGAAATACAGCCACTAATATGAGAATTTAGTATATGATTGAGGTGGCTTCTCTTGAGGAAAAGATGACCTATTTTTATGGTGTTGGGACAGCTGGGAATCCATCTGGAAAAACAAAGCTGGATTGGCCTCCCCGGTGGCGCAGCGGTTGAGCGTTGGGTTGCGAAGCTGCCCGTGGCCTCTGCGGCGCCGGTTCGATCCCCGGCTGCTCCCCTGCCACCAGAGGAGGGTCCCACATGGTGCACAGACCTCTCCTGCCCCCCGCTGCTCCCCTCAGCAGTGTACTTCGGTCCTTCTGCCTGCTCTGCTCCTCGCTCTGGCTCTGGTGAATTCTCTCACCCTCCCGCGCTTCTGACTATACCCAGTGCATGTATAAACAAAACAAACAAATAAAGGGCCTCCCCAGTGGCGCAGCGGTTGAGCCTCTGGGTTGCGAAGCTGCCCGCAGCCTCTGCAGCACTGGTTCGATCCCCGGTTGCTCCCTGGCCACCAGAGGAGGGTCCCACAGGGCGTGCAGACCTCTCCTGCCGCCCACTGCTCCCCTCCTCAGTGTACTTTGGTCCTTCTGCCCGCTCTGCTGCCTGCTCCCAGTGCTTGTATAAATAAATAAATCTTAAAAAAAAAAAAAAAAAAAAAACTTAAAAATAAATAAATAAATAAATAAAAACATGCCTCTATTAAAAAAAAAAAAAACACAAAGCTGGATTCATACTGCACATTATATATTTGGATAAATACAAAAAATACAGTGAACATTTAAACATTAAGGTATTGGGCCTCCCCAGTGGCGCGGCGGTTGAGCACTGGGTTGCGAAGCTACCCGCAGCCTCTGTAGCGTCGGTTTGTTCCCTGGCTGCTCCCTGGCCACCAGAGGAGGGTCCCGCATGGCGCGCTGACCTCTCCTGCCGCCCGCTGCTCCCCTCAGCAGTGTACTTCGGTCCTTCTGCCTGCTCTGCTCCCCACTCTGGCTCAGTGAATTCTCTCACCCTCCCGCGCTTCTGACTGTACCCAGTGCTTGTATAAATAAATAAATCTTTAAATAAATAAATAAACATTAAGGTATAAAACTATAAAGGGCATACAGATACTACATATCTCCTAATGAAGAATGTAATTCTAGGGCCTCCCTGGTGGCGCAAGGGATTAAGATGCAACCTATGAAGATTCCACACCCTCTGCAGCACAAGTTTGATCCCCCGGCTGGCCAGGGAGCAACCCACATGGTGCAGCAGACCTCTCCTGACTTGCCCACTGCTTCCCGCAGCAGTATACTGCGTCAATTTGCCTGTTGTGTTCCCCACTCGGTCTCCAGTGAATCCTCTCATCCCCCACACCTCTGGCCTGTACCCCAGCTCTTGTATGCATAGATAGATATATCTTTAAATATATATATATATATATATAATTCTACCTAAATTCTGTCTCCCCTCCCTACCAACCTGAATCTCATCGTGTCTCTTAATCCAATTACCAATTCAAAAGGAACAACTGCTCCTTGTGCACAGCAGTAAAGTGAAAGGGGGAGAGAGAAGGAAGGTGAGAGAAGTAAAACCTATAAACTAAAAGAGATTTAAAAACTATAAAATAACTGTCACTTATAAGTATTATATGGACTCAAACAAATACAAGTTTAAGAAAAAGAAATGACAGGGGCCTCCCCGGTGGCGCAGCGGTTGAGAGCTGGGTTGCGAAGCTGCCCGCGGCCTCTGTGGCCTCTGCGGCGCTGGTTCGATCCCCAGCTGCTCCCCGGCCACCGGAGGAGGGTCCCACATGGCGCGCAGACCTCTCCTGCCGCCCACTGCTCCCCTCAGCAGTGTACTTCGGTCCTTCTGCCTGCTCTGTTCCCCGCTCTGGCTCTGGTGAATTCTCTCACCCTCCCGCGCTTCTGACCGTACCCAGTGCATAAACAAAACAAACAAACAAATAAATAAAACATGCCTCTATTAAAAAAAAAAAATGACAGGAGACAACTGGAAATCTGAACACTGACTAGGTAGTTTGTGATAATGATTTTTGTCATTTTTTTTGTTGGGTATAACAATTGTAAAGAAGCCAGGGTGAATTAAAAAACCCACTTTACTATAAAACTAAAGCATTTACAAATGAGATATGATGAAAAATCATGGAAAGTAAGGAAGTAAGATAGAATTGGATACAACAAATTCAACACAGTATTAAACAGAGATACAAGTAGGAAAACCACTAAAATAAAAGTCTCCCTCTTTTGAGAATCTTACAGGATTCTTTATTTGAAGAGCATATTCAAATAGTGAGTTTAGGCAGAATGTGAAGAATGTAAATAAATACAACAATAAGATATCATTTTCTATTTATCATACTATTATCCTTTGATCTAACAATTCCTCTTTTAGAAAATTCACCTCTAAATATTCCTGCATAAAAGTGTGAAATGACATCTGCCTCATTTTTTAAGTGAAAAAATAGAATCAACCTGAATGCGCTTCAGAATGACAGTGATTAACTATGTATGGTCGTACAACAGAATTCTACACAGTTAAAGACAGGAAAACAAAAACAGGAAGTTATATGCAAATATGTAAAATTCTCAAAGATATGTGAAAAAAGCAACGCACAAAAATGTGTACACAATTTTACTGATGCCGTTCATGTAAAAAAGAGGGAGAGGAATAACAGCATATTATGATTTGCTGTTAAGCATAATGCCATTGGAAAAGATGCAAAGAAAAAGTAAGTACCCAATGAAAGACAACTGGAAAGGGTCTCACTGGTGGTGCAGGGGTTAAATTCTAAGCCAAGCTATTGCTAGCCACTATGGCCTGGGTTCAATCCCTGGCTAGGGAGCTGACCCATATGGCGAAACAGACCTCTCCTGTCTTGCCCACTCTCCCCTCAGCAGTGTATTTCAGTAGATCTGCCTGTTTTGCTCTTCACTCTGTCTCTGGTGAATGCTCCCCCTACCCCGCACCTCTGGCCTACACCCCAGTTCTTCTATGCATAAACATAAAAACAAATAAATCCTTAAAAAGAAAAAAAGACAACTGGATAAGGAAACTGTGGGATATATACTCAAAGAAATAGTACTGCCTATCAAAAAACTGAATTAGTGTGTTTTGGGACAAAAAGTATGGATCTTGAGGTTATTATGCTAAATGAAATAATTCAGAAGTATAAGGCAGATACTAAGGCGTTTCACTTATTTATGGAAAATAAATAACCAAGATCGAGTACTGGCAAAATATAGCAAAAACAATTCTTAGACTTTGTGAAAAATAAACTGATTACCAGAAGGATACCAGAAGGAAGGGAAAGGAAGGAGGGAGTCAGGGTGAGGAAGAGGACAGGCATAGGTGTAGGAATACAGGGTGAGTGAAGCATATGCACAGATACAGATGGAGGTGTGAAAATGCACCCCCACCCAAGTTATATAAATATAAAAGCAACTGTTGGGCCTTCCTGGTGGCGTAAGGCATTAAGACACAACCTATGACGCCATCCACAGCCACTGCAGCACGAGTTCAATCCCTGGCCAGGGAGCAACCCACGTGGCACAGCAGACCTCTCCTGACTCGCCTGCTGCTCCCCTCAGCAGTGTATTTCAGTCAATCTGCCTGTTCTGCTCCCCACTGTCTCTGGTGAAGCCTCTCACTCCCCTCCTCACCTCTGGCCTATACCCCAGTTCTTGTATGAATAAATCAATCTTTAAAAAATATATATATAAGCAACTATTAAAAGACTTTTCCCTGTATACCACTTAATATGTATTTAAGAATTTTTTTGTGGGGGGCTTCCCTGGTGGCGCAAGGGATTAAGACGCAACCTATGAAGCCATCCGCAGCCATTGCATCACGAGTTCGATCCCTAGCCAGGGAGCTACCCACATGGGGCAGCAGACCTCTCCTCTCTTGCCCTCTGCTCCCCTCAGCAGTGTATTTTGGTCAGTCTGCCTGGTCTGTTCCCCACTCGGTCTCTGGTGAATCCTCTCATCCCCCCCACCCCACACCTCTGGCCTGTACCGTAGTTCTTGTATACATAAATGAATAAATCTTAAAAAAAAAAAAAAAGAATTTTTAAAGCGTGACTTTAGCCAGTTTTCTACTGACAGAATCTTGCAAAACTACAATATAAGGAATTACAGTATGGAACCTTTTGGGACTGACTTTTTTTTTCACTTAGTATACTAACTCTCTGGAGACTCATCCAGGTTTTTGTGTACATAAATGGCTTGATCCCTTTTATCGCTAGTAGTATTCCATGATATTACGGTACCATAGTATTCCATGATATGACTATATCTTAATAGGTGAGTTTAACCACTAACCTATTAAAGGATATCTAAGTTGATCTAATATATATAAAACTGCTATGAATATCATTTATAAGTTTTTGTTTGATGTTTGCATTTCTCTGGTCTAAATGGCCAGGAATGCAATTGCTGGTTTGCATATGTAGTTATCTAACTTCCAGATGGCCCAAATATTTTTAAAATATAATTATTTTTTTAAATAAAAGTTTACCCTTGGTTTGCAATACTTTTCACACTTCAAGTACTTTACCACATCCTTACAACCACAACCAAAATTCTAATGCATTTCACACTATCAAATTGACCCATTTTTCCCACCCTTCCTTCCTCTTCTGCCTAGTAAACACTGTATTTTTCAGTCTATATTATACCTTCTTAAATCTAAATTCCAACTTCAAAATATACTGCAATAAACAACAACAACAAAAAAGAAAACTTGGAGAACCATCTGAAAAGTATCAAAGGGGACTTTAATCTAGAGATATGAAAACATGGTGTTTCAAAAAGCAGGCTATCTTTTGATTAGTTAAAAATATGCCATTTCTCTCTAAAACAATTTTTTGGACATTAGCACCACATTTTTATAGAGTGGTGGAAATTTTCTACTTACATTTTCATTTTTCAAGATGAGTTTCAGGATTGCTTCTCTTTGTTTTAGAGCCTAAAACCAGGAAAAATGCCAGTTAGTGTTTTTAAAAAATAAGGATTAACTAGTTTTCTTAATATTTCTTCCTTCTCTTATAAACTACCTGACAATACCTATAGGAAATGACAGAATTCTGATAGAGCTCACAGGAACTAATTGGCTAATATAAGGTACAGATTCTAGACTATCATTTACAGTTGGTGTCCTATTAAATTATATATATATTTCTATTCTGAATCCCTGTGCCTAAAACATAATGTCTAGGAAATAACATATCCTTAAATTTTTTTTTTTTTTTTTTTTTTTTAAAGTGACAGTCTTTTATTTATTTATTTATTTATTTGTTTGTTTTGTTTATACAAGCACTGGGTACAGTCAGAAGCGCGGGAGGGTGAGAGAATCCACCAGAGCCAGAGCGGGGAGCAGAACAGGCAGAAGGACCGAAGTACACTGCTGAGGGGAGCAGCGGGCGGCAGGAGAGGTCTGCGCGCCATGTGGGACCCTCCTCCGGTGGCCGGGGAGCAGCCGGGGATCGAACTGGCGCCGCAGAGGCCGCGGGCAGCTTCGCAACCCAGCGCTCAACCGCTGCGCCACCGGGGAGGCCCTCCTTAAATATTTCTTGAGTGAATAAAAGAACACCTATGGCTAACGTATCTTTGCTCTATAGCTCTGCACATCTTTCCTTTCTACAAAACTTTTGCTAACTCAACACAGGCATATATTTTTGCCATTAATTAGAAGAGATGGCAATGATGCCCCTCAGTTCCTCCATTATAACATTTAACCTCCATGTTCACTATTCACTAGTTTGTATTAGTGAATTTTAATTTAGTGTTCATATTCTATTAGTTATATGCTTTCTCTGCAGTGACCCTCATAGTAGTATAACAGCAAATAGAAGAATTTCTATTCTATTAGAATAGAAATTATTCTATTAGAATTTTAGAATAATTATTCTAATTATTCTATTAGAATTTCTATTTAAATTTTACAGAATTCCTTACATATACAATAAATATAAATGCTTCTTAAAATTATTATAGCTGCTCTAATCCCTAGTCCCACAACCACTGAAATAAACTGAGCTGGGTATAATGAGTATCCAATCAAATGAGTTCAAAAACCAAATCAAACCCTGTTGTTTCTACAACTCAGGTGCATTAAGCATCAGTATTAATTTGGTATTTTTAAAAAAATTTTAACTTAGGAGTTTTGTTGTTTTTTTTTTTGTGTGGGACCCTCGCTGGTGGCCAGGGAACAAACCAGCGCTGCAGAGGCTGCGGGCCTCTGCAGCCCCGTGCTCAACTGCTACGCCACCAGGGGAGGCCCTTAACTTAGGAGTTTTAAGTTAATCACAAATCTTGACATCATACATATGCAATTAAAGTAAAAAAGTACAATTGCTAGAAAACAACAGCATACAAACATAAACTGGATTAAATGTGTTACAGCCCATTTTGATAACTCATACAAGTAATTTAATAAACTTACAAATTCAGTAAAGGCTACTTTCTGTGCTGCTTTATCCTGTTTTATTCTATTGCACATCAAAAGCCTTTGTCTTCAACTGAACAGATTCCACCAATATAATTTTCATTTTCAAAATAATCGAGGTAAACTAATTTTAAGAATGTTCTGATGTCTTGCTAACAAAAGACACTCTTGTGTGAAGCTTACAGAGTTAATCTCAACGGGGGAGCAGTTTGTGTTTCCAGGCTCATCGCCATCTATTTTCCTTGATGCCCTAATTGAATAGCCCTGGAAGTCACAATTAAATGTGGGCTTCAACACCTTCTCTGCCTTTATTCATTCTAACTGGAAAACCTTTCCTTGCCTCATTTGCCTATCAAATTCCTGTATAGCATGGCTGGATTCTGTAAATTTCACTAACTCCTCAGATAAAATATTAGTTTTTATCATCATCTCAGATTCTCACAGTTCTTTAAACATACCTTGGTGAGGTGCCTTTTATTACTATTTATTTATATTCCTGGCTACCCTGCAACACAGAATTCTTGGCGGGCAGGTGCCATGTTCCATTCACCAGAGTCTAGCAGGTGTCTGCACATATTAATACTCAGCAAATATGAGTTGTACTCAATAAATTTTATACCCTCTCACATCAAATTAAAAAATGGCTTTACTGATTTATTAGGTATATTTCTTAATAAGAGTGGTTAAATATATGTATGCCCTAATAGGAATAAACAGTTGTAGCTATAGCAAACATTTGATAAGAGTATTTTTATAGAGGATACAACCATCAATTTTAGATCACGTTTAACTGCCACAAACTGATGGGCTAAGTTGCAGAATATAAAATGGGGAAAATAATTTTTAGCCAGGGATTGTAAATGGCATTAAAACATTTATTTCAAATTTTGATAGAAATTACAATAAAATTTCCCCTGCATAGTTGTAATTATGTGCTATAGCTAAGACTGTGTAGCATATCTTCAATTACTAACCCTGACTTACTTTCTTTTTCAATCTGAAGGCAGACAAAAGTCATAAATTAAGAGTATCAGTAAGTGATAATCGTCTACTTTAAAAGTACTTCTTAACAGATAAAAATGCTTAAAGGATTGGGCCTCCCCGGTGGCGCAGGGGTTGAGCGCTGGGTTGCGAAGCTGCCCGCAGCCTCTGCAGTGCCGGTTCGATCCCCAGCTGCTCTCCTGCCACCGGAGGAGGGTCCCACATGGCGCGCAGACCTCTCCTGCTGCCCGCTGCTCCCCTCAGCAGTGTACTTCGGTCCTTCTGCCTGTTCTGCTCCCCGCTCTGGCTCTGGTGAATTCTCTCACCCTCCCGCGCTTCTGACTGTACCCAGTGCTTGTATAAATAAATAAATCTTTAAAAAAAAAAAAAAAAAAAATGCTTAAAGGATGATAGTGCTGGTTCAATACCAACCTCACCTTTTAAAGTATAGTATCCTACTACTGATCATTAATCTTGTCAGAGAAAATAGTTACAAATGCCAAGAATTAATCAAATATATTCCAGTTGTTCTTCCTGTCAGCCCTTCTGAACACAAGAATTCTTTAACACTACTTCATCCTATGCTAAACCAAAACTAAAATCTAGGTGGTTTCATAAACCTTCCATAAGTTAACTTGTACATTCCGAAGTCTTATACATTAAAGTGGCTTGGCAAACTTGAGCTAATTATATACCCTGGAAAGAAATACAACACTGATCTTAGGAAAAGAAAGAAGGAAAAAAGAGGAAGAGTCAAAGGACAAAGAAGCAAAAATGGGGATTCTTGCCCTATTCCCTCCTACCTCTCCTAAATAATAAATCCTGTTGAAAAAAATCATTCCCTTCTTGAAACTATTGGGAAAGACCTTGCAATAAGGTGAATATTTAACTGTTCATAATATCAGTCAAAACTACCTACCGGCTGGTTGATATGAAATCTCGTAGGCATTCTTCTCATGATAGCTGAGTCAAGATCCTGAGGACGATTAGTAGCTCCCATTACTATAACCTAAATATATAAAGAAAACACAAAATATTAATTTACCAATTCTACCCTTTTTTAGGTTGTTGTCACTAGGTTTAGAAGATATAGAAAATAAAGAGCCGTTTAAACTAAATCTATAAAATCTGATTTTAATGCATCATTACTTAAATCTTTAAGGATACAATTCAAAGTTAATTCTAAATAAGATCAAATGATAGCAAAGCTAATTAAAACTGATACATTTCACCAGACTTCTAATAACTAAATTATGTACTGTGTGTTACTGAAGAATTAAAAAGAACCTTTAAAAAATTTATATAGTTACTCAGTTTGTTAGAACCAAAAGCTACTTATATTACAGTCTAAGAGTATAAATGGGGGGGGGGCAGACACAGGACACTTCAAATCCTCCAATAATATTATTATTAAGGAAAGAATCATTTCCTCAAGTCTGAGGATTCTGGTAATATTAGTAGATATCACATACTTTTCCCTCTAGATTTCACATCATCATCTTCTCAAGGCACTAGCATCACTTCAGGTGATGTTTTCTCAGTGCTAATAAACCTCAAGCAATCAAACTTTAAACACAGGGAACAGAATAAAAGCAACATCCAAATGCTAACTGGAATAAGAAAAAGAAAAGGAAAACAAAATGCTGGGGACCCTGCCAACATCTGGGTCTCTCTTTTATTGATGAAGAATGAAGACAAGAAAAGTCAATGAGTAATGGCAAAAAAACACAAAACAGGTTTGTTTCTGAGGGGTTCAGTATTACCATTATTGTATAACCCAGTAACAGAACACATCACTGTCCAAAATGAAATTTAATGGTACTCTACTGGAAACATTTACTTTAATATTACTTTATTTCCACCTAAGAAGTCTTAGATTTCTGAAATAATCTGAACTCTGACTCCAGAATATGTTGAGAAACCCACTACATTTTATTTTCCACTTCAAATTCTCTATATTTAATGATATGTATGGGTGAAATTATTTTCAATTTACTGTGAGAGGTTGCCACCTTGAGGGAACAAATGTAAATACAAATGTAAATTTGAGAAATGTTATTTGGGTTGAATGGTCCTAATTTCTAAATATTAATATCCTTAACCTATTTTTCTTTATTGATTTTCTATGATGGTATAAAGTCAATAAAAAAATTTTCTACCAAAAGAAAGTGTTAATAGTGATCAATGAACTAATAGCAAAAGATAAAGGCTCAATATAAGGAAGTATATTTTGAGATAGATATTAAGGATATTTAGATATTCAGAAAAAGAAGACTTGACTGAAACAACTTGTAGTTTCACCTGAAGCAAATTTTAATGAATGATTTGAAAGGGCAACACATAACATTTATACATACGTCAATTCTAACACAAATGAACTAAAATTCAAAGTGGGAAGCAAGTGTAATTTTTAATATTTAGCAGTAAGATTAATGTTCTTTTTAGATATTAAATTGTTTAAAAATATGAAAATAAATTTTAAAAAATAAAATAAATAATAAATAATAAAAGTAATTAATAATAAAAAATTGTTTAAAAATATGAAGCTGAATTGTTTTAAACAATTATGCATTTAAAAGTCAGATATAAATTTATACATCAAAGCTCTAATTATATCTATGAATAGCCTAAAAATTATACTCATGTCCCTCAAGAGCAGGAAACTGTCCATCAATTAAATTTCCAGTAGTGGTGATATTTTTAATTAGGTCATTCAACTACTGTTTCCTTTGCAGCTGTATCATAACATATAACATACAAGAAAGCTAGCTGGGCAGTGGATTCCATCCTCAGTTACACAACACACAATTTTAGAGAAAAACTAGTTCATGTTGAAGAATATATCTAACATTGTTAAAAAAAACAGAAGATGCAAAGAAATGGAAAAATATTCCCTGCTCATGGGTTGGAAGAATCAATACTGTCGAAATGGCCATCTCACCTATAAGGACAGTCAATATATGACAAAGGGGACAAGAACATACACTGGAACAAGTGTATGGAAGAAGGCAACACTGGAACAGGAAAGCTTGTTCAATAAATAGGATTGGGAAAGCTACAGAGCCACACACAAAAGAATGAAACTAGATCAATATCTCACATCATAAACAGAAATCAATTTAAAAACAGGAAACTTTCATCTAAGAGCTAAAACCATAAAACATATAAAAGCAAACACAGGCAAAATACTTGATAGAAGCTTCAGTTGGGGCCTCCCTGGTGGTGCAAGGGGTTAAGTGTCAGCACTATGAAGCTATCCTATCCGTAGCCACTGAGCCAGGGAGGTGACCCACATGGCGTAACAGACCTCTCCCTGTCTCACCTGCTGTTCCCCTCAGCAGTGTATTTCAGTAGATCCACCTGTTCTGATCCCCACTTTGTTTCTGGTGAGTTCTCTCACCCCTACCCACTGCACCTCCAGCCTGCACCCCAGCTCTTGTATATATAAATAATAAATCTTTAGATGCTTCAGTTAAGGCCTTAGGGATTTATCTCCAACTGTCAGGAAAATAAAATAGAATATAAACAACTGGAACTATATTAAACTAAATAAAAAGCTTCTGCACAGTAACAGAAACTATTCCTAAAAGGAAAAGACACCCTATTAGATGGGAGAAAATATTCACATACCACACATCTAACAAGGGACTGATATCAAACATCCATAAAGAACTCACATGACTCAACAACAAAAATAAGCCAATCAAATAAAGAACAGACACTATTCAAAAGACATACAAAAGGCCAACAGAAACATGAAAAAAATGTTCATCTTTACTTATTATCAGGGAAATAAAAATCAAGACTAACAATGACATACCAACTCACACCTGTGAGAACAGTCATATCAAAAAGAAGAGAAACAACAAGTGTTCATAAGGGTATAGAGAAAAGGGAATCCTTCTGTTCTTTGGTGGGAATGCAGACTGGTCTAATCCTTAAGGAAAGTTGAATGGAAGTGTCTCAAAAGATTAAACGGATATGCCATATGACCCAGTAATTCCACTCCTCAGCATCTACTTGAAAAATTCAAAAATACTAATTTAAAAGGAAATTTGCACTTCTATGTTTGTTACAATAAACAAACTATAGAAACAATTTAAGTGTCCAAAAACAGATGAGCGGATAGAGATGTGGTATACATATACATTGGAATATTATTCAGGGATCAAAAATAGATAAACTCATTCCACTTGTGACAATATGGATGGAGCTGGAAAGGATAATGCTAAGTAAAATAAGTTAGAAGGCGAAAGATAAATGTCAGATGGTGTCACTTGTATGTGGAATACAGAGAAACCAAACAAAGGATCAGATGAATACAAGCTTAAAAACTAACCCTTGAAAGCTGACCATAGAACTGAAGCATCAGAGAAGAAAGGTTTCCAACATGTACCCCATCTTGTAAAATCTGTGCTTGTCTGTGTGGTACGTGGTCAACTTCTACCATTACTTACCGCCCTTATGCATAGGTTTCACTGTGGAAGTCAGCTTAATTTCTTTACTTTTTTGCAGATTTGCAAAAAACTTAATCTTTTTTAAAAGCCAAGAAAACAGACAGTTGAATGAGTTTTCAGAACCATTATTCCTAGTAGTATTTATTTTCATTTGACAGATAATTGAAGGAGCAAGCAAAGACAATGCTTTTTTTCTTTAATTAAATGTTGGTAATGGTTTTTTAAACTTTTTTGTTTGTTCAGGGAGTTAAAATTTATGATATTGATTTGAATAATAATTTTAGACATTCTTTTTTAAGGACTTTTAAAAATTAATTTTCTAAATTGAGGTAACATTGGCTTACATTATTGTTGGTATTTTGGAAAAATATAATCTCCCCCAATACTCTATATCACCATAGTAGTGCACCCACCACCACCAAATCATCTAGAGTCCAGGGAGGTTACCCACATGGCACCGCAGACTCTCCTGACTTGCCTAATACTCCCCTTAGCAGTGTACTTCAGTCAATCTGCCTGTTCTGTTCCCCACTGTCTCTGGTGAATCCTCTCAGCCCCCGCACCTCTGGCCTGCACCCCAGCTCTTGTATGCATTTTTTAAAGATTTATTTATTTATACAAGAACCGGGGTACAGGCCAGATGCATTAAGAGGATTCACCAGAGTGGGGAACAGAATAGGCAGACTGACGAAATACACTGCTGAAGGGAGCAGCGGGTGAGTCAGGAGAGGTCTGCCATGCCATGTGGGATTCTCACCGGCTGGCCGGGATGGAATCTGCGCTGCAGAGGCTGCGGACAGCTTCACGGTGTGGCGCTCAACCAGGGAGGCCAATAAATAAATAAATCTTAAAAAAAAAAAAAGAAACATATACAGAAAAACCACAGCCAATAGTGATACTTCCTTTTCCTCACCATAATGGTCCTAAGAACTCCAAGGAGGGGCTCTACCCTGATTTTCTCTCTTCTGTTCAATTTGTTTCAGACATTTAGGTAAATCCATAAACTCAGATCCTGATCACTTAAGTAAAAATAATCATGAAAAAAAGAGTTTGTAAAAAGCTTAACTAGTCCAACAATTGTTTTATGAACAGCACAAGGCAGATTTCTTTCAAATACCTGGCAGCTGTGATCAGTATCCAGTCCATCCCAGAGACTCATAAACTGAGCTTTCATCATAGCTGTAGCTTCATGGTCAGAACTTGAACGGTTTCGTAGAAAGGAGTCTAGAAGGAAAAAGTCCTTAAAATTAGAAACTAACAATTTGCTCACCATAAGATTTTAAATCATTTAATCAAAAGCTCATAACTTCATGAAAGAGTACAAGTAAAAGAGTTTGACTACAATTTCAGCAAATTAAAACACAATTCATAATCTTCCTTTCTCGCCTAAAAATACAGTCATGCCAACATGTACAAAAAAAAGTAAAATATCTGGTACTGAAAGAGGTAACATTGGAAAATTTCAAAATACCATTAAATGAGAAAATGTCGAACAGACAATGGTTTAAAATACACCTCCTAGCGCATGTGCATAAAATACATGGTAAAAAAGCCTTTTAGGAAATATCCTGAAATGCTAGTAACTTTAGCTATCTATATGATACTTAGAATCATTTATCTTATAAATTGTCTATAATGAAGACAAATTACTTTTGAAACGGGGGAAAACATTTTCTAAATTACAATGAACAAATACTTTTTTATTTTTTTTTTAAAAAAATTATTTATTTATTATACAAGCACTGGGTACAGTCAGAAGCGCGGGGAGGGTGAGAGAATTCACCAGAGCCAGAGCGGAGAGCAGAGCAGGCAGAAGGCCCGAAGTACACTGCTGAGGGGAGCAGGAGGTGGCAGGAGAGGTCTGCGCGCCATGTGGGACCCTCCTCCAGTGGCCGGGGAGCAGCTGGGGATTGAACTGACATTGCAGAGGCTGCGGGCAGTTTCGCAACCCAGTGCTCATCCGCTGCGCCACTGGGGAGGCCCAAATACTTTTTTAAATGGGGAAAAAAAATTTTTCTAGAATGAAAAGATTGAAAGGCAGTACATCCAAGAATGAAAAAAAGGTAACAAAAATAAATCCTAGATTCTGGGCAACCCCTATTTCAGATGTTTTGTCTTTTATCCCTTCATTGAAATTTCTGAGTAATTTCCACTTTCAGCATTAAAACTACAACTTGAAGTCTATCACATATATAAAAGTGGCACCAAAATGCTACATAATGTGGGCCTTCCCTGGTGGCGCAGCAGTTGAGCACTGGGTTGTTAGGCTGCCCACAGCCTCTGCAGCGCTGGTTCAATCCCCGGCCACCAGCGAGGGTCCCACCAAAAAAAAAAAAAAAAAAAAAAAGCTACATAATGTGCTAGGTGCCAAGATTTAAAAAAAAAAAAAGTTAATGTGATTACAAACAACACATTACATGACAAGAGAGATCCTTTGATGGCAAACATATATCCTGGATTTTCACGCTTGGGGTCTAAACGTATACCGTATTCATACAGTAAAATCCAAGCCAAGAAATTATCATAAAAATTAGTACTAAGTAATTAGACCCCAGAAGTTCTAAGTGGAAGAGAGAAAAACTACTCTGGATCTTCTTATCTAATACAAGTTCTCTAATAAAACAAGCCATAAGTCATCTAATGTCAGAGAGACACAGAAATAAAACACTGTAAAAGGAAATTAACAATCAACAGAACAGTAAAACAAACCATATAAAAAGTTTATTTAAATACAAAAACACAAAAGGGATAGAAATTTTATTTTATTTTATTTTTTTAAAGATTTTTTTTTTATAGAGGCATGTTTTATTTATTTATTTGTTTGTTTGTTTTGTTTATACAAGCACTGGGTACAGTCAGAAGCGCGGGAGGGTGAGAGGATTCACCAGAGCCAGAGCGGGGAGCAGAGCAGGCAGAAGGACCGAAATACACTGCTGAGGGGAGCAGCGGGCGGCAGGAGAGGTCTGCGAGCCATGTGGGACCCTCCTCCGGTGTCCGGGGAGCAGCCGGGGATTGAACGCGCTGCAGAGGCTGCGGGCAGCGTCGCAACCCAGCGCTCAACCGCTGCGCCATCGGGGAGGCCCGGGATAGAAATTTTAACAAAAGAGCATGCTACAGTAAAAAAATTTTGAAAAAGAAACAGAGAAGGTCTAAAGTTCAAATACAGTGAACAGAATACAACCCAAAGATTGTGATATTAAATAATCAAGCAGAGTTGCTTTTTTTTTTTTTAAAAGATTTTATTTTATTTTATTTATTTATACAAGCACTGGGTATAGTCAGAAGCGCGGGCGGGTAAGAGAATTCACCAGAGCCAAGAGAGTAGAACAGGCAGACTGACGAAGTACACTGCTGAGGGGAACAGCGGGCAGCAGAACAGGTCTGCGTGCCATGTGGGACCCTCGCCTGATGGCCAGGGATCGAACCGGGGTTGCAGAAGCTGCGGGCAGCTTCGCAACTCAGTGCTCAACCACTGCGCCACTGGGGAGGCCAGGAGTTGCTTTTTATAACTTACTTAGACACTGATGTACCAAAAAAATTAAAGCTGCCAATTAAATGATACTAAAAGAAAAAAACTTTGCCAATTAAATAATATGCTATCCCAATTTCACTGTTTTGTACAAAACAGTGCATTACAGAACTGATGAGCTATGATAAAGAATTAGGTGATAAAAATGTGAAAAAGACTGACAATTAAGTAGGAAGTTGAAGAATGTTTTTAAAAAATGGAAGCCTTGGGGCCTCCCCGGTGGCGCAGCGGTTGAGTACCGCGCTGCGAAGCTGTCCGCAGCCTCTGCAGCGCTGGTTCGATTCCCTGCCAGCCAGGGAGAACCCCACATGGCACAGCAGACCTCTCCTGACTTACCCACTGCTCCCCTCAGCAGTGTCTTCGCTCTGCCTGTTCTGCTCCCCGCTCTGGCTCTGGTGAATTCTCTCACCCTCCCACGCTTCTGACTGTACCCAGTGCTTGTATAAATAAATAAATCTTTTTAAAAAAAAAAAATGAAGCCTTACATTTAAAGATATATAGTGTGGGGCCTCCCTGGTGGCACAGGGGTTAAGACGTAACCTATGAAGGTATCTGTAGTCACTGCAGCACAGGTTTGATTCCCAGCCAGGGAGCTACCCACATGGCACAGAAGACCTCTCCTGTCTCACCCACTGCTCCCCTCAGCAGTGTATTTCAGTCAATCAGCCTGTCCTAACCCCTGCTCTGTCTCTGGTGAATCCTTTCACACCCCCACACCTCTAGCCTATACTCCAGTTCTTGTCTGCATAAATTAATAAATCTTTGGTTCTCCCCTGGTGGCGCAGCGGTTGAGCGCTGGGCTGCAAAGCTGCCCACAGCCTCTGCAGTGCCGGACTGATCCCCGGCCACTGGCGAGGGTCCCACATGGCACACAGACCTCTCCTGCTATGGCCGCCGCTCCCCTCAGCGGTGTATTAAATCAGTCTGCCTGTTCTGTTCCCCGCTCTGGTGAATTCTCTCACCTTCCCGTGCTTCTGACTGTGCCCAGTGCTTATATGGATAAATAAACAAATCTTTAAAAAAAAAAAAAAATTAATAAATCTTTTAAAATATATATATGTATATATAGGGGCTAAGAAATTTTCCAGAATTAATAAAAGCCAAATTCTCAGATTGAAAACCACAGCCCATCTTAGCAGAATAAATAATACAGACCTCAAACAAACATAATCATAAACAACAAGATAAAAACCTGTAGCTAGAGAGAAAAAATAAATTACAAAGAAATATTAAACTGTAAGAGTTCTTAGAAGCAACAACAACAAAAAAAATACGGGAAAGACAAGGGAATTGTAGCTTCAAAATGCTGAGGAAAATAAAGCAGTATCATTTAAGAGTGAAGGTAGGATTAACGCTATCAGCACACAAAGACAGAATTCACCATAATCATGATCTTTTTCAAAGAACTTTGAAAGATTTCAATAAGGATAGTAAATCCAGAAAAAGCAGGGTACAAGAAGGAACAGTGAGGAAAAAAAATATGGCAAACATGGGCCAAGAATATCAATCTTCCATGACTTACAATGGGGGAAATTTCCCAATAAACCCACTGTAAATTGAAAATAATCATGTTCAAAATTTTATTTAATACACCTATCTACCAAATATCATACCTTAAATGAGTCCAAAAAGGTTACTCTGGCTTATTGTTGGGAAAATCATCTAACACAAAGGCTATTTTATAACAGCACTGATAGCTCATGTCATTCAAAATTCAAAATTCAAAGTACAGTTACTACAGAATATGTATTGCTTCCACAGCACAGTTAAGTCGAAAAATCGTAAACTGAACCATCGCAAGTTGAGGATAATCTAAAGCTGTCACAGAAAACAGGAATAAAGAAAAAAAAAGTATACAAGATCGACTAAGAAGCACAGAGTAATGTGATAGAAATAAATCCAAATATATGTTATCAAAACGAAAGCCAACTAACTACACTTCCTGGTTAAAAATTTAAACATTTCAAAGTCCAGTTCTATGTTCTTGAGTGCAAGATGCACATAAAAAAGCCCCAAAATAGAGTAAGTGAATGAGAAAGGTGAATAAGTAACCGAAGTAATACATATCCATACCTATTTTTGAATGTTTCTATCCAGTCTATAACATTTCATAAGTACAATAGCATAACTAATTCAAATCTATAATTTTAATTATAATTTTATTAACTATGAACTTTATGCACTAGGAGCAGAACAAAATATTGATCTGCACAAAAACAGAGTCCACTAATATACAAGTTGTGATTTAGGGGGAAAAGATATGCTTTGGAAAAGGATGAAATAACAGTCCCTCCAAATGCTACAAATTTTTAAAAGGACATGAAGGTAGTGCAGGGATTTGTAAAACAGACACAAAAGTATAAATCAAAAAGGAATGGTAACTGTAACTATATTTAAATTTAAATCTCTATAATAAAAACTACCATAAAGTGAAAAGACAAGCCAGTCTAGAAAATATTTGAAGCAATAAAAAACATCAACAAGGTAATACTAAGAAAAATGCAAATAACCCCAAGAAAAACTGGCAGTTTCAAGCAGAAAACACAAAAGACTAATCAACAAATTAAATGATGCCAGGTTTACTAGAAAGCAATGAAACACAAAATAAATTAATGATGAGATACACTTTAAGTTGGCCACAAATTAAAGATAATATTTGAAAAAATCAATTTTAGGGAGTATGTAGGAAAACTACACAGCTGAGAGAGTGAAAACAGGTTTAACCACTCTGAAGAACTAAAAGTCTTAGGCTGAACATGGAAACATCACATAGTCAAATGGTTCAACTTCTAGGTATCTATCCTGGACAAGCATGTATAAAGAACCATGTACACTGATGCACAGTACTTGCTGTTTGTAATAGGGAAAACAAAAAATTACCAAGCAAGGGAATGGACACACTATGGTTTGTTCCATAGCACAGAAATCACATGTAACATATTAGGATGATGATTACCAATTTTCTCTTTTATTAATTTGGCCTAGTAAATGTTAAAAACTAAATTTAGTCATCTAAATACCACCCTTTAAAATGGCATTTTATAATGCTCAAGTAGAAAACACAGCTTACCTATTTCATCTATAAAGATGATGGAAGGCTGCAGCTTTATGGCAAGGGAGAAAACCGCAGCAGCCAACTTTTGAGATTCTCCATACCACTTATCAGTCAGTGTGGACGGCTGAAGGTTAATAAATCGACAACCTGCTTCTTTGGCTGTAGCCTTGGCAATCAAGGTTTTACCACAGCCTGGAGGTCCATAGAGAAGAACACCTAGAAATTAACAGGTTATTTCGTTATTTCCTTAAAGAGAATGTGACATGTGGGGCCTCCCTAGTGATGCAAAGGGTTAAGATGCAACATATGAAGCTGTCAGCAGTCTTGGCAGCACAAGTTTGATCCCGGGCTGGCCAAGGGAGCAGCCCACAAGGCACAGCAGACCTCTCCTGGCTTGCCAGCTGCTCCCCTCAGCAGTGTACTTCAGTCAACGTGCCTGTTCTGTTCCCCACTCTGTCTCTGGTGAATCCTCTCACCCCCCCAAACCTCTGGCCTGTACCCCAGCTTTTGTATGCATAAATAAATCTTAAAAAAAAAAAAAGAGAATGAAAAGACATTGTGCTTAAAGTTCACGTTATAATCAACATACCAATTCTGCCCACACTAACCACTCTAATTTAGCTTCCTGTTTTCACTAGTTTTTTTTTGATAGCAGAAGATGAAAGTGACATATCTAAGTTCAGAGTATTTGGAAATGTGGTGCACTCTTTGTCCCTTGCCTTCATGAAAAGGTTCAGTTCAGGATACTAAATCCTATCATCTTGACATCCAAATTCACACCACTCTTGCAGACAAAATCACTTCCACTTCCACTAGCTAGGAGAGCACTACAGCACTTCAACAATGGTTTAGAGAAAACTGACAATTTCAAAATAGATTGCAGAAAATGCCGTTTCATTATTGCTCAATTTATGTTTTAGATAAAAAGATCTGTGCCTTTTTCCAAACAGATAATGATCTCTTCTTAAAATGAACATAAACTGTCACTCCTATCTTTATTCCCAAATAAAGCTGTATTATTAACTTATATGTTGCCTTGATAGCAGTTTGCTGCTAAATTCAATTTAAGTCAATTATTTTAATATAAAAAGGATCTAAACAACTAGTGTCTTGAATATGGAATCATCACCAACTATTTTCAACTAAAACAAGGCCTTCCCTGGTGGTGCAGGGGTTAAAGTCTCAGTGCTATGATGAATTCGATCCCCTGTCAGGGAGCTAACCCACATGGGGCAGCAGACCTCTCCTGTCTTGCCCACTGCTCCCCTCAGCAGCGTATTTCAGTAGATCTGCCTGTTCTCTTCCCCACACATCTCTGGTGAATCTTCTCACCTCCAGCAACTCTGGCTTAGACCCCGGATTATATGTGTGTAAAAAATGAAATAAACACTTAAAAAATAAAAAAAATTTAAAAATTCATAAGTTGGAGGGCCTCCCCTGGTGGTGCAGTGGTTGAGCGCTGGGCTGCGAAGCTGCCCGCAGTCTCTGCAGTGCCAGTTCGATCCCCCACCACTGGCTAGGGTCCCAAAGGTGCACAGACATCTCCTGCCGCCCGCTGCTCCCCTCAGCAGTGTATTTCGTCAGTCTATATGTTCTGCTCCCCACTCTGGCTCTGGTGAATTCTCTCACCCTCCCGCGCTTCTGACTGTACCCAGTGCTTATATAAATAAATAAACAAACAAACAAACAAACAAACAAATAAACGGATGGATGGATGGATGAAAGAATGAATGAATGAATGAATGAATGAATAAATAAATAAATATTCATGTGGCATGTGGGGAACAAATTGAGAATATTTGGAGACATTTAAAACATTATGTATGTTTATAGCAGCACTACTTACAATAGCTAAGCTTCGGAAACAACCCAAATGCACAAAAATAGATGAGTGGATCAAGAAGATGTGGTACATATACACCATGGAATATTACTCAGCATTCAAATAAGATAAACATATGCAATTTGCAGCAACATGGATGGAGCTGGAAGGGATCATGCTCAGTGAAATAAGCCAGAAAGAAAAGGAAAAATACCGGATGGTCTCACTTATAGCAGAAATCTAGAAAACTTAAATAAGAGACCAGGAAAAAGAATAACTATAAGAAAGAAAATATCAAAATCAACAAACAACTATGAACCAGAGACACTCTATGGGGGGTGGGGAAAGGAGGGGTTGGGGTCAAAATAAGGGGGTTGTAATTGTATGGGGAATATAAAAATAAAATTTAAATTAAAAAATAAATTTAAAAAAATAAAATAAAACATGTAATAAAAATGAAGTACAAAATATGAGGGAAGAAAAAGATAATAATAAAACCACCATTTTTTTAAATTTTATTTTTATATTCCCCATACAATTGCAACCTCCTTATTTTGACCCCCATCCCGCCTTTCCCCACCCCCCCATAGTGTGTCTCTGGTTCTTAGTTGTTTTTTGATATTTTCTTTCTTATAGTTATTGTTTTTCTTAGTCCCTTATAAAACCCTCAACTTTTAAAATTTATTATTCTTTATTTTTTTTTGGCAGAAGAAGAACTGGGTATAGATCAGAGGCATGGGGGGTGGGTGGCGGTGAGAAGATTCGCCAGAAGCAGAGTGAAGAGCAGAACAGGCACATTTACTGAAATACACTGCTAAGGGGAGGAGCTATCGAGACAGGAGAGGTCTGCTGTGCCATGTGGATTAGCTCCTTGGCCAGGGATCGATCTCAGGCACTAGCGGTGATAGTGCTGACACTTAGCCCCTAGGCCATGAGGGAGGACCTATTCCCCAAATTTCTTTTACAAAAAGAGAAACCTAAGCTTGATACCACAAATCTAACTTTTTCTTAAATATCAAGCACTTTAAAATAAAGCAAACTTTTCCTTAAGTACAAATAGGTTTTTTGAGAGGTCTCAATAATTATTTAAGACTCAGCCAAACTTAATCTCTTTAAACTTTTCTAAAGCTGATTTTAAAATTTAAATTCATAAACTTTTCAGTAAAATCAACATTGACGAGTAGTGTCTTCACATTTTTTGTTTAAAGATTTACTTATTTATGCATACAAGAACTGGGGTACAGGCCAGAGGTGCGGAGGGTGAGAGAATTCACCAGAGACAGAGTGGGAAACAGAATAGGCAGACTGACTGAATTACACTGCTGAGAGGAGCAGGGGGTGAGACAGGAGAGGTCTGCTGTGCCATGTGGGTAGCTCCCTGGCCGGCTAGGGATCGAACTTGCACTGCAGAGGCTTCGGATAGCTTCACAGTGCTGCACTTAACCCTTTGTGTCGCCAGGGAGGCCCTGTCTTTGCAATTTTTAAGAGAAACTCATTTAAGTAGTAAAAATTTACTTGAATCACTTATAATTTGAAACCTCTATTGACACTTTCCTTTTGGATGGCTGATGTGAATTATAGAAAAAAAAAAATCAATGCCATTTAATTCAAATAACTGAAAGCAGGATGACTACAGACACCTGGAATTGTAATTACACTTATCATTTTGATCATATAACATGGGGGCACTCTCTGGTGGCATAGGGGTTAAAGTCTTAGCCCTATCAAGCTATTTCCAGCCACTGTGGTATGAGTTCCAACCCAGAAGGAAGCTAACCCACATGGCCCAGCAGACCTCTGTGGTCTCGCCTGCTGCTGCCTCCTCTGCTCCCCACTGTCTCTGTTGAATCCCCCCTGCACCTCTGGCCTACACCCCAGTTTTTGTATGCATAAATAAAAATGAATTTTTAATAATTTAACATGGAATGCAGATTAGCCACATGTACACACACTCACACACATCCTGACTCTCAGGGTTTTAGAACTACTGATGTACAAATCTTTATGTACTGTTCACTTTTTGCAGGTTGGCTTAGGTAGTACTTTTAGTGTGTTATATTTGTTTCAAGGCACACAAAGAAAAGATTTAACACCTTTTCTTTTTATTCTTTTAGAATGGACTCTACAATATAAGTATTTAAGGAGAGTGATAAGTGAGTGGTTTCGCAAATGAACACGGGACATTTGACTTTATCAGTTCTGCAACCTTTAAACTATAAACTACATAAATAGTTTTTTGAGCTTAGTCTAATACTTTTATAACCATTTACAACCAAATAAAAGTAGTTTATTATTTTGTGCTTTGTAAAGGCTTAAAAATTCAAAGCTATTTTTTTTTAAAAAACATTTGTGCTTTATTTATTTATTTTAATTTATACAAGCACTGGGTACAGTCAGAAGCACGGGAGGGTTAGAGAATTCACCAGAGCCAGGGCAGGGAGCAGAGCAGGCAGAAGGACCGAAGTACACTGCTGAGGGGAGCAGCGGGAGGCAGGAGAGGTCTGCGCGCCATGTGGGACCCTCCTCCGGTCGCCGGGGAGCAGCCAGGGATCGAACCGGCGCTGCAGAGGCTGCGGGCAGCTTTGCAACCCAGCGCTCAACCGCTGCGCCACCGGGGAGGCCTCAAAGCTATTTTTAAGAATGTTTTGAACAAGGATTTTATTTCATAAATACTGCTATTCAAGGGGGGGAAATGTAGAAGTCTTAGTAGCTTCTACAAAATCTATTTTCTGTAGGTTATCTACATTTTTTAGGATGCATCAAAACAAGGAATATGATGAAATTCACAAACATAAAACTTGTGTGCCAAAATAGTGATTACTGAATTCAGCTGAAATTTTTTAAATATTGGAAGGAATGGATTTCTCTTTTTTTAAGTTATTTATTTATGCATATAAGAACTGGGGTACAGGCCACAGGGGCAGGGAGGATAAGAGGATTCACCAGAGATAGAGTGGGGAGCAGAACAGAAATACACTGAAATACACTGTTGAGGAGAGCAGCAGGTGAGATAGGAGAAGTCTGCTGCGCCATGAGGGTAGCTCCCTGGTTGGCAGGTGATTGAACCCCTGCTGCAGAGGTTGTAGATAGCTTCATAGTGCTGTGCTTAACCCCTTGTGCCATGAGGGTTGCCCCTCAATGGTTTTAAATTTTTTTTAAACTTGAAGTAACACTGGCTTAAAGCATTATATGAGTTTCAGTTGTACAGACATATCAATATTTGCATATACTATTATATGCTCATCACCACAAGTCTAGTTTCCACCTACTGATTTTTAATGAATCAGCAAATAAAACTTTTGTCATACCTTTTGGAGGCTGCAGAAGCCTGGAATTTTCAAACAAGTGTTTCTTTTTAATAGGTAAGATAACTGTGTCTTTCAGATCTGTAATGACATCATCCAAACCTGCTATATCACTCCAAGTAACCTGGTAAAGGCAAATGTCACCAGAATGAATTTTACAACAAATGTCTACCCACTAAAATAAAAGAAAAAATTCCACCACATGGCTAACTTTAATCTTATAATTACACATAAGTAAAAGCTTAAAATGACGTATTAAAGTGAGTACAGACTTTAGACAGCAACATTGAAATTATTCAATTGTTAGGAAACTGCAAGAAAGGAATTTAATAATCAACTACCTACTACTTTTAATCAAGCACTAGCTCTATCACTCAAAACTGTAGGAATCTAAAATGCTGAATTCACTCCATTTAAGAAGAAATACTCTGCCAAGAAGATTGATAACCAGCTCAAACAGATAATTTGCCACTGAAGGATGAGGAAATGCTTACGAGGAATGTGCCAAAATCACGTATGATGCTAGGAAAGAATTTTAGAAATAAAGTCTATACCCAGTCAAGCTTATTAGCCAAAAGTAAAATCGACAAAACTGTGTTCTTATAAATTGTAAACAGGAGATAAGCAATCTCAAAAGAGAAAACTTGTGTATTTTAAAGCCTTCTAATGAAACTTTTTTGGAAAAATAAACTAAAAACAAAATCTAGATCTAATCTAACAGAACAAAGGGTCTGATCATGGGGCTTGTGAGAGCATGATTTACAGGAGATTTATCTTCTTTACGACTTAAAAAAAGGTGAAAAATTGCAACCAAATCTGAAAAAACATTACCTTTCACTGTAGCTATGACAAAAAAATGGAGCTTGTTAGTACAGGCATACTCAGAGGTAATACGGTAGGATCACAAGTAAGCACTACTGTAAATTTATAAATGGAATTCAAATGGGGACATGTATGCGGGATATGTATGTTTCTGTACTCACAGATGTTAATGGACATTGTAGACTTTTATTTTCTAGATTTGAAGATGACATCCTATTTTATTCTACTTATTTATACCAGCTCCTACAAAATTTATCTATACCTGATACATTTACATAGGATTTTACAGTTTATAAATTACTTTACTCTGATCCTCAAAATAACAGGAAGAGCAGGTATAGCACATTATTTCTGGAAAATACATGAGGGAACTGAGACTCAAAAAGAAAATAACTTGGCAAGGCTCTTAATGAAAAAAACTGGGATTCATGATCTTATATTGTCTACCATATCTTACCACAAAAATCTAAATTGAAACTCCAAATCAAATGTCCACACAACTTAAAGCAGTACAGGCATAGCTTACTTTATTGCCCTTTGCAGATACTGAGTTTTTTACAAAACCTTTAGCAAGTAATTTTTTTTAGCAAGTCACTAAAAGCTTTGTTAATAGCATTTTTTAGCAATAAAATTCTTTAAAATTAGGTATGTACATTGCTTCTTTAGATATAATGCTACTGCACACTTAAGAGACTATAAATTACAATGCAAAAATAACTTCAATGAAGAGAAAACCAAAAATCTCATGTGACTCACTTCATTCCAATACTCAAATTAATTTTGGTGGTCTGGACCAAACCTGCAACATCTCCAAGATGTGCCTGTGCATTTTATATACCACAAAGGTGAACACAGAAAAGCACAAGTATGCACAAAAAAAGGGTAACACAGCAGCCTGAAACTGTTATCCTTAGAAAGGGCTACTTGTAGGGCCTCCCCGGTGGCGCAGCAGTTGAGCGCTGGGCTGCGAAGCTGCCCGCAGACTCTGCAGCGACGGCCGCCAGGCTACGGTCCCACTTGGCGTGCAGACCTCTCCTGCCGCCTGCTGCTCCCCCCAGCAGTGTACTTTGTCAGTCTGCCTGCTCTGTTCTCCCCTCTGGTTCTGGTGAATTCTCCCACCCTCCTGCGCTTCTGACTGTACCCAGTGCTTGTATAAATAAATAAATAAATCTTAAAAAAAAAAAGGGGGGGGGGCTGCTTGTAAAGTTGGCCCTTGGCTGAAAAAAGGATACTTAGATTTTGGAAGAGTTCTCACCATGGTGGGTAAGAACAGCCCACTGTCCCTTAACTGTAAAACAACATAGTTCATGCTAGGTACCTGTTTCCTTCTGGTAGTCTAGAATGGTAAATGTTAGAAATACAGAGTTTCTATAATCAGGGCATTATGTTTCTTGTAAGCTTCCCTAGTGGATAGCACTTTACATGGGTTATCAAAATTTGTTGCCTCAGGAACTAAGCACATCCTACGTGATTTTATTGGAAAAAGACTCAGAACCTTGTGTCTGATTTTCTCTAGATTTCATCCCATGTCCCTCTTCACTGATTTTGTTTTTTATCCTTTTGCTGCAAAAATCATTTCCATGAGCACAACTATGCTGAATCCTTTGACTCCTCTTAGAGAGTAATCAAACCTGGTTGTAGTCTTCAGAATCCTCGACATAGTGTAAAATACTAGGCAAAAAAAAATCTCAGGTGTGGGCCTCCCTAGTGGTGCAGTGGTTAAAGTCTCAGTACTATCAAGCTATCGCCAGACACTGTGGCATGAGTTCAATCCCCAACCAGGGAGCTAACCCACATGGCACAGCAGACCTCTCCTCTCCCATCTTGCCTGCTGTTCCCCTCCACTCTGTCTTCACCCCTCCATCCCCTTCACTTCTGGCCTAAACCCCAGTTCTTACATGCATAAATAAAAATAAATCTCTAATAAAAAAAAAATTAGGTGAGATCAGAGATACATACGTGCATGTTAAGAGGGTCTACTAGATGAGCAGCAATACTCATTTCATATTCTGAAAGCTTCACATTTTTCACACCAATCTGCTTCATTAGTTTTTCTGCCTAGAAAGAAATAAACAACCTCCTTTAGTTTGACATTTAGATATTGGCATTTCAATATAAAATTATCTCTGAAATCTAAAGAGCAATGAAGGGGCCTCCCTGGTGGTGCATGGGGTTTGAGTCGCAGCACTTGAAGCTATCCACAGCCAGTGCAACATGACTTTGATCCCTGGCAAGGGAGGGAACCCACATGGTGCAGCAGACCTCTCCTGTCTTGCCCACTGCTCCCCTCAGCAGTGTATTTCAGTCGATCCGCCTGTTCTGCTCCTCAGTGTCTCTGGTGAATCCTTTCACCCCCCCCATACCTTTCGCCTGTACCCCAATTCTTGTATGCATAAATAAATCTTTTTTTAAAAAAATAAAGAGCAGGGGCCTCCCCAGTGGTGCAGTGGTTGAGCGCTGGGTTGCGAAGCTGCCTGCGGCCTCTGCAGCGCCGGTTCAATCCCCGGCTGCTCCCCGGCCACCGGAGGAGGGTCCCACATGGCGCGCACACCTCTCCTGCCGCCCGCTGCTCCCCTCAGCAGTGTACTTCGGTCCTTCTGCCTGTTCTGCTCCCTGCTCTGGCTCTGGTGAATGCTCTCACCCTCCCGCGCTTCTGACTGTACCCAGTGCATGTATAAACAAATAAACAAACAAACAAATAAATAAATAAATAAATAAAACATGCCTCTATTAAAAAAAAAAATTTTTTTTAAAAATTAAAAAAAAAAAAAATAAAGAGCAATGAAATGATATACAAGACAAGAATTTTCCAAGGATACACTAGTCCCCTTAATCTTACCCTTCTCATTGTACACACTTAGGTAAAGAAAAGATTTGAGGTTCTACTCCACAAAACCTAAAACTAGCTCTGGGGAAATGAGAAAATAGGGTAAAGACTGAAGATTATACACACAGCACCTCACATTTTTCCAATGAGACTTTAGGATCCAACTTGATTTTTCTTTCATAGTACGATTATTTAACATGAGAGGTACAGGTGACCCTTATGATGAAAGACTAAGGAGTTAAAGATATTAAGAAATGGACAACTGGAGTTCCTTTCCTTCAATAAATAGTAATCTAAATCAGGTATCCAACTTCCTTCAAATCACCCAGGTAACTACAACAGGTGTCCATACCTATTTAATTTCAAATTTTTTTCTGAGATGCCATCCCTTTGAAAGTCAACTCCTAGGGCCAGACAGCCAGAGATAATAATTGTGAACTAGAAGTATATCTACACGTACTTTTAGAGCTAGGCAAAACTAGCCTGAAACCTCTGAGACTGAAATCTATTTGACCAAAACTTTCCATTAAAATAAAAAGTATTATATTGATTTATTCAGTAGGCCCGAGTATCATTCCAAAAATACTTTAAATGGATCATCTCACTAAATCTTAGTGATACTGAAGTAGGTACAATTTCCAAACCCACCCCCATTATGAAAAAAGAAACTGGAGCTTAGCATGATTAAATAATTTGCATTAGATTAAAAGCTAGCAAATGGAATAAACAAGAGAATTTAGGCAAACTAACTCTATAGCTCATACTCTAACCACTACCAGATTTACTTCAGTTTCCCTAATTGTAAGATAAGTGTTGATGACCAAGAAAATCTCTTAAAAATCTATAAAATGACATATTCAAATTCAATTAAGTAACTATTTTTAGGAATGAATAAATCTTATTTACCGAAATTTCATTGTTTTCTTAATATGCTTTTGATTCTATATGACGCTATTGTCTGTCACGGATGTCTCTGCTCTAAAATCACATCATGCAGCACTATAGTTAGGGGATTAGGATAAACGTACATTATATCTAGTAAAAAAGCTTTTTGTAAAAAGGTGCTTTGAATCACTTCGTTTTTCCTATGTAGCCATTTCCCTGTAAATTCCTGACTCAATGGATCTACCTTTTCTAGCCTTTTTATCATTCTGGCAAAATCTCCTCTTTCACTGCTTTTAAATCTTTCATGTCAGCTCCATTTTATTATATATTAGTAATATCAATGTACTCCTTTTCAATATACGTCTGTAAATGTGAAGCTATTCCGTGTATCTTCTTTTTAGGCCATACTCTAAAACAAAAGTTCTCATCAGAAAAGGAAGAAAAAAATTAATGTTTATTAAGCACCTACTATGATATGCTCAGCATTTTATAATCAACCCTTAAAACCACCCTGAAAAGGAGATACTACTATCATTTTTTCAGGTGAGGAACTCAAAGGTCAGAGAAATTAAGAGTTACCAAGATTACCCAGGTAGGAACTGGCACTGCCAGAGCTGAAACTGATGTCCCTAATTTCAAAACCCATGTTCTGCTAAAATACTATTCCTCATTTGGCAGAACAAATAAATGAAAAGAAAGCACCAAAAAAACAAACCAAAAAAAAAAAAAAAAAACAAAAAAAACCCCACTATCCCAACATCAATAGTATTCTAGGAATACGTTATCTAGTTGTTTAGCTTTGACATCTTTGAGGCCCTACTTCTAACATGTTTTAACTAGAAAAGCAAAATTATGATTGGACTCTTCTAAAAATGGCTTATGTTCACACAATGCTTTATTGTTTGTAACTTACCGACAATTATATTTTCTAGTTATCAATGTTTACTTGGTTTACAAAGTAATAAGTCTCTTCAAGTACAGATTGTCTCGGCCAAAGGAAATGGCAGGCTGGGGGTGAAGAAAGTCAGGGGTAGGAGGGAAATTCACTCTTTACCATATACCCATCTTTTTTCCTCCATGTGAGTTATTAAAAAAAAAAAAAAAAACAAAAAGCCAACATAAAGTAGAGTAGAAAACAGTGAAACAAGCATTTTTGCCTGAAATGGGAAAGGTGTAAATGGAGAAGAACAGAAAAGAAACACTCATTTCAATCAAATTCTAAAACATTAATAAGGGAATGAAAAGCAGGGATGAACTAATTAAACTTGGATCAAAAAACTTTACTGAACTACATAGCTGCAGTACTCCCTAAATTTAGGTGTAGATAAGAGGAAATCATTATAAAGCTTTTAAAAATGCAATTAAATGGGAATAATAAAGAATTTGAGCAATCACCTCTATATATTAGGTACAAGCCTTTATAACAAACTTACATTAAAACACCATTTTGTGGTCAACAGGTATATGAAAAAACGTTCAACATCACTTGTAATCAGGAAAATGCAAGTCAAAACTACAATGAGATACCATCTTACACCAGTGAGAATGGCACATATTAAAAAAACGAGCAAGGGGCCTCCCCTGGTGGCGCAGTGGTTGAGCACTGGGCTGCGAGGCTGCCCGCAGCCTCTGTAGGGCCGGTTCATTCCCCGGCTGCCAGCAAGGGTCCCACCAAAAAAAAAAAAAAAAAACTAAACAAAATGTTGGCAAGGATGTGGAGAAAAAGGAATTCTCCTGCACTGCTGGTGGGAGTGCAAAATGGTCCAACAACTATGGAGAGTTGTGTGGAGATTCCTCAACCTACTAAAGATAGAGCTTCCCTATGATCCATAGATTCCACTCCTAGTTATTTACCCAAAGGACACAGAAACATTAATTCAGAGGGATACCTGCACACCTATGCTTATAGCAGCACTATTTACAATAGCTAAGCTATGGAAACAACCCAAAGGTCCAAAAATAGATGACTGGATCAAGAAGATATGGTATATATATACAATGGAATATTACTCAGCAATCAAAAGATTTTTTTTTTTATTTCAGCAACATGGATGGAGCTGGAAGGGATCATGCTCAGTGAAGTAAGCCAGAAAGAAAAAGAAAAAGAAAGTACTGGATGGTCTCACTCATAGCAGAAATTTAGAAAACCTAAATAAGGGACCAGGAAAAAACCTAATTATAATAAAGAAAAAATAAAAATCGACTATAAACCAGAGACACACTATGGGGGGAGGGGCGATGTGAAGGGATCAGGGTCAAAATAAACGGGGTGGGAATTGTATGGGGAGTATAACCAAAATGAAAATGCATACATTGTGCAAAAATGAAAAATGATGTAAGAATTATATAAAATTTTAAAAAAAACAAAGAATGAAATACTTGGCAACATGTATAATGCTATTTTGGAAATACAAGTTAAGATGGATGTAATAAAATACCGAAAATTTGGTCCAAGTCAAAAAAAAAAAAAAAAAAAAAAAAAAAAAAAACAAACCAACAACAACAAAACACCATTTTGTAGACATTCTCAGCCAACTTCTCTTCTAGGATTAATGCACTTACACTTTCCTCCAATTTTAATGTATGTATTCTGAAAATTATTGCATAAGATGGTATTATACTGTAGTGTTGTCCTACTATGCTAGGCATAAAAAACTGCACTGAGTTTGTTCTCTTGGATTTCCTCATCACTGCTATCTATTCTCTTGGGCACTCAAGCAACACTAACCACTTATTCCTTACTGACTTTCTTTCTGCCTTTTCTTATTTACTTCAACTTCTCAGTTTTCTAAGAATCATGTACAGCAAACCAATTTTAAAAACACCTGACTGGGGCCTCCCCAGTGGTGCAGCAGGTTGAGCGCAGAGCTGTGAAGCTGTCCACAGCCTCTGCAGCGCGGGTTTGATTCCTGACCGGCCAGGGAGATACCCACATGGTGCCGTAGACCTCTCCTGCCTCGCCCGCAGCTACTCTCAACAATTTTTTGGTCCGTCTGCCTGTTCTGCTCCCCACTCTGTCTCTGGTGAATCCTCTCACCCTCCCGTGCCTATGGCCTGTACCCCAGTTCTTATATATAAATCTTTAAAAAACTCACCTGACTAGCAGTGCAGTTTCTAACAGCTTCCTGGTATATATCATTTATTACTTCTTTCAAAATAACTTAAGTTTTAAAAACTACAATATAATGAAATGTCCAAAAATAGGAAGACATTAAGTTAAATAACTTAGGTCAGAGTATATGACCTTCATATGTATGGGAAATTCATTTTTTTTTTAAAGATATACTTATTTATGGTTACGAGAGCTGGGGAACAGGCCAGAGGTGCGGGGGGGTGAGAGGATTCACCAGAGACAGAGTGGGGAACAGAACAGGCAGATCAACCTAAGGGGAGCAGCGGGCGAGTCAGGAGAGGTCTGCTGCGCCATGTGGGTTGCTCCCTGGCTGGCCAGGAATCGAACTCCTACTGCAGTGGCTGTGGATAGCTTCATAGGTTGCATCTTAACCCTTGTGCCGCCAGGGAGGCCCCTATATGGGAATTCTTAGAGAATTCTTTCCTGGCCTTTGAAACTACAACTCAGGGATAAGATACAGTCTAATATTCTACACAAATTATTTATATATGCCCAGAACATATCAAGCATTAAGTTATTCATCCTGTTCTTGAAAACTCTTGAGTATAAGTAGATTACCTATTTTTCTACAATCCAAATAACCTATATACCAATCAAAACTCTTATTAAATCTAAATATGTTCCAAGCAGTAGCAGCAACATGCGTCCAGAGAATCCTTCTCTGCAGTACAACACCCTGCTCAAACCATCTTTTCTCATTACTCATGAACACATATCTCACAAAGCTGGAAATTTTGCTATCTTCAAGCTAGAAATAATTTACGAAGATCCTGTTTAATCCAAACATGATACTACTTCTAGATTACTACTCTTGATTTGAATGTACCTATATTATCCATTACCTTTCACATCAGAACTGCACTGACTTTAAACTCAAGGATTATCTGGTTACCTCAGAAAGTTGTCAGTGTTCTTATATTCAGTGTTCTTCCTTTACGGCGACAAAAGTCATACCTTCCTTCTCTCCCACATTCATATCTAGTCATTGCCCTCAAATCACTTAAATGCCTTAATTCTTTCCTATATTCCAACCAGATTATCTCATTATTTTAACAGTGTCTTCGGTAAGAACCTTAGAAATATTTAAAATTCTTGTCATGGCAGTTAACTCAATCCTCACTATTGTTTCAGAGCCACCAATGACTTTCTTTGCTACCAAGTTGCTGAGAAATGCTTGAGAAGTTAATTAAAACAAAACTGAGTTTCCAATAAATTAAAGCTTTCTTCAACTACACCCTAATGTTCCATACTGTGCAATAATTTACCTTATTCAACATTGATCACATATTTACTTCAGCAGGTCTCAAACTTCTTCCATTTCCAATTCACAGCTAGTTATAACCTCTCCCATTCATTGAAAATAAAACATTTAGCTCTATTTAAAATATTCTCAAAAAAATAAATAAAATATTCTCTAGGGTATTCCTGGTGGCACAGGGGTTTAAGTCACTGGGGCATGAGCTCCAGCCCCAGCCAGGGAGCTACCCACATGGGGCAGCAGACCTCTCCTGACTCACCCACTGCTCCCCTCAGCAGTGTATTTCAGTAGCCCCACCTGTTCTGCTCCCCACTCTGTCTCTGGTGAATCCTCTCACACCCTACACCTCTGACCTACACCCCAGTTCTTGTATGCATAAATAAATAAAATAAATCTTTAAAAAAAAAAAATCGGGTTAAATGAGACAACTGTCCAGTGAAGACAGAATTGCACTTTTAGTGGTAAACAATATAGCGCATATACCTGTTGACTTTCAAGAATGAACATGTGAAACACATAATTCAATGTTACTCAATAAGCCACCATTACTGAAAATACATTTTGTTTTTCATTTTTTCCCCCTAAAGATGTATTTATTTATGCATATAAGAACTGGGGTACAGGCCAGAGGTGCGGAAGTGATTCACCAGAGACGGTGGGAAGCAGAACAGGTCGACTGGGGCCTCCCTGGTGGTACAAGGGGTTAAGATGCAACCTATGATGCCGTTGGCAGCCGTTGCAGCATGAGTTCGATCCCCCGGCCAGGGAGCTGCCCACATGGCGCTGCAGACCTCTCCTGACTCGCCCATTGCTCCCCCTAGCAGTGTATTTCGGTCACTCTGCAAGAACAGGCAGACTGACGGAAATACACTGCTGAGGGGAGCAGCAGGAGAGTCAGGAGAGGTCTGCTGCGCCATGTGCGCAGCTCCCTGGCTGGGGATCAAACTTGTGCTGCAGTGGCTGTAGACAGCCTCGCAGATTGCGTCCCAAACCCTTGCATCACCAGAGGGACCCTGAAAATACATTTTGTTGAAAAATTTTACATAGAATCCTTCATTTATAAGCTGAAAAAAACAAAAAACCTACTACTCCAATATCCCAAAATACTTTATATTTTTATTCATTGCTTTTCCTTCTTATAAATTGCTTATATAGTCAAAAAGGATTTGAAAATCAATATTTTTAAGGAATAACGTGGGTCTTATAGAACATTCTATTATTTTATAATTCTACTATATCCCTTGTTTTTATGGAAAAATATTTGCTAGCTCCAAGTAAAATGATCCTCAAACATTTTAATCATACCTGTTTCTGAGCTTCTACTTTTTGTTTTCGGGTTGGATCAATTGCATCTACCATCCATTTGATTGTGAAGTATGTTACTGCACCAAATATTGTCAAACGGAAAATTAAACCAACAACTTCATTCCGACTCAAGGGACGAGAAAAGGCCTCAGCATGTACCATGTTGATTGTAACCTTAAAAGCAAACAGAAATGTCATTCATTAAAATTGGGAGACTTGTAAGTAGACTAAGCAAGAATAAATAACTTTTAGTCAAATTCGACATTACCCACCTTAAAAAATGTCTTACTATAAGGAAAAAATTTTTAAAGTAAATTAACACATTTTCAGCTCCCTTTGCAAACTGAAAGAACAGATCAGAAGTTGAGATTTATAAACTGCAATTATTCTAAAAGATCATATAATTTAAGAAGGGTAATTATTTGGGAAAAAAAACATGTTGTAGTATTTACTCTTTTAAACAGCCTGTACATAACTATTTCAGAGTCTGGAAAAATGCTATAACACTAATTCAGCTGTTGAAAGGTGGCCCAACAATAAAATATTTTACTAATGCAATAAGAATTTCTCCTATTAGATGAAATGTATAGCAGGAAATTTTTGACTGAAGTTCAAATTGTGAACACGTCTTCATACTTTTCACCAAAATGAATTTGCTTATTTTTTACATAAAAGAACTGGGGTGTAGCCAGAGGTGCAAGGGGGTTAGAGGATTCACTAGAGACAGAAGGCCTGCACTTCCCTGTCAAAGGTAATGACTATCCATTCAGAATAAACTTGTTAGGAATGACATGGCTATAACTCTGGGAGATAAAAATCTCAACTTCAAGGGGCTTCCCAGGTGGAGTAGAGGTTAAGACTCAGCATTATCACACTATTGACAGCCAGGGAGCTAACCCACAAGGCACTGCAGACCTCTCCTGTCTCACCAGCAGCTCCCCTCAGCAGTGTGTTTCAGTAGATCTATCTGTTCTGCTCCCCACTCTGTCTCTGGTGAATCACCTCCTGTACCTCTGGCCCCCACCCCAGTTCTTCTATGCATAAATAAGTAAATCTTAAAAAAAAAAATCTCAACTAGGCCTCCCTGGTGGCAAAGGCAATTGAGCGCCGCACTGTGAAGCTGTCCACAGCCTCTGCGGCGCGGGATCGATCCTGGCTGGCCAGTGAGAATCCCCCAGGACGAAGCAGACCTCTCCTGTCTCATCCGCTGCTCCCCTCAGCAGTGTATTTCGTCAGTCTGCCTGTTCTGTTCCCTGCTGTCTCCGGTGAATCCTCTCACCCTCCTGCGCAACTGGCCTGTACCCCGGTTCTTGTATAAAAATAAATAAATCTTTAAAAAAAAAATCTCAACTTCAAATAACACCATTAATACTCTCACAGCACAGAACTCTGCTGAGTGCTGTCAAATACAAGAGAGAAAATATGTATCCTCTGCACTCATGTGAAAACACATAAATCAGAATGTATACAGATGGCTCCACACCAAATAAAAATTAGGTACTGCATAGAGTAATACTGAAGGTCCTTCTAGATCTACAATTGCTTCTCTTCTTGCAACTACCATTATTCAAAGACCTCTTCACTTCCCTTCTTCGTATCTATCAATTTCATTTCTCTTAGGTATCTCCCTTCCACTCAAGAATATATTCTTCCTAATAAAGACTCCAAAGCTTTCCAGTTACTTTCAGTATTCCCAATATTCAAGACTGTCCTAATGCAGCCATAATGAGTAAATTTTAGGAATTTAATTTCTCTCCATTTTCCAAAAGAAACTCTCAGTAGCTGGAGCCAGTGATATTTCTATCCCATTCATTTAGGACCAAATTCTATTCAGACTTCACAAATTAACTACACCTGCTCTGTGAAAGCTTTCAGCGCATTTAACACACTATATTATTCATTTAGCCCTATTATTGAACTTGGGTGGTTATCTATTCTACTCACAGTTTAAACCTTTATACATAAGACTGGTATCTTGTCCATCTTAATAAATGTCACATATAAAACAGAGGCTATTCAGTAATTATCTGTCCAACACATAAACTGTAACTTCACAAAATCCTCCCATCAGTCATTTCATAATTGTTCATTGTTAGGAGCCATTTATTTCACAAGAGTGTACAATGTAATTTATACTTAACTATCATGCCATTTGCAGCAACATGGTTGGAGCTGGAAGGGATCATCCTCAGTGAAATAAGTCAGAAGGAAAAGGAAAAATATCAGGTGGGTTCACTTTCAGGAGGAATATAGGGGAATCAAAATTAAGGGATCAGGAAAAAAAACTAATAATAATAAAACCTAGCAGACAACCATAAATCAGAGAATTCTCTGAGGGAGGGGGAGGAAAAGGGATCAAGGAAGGGAGAGAGGAGCACAAGGGACTATGGTGATGGTTCACGAGTGAATTGGTGGTGGAAATTTTACAGGGAAATACACATGATGTAAAAATAAAAATAAAAAATAAATTAATAAAATTTATACTTAACTAAATTGATGTTTTGTACTTTGTAAGAGCCTAGGATGTAAAATGATTAATTCATATAATAAAGCACTTATCGAAATGTATGTCTACTACGTAACTGGGTATATGAGAATCACTAAAATACAGTAACCACTCAAGGAATGCATAGTTATACATTTTTTAAATAGAGCTAGGGAGGAGAAACTGTAACAGGGTGGTCCCCAGGAAAGGGGGATGTTCCCTGCCCCACCCAAGGGAGGGTGGAGCTGAGCAGGAAGAGGAGAAGCTGCAGAAGAGACTGAGGAAGGAAGGAAGGAAGCAGGATGGAGCCAGGAGACCTGGAGGAGGCGCATGGAGCCTAGAGACACGTGAAGAAACTGCGCTTGTCTTTTGGTCGTGGACGGGGTGACACAGATGTGGGTGAGACCCGTGGGGAGGTGACAATGGCAGCTTTTATTTTGATGTTGATTTTGCTCTTTTCCTTCCGGCCTTGTCTGGTAGTTTCTGACCCTTTTCTGTGGGTCCCCACTGGAAGATGCTTTAGACTTGTGGCAGGCTTTGGGGCCTTGCTCTGGGCCAATCCCATTTGGATGGAGTTTTACCCACGAGGGGATGGGTAACTTTGGGTGCTTCATTTAGAAACTAGACTCTTTGCCTTACCTGTATTGTTTCCTAGTTTTATTAAAGTTCCTTCCCATTAAAGTCTCCTATGTTTTGTGTTGATGCGGCGGATGGCAGAACCCATGTAGAATAGGCAGGTTTGCGGGGTTTGGGCTGCCCCTCTCCCTGTCCTATAACAAAACCACCTAATTAAAACTCTCATATAACAAATCAAAGTGTGCCTTCTTCCACTAGCATAGATCCCTAAAAATATTATCCTTATAGGAAACAAAAAATTGACTTCCAGGGCTTCCCTGGTGGTGCAAGGGGTTAAGTGTCAACACAATGAAGCTACTAGCAGCCACTGCAGCAAGAGTTCGATACCTGGCCAGGGAGCTCCCCACATGGCGCAGCAGACCTCTCCTGTCTAGCCCTCTGCTCCTCTCAGTAGTGTATGCCCATCAGTCTGCCTGTTCTGTTCCCCACTCTGTCTCAGGTGAATCCTCTCACCCCCAGCACCTCTGGCCTGTACCCTGGTTCTTGGTTGCATAGAATAAATAAATCTTAAAAAAAAAAAAAAAAAAGTAAAGTTGACTCTCCTGGTTTTTATTCCAACCAAGAAAATTTAAATATGCCATTGTAATACGTGGGAGCATTACGTGGGAGCATTATTTATAGATGAACATAAATAGACAAAATAAGGATTTTTTGTTTAAAGATTTATTTTTATACAAGAACTGGGGTACAGGCCAGAGGCGCCGGAGGGTGCGAGGATCCACCAGAGACAGAACAGGCAGAACAGGCAGAGGGACTGAAATACACTGCTGAGGGAAGCAGCGAGTGAGACAGGCGAGGTCTGCTCGCCATGTGAGACCCTCGCCGGCCGGCGCTGCAGAGGCTGCGGACAGCCTCACAACGCTGCGCTTAACCTACTGCGCCACCAGGGAGGCCCACAAAATAAGGACTTCAATAACTTAATCTAAGATAGCTACTGATATTCGAGTAAAACGTTGTCATGTATTTCAAGTTTGAGTGAGTAGTGATAAAACTGTCATCTACTGGATGTTCACTGAACTACATTACGACTTAACAAAAACCTCCCATTCAGTCTCACATCTCCATTAGTAGGAACCAACTGTTATCAGTAGGTCCCAGTCATCGAGATAATTTTGAATCCTATAAAAAAAATCAAGAGCTGGGCCTCCCCAGTGGCGCAGCGGTTGAGCACTGGGTTGCGAAGCTGCCCGCGGCCTCTGCTGCGCTGGTTCGTTCCCCGGCTGCTCCCCGGCCACAGGAGGAGGGTCCCACATGGCGCGCAGACCTCTCCTGCCGCCCGCTGCTCCCCTCAGCAGTGTACTTCGGTCCTTCTGCCTGCTCTGCTCCCCGCTCTGGCTCTGGTGAATTCTCTCACCCTCCCGCGCTTCTGACTGTACCCAGTGCTTGTATAAATAAATAAATAAATCTTTAAATAATATATATATATATATATATATATATATATATCTCAAGGGCCTCCCTGGTGGTGCAAGGGGTTAAGAACAGAACTGTGAAGCTACTAGCAGCCACTACAGCGCGAGTTCGATCCCTGCCCAGGGAGCTACCCACACGGTGCAGCAGACCTCTCCTGTCTTGCCTGCTGCTCCCCTCAGCAGTTTATCTCTATATATGTGCCTGTTCTGCTCTCCACTGTCTCTGGTGAATCCTCTCACCCCCTGCACCTCTGGCCTATACCCCAGTTCTTGGTTGCATAAAATAAATAAATCTTTAAATATATGTATATATCAAGACAAGTCCTCTTTTAACTATATATTCTACACACAAGCTTTTTACTGTGATGCAATACTCTCAGTCGTATGGCCACTTTCAAAACAGTAGCCCATCTTTTAAAATGACTTCAAAATTCTGAAATGAAACTGACACTTCTTTTCTAGGTTATAATTATATATACTTTATAGTTCACTTATCATTCACATGACATCGATAGACCTGTCATGTTAAGACTCTTACAGTAACATTATTATATCAAAATAGAAAATAAAACCTGCATGTGCATACAATAGGGAATACATTTCAATCTTACATGAACATGAGGATCAATAAAAATATACACACATCAACATAAATGGTACAAATAACACCGCAAAACACCACTAAGAATTATGTTAGATACAGACGATACCAGAGAATTTCACTTTCAGTCTTTCTACATTTCCAGTAAGAAAACTTTGAGGGCCTCCCTGGTGGCGCATGGGGTTAAGCACAGCACTGTGAAGCTATCCGCAGCCTCTGCAGCACGAGCTCGATCCCGGCAGGCCAGGAAGCAACCCACATGGCGCAGCAGACCTCTCCTGACTCTCCCGATGCTCCCCTCAGTATTTCAGTCAATCCACCTGTTCTCTTCCCCACTCTGTCTCTGGTGAATCCTCTCACCCCCGACACCTCTGGCCTGCACCCCAGCTCTTGTATGCATAAATAAATCTTCAAGGCAAAAAAACAAACTTTGAAATCGTACTATCCGGTCAGGAGCAACTTAGTGACACGTTAAGGACCAAGAGTATCGTGTTCACACTATAGTATTTCTCTAATTGACCGACGCCCCAGTTTCACAGCCAACAAAGAAAACCTGCCAACCTTCACATAAAGGACAGGTTATTATTAACATCACCACCACCCTCTGCGAAAGCATGTCCAGGCCTGAAGAACCACCTCCTCCGCTTTTGCACTAGGTGGTAGCAGCGCCTGTGCGACAACCACGCGCGGCTCCTCGCAGCCGGCGTGGCCCACTTCCCGGTTCTGAGGTCGTCCGGGATGACCCCGTGCCCCGCAGTAAGCAGGCTGCCGACACAGACTCCTAGAAAACAGCACGGCTCTCGAGGGCAGCGCCAAGGGAGCCCGAAGGACCAAGGCCCGGCCGCCAGCCAAAGCAAGGCCCGGGATGCCCTTGGAGGTTAATCCGCGGGTACCAAGGGCTGTGGGGACGGTGGTGGGCGGCGCAGAGTTGGGACGCGGGCGAGAGCGAGGTGACCTTTCCTGCCTAGCTTCCCAGGTCCGAAGTGGTCCCTAACGGAGCTCAACGGGATCTTGAGCCCGTCCCACGAGGCCCAGCGGGAACCCGCTACTCACCCGGGGCAGAAAAAGCGGCAGAAGCAGCCCTCAGCCAAGCTCACACAGGAAGGAAATGCCGTCTACAGGAGAACGCTTCCGCCCGGCGCCGCGACCCGCCCTCTCGCGAGCATGCGCGACCCGCGGCGGCGGGGGCGGGGCGAGGGGCGGGGCGAGGGGCGGGCCGGAGTCCGGCGTTTCCGGTTTTCGGAAACGGCGCGGGTGGTCCTGGCGGCGGGTTTCGCACCGAAACCTAATCTGCTGATTGCTGGGCTCAGGCTTTCTGCGAAGCGGGTGGGTCTGCCTGCAGCATCCGCCAGATCTCTGATTTTAGCTACTGAGTGAGAAGTGTCTGGGGAAGGGGATTATCACGTGCAGTCCCTCTCCTGCTGGCGGCCACGGCGCAACACGGACAAATCCGGAGCCTTCTTGAGATTGCAAAGAAACGCTTGGGTCCCCAGCAAAGAAATCCCTGCCTGACTGTTGCTTGATTCTTACACTATGCCCTCCCCCCCGACCCATGCCCTCCCCCCCTTACCCCATCCCCTCACCCTTACCCCATCCCCTCACCCCCTACCCCATGCCGACCCGCACTCTGCTGCTCTCTCCTTTAGCCAAATCGCTCATGCGCATGGCTACCCCCTACCCCTCACCATCTGCCTTTCAGTTTCTAGGATGATCTCACCCACCGCCCCCATCTCTGCGTTGACAAACACCTGGGGGTGACGCCTGAAAAGCCTTTAGCGAAACATCTCTGCCAACCAGCCGAGGCGGACCCCGGTAGTCGGAACGGAATGGGGCAACTGGTAGCAGATTTTGCATTTCGGTGACTTCCCTTTTTCTTTTCCTGCTTCCTCTTTCCAGAATGAAAGATGTGACACAAGAGTTCCCAAGGGAGCAAGCCTGAACACACAGACTGTGATGACATTAAACACGCTACCCAGATGTAAGAAGCATCACTTCCTTCAGACAGAGGCCGGCCGTGAGACTGAAGTTAAAAGACAGTTCTTCTCCCTACCCTGCTTGGGAAGGCTGTTGATGCCGCTGGTTTAGGCATCTTTGATGGCTAAAATTATGCCACCAGATTGTTGAATTAGTGAATGCAACTGTTGTTACAAGTTTCTGATACTATAGTGAGGACAGTAGCTATATTTTATTAAACGACTACTAGGTATCAGAAAATATGCTTCCATGTACTTTACATCCATGCTCTTTTTTTTTTTTTTTTCCAGAAAAAACACCCACCAATCCGCTAAAATAACTACTCTCTTACTCGTTTTTTTTTAAAGATTTATTTATTTATGCATGCAAGAGATGGGGTGTATGCCAGAGTGGGGGGAGAAGCGGTGAGGATTCACCAGAGACAGAGTGGGGGAGAAGAACAAGAAGATTGAAATACACTGCTGAGGGGAGCAGCAGGCGAGACAGGAGAGGTCTGCTGTGCCATGTGGGTCATCTCCCTCCCTGAGGATCAAACTCATGCTGCAGTAGCTGCAAATAGCTTCATAGTGATGAAACTTAACCTTTTGCACCACCAGGGAGGCCCCCAAGAACTTTAGGTTTTGTGGCCTACTAGGGTAATCATACCCACAGGCAAGGAAATTGACTTGAATAATTCAAGATGATAATGGATTTCCATCCTTCAAGGAATGAAACTGGGTAACTAAGAACGGAACCTCACTTGCTTTACTTGAAGGACAAGGATGACCAACCTATCCAGCTTTCCTGACATTAAGGGGGCTCTGAAAATGTCAATGCTAAAACAGAAATAGGCAAACCATGAGGAGTTAGCCTATTAGGGATTTACTAAAAGAGTTCAGCTCCCAATATGGTTACATCTCAATTCTTCTGCTAAATCCCTATGGTATGATTGCTTAGGAATGTTGTTGGATAAAGTAATCAGTACTTGCTGTAAAGAGTATACACGTCCTCAAAATAAATGCTGGTGCTTATAGTTTTCCAGTGGTTTGGCTATAAACCAAGTACATATTACCTATACCTATTGGACCGAATTTTCGTTTAGCAAATTCTTAGGAAGCCTTCTGTGTCTGATTCCTAAGACATCAAACTACTGCCTTTCCCCATACTATGCATGTCCATTTCTAGCAATCACTAAATCAACTAGGTTCTTCCAGAATAGAGCAGAATGAACATATGCTTTTCATCCCAGGATAGCTTTATATAACTCCTGGCAGCACAAAACACCATATTTGGCCCACAGTAGGGGCTCAATAAATAATTCATTATGTGTAATATTAATCGAGAAATGATAGCAACAGATTTTTGTAGACATATCCTACTCCTTCTCCCTGTGATTGTTAGGCTCAAGATATTAAGAATTATTATGGCACTTACTGTGGAAAGTTTTTTCTTTAACCAATGTCTTTTAAAATAGTTCATGGCCATTCTCCCCACATGAAACTGAATTTTCCTTTGTTTTTTTGTTATTTGGCTGGGGATGTGATTAGTTTGCTCTGCAGCCAAGTTCAGTCTATGCACCGGACCCTGAAGGGGAAGGGGTTCCTTAGATTAGAGGTTTTCAAATTTCAGTGTGAGTCTATTCACTTGGACAACTAAGGCAAAATGCAAGATTTCTGGGTTCCATTTCATTGCTCTAGATTTTGACTCAGGGATTGGCATTTTGAATAAGCTTCTGAAATGATTTGGATTTAAGTAGTTTTGGACTACACTTGATAAACTCTACCCTAGTCAGTAATGTGTTTTGATGTAATTTTGCAAAAATTTTGACTACCCCAGCTCCAAAAAGTCATAGCTGTTCAGTTGAACCATTAAGTCATTTGGGATATATTAAAAAATTTAGACAAGGGAGGTTCATGATGAGATTCATAATAAAATCTCTTTGAGGGCCTCCCTGGTGGCTCAAGGGATTAAGTCTCAGCAATATGAAGCTATCCACAGCCACTGCAGCATGAGTTTGATCCCCAGCAAAGGAGATGACCCACATGGCACAGCAGACCACTCCTGTCTCTCCTGCTGTTCCCCTCAGCAGTGAATCCTCTCACCCCCCCATACCTCTGGCCTGTACCCCAGTTCTTGTATGCATAAATAAATAAATCTTAAAAAAAATAAAATCTCTTTAGAAGGAAAAATATCAAATCTTTGGGTAAGTAAACACAGAAAACTTACCCTATTTGTTGCTCATTAGTAATGATTTATTTGATGGTGATTTAAAAAGAACTTTTAACAAATAGATAAAATTATAGAGCACTAACTGTATGAATACAGTTGTCAATTGGTTCTTTTAAAAATATTTCATCAGGTCCTGCCTGGTGGCGCAGAGGTTAAAGACAGTGCTGTCAAGTCACAGCCAGCCATTACACAAATTCAATCCTCAGTCAGCCAGGGAGCAGCCCACATGGCGCAGCAGACCTCTCCTGTCTTGCCCGCTGCTCCCTCAGCAGTGTATTTCAGTACATCTGTCTGTTCTGCTCCCCACTCTGTCTCTGGTGAATCCTCTTACCTCCCGCACCTCTGGCTTAACACACAAGTTCTTGTATGCATAAATGAATGAATCTTTAAAAAATATATATTTCATTAGAAAAAAATAATCTTAATTATTATTTTGAGAAGTTTAAATATACGGAGAAAGAAAAAGCCAAATTGTGAAATTATACTTGAAGTCAGGTTTCCCTGGTGGCACAAGGGGTTAAGCACAGCCAATGACTATCTGTACCCTCTACAGCAGGTGTTCAATCCTTGGCCTGCCAGGGACTATCCACATGGCTCCTGTCTCATCTGCTGCTCCCCTCAGCAGTGTATTTCCATTAGTCTGCCTGTTCTGTTCCCCACTCTGTCTCTGGCGAATCCTCTCACCTACCCCTTCTGCACCTCTGGCCTGTTCCCCAGTTCTTGTATGCATAAATAAATTTTATATATATATATGTGTGTGTGTGTGTGTGTGTGTGTGTGTGTGAAGTCACGAGACAAAGATTGTGTTTGAAGCTCCAATAGTATAAGATGGAATCAAGGCACCAATAATGAAATTTAAATTTCGACAGATTGGAAGGAGTGGAAGGATGAGTCAATAGCTCCATTCTATAAAAAAACAGCTAGATACAACAGCAGAGTTCAATGAACATGTTGTTATAAATCTACTTTTCATGCTTTCATGTTTTTAAATGTCATATAATTTTAAATGCGGGCATATCAATTGAGTGTATATGTAATTTTTTCATATGATAGCACAGCAGTAATCCACAATGTTACATTGCTATATGATCCTTTTTTTCCAGGACTACTGCCATTTGTACACTTTTGCTATGCTGACAATTGACATTTTTTAGAACTTAGATATTTATTAAAAATCTATAATATTTTGTTTTAGTGGAACAAAATGGCTTTTTCCCCCTAAAATTTATTATACAAACTGGGGTACAGGCCAGAGTTGCAGGAAGGTGAGAGACTTCACAAGTGACTTCACAAGTGACTTCACATGTGACTTCACAATCTTCTGCAGGGAGCAGAAGAGGCAGATGGACTGAAAACACTGCTGAAGGGAGAAGCGGCCTAGATAGGAGAGGTCTGCCGTGCCATGTGGGTATCTCTCTGGCCAGCCGGGAATCAAACCCACGCTGCAGAAGCTGTGGACAGCTTCACAGCTCTGCACTCAATCCACTGCACCACTGGGAAGGCCCAGCTTTTTTTTTTTTTAAAGATTTATTTATTTATGCATACAAGAAATAGGGTACAGGCCAGAGGTGCAGGGTGGGGGTGAGAGTATTCATCAGAGACAGATTGGGGAACAGAACAGGCAGATGTACTGAAATACACTACTGAGGGGAGACAGGAGAGGTCCGCTGCGCCATGTGGGTAGCTCCCTAGCTGGGGATTGAACTCGTGCTGCAGTGGCTGTGGATAGCTTCATAGGTTGCATCTTAATCCTTTGCGCCACCAGGGAGGCCAGCTTTATTGAAAATATCCTGTTCAGAGCCTCCCTGTGGCGCAAGGTGTTAAGATGCAACCTATGAAGTTATCTGCAGCCACTGCAACATGAGTTCGATCCCTAGACAGGGAGATACCCACATGGCATGGCAGACCTTGCTGCCTCACCTGCTGCTCCCCTGAGCAGTGTCTTGGGTCCATCTGCCTGTTCTGCTCCCCACTCTGTCTCTGGTGAATCCTCTCACCCTTCTGTGCCTCTGGCCTGTACCCCAATTCTTGTATAAATAAAAAAAAAATAAATCTTAAAAAAAATACCTGTTCAAGCATTGATTAAGATAGGGAATTGCTTGGGAAGATGTCTAATCTTACTACCCCCTTATTAGCAAAAGTTTTAAGATGTAGATAAAGTGGAGTCTCCCAAGGATTCATTTAGGTCTTTCATAAATGCCCTTCTGGGCCTCCCCAATGGCTCAAGGGGTTAAGACACAACCTATGAAGCTATCCACAGCCACTGCAACATAAGTTTGATCCCCAGCCAGGGAGATACCCACATGGTGCAGCAGACCTCTCCTGACTCGCCTGCTGCTCCCCTCAGCAGTGTATTTCAGTCAATCTGCCTGTTCTGTTCCCCACTGTGTCTCTGGTGAATCCTCTCACCCCCCACACCTCTGGCCTGTACCCCAGTTCTTGTATGCATAAATAAATAAATCTTTTTAAAAAAATAAATAAAAGCCCTTCTATGCAGTTTTTCAAATGGGAGAGGTGATGGGAAGGACTTGAAAAAAATAACAAAGGTATAGATTTATGAGCCAAAAAGAAGAAACAGTAGTTGAAACATTAATTCTCAATTCCTGTAACAACAGATTGATAGATGAGGCATAAAAGAAGACCAGATGCTGTGGTTTTTGATATGCACTTGGCTTTCCATCTTTTATAACCTGGAGCATTTTTTTTTTTTTATGTAAGTAGGTCATTTGCTCACTCTCATTTACCTAATTCTAGGAATATGCCCTTGAAAGAATTTAGAAAATAATCTGCTGCACTGGTATTTAACATTTAAACGATAAGATTGCACAAAACCTCCATCACCACCTTCTTGTTTCTCTGTTGGTCAGAATAACTTGTAACCTTGAAACTTATCTGGGACTAAAATGGACAAGAACATGATCTTTTATTTTCTACAACAACTATACTAAAATCATTGTCTATTCTGTTAGCCCCCATAATTCACTGTACTTAGCACTAACATAGTACCCATCTCACAGAATTATAATTGGAATTTAAGTTTCTTTGTTCTCCTATCACATTTGAACTTCTTGAGAAGAGAGGATGCCTGAAACATAAGAAAGACTTAGAAAATATTTTAATCCAGGGCCTCCCTGGTGGCATAGGGGGCTAAGTCGCAGTACTATGAAGGTATCCACAGCCACTGCTGCACTGGTTTGATCTCCGGCCAAGGAGGTGACCCATATGGCTCAGCAGGCCTCTCCTGCCCACCCGCTACCCCCCTCAGTGGTGTATTTCAGTCAATCCACTTGTTCTGCTTCCCACTCTGTCTCTGATGAGTCCCTGGCCCTCCTGCACCTCTGGCCTACACCCCAGTTCTTGTATGCATAAATAAATAAATCTTTAATTTTTTTTTTTTTTTTTTTTTTTATAGAGGCATGCTTTATTTATTTGTTTGCTGGTTTGTTTGTTTGTTTTTGTTTATACATGCACTGGGTACAGTCAGAAGCGCGGGAGGGTGAGAGAATTCACCAGAGCCATAGTGGGGAGCAGAGCAGGCAGAAGGACCGAAGTACACTGCTGAGGGGAGCAGCGGGCGGCAGGAGAGGTCTGCACGCCATGTGGGACCCTCCTCCGGTGGCCGGGGAGCAGCCAGGGATCGAACCGGCACCGCAGAGGCCGCGGGCAGCTTCGCAACCCAGCGCTCAACCGCTGCGCCACCGGGGAGGCCCCTAAATAAATCTTTAAAAAAAAAAGTTTTTGTTTTTGTTTTTTTTTAAGAGGCATGTATTTTTATTTATTTGTTTGTTTGTTTGTTTTGTTTATTTATACATGCACTGGGTACAGTCAGAAGCGTGGGAGGGTGAGAGAATTCACCAGAGCCAGAGCATGCAGACTGACGAAGTACACTGCTGAGAGGAGCAGCGGGCGGCAGGAGAGGTCTGTGCGCCATGCGGGACCCTTCTCCGGTGGCCGGGGAGCAGCTGGGGATCGAACCCCGGTGCGGCAGATGCTGCTGGCAGCTTTGCAACCCAGTGCTCAACCGCCGCGCCACCAGGGAGGCCCTAAAAAAAAAAAAGTTTTAATTGATTTTTTTCTTTAAATCTGACATATCTGATGTGCATTTCAGGCCCCTTTTCTATAGATTTAACCATGGGGGGAAAAGGAGAAAGTAAAACAAACATGCAAAGATAGGACTTGGGAAAACCATATTACTTTGATAATTATATTATTACCCTGTCATGACAGGTCTATTGCAAATGTGTCCATCAGAGACAACTCTTTAGAATGAGGCGTGGTATCCATAAGATTTAAGAAACTGGACCTCCCTGGTGGTGCAAGGGGTTAAGATGCAACCTATGAAGCTTCCACAGCCTCTACAGCATTAGTTCGATTCCCCTGGCCGGCCAGGGAGCAACCCATATGAGGTAGCAGACCTCTCCTGACACACCCGCTGCTCCCCTCAGCAGTGTACTTTGGTAAATCTGCCTGTTCTGTTCCCCACTCTGTCTCTGGTGAGTCTTCTCACCCCCACACACCTACCTCTGGCCTGTGCCCCAGTTCATGTATGCATAAACAAATCTTAAAAAAAAAAAAAAGATTTAAGAAACTAAGAGACACAGATCTAAATTGAATTTGAGGGCCTCCCTGGTGGCACAGGGGGTTGAGAGCAAAGCTATGAAGCTGTCCACAGCTTCTGTAGTGTGGGTTCGATCCCCGACCAGCCAGGGAGACACCCACAGGCACAGCAGACCTCTTCTGTCTTGCCCGCTGTTCCCTTCAGCAGTGTATTTCAGTCAACCTGCCTGTTCTGCTCCCTGCTCTGTCTCTGGTGAATACTCTCATCCTCTTGCACCTCTGGCCTGTACCCCAGTTCTTGTATGCAAAAATAAATCTTTAGAAAAAATAATTCTATGGGGTTCCCTGGTGGCGGTTGAGCGGTGCGCTGTGAAGCTGTCCGCAGCCTCTGCAGTGCGGGTTTGATCCCGGCCGGCGAGACTCCCCCATGGTGCAGCAGACCTCTCCTGTCTTGCCCATTGCTCCCCTCAGCAGTGTATTTCGTCAGTCTGCCTGTTCTGTTCCCAGCTCTGTCTCTGGTGAATACCCTCACCCTCCCGTGCATCTGGCCTGTACCAGGTTCTTGTATAAATAAATAAATCTTAAGAAAAACAAGAGATGGGCCTCCCCGGTGGCGCAGCGGTTGAGCGCTGGGTTGCGAAGCTGCCCGCGGCCTCTGCGGCACCAGTTCGATCCCCGGCTGCTCCCCGGCCACCGGAGGGGGGTCCCACGTGGCGCGCAGACCTCTCCTGCCACCTCCTGCTCCCCTCAGCAGTGTACTTCGGTCCTTCTGCCTGCTCTGCTCCCCGCTCTGGCTCTGGTGAATTCTCTCACCCTCCCGCGCTTCTGACTGTACCCAGTGCATGTATAAACAAAACAAAGAAACAAACAAACAAACAAATAAATTAAAAAAAAAAAAGAAAAACAAGAGATGACTAAAAAAAAAAATTCAAAAAAAGAAATTTGAATTTGAGATCAATTCTATGACACTGGGCTACTTATTAAACCTTCTAAGCCTAAATTTCCTCATCTTTAACATGGGGAGGCCAATAATAACACATAATGTATACATGTTATATGTATGTCAGTACACATGTCGTGGAGTTGCATTGACAGTTAAAATGAGAACCTCCCTGATAGTGCAGGGGATAAAGTCTCGCTGCTATCAAGTTATCACCAGCCACTGTGCAGGAGGCATGAATTTGATCACTGGCCAGGGAGCTAACCCATGGCCCAGCAGATCTTTCCTGTCTTGCCTGCTGCTGTATTTCAATAGATCCCCTGTTCTGCTCCCCACTCTGTCTCTGGTGAATCCTCTCACACACACACCCTGCCCCACCCCTTTAAAAATATTTTTTTTTTTTAAAAGAAAGTTAAAATGAGACAAAACAGGTAAAATGCTGAGCTCAATGCCTGGCACGAGGTGCTCAATAAACATCCTAGTGTAATATCTCAGATGATATTTCATTATTCTATGAAGTGATATCCTCTCATTTCTAGAAGTTTGTATGAATAAGGATGCCTTCATTTCTCTGCTGTGTTTGCATGAGAACTTAACTTCTCAATTTTCAGCCAGAAAGTACTTTATCTTCTCTAACTTGTGGAGAGACCAGACCTGGCTGTCTCTTTGACCTCTTGGTTCTCTCACTTTACATCATAGTAAACCCTTCAGGCTGAGTCTTACTGATCAGTCGTCTATAAACCATTTATGAGAGTTATATAAAACCTGTAAGATTAAATCCTTATGAACCCCAGGTAATTAAATTTAAAATATTGATCAGTGGGGTCTCCCTGGTGGTGCAAGGGGTTAAGCACCGCACTATGAGCAATCTGCAGCCTCTGCAGCACGAGTTCTATCCCCAGCTGGCCAGGGAGCTACCCACATGGCGCAGCAGACCTCTCCTGACTTGCCTGCTACTTCCCTCAGCAGTGTATTTCAGTCAGTCTGCTGTTCTGTTCCCCATTCTGTCTCTGGTGAATCTTCTCATCTCCCCACCCCCGCATTTCTGCCCTGTACACAAGCTCTTGTATGCATAAATAAATAAATCTGTAAAAAAAAAACCTTATGGATCTTGTGAAAAAAAAAATATTGATCAATCTATGAAGACCCCCACTAATATTGGCTGTTGTTCTTATATATCTAATAACTGTCATTTACTGAACTTACAGTACTTGTTCATGGGATTCTAAAGACTGAAATATCATATAAAAATGCAACTCTCAAAAAGGTGTTGATTTATTTTAAAGGTAGAGATTTAGCCTATATTTCATCCCCATTCATTGTCTGTTTAAGGAAAACTACCTTACTCAGATTGTTGAGAAGGTTTTGCACAAGAAAAAGAAATTAGTGCAGGGCCACCCCTGGTGGCGCAGCGGTTGAGCACTGGGCTGCAAAGCTGCCTGCAGCCTCTGCAGCGCCTAGTTCTATCCCCGGCCACCGGCGAGGGTCCCACATGGCACGCAGACCTATCCTGCTGCGCCCGCTGCTCCTCTCTGCAATGTATTTCGTCGTCTGCCTGTTCTGTTCCCCACTCTGGCTCTGGTGAATTCTCTTACCCTCCCGCACTTCTGACTGTACCCAGTGCTTGTATAAATAAATAAATAAATCTTTAAAAAAAAAAATTAGTGCAATGGATGAAAGATGCTGAGCCAGATTTGAGATTTTAGCAGTCCAAACTTTGTATGTCTTTTCTTTGCAAAGTACAAACTGCTTATTTCCCTTTGGGGCTATTATAACATCAGAGCTGCTACCATTTGTATAAAAATTACTCAGTTGAGAACAACATGCTAAAAAAAAAATGTATGTATATATATATATATATATTCCCCAGGTTTAACTCATGGAAACCCTTCTAAAATTCAGGGAGTTTTATTAAGCAAAAGAAATATCCTGTTCATGGGCCTCCCAGGTGGTGCAAGGGGTTAAGACACAACGTCTGAAGCTATTCACAGCCACTGCAACTCAAGTTTGATCCCCAACCAGGGAAATACCCACATGGCACAGCAGACCTCTCCTGACTCGCCCACTGCTTCCCTCAGCAATGTATTTTAGTCAATCTGCCTATTCTGTTCCCCACTCTGTCTCTGGTGAATCCTCTCATTCCCCACACCTCTGGCCTGTACCCCAGTTCTGGTATGTATTGACAGGGAACTGCTAAGAAAAAGAAATCTTTCCCTGTTAAAGAGTCATAGACCTGGAAATGTAAAGTAAATAATAAGTTTCCTTCCTTCATAAGCATATCTAAACAAGGTCTGGCAGCCTGCTAGGCTGATTGATCTCCTAGGCCATCCTGGAAGATCCGTATACTTCCCCTTTTCCTTTATCAAGAATTTGTATGCTGGGCCTCCCCGGTGGCGCAGCGGTTGAGCGCTGGGTTGCGAAGCTGCCCGCGGCCTCTGCGGCGCCAGTTCGATCCCTGGCTGCTCCCCGGCCACCAGAGGAGGGTCCCACATGGCGCGACCTCTCCTGCCGCCCGCTGCTCCCCTCAGCAGTGTACTTCGGTCCTTCTGCCTGCTCTGCTCCCCGCTCTGGCTCTGGTGAATTCTCTCACCCTCCCGTGCTTCTGACTGTACCCAGTGCATGTATAAACAAAACAAACAAACAAATAAATAAATAAATAAAACATGCCTCTATTAAAAAAAAAAAAAAAAATTTGTATGCTTACTAACCAACTTTATCAATGTAAAGTGGTTGTGTATAAAGAAACTCTTTGTCTCTAGACTAGGGCTCAGACCTTACGGGATGACCCAGGTCTGGGACCTCATGTGTGAGTAATAAAGCTTTCCTGACCTTACCATTCCTAAAGCACTGCTTGTTCTTCCCCCACCTGGGTAAAAGGCTAGAATTTATTTCTGCAACAACAGTATAAATAAATAAATCTTTATATATATATATATATATATCTGTGCAGAGACTGACTGCACAGCTTCCAAAGGCACAGTTAAGGGCAAAGCTTGGTGGTGTTAGATATACAAGAATGAAATATCTACTAGATCTTCTTTTGCTTTAGAGTGGCCCAGTGGTAGTTGTACTAGCAAGCTAACATAAAAATCTCACTCCCCATCTTTTTATTGCCAGTGTTTCTGGAACCAGAATAGCGACACAAAGGGGTAAAGAAAAGAGAAGGCAAGACTGTAACTTGAGTTACAGAAGTGCAGGAAACAAATTAAGTATATTGCTTTGGCAGTACTCAAAGTCCCATTCAACTTCAAGTAGTATACCTGATAGAGTTTCACAAACCTTTCTACTTTCTAGTCTGTTGTTTTATTACATTTAAATACTGGAATAATTTTTTTTTTTTATTTTTTTTTTTTATAGTTTTTTTTTTTTTTATAGAGGCATGTTTTTATTTATTTATTTATTATATTTGTTTGTTTTGTTTATACATGCACTGGGTACAGTCAGAAGCGCGGGAGGGTGAGAGAATTCACCAGAGCCAGAGCGGGGAGCAGAGCAGGCAGAAGGGCTGAAGTACACTGCTGAGGGGAGCAGCGGGTGGCAGGAGAGGTCTGCGCGCCATGTGGGATCCTCCTCCGGTGGCCGGGGAGCAGCCGGGGATCGAACCGGCGCCGCAGAGGCCGCGGGCAGCTTCGCAACCCAGCGCTCAACCGCTGCGCCACCGGGGAGGCCCAATACTGGAATAATTTTGAGAGCTTTGAGTGCTTGAATAGGGCCCAATTCCAGAGGCCTGCCCCACACCCATTTCTTTATGTCTTCTGAGTTCTCAGGTAAACGAGGAATGAGAAAGAGAATAGGAAAGAAAGGAGACAAAGAGGCTGACTCCCCCGCAGTGTTTTCTTCCCTTGTGGTGGTTTGCAAAAAGCTGTAGAGATGCTAATGCTTCTTAACAAGCTGAAAGCAGCTTTAGAATTTTGTATTGACATTCTTGAACCTCTGGCTGGACAGTGTTCCTCCTTCCACATTCCACATCATCCTTCATCTAATCCTGGTGCTTGAGAAACTGGCTTTCCATAGTCTATTATCATGTCCTCACAGGCTTGTATTCAAGGGCCCTCTCCCCTTCCCTTCCTTAAGACTAAATGAAATAAACAGGGAGACAGTTTAAATGAGTGGTGTCTAAAGTCATAAAATAACAGTGATTCTTTTTTGTTTGTGGTTTTGTGGGGAGAATGAATAATCATATAATTTCAGTTGAGTGAATCATAAAGATTTCCAGCACATGACCTCATAGGCCAAAACCAGAAGACAACTAAAAATCTCTGCAAGGGCCTCCATTTCCTCATTCAAGAGGAAGGTAAGGCCCATGATATTCCATTTTAATGATTATCCCCAAATTCTTTTTCTGTACCCAACACAGGAAAGTGTTGCCAAGTACAGAGTGTCAAATAGGTGAAGAACAACGGGCGAGGGTCCCACATGGCGCGCAGACCTCTCCTGCTGTCCGCTGCTCCCCTCAGCAGTGTACTTCAGTCCTTCTGCCTGTTCTGCACCCTGCTCTGGCTCTGGTGAA